>NC_064602.1:22570076-23820076 GCF_943734735.2 Anopheles gambiae
TGTGCATCTAACGCGACCAACATTTCAGCTCACGTGTACTAGGTCAATGTGTTATTTTTACAGCATCATATCGCACGTAAGCATCTTGCTCGCCCAGTCAGCACCTGCAAAAACGCCAAAATTCCATTTGCATACACTCGCTCTCTCTGTTGCTCTCAACAATCCGATAAGCTCCAGACCAGCGTTAGAAATGCTCTTTTCAACGAAAGCCTGGAACACCGAGGTGTAGCGTGCGCTCATGAATTACTGAAACGTCCCGAGTAGGACACGCTTCTCCGGGAAATGGTCGGATGCTGGATGGAATTTAAAATGAAACCATTCCTTTCGTCTGCCCATAGCCACAGCTGCGCTGCCGCTGTCCTCCCTTTGCTGGGTCGAGCACGATGCGGGCGTTGTTGGCTTGGATGCTCCAAAACGGGAGCTCCCTCGAAAGTGGGTCAGCCCGGGTATCGTTTACCTCGATTTATGGTTCTTATACAATTGCCCCTTTGTTGGGTTGCCGGATGATTGCTCTCTGTGCTGGGGGAAGGTGCTTAAAACTGCACCACCGAATGCGTCGCCGCTTGGTGCGAAGGAAGTGGAGTTTTACTTTCTTCGGTCGTTGAAAGCATTGCTTGGGCTGAGATTGAGGTGTCGTTTGGCTACAACGATGCTTTGTAACGAGATTACTTTCTTTTCTGCTGACTGAAGCGTATTCCTGAAAAGCCTGATTACCGTGGTTGTCAATGATTCATGTTCCTACGTTTGCTTTCTTGAAATGTGAAATGTGATTGTTTGTCTTGCGGGCGATGGAGTATGTGTCTGGTTGAGGGAAGCTTCCTCACATACACGCGTTATGCATGCATCTTAATGTTTCGATCAGACACTCAAAGCAGTTATGAAAGTTGTCAGCAGAGGCGTAACGTTATCGCGATCGCACCCGGTGACACCACACGGAACACGGAACACCAGATCAAGTTTGATGAACTAACGCAACTTTGGGATGAACCCACGGAAAACAATGCACGATTGCTTCCGAGCCGGAACTGGTCTGAGCACCTCTGTGAAACGTTCAAAATCCAGCCAAGATCCAACCATACAGATGTTTTCCCATCGTTGTCACTTAACGGCATAGCTATCGGAGCGAGGTCATCCTACCCTCACGCAGAACGAGAGTCAGCTAAGTGTCCAGCTGTCAGCGCTCGTTATTACGCCGGCAGAAGAATAGTGCCTCCGGGGGGGTTTTGGTAGAACCCTGTTTGGCGGGAGTTTTGTGCAAAAACCCGCTCCCACCACAATGGGTTAAATTAACTCTGTTTATTTTCATTGCCTAGCCGAGCGTCGGAAGGCAGGTCGACCGTGTTCTCCGGTCGTGTCCCTTCACGTTCCAGTCTAGAAACTTGGGCTCGAGAACTCGTAACCAGGGGGATGAGAAAGAGGGTGAGAGGAAACGGAGAGCTTGGGTTTGCATAACCGAAACCCGTTTGTGTAAACCTGCAAACGCAACGGAACGGGTGTACATGCGACCGACCACTGGCATGAATCGGAATCGGCATGGCAATGGCCCCTGGACACATGGGAGACATGATCGCGGGAAAAACAGCAGCAGTTCGGTCTGGTTGTATGATCTCTTTTGTGTCATTTCAGTTCCTTTTGCCCCTGCACGAAGCAAGTTCAAAGTCAAGTTCAAGACGTGCCGTTGGCAATCGTGCTCTGGCCGGTAGAATCGTCTAGTCTCTGAAGGGGCGCTGAGGATATTGGTAGAGTTGTGTGCGATAATCACTTGCCTTCTTGGCCGGTGGTAAAGAACCTTGAAGTGGTTGAAGTTATCAAATAACAAATAATGAGGGGTTATAAAAGCATGACTATTTATTTCGTCCTATAAAGGCTGACTTAACAAGCTTTAAAAAGCAACTGTCAGTCTTCATTAGCTTGTTTGTTTTCTTGTTTTTGTGTTGCGAAGCGTGCAGAGTTTGAAAACGATTCAATCTTTCTTCATCAAAAACTATGTTTGCATTTATTTTGTCACCGTGGTCTCATTATTCTTCTTGAAAAATAAACAACCACCTGAACGCAACATAAAACGTTCTGCGCTCCCCTGGGATAGCCGGTATTGCTTACAATTTAGTGCTCATACTTCAACGTCCTTGTGCTTCCCATGTGACCCATAGCCGCCTACGACATCACTTTCCACACACAGCGTTTCGGTCAACAAAACCCCCATTTGGGTGGAATGTTGGGCCCGTTTACTTGCGCTTTCGAATTGAGCCGCATGACTCACGCGTGTGCCATTCCATCCATCACCCTCGGGTGCCATTGCGGGTCGCTTCCCGCCTGCCCGAGTGACACTTTCTCCCGAGGCAATGGACACAAAATGTGTGAACATAATCCGCGGTGCGTCACCCGGCGCGGGAATCCGGTTTGGCTGGCATGTTTTTGGCAACCGAGCAGCTTTGCTGCTGCAAATTCGGACATGACAAATATCAACCCCGTCCAAGGGGCTGAACGATTTCAGGTTCACGAATTTCAAGCTAACCTGTGAATGAAAGTGAACGCCAGCGAGCAGAGGGTTTGAGCTTTGGGTTGGACCGGCCACGGCGTAGGTGTTGCCAACTGGTTAGGACTGGCGCGTTGATTTGCACCAGCAGAACCGCAAACATTTCCTGCTTTCCCATCCCATTACTGCTCGCTTGGTTTTGATAGTGTCTGCCAAACCAGTATCTTGGGAAAGGTTTTGTGTGCGCATGGCAGGGAGAGAAGCAACTGATGGGAAGCGGCGGTAGGAGTGGGTGCTTTTTGGCGGAAGAAGAAAGTAAATTAAAGCTGCCCAGCATGCACCCGCAGCTTTACCCAGTGACCTCAAAACCGAAAGCGCGAGAAACGCACGAGAAACTCCCAGCTCGCCATCCGCGCGGGGCAAACCATAGGGTTGGTGGGGGGTTGGGGGGGGATCTGCCAACAAGGAAGCGGAGTGGGGTGGCAATTCGTGGTGCCGTGTCAATTACGCGCACATTCCCTAGGCGGCCCCATCACAAAACGCTGCTGCTGCTGATGATGATGATGAGCAATGATGATGGTGCTAATGTAACACAAAGAAAGCCTCGCCGCGCAAACGAAATGATATGATAGAGGAATGGGAGGGGAGAGAGATGGGAGCGCGTTTTCTTCCCCTACTCCACTCTGCTGTCCATTGCAGGTAACCTCAATTTTACCGCGGGCGGCCCCCATACGCCGAATCTTCACCAAATTGGTATGAAATGAGCGATGCTTCTAAAAAGCAACCTCCCGCTCAGCCCCCACTCCGTTGTGTCTGGTCTGGACTGGTCCCGCGCCCCGAGGAACGAATTGTTATGATAAGCAAACTGAGCGGATTCCTTCAAATTGTTCCACCACCAACAACCAGCAGAAAAAAAAGAAAGAAAATCCGCACCAAAAAGCGAAATCGAAATTTCACGCAATTGTGCAGCATTGTGTGCCTTTGTATGAGTGCGAAGTTTGTTTCCGCATTTCGGTAAGATGTGGTCTTCTCCCCTCCGGGCAAGTTCTGCTTTTGTTTGCCAAAAGAAGCGTTTTCTTTCCGCCATCAATAAAAGCAAACAAAAAAATGGTTGTCACGCTAGCAGAAGGTGCGTCTCAACAAAGCTGAAAAATGGGCCCAGCATGGTTGACGCGGTCCTTTCGGTGTAAAAGATCCGTTCCGTGGATGTTTCAGGTTTGTTTGTTTGCTTCCACCTCCGCCAACACCGGACGAAGACGAAGCACCCGCCGTTTGGCCCATTCGCTTTCGTTTTCCGTGTCGAATCGCGCAAAACTAGAATGGGACATTGTTTAGCCTTTTGGGCAGCGCGGCTACTTTCACTCGTAGCCGAAGCGAAGCGCCGAAACTGGAACTGGTACGTGTACGATTTAGTGGAGCGACCGTGTTGCTAATCGATGCTGCTTGATGGTGGCCGTAGGGAAAGCAGGACCTGTGAAGGCGGATACCCGGAGAATTCAGTTGGTCCGAGGTAACTGACTGTCCTTTCACCGCCGAGAATGGTAAGGGTGATTAGAGCATTGATAGTAATCAATTAGATTTATGGCATGAAGAAAGTGAAATGAAATTGCGTGGTTTGTCAATCGGCCGATGCAGTGTTTGTTTAAGCAATTGATGCAAATAAGGAGTGTAAAAGCTTTGCGGTAAACTAGTTCGAAAGTGATGCTTACTTCTTATTGGTAATGTGGAATGAGTTATTCTTTCTTCTTGTCTGTATAAGACCACCCTTGAACCATCCTTTAAGTGAATAATATATACATTTTCGTGGAGTTTTTTGCCTGGGTCCTAAGAGTCTTCAAACATATTAGGAACCTAAAACGTGCTCTATTAAAAGATTGTAAACGGTTACAATTTAGATTCATAATGACCGAATGTTGTTATTTGTTGTTACGTTTAAGTTTAACAGATTTTAGTTCTGATATGGTATAAGCTCTGATTTTGGTCTCTAGAATAGAAATAAGGGCTTAGGATTTGGAATAAAGCCTGGTTCTTTCCAATTTCCAGTTAAAGAATTGTCAACATACACTGGACGAACCGAATTTTAGTAATTTGTTGACATCGGTAAAATGATTTTAAAAAAAGAAGAAAAGCTTGCTACAAAACCTCTCATGACGCTTCATTCCTTATTCCAACAAGAGCACTTAGTTCGACCTAAAGCTAACCAAGGAAAATATGTTCTTATGTCAAAAAGAAAAGTTCACAACAAAACTCTTTCTTATGCTCGCCTCAGCTCTAATGTGCATGGTGGTATTATGCAGACGTATATATTGTTAAACTTTTACGATGTTACAATCGATTAAAGTTCAGCATCGTTTTGGTGATACACCTCCATTAACCTGCAAGCTGGTAAGTCACTTTAGAGACTTCTGCTTGCAGACAGTCTTACCGATTTGCCTCGTTAGCCCGTGGCACCCATCCCGATCATCATCGTAATCATTTTCATAGCCATATCATATTTAACAGCGCCTTGGGGAGCATAAAAACCGTGCCAGTCCATTTCAGCCCAGTCCAGCGCCGTAGGGTGCACACGGAGAACAGTTTCCAAAAATTTGTTTAAAACAACTTTCCGAGCAGTTTCGCTTTGTCCCGGCTCATGTTTTGCTGTATGAAGGTGGGTTTTTTGTGTGAGAAAGGTCAACAAACTGCATTTGCCGAAGCGTACCACACTGTAATGTGCGCCAGCGAAACCTAAAGGACGGTACGGGGCAGCTGCAATGTGCCGTGGGAGAACCGCGTTGTTATTATTCTACCAGCATCGTAGCCGTAGCGGGTGGCACGCGTCTTCTAGTGTCACGATGTTGTGAAGCAAGTGGACAGTGCGAGAGGAAATAAGAAGACATAGCGCGGTTAAGGGTGTAACACAAAGACCAAAACCCATCATAAACCGAACAAGCTGGGATGAAAAGTTTGTTCTGCAGCGTAAGGAAGGAAGGTGCTTCCCGCTATTTTGGTGCTGCTTTTTTTGTTGCTGCCGAGGCTCTATCAAAACAAAGAACTTGAAATATAATGAAAAGCACATCAATAGCACACGGTTCCGACACGGTAACCCCCCATGACCGACCGGGGTGCAATCATCGATTAGAAGTTCCGTAATGAAAGCGTGATGGTTGGTGTACCGGTGTACCAAAAATGAACTCACCCATAGAACACATAGATGGGCAACGGGAAACGCTCACTTTCGCTTCGGCTGGCGTGACTACCGGAGACGCTGTAGCGCAGATCCTCCGCCTGTGCGTTTGGTCTGTGCGTGGTCTGGCCGCGAAGACAATGGCGACACGCGTGGTAAGAAAACCATAATCGACTCCACCGTTTCTCCACACTCTAAAAAAAACAACATCCTCTCGCACATGTCCACGAGTAGGTATTGTCGTAGTACGGGACCACGGGAAGCGAACAAAAAAACTACACTGCTCCCTAACGGTTCTTGGAGCTGAAATATTTTCCTGCACACTGCTTCATTATTAGTAGTAGACTGTTTTATTATTTTTGCTGGCCCGTAGGGCCGTAAGGCCAGCGTTTTAATGGTCACTTTAGATGCGGATGGCACACCGTGAAGGTAAGGAATAGAAAGAAAAAACAACAACAGCTTATCCACACAACCGTAAGCTAGAGCGAAGTGTTTTAAATTCTATTCAGTTCCGCACAATCCACCGGAGGCTTCTGGATGAACGGACCGGGTCGAATGGTTGAACGAATTGTGCGCTCTATTTAATACGGTTTTTTGGTGGTAAATATTGCACCGGCCCAGGGTTTCGGGAAGGGAGCATATTACGCAACGGTAGAATAATATGAGCCAAAAAAATCGCGTGATGTGAGTATCTTGAGAATCGAATAAGTCCTGAATTTGTAGAAACAAGTTGTAGAAAAACGCTTAGGTTTAATACTATTTTTATGAGCTTTTTGAATAATCATTAGATGTGGCTTTACGAAGGCAATACAATTTGGTAAAAACTGATACTATTTTATGCCTGGTTTATGAGCTAATTAGCTAGACATTATGCTAGTTAAGCCCAAATGCAAGAAGAATATTTTATTTGTCTTAACTTAATTAAATCGCTACTCCAAGCTGTAGAGCGTTGGAATTTGTAAAAATTGGAACAATCATATTTAAAATTGAAGCTATGTTTAAACTATTCAGCTGTATAACAGTCGAGATCATAACTTCTGCCAACGAGGTGAATGAAACCTAAACTTGGTCTGGGAATAGATTACAAAACTTCTGTTATTGTGGTGACAAATGAATTAAATTAAGTTCCGACTGTACTTGTGTTGGCTTGCAAAAGTATTTTAAACTCAACTCCATCGCATTAAATAAGCGTCCCAGTTTAATTAATTGCTGTACACATCCTATCAGAATAAATAGAATATTTAATTTAATCATCACCCCCTGAATCAGCACTACTGATATGCAGACCCTTGAAACAAGGGCAATGTATCTCTGATATGCATCCTCACCGTGGTAAGAAATGAAACAAAAGCAAACATACATACACCAACAAAAAAAAACTGTCTCCAATTAGGAATCGTGCCATCGACCTATAAACCGACATAATTAAGCTCTAAAATCTGATAACACCTGAGTACAGGAGTACTCCACGCGAACTGACCGCGGTCCCGATGTGTCCCGAATTAATGCAGTTATCAGACCCTCATCGTGTATGTTTGTCGAGGGCTAGCGCTACTACGTGTGTGTGTATGTTCATACTTACATGACGTGAACGGGAACACGGGACTGCTGTACGCGGACGAGAGCAAACTGCCCAACAGCAGGGTAAGGGAGGTAGCGAACTGGGCGGCACTCCGCTGGTGACTGCTCCATCTGACCGTCCCCCGGCGTAGATCGACACTGGACATCTGCAATGGAACGGGTGGAGAGAGAGCACGTAGAAGAGCACGAAAAGCGCGAATCAGTACACGGAACAAATCAGCTACACGGCACCAGGGCCCACAACAAAGGTCATAGACAAAATTTGCATAATGTTTTTCAAGGTTTTACTTCTTCTTTTCGATCCACCCGCTTGTAGGGTGCTTTTCAAGGGGCAGAGAACATTCGGTGTACAGCGTCGAATGGACCTAGTGACATTAAGGGCTCTGTTGGTTTGTCGGTATGTTTGTTGTTGCTGCTGCTCTCCGGAATACCCAAGAACTAGAGAAGTCGATAGGCGATAGCTAATTGAATTCATTGTTGCTGCGCGGTACACAGGGTGTCTCTCCGAAACGTCTTCGATGCTGCCTTACGGCAAGAAATTAGTTTCCAGCAAATCGGTGAAGCCAACGAAAGCCAACCGCAACAGCGCACACTGTTGGGGCACTGTGGTAGTTTGTAATTAATTGCAAATTAAATCAACCTGCGCTGGCCTTTTCCGCTGGGGATGGCGTGACTCTTCGCTGATTAAGGGACAAAACTTTATCGTGACGCACGGGGCTCGTTGGAACAGGCGGTTGATGAGGTTGGTGGATCGGAGACGGTACATTAAAATGGTTTACCTACAGGTGGTCTCCCGGAGCTCAGTCCGGAGACATGCTTCAAGTTCAAGTTGAAGGTCACGCCAACGGGCGAAGATGCAACTGCAATGGAATGCGTCTTTGCTTAAAGTTCTTGTCGACTTTGCCGAATAAATCTTGGGCTGATGAGTTAACCAAGCATAGGCTTTAAATTTTGACGCTTCCCTTGTTCAGCTTTAATCCCGCGGGAATCGCGGGAGCTCCCATGCCCGGGACGTGACGTTCCCATTCCTTATCGATCCACCTGCGCCCGAGCGGCCTGATTAAGAAGTCAAACACGCTCATGTGAAGTGAAATTGCTTGCGGTGGGATGTCTCTTGCCCCCAAAAATGTGCCTGCGAATAATTTTTACACTTCGGTGCGCTTGAATAATGAAGGTTTGCCAGTTTCTTGGCGTACGCTTTCCAGGATTTGCCTGGGTGAAAAGTGGCGAGTTGAGTGAGTTGCAAAAAAAACCTCTTTTTTGAGACGTAATAATTTTTTGGGTCTCACATTGTGCCTCTTTTTCCTCCTTGTTCTTTTCAAAGTATCCAATCGTTTGGATGGGCACTCGTTTATGCGAGCCCAATTCGCTTAGGGTCGCCTGTTAGTATGATACTCCGTGGCTGCTGTTGCTGGTGCTGCGCAAAATCCTTCCATCGTTCGCACATGGTTGGCAAAGTTGAACGACCGAAATATGTGTGTGTGTATGTATTTTCATCATTTTCCCGTTTTTCACCGTGACCAAGAGGTAGCAACAGAGAGGGGCTCCATGGTGCACTCGGGGCATTCGACCGACCGAATCTTCCCATGAATGAGTAGCGCTCTTGAAGCCAGCGCAGGCAAGGCAAAGAGCGAAACCTGCGGCCCGGTGTTGGCGTCAAGAAAACTCTGGCAGAAAATCTAGATTAAAAGCCACCGGTTCCAGCAAACCATCCCACCAGACCAGCCGAGAAAGGTGTAGCGAATGGAGTGCGGGCCGGGGGTTTGAAATTAAGCCGAGCGCTGGAAAGACCACCGAGCTGGAAAGAATTTCCTACCTATGCAGGGTATGGGCGGTAGGGCCAGCTGCGGGATGGAGCGGAGGAGATGAGTTTTTATTTATTTTCCCTCCCAGCGTTCTTTGCCCGCGCTTGTACTTGCCTCACCACTTTGGTTGGAGTTTTCAGTGTTTAAAGTGTTGGCCACGTTACATTTAAGCTTATGCTGCTAAAAGCTGAGCCACAAGGAGTGCCGCAGAAGCGTAAAGACGACGCGCTTCTCGCAGGGCGAATCGAGTTGCATTCGCAACGCAAGAGCTGAGCTTTACCACACTGCACGCTGAAGACGAAATCACTACGACGGGGAATTAAAGAGTGCACGGGAACAATTTTCTACGATTGGCGGACGGTGATAGGAGGATGGAACGCACGCGTAAATTGGTCGCGGTGTCGTTATGTTGCTCTTCTTTCTTAAGCCATATACCACTTTATGCGGCGTAAGGATCGCCGGAACGTTGACGGTATGATGAATCCTTCGGTACGATCGTGCAGAAGGGTGGAGCGTTTGTGGGAAAATCAGAAGTCACAATTGCTTTCAACACTTGGTAGTAATTGTGCCCTGGCAAGATTAATCAGTTGCAATCGCCGATGAGATGGGCACTGCCTACCTATCGTTGTTTTATTTCTTATTTAAGCAGGGGGGGAAGAAGTGCGTACTTCCCTATGGTGGATTGCTTGGTCCGGGCAGATAGGTTCGTTAACTACGAGCGATTAAAGGCGTTAACAAGCTGCCAAGTGTCGTCACTTCTGTGTTGTTTACCAAACAAAAACAGGTAAGTACGCGAATAAACTGTACGTTGGAGGTAAAATAGGATTATTTGAACAAAATTATTTACTATTCGTTTAGATTTGGCATTGAGTGTGTTTTGAAGTTAGCTTGCTTATATCCAAAAACAGTATTTGTTGAAAGCAGACTTCACCTTAATTGAAACAGTTTAAAATAGACCCTTAAACACAGCATTGAGTTCTTGAAAAATCAGTATTTTTTTCATTTTTGAGTAAAACCGCTTCTTAAACGATTAAAATATTGTAATGAGGAGGATATATGAATTCAGTTTTAAATTGATGAGTGGACTTAAATGAAGCAAATGGACATGATGGATGACCTGGCTCATAAAAGATGAAAATCAAAAGGATTTATGCAAAGTAGGTAGGTAGTAAAATCCAATTACACATAAACTATACTACAATAGGAAGAGAAATTAAAACCAATTTTATTGAAATTATACAATTAAATGTCACGTTAATGATAAACGACAAACAAACACGAACTAGATAATGAATAGACAAATTAATTTAAAAAAAAGGTTGTGGACACATGGACCTATCTTCCTCAAAACAGAACCGTTATCACTGTTCATGTTTTGCCTGCATGTTGACATGCTGCTCTTTCACGCTCACCAGCCCCATAATCCAGTTCGATAACCTCAATTAAATGCTATCAATTTGTAAGGCTTAAAAGCGAAGGCATCGACCCGAGCGCCGCGCATGGAGATGGTTGTCCGAAGCTTTATTTTCTTAATTCATTCTCGTAGCCATGCGCACGCGCGTCCACCAGGAAACCCAAAATTACTATCAAACCTGTCCTTCATCATCGTTCAGGCATGGGTGATTCCAGCAACAGGCCGAAAAAAGCACACAAAAAAAGGAAGCCATCGAACGGTGACACGATAGCAGTGGAGAAGATCAACCAAAAGCAGAGCAACAGAGTTGGTGACGCCAAAGACGTCCACGACACCACCGCTACGACGGCGGCGACTGCGACGTCGGGAATTTGACCTAATTCGATGTGATAATTTATTATTTCACCGCAATCAGCGCAAACCGGTTCCGATCGCATTCGACTGCGAACGCGAACGGATGTATTTTTGATCACCCATGGACCCGTGGCCGTGGCCGGACACGGCATTGAAGTGCATTGGAGTTGATCTTCTTTCCACGCCGTGAGCTGTTTGTCCCCCCCCCCCCTGGGTTTGCAAGCCGATCCCGTCTCCACTTGTGCCGCACCGAGAAGTATCCCACTGTGTCCGTGTAGTAATTGCTCCGCTCCGGAATCATCCGGCCATTAACAAGCTGGGTCTGGGTCAGAGTGTGTGTTTGTGCGGGGTTTTTTCCCGAGAAAAGAAAGCTGGTGTGCGGGATTGATCCCGGTTCGGGCCCGGGAGAAGATAAATCTGTTCCACGCGGTTAGTAATTGCAGCGTCGTCTCACTGTCACGCGTGGCCAATGTGTGCCACCCAGCACTTAGCCTCATCCCGGATGGGATGAGGGAGATTGCGGAAGGGGCTTGATTGGAATCACACATTACACACACACACGTGCCCGGTCAGCCGGCAGCATATCAAGCAACGAGAGAGATTGAAACGAGATCAGTGCGATTTGCCCGATTATCAGTTTCTAATTGCCTGACATGGTGGAAGCAATCGATCGTTTCGGGCGATGCTTTTATCCGGTAGCATAAAAACACACATACATCACACTGTGTGGGCTGTGCTGGCGAGGCTGGCTGACCATGTTCCTTGTTTCGCAGCCGGCCGCACAGTCGCATCATTAAATGCGTCATTATGTATGCGCTCATGTACGATTCCACACTGGCCGGTGCTGCCGTTTGCTTTCCCCTCAAATATGAGTCCACCGTGTGGCGAGCGTTTGCTAGGACCGTAATCTTCACGTCGAAGATGACGGGTGGGTCGTCTACGTCCGTCCGGGTAGTGTCAGATGCGATCAATCAGCTTTTGGTGGTGGAGAAGCCGAGAGTGGATACACACATTTGCATACGCTATGGCGGTGGTCAACGTGATGAGAAGATGTCAAGATGAGCGATGCAAATGTTTGGTTCGCTCGACTGGTTTGGCACAGAATAGGGACAGGGTTTTTGCAAAAGTGGAGCAAAGTCCAACGTTCAATGGTTGGATAGGAATACTTACAAAACCAGATGTGAAGGTAGCAATCCAAAGTAAAGATAAGTCATATAAACAAAGATATCTAGTTTCTAGAAGACATCGTTATCATCCAAATATTGACTAGTGTCCAAGAACAACTGTTAAATAAACTGGCAGGAACCACTGACTTTAAAAGGCTGATTCTCATAACAAACTAATTACTATAAGGAATCCACAAACTAGCCATATTAGCTTTTATTGTCTTCATGTAAAGTCGTTATTGATTGTGTTACAGCTACTGAAAGATTACACTAGAAACGTAGATTCATGATGACTCAGGATATTCCCAGAATATACTTAAGCTGTACATTCCAAAACAGTATTCACAATTCCAGTTACTTGCAAATCTTCAATCCATCTTGTACAAATGCGCTCCTGCGGAACATTCACAATGGTTTGTAATATCTCCAACGACACTTGACGTACATATCAGCCGATCAGAAAGCATAACTTTCTCATCGTGTTCATCGTTTCCTAGGCTTTGCATCATAATTAGCTTCCGAGGCAAATGGCTTCTGCACACCCTTTTGCCCCCGATTAGCATCTCATACGTAAAGCCCACCCAATAATTCCGGTAGCAGCGGCAGAAATGTGCTCCAATGTGCAGCGGCCCGTAACGCTACTGATGGGCGACCAAACGAGCCACAGAAAAGGGGTGAGGAGCAATGGAATAGCGCTGTGATGAGGTTCACCGACAATCACGGTTCGATGAGTGTGAAATGGAAACACCCGGGCGAAATATGCAATTGCATAACGAGCCGGAAAAGATGTTGACTAATCAATGTCATAATGCAGGGAAGACAGGGAAGGTGAATCGACAGGATTGTCCATGAGTCATCTGAGCCGGGCGGGAATACGTATCTTTGTTGCTCGAAGGGAAGGACTTCACCTGAGCGCTGTCGTATCAACACCGGGTGGTGACAAAGTAATTCAAATCAAGCGGAAGGAACAAATCAAGCATCACTCGCGGCGTGCCCTTTTACCCTTTCAGAGCCGACGATGGCTCATTATGTCGTTTGTTTGTAGGAACACACCGGTCCGCTCAAGGACGGTCACGATCGCAGCATCGCATCGGTATTATGTAAAGTTCACCTTCGCACCGGAAGAGCGTCGACCCGTGGTGTCTGTGTGTGTGTGTAGTGCGAACGATTGTCGGTTGTTGATTGATTAGTTGACTGTTTAATGATACCGATGCTGGTCGGCGCGAAAGAGCGCGAGAGCGAGGACGTCAGCTGCGTGCTGCTCTGCTTCGGAGCCCAGAGAAACAGGCGAAGCAAATTGCTACCAAAGTTAGAACGTTCGCTACAAAACGCAATGACTTAGGGTAGGTGTTAACAGGCCGGTCAGTAATTATGGCCTCGCTTGTTTGTGCGCCCGTGCAATTAAGTACTCCCGCGTACACCTGCGCCAGCTAATAAATGTGTGTATGTGTGTGTTCTGGCAGCACTAGCAGCCCACGGGCAGCGAACAGAGGATGAGCCATTTCCGAAGCGTCGTTTGTCTGCAGAAACGTGCTCGGCGGCTCATCACGATTCCACGCTTCAATGCAAACATCCTGCAGGAGTTCCGGCAGGCAGGGTGGCTGGGTTCTTTGTTCTAAAAGTAGCAAACATGGAGGGCATCCCATCGTTCGCGCCAATGATAAATTCCAGTTCACTCAGGCTAACTCCAGCCGATGTTCACATCGATCTCCTAATGAGCTTGTATCTAACGACTTGCGGTTCGTTTGCTCGCAAAGATCTGGCAAGCAACAGTGTGGCAATACAAACAGCAAAAAAGGTCGATCATTCGATCTCAGAACCTCTCTCGAGCTGGGATATTAATTAGTCAACCGAACCGATGCCGAATGATGCCTTACCTTGAAGCCGTTGCGCGTTCTTGCTTCCCCTCTATGCTCGACGCTTGGTGTAGTCGTTCTGTACGCCAAACCCAGTCCCAGAAATGATGGATTGGTTTGCTTTTGGATGCCGGCGTTTGACGGGGAAGTGTTGCTGCTGCTACTGCACCGTTAGTTCACACCGGAAACCCCGTGGTCTGCGTACGCAGAGTCTGCGGACGCGGTCGGCGGTTCGTGCGGGGTTCGTCTTCTACGCGCGATCATGCGATCTTCCCATCAAATGAGCATCATTTTTTTTTCCTACCGTCACTGGGAGTTGAGAAGAGGCTGAGCAGGTACGGTTGGATGGTTCACCAAATAACCCTAATCACACGGACGCGGCTGTATTGGTGTGTCGCGGCTAGCAGCGCATAATGGCTGGAGATGCTACTAATCTCTTTCCAGTCTTTGGAACTGGTATTGGATCCTAGCAGCTTCGTTAGCACCAGTTTAAAGCTACAAACACCGTACGAAACACTTTAAGCGCACTCAACACTGTTCTTAATGCCACTAAACTCACTCACGCACTGTAAACTTCGTTCGTTTCACTGGAAACAAAACCACACACTAGAGGCAAATGTGCTCTCCGATGAAGTTTAATGGAAAAAGCCTGAAGACAAGCTATTGCGCTGTCTAGCACCTTTCCAGAGTCAGAAGCTCCGAACGAGCTGGACCGTTAGTATCTCACTAGGAAGATCGTTGGCTTCAGCGCAGAAGCATGGCGCGGATGGTCTGCTAGCTGGGTCCAGCTTCTAACCGGAGTTTTCCGGCTCTTCCAACGTTCACACTAACACAGCGAACGTTATTCCACTATCTTTGTACACATCAACACACACAAACACACAAGAGCAGCACGCACACGACAAACAGACGGAATTGCACTTAAGGTCGAGATTGCAACACTGTAATGTAGACGTTCTGGATTGCGAAGCCGGGATGCCCGCGAGCTGTTGTGCACTTTGCGATGTTCTGGTAGACCCGTTACTGGCAGCACGAGTTTCTGTCGATTTTGTTTGATCTGAAAAAGAAAGAAAAGAAATAAAGTGTTATATGTTTAAATCCATAAAACAGTTTTGTTGGACACATATATATATTTAAAAAAAAAACATTACTAATTGCCATCTTTGTCGTATGCGATCGCTATGTTGGCAAAAATCTCGTTTATGAGATGGTCGACAGATTCATAATAATATTTCTGACTTACAACAATGCTTTTCAAAATGTGCGTAATACTTGAAACCAATTTCTTGCTGTGTAGTTTCCGTTGCTTCTTAACCCATTACGTCTAGCACTCAGGAAGATCTACTCAAGCGAATCGCACACGGCATTTGCTAAGAATTTTCCCCCAGCTCAGAGCAGTCCCAGCGGTCCCAGCTCCAGGGATGGCGTGTGTTAAACGGTGTTAAACTCAAGAACTTCCTTCACCGCACACACACACACACACATTCCACGCACTTTAGCTCAAACGCGCACGTGAAGCGCGAAAACAACCTCAACAACAACCGCTCAGCATAAATACGCGCACCCGCGCGTGCAGTTAGGAAGTGTTGGAATTTATAATTACAAAACGATGGCACGAAAGCACGGTGCAACGGTGTGCAAAGTTATGCTGGGTGAGACAGCACACAGGGGAAGCGTGGAAGGGGTGGTGAAATAAATACAGCAAACATTTATTTATAAACGATCGGCACACGGCTAAGAACGCACGCGGCAGTGTGCACTGAGCATAATGAACGGTTATACAGGGTAACGGGATTTAATTGAAAATCAATTTACTGTAGTAGATCGCGATGGTGGAAGAGGCCATCTTAAGTTCTGTACTGGAGGGGGTGTACGGGTAAGAAGCTTATTCTTGGTGCGATGATGGCGCACTGTCCGATATCTGGACCGGATTCTGAGCGGCTGCACGTGTGATCGGACTCCTCGGGGCACTGCGGCTGGGGATGGAAATGGGGCGCAATTCTAAAGTGTTAGAAGTGTTCGGAACTGTTTCTGTTCTGAGCAGAACCCATCTCGTGCCAAATCTACTCTTAATGGTCAGTACGGTTAGCTAGCGGAGTATGTGCGAGATGGAAGAGATGGAAACGCAAGAAAGAACGCATTTCACCCTCCGTGTGCTTCTGGTTGAGAGAGATAGAGAGACCAGAACGAATGTAGAACAGGTTCTCATTACCGGATCGTGGTGCATTGATTACCGTGTCTAGTGCGCTAAGTGGTGGCGAAATGAGTTTTTTTGTAGAGAAGAGGAGATATTCTGAAAAAAAACAGACATGAAATGATCCTTCTTGAGCACAATCATAAAGTTTGTAGTCATTCGACTTTAAATACACTTCAATGAAAGCTTAGAGCTTGATACTCAATAAATCAAGCAGTAATCTTCAATAAATACTTTACTTTTGATTCAACTCCTCCCTATCAAGTTCGCTAAATGGCCACTTTCCGTGCTATTTCTTGATCATATCATCTTGAAACCAAACACAAAGAAAGCTCAAAAGTGCAATTTCGCAACCACTCCACCAAGCTGCTGGAGTGCCATTCACTCCCAACACAGCTGACTGGTCGCTCACCCGATGCTCACCGACTAGCATAAGCATACTTCTCCAGTGCCCAAAAAAAACCCAACCACACACTAACGGTTCACTTGTGGCGTCGCCGCCAGCTCGATCAACGCAACCAGAAGGGGTAAGAAAAGGAAGCACATGCCCGGTGTGTATTGGTGGCGCTGGTTAGAAAACGGTTAATTGGCGCTGTGACACCGACACCGACCAGCGCGGAGGAGAAAGCGAGCGAACGCGAAAAGAACGCGCCCGCGTAGTGACCTCATATGATGGCCGTCCCGGTGATGGTGGTAGTGGCTACTCATGACTAAGCTCACATAACCTCAATACGGGAATCTCATTTCCTTCTTTCTTTCTCCCCGGGTCGCTGTGTGTGTGTGTGTTTGATGGCCCTGTGCGTGCGTATCAGTTCGCTGGTGGAATGAGCTCTCGGGTGGAGTATGCAGAACCACCATCACCACGCAGGTGTCCCGTGTAGGGCAGAGAACAGATAAAAACATCCCTCAGTAGCGTTTGCAAGGGTTTCTCGCTTGCATGTTTCAGATGCGGGAGTACTTCTGCTTATCGTTGCCTTCAGTACAGGAATAAATTGCGATCCCTTGCTCCAAATACTGGTTCAGATCGTAGCTGTTCCATCGAGCTTTCAAATGTTTGCTCATGTCTAAAAAAACGGCAAAGAAACGGGAAGTCTGTCAGAAAAGTGTCTCGGCTTCAACGGGATTAAAGCAACACAAACTGATCGATCGGGTTGGGGTTTGCATTTACTGCTGCATTCCTGATCCTCCCCCCGGGATATCGTTTAGCCGGGTGGGGAGGACGGTAACTTGTGGCCCATTTCGAAAAGACCTTCGGATTTGTATGACAAAAGCCCGGCTCTTCCCCGTCCGTATCGCCCTTCAATCCAGGCCATGGTCGTGATCGTGTTCGTGTGGAAGACTGGAAGACTTCATCTCCGTTTGCCGTCCCTCCAATCACGGGGCGGCGGTGTGAGACGAATGACCACGCGAGTTCCCTTTTTCTTTTTCCCTTCTGCTGTTACATCGCTGTCTCCTGCATTTCTCTTCTACTGTCTTTCTCTCTCACACGAACACACATACACACAAACACACAATCTCTCCCATTCTTTTACCACCCCTTTCGGGTGGGCCTCACCGCTTGCCGTTCGGGCCGTTCTTCGATGCGAGAGAGTGCCACTTTCTAAAAAATAGGTTAACCGGCAGTGTAAACAAGTGTGTGGGTTTTTCGTGCTGCGGGCTGCTGGCCCCCTCCTCTCCAGCCCTGTCGCCTCACCCTTTACCATTACCCTACCGTGTACGAGCGGGATGTTGAGATCGTGTTTTGGGGGGGAAGCACTTCACATCCTGCCCGCCCGAGAATTAATAGATACCTTTGCCGAGCGAGATGCACGGCCATCGACGACCGCGTTTCAATTTCAGTTTCGCTGCGCACAAACTTAACTTTCACAATCGTCGTGTGTCGTGTGTTCTTTTTGCAGCATGCATGCCTCAGCCAACCTCCCCATGCCTCCCCTAACAAGGGCTGAAATGCGGGTTGTAACTTTTGCACGGCCGGAGAAAGTGTCTTGCCACTGCACAGAGCAAGTCCTTTTGCGTGCTAATCGTTCTTGTTTGCTTTGTATCGGCTAAGCTAGGCGCCCGATCTTATCGCGCTTTTAAAAAGCGAAGCCTTTTGTTTGTCGCCTCTGTATTAGAAAACGGTTTCGATTGTGCCGCTCCAACAGACCAGCGGGCACCGGGGACCTGTTCTTTCGGGAGGGAAAAAACGGTCGCCGCTGCTGCGTCAACAATGGAGCGCAGTGCATGATACCAGAACAGCACAGGGCAGTCCGAAACGGGTTTTGTGTAGCATCTTGCCCAAGCAGCCGCGATCGCGATCGATCCCTTCGGCCTGAGGTCAATGGCTATCGTCCGCCGCCTATCACGAGTGTGGTGCCCTGAAGATGTGAATGCTGTACGCAATGCAACAGTGTTTTCTTTGGCCCTTCTTCACAGGGTTTTGTTTGGTTTGGTTTCCCCACGTCAAGATCGAAGATGTTTATGTAACTCGATCGAACGTAAGGTGGACACACAGGTTGTGGACGATCAGACGTAGCAGCATCAGGATCTTTGCTCAAGTTGCTGTGACCATCTCAACGAAGACCAATTAATAATGGCACACAACTGCACGTGACTCGCTGACAGGCTGACTTCCCGAAATGACCGCAAACCGGGGACCAATAATTTGATCCACTCCGGGTTTTGGGGTTAATGCTCGTAACGCACTCCTTGCAGGGAGAGGAAACCCTTTTTTGAGTTTTTGTGCAAACAATCCACTCTACTGTCCATTAAAATGTGTGTATGTGTGTCCAATTTCGAACGATGACTCTCTTAAATTCTCCACCATCAGCCATTTGCTGCTACTGTACTGTGAGAAATAAGCACAGAGCGATAAAAAAAACATACACATCCAAACACACACACAGATCGGGAATCATTTTGTGATCCTGCGTTAAACATTAATTGCCGCGCTTCGATTCGATCCATCCGGATAGAGACGTTGATTGGGTTGAGGATCAATAAAAAAGCATCCACACCACCACCCGAAGCTTCCTAATTTGTTGATGAACCCGGCCGGAATCGTCATCCGGAGACTTGCCGGGTGGCTCGGTGTACGTGAGACTTTTCACAAACGGAAGGGAAGGAAATAGTTTGCTGCTCCCTTGGGAGTAGGGAATCAGTCAAGAAGAAGCGTAAATTGATGCTCCGATGCAGGAACAGGTTTCTAGTGGCATTGCCTGAAGATGCGAGGAAAAGGAATCATTCCATCCACAAATACAGAACAAATGCGAGAACAGTTTCGGGTGGAACAAACTATAAATATCCCCCCGAAAAGGGTACCGAGAGGGAAGCAATGCCCATGTTGCCCACCGAGAACAGTCACGTTCATTATCTTACTCGGCTGTGTGCTTGCCTTTGTCGCATATCTTCACTATCTCTCTGTTTTCGGGGTGGATCTTAATTAGCAAAACAAGAACAAGAACTAAAACACTCCGATCTGGCCGCTTCTGATACAGCACGCACAGCACACGGTATCCAGGACAGGGCACACAAGCAAATGCCACACCGTCTTCGGGCGCTTCTTTGCCTCCGGTGCCATTCACCAGTGCTGTGAGCAAAAGAAAGGGCCCCATGGTCATGGATAGAAAGTTGCGCGATTTCTCCGGCGTAACTGGAAACCTTGTCGGCGAAGAACTTGTTCTCGCTCGCTTTGCATCACATTGATCACACGGCACAGTGTTCGGGAGCGTGTACCCCACACGCGCTTGCCTTGCTGCACTTTTCTCCTCTTCGGGCGTTCGATCGCGTTCCAGCAAACACACATTTTTCACCTCAATCAACAAATTCACAGTTATGCCAATGATGCAAGCGCGCGCGGGGTTCTGCTTCAAAAACTGGACGTACCACATTCCCCCATTTGGAGATGGGAGCGAGTGGGGACCTCTCGAAAGAACTTACGTTTAATTTGGGATGTTTTCCAGCTACGAGCGGTCGTTCTTGGTGCGTGAAAGGAAGGTTTGGACCGTACTTTCACTCGATCACTCAAAGATTCTCCAGAAAAAAAAATCGTTTGGTTTTTCTTTCAACAAAACGGAAGACACTCTTTTTGAAACACACTGGACCTAACTGGAACTTTTCCGAAAGATTTCGCTTAGTGCTAGTGCTGCTGCTGTTTGCTGCTGCCTCTGCTGGCACCGTTTTTCTTACGCCACGGTACGCACTCGGTCAACGGACGACGCGAAAATACGGTCAGCACTCAGCCGTTCGGTCTCCTAGATCCCGGCCTGCCGAGAGCCCAGACTCACACTCACAAACACACACACACACACACGCGCGCACGTCGGAAATGAAACCCGCTGCGGGGTCCGGGAGCGCGGAGTCTGTGCTGGTGTGGTCGCAGATCAAGAGCCTCGCTGGAAAGAGACCTTGACACTGAAGACGTTAGATTTATACTGACGAGCTGGTGCCGGAGCCAACCGTGCCGTGCTAGCGCTCAGCCGCGATCGTTTGCGATCGTGCGCCGCGCGCACGGGGTTGTACGGTCACGGAGAGCGCTAATGCCCCTGCCCCGCCAGCATAACCGGACGAACGCACTCCGGGCGGGCGAGTGTGTAGTGGTACGAGCTGCAGCCCGAGTTAAATGGGCAAGAAAGAGATACACCACCGTGTGGATGTATAGCTCTGCCAGCAAGATGCGCACTTTTGAGCGAGAAACAAGAGAGTCTCAAGCGAGCGAGCGAGAGAGAAAGAGAGAGATCGTCCCGGTACGCCCGCGTACAGAGAAAGAACTGCAGGCAGAAGCGCCTGCCGAGGGCCCATTGAAAGTATGTTGCGCGCGATCAGCGAAATGGTCAGTCGGCTGGTCAGTCACGAAACGGGGCCCAGGGGTCGGTCAGCAAGCGGAGACGCACACGAAAAGGAACAGAGAGGAGCGAGAGAAAGAGTCAGAAAGAGAGAGATGAATGGCCGTACCGAGAGAACGCATTCGAAGAAATAACACTTTTGAGGGAAAACGTTGTTATGCTGCACACTGGTATGTTGCTGTGTGTGTGTATGTTTAGCTTTTGCCGTATGCCTGCTTCCTTTTCCCTTCTTCCTTCTTCCTCCTTCTTTCCGGAACCCGTACAGCTTGCTTTGGTGTGTTTCTTTCTCTCCGTTTCGTTTTGTTGTGAACTTCGTTATCTGCGTTTTCTGCAGCGCGGGACACCATCGGGAAGGAACTGTTTCGGTAGGTAAGGTTCGTCGCTTGGTGTGGTACGTTCGACGCGTGAGTCACTTGATTTTTTCGGTGCATTTATTTCACAAGGATAAAGGATTGTGGTGGTTTTTCGTGATGCGATCTTGTGAGAGTGAGCTGTTACTTAACGGGCAGCTGTTCGTTGTGTTGGGTTTTGCTGGGGAGCTGAGTAATTTGTGTCACCCGCGAAAAGACCCGGTTTGCGTGAGAGGTGAAAGGGATGTGTCAGCGACTTTTGATAATCAATGCGCGGATAACGGAACTTAGCAAAGACGGCAAGGATAGCAAAGTTGTAATATGGGGCATTGCAGGGTTCTTAGGGACTTGTTCTCACAAACCTTACGATTCTTAGTTTAGACGTTTCTGATCATATTTATAGGACTTATAGCTCCATTAACTGATTTTAAGGGCTCGTTAATAAATTGATTAATTAAAGACATTCACACAATAGCATTCAAAATAAAGTGATTCATAGCAAACATAGTTACTTATGTATAACAAAGATTATGCATATGCTGTCAATCACCAAACCATAGAAGATGAACTCGAATACGCAATTCATACATAATTTATGGCTGAAATCAAGAAGAGATTTAATTACTCCAGATGTTAGAATTGAAGTAGATTCCTTACTTAGTGTTAAATGTAAAAAATATGTGAAAGTTCATAAAGTTTTTGTTACCTTTTTAAATATTTATGAAGCAGATTGTTCAAATAAGAAATCCCAAACATTTATCCAACGATGCAGTCATGATATTATGTTAAAAAAACATGATATACTTTAAAAATTACTGTACTCAGTCCGGACTTTGATTTGAAATCTAAAGTCAACTATTGGATTTAGGACCAGCGTGTTTTAACAAAGCTTGTGCAGCAAAAGTTTTCCCTCTGCACCATCTTTACGAAGCCCGTTTTCCTGCTGTGTTCTATTTTACTCAATGATCGCGCAAGCCTCCATCCAGGGTCACCCACAGTAACTCCCCCGGGAAGACAGGAGCACCTTGGTATGCGACCCGTTTTGCGACCCGGTCGGCTTTTTGCGCGCAACCGTGAAGGGAAAGTATGAAGGAACACTTTCCAAGCTGGCGCGATGCGAATTGTTTGCTTGCTGGTTACTCCAGCGGGAAGTGGAGAACGTCTTAGAAACCCGACCCGAGGCCCATTACCCACGGCCGCCCAGATTCGTTCCGATACAGTAGCCGATATTGTGAAGCGCAAGCCTGCGCTGTCGGGAAAGAAATGCGCGCAAAACGGCAGGAAAATGGTATTGCAGAAAGGAAGATAGACGTACACCGGGGTTGCGAGGGAGAGGAAATGAAAGAGGAGATGGCCAGGCAGCTCCAGCCGCACACTTGTATGTGTTTGTGGGGAAAAGTGGGATGAAAAAGAACCACAACCGGGGGGCAAAGCAAAGCGCAGAAGCACACAAAACGGTCCACCACGGTTGTTGCGGCCGTCGAGATTGCATTCTTTTGCATCAGGTTTTGCAACCGTTTTTCCCGCCAGCCCACACCTCTGCTGCTCTGTACCTCGCTTAAGCACCGCTCCCACTTTCATTGGGCGATGGAGTGTGAGGCGTATAACAGTAGGAAAGCTGGGAGATGAAGATCCTAATTAACGCAACGCCATTTTCCTGCCGCTTAACCACCGACCACCGGCTGATGGAGCAAATGATGCAAGATGATCTCTTCTCACTCGCTGACGAATCCGCTGCATGATGTTCTCGGGCAAAACGGCGTCGGCCTGCCTCGGCTCGAGATGCACAGGCCGGATGCATTCAATGTTACGTCGCGCTGGTTCCCGATCGAGCCCGGGGAAGCAAACTCGTTCCGAGCTCGGGTTGTGGCTTGGCTGATAACTGTTCTTCTACGATTTATAATTCAATCCTTCAAAAATCAGGTTTCGATCGGTTCGGAGCGGTGGGGAAACGATTTCAATGAGCTTTCGACGAGCGGCGGGCTGAATGTTGACGATCTCAGGCAAGTGGGACAGTTTATCGTAATTATGCGAAAAGCGGATTTAATGGGCAGCGAACGGAAACTCCTCAAGTCCCGAAAAAAAGATTCTGCATTTCATTTGTTGTGTGTGTGGTTTTAAACTCTCATTAAAAGCAGACTAGAGACTTCAATGCTACAAATGAGACGAGCTCGGTTTCTGAAATCACTTGTTGTTCCATCTTTCATCTCGATGCGTACTGCTAGCACAAATTAGTATTATTACTACAACGAGCGTGCGTACGAAGAAGAGCGCCAGAGAAATAACAAGGAAAAGAGGCCAACAAATCGTGCTACAAACCTGCAATAATCAAATCAAAACCCGAATCGATCACTGCCGACCAGAGCGCAATTACCGCGGCAATGATTCCCTTTCGCATTGGACTTGCTCTATTCCGGCTCCTAGCTGGCCAGCTTAGACAGGGCTATGGAGGCTCTTGTACGCGCGGCCCGATGGAGGTCACCGTCAGATAAATTAATAAATGAGAAAAATGAATCAATGATACATATACTTACCCACTCGGTCGGTTTATGTGCTTCATCTTGCACTTTCGTGTTGGTGCGTTAGCGCTTTGATAGGATCCCCAGGGAATGGGAGGGTTTGGGCCGGTTTCGGGCGGAGATGTGATCCAGCTTGCTTGGGAAACTACTTTCCAGCCGATGAACGATAGGGCGCCGGGTGGAATGTGTAAGACGTTCGCTGTAGCTGAGTGTCGATGGGTACGTTTGATACAGTTTTCCCCTTGGTGTATGTAGTACAGCTGTAGCCTAGAATGTTTGCCTGAAGATTGAGTCTATCGCTCTGTTTCTGTTTGCTAGGCGGAAATTGCAAAAGGGTGCAGCGTTTTTATTTAAATGTAAATTACTCATTGCGCAGCAGACAAAGATTTCACAAATTGATTCCACGCTCCCATTGCACATCAAACATACTGTGAACAGAGCACAACAAGGAACAACCGAACAGAACCGAGGGCAAATTGTCAACGACGCTCATCGATGCACTAGAATGGTGCGCGCATACGAGGCCTCATGCGAGCATACTTTCTCGCAAAACAAACCCGATTCACGTCCCCTGCTCATCGTCTCCGGTGCAGCTCATATTAGTTGAACGACCTTAAAACGATCATCAACGTCAACGTCAGTCATCGTCGGCGGGCGACCCCCGTCCGCGTTCCGCTGCGCTGTGGGGGCCGGGCGCATTGGCAGTGCTATCAATTTTCCCCACCGTCAACAGCGACGGGGATGATAATGCCCGGGCTGGGCGTAGAACACTAGCAGGTCTTGCACGTGCGATTACCTACGCACGCTCGGGACGGATAAATGCTGTGCGCTTGCGTGCGGAGCAGATACCGGAGCGATACAAGGGTCGAACAAGAACAAAAGTCGAAGTGACGAGCGAGAAATGTTCTTTAACGCGCTTCTTTAATTGTGCTGGGCATGAAATCGCTTTCGGATTTGGTCGGTGGAGATTAAGAGCGAGAAATGTGTTTAATTGTAAATTATGATCAATGGCAGAGTGAGATAATGATGGGTATGTTCTCTCACTCTCTTTTTTGAGATTTTTTTGTGTGTTTTAAAAAAGTTGGAAATAGGTAAACATTATTTAATGCGATGGCAAATTAAAAGTTTGATTGTTAATGCTAAAATACTTTAAAAGGTTAAGAACCGATCGAAACTCAATTGTCGGTCCTGTTTTCATTGTACAGTAACGTACAGAAAAAGTGTTAATGTGAAGGCATACAAAGGTATGACAAAAAATAAAAATATATGAAAAATACTAATGAAAAGGTGTGGTTTCACTATGTTTACAGCGCCATTTTTGGTTATTATCAGATTTTCTGCCTAGATGATTTAAGCCAGCAAAAATATTAAAAAAAAAACGCCGATGCGTTGCAAGGTCGACCAGCTCATGAATAATTGAGTTTTTGTTTCGCTGAAGGATAAATATTTTGCCACGAAATATTTAAAAAATGAAACGATGTTTTTAAATGTATTGAAATCCATTATAGCGAAAGGTAACTGTCAAATGGAAACAACCCGGAACATGAATATTGTTTCACTGACAGGCTGTGCTTTTCGACTTAAATTTTAAGCTCTGAATGTGAATAAAAAATGGGCCAATAATATAAAATAACGGTATTTGCTTAAAAAAAGAGGCTTCGCTTCTAAGATGATATTTATTGATAAAATAAATATTAAATCTCACTTGATTTGCGTTGCAGCACCCCTGCAAACATCCGTACCGCTGTACAATTATTTTCGATATGAATCTACCATATAAGTTGCATACATTCAGGCGTTTTGTATTTCGTACCGCATAGTGGTTTGATAATTAAGTTACAGAAATAGGAGAACATTGTAATGGAACAAATTTCCTACGTACTTCTGTTCTTTTTTAGCATTGCAAAGCTTCTTATTGTTTTTGTGTAACACAAAAAATAAATGATGTCAACAATAAGTTAAATACTAAGTTTTATTTTGTTCCAAATTTTTATTAGCGAATGTAAAACATATAATTGAATGTAAGCCAGCAAGATATTGCTGATGTAGATTTTTCGTTTCTTTTCAAACATGATCTTTCGTTGAATTCATTTGAAAAAGCTAGTTTTACAACATTATATGGCAATGACGATATCTAATCCACTTTTTTGTTGCTGAAATGAAGTTTACGTTGATTGTCATAATATTGCCACTGTTCATAATTATTTGTCAAATGTGTGATGTTGTAATCTTCTATTATACATCTCATTAATAAAGTCGTCAACTCGAGTCGCTTGAGTAACATGCCCGTCATGGGTTCAAGCCTAGAATGGACCGTTCCCCCGTAGCAAGGATTGACTATCTGACTGCGTACTAATAAATTAAGTCAAGAAAGTTTTTATAGGCTAAAGCGTGTCAGCGTAGGAAATTACGCAAAATAGAAAAAGAAGTTCAAAATGTGTACAAAACTCACATCACATTGTTTGTTATAAAGCCCGAATGTCTTCAACAACAACAGTACCGCGTATATGGTGGCATAGTATTATCTAAAAGAGCATATATCTAGGCGTAAAATACGATTCAATGGTGAACCAGTCGATTCAGGCATGACCAGTCGATTCTTTGTTAGCAAGATATGACCAACAGGCTCTGTGGTAAAAAATAAGACTATTTTACTCTTAATTTTCTTTCTTTCAAAGCAGCGACAAATATGCTCTCGATTAGTTTTCCTTGGTTTGGATTTATTTTGAGACTTACGATAACGTTTTGTTAGAAAGAAAAAAACCTTGACATAACCTCCCAATGCGTGGCATCATGTACAAAATCATGTTGAAATAATTTATCAATAAATTACTACTCGCATTGCGCCGCTGCTTACCGACCTACATACATCCTTACGATTAATATCAGCTTACAGCTCTAACATCGCACCGTCGCATGCCGATCCCCAGAATGCTAAGCGTGTCCACATCCACATTCCCATCGAGTTGTCATGGTGAAGTCAATACGGGCGTTCGTTCCAATCCTCTTCGTTTCTCTAGTACTCTTTGCCCATCACCTTCTCGATCCATGGTACGAACTTCTGAATGTTGGTGTACACTCCGGGTAGATGTTCCCGACCGCACCCGATACCCCAGGAAACTAGCCCGATCAGCGTTTTGCGTCCCTCGATCGAAAGCGTTAGCGGTCCTCCCGAGTCACCCTGGCAGCTGTCTCGGCCTCCCTCCTTGTAGCCGGCGCACAGGAAAACGTCGTGTATGGTTTCGCGCCGCCCGGCCGCCCGGAACCATCGCTGGCATCGTTCGTTCGGTATTACCTCAACGTCCACTTCCTTTGGAGAAAGACATAGTCAAAAAAGAGAAAATTATAGAAAAAGAACATACATTGATTAATTAGTGATTGTTTGGTACACAAAAATTTATTGGAAATCAATCTTACCTGCAGCACAGAGGGAACCGTGCTTTGACCGTGCCGTGTTCGGCCCCAACCAGCAACGGTTGCCATTTTGCCTACCAGCTTCACGCTCTTGGGAGGTAGACAGACGGGCAGTATGTGTTGTCGAAACACAACCTTCCGATCGAGTTTAACCTGTAAGAAAGTTGGAGTTAATGATCATGGTGTATTGTGGGAAGAGCCAGTGTGTCCTTACCAATGCAATATCGTTACGGAAGTCACTCGGAGAGTAGTTTGGATGCACCTCTTTCCGTTCTATCGAGTACTCTTCGTGTGTTAACCGCTCTTCCTGATCCCGAACGTCCCACTCGCCAAGTCGAACCTTTAGGTTGCTGTTTGGGGTCCTAAAATTGAATACAAATGATGCTTTAGTGTAACAAATCAATGAAATTCTGTAAATCAATGAAATGAAAACTCACGTCGCGACACAGTGAGCCGCCGTAACGACCCAGCGGTTCGATATCAGTGCACCACCGCAGCTGAGCTTTTTCGTCAGGAAGCCCGATTTGATGAGCGCCGCCTGCCATGGATGCGTCCCGAACCCACTCGAATGGCCACCGACGATACGGTTCGTGCGAGTGTACAGCTCACCACAACCTGTGGAAATTTTAATGCGAAAAAAGATCTATTAGCATTAGCGGTTCATAAGTAGCTGGCTAATTCCATTCAATGAATGGACTTTTTAAACTCCAAATACAACTATTCCAATATTCCGTAGTGCATCTATATTTACGAGAATGTTAAAAGATATCTAAAGGTGAGCGCATGTTTCCATTGCAAAGGTGCATTGTGTGGTGAATCAACAGTTCTCGGGAATTCTTAAGCGTCTACTGCAAGCGCGTGAAAAGTGTGGAAATAGGTGCACGGTGTGTGTGAAATTAAGGGTGCAAGATCGCGCAAGGTGCTTTCGACGGAGCACTCGATCAACCGAAACATTTGTGAGAAATCATGCTAAAACGTTGCTTGAAATCAATGAAGAATTAAGTGAATTCATTCAGTCTTTATCTACCTTTCAGGCAACGTTTGCTTACACGATTCTCAACTGCTCTTACACACTCCAAACCAAAGAATAAAATAGAAAAGCGAAAAACAGAAAGAAAGACTCAAACTCGAAGCGGAACTACGCATTGGACGACCGAGGATTTTCCACCCTCTAAGAGGCCGAGGATCCCACCACAACCGGGGACAAGGAATCGGCATACGGGGCAGGAAACACTACGTTAAAAAAAACAGAGTGGCAAGAAACTACTGGCGGACAGTCTGGTACCGTTCTCGATGCCGTATCCATCGTCCTCCTGCGGTGGGTAGCCGAACACGGCCGACGGTGGTCGTATCTGTCCACCGGAACCGCTGGGCCCTCCGTACAGTACCGTCGGCCGGGAAGCGAAACTATACGGCCGGTCATGATCGCTATCATCGAGCGGCCCAAAATGTGACGATGGTGGTGCTGGTGGTGATGATGGCGGTCTTGCCGAATGTCCTCCGTGCAGTGGTGGTTGTGGCTTTGCCGGCGAGAACGGTGACGAACCGCTTCCGAGATGATTGCCATCGAAGCCCCACTCGGGAGGCGGTGCACCGGTGGCGTGGTGCTGGTGCGGCGATGGCAGATGCTGGTGCGGATTGACTTGATGGTGGCCGTGGTAGAGTGGGGGAGCATTGAAGCTACCGCCGCCACCGCTGCCGCTCACGGAAAACAGTGACGTCGTCTGGGTGGTCTGTGGACGGTTCTGATGGGACGAGGGCGATCCCGACACTGACGATGAGGATGATGAGGACGACGACGAGGAGGAGGAGGAAGATGACGGCGAGGCGGGTGGATAGAAACCGAACAGGTTTATAATGTCACCTAAGTATTGAGAGTTTAGTGATGAAGTATGGCAGCAAACATGTGTGATAGGTTATCTCTTTGGTGAGGCTTGAAGGAGGATTATAGTTTCCATTTTGTTGGTTGTTGCAAGCCTTAAGATCTATAGTCGTCCAAAGTTTTATCTTTGTTTTGTCAATGCACCTCGCTCTATATCTTGTTTTTCATTGTGAAGACATACGCTCCAAATGTTGTATATTCTTATTTGTGCCACTGCAGTGATTTTACAGTTTAAGATTACTTTATACATTTTTCCAAACTTTATTTGTTATGTTGGACGGCTGCATACAAAGGGCATCATCATCATGGATAAATATAATATTAGAAGGGCCATAATCTAAAAACTTTGATTGCACATAACGTTCTAGACAATTTGCTTCAGCATTTGACATAGTAACATTATGATTTTTCGAACAAATTTTAATTCTTAAAGCAGTGTGTCAATAAATCAACTATGAAGAGCAATATTAACATTGTCTTCGCGAATAGTACAAGTTAGTTATCATAGTTGTGCTCTTGAAATAAGTTCAGGTTTAGTACTTAAATCATTTAAAATTATTTATTATTATTTATTTTTCAAAATGTGTGCAAGATGATCCATATTACGCGTAATGGAAAGCTCATATTCAATCAGTAAATTTCAAACGTACGAAAAATTAACTCCACATATGTTATTAATAGTGAAAAATTAATATCTTTACATGTATTTTGAAATATTTATCATCAGTGCTCAATGCCTAAAACATAAAAAAACTAATCCTCAACAAAATAATTTTAAGAAATTATGTGTTTTAATTTGTATTGCAATATCCAATTTGTATTTTATGTGAGAAGGAAAAGATTTTTTCTCACTAGATAATTGAATAAGCCAAATTGGTTAACAAGACTGTTCAATGCAGCTTTGCAGAACTCAAAAAAGCCATGAACAATATAGAATAAAGCTTCTTCTTCTTCTTTTGGCTGAACAACCGTTGTCGGTCAAGGCCTGTCTGTACCACTACTTGTGGGCTTGGCTTACGTTGATCCCCCATAGCAGGATAGTCATTCCTACGTATGGCGGCACGGTCCGTTAGGGGCTTGAACCCATAACGGGCATATTGTTAAGTCGTACATGTTGACTACTGTACTACGAGACCGGCAAAATAAAGCAGTTCAACCAAAAAATCAACATCAAAATAACAATAAATTAATAAATAAGCCAATACATCAAAATCAAAATACCTTACTTCAGATTTATAAACGTTCCAATGTACCATATGCTGTATAATTAATACATTAAATGCTGTGTATTGAATGCTATTCATCATTTTTATTTAAACAAGCTTTGTTTTGAATAACTTAAGCAAAACAAAGACCACGCTTGGATAACGGCTTGTTTAAACACACATTCCCAATTATCTCCAACCGCCGCCCATCATTGTTCGCACGATGCTCTATTTCATTTCTTTTCTTGCTTTAACGCCCTCAACCGCACGCTGACTGAATTGAGCAGGCGACACTCTGCTCCGCTCAACGGTAAGCCACGTGACGCCACTGTTGCTTATTCACCCTCCGCTTAAGTCTGCCACGGATGATAAAGCGCCACACCTTGGGGGGGTTTTCCTTTTCGATGAGTTATGAGCCGCACGGGCCGCTTGGGTGTGTGTGTGTGTACCGTGTCGCGTAAATGTTTTCATTTTTCATCTGCACTTTCGTCACTCTGTCACCGCTGTGTGCTACAGTGCAATGCAGTTTTCCGCAGCATAACCCGCAGCGGGTGTTTTCTTTCGCACGTTTCATACGCGCTGGGGAGACACATTCGCGACACCACTTTCCACACGGCTTAAGCTTAGCGCTCTGCAGCTTTTCCCTCTGCTACCTTAAATGGTGGGGAGCGATGGTACCCGGAATGACACAACAGTCATTTTCGATTACCATTGTAAAGTGAGATCGAGGTTGCGGAATTTAATTACCGATTCATCCGTCTCGCCTATCCGTCAAGGTCGTTCCTAGGCGCGAGCATAAATCGTTTTATCGACACCGCGCGCGAACGGTGGCGATGCGTAACTGACCCATTTAGATCGTGTGGTGAAGTAGGGCATGAACTATGGCCCTAATTGCTCAACAGTTGCACCGTGCGTTTTCAATTAACGTGCGCTTGCGGTGTAAGCGGAGGCAGTTGGTAAGTAACAGTTGTTGCACTGTAATCCATAAAAGCTTCCCGGATAGCGGCCACTCGGCTGTTTATCGCAACAGGAAGACCGGCTGATAACATTTCATCACACAGTTGAATTGGTCAATCGGCTGGGATGAAAGTGTTTGCAAATTGTTACGTGAATGAGAACGACTCAAAGCAGCAACCGGAGATCGTGAATTAAAAAAAATGGTGAAAGTATCAATATCTTCCATCGTAATCAGGAAAGAAGATTAAAAATCAGGTTTAAAATGTGCACCAATGTCCACTGAAAGTGTTTGCTTGAATGCTACATAAACTACAAGAACTGAATATTGCACAATAATGCATGGTTTATAATTACAGAGGAGTGTATTAGTGTGTGTGTTTTTTTAAAATGTGGAATTAATTTAAAACAAATTAATAATCAGCATTACATATTTCACTAATCAATAAATGGCTCTTAAAATCAAACATGTTTTCCACATGATTTTCAATTTCTTATATTAAAGCTTTTTTGAGTGTTATACATCTGATTTAATTACAATTGAGTGATGAAGCAATATAGCCACAGTAAAAATGCCTTCATTTGCTAATTTTTTCCTCCAAAATAGATCATAGGCTTGATATGTTATACTGAAATTATTTAAATAGGTGTGAAGACACAGAAAAACAAGTGCATTTCATCGAGCTTTGGCATGACTTATTATCAGTGAAAGAAAATCATAGCCAGCCAGTTATTTTTCTTAACGCTAGTTAAGCAAGCAAAGAGGCTTTCCCTTTACCGACAGTCAAAGCGGTACCTTATCATTGCTATCCGCTACGCAATTTCAAACCGGAACATACGGTTGGCAGTGAAATTAACCAGCAACCACACAAGAAGAAAAGTCTCATTTTCCCTTTAAACAATGCACACGCGGGACTGGCTGGCTGTAAATCATCATGTGGCACATGTGGCCGGAGAGTGCGTCTAACGAAGACGAGTGACGCTGATAATTGTTATCGCCACCCTCTGGAAGGGCCCCCACACTAACCCATGGCATGGCAATGAAAAGCGTATGCGGTGGTGGCCCTTTCCCGCCATACGATAACCACCACTCGCGGTTGTATTGTTTAGCGCTTGACAAAAGCTGGCAAACACCAATTTCAATAGACAGCCTTTGCTCACGCCCCTCATGCCACGTACACCGTGCAGTGCGTGTGTGTGCAACATCGGCTGACGCTGGCCACCGGGACACGCTTTGCATCGCAGGAAAGTGAAAGGCTGCTGGATTATGCTGCTGACTGATGCGGCGCGGCTTGAGCGCACAAAAGCGAACAAACTGTGCACAGCCGTTGGTCGTGAAATGGTCCATTGCAGGTGGATGGCAAGAGAGGCGATTTGTTTGAGCAACACGAAATGAAGCTTAAAGTAGCGATTTACCTCTGGCAAGGATTAATCCATAATGATCAGGCCCACCGTACAGGAAATGTTTAGTTAATGTGAGCACAGCAAAAGCCTTGCCGTGTCACGTGCGCGAAAGCTAGCATCGGTGTTTTGTTTTTTTGCGAGTCATTCGAGAAAGCGGCCAAATAAATAACCAACCAGTGCACGGGCGACAAAGCCAAAATTGGCATCGTTTTTCCCGTTCGTTACCCCGGCGTTGCGATTCGAAGGCGGATGTAAAGCGCTAGGCAAACGTTATCCATGATGAGGCAATTGCAGGCGAGCTTTCCATGGCTTTCCTGCCGTTAACCCCGCTGCCATTTCTGCATGCGGTTCAGTTTAATGCGGAGATTAAAGAGGCAAAGAGCGGTGCGTTTATGTCAGAGACCGGGGACTGAGATTAAGTCGTTTCGCGATGCCGGTCTGCCATCAGTCAGGTGTCAAACGCCTGTTTGTCAAAGTGTCGGCTGTTTCCATTTCAAACAATTGGGAAGTGGTTGGGAATGGCCCTCGAGAACGGGCCCCGAACGGGACGGGCTATACTTACTCGCATTGTGGACGGCACCATGCTCGGGATCACTTTCCGGCGCAAAGTCGCGATCGATGCAGCAGGACCATATCATACCACCTGAGCAGAGATCGAGCGGTTTGCCGCCCCCGAGCACGCAGGACAGGGAGAGGCCGCACTCGAACTTGCGTCCCTTGTGCCGGCATGTTTGGGGAATCACTGAAAGGAGAGTTCAATGTAAAAAGGTTTTAATAAATTGAAAGCAAATTCAAAACTAACGTTAATTAAAAAAGGCATTGTTAAAAAGAAAAATAATAATAATAAGCGTAAGTGTAGTAATAATCAGAGTGCAAAGATGAGGAAAATGCAAAAAGCATAAACAACAACTGAAAATATTAAAATAAAAAACTAGACATAACAAAAAATAATAAATAAATTAAAAAAACAAAGTAACATTTTAAACAAGTAAATTAAAAATAACAGTATTATTGGTAAAACAAGTAACGTTTAGGCAAACTATGTTATTAGTTCAAAATTACAAGGTTTTCCAGGGGTTCTCATAGTGGTGGGACACTTCCTTGATTTTTTCTTATTTGAAATGGACTTCATATGATGGTAATTGGACTTTAAGGCACCCTTTTTGGACAGGCTCTTTGGAAATTCCTATTGGTTTTGACCAACAAGACTGCTATAGAGTCCAATTCCTATAATATTAAGAACATGTCACCTAAAAAAGAGTCAATTAAGTGTTACACAGCTATAAGGACTCCTGGAAAAACCTGTAATACTAAAAGAAGGTTGAAATAAAATGTCTTTAAATGAAGAAAATATACGAGTTTTGTTACATAATGAAATATATCTTTCTTAAAATAATGTACGACACCACGCAAACAAGTAGTACATATAATAACAAAACAAAAATTAGAAGTTCCGTTAAGAGCTTAAAAGTCATAAAACAAATTAATGAAATAGGATAAACATTGAACGGTTAATATGAGAATGCATTAGGAAAGCATATAGATTGTCACAGAATGCAAACAAAAGGTATGTTGTTATTGTAAGAAGTTTTTTTTATTGTGGAGGAACGGTCCAAAAAGGCCGTATTGCTTTTAAGAAGTTCTAACCACTGTTAAAATGGTTAATAACTAGTGAATAAACCTAACGTTCAGTGACAAGTACAAGTAAACATGTGCATACATCATACAAATAGAGTGTTTTTATTTGTCTTCTGTTCGACACTAATAGCTTTGGCTATCGGTTTGAATTCGTAAAGGTAAACAAAATGACTTTTTAATCAATTCCAGTAGATTTTTTTTACTAATTTATGAAAAACAGTAACAATCAAAGCGGTTAATACATGTTTTTCATTAGAAAAATATTCATGTTTAAACCAGACAGACGTTTCATTCCCTTAAACGAACAATTTCCCCCAACACTCATCGCTTTCAAGATCGCGTTTCAACCTACTTCTACCCAGCAGCTCAATGATCGAGTTTTGACCGTAATCCTCATTGTTGAACGTTTGTCGCTTCCCGAGCGCATCCAGTATCAATATATCCTGCTCTTGCTGTGGCGATGGTCCACTTTGACCACCGGCCGATTCCATCAGCAGGATGAGCACCACCAACAGCATGTGGCATGCGATCGTGGACCGTAACCGGTGATCACCGGTTCGTCGCAGTATCGACATCCTCTGCCACACGTTATCTAGCAGGTGCATTATTGGCTTGCTTCGCGTTATTGTTGCCCACACGCCGTTACAGGATCACGCGCGCGCTTGCGTGATTACGAAACCAACAGATTCACCTTTTGCACCTTTACACCAAGCGCACCTGTACGCACATTTGCTTTGCACCGAAACCGCACTTTTGTCGTCACGTGGTGGAACTAATCTATGCAGTGCCGTACACTATACACCCTCACCGACACGAAAAAAGTGTGCAAAAAAACCACAGCCGTATCCAGTCGGTGGCACTAATTTCGGGCCGCAACGTTAACGTAACACGAGTATTATCATCATCGGCTGCATTATGGAACAGTGGGTGAGGAGCGGTGGGAACGAGACGACTACAAGAAACACAAAAAAAGGAAACACTTTCTTATTTCGCACAGCAACACTTTTTACTTCTTTTCACTACCACTGCCAGACACAGTGCCACAAAATTCGGGAGGCGGATGTGTTTTCTTTTTCTTTCTTCTTTCGTTTTTGGGTTCGCTTTCTGTGCGTGATGATGAACGCAGAACCTGTGACAACTGCGAAGACTCACGAAATACAGGAAAGGAAAAACACAATGATGATGCCTTGGTGGCTGTATGCTCCAGTGATGCCGTCAAGTGGTCAAAATTTCCCACCACCACTTCCGGTGTTGCAGATGCGGCTCGGCCCGGCCGTTGCGCAACACTTCAATCGGCTGACTTTGGCCGATGGAAGCTGCCCTGGCAACTCGATACGATCCCAGGCTCGGTGAGTTTTTTTTGCAAGGAAATGAATTGCAAAAGACGATGATGATTGCACCGATTGCACACCGTATCACTTCCGTACGGCTGGAGGGGGGAAGCACTTTAAATGGACCTTTTACATACAACTACACTTGCCACACTACAGCGACTGCAGTCGGATCATTAAGCCCTGCTGCTAGCGCTCCTTGCAAGAAAGGAGCACTTTGCCCGATCGGTACAATGAACTCTCACAAACTGATGGATCTTTTGCTATACACTAGCATACACAAACATACACACACATACGTGAAAGCAACACAGGCACACATTCATCAGTGGCTCCAACACCCGCACAATGTGCGCTCTCGTTTGCGGTCGAGCGATCTATATACCGTGGTACCAGACCGTGGGCTGCGCCAGGGGGAAATGAGAATTCTTCTCTCCACCTTCGCGAGCACCGCTCAAGATGTTCCCACGTATCTGCCCGCCCGGTGGAGTGTGGACGCGAGTGGTAGGCACGCTTGGGGCCACGACGCAGGCAATTTCACTTTCTGTTGCAGGCGCACACCTTTCTTCGGCCTCTCTGCTTGCTGTACCGCGCGTGACCGTGGGACCACGGTCAGCAGTCGCTCCGGCAGGTCGCGGGTCGTGGCTGTGCGAGGGCCAGTGGATAATGAACGGCGATAAGGCGAGAGCGGGAAGAGGGCCGTCGAGTTCAGTTCAGGTTCAGTGAGCTGAGGTTCTTCATCTTGACACGCTAATGACGCCCTACGAACTCTGTTGCGATCGTCGTAACCTTCCCAAATGCTTCCGCTCGGCTCGGGGTCTCGAGAAATGAAATTAATTTTGAAACAGATCTGTGTGTAGTACTTGGATGTATTTTGTTTTTGCACCACACAACCAAACACTCTTGCACACCGTCACCTTGTTTTGATCGCGTCACTGCAGCAAACTTTCACGCCGTCCCGATCCGTGCACGCGTTGGAACACGCCGTGGGAGAAAGGAACTACCCCGTCACGATCGCTTTGTCGAAGGAGTAAAAACGGTGGGGGGGAAGAAAGGAAGAAATAAAAAAAACAGACAGGACCGCACCACCAAAACAGGCACACGCGTCGTGCTTGAGGGTTGCCGATGAACTGACGCGTACCAGCCGCGGTGCAGTCAGCATGCGGTCCAACCCCGCGCAAACGATCGCGGAGGGAACAGCTTGATGGAGACAAAGAGTCGCTCGGATTCGAAGATGAACTCGCTGAGTACCTTTCTCCTAGTGGTGGGTGGTAGCGCGCTTGCTTAAGGGTGGTGTTCACTGCACAGCGAGTGAGTTCCGAAGACGTTGTTTTGTTTGTTTTAATCAACTTGGGAGACAGCATCGGGGTTAACCCGCGGAGTCATGTGCGAATTAACGGAGGTTCGTCGCTTGTTCGGTGGTGTGTCGGGCGTTGAAGTCGTTTGTTTTTATTTGAGTGCAGCGTCGTTCCGGGTGTACCCGCGCAGTGGTGACTGATCAAGACGGGCCGATAAGAATGCGGAGCCGCAATTACTGTGCCAGCACTGGGTTGCTTCCGGTGCAGCGGGTAGAATGTTCCGCGAGTGGTGTTATGGCATGATCTTAACACGCTCTGTGTCGATTTGGATGAATGTGTTGCATGGAGTAACGGGTTCTGCCAGGGGTTTCGAAAAAGGGCACGACGGTACGTTTAGGACATGGTATGTGAGGTAATTCTCTTCTGTGATATAATTGTTGGAGTAGATAAAGTGTAACAATATCTAGATGATCATGGCGTGATACAACGAACAGCACGCATGTGCTGCGATTGACCTAGTAAAGGGTAATGTTTAAGCAGAGTTCTATTGTTTTGCTTTAATACTTTATACAGTGAACAGTATTTTGGTTGAAATGCAACATTACTTTGAGAAACAGATTTAAATAAATTAATGCCAAAATTCCAATCAAAAACGATTTTCCGAAGCGATGGTGCTCCATTGATTATTTATTTTAATTTTCAATAAATATTACAAAAATGATTCAACTTGTGTTCAAATACATTCAAATGAATGTATTACCATTAGTTCTTGATAAATTGTACAAGAAAATTATTCACTGTTTCTTTTTAAGTGAATTTTTTGCACTCAGTATACTGCGATCAATCTCGATCATCTTTTTAGATTGAAATGGATCTTAAATTGAAAATAATATTTTATTTTTCTTAAAGCCTTTTTCGATCAGAAAACCTTAAATGTCACAATTTAAATTAGTTTAAATGCAAACTTGAATCGAGGACAGTAATTAGCATGTCTCAAGGCACAATTTTCCTTGCGCGACGAGGAGGACGGATCTACAAAAAGTTTTCACTTTAATTGCCGCCCCATGGAAACTAGTCAGTGAGTTCTGGCCCTTTTCCGATTCTCCCCCCCCCTCCCCCCAAACCAGCCACAAAACGAAGAAGAAATAATAGCAATTTTCCATTTGTCCGCTTCTCTCTTTCTCTACTGCCGCGAAGTTTTCGCTTCCAATCCATCTTATCCGAACTGGTGCACAAACTGCATCAAGCAAAGGCCTCACGCCGTCTCTTTGTCGCAGTCTCTATTATATCACTTCACCCAAATACACCGCAAGCGCCTTGCCGAGCACTTACCACTAAGCTTACGCCGATTGCACATTATGCATACACGCTCATCCTCCTCCGTCTCCTGGGTCCGGCCGGCCCGTGTGTCACCGTGGAAGGTGTCGAAAGTGTTTCAGTCGCCGATCGCCGGGGCCTGGCAGTTTTGGCGTTGGCAATGGTGGTCTCGGTTTGCGGTTTTAGCGTGAATAGTGGAGCCAGCCCGCATAAAAAGAGAGCGGACGCAAACACACACACAAACACATTTATTCGCCAGTGCAGGAGAAAGTGCCTGAAATTGTACGGCACTGGCGCTAGTGGAGGGAGTATGGTATTGCTAAGCCTTGAACGATCGGGACACAGTGGTAAGGTGTGCGATGGCGCAAAAATAATCCCTCCCAAGCGCTCGATCGGTGGTTTAGCTTAAAACGCGTTGTTCGTGTAAGAAGCCATGTGTCATCAGTGGTGTAACTGCTGCTGAAGTGGAAGCAACCACAAAGTGACATTCGATCAGGCTTTCGGCGCTAATCCGCCTGTAATGAAGCTGTCCATTTGTGATTGGTCTGTCCGAGTTGAATAATTCTGTACGCTGTCACCGATCGCAACATAATCGTCGAGAGCCGACTCAACCTTTGCCGGGGGCTCCCAGAGAGAGGGTCTCACTTACATAACGTCTGCACAACCACCCGCACACTGTAGGATCGCAGCGGCAAGGCGCTACCTTTGCTACCTTTTGCTGGCCACCATTTCCCTTGGGTTGTTTTTCGGTCATATTTATCGCCCGATCGCCCTCTTCCGACGGTCCGCTCGTGAAAGAAAGCGAAAGTGAGCGAAAGATTGAGGCCGCCCCGTTTACTTTCTCTTTCCGGTTGCGGTTTATTTGGTCACCGTTGTGGGATGGTGGGTGCCATTTTCGAGAGGGCATGAAATTGGACTCGTTCCGTCTTTTTCGGCCAGCGCGACTTTCCACGGATGGGTTTGGGTGGGTGTTTATTGTGATTGTCAGTGTGTTTCCAATGGGAAGGAAGATGCTTTATGACGCGACTGTGTCTGTGTCAGTGGAACAGACAGTGAGCCAATGCGGTGTGACAATCTCACTGCAATGATGTGACGGTAAAGTTATTAAACGCACAATTCGCACATTAATGTTTCGACAGTTTGACGAGTCCCGCTCGCTTCCCACCCGTACCATTATGCGTGAGTGCACACTGTTGCGTAAGTGTTAACAGCAGTTCGGTGCGTGGCACGACATTTTTGGAGGAAGCAGGTAGCTTCGACCGTTTCAAATGTGTCTGTGAGCTGGCGTGGTACACTTTATTTGATTTTAATAATGTGCGAAAATGACACAATAATGATTGTTATCGAACGCAAAACCCAAACAGTGTTTTCCGGTCGATTACATGATAGCTCGGGGTGATAGAAATAATACGTTTATAATTGCAATATGAGTGAAATAAAACGAAACGGAAAGAAAACAGTTTTTTGGATAGCGGCCAAATGGTAATGTTCTGGCTTCCCTTATTGTATATTTTTAAGTATTTTTTATTGTAATATTAAGACCAATGACATACAGGGTTTCCCACGATTTATTGGTCAGTTCCCATGATTTTTTGGTGCGTTCCCACGATTTTTTGGTTGTATCCCATAGATTTTTGGTTCGATCCTATAATTTATTGGTATTTTCCGATTGGATATCAATACAATTAGACCAAAAAATTCTGGGAAACGACCAAAAAATCGTGGGAACGCACCAAAAAAATATGGGAATCCACCAAAAATTGATGGGAACCAACCAATATATCGTGGGAAACCCTGTAAGTGATCATCTAGTGATCAGAACGTTCTCACATAAAATTGTTTAGTTTTTTTTTAATGACAGGTTAGTAAAATTCAATAAAATAAGGATCATGTCATGCTTTTTACGATAAAATAAACTAAAAAAATCTATTTATGTAAGTAAATTTTGAAATAAGAAACAAAACAGTAAACAAATATTATGTTGAAAAGAGTACACTTAATGTACTTTATTTTGCTTCAAAAATTGTCTAAGCAAAATTAAAAATGTTAGAACCATATACAGTCTGTTCCCGGGTTACGCGGTTTGTGCGTTCCCGAGGAATCCGCGTCACTCGAATATCAGCGTAAGTCGAATTTCGAGATTTTCAGTCAAATGACATTTGATTACTCGATATTTTTTATTCAATTTAGTATTTGTATACACTTAATCATTTATTTGATACGATTCGTGCAAAACATTATAATGTTTTTGGCTTTTAAGTGGATTAAATTTATCAGCAAAAATGTAATTTGTACTGCATTGGACAATTCTTGAAGCAAATTGCACTGATTTGACATTTGATGTGTCAAATCAAGAAAACCGCGTATCTCCGAATCCGCGTAAGTCGAGAACCGCGTAACTCGGGAACAGACTGTACAGTATATTCCCGAGTTCTGCGGTTCTCGACTGACGCGAATTTGGTTTTCTAAACTGGGCAGTTCGTGAGTTGATCCAAAAAATGTCAAACGGAAGGTAAATTGCTTTATTGCTAAAGATTGGAAACTACTTCAAAGTCAGAGCTTTCATAATTTTAAGCACTAATCGTATGAAATAAATTATTAAGTATATCAAAGTGCCAAATAAAATAAAAAATCGTAAATTATCAAATGAATTTTGAAAAATAAAAATGATAATTGACAATTGAAAGGTATTCTCCGATATATGCTATAGACGATTTATGCTATTTTGCTAAAAACAATTTTTTGAATATGACAATTCTTTCAGCAAATTGTACTGATTTGACACATCAATTGTCACATGCCAGATAAATTCACTTTTGACCGAATAATAAAAACTGTTTAAAAAATAAAAAATGAAATTTTTAGATGAAATCGGATCAATTTTAGTGGTTAAACATATTCTACTTCCAGCAAAATTATACAAAAATGAGCTATAATTTTTCTGAAATCTTCGAAATTCGCTATGCTAATATTCGAGATACGCTAAGCGGATGCCTCTGGAACGCAAAACCACTCGGGAATATACTGTACATCAATATCTTTGTGTTTTTTTTCAAAGCGATTGTGCTTACTTAGTTTGATACTCTTAATTAGTCGCAATAATCCACAGACATTGTCGATCGTAAATAATGCCTAGCGATTAATCTTCAAAGCTCCATTTTATGTTATTAACTACAAAACCAAACCACACCCCAACAAATCACCACAATTTTCCCCCAATCGCCATACACATGGTCTCGAACCACCCGTTCTAATTACTCACTTCCGTCGAACTCTTCGAAGAATCGGCCCTGCTTCGGCAGCTGGCGGCTGATGAGGGTGCGCAAATTTTCCCGATCCAGCACCTCGTTGAAGTGCGCGTTGGCGCTGGCTCCCCCTCCATCGGCGGGCGGGTTCTGTGCTGCTACCGCGAGCACGGCAACTGCAGCGATCTGCAGCAACGAAGCGAAGCTCCAACCAGGATGCAGCCGCTGCAGTGGAAATCTGCAACGCATAGCGAGAGTTCCTTCGACGCCCGCGCTAAGCCTTGCGTGTGCACGTGCGCTGGCTGCAAACTTCCCCTTTTCACTGGAACCGGTTTCGAAATGGACAGACACACACACACAGGTAAAGCCCACGCTCGATCGCGTAATCACTCTCACTATCCGGTCGAAACCGCGGCCGCCAAGGGGTAGACGCGAGGGTTTGTTTTCGTTTGGTCGGAAGGTGTGACACGCGCGATTTGATGATTACGATAGCAGGTCACGATTAGGCTTTTTGGGGGACCTATTTTTTTCGACCGACCATTGGGCAAGTGAACTTGGAACTGGAAAAGACGGCCAGCCTTATGCGTTTGTCACAAGCTGTCACCACGGTTTATCTAATGGGTGGGAATTGAAACGGTTGAATCCGTGCGTGCTGGTTTGGAAACGAGGCCACGGGGAATGCACCGCGGAGGACGAACGCTGCAGGAAACTGGATTCGGATGATACGTTTCACTTTCACAAACAGAAAAAAAAGCACCACGGACTAATGGCGGGAAGGCACTTTGGGGGCTCGCAGCGCCCTGTGAAAACGTGCGACTCGTTTCTTTTTATTAGTGATTTCTACTAAAATAATCACCAACCAAGTGATTGAAATTTCCGTTTTATTTCAACACACACTCACACTCGCACGAGATAAAATGATAGGCCTTGCCTGCTCACACAGCGGACACTTTGGGTCCCACGAGGGTTACATGGGCCGCCTCTGGTGGAGAGCGGATGATCGTCGTTTGATCCGTTCGCGCGGATCAGACCAAGCGGATCACTTCCGAATTGGCTTTGGCGGGAGTTTCAGGGGGCAGGTAGCTGGGGGTGCAAAGCAGGCACAAAAATGAAAGCTTTTTGTTGTGGTGGTGCCTGTGGACTTCACTTTCACAGAGGCTGGTCGACACAGGAGCACACAGACGCGCGCGCACGAACGAACGAATGACCTGTCACTGAGCTGTAGTATTTGCAGAAATGGCTCGCACTGCTAGGAAATATTGGACAAACCTACTCTTCCCACAAACACACCTTTCTTCTTCCTCCCCCACTCGCTGTGGGCGTTATGCAACCGTTTCTTCTTGCGCACGCGCGCGCGTTATGGAATTATGAATCACTCGACTCCCTCCCGTCGACCGTTTTTCGAAAACCGACCGTCAAGGTTGCAGACCCCGGTTTTGGGGGAACCGGATAGGCGATCGGTGGAAAACCCTTACGTACGTACGATGCGATCGTGGCGCTGTCTACCGGGACACTGTGGCCGGTTTCGTGCCGTGGCTGGTGGTGGCTCGCCGGTTCAATCTCTTGTCCCACCACAACCGCACACCGCACACCGTGGCAGCGGTTTTTGTCTGGGCGGTTTGGCGGTTGGCTCGTTGACTCAATGGTTAGAAGAGAAAAACGAGCCAACCACACATGGAAACGCTCACAAAAGCCTCAACGAGCGGACGGAACAGTTCACGATCACGACACACACACATAAACACACACGCAGTATCACTGTGATGGGGAGGAAGCAAACACCGAAGCAAGCAGCCTTAACGACCCTCGCTTGCTTGCTCGAGCTGCAGGAAAAAGGTTTATCCGGAAGGGTAAAGTACCTCCGGGGGGAGTTTTGTGTTTTCGATCGGCCACAGGCGCTAAAGTGGTAGCTTTATAGCTTTGCATTATCATTCCTCATGGTCTGATTCTTGCCGTTGACGGCTGGTGTGTTTGTTTCATCAGAAGACATATCAAATCCGCCACCACCCAAAAAACGGTATTTGAGTAACTTATTTTATAGCATAACGTTTTTTCTACCGTACAAAATATGATCAAAGCCCGAATTTAGCACAACATTTAACCCATCTAGGGGAGTGATGAATGCTTCACTTACCCAGTGGCTACCGCATACGAGCCTCTGCGATCGTGCGGATAGTTGCGAACACTTCCCCTCTTTGGTGGCCATAAAAAAAAAACACAACACTTCCTACCCCGGACCCCGGCACATCCATTCGGTATGTGTATCGGAACTTTCGCAAAAATGTTGTTAAACATTTCTCCCGACCAGGTCTACGCTTCCGTGGGCCGACCATCCGGAGACCGTGTGCGCCGGTTGACCGTGACGCGATCACGGTATCAGATCCTCGGTCTAGCTGTGGGAAATAATTAGCCCGCCGATGGGTGCTCGGGTGCTGGGGAGTGTGTGTGTGTATGGTTGTGTGTGTTTGTGTTTAGGTGGAGCCGGCGAGGCTCGACAGTTCGGAAGGCTAATTTCACTTTGACCGCTTGGGCCGGTGAAAAGGTGAGAAAAACAGAGGAAACCGATAGGTGTGCAAAACAGGCGGAAGCTCAATAGAGCGGTACGGTGTGCGGTACGGGTGGTCAGGGGGCACTGTTTTAATGGTGTGATTTATTTCCTATGGCTTTTTCATGCGTGCAATTTTGTTCTGTTGGAAAAGGCCTTAGTAACGATTTTAGAGGATTAAAAAGAGGCATGTGTGACTTTTTTAAACAAAATAAAATATTTTTAATCGAGTTCAATTCAATCAAGTTAAAACAAATGGATGTAATATGAATGATTGTTACTATATTGATACATGATTGTTTTTGTGATTGTGATTTAACTCTCATCCTATGGCGTTGAACAAATTACTCTATTTGAATTTAACATTAATCTATCCTGCATGATCTATTCTTGTAGCGCCTTAAAAGGAAAAATAAAGTAAGTATAGGGTAAATGTACCAATAGTGGTACCAATAGTTATCGTGAAAAAAATGTATAAATTTGACCAATGAAACTATTGACAAAAGTACTGCATCACACCTGTCGTCAACCTACACCCGGAAGAGCGTGCTTGATTTGAAGTCAATTTTTCATTCAGCCATATAAGCGAATATTGGCCTGTTTTTGGTAAATTACCTACATAAAACTCATTTCTGTTGCTTATTTTAGTGAAAACAGCACGACATGTCAAAAATATCCTCGAAAAAATCTAAAACGACCTGTTTTCATTGATTTTATAACTATAGCCACTATAGGAACATGCCTGTTTTGTGTACCTATAATGGCACTATGGTAAAAAACACTTAAAAATGCATAAATATAGTCAAAAGGCAAATAATTTTAGTAAAACAATAACATTTCATAACAGTCGTGTTGAAAAACTAGTAATTGCGTGGGTATGTGATCATTTAAAACGTTAACAGAAGTATGAGTTTCTTTATGAAATCCTAAGGATTTTGGAAAAATGTTGACACATTTCACAAAATAATGGATTTTTCGGTCACTAAGTAACGGAATGGCCCCATTTAACTTTGAAAACCTTTAAAAGGCTAAAGAACATTTCACACTAACGTAAATAACTTAATTACTTGTAATTTGCCGTATGAACCGCATTTTAGTGCAATACCACCACTATTGGTACTACCACCACTATAGGTACATTTACCCTAGAAAATAAACTGGAAAAATAAAGTGGTACAGTCGTCAACTTGAACGACTCAATAACAGGCCCGTCACGGGTTCAAGCCTAGAATGGATCGTTCCCCCGTAGCAAGGATTGACTATCCGGATGCGTGGTAATGAATTAAGTCTCGAAAGCCTGTATAGGCCGACATGTCCGCGTAGGACTTTACGCAAAATAGAAGAAGAAATAGGTGAGGAAAATAAACAAAACAAATGGCTTTAAAACTGTTTTAAGAAAGATACATATTTTTTTCAAATAATATTCATTTAATTCCAATACGAATCCAACGGAAGCAACTGACAAACCAAAATTCAAATCAGTTCTAAATGCTACTCTCGAAGGTGTAAAGCGGGTTGCATAATGTACAGGTGGCGAGTGAAGAATTTGATCATAGGGTATGCAATCCGCATAACGGTAGCCAAATCGATTTGAAACTAACTTTACAAGTAGCAATGATACGTTACGAAGCATATTAATACAATTTATTAATTATATAAGAAGCCAATGGTATATAGAACGTTATTTGATAAAATTTCTCGTTTCGTTTCGAATATAAAAAAATTGGTTTTATAAATTGTTTTTAAATGTAAAAATGTCTATATACAGAAATTGAAGGAATTTTTTCACATCACATTTGAAGGAACACTATCATATTTACCCGTTTTCAGACGGGTTAGTATGTTTCTGATTTCTGATTTAATTTATTCATTCAATGATTTCTATTCATTGGCTTTGCTATTGTCCGACTAGTTTATATTGAAAGCATGATTTGGATTGCAAAATCTCATTGGCTCATCAATGCATCCTTTTGTGATTAACTAATATATATTTTTTAAAGTTCTAAAAAATCAAATTATTTAATCGAACCACACGAACCAACCTTGTAAAAAGCGTATGGAAAGAATAGATTTCATGAATCTTCTTCTTCTTTGGCTCAACAACCGTTGTCGGTCAAGGCCTGCCTTTACCTCTTGTGGGTTTGGCTTTCAGTGACTAATTGATTTCCCCCCATAGCAGGATAGTCAATCCTACGTATGGCGGCACGGTCTATTTGGGGCTTGAACCCATGACGGGCATGTTGTTAAGTCGTACGAGTTGACGACTTTACTACGAGACCGGCCTACTACGAGACGAGATTTCATGAATAAGCCTATGAATATTTGAAGGCTGGTATAACTGATTAGGTTGTCATGCAAGCCTTTACAGCCTTCTTGGTAGAAAACACCATAAGGGGAGAAAATTCATAGAATATCACAGGTTAGTTGCTGCCAACTATATTCAGACAATTTTCTCAAATCTCTTGCAGAAGACATACAGGCATTTCCCATGTCCCAAAGACATACACAAAAAATTGCATTATGTATTCAGTGTTTCGTTGAGTTTTTATTTGAATGTTGCACTCGTGCTTCGGTCTCTTTGTCTTAATCTTTTGATTGTGATATTACGGCAAATACACTGTTATTAGTTGAAACAACTGATTTAGTCTGATAAATAATTTATTTCATAAAATTCATTGCATTGTTCGCTCGCTCTTGAATTAGCGTCACTTGAAGAATACAGAGAGCAATCAGTCAATCATTCAAACTGGTAAAATCTTCCTAAGAAATTGTGTAGCACGGTAACTTTTGAAACGTTTTGCACCACTAGTAAGGGTAGAAGATTTTCATCGTTTTGTTACGTTTTGTTTGCATCGTTCGCAGATTAAAAAAAAAAGGAAAAAAGATCACAATAGTGTGCTGCATTCGCTTTCGCCAGGTTGATTAAAATGCTATCTCAATAAATAATCAATACTGTTTTTACTGCACCGCTGGTTTGCACTGTTTTTGGGGGGTGAAGAGAGCACCACGGGAAGACATACGGCATCCCCTTCCCTGCCTTACGCATAGATAACGCTCTGTATCCATTTGATTGTTTTCTGCACGTTGTGGTAGATGCCGGGCTGATGGTCAACGCCACAGCCGAACCCAGCGCTGGTAATGCCGATCAGCGTGTACCGCCCGCGATCGTTGATAATGAGCGGCCCACCCGAGTCACCCAAGCAAGCATCCTGATGTCCATCGGAATGGCCGGCGCAGAACATCTCGTTGAACAGCTCCACGTTGATGTTTTTGCTGCTGTGCCATCGCAAACATTCTTTTGTACCTAAAAACACAACAAAAAACACCATACATTATAATAGATGTCACTGCTTAAACCAATGCTCCCTTACTAATGATAGGAACGGCCGCCGTTCGAAGGATGTTGGTACCCGTCTGGCCCATGTTGGCGTTGGTTTTGCCCCACCCGGCAATGATGCCCTTGCGGCCGACCAGCTCCAGCGGCCGCATCGGCAGACAGATGGGCAGTATGTGTGACTTGTAGCCGGCCGGCCGGGTAAGCTTCAGCAGGGCCAAATCGTACCGGTCCGGTTGCGTCATGCGGAAGATAAACTTCGGATGGACGATTTTCATCTCCACCCGATGCTTCTCCGCCGGCAGGGGTTCAACAATTTTGCCCGAGTTTTGCGTATCGAGCTCGCCCAGATAGATGAGGATGTCCTTCAGCCGGGCCTGCTGGATGCAGTGGGCCGCAGTGGCGACGAACCGGCGTGACACCAGCACACCACCGCACTGGTACTCCGCTATGCGGATGTGCGCCTGCCACGGGTACTCGGCAAAGTTGGCCGTCCGTCCGCCGATGATGCGCTTCTGCAGCGTGTTCTGTGACGTTTGCGGAATGCCACATTCGTTCTGCGGGTGAAGAAGAGGCTTACTATTAATTGTGCTCCAATTGGAATTTATGAGGATTATTATACTCGCCTGCATCAGCTGGTCGGAGCGACGATGGAAAAAGCTTTTCTTCTTGGTAAAGCTTTGGGGTGGAGCAAGCATGTTGGGTCGGTTCACCGGTACGATGGGCTGCAGCACTGGCACCATCGGTACCATCGGTCCGGCGTACGCTACCTTTGGCGCAAGAACGGCACTCGATTGCTCATTGTCGTACACACAGCAGGACATGAGCCATCGGTTTTCGCCACAGCCGGACACGTGCCGTCCACCCTCCAGCCAGCAGGAGAAGGAAAGCCGGCAGGTGCGAACCTGGTTCTGGTAGACGCAGGTGTCCGGCAGACCCAGCACATTATGAATGATGTCTGGAAAGGATAGGAAAAATGGGATTCGTTTTTGGTCATAAAAATAAAATTATTCAATAAATTTTCCGAATCGATTTTGCGAGAGTTGTTTATCAACTTTGAACAAAATGTCTAGAACAGGCGAACATACCAGATCATTCTACTAACGTTTGGATGTAATAAAATTGACAAAAACTGTCAATTTTTCATGCGCTTTAATCTGCACTAACGAAACGATATTTACACTTTCAATAGTAGTATCCCATGAGTCAGCAGACAAAATTTGATACTTTTATTAGTCGAACTACAACCGTGATGGCCAAAAAAGTGAAGCAACTTCGTTCAAAGGCGTGCGCAATCAAAGAACGGCACCCCGTATCATCTAAAATGGACTCCGTGCTTTAGTTTGTGGACGTCATAGGCCTGTCCCGGCAACTACAACATCTTGGAACTATTAGACAACAATCAAAGCATCGAAAGAAAGCCCAGTTCCAAATGGCCGACTACCCTGAGCGACAAGAAAATCTAAATGATGCTGAAAATGAAGACCGAGGGAAAAGCCTCTACATCACTATGTTTGCTTGACTGGGAGGTCGATGCAATTGTTCATACAGTGTAATAGTTCCTGGAAAACACGAACAAACATGTCAGAAAGCAGAAAACCGTGTCCACAGGCAGCGGAAAGCAATAACGCCCAAACTCAATGAGATCGTTTTAGGCGAATTTCGGCTGTATTTCGATATAACATAGTCCACAAACTGGTCTAAAACCAACCAACTGAACCAACATGATGCGAAAGCTCTATTCCAACACTTTTGTCGCGAAAAATGAAGAGGAGTTGTTAAAAATCAAAGGTAGTTCTTAAACATATATTTACACGCATGTCTTCGTCCGCCATGCGTTTGTTTTCTTCAGCCATCCGAAAAAGGCCATTTTTTATAGCAAACACTAGAAATTGCAACTAAAATTCAAAACCTGAAAAGGGAAAAGTTTTTTCGTGCCTCTGTATGGTCGTTGAAGCGTTCAACTAAATTCGTCTCCATTTGTTCTCACGCACTTATTTATGTTTCAAGAACCTGGTTAAGTAGTTCAACGTCAGTGCGTTGCTCCGTTCATTCCGTCCGTTAATAGTCTTCGTCGAATCGTAATTAGTAGTTCACGAAACCCTGCCCAAGCAGTTTATTGTTCAAATTTCTGTTTATTCCTCGTTCGTTTGTGTAATGGGCAATTTTGAGCTTTTCTAGACTAACGAACTAAACTGTCTTAAAACTATTTAGTGGACCTAGTTAGATCATTTTAAAGAACAGAAGAAACTGAATATGTCTAATTATTGCTTATCGTGGTTTGATGTCATTGTTGAATTGAAATTTTAATGAACTTTAATACAAAATATAAAAATGTGTGTATTATTTATTCATTTCAATAGCTACGTGTGCTTTAATGCAGCCACGTTTCAATTTCACGAGCTGTTAAGAGGGGCAAATAGTGATTGTTTCACAAGCGAAAATTAAAATACAGCCATAACCATCCACAATAGACAGCAATAAGAGGTGATTGCATTGAACGGGATAGGTTAAGTTGTTAACAAAAAAACATTAATCATCAAAGTAATTACAAAGCACCATCGCTTTGCAAGATGGTAGCTGCCGCCTCATGACGAATTCCAATCGCTTGCGAAATCCAACACAACACTGCTTCAAACGCTGCCCAGTGGCTTCCCTCTGCGATTGCAACACTCAAAACTTTGTGCCCGGCGTTTGCTTCAGCAAGCGCAACCGCGATTACTCTTCATATTTCACCTGTCACGGTGAAGCATCGACTGGTGCAAGCTAGATGGGAGAAAAAATTGACCACTATGTCAGGGCTGTCTGTGCACTCCGGGCGGGCACAATCTCGAGTGGCAGCACACGGCCGGTACGGATGCTGTTTGATCTTCGGTGCTGGTGAGGTGCTGCTCCCACCGAACGCAACGAGCGGGGGGCACGGTGAATTGGCAATATTTCGTAGCCCCAACTTCCTAGCTCCTCATTAACCTACATCCGGACCAGGTGGATCGGATCCTCCTCCTCCCTTGTGGAATGGGGCAATTACTTTCCGATCGCTGACCGTTCGATGCGAGATTCGCGATCGTCCAATCTGGGCGCGATCGTTGATGATAGTGCAGCCGAGCAGGCGTGACCTCGAACTTCACGGGACGGACGCGCACGGGCACAAAAGCGTGCGTGAAATCCGTCACAATCGTCCACATGTTACGATCGGTACGACGGTTTTGGAGAAAAAGGGTGGGCACACCGACCGATGGCCTAATTTGTGCCTTTCTGGCGTGGGTAAGATCGGTGTGAAGAAGTGTTTTTTCCCCCCGAATGGCTACAAAACGTTAGGCATGCAGAAATATTAGCTTTGTTCGGGCCAAATCCCAGTCGCATTGGTCGCACGAGAACACGATCAATCTAAACGGAATGGAGCACGTCGAGTAGTAACTCGGTGTGAAATCGTTCCTAGAAATGTTTTGTTGCAACATGTTCAAACAACTTCAAACGGTGCACGAGGTACCTAGAAGCGAAACTTACTTGCGTGTACGAGCGTGGAAAAGCATCCGAACCAAATCAGCAATCCTACGGTGCAGGTTGGGAAATGCCCTGAGAGCATCTTCTTCTGTTTGCGGGCGGCCGACGATTGCGTCGTATTTTCATTCTTCTGAAATAGAAACGGTGAGAAGATGGTGGGATCAGTTGTGAGGTTTGCAATTTCGTGGGAGACGGCGAACCTGCTGGGAAGGTTGAAACTGGTTGAAGAATGGCTTCAAAGTTCGTCAGAATTAAATGGTGGCATTTTTTGAGTTTAGTGATCATTTCTAGTAGCTAAGCGCCGATCCCAGCCAAACAAGCATTGAAGAGTGTTACGGTTCAACATTCAAGTTATGCAACGGTGTGTAGAGGGATTTCATTTACATATTATAGGGCATGCTTTGGCGTTCGAGCTGAGATAAGCTGCTTAAAAGCTGAACAATCTCACCCTCATCAGACCACAACAGACATAAATCAATTCATCTGGCCGAAAAAAAAACGAGATTAGAAAACACCCGTTACCCGAACTAGACGCATTCCAATCAAAGGCACGAAAACAAGACAAACCAAAGATCAGCCCACCCGGCATGAAACACACGCGTCAACACCGAGCTATCAGCTGGTGCCGCCGAATCCTTCGCCGGGTGTCTCGATGCCTCATTGTGTGCGTGTGTACGTTTCGTGTCTCTCTAGTTTCGTCTGGCCTTGGCGAAGGTCGACGACGGTGTGGAGATGTGGAAAATAATGTTTTCTCGTTGCCACACGTTGCGTTCTTCATGTCATTCCGGCCACTGGCGACCCGCAGACCCTCCTTAGACCCCTTTTTTCCGAACTAAACGATCGGGCGTGTGTAGCGTAAACAGGCTTCACAGGTCTGTTTTGTATGCTTTTGCTTCCATCTTCCATTTTCACTCACTCTCCGACCATTATCTTTCCCATTATGCTGCTTTTTGTATGCTTGTCCTTCTGCTCGCGCGGACCAAAGCGAACAGCAACAGCCACCCACTTTTCTCCGGGCCACCCATTTATGGCAAGAACGCGCACCCATCGCGGTGGGTGACGAGCGTCGGAGGCCGCGCGGTGCACTTAACGACGGTCGCTCGCCGACGTGCGTAATTAGTTTGTGTCTTCGTTGCTCACGTCGTTTTCGTTTACGCTGGGATGGCTGTTTTGCTCGATTTTTTTTTTTCTTCTGCCTTTTCTTTTTCCCCGGGCCGCGCGCGCGCGGATCTTATTTAATGTCCGCGTCATGTCAAGTAAAGAGACGGAACAACGGACCCGCACGATGCGGCTGGCGAGAATAGCCAAATCACGTACGGTAATTGCAAGAATGTGGTTAGGCGTCCTGGGGAGAGATATCTTGCGCAGACATAAAAGCCTGGGCGTTTGTGTTGGGTTGGTTGGTAATGGATCTACTGTGGAGCTTTAAGGCGTTGATGTGTGGGAACCAGCAAGGAGAAAATGCTTTGAAAGCGTCGCTTAACAGTGAACCTAGACAACGTGCAGTAATAAAGTAACTAAATAACATTTAAATTTACGTAAAAATACAAAGCTCATCTACAACGGTGCAGAAAGTGACAAACACGAATTAAATCCTAATCAACAATCGCCGGTCACTGCACACGTCTGATAACATCGGCAGTTTCATTTTCCGCGACCAGTCGATGGTGCATTATCATAATCAGCGCGCATCCAGCGTGATGGTGATGGAAAGTGGTGTCTGTGTCCCGCCGTGCTCTACAGCTGCATATCGGCGTATATCTTTTCGCAACATCGATCTGTTCCACGGTCATTTCCATAACGGAATTGTTCACAAAGTGGTCCGCCAATTGCCACTCGGTTTCACTTGGCAGGGGTGGGTGGAACATTTCCAACTTACACGCGTTTCAACGCGCTGATGTCCACTCGGCGGATGGTAGCGCCTCGCTGGGCATGTTCACGCTCACGCTCAGTAACGTTATCATTGATTAAATGTACAATCAACACTTGGAAGGATAATTAAAAACCAATTTCATGATTGAATTATTTATGAATGAAATTGATGAAAAGGTTGTTGCATGCTTCAACACTTCTTCATTATTAAAGAAGCTATTGGATTTAATAAAAAAAAAACTGTTCAAAAGTTAGTTTGAGTGAAGACTTGTGTGAGCTTTTGTGAAGTCACTCAGGTAATATATAATCAGCCAAACCTGCCAATTTTACATTATTGACACTTAGTATATTTTAAGACAGAAGGCTGACATTTCAGCCTGTTAGTGCCAAGTCCATGTATGATACAGGTCGATACATAGCTCTTTTTGCACTAATACAAAGATCATGGATTTGACAGTTGTCTCGTTAGTTTCTACACGCATGCACACACGCTCAAAGCGAATGGGGTGTTAATATGGCGAATTTTTTTTCTGATTTTGGAGATTTTTCGTTTTTCTTAATTTAATTAAAATATGAATATGTATAATTGTGTAATATGTCTCCCAGCGAAAATTCGCACCCAACACATAGGTTTTACTGAAAATTTACTGTTTTTGATGCGCCAATTTCATCACAATGTCACAGGAATTTGAGTGTTTTTGAGTGTGTGGCTCTCATCAATAATTAATTCATTTGCAATATCTTCAAAAAATATCGTTTTAAAGAGAATTTCGGAAAAAAATTAATCAATCGGAGTCAGCATCCATTACAATATGTAAACAAACGAACTGTCAACTGTCAAACCGAGACTACTTCTATTTACTTTCATTTGTCAATTCCTTAGGCATGCATCAACCTGTATCCTATAAGGACTTTGCTTTCAGTGGAATAATATTCATTATCCAGGTTGGATCCATTGGACAGCTTCGTTTGGTCATGTTGAGTTTCAAAATTTTCGAAGGAACAAAGATGCATTTCTAAACAGTTTTTTCTCTGTTATTTTGCATTAAAATTCGAGTTTAAGACTTTAAATACGTTTAAAAATATCGAATCAAACAATTTTTAACCTTTCTTAATAACATATTTATGGTTCAGCAAAAACAAACAACTATCTTGCATGAGTTTATTTTTTTCAGGCTGCAACAATCTGAAACTCTGAGCATAATTTAGTATGTGTTTTATATGGAGTGTTGACATGTTTTGAGCCTCCATCTACCAAACTCCATACAAAAAATACTGGCTAGAATCGTAAATCTCCCTATTACTATCAAATTTTATCTTAAAATAGTACTTTCAATGCATCGATGCATCTGAGTCTTTAATACTATCATTGCTCTCTGAAGTCAAATTTTGTTTTCCTGTTTGTTTAGAGATTATTATCATTATAGAATCTAAATACAGTAGAACGTCGATTATCCGGGGGCGGATTAACCGTCGGTTGGCTTAACCGTGCGCATAAATGTGACTGCTGTTCAAACATACGGCGAAAATTTCCAGCGATGGTCAAGTAGGCAATCAATTTCTTGTAGTGTCTAGTGGTATTTTCGAAATTAATTTTTGTTCATGAACAGTTGTTAAACCTATTGTTATTGATTAAAATAATATTCTACTAACGATTAATCGATTAATTCAATGTGAATTAATCATAAAAATAGTGAATTTGACCATTTTTATATGAATTTGACATTTATTGGACCGTGCAAATCGATTAACCGGTAACCGACGTTACCGTATAATCGACGTTCTACTGTATTTATACATAAATACACATACTTATGTGAATGTGTGTTTATTTTTTTACAATAATTCTTACACTGAAAATCATTTATTTTGCTCGAAAAACCCACCACAACTTCCTGTGCTAACCGCTCAGTAAGAAAAGCACATTACTGGTTCCAAATTTTCCTTAAAATATTCACACTAATTTGAGCGTATAATTTGAAGCTTAGTTGAAAATAAACGGTTTCATTTGTCTCAATTTACCCCCAAGTGGTCCGGGGATACCGTTGTAATGATGCATTAGAAGCGACAAATGAATGTTATCGCGATGCTTTCTTCCCACGTCCGCCCAGCGCACAAAGCGACCGACGCGTTTTTCTAGCTTATCAAAACATTTAGCATCGCAGCTTACCCTGGGCACCCCAGGGCCGATTCTTCTCCAAAGCAAAACCGTGCACACAAATACCTCCAAGGGCCGCCTCTGGTTCGGTCCGAGTAGAGTAGCCACCCGAAAATGGGGCCCAATTAATCAACGGTTTACCGGTGGCCATTTGATAATTTTGCCACTGGTCACCGCCAGAGCGGTGTGAAAGTTGAGGAAGAGCACTGCGGAGGGAATGGAGGGTGGAGAAACAATTATCTTAAAATATCCTCGAGCGGGCCTGACACAACACAGTGACAGCAGTGGTAGCCTGTGCTGTCTGTAGCCTTGGTTCCGTTTAGCCAGCTGGGTTCTGTTTGGCGTCCGCCTTAAAACACCGGCAATGAATTCGCGCTGGGTCCATCTGCCCATCCGCCCTGGTAGATAGGAGAAACAGAAACGTAGGACACATCTCAACCCGGGATTTGGATGGGTTGCGGTTGAGCAAAACAAGAAAGATAATTTCGCCCAACCGGCGATACAGTTTATTTTCTCCTTCCCCAGGCCGAAAGTCCAGCAGTCCAATGACTTCTCACAATTCAAACGCTTAAAAGGATACGAGTGACAGGGGACTGCGGGGCGCTTCCTTCGTGCGAATGCGAATGCGACGGTGTAATCTTTCATCGAGCGAATTTCTCCGAAATGCTGTCTGCATCTCGGTGTTGCATCTCCTGCCATTACCTCCTCCTCCTCCTCCGCTACACCTCCTAGCGGGCACGGATCTGGCGAGGGCATTGACGCATTAATGCGGCACCTCCTCCGAGCGCTCCACTCCTCCCACACTGCACGACTTGCTAAGCGGTGCCGATTATTCGCCGGCCCCAAACACACCAAACCGCAGCCTGACGCGTTCGAGCCGCGACCGCAGCAGCAGCAGCAGCACCGAACGCAACCACTGCGTCATCGATGAACCTTTCTCCTACGCCTGCGGGCGTTCAGCAAAACCGTCCTCTCGTGAGCCCCCATCAGCACCAAACCCAACATCATCATCATCATCATCATCATCATCATCGACTACACAGCATGATGGTGCAGGCCGCTGCCCGCAAGCTCGCCTTATTAAACAAACAGATTATCGCGGTGCCTGGCCGTGCTGGCATCGCGGAGCGGCCAGTGTGCAGTACAGCGATGAATTAAATTACGGGAAATTAAAATGGAGAAATTACAGCCACGATTGACCTAATCCCGCCCGGGCATGCTTTCTACGATTGATCGCGCAGGACGAAACGAGCTGCGAGCGACGAGCTGCTGGTCGTGCTGTGGTAGATTAGTTGACGTTAAGCCAATGTTGCTGGCAAAAGAGAACGACCGGGAACAGGCATGGCCCGTCACGCACAAGGCCTCCCACAACACCGTCCGATGCGTGCCACGAATGTAAAGCGTATCTTCCAGCCCGCGCACCGAAGACCGAAAACCGTTGACTTTGGTGTAAGCTTTCGTACTACTATGGTGGCCGATACTGGGGCCGATAGTTTCCACGGCAACCCCGAATATTGCCCATCTTTGGGTGGAATTGCGGAACAAAAGAACGGCTCGGGGGGGATAGTTTTGAATTAATTATGACAGCGCACTTCACATGTCAATCCGGGCCACCGGGAGAAACAAAGCACCAAACACAACCACCGAAGCACCACGACGAAATAAAGGTGCCGCCATCGTTACCGTGTCATGTTAATGGGCGTTGATGTGTATACCCGTTATAGAATAGAATCGAGCCGTGGTTCTCATTAGCGGAACCGCCGAACCGTCTCGTGGACCGTCGTAGAATTAGAGCTTTTCGGCAGGACGGCTGTTAAAGTTGTTAACGCGGCTGCCAAATTAGAGCCGTGCGTGAGTTGTTGATGTGCCATTTGCCCCGGTGCGTGATAAAACGGTGAATTTTATTCGCACAGTGCGACCCGTTAGCCGAAAGGGGGAAGTTTGCACAAAATTGCCGCTGCAAAAGTTCGATTGAATGTTGATTGACCGTTTGGAGGGTAATATTACTTCGTCAAGTTTAATGGTGCTGGCGGGACTTTGTCTGTGTGTGAACAGTATGGTCGTAAAAGCGGATTGGTGGCTGAAATTACATCTTAATTTTTCACATTCCCATCTCCCGTGGCGAAGCTTACTGCGGGAGTTGTGCAATAAATTTGTTGAAGGATGGATAAGGGAAGATGAAGAACCACGATGCAAGATGTCGTAAATAAGGCCGAGGTATGATTTAGCATGCGTAAATTTTGATTACACAATATGTTTTTTTGTTTAATTTTCGAAGATGGTGATAAATAGAGCTTACAGAGGGAAATTTTCGCCGACAAAATTAGATCTATAGTTAATCATTGTTCAGGAACATGAGATAATTATTAAACTGAACATGTGAAAGGAATTATTTCATAAAAATATTTACATTTAATGGATATAGTATTTTAAGACAAGACGCATCTAGTCTTGTCTTAAAATACTTTTAATGAAACATTAACTAGTGATTATAATTAAACGGATGAGCTAAATATTGTTAATGCTACGCAGTTAAGCAATCGAAAAAAGTGCTTATGGCAGAAAAACTAGTAAAGAAATTTTGATTCGAATTCATTCTTACAAATTACAACACACAGCATTAAGTATGACCTGGAACATTTTATTAACACATTTTTATGGTGAATTCACTTCGCTAAGATGACTTTGCAAAATTAATTTTGAATTATTTCACTATGGCTGAAACTGTAAATCTCACAAAGTCACAAATGTTTTAATCATAATTCAATGTCAAATCGCGTTGTTTATGTGGTTTATTTGTTAATGTGGACAAGAAGAATTGCTCTAAACTGTTAGAAATATAAGAATGAATAACATAAAGCAAACATATGCTTCATTGGTCTTTTATATGTTTCAAAAGTTGTAATGTAATTGATAAGTAAGTAAGTAATTAATGTTAAATTTAAACACAAGCGTTCAATTCTTTTTTCCAAGCAACATTGTCATTCGTGTTCCATTCTTTCTTTAAATTGGTTAACCTGTATCATGATTTTATTTTATTTTATTAGTATGAAGTTTTACATGACACAAAAGATAAAAGAATCCTAGGTATCGTAAATAATTATAATTTATACATCGTTATTTTTTTAGTTATCGTCAGTATGTTTGTACCCTTACAATATTTTCATGTTTTTTTGTTGATTCCTGTGATTTTTATCGTTCCCACGATTTATGAGGCGTGTTCCTGAATTTTATGAATCGTTTGTATTGATATACAATCAGACAATACCAATGAATTGTGGAAACGATACACAAAATCATGGAAAACGGTGAATAAATCGTGAGAAGAGTCCAACAAATATGGAAACTAACCAATACATTTTGGGAAACTCAGTAATTACTTTTTAATATAATCGTACTACAAAATTATACTTTTAATTGTCTTCAAAGTTGTTTTAAATTTTTAGCAAAACTTCAATATATTTTGCATTTGACGATTGTTGGAGTAAATTTTACCGGTATGGCATGTATATGTAAAACAATAATTAAAAATTCAAATTACTCAAATTCGTCTAACTTGAGTGTCGCGTAACTCAGCGAATGACTGTACAGGATATTCAAATGTTACTAGTACACGAAATATAATAAAAAACAAACTTATATCAATCGTTATCAACATGAATTGTTTTTTATACTCTTAATCAAATATTTGGTATCAATGTGGGTTATATTTAGTGTTTGGGTTGTGCTAAATTTGAAATGGTGCATCCATAGACAAAGATAACGACTTAAAAAGTGCCAAGATAAGGTCCGAACACATGTAACAACAATTCAAACACTGTGCAAAAAGTAACCCCTTAACGTTAAACAAACCCAAAACCACCCCCTTCATTCCGACATGATGCAAATCTTCCCATCTGAAAAACAGGCACACCACTTCGCCCCATTTACTCGCTTCCTGCAGCACACTTTTTTTTCATGCAAACAAATAAATCAATCGTCTTTATTGTTCCTTCGCTTTGTGCAAGCAAAACCGGCAAACACCACAAACATCATCCCCCATTCCAGCACCACCATCACTTATGGATCGCGAAAATAAACGCGCACTTCAAATAGCAAATCCAATTCAGCTCGCCCAACAAACGGGGAGGGCAGGGCACAGCAGCACGCGCGACGGTCGGGGAAAAAGTGAAAGACAGCACAATGCAATGCTGCACGTCCCCACGGGTGCGCACGGAATTTCGAGCGTTTCGCACCCGACGCCGGACATTGTTCGCCGTGTTTGGATGTTCGTGGTGGACGGTTTTGGAGCCTTGGCATTATGCTCCATATTCAAATCGATCGGGTCGACAGGACAGGGCCAAGCGGGGGGGGGGGGGGGGGGGGTATGACGGTGAAGCGGAATAAAAACACTTTCACGCTTACGAGCAAACGTTCCGGGCGCAAGGGGCACCGTTGCGCCGGGCAGGGAAAACAGCATCTCAAATGATGATAACGCGCGCGCGCCCGCCAAATAATGCATCCGATACGCCGGTGGTCAATGCACTTGCCATCAAATTTCCCTTTTGTTCGGGGTGTAGCGTACCAGCGCGAGATAAAACGATCGCCCGGTAGCAGAAGTCGGGCGGGACACCTACCCGGGCCCGGTTACGGTCATTTTCCATGTCAAAACTCATGCTTTCGAAACAATAGCATTACCAGTCGGTGTAGTTACGTTTTTTGTGTGTGTGCTTCTTTCTTTCATTGTTTCTCTCCATGAGGTTGAGAGATTTGTGTTTTATTACCTTCATTCTCTGACTTGGTGTGTATGTCTTTCTTTAAGCCAAATTATGCACGAAAGCGATAAATTGAGGAAAAGCATCGCGCGGCAAGAGAAAACCCGCCTAAGCCGCCAGTTGACAGCACTCCGACAGCACTCCGGCGAGGGTAAGGCATGCAAATCTGTGCGCGGAAAAATGGTGCCTTTGTTTTCCACCATTGTGAGCGAGTGTGTACCTTGGTGCTTTTTTTAAGCTCCCTCAATTGTCCGGTCGCAGGACAGGAGAATTAATCTTGAAACGTGGAGTGGCAACACTGGCTCGCCGTCCATTGAAACACATTTTCCCATGCAATCTCGCGCACTTTCGGGGTGGCAAAGATCAACCCAGATGGGAAGGTTTAGCACGTGAACTGTGTGTTTGCGAAAAGCAAAAAAAAAACCAGTGCTTTGGAGCCCAATTTATTGCCCAAACTATCGCGCGAGCACTCCATCCATTACGTCAGAGTGCACGAACCCGGTTCGGCTTTGGGAGTCTCGCAACAAGCGCTGGTGAAGAATTCATTGGCGTTGCATCTGCAACAAACCGTACCGAGCAACAAAAAAAAAACTCCAAGCACAAAACGAAACTCGGTCACATTTACATGAACCGTACGGCGATGTTTCGCTTTCCTCCCGTTTCCCGTCTTTTAACCAACGGGGTGCGCTTCTTCCCGTACGGCACCATTGCCCGGGGTGCCCAGGGTCTGGTTCTCGTGCTGGTTGTTGCTTGTTTGCGCCGCTCGTTTTATTTTGCGCTACATCGTAAAGAACTCCAAACTGTTCGCAAACACGGTGCGCACACACAACACGGTGCGTACGAAAATCCCGAACGCGCTCCCTGTCGTAGTCTGGCGCTGGCCTGGATCTATGCTACGGGAAGCCCCCGATTCCCTGAACCTCCCGTTAGCAAGCGGAGGGAGGCCTGGGGAGGGGATGGAACTGTTTCAAAACTCTCTCGCGCGCACTCGCGAGCCACCCAACAAAACCAAACAACGCACACAACAAACGCCAGAGAGCGCAGTATGATTTATGAGAACCATACTGGCGGAACCGGTCCGGGTATTAGTTCTTCTTGTGTTTTGTTTCCGTTTAGTGCACCCCCCGAGGGCCCCGGGAGGGGTGGGTATGTTTTCGCTTTGATTTGCATTTCCTCCCGTCCTCGTGCGGATCGTGAGCGTGCACGTCAGCTGATGCCTTCCAGGCCAGTGCGTTCGTTTACCGTCCGCATTAGACCGTAGCCCGGCACGGGGGGGGAAAAAAACGGCACGAAAAGTAATCGAACAGCGTGCAAAATTAAGCGAGCCCCAACGCTCGTTGCTTCGATTGCGTTTTAATCCACTTGATAATTAGAATAAGTAACTGGTACACTGCGCGGCACGGTGCTGGTTTCACGCAAGCCTCCTCCCGGTGGTTTTGGGCCGATCGCTCCGGCCCATTCTGCGGGAGAAAGCCTCCATCCGTCCGCAACAAGAAAACATTAAACCACCGCGGGAAGAATGGGTGCATCCCACAATAGTTTGTTGTTGCTTTCTTTCTTTCTTAAAATCAACGATGTTCGCACCTTCTCAAGGAACCGTCTGCACTCCAGGAGGGAGGTTCATCTGGGCGCGCGCACACACACAGCAAGAAGCAGGACAAGCAGGAAGATCTGGAACTGGACCACACCTCGGCTAGCGCGCGCGCAAATTGCGGCCACACCACGTTCTTCCGACTTTCAGGACACACACACAAACACACACGCACACAACCGGGCACCCGGGTGGACACTTTGCGGAGTTAGGTTGCGACGAAAGCGACACGTTTTTTTTTTGCTTCCTCTCTTTCTCTAGCACTCCAGCGCTTGGAAGCTTGGGCACGAAAGCACTAACCCGGCGGACAGGGAGAGAGATGAAAACATAGGAATACACGCACACCGACACGGAGCAAACCGGTTCAGGGGCAAAGGGAAGAGTTTTTGTTATGGGGGAGTGAACGGGGAAGTGAAAAAAAACCGGGACTCAACACACACTCTGCCTGCCTGCCGGGGCGTTCGAGGTACTACGAGTCTGTGTCGACGGCGATCGCGATGATCGAGAACCGAACCGAGCGGGCCGCGGTGTTATGGCAGACTGAAGAAGTGTTCCAAATGCCGACCGGAATGTGCCTTCGCCGTGCCGTGGCTAAACAAGCGCTGCCGTTGCCTGGCGGTTGGTTGGGTGAGGAGAGCGCTGGGGGTGGGGCGTCGTCGCTGAGCTGCGAAATAAAGCCGGTGGCCGCGTGCGCCGCTTTGCGGGTCCCACTTAGATCCCCCTAGAGCGGGCAAGCGATCGTTCAGCTCAGCATTTGAGGTTGTATTTTCTTTGTGGCGGTTTAGATGGTTAGATGGGAAGTAGTTTTGACAGAGTTTTACAGAAATTGAAAGAAGTTTTACAGAAATATTGCTAAATGTGTTGAGGGAAACGATAATTGCTTTCAATACCTTTTTGAAATATTCATTGAATCAAGACCAAAATATGTTTGCTTAAAGTAGACAATCATCAAATATTATTCAATATTTTAAACTTATCAAGCATTCAATGATAATAATATTAATAACAATAATAATAATTATAATTATAATGATAATCGATGTTTAACTATACCCCGGTATACGCCATACTCGATGTACGCAATTTCGCTATAAGCGATTTTATAGATTTGACAGTTCTCTGAGCAAATGGTACTAATTTGACACATCATCTATCAAATACAAAACCATAAATTCCCTTTTGACAAATTTTAAAACCATTTCAATTCAAACCATCATCAATAAACAAACAAAGATACACAACTGTAATCTTCATTTGGAATCAGATCAAATCAGATCAGAATCAGTTCAAATAGAAGGAAATATCTTGAACCTTCTAGACTCTATAAGACGCTATACTCTTCCTACATTCGGCGCTTCCGAGCATCTATTAGTTACCGTCCAAAGATTTTCTGGAACTTCATGAGCAGCAAACATAAGTGCAACAGTCTGCCGTTTTGCATGACGTTGAAATATCAAACGTTTGAGGGCGAAAACGAGATCTACAATGGGTTCGCAAACTACTTTGCTTACCACAATTCATCTCTAGCTACACAAAACATAAATATCGAAGAAGCCCCCCGGTAGTATTGTCAAACTTCCGTCAAATCTGTATGCTTTGGGCAGATAGTAAGTTTTTGGAAATAATGATTCAGAAACACCTACTTCGAGGCGGTCCCGTGGTACAGTCGTCAACTCGAACGACTCAATAACATGTTCGTCATGGATTCAAGCCTAGAATGGACCGTCCCCCCGAGGAAGGATTTGGTATGTCCGCGTAAGACGTTACGTCAAATTTGACTATTTGACTCCACTTCAGCATGCATGGTCTACCCTGGCCGATCTACAGCTACTAACCTCGTGCAATTCTTGCATTATTGATATTCGCACCTTGACTAAGGCATTCAGGTCAATGCTACTAATACCGATCTCCATTCGGCCTTTGATTGCATTAATCATCTTACATTATTACAAAAACTAATGAAGCTTGGCGTGATTTAGTTAAAATGATCGTCTCTTGGCTATGCCAATCGTACCTTGATCGTCAAGATAGGAGAAAGCATCTCGCAATATTACTCTAATGTTGCAGGTCTGCCTGAAGGAAGCGTTCTAGGTCCGCTACTGTATAATATCTTAATCAACGACGTAGTTTTGGTAGCACCGGAATGTTCAATGTTGTTATATGCTGACAATTAAAAAATTTACTCTGCGATCAGAAAAAGTAGTGATTAAAAGTATATAGTGATTAAAAGAGTATAGTGATTAAAACTGCAATACTCTGCCTGCTTGTTCCAATCTTGGTATTCTGCGAATATGGTATCTGTCAATGTGAGTAAATGTACTATTATATCCTTCTCTCGCAGTTAGAATCCTTTAAAACACAATTAAACATGTATGGACGTCACACTTCCTCGTTCTGATCTACTATTGCATTAGTTTAGCTATAAGTATGATAACTAATTTCAAACAGAAAAAACTAAAGAATTTTAAAATGCATCTTTTTTTTAACACAAATGGTGAAATTCAATATGGCGAACTGTAATTTCCGGATACAATCTGCACGATGATGAATATTGTTCCACTGACAGGTTGAAATTTCCAGTTTGTTGGCTTCAAACAAACAACGGCCCATTGACAGAATGTTAGTAAGTAATGAGCTTCTCTTAAACAATATTTAGTATTTAAATTGACGTATTTAATTTTTTAATTAAAATTAATTTTCTTATTATATCGTTTTATTATGGATTTCCTACGATTAAATTTATAAGGGTAAGATTAGCATTTCTATTTCTCAATGACAAATTAAAGTATTACTGTTTCACAACCTTCTTAGCTACAGTTATTAGTTAGTAGATGTCATATAAAAATAAGTAATTTAAAAGATGTGTTATTGGTTTAATTACCATTTTAATTACCTAATTGATAACAGTACATTTTCTGCAACAACAACAAAAAATCCAAATTAGTAAAACGATAAATACTTTGATACTTACCCTGAAAACTTTGAAGATATTAAAGTAAAGTAAAAATTAGTGTAGCTAAGCAAAATTTAAAATTTTGAATGCTTGAGCTGCAAAACTCACTCACTTGCAATACTTTTCCGCCCAGCGAAACACAAACTAACGTTAGAGAGATACCGGGAAGATAGAGATAGGTGCTTCCTACTGCCAGGTGAATATCGTACCGTCGATCAGCTGAAAAGTTGTTGTACATCGAGACGGCAACGGCAGAAGGAGACGATCGAGAGTGACAGATAAGGATGGCACGGAGCGCCGTGGAACGCATCGATGGAAAACGGAGCGGGTGGGGTGAAACGCCCTGCGGTGAGCTAGAGAGTGAAATAGAGACCCATGGCTGGGCAAGCTGGGCATGACTCAGGCATCGCTGGCAGCAATGTCACCGATCGGGAAACAGGCAGCATGAAAATGAATCGTAGAACAATTCGTGTCGAGATATAGAAGTGGTCGCCCGACCAGTGGACAGTGGGGCAATGCACAGCCAAGTGTCAAGTGAATCGGGGTGACTGATCGTACCTCCGGGTTTGGGGTGAGGGATAAAAGAGACGAGCAAAAAGGAAACGACATAACTGTACAAGTCGTGCTGCAGGTGTGCTGTAAAGGCAGTACGCGTGCCATCGATCGAGGACTTTTCCTGCCACTCGTGATCGTGAGCACCGGCCCCTTTAACAATCTCGATTACCGCCCGTTACCGCCACCGGGACACAGGCATGATGGCGCTTAGATCATGCTCTCCTTCCGCATGGAATCTGTGACACATATAAGCGTCAAAGAAGGAATGCTGTTAGGGAGCAGGAAAAGAAAGACCATTTGTACATCGAGTACACATTTCCGGAGGTGTGGTGGAAATCATTCGCCAAATCTTGTACGCTTGAGCTGACTGGGTGCTGTTTTTACTTCCTTCGTTTCGCAGTAGAACAGCAGCAAAGGGTGGTTTGCCTGCTTGGTTCGTGCCGTTTCCGAATCGTGCCCACTCACCAAATGGGTATTTTCTTCCCACGGGCACTTTTAAAGCACCCTCCCGGCAGCAGTTGGTTGTAGACGGGCAAAGGAATTTGGCAAACATCGGAACAAAAGAAAAACTGCATAGAATATCGGATCGGTGGAGGAAAGCGCACCGGTGTGCGAGAATCGAGAGGTGTGGAGGCGCCTGCGGCAGAAGGTTAGTGGTTTATTAGGTTAAGCATGCGGAACGAAACGAACCAAAACCAAACATGGAACACTGGGAGGGCCCACCTGATGGCTGGAGCAGGCGTGGGGGAGGGAGGCTCTCGAAATTATAAGTGGATAAATTATTTCCGTTTGGGGAGATTAATTTTGATATGCAAATGGTTGGCGTCGGTGCGGAATGCTGGAAACGATCAAACCGATCCACACATACACACACGTACACATGTGCAACGGGAGTTTTGAGAACAGCCCAGGTCCGGGGTCCACATTACGCGCTGCTTTGGTGAGAGGTTGGCTTGGAGAAGTGCTTTTGAATGGAGAGTTTAGGTTTAAATGGTTAAACGCTCCGCATGCTGGAATGCTTACGCTATTTTTAAGCAGTGGAACAATGGTATTGGAGATTATTTTAAACAGCCCAAACAGGCATAATGGGTTGCATTTTATTTTTAGAAAAGTGGTTGCTTTCATTCATTTTGATCGATCATTGATACGGTATGATTTCTTTTTTTGTGAATAATCATATTTTGAGATTAAATAATTTTATCAGGTTACAATATTTATCTTATATTTACATCTAAAACGTAAATAATTTGTTCTTAATTTCTAGGACAAATTCGAATTATAGTATTTCTATTATTTCAAAAAAAAAAATTTCATCTCTTTTTTTCAATACTTATCAATTAACTTAATCAAACTTATAATTTACTTTATATAACTTTAACTTTATCTTAACTTTAATTTACTTACTTTAACTCATAACAGACATCAAATCATGTACCCAAAATCGATCTTTAAACCTGGTTCGGTATATGTATGTCTTTTTAGAGAAGCTGCAATTTCAATTACAATTTTGCTACTTAGTTTCCCTGCTACTAAAATACAGAGCCCGTAGATGTTCTTGAAACCATCACAAAACCTAGTTTGGTGTCTGGAAATGATTTTGAACCCAAACCGGTCTTGGAACTGATCCTACACTTGAAACTGTACGTGGATTTGTTCCGGATCCTGTTCCTGTTACGAACAAGTATCTGATTCCGCAGGTCAACGGTATATGTGCATCGTAGGATTTAGAGAAGGAATTTCAACTCACCTTTTAGTAGTGAACTAAAAATAGTCTTTTTGTTAAAAACTATTTTTGTTCTTGTTTCTACTTACACGATTTCATGTTTAGTTTATCAATGCTCAATGCTTTGTGACACATTTATTTCGTTTGGTTAACATTACTGGTTATGGCTTGATAAGCATTTTTTTTGAAAGCCTGATTTCAGTTTTTAGTACACATATCAATATACAAAAAATTGTGTTTGAGAGAACGCCCTAAATTAAATTTTCGTCAGATTTGGCCCATTGCGTCAATTGTTTTCTTATCCTATCTCTTCCTTTATAATAATTTTTTTTTTCAAAAAATAAATAAATTCTTTAATAATTATAGCCCAAGATTCGGTGATATTATATCAAACGATAAATAAATAAATTTTTTAATAATTATAGCCCAAGATTCGGTGATATTATATCAAACGAGCATTGATGTTGCAATGCAATTGTCTTCATTTTAAACTTAAAATTGTAATTGATACTTAAATTTGAAAATAATGGGTAAATTCACTGTACATTGATCAATAAAATAAAAACAGTACATACTCATTGTACCCACTCTCGCAACCCATTAAGTCTCAAAACCCCATAATTTAACCATTTCGCAGACCTCTGTAAAGCTGTTTATGTCCGCTTCAAATTCAATTAAAAATACACACTCACAGGCGCACAGAAAAGATCCTCCATCCAGGCGCCGGGAGGAACGTCCTATAATTAAACCTCCATTGCGTTGCAGATCCTTCCAAACGTACATTCAATTTCAATCACACACTTTCCCTCCGTGCTTGTGCTGACATTGTGCTGTGCCCAGTTCGGCACCACGCGCACGGTTTCTTGCAACATTGTACGTTTGCGCCTCAATCAATACGAGCGCATGAGCAGTCGTTCTCGTCACTGTCGCTTTCTTTGCCTGCTGCGGCCTCAGCCGATGCTACGCCTTCCCGATGATGAGTGATGGCTTTATAATAGGAAACGAAGTAAGGTGAGTGCGAGATGTGACGGTCCGTGTGCACACCACACACACACATCCTTCTGCTCGTTAACAGCCGGCAGTAGCCGGCCGTTTGGCGTTGAGTGTCAAGATGAAATGGACAGTTGACATTCATTACTACCCTGATTATTATTATCCTCCCCGATGCATCGTGGCGCGAAACGGCAGCATTGATACATAATTTATGATAGACCCTCCCACTGGGTAAGTGCCAGGCGACGAACGCCTAAGCCACGGATCTCTCAACCGAGGTTCCGCTACTTCCAGTGTGCTGGTGAAGTTTCGCCAATCGTAAATGGGAAAGAGATTTGTTGATTTACAACCGAGCGGATTGAGGTGAATATCTCCGGGGTGACAAAGAGCGAGCAACACTTCGTCTCATGACTCGATGGCTTCCTCCGCTCAGCTTAGAAAGGAAATGAAAAACTACCCCGTCAGATCCGTTCGAGCCAGTGCCAGTGGGTCCAGGATAGGAAAAAATGACGTCACCTTCCGTAGTGGAAGAAAAACAAAGCAACTGCTAAGGTCAGCATCTCTCAACGTACACACGATCCAAGCGCGCGCGTGTTTTCCCATCTCCCGTGCACACTTACATCACAGAAACGAAGCGGAGGTCACTGCGAGATCCGGTTCCTTTCGCTGACATGCGGGTCCGCAAGGGTTAATCAACGTAGCGGATCCTTTGGCCTCGCCGAGGGCTTCAAAATAATAAAAAAATAATAACAACCCGAACCCTGCCGCTTTTCCTCACCCACCAATCTATGCCGTTGGCTCGGAGATAATCGCCTTTTTACAATTCCAGTACATGCAAGAGGAATGGCTGCGGATAAGGAAGGGAGATACATTATCGTGCCCATAAACTGTGAGTGTGTTTTGAGCAGCAGAATGTCGGGAAGGGAGTGGCGCAGTGTTTGTCTGTGTTCGTGTGTTTGTGTGTGTGTGTCGGTAGACGAGCCGGATGCGACCCGAGAAGGTGGAGCGGGCTTTTCGGCAGACCAGGGGCGCCATTCAATCGCTCTCACACGGAGGGCGGTAATTCCTGACCGACCCGCGAATGACCAAATTTCTTCTCCTTTCTCTGTTGTTCGCACTTCGCACACTGGTTCGGTGGTTAAAATTGAGCAATAAAACCCTCGCACCGACAAGGTCACTTTATTCGTTTCGCCTCGCAAGGTTGTAATCAAACCCATTCCTTCATCATCCGGGAGCTCGGTGCTAGAGTGTTTCTTACTATCAGTCTTGCTCCATTTCCTTGATTTTACCTGATTTTGCATGATGAACCTTGCTCAGATACAGCTGCCATAAAATGAGCAAGTCAGATTGCTGCCGTCGTACGAAGAGCCGCACATTCTGGAATCGAAATTGATGGAAGTTTGATTTTTGGCGTCCTTCTTGCGTCCGAGATTCTCCATCCGGTAGCGGGTAAGCAGAATGATTTAAAATAATTGGGCCAATGAGGTTGGGTTGCAAAACACGGTTTGCATATTTCGCTTCGCTGCATACACACGGCTCGGTCGACAAGTGCACAGTGGTAGACACCGTGTGATCAATTAACGAACAAACGACCGGGGAAAACCTGGGGTGGCGTTTTTTCGATGAATTTTTAATCGATGACATTGTTTAATGTGAGTTCGCTTTTAAAAACAAAACGAGAATAACTAATTATGCTTATTACCAGCAATGGGCTGCAAACGATCGATCGACGCAGTTTAAGCATTTTGTCCACTTCTGGAATCAATTTATTGCTAAATTTGAGGGTAACGAGTCCTGCTGAAGGCCTGTTATTGTATGCTTCTTGTACTTAATTGGTTGCCTGTTGTGGTTGTAGAAAGGTAGCAGTTGCCGTTTCGTTTATGCTCCATAAATTGTGGTAAATTAATAATGAACATTATCCATTTTGATTGGCTTACATAGAGGATGCAGAAGAAATTGTCTTTTTTTAATTATATCTCATAAATTATTTAAGGTGAAAATTATCGAAAAATAACCAAAACTTTTCATTAACAGCTTGCTTTTATTTTTAATTCAAAGTCCTGCTTTTAACTCTGGTCTTTGAAACGCTCGTCGTCTCTTGATGCTATAAAGCGTAGTTGCTATAAAGATCGATAAAGCATACTTTTAGGCGTTTAATGGTATGGAGTAGCAATTGAGGGTTTGTTGTGAAACAACCATTTTTTTAATTATTTGATTAATCAATTTGAATGGTAATGTTAAAACAAGTTAAAAAATACTTGAAGGTAATTTTATTTTACCTGTCGTTACATAATTTCGGATATAAAACATTATTTTCTTCTATGAAAACAATAAAGGAAAATCCAACCACACCGTGCGCTACTGTCAGGTTACATTGCTGCGTTTATTATTCTTTCTACGTTTCTGACGAGGTTTTCATTTGAGAGAAGCAAAAAAAAACTGATTTTTCAATAGCTATCTAAAAACAAAACGAAACAAAAAAAAACACTATTGCCATCAAGTCCATCTAAAAGTAAAGCTACAGCCACGTACAAGGCGCTGTGTGCGCAGCGTGCAGCAGGAAACGTTCCCATTCCTTCCCCGCTGAAAGGTCTACTGTAACGCTCCTTCCTTATTTCGTTCCTTTAAATTGTAGTTTTTGCTAACATTTACCATTTTTCATGTTTTAAGCAATTCCGCGTTTGCTTCCTCTTTCTCTCCCGCGCTAAAGTACACGCGCAACATTTACAAAATATTCTTACACACAAACAAAACGGCTTTACCCTACACACACACATACAAACGTGTACCAGCATTATTGGAAGTATCGGGTGGTACATATAAAATAAAACAAACCATCGGCTCGAATGCTATATCGTGCACACGTGGGTTTTTTTTTGTTTGGGGCTCGTGACTTTACGTTCACGTGGTAACATTGGCTATGCATAAAACATCGCTACCGTGCTCGCATGCTGCACGCGGATGTGGCTTGGCGGAGCTTTAGGCCACAACACATGATCTTATGAGTTCAGAGAGGGTGAGTGAAAACAAAAACTTTTTGTTTTGATTTTTGTGTTTCACTGTGTTTCACTCAATGCTCTCTACCCTTCCTTGGACGGGGAGCCGAAAAGTTTTGCTGTGCCTACATTTTTCACCTCTTTTTTTTTCGATGATTCCTTGTGGTGCGCTTTACACATCGCGGCTTTCCAAGCTTTTTTGTTGTTTTGTTTCTACGTAAAACTGCCAGCAGAATAAAAATAATATTTACAGTATCGTATCATTAAACGGGCTGGAGAGCGTGGTGCGTGAAGGGTCGTTTTTGTTTAACGCAACGCGGCGGGATTACATATACATTTCTACCATCTTCTTCTTCTACTACTGCAGCGACGTGCGTACCTATATTCTGCTGCTACCATTCCTCGTTCTCGTCCTGGTGTCTGGGAGGGGGTTTCGTTTACATTTAATGGACCGTGTACCGTGCTAATTGTACAGTTTCACAGAAACGTGTAATTAGCGCATACGATAGTACACACAGTTGTCCACTGCAATCGTCGTTTGGTGATAATAAGTGTTCAGTGGTGTCGATTTTTTTATTCTATACAATTTGTATCGTCTTTTCGTCCTCCGCTGGTCTGTCGTCTGGTTTCGTCGGCTTACCGCGTCGCTACATCGCTTGTTCTAGTGCCTCACTGCTACCTCTCTAAACTAGCCATCTCTTGGGAAGCTTTCATGCCACCTTTGCTGAGGCTTCTGGTTTTCGGTTGCTTCCTTCCAGGGCCAGTTGAAACATTGCTTTTTTTTACATATCACATTTTCACTGCGTGCGCGTGTGGTAGTGTGTTGGATTCATGCTTTTTTTGTTGCTGGGTTTGTTAGTGTTTCTTTTCTTCTTTTATGGTACGCTGAAGTAAGCTCTCTTATCTTTTCCCCCTAACTCTCGTGCGAACCAGTACTACTTTAGTGCAGTTTGAAATAGTCACACGTTGCATCGTGCCGCATGCGAATGCGTGTCTTGAAGACCGTAAGGCAGTACAATAAATATATATCGTTTTCATAAATTAAATCCCACCGGCGGCTGATTGTTCGCACAAAGCTCCGACACATCCGGCGATGAACTTTACCCCGGTGTGCGGTTTTCTAGTAGTGGCCTGTCGTACGGTGGAATAGGTTTTGCAGGACTATTCTTGTATCACTCCTGGATCCCGCCCCTTACCAACAGTCCTTGCTGCTGCTACTGCTGCTGCTCCACGAGTTTTGTGAAATGAACGGTTTGTCGTGTGACTTAGATGCAGCAGAAACCCATTTTACGTTTGCTTCGTTTGCTTCGGCGTTTCCGGGGGTAACGGGAGGGGAGTGGGGCCAGTCTGGATCCCGGCGCACGGGACACGGCTTAGGTGGAAATTTGTGTAATGTGCGATATCCAGTCGACCGTGTTGGCCACCCGATGGTAGATACCGGGCTGGCCTCTGGTGGCACATGAGTAGCCTGCGGACACGATACCTGTTGAGGTGTGAAATTCGAATCAGTTTCAGCAGCTCCGGTGCTGGCAGTTGGTTGCCCACTTACCGATCAAATACCATCGGCCAGTCTTCTCGTGCATCAACGGTCCACCGGAGTCGCCCTGGCAGGAGTCCTTGCCACCGCCCCGGTATCCAGCGCACAGCATCTCCGGATAGATGACCACGTTGATGCCGTTCGAGCGATGCCATCGTTCGCACACCCTGTGGAGGGATGGAAAACGAGTGAAGAATTATGGAGAGTAAAAGAGGGAAGAGTTTTAGTATGATGAGACAGGCGAGGTGGAGAATGAGCAGGATTTCTTTTAAGAAGAATCGATGGATGACACATATTCTGCACTAATTGCTGGTAGATGGGAAGTTATTGGGTAAATTAAACATTTTTAATTTGATCGAAATTTATTTCAATTTAATTTTAATCGTTTTTCTGACGTAGGAAAATCCATTTAGAAATAGCTGCTCTTTTGTAAATTAGGGCTTTTTGATATTAAACGCCTGAAAGTATGCAACTTTACAGCTTTGTATACCATGCCACGTTTTGACTTCTAGGAAAACGATTTTGAGGATATCAGTTATTTTCTTTTCATACCAAAGTTCGTTAAAGAGTAACAAAAAGTAAACAGTAAGTTTGATAAGAAAGAATAGCATAATTTAAAAAATTTATGTTAATTAATAATTTATGACAATAATTTATTTTACTCTTGTTTTGCATTTGATGCTGTTGTAGTTAAAGGAATGCAAAAATTTGGAAATTTTCATTTAATATCTGAATGAATCAAATTATTATTACTTTGAATTCAACATTGATTTGGAAAACAAGATTAGATCTATTTATTCGATTTAATCAAGAAATACTTTAGAAAGTAAGTATGACGTAAGCGCACCAGCATCAAATCGCAAACGCAAGCAAAACAAATCTAGTAGAAATAAAAATTGCTCAAAAATCCCTATGGAAAACACAAATCGTTACATTTTACAGCAGCCAATACCCAATTTCCCCACACAGGATAAATTCTAACTCCACGCCAAGGCGCACTTGCTTCCTTTAAGACAACAAAATAAATCGCCCCACGAGCTTTCGAAACAATATTGCCCTAGCTACACTTACCGATTATCTAGCACCGGGACGTCGACCGCCTGCAGCGTTTTGGGTCTCAGCCGCGAACCAGGATTGAGCGCTCCCCAGCCGGCCGCCCAGCCGAACTTTCCGAGGAAATCTTCATTCTTCTCCGGCAAACAGATGGGGGCTGACGCACCGGGAAATGGGGCAACAGTGGCAGGAAGCGGGCGACAATCAGGAACAACGGGTGCGCGTCCCCACAACGGCGTCGGGAAATTTGGTCGATTTTCCCCACGGCACGCACACGCGGTGGCAGTGTGGTGTTTTTGTTTGAAGAGAAGAAGTTTTGTTTTCGTAAGGGATTGGTTTGGTTTGGTTTTCCGATTGTCGGGTTCGGGGATAGAGGACACCGCGCGCGCATCGGGTTGATGTTTTTGATTTTGTTTTTTTTCAGTACCGAAAAAATAGGAAAAACAGAAGAGATTGGAAGAAAACAAAAGGAAAAAAAGGGATGTAAAAAATGTACAAAATGAGGAGAAAATAGCACAGCAGAGAAACAGCAGATTGAGAAACTTTTTTCATCGCGAAGGTTTTCTCCGCTCGTAAGGAAAAACAAGGATTTAAAGATTAGAAGTTATGATACCGAAAGGTTCTTCGGAGAAAAAGCAAAGCAGGAGTACATAATAACATAATAAGGCAAAGGGTTTAGTTTTTTTTTTGCTTCTGAGGGACGGTTTCACTTCTTTTTGCTTCATCCCCAAACTAATCCTTTCTTCTGCGGAAAGGTCTTCCGATGGCCAGTTTTCCTTTCACCTACTTACGTTCGCGACAGAACCCTTTTTACAGACGGCTAGCTAAAGCGAGATGGAAACAAAATGCAATCCCCCCCCCCCCCCCCAATACTCCCACTAGCGCGAAGCAGCAGAAGAAGCAGAGGGAAAACAGAAAGAAGTGAAACTGACCCCCATGCTGAGAGGTCTTACCGATATGGGGCATAAAGTGCACCGTCCGCTCCAGCGTCAGCACGGCCACATCGAACCGATCGGCCTGCGGTGTGAATTTGAAGTACGGATGCACGTTGATCGTCCGCACGCCGAAGGTGTAGGCGGGCAGCGGCTCGACCGCCGAGTTGATCACGTAGTCGCCGAGGGTCACGTGCACCTGCCGCGGGGTCGCGCGCGCAACGCAGTGGCCCGCGGTCACCACGTGCCGGCGCGAAATCAGCGAACCCCCGCATCTGGAAAGCATAGACCTGTGTGTTATAGCGTGTCGGAAGAAAGGTGCACCAGAATCCATAGCCGTGGTGAGGGTAGAGAGGAAGGGAAGGGAAACAGGAAAATCGAGACGTCAGGGAGGAAAATGAGTTCACGATCGGTCACGCAACCCGATGTGCGCGATAGCGTAAAAAGGAAGAGCGAAAAACCACAATTTTGTAGCAGACCGATCGTGAAGGGAAAGGAAACAGATCATTGCAACATTGCAGTGCAGTGTGCGGATTCGACCGGGACAAAGAAACCATACAGAGAGGGGGGCACAAAATTGGACACAAATGAAGTAAGTAAAAGGGGAAGGAAGATTGTGAAATTTCAAAACACGAAAGATACAAAAACAAAGGACAGCACCGTGCCCAACAGTGGACAAACCCAGCCCAAACAGTAACGTAGATAGGGAAGAGATGAAGAGAAGAAGAGAAGGTGTGGGGATGGGAAAACAAAAAAAAATCGAACAAAAACACGCGTTAGAGGATTAGTTAATGATTAGTAACAACAACAACAACATACTGATTAAAGACGATAACAACACAACAACAAGAAACACAACCACTACAGGAGGCGAATGGGGCGCAACGGTTGGAGCTGCTAAGAAGTGATGGCAAACCATTACGCCGGTGACGAAGGCGACGACGATGATGAGTCCCGATACTGGTGAGAGTTAATTAGTGGTTATGTTAATGAAATTTTCCCCTTCAATTGGCTGCTAGCAGGCTGCACTGGCAGGCGGAATGAGCGCTCGGAGCCTATTTTGAGGCATTGTTGCGCACAGCGCAGGGCACTTGTTTGGCACTGGTGTTCTATCGATGGATGGAGTCGTTCGGCAGCGTCTTTGGACGATGAAGTGTTTTTCGATTCGATTAAACCCTCTCGTCCTCCACTGGTGAGGGTGAAAGTCGTCCTTTGTGTCGTAGTGGTGCCTTCATCTTTGCCATGCCTTGCGTCGTTGTAATATGAGTAAGAGTATCAACGTGACAGTATTACAACAGTTGGGACACTGAACGAACTACGTTAATGGCTCATTATTACTAGCTAAGATAACATTATTGCTGAGACATTAGATGTAATGAAATAACAGTAGTTCTGCCTCGTAGGATCGCGTAGGCTACGTGCTAGTAATATTCTTTAAGATTTAAAAAAGCCTCGTAAAATGCTTATGCTCTTGTTAAATATTTCAGAAGTCATGAAAACTAGCGATTGTACCAATCATATGGTGAATATTCTCTGAGTTGTGTTTGTTTACGATTTGGTTTTATAGATAAGGAAGGCTGCGTCATTTTTTCAACATAATTTAATATGTAATATATGGTGCGTAAAGTGCCGCCATATAGACAGCAAAGAGTCGCATGTGGATACTTTGCCAACCGCTGGCCTTAACTGTAGGTCCTTTAAGTATTTCAGTACATAAATGAACGGATTGCAGCTAACTCGTTTTAAATTTGTCATTATCTAACTTGTATGTCCACCTCACAATATTTAGTCTGTTTTACATGCTTATGAATTCAATGGGACTTATTTCCTTAACATGAACTTGTCATGAGTTTCCTATCGAATTAAACTCACCCTATCATGATAACATTTATTTTTATACCCAAGCATAAAATGGACATTAAATTCGATTAGCTTTGCTATGCCTATGAGTACCATTGGAATTAATTGTCTTTCTCTCAAATATTTTTGTGGATATCTAAATTTAAATAGTTTGTGGATAATTTTCAGTTTTTTTTGTAAACTGTACCTGAAAAATAGTGTAAGTAGTGCGTTTGAAATTGAGTAGTAACTGTGTAAAAATAACTAAATTTTAAAACATTAGAGCAGTGTTCTCCAACCTATGGTCCGCGGACCACTTGTGGTCCTTGGCCGTAACATAAGTGATCAGCGAATAAAATATTAGTTTTTTAAAGATACGTTACATAGTACATATAAATTAATCATTAGATCAAATTAATTCAATAAGATTGGATTTTCAACAGGCACGTCTAGAATAAGATTTCATCATATTGTTGATGAAAAACTTTGAATTTAGTCTATAAAATGTATGCTTTCATGAGATGTGGCCCGCGAGGAATGTATTCATAAGCAAAGCCAAGGGTTCAGTGATCCTAAAAAGGTTGGAGAGCACTGTATTAGAGCATACTGAGCATATTAATAAATATAATAAATAAATAAAGTTGTTCAATGCCAAGTGCAATGCCTCGTCCACAGGCACAGGCACAACATTAATTTCAAAATGGTGTAAACATTTTTAAGAATGCTCTTCACTACGTAATATACTTCATTTCTTCTTTAATGTTTAACTTAAACGTCCTCAACAACACCATTTCATCACACATAGGTTTCACCGCCAAACCATTTGCTTCAAAACCGAATTATTAATTTCGTATATCAACATCATCATTTGTTTGTTTGCTGTGATGATCTCAGCCCTATCTCAGCTATCTGTTCACCCCTTTTGTTAACCGACTCGCTAATCAAACACCATTGTCCGTGGGTGAAAACCAACTCGTCTTCTCACACATTCACCCATCAGGCGCGCAATTGTGCCGCGCGATATGAGAAAATATTTTAGTTGCTCGTACGATTTGATGCCAACGAAACTGTTTGCTTAATTGAAGTAATTTTCAACCAAATCGACTCCCTCCCACCCATTAAACCAGCTTCCGTGTTTGTGTGTGTGTGTTTGTATTGAGTAAGACGGAAGCATTTTCACCGCTTTCTCAAAAACCGAACCAATCCCTACGGCATCAACCAAAACCTTACAGCCGCACCCAGTGAGTGTGTGCAAACAAACCATGCGCCATCATGCCCGGGGATGGGGTAGGTTATCCAAATGCAAACGAAGTCGCTTGCCAGGCACGAGTCAACCGTTTTGCAGTAAATCCGTAAGTGTCAGCTGACTGACTGCTGCTCCCTGACTGATGCTGTGTCCCACATACTTGCGTACGTGTCCTACCCGGGAGCTATTCCGATCGCCACCCACTTCCTTGCTTCCGGTCCGGCCCGCGGCCATCCCTCCCGTTCGCTTCCGCCTGTTCGCACAGATTTGGCCGTCTGTTTTATTCGGCAACCTGCGGGCGTGGGCGCGCTCTGGCAGTGTGGCGCTCTTGTGTGGTGTAGTAAACGCACTCGAAACTTTCGATTTCCGAGAGTGGTTCACTTTCTTCTGCCGCAGCATCCGGGCAGTGGGGCTCTTGTGCGGGTGGCGTTTTTGGAAGTGTTACGAGGGAGTGGAGGAGATTTCACCCCACGAGGAAGGGGAAGGATGGTGACGGGATGAAGCAACTACACCGCCGACCCGAAATCGGTGTCAGGGGCCATTTTACACGGTTTTCGCTCGCATGTAGGTCATGTAAAAGTCCTCCGCTTGATCTCCAGCGGTGACAGAGCGCGTTCGCCGGGAAGCGAAAGTCGACCGTTCTGGAGGCTGTGTGTGTGTATTTATGTGTCTGTCTGCGAGGGGAGAGATCCGAGAGGTCTGCAACTGCATGTTTTGCATTTTCCCGAATTGGAGCAGAAGTGCATTACCATAAATTTAAACCGGCTTTGGTGAAAACACCGCACACAAACGCATTACACAGACAAAAACACACACATTTAGCATGGTTAAACACAAATATAGGAGGCAGGGGTTTGGGGACGTTAGGGACGGAATCTGTAAATTGGATAAAAGAGGGGGAGACATCATGGTGGGACAACGTTACCTTGAGGAACCTATCCGGATGTACGCCTGCCAGGGGAAGGAGCCGAATCCAGCATCATCACCACCGACGATCCGCCGCTGGGCCGTCTGCTTTGCCAACGATATTCCGCAACCTGTATTTTCCGGGAATAAGGGGAAATGAGAAAGAAAAAGGTAACAAACGGGGAAAAGACCGTTAGTAACAAGATCTTTTCATTTTAAAGGATATAGTTATGGAAATTTCAATCAAACTCAAAGCCTGCGTGAGAAGAGTGTGTGCGTGAAAGGATCTAACAAAAACAAACATAAACCAGCAGATGGAAACAAACATAATAGCAGCGAATCAAGAGAGGACAGAAGAAAAATGAGTTTGAGTGAGCCACAAGGAACCGATAAGAACGGAAAACACACAGAGTGAGCGTCTGTCAGTTTTGGGAGTGATGTCTTGGGTGGTGTTGAACGTCAACTGAGGGTGATTGGTGTGTTATGGTGAGTGTTTGTTAGTGAAATGAGGATGTGCGATAATAGTGAAAGTACAACCGTGAGCGATAGTATAATGTACATACAGAAGAAGGTTGAATAATTTACATGGTAAAAGAGAGGGCGTTAATATGCACAATGAGGAATGTTTAAACATTTGCAGAATTCAAAACATATGTTCATGAATATTGAAAAAGTTGGGCTGTGAAGCCTTTTTCTAAATACTCTATTTTAAAATCAAATTCCACAAAGAATAAAAAAGACGACACGCGATCAACTTTAAAGCTAATTGAGGATTTTTTGTTTTTATTCTTTTCTTACAGGTTGCCCAATGAAGGAACAGTCCGCCCACACGTTTTTTAAATCTTTTATTCCAATAATAAAAAAGATACTAATATTCTAAGATGTCTTCTGGACATCGCAATGCCTTTAATACATTCCGGAGCATTGTAAACTGACTTAATTTAGGGACATTGAGTGTGGAAATATTGTGAAACTCATACGATTGACTCAAAGAACTGGAGCATACAAAATTTAATTCCTTGTCCCTAACTCTCTCTGACTGCTCAATGATCAGATTATCAAAATCAGTCTTATTTAGATCATCATATATATTAGAATGGTGTGACAACTGGGACTTTTAATACGATTAATGTTTACTACTCCTTTTCAGATATACGATGGTACAACTGACCCAAAACTCTAATAGATCACAACTCTCCTACCATTTGCTCTTCGCAATCACCCTAAAATGGCTTCAATGCGTGAAAGTAATTTGAAAATACTACTATGATCGCTACAACCATCAACCGCTGACCAAACTACGTTTAAACCTGGCGCGACAATTACCTAACATGAAGGTACAGTTACTCCGCGGGAAACACTGAATGAAAAAAACTAGCCAATAAAAGAAAATAATTTACTTGTTAGATAACCACTAGCGGCCGATGCCTAAATCGCTATCATCTCACACACTAAGCGATGTCAAATCGGTTTCATTATTGGTTTAGCCGAGGCAACGCCCGGTTCAGATTGAGGCAACATGCGAGTGTGCGTTCACGTAATATCGCTTACAAACGGGCAGTTGGGAGCGGTGCTTTTTGGTGGTGAAATTGAAAATGGAAACGAACAGATTGCTTGCCCCAGCCTCCACTACACTCCAAGGTTTCAGAAGAGCTAATGAATCAATGTTTCGATTTACTACTGCTGCTCGTGCAATGTCCTTAATAGGGGAGTGATTTGGGTGACTATAATTGGGAACGACTTACTTAACATATTGCAGGCTTAGTATTAGGAACTTTCATTCATGGCAACTGAATGTAAGCATATGTAACGAATTTGTGTGTGAAATGACAGTTTTCCTATACTCAATCACATCAACCATGCATGCAACCCAACCAACTCCACTACGTCCACAGCCCCTCGTATAAAATGTGTGTGTTTCAGTGTTGTATCAGTCCACAGAGCCCGAGCCTTTTGTCAATCGATGTTATCGGGATCGATGGATTGTTAAATGTTCCCGGAACTATCCGTACGTGTTATCGGGTGACCATGGGTGAATCGTGTAAACTCGTGCGCGAAGCCACCAACTCTACGAACCGGGACCACCTTCATCGGGAATTATGTTGGGCAGGGAACCAAAACAAACCCCCCAGCGGGAACTAGCATCTAACGAGCGTTTTAAACTTAACGCACACACACACGCACACACACAGGCACAAACACACGCACGCAGCCATACGAGGAGGATTGTTCGGGGAGGAGGGTAGTTCACACTCACTGGGATCGTTCTGCACTGGACCGTACTCTAGCGCGGGCACGTTCGTCAAATCCACCGCCGTGCTCGCGTCGATACCGATGTTGGCCGATTTGGCCGTCCGATGGCAGCAGCCCTTCAGCATACCGCCGCACGTACCCTGCAGCAAACCGCCCGACATCCAGCAGAGCAGGAAGAACTCGCACGTACCGCCCTCGTGCTGGCATTGTAGCTCGGTTCTCACACCGCGATTGTTACCACCGTCACCACCGACTAGGATGTTGATAGTCCAGGAGTTAGTAATGCGCTGGTAGTTTGAGTGTTTCTAAAATGCTGTTTTGATTCGCTTTGCTGTCCAATGAGTGTTGTTTTGAGTGATCTCCGTTTGTTTTTGAAAACTAACAGCACCGAGCTAATTTGATTTTGTTAATTATTCTTCTCCTGTTTATGATTTTGCTGGAGTGAGTTAATTTAGACTCTCATTAGCATCCACTCTATTTCTTTTCTCAACCTAATTTTTTACAAAAATGTTTGAAAATATTTCTCCTCAAATTCTTGTTTTTCTGCAACAATTCTATTGTAGCTGGAAAACACACATCTTCAATTGTGTTCTTTACTTTGTTGTAGGAGCTCTTTCTCCATTTTGACAGTTTTGAAACATATTAACAATGGTATTATTGAACAATTTCTGTCATATAAATGAGAAAATGATTTCAGATATATTTACTATTCTAAACTACATGCTAACTTAAGTACAGAAAAAATCTATTATATCGTTTGTTGTTGAAATTAGTTTTCCTTATATGTTTTGCTTCATAATTACTACTTGTGGCAATTTTGGCAACACTAGAAACTGTCAAAAGAAGTATCTTTCTGTGTAATAAAAAACTGTAGAAGAAAAGTTAATAAAACCGACACCCTCGGTGCTGCAGTTGTTCCATTTCTGCTCTGTCTGCGTGTCAACCTGTGTCAATCGTTCGTTGAATTTATAATCTTTACTAATCAGTAGTCAAAAAACAGTCGCACCATTTGCTCGAACTACACTCCACGCTACAGCCTCTCGAGTTTGGCTGTGTTGAGAGGATGACGTAGCCATAGATGCATAATCATCGGGGCAACAGCAAAAACCGGGCCCTCCTATGTCCGTTACACTTCCCTTTCGAAATAAGCAAACAAAAACTCGCACAAACATAGACCAACGCCATCGTAACCAAGATGCGAGCTTCCTTTCCATTTCAGTGCGGTTCAGTTGAATGTCCGGCCGGTTCGATTATACGGAACATTGCACACACAAGCGCACACACACATCGTACGTTCGTGCGAAGAAAATCAGCGTGGATCTGTTTTCTGTCTGTATGTGTGTATGTTTCTATGTCTGTACGTGTCTGTAAGGAAGCTCGATGGCCGATGGGTTTCGTATTACATAAACACCGCTTTGCTTTTTCACCAGCCATCATCATCATCTCCACCATCATCATTATCGTCACCATCTTCTTTGCCGTCTTTGCCACTGTGACGCGTCCTTCTTCTTCTGTGTGCGAGGACGCTCGTGCGCCTCGTCTCGCGCTACCTTCTCCGCGGTGTGGTAGGGTCGGAGCGACCGCTCGACTTTCCACGGCGCCGCCTACCCTGCTTCCTTTCACGAGTCACTCTCACTTTCATTTGCTCTGTTGCGGCTGTGTTACTCTTTTCCCGCCCTTCCGTACCGCACGGGAGGCGAGTGTTTTGTTGGCCGTCGTCACCACGATTCACCCTTTTTCCGCCAAGGTGGGTCACCCGGTGAGGGACCGGTTTTTCCTAGCAAACGGAACGACGACCGCTAGGGTCGACCGGGGTGGGGGAGGGGGGGCGGTTTCCATTGGCTTCGGACATGCACGCACGACGGGTGGATGTTTTCGAGAGATGAAAAACAAAACGGTGGGGAGAAGTTGGGGGACACAACAGGGACAGATTGGGTTGCCATTTTACGGTTGGAAGTGTAGGAAAATATTGGAAAAATATTGCTCTTTGCTCATTCAAACTCTTTTTAATATTTCTTAGACTTGAAATTGTACGTGCAAGTGAATTGGTTTTGATCCTTAACAATGTCTTTAAATAAGCTTAACATGAATGTCGATCCTTTCCTAAACCCAAACCAACATTACAAGCATTCACTCCTGCATGACATAATTCAAGAAAGACTTTTTGGTTTAATTATGCTGCTTCGCTTCCTCCTGATTGATTGTAATCTCCGCGCAAATGCAATAAAATCATTAACGAACGGCAATTTCAGCTCCGACCTTGTCATAAACCGGTAGCTCCCTGCTAACTACATTTCTCCCGCAAGTGGCGGTCCGTTTTTCCGCGATGCAATTTTGCAAAGTATAGGTTTTTATCACTTTTGCTCGATCGACTCGCAAGGCGCTTAATCGCGGGTCGTTCGCTTAAAGAGCGAAAGTTTAATTAAGTTTTGCAACGATCGAGTGGCTGCTCGGCTGCAAGAAGAAAACAGGCAAAGATAACACTCTGCTTTTTTTTCTTCTTTTTTTATAAAACTGCAACATTTCTCTTCCCCATTCCTGTGCGCACGTGGCTGGCGGGGAGGGGGAGAGACGGTAGACAAAACTATTCTCCATCGCCGATAACGACCCATTTCCTTTCCATGCGCGGTAAACTGTGCCGCACGGACATTAAGTGCCGCTGTGCCGAGTGGGCCTTCCCATTGCCCAACAGTTTCGCGGGTAAACATTTCCCTTCGGGGAACGCTAGGCGCCCCTCAAGTGAACGGCGTGTGTGTGTGTGTGTTTATTTATTTATGCTATCATAGAGCGTTTTCTCGCACAACTCTTCCGCGGCTCTAAATCGTGACAAATGGCCACCGGAGACTGGCAAATATTATGCAATCGGTGGGTTTTTGCACACACACACACAAACAAAAAAAAGACCAAACACGGAAAGAGAGCGGAAAACTCGCGGCCAAACAACTCGGGATTGCACGTTTTCGTTTGCGATGCGTCGAGGAGGGCTGTTTTTGCTTGGCCTGAAATGGTGCCGAAGTTCCGGAAACGAATCGCTAATTTTGTACCATGCATTTGCGGGATGAAAGGTGGTTTCGATGAACGGCCGTTTCGTGAGATGATGCGACGCGTGCTTTCGCGTCGTGAGTGAAGCTTGAACATTTTTTGAACAGTTTCGATGTGTGTTTGGAGTATGGGTTGGGAAAAATTGCATGTTTTTGAAGAACTGCCCATTCTGTCGGTGGTGGTCTGATTTTAGTTTAGCTAAATACTATCAATATCGCCGGTATGTCATTTCGACAAGGAAATGAATGAAATATATTAGGGTTTATGAAAATGTTAGATTTTTTTTAAATTAAAAACTGTATATTATGATGACTAACAACTTCAGCAAATCAAGACACTAAAAAATTCTCATGTTGGAGTTTTATCAACTAGAACATTAGTAAAAGTTTCATATCTTATGCTCAAGTATCAGGAAAATGTTATTGGAGCTTTATCATAGCTATTAGTTCATATTGTTCAATAGTCTTCGAGTATTACTACAGTTTCCCTGTATGAAATATGCATGGCACGATGCTAGTTTCTGTCTATGTTAAGCATTAAATATATATTTTTTTAAACTCCAAACAGATAAGGATGCTTCTAAACCACTCTGTCTTCTTCTTCTTTGAGACAACAACCACTGTCGTTCAAGGATTTTCCTGTACCACTACTAGTGAGATTGGCTTTGAATGACTTATTGATTCCCCCCATAACAGGATAATCAGTCCTTACGTATGGGGGCACGATCCATTCGGGATTTGAATCCATGACGGGCATGTTGTTAAGTTTTACGAGTTGACAACTGTACCACGAGAGTAGCCGCCAGTAAAAGCTAATATTTAATGTTTGAACCAAAAAGGGTAAATTGTTGAACATGATTCCTAGCGTAAACAAAGCCAAAGAGTCACATGCTATGTAACTATAATTTCTATAATCCATATAATAATCCGTATAATCCATAAACTATTACAATAAAATTGAAACCATCAGTTACGAATTCTGAGAATAGCATACATTATTTGTCTCTATAGGTATTAGATAAAGTAATCTACAGGACAAAATGTTAGCGTTAATTGAAGAACATTCATGAAGAAGAACATCAAAATTGAACCTATTTCACTTATAATGCTCAAAAATAAATGGTAGCTACCAACAATATTTAAAATAGCTTTCAATATTTAAACTAATTAGCGAGTTTGTTTGGTTAATGCTGTTGAAAATGGATGATTATAAAATATTCTTTGAAGATTTATCATAAGCAGTTCCTACGCATAGATTTAAAGATAAACATATTCCGAGGAAAAACTAATTTTGTGATATATTTTCTGCAAGTTTAATACAGTAGAGCGCCGTTTATCCATGCTGTTCAGATGACAGTTCAATACAAAGATGTCATTGCGCGCGGAGGAGGATATTTGAAAAAAAAAAACGGTTATCAGAGCTCATTTTCATAACAAAAAAAAGCTAAAATTCATGATAAATTTGAAATATTTTCCACGGAAAAAATGAAGGTAATTAAAACTGACTAGAATAAAAGATATTTACAAACAAAAAATAAAGAATTTGTGATAAAATATGTACTTTGACGTGTTATACGAGTATCCGGATGAGGTCGAGTCCCGATGAGCCCGGATAAACGGAGCTTCACTGTACTTCAGATAATATCATTTTGTTGATTAATTAATGCTATCTCAATTAATTGTTCCATGTAGATTATTTTACGGTCTTGTTAACAAGTTACGTTATAAGATAATACGTATTTTTTAGTTCTCCAGTTAGTTCATACTATTCAAACATTTTAAATGAGCTTTAGTAATGATTTACACAAGCATATATGTACAAAGCACGACTAATTCGAATTTTTGATTACAATCTAAAACTAAGGCACTCAATACGAATTGGTTGAATTACACCTTGAAGTGTAAAGTATTGTTTTGCAAAGAATTAATGGATAAAGTGATTTGCACCACACATCAATTTGATCACTATTGAAGTCAATTTGTAGCACATGAAATCACATTTCACTAGACTAGAAATTTCCCACGATTCGCCCTAGCGCCCTAGCTGTATCCAACCACTAACGGCCCTATATGGAACAACAGCGCTCCCCATTGGTTGCACATTTCACTAGCGATCGATCGGCTCCGGCATGTTATTCTCGGTGCAATTTAAGATTTATTAAATTTCTCACATTTCTTCATACCGGCACCAGGGGGCTAAGCAATCGCCCCAAGTTGGCCCCATTCATTTGGACGCTGCGAAATTGAATTAGTTCATTTTCCACGCACCACGGTGGAAACCCCACCAGTTGGCCAGTGTGGGTGCAGTGCTTCGAGGAAAGCATAAATTGTTACCCAAAAGCCCCAAGAGAGAAAGTGACCCAACTCTAGCCTTCGGCACAGGTGGTGCCAAAAGTGTGGTGCGAGAGACAAAAGAAAAAGAATCCAACGCATGCACATCAGAATAGCTGTGAACATTGCGATGACGTGATGTGCGTCGTCCAGCGGATTCGAGGCACCGAAAGAATTTGCCAGCAAAGAAAGAAGATGGCTCAGTGGCCCAGCGAAAGCATTACGCAACGAAGAGCGCAAGAGAGAGAGAAGGGGGCGACCGATAAAAGCTTTACGATTTATTGTTGCGCGTCGTTCATTATGTTTTTATGTAGCACTTTGTTCCAGTTTGCGCCGGCTTGGGGCCTTACGATGGCCGGCGGGCACGATGGTTTTTTTTTTTGCGATGGAGCAACCGATTCTCCCCCCACCCGCACACTCACTTCCATCGTGACCGGATTCTGTTTTTGGTGGTTTGTTACGCGAAGATTGTGCGCTTTTTTGCTTCTCTTTTCTGCGCGAAACGATGCGAAGGTATATTTGGATAATTTAATAAGCGACTCGTTTTCGATTCACCAAGCTTATCACGCCCCTGGATCTATCCACCCGGGGATGATTGCATGGCTGCGACCGGGCCGGGGAGAAGCGAGGAGAGGAGAAAATTTCACCGGAAAAATCAATAAGCTCTCCCCGCTTGCCCCTTCTTCTACCGTCCAACTCACCATCGCGACCGGTAGCGCCAAACAGCGGGAAGGAAAGAAAACAAGATAAGACACAGAAGGCGCAAAACCTGCTTGCCTCAACATCGGAAGCAGCCAATTTACGCGCGAGTGAGGAATCGACCAATCGAGGCCGGCCCCGATGGTGCGATAATACACATCCGGCGCGAACACATGTCGCTGCGGAGAGCCGGACAGGCCCCCCTTTACCAGCCTCCTCCTCCGGCCCGCTTTGATAACAGGGCCGATGACATAATCAGTCACGATTTCGAGCTGAGTAAAAGCGACGACCACAACAGCCGGGTTGTGCCTCCTCGCCCCCTCCGGAACCAGTTTCCGCGGCAGTGGTTGGTTTTTGTGTTTGTGTGTGTGTGTACTTCCTCCGCGCTCCGAGCATCGCGTCATCGACGACAAAATAGCAACAACTTTCACTCCATATTTTATCCGTCCCAAAGCGAGCGAAATGGGCGCTCGAACGTCGTGACGGTGGAAGCGAAATTGGGTGGCTCTCGGTGGTGGCGCACCTCGGCATTTGCACACCGCACACCGGCATGAAAACCAAGGAGACGACAGAGTGCATCCATGACGTTGAATGTCACGAGAATAGTACTCGAGAGGTTCCTGCATGCCAAGCGTTGTTTCAGCACAGGCGCGCTTTGTTTCCGTTCCGGAGGAGATAATCGAGATGGACGTTTGTTTGCATCTGGGTAACGATACGAACGCTGTAAGCCGGGTGCAATTTGGGAAATGGAATGAAAGGGAATCCATTTGGCCTTTAGCGTCTGGCAGAAGTTTCCTCGGAAATGATGGTGTGTCGTAACACTTGCAGTGTGCAAATGGGATTTATTTTAATGCGTTTTGCATGGTTGCAGTTTGAAGTTGAAATTGCTCGGAGTTGAGATGCTGACGCTAAAGGTATTTTAACAAAAAAAGTTATAACATAGGATGAAATTTTCTGAGAGTTTTGAGGTTAATCTTGAAAACGTATTCCTCCATTTAGTTTGAGACGAGCAACGACAAAGCTACATACATTTTCAACCGAATCTGTTTGCAAACAAGTAAACCAATAGCTGAGCTATGATTGCTCTTAGCCTTTGAAATCTTCAGATCTCCAAGTTAAATCATTAAAATAATCAATAGCCTAAAAAATGAGTAATGATTATAACTTTTTTTTTAATTTTTTCTCAAATTTACTCTTTTTAATGTCCCATCATTTTAGCCCAAAATAGATCTTCAAAATAGATCGAAACGAAATATCGCCCAAATTTTCATTGCAATTCTGGTTTTTATGTCCTTACCAATTTTATTTGTGTTGTCTTCACAGATAGCAAACACTTCACCTCAACAAGACGATGCAAATTCCATCCCAATCCGGGCAGCACAACGGCCCCTTGGATGTTGGACGATGGAAATTGGAAACAAATCGTTCCTTTGTTACCGGATAACACATCCATAACAACGCCCGGACAAACATTTCCCCCATTAGTTGGCAAATGAAAGAAGAAAAAAAAACAGTACCCGGCTTAAAGTGTAAGACACTAAACAATCGAATCGTTTCTTTGTGTTTGTTTTGGGGCTTTTGTTGGCGTTGAGCGGTACTGTGCGCTGCTCCTGCTGCCGCTGTTGTTTTGCCTGCATCGCATCCGTCGCTGGCCCCGCTCTGTTCATCCATCCGGCCGAAACGAATGCGGAGAAAGTATTTTAAGTGTAGCAATATAACGCCTTTCGCGCTGTGTTTAAGCAATCTGGTCTACCACCCACCCCACCCCTCCGGTACCCATTCATTCCCCTTCGTCCCATCGCAAGCACGGCCGGTCCGTCTGGACCTGTGTGTCTAGTGCGCCACGGGTTGTGTAAGAAATCATCGACGGAAAATGCCTACTGCTGCTGCTGCTATGGTCCCAAAACTCGTTCACGTTCACGTGCATGGAGCAATAGACAAAAGTTCACGCCATTTGCGATCGCTCACCCGAGGAAAAGCCCCCCTTCTCCCGCCGTGCCGCTATGCTGGGACGATGTGCTTGCTGCTGTTTAGTACTGCAGCACCATTTTACGAGGTGGAAAGATTAAGCTACAAAGATTAATTTTCCTGCAAAGTCCCAGATCAGACTTGAAACGGCATGGTGGTTTAGTGTGGGTGCCAAAATGAGAAAACTTCAGTTTTTCATCTAAAAAATGAGCTACAAAGACGCGATTTTCCATGCCTACCATGCAAGGAGTGAAGGTGATTTTGATGAACACAGGAGCTATATTTACAAAAGCTACGCTACCAGTTGACCTGTTTAATTTCGCCCGCCTTACTTCGGAAGGGACTTAAGAGGATTAATGTTCACGTTTTGCGTTTTGGCTTTAAGGCAGCTTTGAAATGATTTCACGCACACTGTGCAAGATCGATGCTAAGATCGTTCATGATCAACGGCAGTAAGTCGATCGTTTCTTTGAAAGGAAAACAAACTGTTTCTCTATACACTTTACAGTGCCAAAATGTGGCGTAAAACATCGAAGTGATCGAAAGAAAAAGGAACAAAGAGTTACACCCTAACCTTATTACTAGTGTTGAAATGAAGTTGAAGTTGAAGCATGAATTGATGAGATAACAGACGAGTGGTTTTATCAGGTGAATGGATGAATGATGATCAAGCAAATGGAATAGTTTTAGCTCATCAAATGTATATCCTGGATAAGGAACATGATTCCCGAGATTTGATTAGACGAGATGTGATGGCTCACAGAAAAGTCCCATATGTACATCTTTGCCTGGAGATCTGTATTGAAGTGTGAACTGAATGAATGAATATGAGTGACGATGGAATGAAAATGACACCATAAATCTTTCTTTTACACCATTTTGGGCGCTTGTTTCGTGATGTAGGAAACAGCGATTGAAATTGGACGTGAAAGATCAACAAAAGCCCAAGTAGACACCCTGAAACTCCCTCCAAAAACAAAACAAAAAACACCTCATGTAAAAGGGGGTGAAATGACAACAACAACAACAACACCAAAAGCCAAAAGAGGACCGGAAAAGAGCACACGCAAAATGAAAGTCAAAGTAGCGAGGGAAAGAGAGAGAGAGAAAGGGAGAGAAAGGAACGGAACCGCCAACATCGGGCACAGGGTGTTCACTTACCACGATCTTTGCTGGTCGTCGCCGGCTCATCGTTGATGTCGTCCTGGTTGAACTCGTTCCGCACGTCCTGGATGGCGGCCAGCTCGTTCAGCCCAAAGTTTTGATCCCTGCGAGCGCAAGGTACGGGTTAGCTCGAGATGATACCGAAGCGCAGAGGAAGCAAAAAACACTCACCGAAAGACAACATTGTCCACGCCGAACCCGGACGGCCCGGATGCAAGGTCCTGCGCCTGCGGGAAGACGACACGCGGCGACCGGGTCTTCCACAGCGGCTGGTAGATCTTCTGGTTCGGCTCGGTGTACAGCTTGGCGGGGAAGTACGCCGGCCGGTTCGGCTGGTACGGGCTGTCCGTGTAGTAGGTGGGATCGAACGCGCGGAAGTTCTTCTGGCCGTCACCGCCAAACTCACCGAACGGTCGCTGCACGGCCGTCACCGGTCCGGCCACGTCGCCAAACTTGGTCACGTCGTCGCGGAACGGTTGCTTCACGTTCACGCTGCCCGGGAACTCGATCAGCCGGCTCGGACGGGGCAGCGACTCGGCCGGACGCAGATCGATCGGCGGTCGGCTAAAGTCCCGGAAGTACCGATTCGCGTACAGACTGCGCGAGAACTCTTCCGTGCCGCGGCCGTCGTGTCCCGCTTCGCCATCCACCGCTCCGTAGTCGTCCGCCGTGCTCACGGGCTGCTGGAAGATGCCCAAGTTGTCACCGAGCGTTAAGCTTTCCTCGCTGTAGCCTTGCGGGGTGAATCCGTTCGCTGCCTTCAGCGGTCCTGGGAACTGGATGCCCGACCGGCGCGCTCCAATGACGGGTGTGTCCGATCGTGCATACTCATCACCGCCCTGGGCGTGCTCTTGCTCCTGGGCCTGCTTGGAGCTGGTGTCCGGAACTTCCGGTTCGTCGTTTTCAGTCTCTTTCGGCGGACGACTCGGACCGACCGGTTTCAGGTTCGCTGGCAGCACTGGTTGCGCCTCCTCGCGGTAGAAGTAGCTGATCGGGATGATCTTGTACCGATGCTGGCGCTGGCTGCGGGATACATTCTGATAGATCGGTTCCTGTTCCGGCGACGGCAGTACCGATGCACCCGGCTGCTGCTCCAGCGGTAGCCCAGCGTCCACGCCCGCCTCATCCGATCGGCGCATCTGGAACGCCTTCGACCGGCGGCGCTGAAGCCCATCCGAGCTCGGTGTTTGCTGCTGGTCCGCTATCCGGAACGCACCGAACGTGCTCTGCAGATGGCGACTGTTCGGTGTCCGGCTGTCGATGTAGCGGATGTTGTCAACGCGCGAGAACAGCTGGTGCGGTACGAGCAGGTTCCGCGCCGGGATGTTCCGGCCCGTGCTCCACGGGCTGATCTGTTCGATGCGCAGCCCCAGCTCGGGATTGGTGAACGAGCGTACCTGGGCATTGAGCTTGTTGCCCTTACTGGTCGGTGATTCGATCGCGTGGGCTAGCAGTATACCGGCAACGATCGTTAGAAGTCTCCATTTGGTCGGTCCTAACATTTTACCTCATTCGTGAACAACACAAACCCACACACACACACTCACTTAAGCACACGCACGATCACACACAACCCGCCAAAGGATACACACAAACAAGGGGACACACGCGCTCACAGAACAACAACCGAGGGCAGGGGTCTTGCTGTCTTGCACGGATCGGATCGTTCGTTTCTTCTGGCGGGCTGGTTTACTGTCGTGCGCTGCACTTATTTCTTGATCTCCATTTAGCTAAAGGCTTTGGGTTGAAGAAAGCGAAAAGAAAGGTTATAAAGCTGAAGGTTTCAAGCAACAAAATGTAGAAAAAAAGTTGGATTTAATTACTAAAAATAGTTCAGTCCAATCGAATGTCTTCTCTCACAGTTCATTTGTCTCAATTATCGGTAAACCCTTATGCACACCTTTTACACTATTTCGGTCCCGTCAACAACACGCACGGACGCAATCACGCACGCACGAGTTCCTTGCCACCTTTTCGGAGGGTGGATGCACTGGTCCAACGGTTTTCCGCACACGGCACACGGTTTTCACTTTCGATTTTCCACCCCTACAGTGAGTGTTCGCTTCCCTTCCCGGTGCGTTGCACTAGCTGTACTAACACACAGTGGTGGTAGTGAGCTGTTGGTAAGTTCGTTCACTACACAGACACACAAACACACACACACATACAGACACAGAGTTTATGAAATAATTCCGAGTTTTGCGTCCCTTTTAATATTTTTGCGCCCCTTCGCATCGGTCGTTCGCTTTACTTTGTCCGGCAATTCGCTCGGATTTACACATAATAATGCACAAAAACACACACACTCACACAGACTTGCATTAAACACAGACGCACATACAGCAGCAGCAGCGGTACGATTGAGCGGGTGCGAACACTGCGGGCGTACTGCACGGGCGTATACACCTGCGCACCTGGAAGCTTAAATTCAAACCACTTTCTTTTTCATGCCACGGTTTTGATTGTTGCTAGCAAGCCAGCAAACCGCTTCAAACGTCCGTTGCCACCGTTATAAGGGGGGATAATAAACCAGCACTTTGTCGATCGGTTGATCGGTTTATTTGGTGATTGTGTTCAGTTTGCGATGCTGCAATCGTCCTGATCCGCGTGAGGAGATTATTGCAACGGTTGCCGCTTGCTGAACATTGAATTGCGTGAGATGACTTTGGTTGGAGGTTTCTTTTGTTCTCCCACTTTAAGGCCCTTTTCCTTTGTTAATTTTTGTTTTGTTTTGATAAAATGATTCATTTGGCTTGAAGGAAATCAAAATCGTCTTCCTATTTTGGCTGGCATTTTGTAGCAGTTTCAGCTTAGGGAAATTGAAATCTCTGTAATTTATTTTCTACAATATCATATCCAACCGATGTAACACAACCAACCCGATTCAAGACCTACAAGACAGTATTAATATAATTTATTCACCATTAATCGTTGCTCTTCCACGATCACTCAACGCACAGCAACGTGTGCTTCGCGCAGTTAATTGTAAAGGCCATGGCAATGCAGACGCCTACACAAAAACGCACGCACAGTCACCGCATAATACGATCGTTTGAGAAATTTCGCATCGTTATGCTGCTGCTGCTAGCGATAGGCTTACGAATTTAAAGATCTCGGCTTGCGGCACATGCTGTGCGATTCCGGATGCGGACCAACTGAGTCCACCGAGTGAACCGCTCCATCTCGACCCCCGTACGACCCAAAACCGCACAACATCGTACGCCTCCACCGGGCAAGAAGAGAGGGTGAGCCAATGAAAGAAGGGCTGCGAGCAATGGAAATTAATTTCACTTTTAATTTTTGTACGCCCGACTCGGCCGCCAGCTGCCAGCTAGGGGGAAGCTTGGGGTAAAGCATTAACCTCTCACAGCGATCCGTAACGCGTATCGCGTATCCGTCAGGCGCTCAGCTGCTGGGCTGGCATGTGACTGCATTTGCTACTGCCCTCCAGCTTGGAACGGATCACATAACAGCCGTGCCGCGCTGTATGATCGCCCCGTTACCCATCGTTTGGCGTTACGAAATCAAGTAGCATCGCTCGAGATGACTGATGCCCGCCTGGCTTGGTAGGAGGAAGCTTTCTTCGAAAAAAAATTGACAAAAATAGTGGGTCGTGATATTGCTTTAATTAGTTCTACGGCAATATTCAGCGTACAGAATCCGTTACCGGTGTCGTCATGCTCCTGTTCACATCGCTGTCACCGTTTAGGTGTGTTATTAACTTTGGCCCCAAATCCTAAATCGAGCCGCTTATGTGGAAACCGATGTGAGGCGTGCAGTAGCTAAAATTACAGTGTTTCACCGCTACGCTTTTTCTCTTGTGAGCTTGAAAGCTCCGGCTGGGTGTATGTGTAATGATTAAATGATGAATTTTTGTGGCGTGAATGAATTTTGATCTTTTACTAAATAGTTTTGGTACATATTCTGGTACATCAGATGACATCCTAAATTTGATATTTGACATTGATGGTTAACTTTATTTGATCAGCTTTGTTTATGGCCAGGGGTATTTCTAGGATTGTTATAGTCTTTAATATATTTCGTTTATTTTTATATGGTTTAAGAGCGCCTGGAACAGCAAAAAGTAATCTAAAGCTTTATTATTTACTACCTTACTTTAGAGGCCAATTTTGATTGCATTGTCTTGCCATGAATAAGATTCAAGATCTAATTAGGATTCTTTAAACAATTCTGGAATGTAATATCGATCTAATCGTATCGCAAGTATTCGAGTTAAACTGCACGGATATAAAGATTAATTTGAATTTTAATTTTAATTAACTTTTAGCTTTAAAACTTCAATTTTGGATATCCATTAATTATATAAATTACGATTAAACGTTACACATGTTTGACACATTCAACAGCGGAAGGTGCAGAAGCCTTAAAACACTCATCAATTGTTAAATTTAAGTAAAGCGTTAACTCATAGGTGAAAATACATACAGTTACTACGTGAATTTTTTACGTTTTATTCATGCACTGATATTAGTTTGTAAAGAGGGAAACATATGCTCGAATTGGGATAAAACTGGGTTTTTGTATAATATCAAGCGTTTTCCAACAAAGAATATGCCCTAAAGTAAATAAATACACCACTAACACAAGCATTTTTTTAAATTAACGACAAATAGTTGTCTTTTAGAATCCATGTACATAAACATGTTTTAGTTTTCAAATATCATAGAAATTTACTAACCAAACAAGCTTCAAGAATACTGTTTTGCAATGGATGAGTGCTGCTTCATGTCAAGGTTGCCACCGCTCGGTCGATTACTACTTAGACAACCAATTTGTTGTTGTCCACCGCAGGAAAAACCCCTGTCAATGTCACATGCAATTGCCAAAGAGCAAGCAACTGTCTATGTCATCGGCTAATTACCACTCTTCAGCAACATCCTTCCTCAGGTCAGAGGTTTGTAGAAGAGTGACACCGATCCGTTTGTTGACCATCATCAAACAAGCGTCTTCCGCTGTTGACATGCTGATTTTAGCCAAACTTTCAATTCCATTCGTGGCTCATCACACACACACACATCTTACTGAATTGTTCATACACAAGGAAACAAACACGCTGCGTGTAAAGTTCAATCACTTTGCAAGTATTTTTATTCCCATTGAAAAACATGCCACCCACCCGCTCAAGTCAGCTCAGCGAAGTCAGTGATCACAGAAAAATGCCAACTAATTAACGATCCGTTTCGGCGCGTGTCCTTACAGCGGGGTTTTGTATCTTTCGGCGTAGCCGTAAACTAGCAATCACGCTATATCTCGAGCGAAAAACGGTTCGACGGATCCAGCAAATACCGGTTCCCGGTACCGTGCCGTTTCCGGTTCCGGTATTCACACTACGGCAACGCAACTTCAACTCCACTCAAAGTGAAAGACCTTCGAGGCGGCAAACAGCATCTACAGCATTTCTCTTTGCAAAAGACTCCCACATCCGACGACGACGACAACGGTGTTGGTGGCGGCAACGATGCGAGCGGGCGGGTACCAGGGCGGGTACAGTTTCTCCCACTTTGTTTGCCAACATCCGTTTAGGCTCGTTTGGCGTCTGTAGCTCTCTGTGTGTCGTGTGCAAAATGCGCGAAAGAAAATAACGCACCACATTTATGGTGATTTCGTTCCGGCCCGTCCCAATAATAAGGCGTCCACCTCCTGTGCGGGCTTCGAGCTTGCGCAGGACACAACCCGGGGAAGGTGACCGGTCCGGCGAAAAGAGGAAGAACGAGGCGGTTGGCGAAGATGTGGTAGGCAAAATGCATTCAACTGCAATTCGACTTGTCACCGCGTACGGGCGTACCAAATGCAGCAGCAGCCCCGGTTGCCGGTTGGGGCCGGTTTGGGAGATTTTTTTTTGTTTGAGTACAAAAAGCTCGGACCACTCAACGTCCGGCAATTATGCGTTCGCGAGCGTTTAACCGTTGCTCAACACGGGCAATGGTTTGGTCCGGTCTAGCTGAAGATGGGGCTAGTTTGTCGTTTAATCTTTGTTGAAGGGTGCAGCTCGTCGGTTGTGCAATTCCGAAACCGACAAACAAGGGGCTGGACCAATTCCTACTGGTACTGGTTTGGGGCTTCGGGTTTTCTCACGCACTGGCAAACGATAAACGTTAAGATCTTAGCCACCGACATCGGGTGGAGCTTCGTTCAGGCCATGGCCACTGGTGTTTTGGGGATGGTTTTGAAGGATGCTGGCACTCGCTGGTGCGACTCGGTGTGCAACAATACCATCGGCCGGCTAATGGGACGGTCAAGATCGCCATTGTAGTCGCGCGTGTTGGCTGTTGGCCTCGCATTGGACGCTTTTAGTGCACGCCTCACAAAAATGAACGCAATGGGATCGCCGGTGCAGATGAACATCACTTTCTCACGCACTCTCGCGCGCTCTCAATTACCATATTGCACCTTATTCTTTGAGCGTGTTTTTTTTAAACGACCAGTTTATGATGCCAATCTGTGGCAGTGAAAAAAAAGGTATGTCGAAACCTCTAGGTCAGCAATGCTGGGTATAAAGCGACGTCTAATTGAAGGTTTGGCTAGTGAAACGATTGGAACTGTACGTCTATCACCAAGATCTAGCATCAATGTCGCTAGATGTAGCTTATCGTGCGAATCAAATGTTTGCGATGTGATCATACGACGTAAAGAATTGCCATCCGAACTAGAGCATCTCTCGTGGGCATTTCGAAACAAGCTTAAGCCCGTTCGCTTTTACCTTGACTTTAGGATTTGCTCGGCTTACAACCACGCAAAAAAAAGGCAAAACAACGACAAACCACGCGCCAGGATGGCAAGAAAACGCAGTGCTCTACGCTGCACACGCCGGCACTCGCACTCATGTTTAGTCTAGGCTAGGGCTGGACGGCGAACTTTCCACGCCATTGGAAAAAGTGAAACTAGTGAAATGTAACGATAGCGTTTCCGAACGCGAACGCTGCCCTGCTCTGTTTTTTTTCTTCTTTCTTCTACCTTTCTTCTGCTGCCTTCCCGCCCTCTGCAAATGTACATGCAATACACAGCCGCGTACAACAATGGGCGTTCGTTCAGCTAATCCGCACATTCCGCACGCCTCGTGCCGGTTTAAAATGTGGCTGCTTTTTTTTCCTCCTCCCACTACTCCCATCCCCGTTTTGTTTTCTTCTTCACTCACAGTGCATTAGCAAAAATCGAAAGGAGAGTAAGTGAACTGTCGCCGAAAGGTTCAACCGCGGTACCGAGGCAGCGCAAAATGTGTAGCACAATCGATCCTCGGCGTAGGTTTTCACGAGCGAATGCTGTGTAACTGTGGCCGTTTGCCTGCAGCTTAACTGGAATGAAAACAGGCGCATTGAAGCTTTTGAAAGGGTTTCCAGTGTTTTTAAATGCAAAACAATGTGTTTTTGAACTTTTTTTTTTTAATAAACATTTTTTCCATCATTCATCTACTCAGTTTGACTACTCGTTCATCTCCTCAGAATATAAACGTGTATAAAAAAAGCTCAGGAATTACTGCAGGAAAAGTCCAATAATTAAACCCATCCATTATCCTTTCATAAATGATTGCTGTCTTACCCCAAGTAGTTGAAAACTGATAGACGAAATAAATAAAATCACTTAAATAACTGCTGAATATCAATCAATAGACTCGTGCAAAGTTACTAGCTTCTACACGATTCTTGAGCAGCACACGACCATGCATTCACTTAATTGTAGTTAATCCGTTGCATTTGTTTGTTTTCAATTCATTTTATGCAGGTTGTTTTAATCCATTTGTTTGCTGAATAATCACACATTTCACGTATTGTTTTCGGGTTTAAGCACCAAACAACTACTTGTCTTCCATTTTTTGTTGTGTTTCACTTTGCTTAGATTCTATATTGATTTCCACATTTACACACGCATGCTTTATAACTTCAAGTATTTAGATTCACTCTTATGTTCACTCAAGTCACTGTTCGAAGCATATGTTGGCTATTTCCAGACACCAAACGCACTGAAACACGTATATGCACAATCCAATCAACCATTGTAAACATAAAAATGTTTAAAAACCATGCACAAATGTATCCATTCACTTGAAATCCCCGAGCCAAACGTTATTGATCACAATTCTGCACAAAAGACTTCAACAGCCGAATAGGCGACGAACCTTCACTCGTTGCTGTACCGTAAAAAAACAACAAAAATCACACTCACGCTTACTTCGAAACAAACAAAACCGGAGCAGAAACAACGAAAAACTAAACCCCAAAGCGTGTGTTCACACTTCGTAGGCACACTGGGTCTCCGTCTGAGATGGGATACGACACGCGCACGGATCGTTCACCTAGCTACAGTACATCACTGACGGACCACTCGACGTTAACTGAACGATAAACCATAAAACAAACGCAGGTAATCCGGGGGCCTCCGTGCTGCGAGTCTTCACCGCCGCTCACCTCCCCCCCCCCCGCCACCTCCCCTTCCTCCAACCGCAATGGGGAAGGGGAAGTGTACAGTGTCCACCAGAGACGTCGCCAGCTGAGCTGACTCCCACTCCTGGCCGGCGAGCGTAACCCTTCCCTTTGCCCGGGAGGTGGAAGTGTTCCGGTTGCATTGCCGCTGGAAGGGGCTCCGCTGGTGCATTGCGTTGGTCAACAAAGCGGGAAGGGGGAAAGGAGAGATTAAGTAATAGTCTCCCCTCCTTTCGGCTCCCCCCTCCCTGTTCTGCACCGTTTCCCCTGAGCCACCCGGGCTGTTCACGCACGCATCCTCCCAGCAGGACTTTGCTCACTAATGTGCTTTTTTCTTCACTCAACTTTCCGAACAATATCCTACCAAGGTATGTAAAACAATAGCTAGGAGAAGCAGAAAACAAAAACACCCGCGTTAAGAGTGCGTAAGTGAGTAGCGCGAGCACACCGAACAGCACCGAATGGGGTGGTAGTAGATGGGAGACTGCTGAGTCGCTGTCGAGCCGTAAGCACATAATCCCCCCGCCCCGAACTCGGAAGAGAAATGTACAACCTTCAGCATCGCGGGGCGGCTGCGATCAGTACAACCTTCACGCTCTCTCCCTTTTTCGCTCGACGAAGAAATGGTGAATTTGAAGTGTGTGTGTGTGTGTGTGTGTGTGTGTGTGTGTGTGTGTGTGTTGCTGTTTTCTTCGGCTTGGAACTTTTTCCTTCGTTCAGTTGGTCGCCCTCTTGCTCTCTCGTTCGCTGCCAGATTTAGTTTTCTTCCACTTCTTCCCTCGATTGCATGTGCTGTTTGCATGGGGCACACCACAAGACCTAGCCTCGAGACACGCGCGCAATGCAATCTCTTTCTTTCATTTCCACCACGCTGGAAGAGCTTTAAAGCATAAACAAGAGAAAAATCAAGCATCAACACCCGTGCGGTTCGAAGCACTCGCTCGCTCCACGTGACAGGCGGCTCCAAGTGCTCCACCGCGCACGCACAACGAATCGGACTCCCCTTCTTCCACACACACGCACACAAGCAACGACTCAAGCGCACACACTCATACACACACTAACAGTGAAGTCAACCACAACACCTCCACCAGTGTGATCGTGACGGTGCAATAAACTGTTGTGTGCCTGAAAGCGAAAGATGCTCTTTCTTCTTTCCATTTTTCACCTTCGCTTTCATCGCCAGCCCGCCGCTTTCCCCCAAACTCTCCCGAACCGCCTGTGTTTGCCCAACCCGTGCACCCGTACCGTAAACGAAGGCTCTCTTTGCCAGTGCTCTCTTTTTCACTCTCACCGATGCACCTTGGAAGCAACGAGCTGCGAGGCCGCGTAAGAAAAACGCATGTTTTTCCTTCCTTTTCTTTTCGTTTTTTTGGTTACTACAACTCTTTTGCTGCTACAAACCTCGGTGCGGGGAAAAATGTCGGAAAAATAGGTGGAGAAGAAAGGGCAGTGGTAGTGGTGTAAGATTACCCCCATCCGTTCCGAAAAGCACTTCCGCTCGCTTTCCACCACCTACACACGAGAAGAAAAAAAAAACCAGTAAAGTATGGCCGGAATCAGGTTTTGTGTTCGTTTTGGTACGAGATTTGGAAAACTTCCTTACACAACCGTATCGGCACTGATATGGTTCACAGCTGGGTAGGCTGCCAATCGGACACGGAGTGTGTGTGTGTGTGTGTGTTGATAACGCGTACTGTAACATTTCCTACCCCTGAGCTGGCCATGGGGTGGAATTTTAACAAGCAAACGGAAGCAATGTTTCGATGCCATTCAACTGAGGACCGAGCAAAAGGCATGGAGCAAAGTCGGAAGCGTACGGTAAAATCTTTTTTGGTTAAGTCGTCCTGAATAAAGGGAAGAACCTGTTTTTCCTCTATGGAACCGAACGCAGGGGTTTAGTGTAATCGATCAAAATAAAAAAAAAATAAACGGTCCAAACGACGCACGGGCCTCTTAGACGATGCGGTAATAGCTTCCTTCCCCAAACAAAGCGACGAACCTGCTCGTCCGTCCACTTTCTTTTCCTCGCTTATCAGCCGGTTTGATGGCGCTCCATCCACGACATTGCATAATCTTTCTCTTCCCGCTCGCCGCTACTCATAAACGCACGTGTGTGTGTGTGTGTGCGTACAGGTTAGGGTTGAGGTTTGAAATCATAAATCTAAAAACCGACCCCCCGCTCGACGATACCGTGATGACGATGATGTTGGGACGCACCGTTTTTGGACGCACGAACGTATCTGTGCAGCGGTCGATCATGTTGCAAGCCGCCCAACCCGAAACCCAATGGCAATGGAAAGTGAAATGGACCTGTTGCGCGCGTACACAAGTGTTTGCCATCCTTGCGCGCGCGCGCCCTGCTACAACTGTTTCCCTTCTGGGCAGCCAAGGTTTAGTTCAAGTTTGAAACAGCTGAAAAGCAGGCGGGCAGGAAGCAATGCGAACGAGCCGGCCCATGGCATCGGAAGCGGAGGCAGCTGGCAGGCGATGGCTTGACGGGTAAAACATTCGTGGCGGGGCGGGTTGGTAAGCTAGAGAGAGAGCACACGGGGTCAAGGCGTGTGTGTGTGTGTGTGTGTGTGTGGAGCTGTGTGGGGGTTGTGATCTTTGTGTTAAGCCCTCCACCGCAGTGGATGTGTCTGTGTGTGGCTCGCTTTTGCCGTGGAAATGGTGAAGCCTTTTTTTTCTCTCTCGCAGCGACATTTTACCAATCACCCCCTCGCATACACACGTGGAAACACTTTCTCGGGTTACACAATTTGTGGTGGGACGCAAAACGGCTCGGCTGCTCGCCATGCGGGGGTGAGCGCACGGAATGAGATCAGCGCAGAAGCTTAGCGCAGTGCAGGGAAGAATTGGGATGAAAGTGAAAACGGTAAGATGAAACGCACGGCCCAGCAGCTCGCAACATCGGTGAGAAAACAGAGAAGGGGCATTAAATTTGACTACCACAAGCAGCAGCAGCAGTACTTTTAACGGGGATGGCCTTCGACACAGCGAGTTAACGCCCGTGACATAAGAGCATGGCTGAAGCTTCACAGCGAAAGTGACAAAGGAAAGGAAAGATTAACGGACCGAAGGGTTGATCGAGAATAATCGCTTACGTTTACGGGCAGGGAGTTCCCCTAAAAAAAAACTTTCATTCTAACAGGGCGAGAGCGAATTGATGACTCGGCTGGGAAAGGCAATCAAGCGATCATTGGCTCGTGCTGGCCACTCAAAAGAGTGTTTGAACTTGAGTTCATCAACACCGAAACTAACGGTACCCGCATTCTGTGGAATGGGAGATGGGTTTTTGTTTGTTTCCATCTTAGCACCGTCCTTTGGCGACGAAAGACTTTTGCTCTTAACGCGCAAGCGACGAACCCCGGCCGAAAGATCTCACACACTGTGGCTCGTATCTTTCTTTGTCGAGCGGTTGAATTATAGCGTTCCGTGTCTGTCGACACCAAATCCGGTTCAACCGAGCTGGGAAAAGCTTGCTCGACTTCAGCATGATGCATCGGTTGATGAATCAGCACGCTCGCGAGAAGATAAGCAAGCGGGGAAACAAAGAATAAGCAAATCACCCCAAACCATGGTCGGCGGTTGGCGCGGATGATGTTATACCGATTTAAGCGCCAAAATCTGCAACCACATACAAAACAGCTTCAACAGCTTTGAACGCAACGCAACAACAGCAAAAAAAAACCTCCAAAATATCCGTAACCTGGAAACTATTGACCTACTATCACGCCAGCGCCAAACAGCGCCCGGTGTCGGAGATGGGAAATTTTCACTTTCGCAATGCGCCGCAGCAGCAGCAGTGGGGGGAGCGCTCCACAGACTCACCGCTTTGCCAAACATTCGCTCACCCTTCCCAGATCTCATCAAGGATGTGTTTGCTTGCATGCGTGTGAGGCGAGGCTGTCCGAATCTCCGGGTTTGTGGTTTGTTTCTCTCCTGCCCCCCCAGACAAAGAGGGGAATAAAAAAAGCGAAATGAATGGTTTCATCAAAATTTCCCCATTTTTTTCTTGTTTTTCGTAATCCACTCCATTTAAAACAAATTGCTAGCGACGCTTGAGTGTGTGTGGAGTGCATGTATGGGTATATTACATGCTGTAAAGCTTGTGGTTAGTTTAAAGTGTATGGATCGCTTCCGAAACGACCTCTGGAAAGCGTTTGCTTTAGTGCTTCCTCGCTTGCGCCGCTGTTGCCGTTGCGCACGGGAAGGTGAACCAGCAGATGAATCCATCACTAATTAGTTTACGATTGGTCTGATCGGTTTTTGACGATGAGCGATTAGATAAGCAGCGGCTATCGGTTGCTCCGTTGAGAGGGAAACTGATCGGAGCTATTTGATGTAAAGATGTACATCCGTGCGACCGGTTATCGCGACAGCTGAAGGGTGGAGATAAAAAGTAAGATCAATAAGCTGTGTGTTTTTTGGGAGCTTTTTTTATTAAACCACACCAAAGGAAAGTGTTTAGATGCAACACAATGGTAGAGTAAAGTGGCATGCACTTAGCGGTGGAGGGTCATTATTTTCATCCTTATTTGATGGGAAAAATAAGTTGGATTATTATTTTGATTGATCGTACCAAAACAACGATCTCACCGAATGTGGATGTTTGATAAAAGATTCGTTTTCGATCGTTTCTTTCTTCTCCTCAAATTTTTTTTTATTATTTCACAGTAATTCAAATGCATTAGGTTGCGTTATTCAAGCTTTCAGCACCGTGCAGTACGACAAGTATGACTAATTCACACACAACAACTAAAATGATTACGAAACCGTCTGCCAAAACAAAACTCCCATACAGCCGATAAACGATCGACGCCAGGCCGCTTAAACAATTCATTAAAATGGATAGCGGACCAAAACCGTTCGGCCGCGCGGCAAGCCGTGCCAGGTGCCGAGTGAAAGACCAAACAAACGTTTGCTAATGTAAAAAGTAACACCCAGCATCAAAAACTGCAACACGGCCCCAAGAGAGGGAGAAAACAAAATCAAACGCCGAATCAGATATTGCATGAGGCTGGTGGAAAAGAAATGGCCAGATAAATGGAAACAAGAAAAAAAAACAACAACAACAAAACGCCCCACACTCAAACCCTAAATCGGTGGCCCAACACGGTTAGCGGAGAGGCATCACACAGTGATACAACAAAAGAATGAAAGAAAACAATTTCACTTTCGCACATCTCATCACCGTACCACCGACCGTCGTAAGCAGAAGCAAGAGCAGCAAACCCGCCGATGGAAGATATGGAACGGTATTGTATCATTTTTCACCCTTTTTTTTTTGTTTGCACCTTTGCTCCGGCCAGACGGCGCTTCCCATAGCGGATTTGGCCTTCATAATCGGTGCGACGCATTGAATGCAAACGCCCGCTCTCTACGGGGGCCGGTAGCTCATCGCGAAAGGTGACGACGAGTGGCGTTTAATTCCCGTTTTTATTACGCTGCGTAATCGGACGTGGTTCCCAAGTGCACTTTCTACCCGCCGCTGCCGTGGTGTTGGTGGGTGGGGTGAAGTGGGTTAAGCCTTTTAACAAAGAAACATCGAAGAGGCTACCCTGAAAAACTCTTCACGCTCATGTCAGGAAATCCGGACGCAAAACGGAAGGAACGGTGCGTATCGGTGACATCTGCAGTAAGAGTTACGGGCGGCAGCAATAACAGTTTTGGCTTTTTGGCAGCGTACTAAACGGATGGAGCCAGTGATTTGTTGACATTGATCAAGAGTGAATATTTAAATCCAAAATAAACACATTTTAATAATTAAAGAAATATAATAATACATAATAAAACTAATAATCATCAATAAATAGTAAAAAAAACATACTACTTTAATATGAAAGTCTGTCAAAGCACAGTGAATTTATTCTTCAATCAGGCCTGATTAAGGGCTTTAAACTTTGGGTAAAGTCTAAATCTAAGCAGCAGGAATGAAATAATAACTTCTGACTTGCTTATTGGTTATTCTACAACAGTTGCGTAGATTTGTTCTGGTGCATAATAGGTCAACAACTCTTACAATACTGTGTTGTCGATATCCGTTTCGTTGATCTAGATCAGAGGTCCTAGAGAGTCTATAATGTGCCCCAGGATGTCTTTGTAAAAATTAACATGAATAGTCAATTTTGTTGACTAGTTCAATCGAAATTTTAACTTATACTTTTTACAGACGAAAATCAAGCATCACTAACAGAATGCTGTAAAAATTCGACATATTAACTTAGTATTTTTGATCGAAAATTACATTTAACGTTCACGTAATGGTAGTTTCAAAATGGCCCTTAACGATCTTTTTTGAAGCGATGCGACTAGCGAGCTGAAAAGTTTAGGGATCCATGATCTAGATCTTTAAGACAAACCAGGTCATCTTGTCACCTGTTGGACCTAACATGTCTCCTTAGTCTTGGTATTGGTTGTCTGGTATGACATGGCTAGTCCAAGTTGATTCTACAGCAGCACATTTTCACTGCATGTCAAGTATCAACTGTCCTCAACAAGTTCATTAAGGGGAAGTTATTCCTCAGTATATCTAGAGACCTGTTGAGAACCAGTGAGCAGGAACTAGGATTCATATGTAACTCAAGCTAGGAAAATTCAAAATACAAAACATTCCTTATGCATTATGCGAATCATTATACTTCCGGACAAAATGCTTGTTGTACTCCTTGAAAACTTTGTAGCTTGTGAGAGTTTTATAGTTAAATCGATTCAACAATTGCATCTCTTCATATGCAATGCTTAATCTTCACAGACTGATGTATTCACACAGATTTTTCCGTGTTTGTTTGTACATTGCTATTTTTCCTGTATTTTCTATGGTACTTTAACTGGACGGTGTTTTAGCATCTCCTTCATCATGCACAAAATTGGTCACTTACGATGCCTCACAGAAGAGGCACTCGTTTGGAAACAGACCGTAACGAGTGGGATAAATGCTTGCATTTTTTGTTCGTCTTCCTTGTTGCACGATTCACTGCAAACACAGCCAACAAAAGCAAAACTCCCATGTGTGTACGGTTGTAACCACAAGCAAAATAACGCCGAGCTTGACAAAAAAAGGTCTCCCCAACAACAAATGGCCGTCGCTTCAGTCGTTACGAAACGGCACATTTTAATATCGAAAGTAAACGATCGAAAGGCGACGAAAGATCGAACCGAGCGAGCCGTTTCCTTTCTCTCCTTGTCTGGGACCGTGTCCGGTGTGCGGCGCGTTTTCGGGGTTTCTCGGATAGGATAACATGGGGCAGGCAAACCGTCACCGCCAGAAAGCAGCGCAACGAATCGGCACAGACAAACACACACACACACACACACACACACACACACGCATGCACAGCTTCTGCCAGTCCTGCCTAAATTTCTCCTTTCTGTCCACCGGCAAAAGGTCATATGAAAATAATTCGATTTTGATTGGCAACTGGCGTTAAGTCGACTGCAGTACCGAAACGGCCGTCACCAGTCGCCACCACAAGCGGGCGGACGGTGGAAGGATGCGGGTACTCGCCCGGGCACACTGGTGGGTTACGGTAATTATCAGTCGATTTGGAAGCCACCACATCAGTTTATGTTTGTACCGTTTCACTTTTTCCCCCCGCGATGGATTGTGAATTGCTGTGAACAACGCGGCGGAACATGATCGCCATCCTGTCTCATTAAACTTTACTCTCCTGGCAGCGGCATTACCCGCTAGCCGGATATAAGGCTCTGAGCAAAGGGGGAAAAATGGGAATGCAACCCGGCTCCCGTGTGTGCCTGGGCACACGGAGGGACAGTTTTTATTTCAATGCCATTACAGGCCTGCGCCACGGCCACGGATTCGGTTTGGGTGAAAGGTTATCAAATGAAAGTGCGTAGCTGTGCGCAACCGCAACGAGCTTGCTGTAATCGGTAATAAAACAAAATAATAATCATCGAGCGTGTGTGTGTGTGTTTTTTAAGGAATCGTTGAAACAACAGCAGCTAATGAAAGTGGAGGCAAAATTGTATGTTCGCCGCCCGCGAGGTGTCAATAAAATGTGCGGAGAAAATTACGAACCAAAAAATAATAATAATAATGGTGAAGCAATCTCCGTGAGCAATGTTGCTGCATTTCTTTTAGTGTCGAGAATGTGTAAAATCAGTCATAATAACACGTCACCTCTCACATTCCTATGCTTTCTTTTGAGACTTGAACGGAACATAATAACGCTTTTGTACAGTATACGTTGAAGGACATTTTTGGTTTCTCCAACGACTCATGGAAATACCACTCGCATGTCCTTGAATCTTTGGTAAGGTGAGTAAAGTTGATTTCGATGGTTTAACCCACACTTAAAATACCAAAAATCAAGCCCATGTACTAAGAGGGAAAAAACATTAGCAAAGTATTGATGTGTAAAAATCAGTGTATAGACAATAGACCAGAAGTCTCTAAAAGAAAATAAATGCTTAATTCATCATTGAACACTTTGAACACTTCACTTCCCGATATTATGTCACATTATTCACCGAAAACAATCCATTCTATTACACTACTCTTACTGGGATTTAATCCAAAATAAGTTAAATTATTCTTTGCTTCTAGTAGATTTACCTATAGACATGAAGTACAGTACAATTTCAATAGAAAAACATATAAAATAATCGGTTTACCATGACTTTTGTGGCTGTTGCCCGTGGATTTTTTGTATGATTTCTGAATTGTTTTGTATTTCTCTCTCTCTCTCTCTCTCTCTCTCTCTCCCTTTATCTCTCTCTCTCTCTCTCTCTCTCTCTCTCTTGTTGGCCTGCTCACGATAGAGCACGTCGATGTGACATGGCCCGGTCAACAGTAATTCTCCAGGATGCTCGGTCCCTGGCTGCAGCCTCCTATCCGTGTAGACACCCGATTTCCGACATGTCTCGCTTCACCTTGTGCAGCTATCGAGTTCGCTGAGCTTCCCTACGCTCTATACCTAACTGAGGATCTCTGTCGAACTACTTCTTGGTGGGGTATTAGTCCGGCATCCTCATGGCATGCCCTAGCCATCGTATCCTACCAGCCTTCGCCACCGTCAGGATGCTCGATTTGCCGTACAGCTCAGCAAGCTCGTAGTTCATCTTTCTCCTCCACGCTCCATGCTCGAACACATCGCCAACGATGGTCCGGAGGAGGCGTCGCTCAATAAATTGTCTCAGAATTTTGAGGAATTTTATTGAGCGATTTTAATTTTTTCTAATAATTTGTAATTCGTAATTCGAGTAATTCGAAACTATGTGTGAAATGACCAGTAGATCGTGGGACGAATCCAAAAACAGAAATCATGGATAAAAATTTAATGCTGTAAAATAAAATGAATAACTCTATTTTTTACAACTGAAAGATATTGCAACATTGACAGCGACTCAAGGCAGAGATAACGAGTAGGATGTTGAACATAATAGTCCTTAGATTATTTATTAAAATAGTGATTATAAATGATATTTGAAATAAATTTGATAAGAAAGCATTTCAAATAATGCTTAAATTGTTGCAAAATGTATGACTTTTATCGGATTAATTTGAAGTTATCATTCACCACGAGCAAATGTCACATCCCATATAAGAATCATATAAGAATCATTTTTGTTGACAAGTAACAATAGGAAGTTACCTTGTTCCTATCCCAATTCAGCGTGTAATGCTCATTTAAAATTCACAATACACAAGAAACTATCGAACAATCAATAAGGACTATTCATTAAAACAATAACTCATCAACATTAATGTCGCTGGTGTATTTGAACGCATCAGGATTATAACATAGTCTCTACATCGTGTAACGAAGCCCCGTCCGCACAACATCACAACAGCTCGATATGTGTTATGTGCACTTCCATTATGCACGAAAAGTGTGTCGTTTCGTGCGCGAGAGCAAGCACAGTAATCACTGCACCCCAGCTACGCTTAAACAAACACACACACCACAGACCCCCCCAGTGCTCCCTGGCTAACTCGATCGGTTATTCATCGCACACAAAATCGGTGACAAAAGGTTACACAATGCTTCCGAAAAGGGGCGCAGGCCCCACCAACTGCGTACGCACTTGGTACGAGCACGCGTCTGGCGTATGTAAGCTTCAGCTTGTTCCGCACTGTGACAAGTTACGGAGGAAAAAAACACGACCGGCCAAGTATATTTCATAATCGCTTCGCGACGCATGCTCCAGCGAAGAAAGTAGTGCAAATAGTGCTTCCCATTCTCTATCGTCCACTTCATCCCGCTGGAGGGGGAAGAAAGGTGACTCGGTGGAGAAATAGATGACGATGAAGCAAATCGAAACGTCACTTCCACCACGCACAGTCACGTCCACGCTCGACGGCGGAGGACGGAGAGACTATTGATTTTCCCTGCATGCTTCCTACGCACACGCGCGACACACTTACGCGTGTGCCGATCGTCCGGGGGCAGTGTGAAAGTGAAATTTGGCATACATTCGTCGCCATCGCTCATCCCTTCACGGCACCATCTTTCACTGCGGATTGGGTCGAGGCCCGAAATGTAGTGCAGAGCGGAAGAATTATAGCGCACGCGGTGATAAATGCAAATGTAGCTGGAGCTAAAATCACAAAACAACCGATCTCACACCACATTCCCCTTTCGCTGCAAACAATTCCCTTCACGCAAAGCGTCCAGCGGCCGGAGATTTGTGGCGTTCGATAAAACATTTATCAGGGCAGCTTGCGCCGCGCGGCTCAGAAAACGTGCCCGGCTGTTTTCGCGCGTTTGACAGCTGTAGCAGCGGAGACCACGGTTACTCTCCCGCGCAACCACTGACAAGACAATGGGTGTTTCGGTGGAGAGAAAAGCGTTTATTTTGAAACAGAGCGGCTGGGGTTTGAATTGGCAATTCTTGCACCGCCGGTTGGGAAGAAAGTTTGGAACTGAATTGAAGAGTCTGTGTAGAGCTGATGTTATCCATTCTAAAATAAAAACACGAGCAGTTGATGCATGTTCCGATGCAGAAAAATGCAGCTTAAGGTGAACGATGCCGGGGAGAAAGTTTGATTCTTTGGCATTGTGTACAAAAAGGCCAACAAATCGCTCGTCAGGAAAGCTTGTTGACAAGAGACAGTTTTAGTGACAGGTAGGCGCTAGGTTTAGCAGGTCACAATTTTCGGTCCAACTGCACTTACAGCTTCACTGAGTTTTTTTTTTTTTTTTAATAAAGCTAAGCGCCGTATGCTGAATACAGCTTCAACTATTTCGAGCAGCATGGCATGGTGATTGTATATTCCTGCAAGACTGCATCGAAATCTTCTGTTCGTGGTGCAAGCGCAATGGACTGACTATCTGCATCGAGAAATGCTTCTGTGTGTCTTTTAGTCGATGCAGGAGCCCAGTTACTGGTACCTACTTCATGGACGGCATTGCAGTTAATCGACAAAATCATGTCAAAGATCTGGGCGTTCTTCTTGATTCAAGTTTGCGTTCTATGTTCCGCATGTCGGCTGTTTTCAACACTGTTTCGGATTGCTTCGACTTCAACAGCTCAGTGCTTCAAGGAACGTTTTCGGCTTCTGCCGTGGTGAATTGCGATACAAATCTTGTTTTTGCTATGTAATTTTTTTATGTACTTTTACTTATCTTAATTAGGCCATACGGCCCGTTGAATATTAAACAATAAATAATAATAATAATAATGATCATACAAGTTGAAGAAGTATTGTTATATACAGTGATAACAATCGATTACAAACAAAGATATTCTGATGCATGGGTAACCACGAAGATAATACTAGAAAAGCTATGGAGTGTTACCTAGGAAATGCGTAAGGAAAAAGAAAGAGGTTTAGAATCTTAAGAAACAATCGATCTTACAGGAACTTTAAATTGATTATTTGAATTCACAAAAAGGAATCACTTAAGCATGCAATCAAAAACTAAAGCAAAGCAAATACCAAAAGAATCCAAAGCTAAACTAATAGCCTTCTATTCGCATGTACTAGAACAGCGGTTTTCAACCGGTAGGGAATTCTCTCCCAAGGAAAGAGTTTTGATATGGAAGGGGAGGAGGATTTTGATCAAAATAAATCGCAAAATACCATGAATTGACACACTCTCTCCTCGCTCATGAACTTGTGAGAGGGGAAATGAAATCCCACATGCACCCTACATGAGAGGAAAAGCTGCAACATGGTTGAAAACCTTTGTACTAGAAGCACGAATATAAAAACAAATGGTCTTTGGTCTTTATAATATTACATAGAGTTTGTTTAAACATAGATAATTTTTTTTTATTTTGTAAAATAAAAAGTTAGAAAATTATTTTTTTATTGAATAATTTATCAGAGAGGTCCCTTGATGCACTTTTGCGTCCTTTTAACATTAAATTTTATATTGATTTCATGTTTTCATACCACGTTGAATGAATAAATTCATAGTAATATTGTAGCAAATAGTGATAACCGTCAGTTTAGCGCTTTCTAGTTTCAATTCCACCTGATTTTTTAAAACATTTGGAAATTCTTTGCTTTCGTACCTTCTTACTATGAGGTTTGTTACATCAGTGATATTAGCTCATTAATAACTAAAGAATCGTTATAATTTCAAGTCATATTGTTCATGTTGGAGTATTGCTCAAAAGTCAATCTTGTTGTTTGCTATCTTTCTTCTTCTAAGAGATTAAGAACTAAACCTACAACTTACTGTGAGTTATGATACAAAAGGATCATTGCAGGATGCTCTATGTATCGAGTGTGCAGTACAAACAAAAGCGAAACCATTCTTTCCAACTGTATTAACAGGTTAATGTTTATGAATTTAACAGTTTTTCATGAATATTCAGTCAAGCAAAAGCTAATAAAAACGTTATCAATGCAAAGGTTAATCAAAAAAGCACCGTTTGATGCTATCAAGATATGCATTTAAACAGCAAGCGTTACTCTTTCGCTATAAAAATTAATCAAGAGCTAACAAAGACATTTCAGATGCACAAACGCCCGGCATCTTCCGCGCACCATTATGTTGGTGTGGCGTAATTTTCTCCAGCAGCTCCTACCCGCAACGCACGCCACAGCGTGTTTGTAACAATTACAAATTAATTTAATTTTAATTTTCTCTTCCGCCACCGCCAAGGGAAAGCACGCTGCAAGGGGCCTGTTTGCATTTGCCCGCTCGATAGGGCATGCGATTCATTCTGTCCACCTGTGTGCTTTGTCTGCTTTGTGTCCTCCCGGGCGGCACTGGAAGAAAAGCACCGGCAAGACGAGCCCATTGTTTGGTGAAATTTCCAATGCCCATGGTCCGTCAAAGGGCGGCTGGGGGAGGTTTGCTGTTTTCCACCGGCAATGTGGCACTGCAGCACAGCCACATTCGGCTGACCGATCCTGCTGGCAGTGCGGAAACGAAGACGTTTTCGATTTCACGATCACAGCAGGTTGCGGGTGGTGGGTGATAACAACAATGCCAACACCGTCCTCCCCCGGTTGCGTTGCGGTTGGCCAGCTGGCTAATGAGTTCCTCCGGCTTCCTGCCACCGCCAGCACCGAAAGCCACGCATTTAAAATGGTCGCCATTTATTCCCGAGGGCGGGCGGGTAAACATCGTAAATCACAACGCCAAAGGTGCGTTTCTTGCGTGCAATCACCCGGTGCGTTTCTTCCTTCCTCGTCCAAACGCGACATACCAGCGCACTGTCCCTGTTACCCGAAACAATGCGACTCATTCAGCCGGGCTGGTGTGATTTACTACGGCCGTGACCGTTGTCTGGCGGGGATGGCTGGGTGTCATTTTCACAGCGCAGGGTCACACTGTGGAGCTTGCTGGTTTTTTTTTCTTGTTCCTTCTTCACCTGTCATGCTAATGCGTTTTCCATTTTTCTTCAGCATTTTATACGTTTTGTAGACATTTGTGTCTTTCTTCTTCTTCTTCTTCTTCTTCTTCTTAAGACACTCTCCTTCGACTATTAGGAAAACAACACCTTTCCGATGGGGCTTTAGTGCGAAGATTTGCCTTGAAGCTTTGCCTGCCTGCTCATGCTTTCCTCGCGCCGGTGCTCTGTCGTCTGACACATTCCTCGCAACTCAGTAACCTCCCACACCCACCCAACAATTTCACTTACAATCACACACACACACACACATACACAAGCAATAGTGCCACCCACACCCAGCGCAATTTGTGGCCGAGGTGCGTCCGTCCATGAGCCACCCACCGCTTTGCAGGGAGGAGCTTTGTTCCACCACGTGCGAGGCTCGCGCTCGGTCAATTAACGTACTTAATGACGATAATGGTCGTTTCCTTGTGGCGTGTCAATTCGGGCTCGGAATCGATTTCAAACTCGCTCGAAGCTCGCTGGTACATTGCTGGCAGAAATAATTGGCCGCTTCCTTGTTCTTTGCTTGTTATGTTCACTGGGCACGTACTGCAGCAGTGTAAGGTATGGGCCTGTTTGTTTAAGCCAGGAATTCCAGCGATTTCTTTTCGACAATCCTTGGAAAGCATGAAATTCTGAGTTTATCATTTATTCATAGCTAAAAAGACTAAACAATACGTTCACTTTTGATAAACAATGTACATCAATATTTGGATCTGTTGTATGTTTACTGTAAACATTGCTTGATTATTTAACTCTGAGTTCTAGCTGTATAATATAAGCATCAACAATGTTGTTAAGCATGTATCTTTAGAGTTATTCAAATTTAAGAACTTATTATTCTTAAGATTTATTAAACATCTTCAAAATCCTCATTATATGTTTATTCTTTTTGCAGAGCTTCTATCTTAACAGTTCGTTTAATTCTTTTCGTTTAATGATTTTGGTTGCATCTCTGCAAGTAATTTAATTGATAATGTTCAGCAAATCGCTACGATTTCACTGATCAAACCAGAATGTGGATAATCAGTTAAACACAATGCACCTAATTACGCAATCGTGGTCACGATGACCATCCTTAGCGATGCCCATCCCAACAACATCAGCGCCGCTCACCAGCTGACGAAAAAGCTCGTGGCGGCATTCGATTATCTTCGCAGCTGAAATGAACCGGCAAACACTCCCTCTAGCCCAAGCCCGTGGCCGCAGTCGGAAGTATCGAACCTTTCGAAGCCAAACTGACAGTGCCCGTGCCCATCCCGGACAGCTAACCCATCCATCGTCGGGTCATCGTTCGAGGCAGGGTTCAAGCGGGAACCAAACCAAGGTACGTCCGGGAACAAACGAACAGCTCGGCTCAGCCACGATACGATGGAAGTCCACGACACCGGTCGGTTACATGATCGACTGGCGAAGATTCGACTGTTGTGCGGATGTACCGGAAATTATCTTATCACGCCGTAATTTGGTAATTGCCGGAAAGCGCCCGCCAGCACTCACACACAAAAGGGGCAACAGAAAGGGGGATGGGGAGCGCATATGATCGTATGATGGAGTAGGTGGAGGCTTCAGAAGAGGTTGTCTTATTTTCCTTTACATTGACGATCGTCCGGCCGGTCGGTTACGGTTGGAGTCGAGCAGCACCGCAATCTGTTTGTGGCATGGAATCCACCCATTCATGGTACCAAACTCGAGTGCTTATTCACCGGTTACAACATTACATGAATCTGTTAACATCGGTATGCTAAAAAAACTGATACCAAGCATAGTTTTGTACGATGTTTCATTTACAAATGAAATGTAAGGCTTAGTTCAATAAAAGCGTTATTGAATTTAATAGAATAAGCCCTGCTGAACATTCAAATGAACCATTCAAATGGAATTCTTCACAATAGAGCACGTCTTAGACACATAAAAAGCTCAACGTTCAACTTCCGTCCTATCTTGCCGCACTACATGTGAATTTCCGGACAGCTCTTATCGGTCGTTACCGCTTTGCATCACAACCGTTCGATAACGCATCATTTCGTTTACCCTCTCGGTAACATGCTCGCTGTCATCTCGACCACAACAACGCAACGATGATGCTTCGGCCCGTCTCGATCGCCCCCTCGCATCAGCATCTCACGCAACACGCACGATGCGCACCGGCAGAGCCTTTCTACCGATATGAACTTTCGCTTTTGCGCATCGTCCAAAACAAGTGAGCTCGCTGCCATCCATCTGCCATCATCGATAGGCCGTTACACGAGGTGTTACACAATCGCGGTACGGCGCCGTAATTGGGTACCGGGTAACACCAGCACACCGCACCTAAATTGAAGGTTATTGCGTGTGATGGATGGCATTCGGCAAGACTTTGCTCCGGAACTGGATGCAGGGGGGGATGCTGCCGTTTGTTTGTTGCGGCCGGGTCGGGTCGCAACACAAGCAAACTTCCAACTTCCGAACTTCCCCCCCCCGTAAGAGGTTTCGCGTCCTCTGAAAGCAGGACGTAATCTCGACTGGTCACCACCAATTTCGCCCGGTTTCCTCCAAATTCTGCAGCCGTCTTTTCGTTCATGTTCAAGACGGTGGTGCACACGTAACGTGCTGGGAATACGCACACACACACACGCCATTGGGCCAGTGTAATCGATCGATTGATTGATCGTGCCAGCGCGCGTTTGACCGGTTACCTTGGGGTTGAGCGAAGTGAACGAGCGGGGGGCGCTAGTTTTGACGGTTAAGTGCAAGGTTTACAAATGTGAGCTGACGGTTTCGGATGGACCGAGCGAAAGGCGCACGGCGGACGGCTAGTGGGAGGTCAAGACAATGATGAGCATGCAGCTCATAATGATGGTGATGTGTGACGCTTTGCTTTGGTTGTGTTTTTTTTTTGTGTGGTTTTGCTTTCCCTTTTGTTTCGGAAGAACATGCTGTATAATTGCTATGAAAAATTGAGGGTAATTTATTAAAAAAATATTCAAAAATATCAGTTTCGTTCTAGCTGCAGTGAGGTTGCGTTGTTTCTGTGGAGTTTTTTTTGCATTTTATTTCTGTTTCTGAAAAAACTTTTAAATTTAGACAAGTTTAGCCATGTCGAAGCCCTATTTTTTATAATAATCCATACAACTATGCTTTATTAGTCCATGATTACTTTTGTACTGACAAAAAAAGAACAAAGTCTTTTTTGGATGTACAATTTCCACATTCAAAAGTCCTGGAGCAAGTTTAAATGACTCGTTCACTCATCCGGAACAAGTGATCGATTGTACACTGCAAAAGGGCTGCGTCTGTGGAACACAGAGGACAAGAATGGATGGCCTAGTTTGCTGTTGACACATCTGCTTTTCACCAATTTAGCGATAAGTGCTCCAACGACGTGGAGTATGTTGGCCTTGCCCCTAATTTGTTGCTCAAAAGTTTTAATTTTACTTGTAAAAATATTTTCTAGCAGTATTTTAAGGTTGAGCGGGTTCCATAAGTTCAGATCTTGCATAAAGTGAGCCCCAGACACTGAGGAACCCAGGCCTTAGACAGGACCTGTAGGGCTAGGATAAAATAAAAAATGGTTTAAAAGAACCACATCGACAAATGCAACAATTTTTTGAATTTACTTTACTTTAAGTTATGTTCGCTTTAACATTATTGTACATATAAATTGTTCATATGTTAAAGTTTGTTACGAAATATGTTTGTTTTAGAAATTTCAATGTAAGACATAAAATAAAATATTTCAAAATTTCTCCTAATTACACTTGTTTTTACAAAATTTGAACTAACACTTGTGATCGCAGTGATCGCATACAGCTCAAGCATGAACAGTGTCGCCATAAATCATTGCAAATAGCGAACATGGTTATGATTACGCTTTTATTATTTATTTTTCTGCAACCAGAAATTATTTTTAATGTTGTAATTAAAACATTCAGCACACACACATGCGCTAGACAAAACGACCCTTGCCGAAGCATCGGCCGAAGCAATTGCGTTATCAAACCGGCGCGGAATTGTAAATAAAAGCGGCCCCGCACCACGGACCCCCTGAGCACGATGACTCAATCTTTGCGCTTCGCCTGCAATAATAAAAAAAAAAACGGCCAGTAAAACGTGCGCAAAAGGATTCACCCGACCGGGTCCGCGCTGGCTGCACGCCGACCAATCGTGAAAGATGCTCATTAATATTTGCGCCAGGCCCGACGGCGCACGGGCTTCCAGGCAGAATCGACCGCGTTCGGTTCCGCTTCAAGTCGGCGGGTGATAAAACGGGTGCGCCGGGCAGATGACAGTGGCACTGTATCGTGTGCGCATACACACACACACACCGACACACGCCAACACAGAAGCTCACAATTGCGCCATTGTTTAGGCCTCTGTAGCCAGTTTTCTGCGGCCCTATGCCCAAGGGAGCGAACATGCAATTGCAATGTTTACACTGCGCTCCTTCGCACATTTCCTTCGCCCTCGTATTGCGTATCACTTCACGCAAAACATTTAATCAACGAGCCACGATCAATGAACTCGCTCACTGCCTTCGTCTCCCCACAGGTCCTTCCCCATTTGGCGGTGCTGCATCTGCTGCACCGCCAAAGGGCGGTTGCACCCTCTTCATTGCGAGCGCAGTATGTGCATGCCTGCGCTTTAACGCTCGTGATCAAGCAGCTTGCTGCACCGCCGAAGAGGTGGCAAAACAGAGGGGGGGCTCTTCCACTCACCCTCAGCAAACGTATACGGTATGTCTAAGCACACACTCACACACACTCACACACGCTTGTTTCGACCGCGCAGTTAGTTTCTTTATTAATTTAATACCCTTAATGAGGGTTCGATGGACAGTTGATAACTGCAGGGCCGCTCGTGTGTCTGCGCTGCTTCGGGACGTGCATACGGGGTAGCACGCATCCCGAAGTTGTGCAATCGACACCACTGCGCACTGCACGCGGCCGAGATGATACTGGCGGCCTTCCGGAACCGCTTTCGGTGGCGGGCGGATACCGTTTCCGTTGATTTATTTGCCAGCTTCATTCGGTTCGGTGAATCGCTGGCAGGCTTGGTTGGGTGGGAGTTTGTTGCCACCGCACTGGTAAGATGGTGCGTTGAAGGAGGAGTAGGAGGAGAGCGGCCGCGGAAGTTCGTGGTAGTGAAATTCGTGGAATCGTTAAGCAGGGACTGTTTTGTTTGTGCATTGTTGAATAAGTTTTCGCAATCGGCGTCAAGTTATTCATAATTTAAGCTGGAAATGCAAAAGAGGTTTTGGGTTCAGATTTGCTTACTGAGTGAAGTGCACACAGCACTCATTAAAGCAGCGTGTTTTTCTGTTTTTGAAAAAAGATGCACTTTCTTTAATTTTCTTTTTTTGATTAATAATAAACAAAGGTAACGTGTGAATTAAATCCATGTCCAGTCACTTAAACCCCTGTGGAATGACAGTGTTCCTAAGCATTGAACATTTCCTCTTTTTCATTCCTTGTATTCGTTCAGCCAAGGCGTTATCATTTCCAATTGTATTTTTCCCTTTTATTTATTTATTCCTTAATTTTGCAATTATTAGAAATGTACTCAGTTCTACCGGCCAAGATTATATTTAAGCATATAATTCAATGAGGAGAGAACAAAGTTTCGTACCCATTATCGCGTATCGCGTATTTGAAATTGAATCTAGTTATTACAGGGTTTTTCGGGTGAAGAGCAGTGTACAATGATGTTTACTATCGAAAGTACAGTGGAGCGCCGTTTATCCGGGCTTCTCGGGACTTGACCTCGACCGGATAAACGAATAACACGGATAATGAGTCAAATGATATATTTTATCATCAATTTCTGATTAGTTCTTTAAAAAATTCCTATTTTGTGATAAAAATAACCCAGTTTCTATTAACTTCACGTTTTTCTCATGAGAATATTTGAATTTTGCCATGAATTATAGTGTTTTTTGTTATGAAAATGTGCTCTTATAACCGCTTTTTTAAATACCCTCCTCATAACGCAATGTCACCTTTGTATTGAACTGTCATTTCTCAACAGCACGGATAAACGGAAAGCCGGATAAAAGGTACCCGGATAAACGGCGCTCCACTGTAACTTATAAAAACCCAGTAAATTATTTTGTTTGAATTAGTCCGTGATTAAAAAAAACATGTTTCATCGGGGTTGAAAATTATTTCCTTATTGTATTTTTTAGTATGGGAAAGCGAGGCAAAATAGGCATGTTAAGCAGTTTACGGAATATTCCTTTGAATATGCTACAAAACACAATTTTTCTTTCATTATAGTATGCCTTCACCCTTTATCTACGGATTAAAATTACCTATTAGAATGAAAACAACTTAAAATCATGAGAACAGTGTAAAATAAAAGCTGATGTTTTACTAGAAGCTATTTTGACACGCGGGGTAAAATGGGCATAGCCCTGGGGCAAAATGGGCATATGTAAACAATCTGTGAAACGTCAATACACTGGGGCAATATGGGCCACAACAACTGCGCTTAGGTAATGGTCTATGCTTATGCGCACCGTTTCGTGAAATGTATTTTCGTTCTATCTTTTATTTTGCTGGTCAGAAAAGCCCTTAAAGTTCTTCCAAAAATATGTTATCAAAATTAAAACAGTTTTTACACGTTTTAATCTACAAAATCGAATGTTTTGAAGCTGTGCCTGTTATCATTATTGAGGCGACAAATACAACACCAAAACTTCACCAAGCGCCGTATGTCAAAAGCATCTGCCCATTTGGCCCAAAGCGTAACTACCCATTTTGTCCCACGTGAAGCATTTTTGTATTTTTTGTTTTATTAGTAAAAATACGCATTCAATCGCCTTGCTTTCTTGAGACAAATTGTATAGAAATATCATATCTTTAAAAATATATCATGTAAAACTTCATCGCATCCCTGTGACACTGGTTAATAAATAAATAAATATAAATAGATAAATAAATAAATAGAATAAAATAAATAAATAAATAAGCTTATTTTCGAAGTGGCAAAAATTACATCAATATGCTAGTAAACCATATTTTGCATTTTCTTCGTTATTTGTTATGTAAGGGTTATGAAACTTACATGGCGTTCATAGAACACTCTAATGAATACATTTTGAGCATTGGGAAGTATCTTTGTAGTGAAATAATGCTTAAATAGAGGGTGCCCATTTTGTCCCACATGCCCTTTTTACCCCACTTTCCCCTACATCACAGCCACCATAACCTTGTAATTTCCAAACACTAGTCATGAATCTGTTACTCTTTCTGATCACGTGACCCTTCCTTTGATGAGTACCAATTAAAGATGGACAACAAATTTAAATTTTTGATTAAGTTTCTAAGCTGTATAACTGCACCGACATGTTTTTTACTAAAATCAAAACCAATTTAGTGCTAGATACGGTAGGCTACACCACTAGGCATATTGTTGCCTGTGCCTGTCTGTTATATCATCGATTCTAGGTTCGTAGTAGCTCTGCACACTATAGAGAGTAGGAGAATTGTTTCGAAAAAGCTTTCAAGCTGCATAGATATTGCACAATAAGATGTATTTTGTGCTGTGGCTTCTGAAATAGAATGTTTACCATTTTGCTGCTTGCATTCAGTTAACTATTGCTGTGCTTCTCAGCAAAATGGCATTAAAAATGATATCAATTTAGAGCACCGTGGCTCCATTTACGCGTTGCTAATTTTCTAACACCACCGGGAATGCCATTTAGAAAGGCTGCCGCACTGGCTGAAACCGAGTCGAATGTTTCGTCGATGGCAGCCTTAGCCTTAGGACTCGACAATCACCGAAAACAAAAACAAAAACATTCACATACACACACACACTTACTCCATGTTCAACCACGCTTACACCTTCCCGGTACACATTTCGTTACACGAAAGCAACGTGCAAGTGCAACGATCCCACCGATCCCGCACCCCATCCCTCCATCCTCCCTCTATCGTTGCGATCGTGCAAAACGTGCACTTGGCAAAACCACCCCGCACGCCACCTAATCATAACAACATCCGTCGCCGCATGCGCCCTCGTTGAACTCGTCCCGTACCCGGGGAGGGCGGGGGCGGGGTGATCGGGCCGGGAAAGACCATCGGGCGAGAGTGCAAGCGCGTGCTGCACCGGGGGCATGCAGCCCGGGAGAATCGTGGGAGACGATGGCATCGCGTTGAGTGCGGTAGCGACCAAACACGTTTGAGCACACCCCCCTCCGCCTTTGCTGTGCGCTGCTCCCGGCTTGAACTTGAAAGCGAAAGTGAATTTTTATTATTTGTTGCATGCGGTGCAGCTCGGTCGGAGGGTTAGCGTTGGGCACCGTTTGGCTTTGGTTTTAGTTCGGATTGGGTTGTTTTGTTTGTGCTTTCTTTCTTGCCTTCCATTCGCCCTGGTCGTTTTTCATTTGTCCCCGCGGCCCCCTCCCGGCAGACACAGTTTGAGCTGCTTAGGTGTTGTGCCCTTCGTTGCACTTGAATTTCCGTGCCATTTCGTTCGTACGGTGCATGTCCGAAATTTAGTCGACAACGGCAACAAAACGTGGAAACACAACCCACGGCAACGGGGTAACATTTCTTTAAGGTGGTGCTTTTGCTTTGCCGTTTCACCATCGCACCGTTATCAGCAATCCCCAGCCGCATTTCCATTGCTGTGTCCTTTTCCCGCTCTTGCGCTAGCCGCAATGCCGGAAGAAAATTGGATTGCGGATGCAACAAAGCCTTGTCATGTTTGCATTTCTGCTGGATGATTTGTGCAGACTTTTTAGGTTTGCAATTTCCTCTAACGAAGGTACACCCAGGGAGCACGCTGGCCCTTTGCTGGCAGAAACACGTGCACGCGCACGGGCTAATGAAGCTTTCGGGAAAAGTGATACCTTCGCCAACCGAACATTTCGGATAGTATACTGTGTGGCTTAGCAATTTGTTTAACGCCTGTTTTTTTTTCATTTTAATGCTTGATACTATGTTTGATTTATTGCACGTTGTTTAAATACCGATGACTGATAGGTTGCTCTAGTACATTTGCTCACTCGATAGCGCTGGATTTAGCTTGGTAGGATTTTTACACTTAATTTCCTGTGCTTTTGTTTACTTGGTTGCAGGTTATAGTATAACATTGGATGGAGCATTGTATTTGATAGTTTTATTATTGACATACACAGCAGATTTGTGAGTTGGCTAAGCTATTGGTGCATCTGTTGCTGCATTCAGCTATTAAGCCATTCCATAATTCATAGCAAGCTTGCATGTGCCTTTTCTTACATTACGATTGACGTGAAAACTGTTCTATAGCTGTTTAGACACCAATATCATACGGTATATGGTAAGAGTGGGAGCTACTATGTTTTTAAATGATATTTTACGTCTGCGCACATTATCTTTAAACTACCATTCCCTATAAACTAGTGAATAAATGAAATGTAACAGTAGATAATCAATTACGTAAGAGCTTTCTAACAAATGTCAATCGATTGAATTGATTGTTGTTTACAGTAGATTTAATTTAAACTATTGTTAGTAATATTCTCAACAGTAAAAGTGCCTAGTTAATAGGTTCTGTATATAGCAACAACATCAATATTACGGTAACAAAAATATCTGTGTATACTTTCTGAACATTTCTTGTTTTCTTGGGCTATACACGGTTTTAGAATATGCTGCATAGATTTTATAGATTGCATTTTTCATTAAATTTATGAATAAACATTTGTTGTTCAAAGAACCTTTTACATATGCTGATTCGTACCTGTTCTTTTTTATATTGTTGGTAATGCTTGCTCTTAACCATTTATAGTTTATACTATTTTAATACCAAAATCAATTTAGATAGTCTTTAAACATCGAAATTTAACCATAAACAACGATTTTAAATGCTTTGCTCCATGATAAAAACCTACACAGTACGTGCTATGTGTTATTCTATTTTTATATAAATAAAAGCATTATGATACCCCTCACAAGCTAAACAATACATATACTAATCTTTTGAAACAAGATAAAATGCAGAATAAATATAAATTTAAATATGCTAAATAATAGGATAGATCGTGGGCATTTCGCCTTATAAATGGAAATTAAATAATCAATCAATCAATCAATCAAAAATGGCCACGAAGGATTCAAACAGTCTAAAATCTTGTGACTTAACATACTTTTGAAAATGGCTGCAAGCTCACCAACAAGGTCCCTTTCAATGAAGCAACAAAATCCTGATAAACTTCTATTTTCATCTAAATAGTTTTCTTTGGCACACATAACTAACAGTTGAATAATTGCTACCGCTCGCTTAAAAGCTGCCTATAACTTTCTATATGAAGCAATTTATCTCCCAAAGACCACACCGCATTTCGAAACCCCATCAGTACGCGTCTCCCATCACTCGCTCTATATTATAATTTAATCCTTTGATGTCCACACTTCCTGCAATGCTTCACATTCTCGTAGATAACTTCCTCGCCTTGCTGCTCATCGTCTGAACTGGTTCCACCCCCACTGGCACCCCCGGAAGATGTCAGCTCGTCCAGCACCCGCTCCTCGATCGTCTCCAGACAGAGCGCATCCGGCTCGGGACAGATCTGCTCACAGCGCTCTACAAAGTTCTCCTCGAACCGCAACGCATCGCGCAAAATTGCCTCATCGTCGATCGATGCTACCGGACAGGGCAGAATCGTGTCGAAATCGATGCAATGTCCAGATTCGTCCGCAATACAGTAGCGAAACGGTGGGACCAGCAGTTTCGCCCGACGCCAGTCGTCGTCCGGATCGGTAAGGTTCAACTCCGATACGGTCGATATTTGTCGTCGCAGGTGCCGCGCCCGGGGTAAATCGTTCTGGGAGAGCACCCGCTTCGGTGGTGGTGGGCGCGGTGGGCAGAGCATCTCGAAGCCACGGTTGTAGAAGGCACACCGAATGGCCGGTTCGGACTGACGCTTCTCGGGGTACACGTTGGGCCGGGTAAGGGAGAAGAGGTGCGAATTGTCCGAGCAGCGCCGCTTGCTGCGCGGGAAGTTCTCCGAGGGCCGGTTTTCGTCGATACTGTCGAGCTGGGACTCGCAGGACACTTTAGGGGTGGCTGTGATGGGTGGTGGAGTAGGAGGAGGAATGGGTGTTGGGGAGGTGAGTGAGGGTGCGCTGGTGAGGGAGTCGGTCGAGGCGCACGGCTCGGAGCGGGTTAGGGCTTCCTCGCGCTCCAACAACCAGCTGGCGTCGGGGGCATTAGCACGGACACGAAGAATGCCGGTGTCCACACTTTGTGAGCGACCCCGGGACGGACCGACGACAGGCAGTATCGGGAGAGGTTCGATGAAGTGTGGTGGTTGGGGAGAGGGGGATCGGTGACGCTGTTGATGGAGGGTGCTGTCTTCCGGTGTGTTCTCTGCGGGAGGATGATGTTAAAAAGTGTGAACAATATTACCAAAAAACAATGAAATCGAATTGAACTTAACGATCTTTTCTTTTCGAAATATTTTGAAATATTTGTTCACATAAAACATAGTTCGCTGTGTTGCTCTAGTTCACACGCTGCTTATACTCACCTTGGTCGGAAAGCTCCATCTGCTCACAAGCTGCTCGAATGTGAAAATGCACGAAAAATTGTAAACAAATTCGAGTACCACATTGCATGCAAGTGCACAAGCGTCGGCGGCAAAAGCGTTCCTCAACAAGCGCTGGCAGAGGTAAAGGAGCTTTTGCTAGCATAAACTCACAACCAAGCTTTTACTCACACACACACACACACGCTCACACACACGCACACGTACACACACACATCGCATACATTCAAACGCATACTCACTCACACACAAAAATACACGAGCAAGTGCAGGAAAGCGACGGAATTTTGTAAGGAATTAGAAGCCTACACTACCTTCCCTTCGTACCTTCCCAGACCTCCTCCAGGTCCTCGGTAATGGCCTTCGACTCGATGCCGTTGCGCACCTCACCCGGACCGATCCCGTGCACGACCAGATCCATACGCGAGTCGAGCGAAAACTGCTTGCCGGACATGAGGATGCCCCGGACGCGCCGTCTCATCGCTGGTGAGTCCTGGTTCTGCAAGTGCGGAAGGTGCGGAAAGTCCCATACCGTGTCACAACGTGGCTGCCGACCGTCACCGACCGTGGAGTACACTTACCGAGATGCGTATACCGGCGTACACCTTCGCCAGGAACTCGTCCGCATCGAAGATGGCCGCAAACGAGCCGTTCACGATCTTCGGCGACATCGGCGAGTTGGCGAGCAGAAGGCTCGATCCGAACGCTTCGTTCTTTTCGCGCGTATCTAAACGCAGAAAACGGGAAGATAGTTTCAAACAAATGGGCTGGGTGCGATGTGGATGAGGTGGTTCGAGAGGTGAGGCGAAGGAACTGATCAAGCGGATGGACACTATGCTATGTTGGAATGTTAAGTGCTTTTATACTAGAAGGTGTCAACGTGTCGCTAACTGCCCAAAGCTGTGACGGGGCACTAGCATCACTACCTTATGAAAATACCTAAGTGATGTCACAAACTTTCTAGCAATGTGCAGATCGAAAGAGAACGGTTTGGTTCATACAATTTAAACAGACAAAAAATAAATTTAACAGAGCATCATAAGAGCGCGTCAGTTATATGCAAATTTAATTTTTGCCAATACTAACCACAGAAAAAATTGTCTTCTAGGCATAACAACCTACGTGGTTATGCCGGCCTACAGTCAGTCCTTGCAACGGAGGACTGTCCATTAAAGGCTTGAAACCACGACATGCATGCTGTTCAGTCATGCAAGTTGATGACTTTACCGCAACAGAACAGGAGAACGACAGCAACAACAGAGAGACAAATTGAACTTGAGGCACTAAAAATTCCTTATAGCGTCCTATATATCTTGCATTTTAGGATCTTTTCTGAACTAAAACGTCATCGAGACGAGCAAAGATCTAAAAAAAACCACACGTCGAGTAAATATCTATCAAAAATATCAGCTAACAACCACAAAAAATGTCGAAATGTTGGTATTTCACACGTAACAAACGCTCCACGATTATCTCGACCATAAAGACCCAAGCCAAATGGTGTCGAGATCTAAATGTCTAAATAGACTTTTATTTAGTAATTTCCACTTCTTTCTTCAAACAAATAGAACCATAGAAACTACGAACAATATTCAAGCTCCTGTGGATGACCAAAAATGGTGTATAATAAAATGCAACTGGAATAAAATGATATTTATTCTTTAAAAATCTTTCTTCTCTCGCCTTCTCTGTTGCTCTCTCTTGTTCTGTAGGCTGTAATTTAGTAGGCATATCTCACTGATATGGACGGGGATTGTAACCTTATAGAGAGGTTAAAACAGGCCTTCCATTCCCTCCTACTCAATACGTCATCGTGCACAACGGTATCATGGAAATTACGGGGTGGATGGCCATTATGAAAGGGAAGGTGCAAGATTGTTCATCATGAGACTACTTGAGAATGTCTGTTTTCCATGTAAGTACCAGCTTCACTCCAGCATATATCTCTTCCCGAAGGGCTGCGCTGGTGTCTCTCATCTTTACTGACTGCAGGACTGAATCTTTAAATATATGAACCACTAATGAGCCTAGACGATCCTGCGATGAAGACTTATGTGACACTTCAGTATTTGATTTTTGAAGATTTATAAGATAAGAAACCCAATTGTGCAATAAACTAAAGAATTAGCTCTTGATGAAACACTAACGAAATAAAATGTACAAATGAGATAGTATGAAAACTCTCTACAGATGTTAATATTTTCAGACTCCTCCAGTACTCACCCTTCAACGATACACGTTGCTTATCGACCTGCTGTATGTTCAGGTCGCTCAGCAGCTCCGTCGTAACGGTGCGAATCTCGTTCCAGTCCGACAGAATGTCGTCGTTCGTAGTGTACGTCGAAGTGACGGTGAAACGGATAACGTAGCGACCCTTAAGCGAGGCCGGCACTGCGTGCATGTGTCCGCGTTGGTTCAGCCGCTTGAGCAGCTTCTCCGTCAGCTCGTTCTCGCCCTTGATCCGGAACACGACCATGCCCAGATGGCGCGTGGCCGGAATTTCGAACCGATGGTCTGCCAGGATGAGTGCCTCGAACTTTTGCGCTAGCCGGACGCCCTCGCGAATGTGCTTCTGTAGTCCCCGGGTGCCGAAGCTGCGCAGCACGAACCAAAGCTTTAGCGCCCGGAACCGCTTGCTCAGCGGTATCTGCCAGTGCTGTGCAAGGCAGAGAAATAGAAGTTTCAATAAATTGTAACCACGCGCAAACATTCTAGCTCACTACTCCACCCCCTCAGATACTCACCATGTAGTCGATGGAGAGGCCCGAGTTTTCGTGCTGCAGATACAGCGGAGCCACGTTAAAGGTTCGGTGCAGCGCGCCACTGTTCTTGAGCCTGGATCCCCACAGTGAAGCAGAGTGAACAAAACAACCCATTAGAGCGATCGCCGTTTATCAACCGGACGGACCAGGCAGTAAGCCACCTACCACATCGCGGTGCAGTCAAAGTGCACCATTAGCCACTTGGAGGGATTGAACGCGATCGAGTCCGCTTTCTCGATGCCCTTCAGCCACACCCGAAACTCGGGACAGATGAACGCACTGCCGGCGTAGGCCGCGTCCACGTGCAGCCAGATGTTGTAGCGTGCGCACACCTCGCTGATCTCGTCCAGATGGTCGAAGGCGCACGCCCCGGTGGTACCGAGCGTGGCACACACCTACAAAGATGACGAGCGTTCAGGTTCAGGTAACGGCAATGGATGAGAATCGTGGTGGAGGTCGAAAACCACCCAAGTGGATCCACGGGCAACATCTATGCCTGTTTAAATGCTTCAGAAACTTACTACATTAAAATACTTTAGTTCTATTAACTTTATATTCGCCTGGAACTATTACACGTTCAGTAAAACCAATCAAGATCAATCATTAGCTGGATTTCATAGTAATACGGAAAATGGGAGTCATAAATCAAGCCTAGCTTGTTTCACTAGTCTCAGGGTCAACATTATTAGTCATAACAACGGTTAATTTGGACATTTATGAATGATTATTTAATTATATTATCCATTTGTTTAATTAATAACCATCCGCAAAAGTATCGACATAATTTTGGTAAAATAAAACGATTTAACAGGTTATTCGTGTTACCAGAATACGGTAAACACGGTTATTAAGCTGTTATTTTTGATTAAATTGTATGAGATGATCTCGGGGGGCAGTCCCGTGGTACAGTCGTCAACTCGAATGACTCAAAAAACATGCCCGTAATGGGTTCAAGCCCGGAATGGACCGTCCCCCCGTAGTAAGGACTGACTATCCGGTTACGTGGTATTGAATAAAGTATTGAAAGCCTGTATAGGCCGGCATGTTCGCGTAGGACGTTTACGCCAAATAGACGAAATATGAGATGATGACTGTACCTTAAGACGATCTAGTTAATCAGTACTCCGTTAAATAAGACCCCAAATAATAAACTATGTATCGTATTTGTACATGGTATAACCAGTATTTGTTATACTGCTCAACCTGAAAAATGTACATTGAAATCTCGAATTCCCTCTTAATAAATAGTAGGTATATTTAACAGTATATTTTTTATGTATTTGCCTCTTTTAAAATTTCATTATCATTCACTATTGGCGCTTTTTGAGCGCTTCTAGTTGACATGCATCAATGAGTGAATGAATACTGTGTAAAAAATGTCCCAACAACCTCGAAATTGATTGTAATCTCAAAGTTTTAACAACTAAATTGTAAACAAGAGTAATTCCCTTTTCATTTTTGAAAAGCTCATTGGAATTGACTTTAGTAAAATTATTTTTAAGAATCATGAAATGTTACTTTCAAACGTATTACTTTTTTATAAAGAATGTCGCTATCGCCTTAAGCTTTAACTTTCCAAAAATATCAACGATTTCTTCCTCTACATCCAATCGTAAAGTTTGTTTACTTCCCTTGCATAATTAACAAACATCGGCCACTCATTGACACCAGAAATCAACAAGTTCGTTTGTTTCCGCTTCTCCATCCTCCGGCCAAAAATCTAACCGACAGTCACACCCGTCACACCACCGCAAGTAATTTGAGACTCTGGCGGTGGTTTCAATTCCCAGCAACACGATTGCACGAGCCAAACCAGTGCACCAACCGACAAAACTTCCCTTCGGTGACCGAGTTCTCACTCGTGGCTAATGAGATCCCCGAGGACGACGCTAACCGACAACTTGCTAAGCTGATTTGTCACCGCATGCTGACTGCTTTCAACTAGAAGGTTCTGCCCAACAGTTGCCTTTACCCACAAATAAGGGGGCAGGAGGGACAATGGTTCTCCCACCCTACCATCGGTACTCACCCAGAACGGTATCAGCCCTTGCTTGATGTCCTCCTCGATTGCCTCGCGCAAGGCATCGCCGCGGAGGCTGAGTTGATCGTCCGACTCGATGAATCGCATCCGGACTAAGCCGATTAGCGCCGCCTTCTCCACGCTGGAGTGTGCCTGGTCGGAGCAGTACGCCACCAGCCGGGCGTTGATTTCCGCATCCTGCAGCCCGGGCGTATGCTCGTGAAACCGTGTAATGGCCATCGTCCGCCCAGCCAGCAGACACACGAGCGTTGCCTCGCTGGCGGTCGTTTGAATCACACCGCCGCCCATGCTAGTGCCGGGCAGATGCAGAAACGAGTCCGGCAATCCAATCATCTTGCCCAGCCAATTCATCACAATCGACTCCAGCTCGGTGCAGGCGGGCGATGATGCCTGTTGGGAGGGAGCGAAGTTGGGTAAGCAAATCAAGCACATAAACGTACGCCAATCGATATCCTGCCGCACGCCCAGCATACCCAAGTAAATCCAAGACAGTTGATAGCATCGGCCAACATATCGCCGAGCAGCGAAGGGAACGAGTTAAGCGCCGGAAAGTAGGCATGCATGTGCGGGCTCTGCCAGTGCGTAATGCCCGGCATGATGACGCGCTCGACGTCCGCGAAGATGTTCTCCCAGCGTTCGCCCTCGAGCGGGGCCGACTCCGGTATCAGGCTGCGCATGTACCCGGGCTGAACGTCCGGCAGGACACGCCGCTCGCGAATGTTCTGCAGATAGTCCGCGATGTAGTCCACCATCTCCTTGCCTGCAAAAAACAAACCAGCCAAAGTGTTTTGGGTGGGTGTCAATGTGCATAGAAGTTTTTCATTATTGAAGGTCATAAATCGAATAAGTACAAGACAAGCGAGAACGGTGGAGTGATGTAGCAATGGGAGTTCTAAATTGATTCAAATTGGCGATTGAGGCGATTTGCATCGGCTTAAGCTTATCGCCACGACCGAACCCACGTATCCACTGGTGTGGAATGTGTGTAGCGTGTTTTATTTTATTGCTGTCCCTCGGACAAATCGGACCTAAACGGAATCAATATCTGGCTGTGTTTTGTTGGGAGTTTATACACATGTTTTTTTTTTGTTTTTTTGCATTCGATGTGGATTAAACGTAAGGAATTTATGGAGAACTGAGCTGGAGACGTTTGCCCTTTGTTGTATTGGAAGTGTGGGAAGAAAGTTTATAATACTCGGTTGAATGGTATATTGAACAAAACATGTCACATTTCCTTAAATCTTCTTTAAACTACATGAAACTATTGAGTTTAGTGGCAAGAACAACGTCTAAACGTCACCAAAGTATTTCACAACAGGCCGAAAATGTGAATTATTCTATTGCGTATTCAAATCGGATTTGGAACGATTATCTTTGGCTAATGAAGCCCTTACTGAAATGAAAGCTTTTCATTGCCGTGGCTAAATCTTTAGTACCAATATCAAAGAACGTTTTACGTAAGATTGTGCAATCGGTTAGAGTTGCTACTTCAAGAAATTCCAATACTTATAATTGATGAATCTACCAAATCATATGAAATATAAGCCATTTTCCAATCAAATTTTTCATACAATTGTAAGTAAGTAAGAATCTTGACTTTAATCTCTATGAAACACTTATCGAAATACTTTCTAATACTTTTAATTACTACACGATTCCTGCAACACAAAATGTAATCCACCTAAAAGGGGTGCCCAGGTGCGGAACCATCACCATTCCCGCTCGGGTCTTTTTTTTTTACACGACGGTCAGCGCTGTCACAATTAATTACCCGTCCACTTAGTGAATACTTACCTCGCACTCGATATTCGTCGAAATCCATCTTCTGCGGTGATTCTTCGTTGATTTGTTGATTAAAACAGAAAACCACGGCTCAAGCAACGCTTCACCACAGTAGCAGCGTTTCCCTGAAAAGACGTACTTCTTCACTGTAATTAGCAACTGTTGAGCGAATACAACAGGCAAAACTGAGCTTCCCAGTGTTGAACGGGAAGGGTCTAGTAAAAATTATCAATCCATGTACGAACCGAAAGCCCTTGCGACCGCGTTAAATCTACCACAAGTGATGGAATGTGAAAAGTAACTGAAAACCTACGGCTCGAAACACGACCGCGTTGGTCCCACCAGTGCGGTTCTTAAGTAGGACGGTTTGTGGAATGAATGGAAATTGCAATCGTGCAAAGGTTTTAACTGTTCGACTAAACCACAACACATCGCACACTGCACTTTCGGTGGGGAGAAGGTACGTAATTCGGTGCTCTAGGGTGATCTAGGGTGTCTGTGTATGCATGAGCGACGTGTGACTTCGTTGGGCTTCCTTCCTGTCTTTCCTAGCAAGACGTTTCCTACCTGGGTTCGTTCGTTCGACTGTCTTGACAGATAGAACGGCAGCCAAATGGTTCTGCTCGTTGACAAGCACGGAATAGGTGCCATAAAAATTATTTTAAACGAATGTTGCTTATATATTTGCTCCTTTCATCTCGCTGATGTTTCACATTATCATGGTTGGTTGATAAAGATTTTGTGATTCAAATGTTGCCTACAAAAATGCTACTTAAATTGCGTCTGAGAAGTTCGCTCCACAAGGTGGTCCAAATAAAATAAAACTTCAAATATTTAAACTTCATAACAAACTTCAAATATTTAGCAGCAAATAATCACTAAGAATGTGAAGAATAATCACTGTGTTAAACATAATATCCTAGCTTAATGCATCTTGGATAGAAATGCTTAAACACATTTTCATACCAATTAACTTTTCTAGCACTTTAATCTTTCTGAGTTTGTTCTTGCAATAGGTTTATATCACACAATATCATCAAACACAACTTTATAATTGTTGCTCTGTCTCACTGTGCAATGCAGGTGCGTTAAATACCCTCACACATAACGCTAATTTCAAATAAGGCACCCGACAGCGTACCGTGGCAAGAAGTAATTGGTCTTTAACAAGCAAGATGTTATTCTACTGAGTAATCATTTTTTAGCGTGGCCCTTTTTTCTCAAATCGATTGCTACGAAACCGTAAGACTAACATAAAAGCGTCATGAATAGACACTTTATGGTACTTAAAATAATGTAATAACCCGTGTGAGTCTATAAACACTAAAACCTTTTCTTGCAAAATCAATTTCTCTCTTCTCCCGATTGCAGTACCACTAACAAGCAATGTTGTAGATTTTATCGTTTTGCAAGCACAGCACATCGATAGCAACGGTTTCTTTCGACCGGTTAATGCGTATCGATGTATCTTAATTGACTAGCTTTGTGGTTGTATGATTTTCGCTGTTCCTTCCACAACTAGATGCAACCTAATCGAGAACATTTATTCGCTAGAATGAAGTTGGCTACGCGGCGCTCATAAAACAGCTACAAATTTGCATAAATTCTTCACCCAACGACTGGAGAGGTAACATTTTTCATACAGGTTTCGAGTTTTCATACAGGATCAAACAGCTTTCGATAACTCGGCACCCTTAGTCCATTCACTTGTAGCGCGTCACTCCTTTTTCGACGGAAACTATTGAGGGCAGCATCGTGAAAGATACATAAAACACACACACACACACACACACACACACACACACACACACACACACACACACACTCCCAACAGCACACGGCAGGTTGGGTTTATAGTGGAGGTCCAAAAATAGCACTGGAGAGTTTTATCACCACCGCGTTTAAACACAAGCATTATGAATACACGCAGTTTGGGGTTGGTTTGGGTTTTCCCCAAACCCGTTTGCTCGCTCGGAAGGTCGTTCGATAGATTGTCACCGTCGATCACTGTCCAAGAACCGGTTTTAGGGGGATGCTGTACAAGCAGCAAACCAAGCTTTATCCGTTTGATCACACTTCACCACTCACAACACTCACATTAGGAATAGAAAGCACCGCAATAGAACGACCCGATGAGGGACAAGCTCAGCTGTGCCAATCGCCAACTAACGCAAACTGATAGCGTTCTTATCAGATGGCGAGCCTTTATATAGTCTCCAGCGGGTGGAAAATGGTATCTCCATTTCCCCGCAGCATCCCTTCAGGATTCAAATCAACAGATGTCCTTGCGAGAAATTTCCAGTGCAATTGGCTATGGTGGACCGGTGACCAAAAAAAGAAGAAGAAAAGTACGAAAGCTAAACGAAAGTATTCTGAATGAAAGGACGAGTCATGCGTACTAGCGAGCGAGAGACACTATTCCCTTCTGACACTTCATGCATTTGCTGGTTGCTTTTCGATTTGCTCTTTTGCGGCGTACGAAAGCTGACATGACACTGGGATGGTAAGTTCGTCTTTTAATGAATCGTTAAAATCTTTCGTGATGGGATTATGTCTAGAGGAGTTACGGGATAACTTGCGTACGTTTGAGGTTCCTAAAATCCACTGCGCGAAGTGTAGTTAGTTTTGTAGCGATACATTTATTTATTGGTTGTTGTAATGTGAAATAAATGACTGTTTTCAATTAACATTTTAAACATCTTGTATTTAGCTGTAGCAATTCGATAAGCCAAAAAATAATTGGAATTTTAAAGCATATTGAAAATGAAAAAACAAAGCTGTTTCGATTCGTTAGCTGTTTCGAGCTGTTGGGCAATTCGATAAGCCAACAAATAATTAGAATTTTAAAGCATATTGAAAATGAAAAACAAAGCTGTTTTCAATTAATATTTTAAACATCTTGTATTTCGCTGTAGCAATTCGATAAGCCAAAAAATAGTTAGAATTTTAAAGCATATTGAAAATGAAAAACAAAGCTTTGGGCTTCAAAATTGGAATGTTTGTTCTCCCTGTTCTTACGTCAATACCCGTTTAACTCATGCTTTACAATATGCAAAAAGAAACAGATGAAATAAATAAATAACACAAACGTATGTGTAGAGTAAGTCTGGATAGTTATTTATTTAATTGAAACCTTAATTTACATTGTTTTGAATAAATTTTAGAATTTATGGAAAGTGCCAGGTATAAAATGTTCGGGATGGTCATGTACATTTTGGAGTATATTGAGTAAAAACTTGTAACAGATTTGACTTTTAATGTTGATATTCTTTTTTGAAAGTTATTTCTGGTAAATCAGTTAGTGTTTAAACTTTAATTAATATGATGTCTTCTTCTGTCTATAATCTGTATCTGTAACTGAAAACGATGTAATAAATAAAGAAATAAATACCACATTAAATGAGTACATTTAAAAAAATGATTTATCCAAACATATCACCGGCAATGTGATACATCTCGCAATGTCGTGTTATTCTGGATTGACTTCATCGTATCAATAACACACACACACACCAGCGTCACTGAATCTGACCCAGATCTACAGCTAATAATAAAATGTTTTATTCCTCCTCCAGCCGCGACCATGCATCAGATAAAACAAACCCCAGTTTGCTGTCAACGGGTCAATCAGCGTAAGGTACACAGCACAAACCAGCAGCATTAATTATGCGCCGTTAAGGCACTCTCAACATACCGCAAAACCTCACCTGTCGACACAACCTCCTACAACACACCGCCCTCTTTCTATTACATCCTTCAAGCCAACACAGAAAAAAATCTGAGAGCGATATCCTTACACCAACTGACCGGCTCACGAAGGGAGGGTACGGTAATCAATACTGCCCCGAAACAGAAAGTTCACCAAAATTGTTTCACCCCAATTTTGCGGCCAAAGACCTACTTTTGCGTTCATTCAACTGTTGTCGCATTTTTTTCACCCGCTTTGCCCGGTGGCAGTTCGCTTTACTTTCGCTTTTTGACCCCTCGTCCGTCGAAAAACATTCTTCCACCCGGCGGCCCATTCAAACCCGCTTCCTTTTTGCCTCATAAGGCACGTGCACGGGTCTCAAAGCATGCACAAACCCCGCATGAGAATGTGCTGCAAGGCGCAAAAGGAAGAGAAACGAGCGAAAAAGAAGAACACAAAAAAGGACACAAAATTGAGGTACCGGTTGGTTTCTAACCATCTTCTAGCCGGTACGCGGTAAAGCCACTTGATTGGTCAGCCGAAAATCTCTTCATTTCGTGGCTGAACTCACGGGTTTTATCCACACATTGGGGACAACATCCTGCAATTAGCATAGCACGGCACGCAAACCACCATTAGCCGCACACAGCCGACCAACACCTCGCACGGTTAGTCGGTCCTGACACCCGGCAGCAAAGGACACGCCGCAAGAAACGGCTGCAGGGTCCACCGCGCACGACCCCCAGTGCCGAAGCCGAAGAAAAACTATAATTTTCTCCGACTTTTCACTCTCGCTTTCGTTTACGCTTTGGCGTCCGTAAATGTAGAGCGATGCGCCCTTTGCCGTCCACCCTCCCGGCTACGGTTGCAACGGTCCGAAACCACGTGAGTGACGCAGCCCGGACAAAGCGTGGCGTGAGTGGTGCGCGCGCGTTCGCAGGGAAAATTCACCTGTTCGCCGAATAAAGCTCCATCCACCAGACGCCATCGTCGTGCGGGGGGTGAGTGTGTGTGGTGGAGCAGCACTCACATTCCGATAGCCGCATGCCGATGGTACGCGCGCGCGCGCGCCATTGTGACAAGTGTCGAGAGGGTGGCCCCCTAACCGGTAGCCATTACACCATCGCGCTGGCGAATGAAGGCATCGTTGCGAAATTCTTGCTCTTTCTCACTCCCTTTCTCTCGCTCGCTCGCTCGCCCGATCGTGTTGTGATCGTCAGCCATGATCCATCCACGCTTGCGGGATGCGTGAGATCTACGGGCGGCGAGAGTTCCACGCCCGTTCCGCTCTCGCTCAGCGCTCTCGCACGCTCAACCGTCCGGTAGCCCCCGTTCGCTGGTGAGGTGATCGAGCTTTACGTAAACAAATCCCAACCGAGGCGCGCGCGTTCTTGGTGAGTGGTTTGTGGCGTTGGGCCGCGGCCGTTCGTTGAACCCGGTGGGTCGATCGACACAGCGGCACGGGACTGGATCACGTTATAGCGGTAAATTCAAGTTATTTTCCTCCATTCCCGTTCATCGCGCTCTTCGGGTGCTCTCCGCGCACCGAGCCCAAAGCGTGTGTAACCCGATCGTCACGTACACCTTTCGCATCTTCGTTTCCCTTGCGGCTGCCTTCTGCCGCCCGCTTCGCTCCTGCTTTGTTCGATACTCGTTTTTCAAGTTCTTGCCATCTTCATCGCCATTACCATCTCCCGTAGCATTCAGTCGCTTCCATCTTGCCGTTGGGTTCGTTCTGGCAGTAGAACTTTTTTCCATCGCATCGCTTTTCTCCTTTCGCGCTTCGTCTCCTCCGCTCCTGCCCACCGAGTATCGTTCGATGATCTTTGGCTTCATTTTTCGCTGCCTTTGTGTGTGTGTGCAAGTACGCGCGAGATTTGTTTGCTTTCATTTCAACTCATCGGTTGCGGGAGCTTTACGCGCGAATTCTGCTTTTTTTTTGTGTTTCGTTTCGTGAGCATGACACAGCCTCGGAAGCGCGCTTAACCAGTAGCTGGTGCTTTTTTGGGGTAAAACGTGCATGGACATGTTTATACAACTTCAAAAGACACTTTTGTTTTAAGTAATTTTGTGAATGTCTTTAATCGGTCTCTTAAGCCATCCTGAAGGGGTTTTACTTTGCATTTTCTCCTTTTTAGGGTATTGTGAAAGTGCAGCTGCAGCTTAAAATCCCAAATTTATGAAGCGCCAATAAACCCATCATATTTACTGCGAATCCAATCACATCGATTTTGAGAGAAAAAGAAAGAAACATCCTCAATAAAAGCTTATACCCGCAAAACTGAAAGAATGCACCGTCGGAACAGGCTGTTTACTTTCTGTTTGCTACTTGGATAACAGTTACTTTGCACCACCCGATGCACCGCGGTGCATGTTTTCCTTCCCCAGCCCCGGGAAACCGGGCACATACGGATGCAGCAAGTGTGGCGAGTATCGTACAGTTCAATAACCTTGCGCGCGAGATCGAGCCAAGATCGCTTTCATTCTCTACCTCAACATCACCGATCAGATGATGATGATGCTTCTTCACCCGTCGTTGCCGTCCGCTGTTGTTGCTGTTGTTTCTGTTTTTCATCTTCTTTCTTTTCATCTTCGCTCCCTTTCTTCGGCCACAATGGTTGGGAGTATCATCTCAGGTTTGTCGTGTGTTTTTTCCTCTTTTATTCTACAGTGCTTTTCTGTTCCGTTCTCCCCCTGCTGTTTCTGTCGATCAATCTCAATCGGTTATGGTGCCTGTTGGTGACAACAACCTCCGAAACCGTTAAGCCAGTGATAAATATTTGCCTTTTTTCGGCGGCTCGTGGCGAGTGTGCTGCTAATCGATTAAATGCTGTGCTTTCCGTGCCAGCCCAAAATAGACTCGCATTTGTATGCAGAGTTAGTGGAAGTGAACTGCTACATACAGCGACATCTCTAACGCTCCTGCAGGAAATCTTGCGGGCTGAGGATGATAATCACGATGACGAGATGACAACCGATTAGCCAGCGGAAAGGAATGTGCAAATGGTACCTAGCAATTGGAAGGAAGCTTTAAGCTCTTTTAACACTCTCTCAAACGCACACAGACACACCCGAGCACTGGTCGCGCTAAACAACCTTCAGCAACAAAATCATTTCCTCATTCCAATTCGCTCATGTCGTCCCCGCAGCGCGCGGGATAAGCAGAAGTGTGTGAATTTAATGTTTTCTCTTTGGGCTTTTTCTCCCGTGGCCGTATTCTCCGTACTCAACGTTGTGCACTGTCTTTGCTTCCCATTTCCCCCCCCCCCCCCACATTTTCCTTTCTACTGGTCGTCCGGTGACTCCGGCTTCGCAGACAAAACATTCTGCAAGCGCAAAGCGCTTTTAACTTCTCGTACGTTCTTTCGGCTCTGTTCGCAATTAACCGCAGCTCGGTTAAAAGATTCTGATTTCTTTCTCGCTTCCTCTCAACGCTATTTTTCATTCTCTCTCTTTCACTCTCTTTCTTTCTTGCAAGAACAGAACCGAGTTTACGACCGGTTTCTTCGACGGAGTCTTTTTTCATACCCCCCCCTTCACTTCCTTTGCGCGTCCCGAACAAGCAAGAACACTTCATCCACCGGCCAACGACCATCACACACGCTTTGCAACCACCGTCCCGTCGTTGTTTACCCTCCCAAGCCCAAGCCCACATTCAAAAACCGGCCAGCGACCCACTCGCGGCCCGAATCTGGAGGAATGAACTCTGCGGCTCGGGTTCAAGCTCGCCCGGGACGTCACGCACACGGCCGGAGTCACCGGCCGCTCGTTCGCCGTGCCTTTGTGTGCGTATTTTTATTTTGCTACGGCCTTTTCCGATCCTTCCCTCCTCCCTCATACTCACCCCACTGTTCCACGCCGGATAGAAAAAAAAAAATCAAGAGGGTGGGTAACTCACGCCTCGAAGACGCTAAAGGGGATGATGATGATGCAAGAGAGCTTCTGAAGATCGCTGCTCGCTGGTCACTCGGTGTTTTGCTGTGAGCTCCTGCGCGAGCTTTCCGCCGAGGACGGGAGACACTTCGATTCAGGATTCTTGTGTGTTTTTCCTCCCCCCCCGCTTTTTGCCTCCTGCAAAGCCACGAAAGGGATTTCGTTCTCCCCTATCTTGGGTGTGTGAGCAGTCGCCCGCGCCCGGCTTGGAAGCAGCCGTGGAACCCGTAAAGGAAAGACCCCAAAGCAATGAACCTCGCGCTTTTTATGTACATCCACCCATCGGGCGGTGTGGTTGTGTGTGTGTGACGAGTTCCCCTTCGCAGAGTTGTTTTTATATTTTGCTGCCCTCTTCTTATTCTCCTCCTCCTCGGTTGACCGTTTGTTGTCGTTCGGGGCCGGGTTGCCGTTCTCCCGCTTTGCGGTCGTTGCGAAGAACATTTCACCCCCAACCGGTTGGTCACCTTTTCGTGCTTGGTTTTTTTTTGTTCGTTCCTCCTTCTTGCTTTATCCCGCCCGATCAGAACCTTCTCATCATCCCGCGCCCGGCCTGGCTTGGCCTGCCCGTTGCGGTGGACTCTCTTTTCCGCGTTTTGGTGCCACCTTTTCAGTAATCATCGGAGCGCTCATTGTCGAGGTCACATACCTACCTGGGCTGGCGTTGCTGTCTCTGCTGGTGTATTTGGTAAACCGCGTAATACCAGCGAGGCCAACCACGGATTTCGGCGTTGGTTCTGCGCGGGGGACGACAGTCGATCGATCTTCCGAGCATCAGGATCAGCTCGATCGCGAGCTTTTGTTTTGATCGTGTGCGCTCCCGTGACGATTTCGTGGATTTTGTGGGTGTACTTGTGTGCGTTTGTGTGTGACGATCTAGTTTTTGGATAAAATTTTGAATCTATTTGTTTGTCAAAAATTTGAATAATATTCCTTATTTAAAGTGATTTTACATCATTTCCAGTTCCAGTGTTGGTAGTTTGAATCCACATGTTGAAGTTTAGCTGTATTGAATTACTCACAATTACTATTACTTGTTCAGTTGCAATTTTAACGACCCTCAACTGACCTTGCCATTTGGCGATCAGCAAATTGCGAAAGGTTTTTTTCTGTGCTTGTGTTTTTGTTTGTGTTCTTAAAGAAGAAGTGAGATAAAAAAATAATATATAATTAATACAAAGTAACACGTATACAACGGAGTGCTTGAAACGATCCTTACCTGTGCGCATTAATGTGGTGTGTGATAGCAAACACATTTCCCTCCTCGTACGCATGTGAAGGAGATGAAAATGATGCGGGTGGTCATAAAAATCCGTTACAAAAAGTGTAATTACAACCAGCACTAGCAGCCAGCCAGCTTTCTAGGAGCCACTGTGTCGGTTTTGCAGCGTCGACAAAAGGAAACGTACGCTTCTTCGGAGGCGCGGTTAATTTCTAAATCGATCCTGGTGCGAAAAAATGCGTAAGTGAGGGAAAACGAAAACAAAAGCCCCGCTCCATAGTGAAAGAAATTGAGGAATTTGAGCAACGGGAAATTTATAATAAGAGTACACGCTTGTGCGGTTCTAATGATTGTGCGTGTATGAGAAAGTGAAGCAAACGGGTGGTTACTGTTTGCGTATTTGAAGGAGTCTGAAAACAGTGAAACCGTTTGAAGTCAACGGTTGTTTTGCAGCATCGGTTTTGGAGCCAGAGTCTTTAACGCACCGGAGCATTCAGGATACACTAAAATGCCCAGCACTATCAGAGGTAAGTGAAGCGTTTGACTTTCAATAATTAGTTAAAAGTTACAATCAATTTTAGGATTTTTATTGACTGTGAAAATTGATTTATTGACAGTAAAATTGAAGTCGAATGATGCAATCGACTTATTGTGACATTGGAAATGATTTTTCATGTTATTAAATGTAATATTTATGAAATATTATAGCAAACTATGTAACAGGACAACGTGGAGGTGTCAATAGAAAAGTATGCTTTAAAGGAAAACTGTCTTAATTAGCTAGCATTTTAGCATGTTTTTGGAGTGTTGCATTGTAAATCTTCACAAAAACAAGTAATTTAATTATTAACTGCCTTTATAGTTAAGTTTTACTCAATATAAAAAATTAGACTCTTCGGATACATATTTTAAAAATAATGTTGTTGTCCAAATGTAAGATAGTAAATTTTAAAAAAAGTAATTTTTATAATTTGAAAATTTTGAACCACTAATACATGTCAAAAAGATAAATTGCTTTCAAATCACGTTTACAATTTACAGATTGTAGTTTTAAATAATATTTCGATTCACTTACGAAGATGGTTCACTTTCGTACAAAGTTTCCACTTTCCCGACAAAGAAAGTGAAATGCGTCATAACGGACCTTTCGGGGAAATGTATTGAGCCCAAAGCCATTCCGTTATATTTGTGTAACTGCTCTCTTTTGTCCGTTCCAAACGCAAAGGTGTAGCGTTCTAACTGTCGCGTTTTCTTCTCATGCTTTCGTGGGTTTGGGTTTTTTCGAGCAAAAATTGATGCTGGTCAAATGATGTGAGGCTTTATGGTAATTCGTATAAAGAGAATACAAATAAAAATCACAATTTTGGAATGATGTTTTTACATCGACAAATTCATTCACAAATTCACAAATTTATCTTAAATCTTTATCTTAAATTATAGTACTACTACTTGTTTATGCGTTGGAAGTATTTATAAAAATAGATATAGTCTTTAAGCAATCTATTTTCATGTAAGTCATATTTTTAATTTTCTTCGTCAACATCTTATGGATAGAGACCACCAGCGTCAACTAGTATCTTCTTTTTTATAAAGTCCTGTTTCCAGTACCATTGCTTTAATGGCAGCTACTTTTTTATCTTAACAGACATTTTTAAATGCTAAAACTCGTTCCGGCATGTTGGAAAAGACTAAACGATTTTTTATACTTAAATAAACTGTTAAAAACGACCGAAACTCATCTGTACCTTTTTTGAAAGTGTCTCAAATTTCTCCCAGAATATTCTCGAGCCCGTAGTTCTAGTCAGAATCGTTAAGATAATACTCCTCGATAGCAATCGAAACCCATTAGATCGTGAAAAATGATCCCTTTCATCACCTTAGCTCCGCCATGATCAAACGCACCAAACAGAAGAGAGAGAGAGAAAAATATCCAGCGCTATTGATATCAACCGGGCCTGGCTAGTATCTTCCGTAACCGAACACCGGCCAGCAAAGGGCATCGATCTTTGTTCGCGAATATTTTTTCAACGCTCAAAACCCGCCGCGAGAGGCAACGAGTGCAAAAGTGCGTAGCTCTCTATTCCGCGATCACCAAACGGCCCGGTCCCGTCCAAACGCGAAACGCCAAAAATGAGTAGAGCAAGAGCGGCTCATCTTCATTATCATGAGCCCTCACGCACTTTTTCGGGCATGGGCGCGAACCAGGCGAACAGATCCACGCTGGAGGCATCATCGGTCCTTTGTCTACGCCTATTACCTATCGCCTCTCTTTTTCGCTCTCCTAGTTCAATCGATCGTACGCACCTTCGCGCCCTGATCAAGGCGCACGCACTTTCGGGAACTGGCAACATTGTGCGTAACGCGCTTTTTGGAGGTATCTCCGCTTCGCTCTTCTCGCTCATAGCTCCGGTACTCCGGCTCCGGTGCCTTCGCGAGCGATTTGATATTCTCCTTTGTGCGTTCGCTTCTTCGTCCATTAGCAATCCATCTACGCACTTTTTTTTCCGCGCTCGCGAATAGACCGCTTCCCGCGTCGGATTCTCGCGTCGCGACCACACCGGTTTCGCATTTTGTAGTTCTAATGTTGCCCGTCGCTCCCAACCGATGCTCGTTTGATGCTTCGGCTCAATCGGCTGGCAACACTAGCGATACAGCGGCTAGAAGCGCAACACACGCACACCGGTCAGGGGGGGAGCACCGGGACCACCCCAATCCGCCTCTCGCCCGTTCCGCTGGCACCAGAAAACACCGCTCCAAAACGGTGCGTACGGTGCGTGCGAAGCCGCGTCTCCGATCATTGGCCCCGCTGGTGCGGTTCTGGAGCAAAAAGCCAATGAACTTTTCGCTAGCCCTAGGTTTGGCCGTGCTGGTTAGGCTGCGGCTTTTGCCTCGCTGACATCATGGGGCCACGCGAGTGTGTGCGGGCCGCGTTCTTTTGGTTGCATGATTTTTGTAACTTTTTTTTTCGCTCCCTCTCGCTCGCTCTAAAGGCGCGCTAAGAACGCTGAATCCTCCATTATTGGCAATTTCGGGAGGGAGTTGTCGAACCATTTTCCGGCCCATCCTTCTCCATCGGTGGACGATTTGAAGCGTCTTCCGAAGTGAATTTCTTGACAATTCATTGCTATTTCTTCATTTTTCTATCTCGCTTTGTTTAAGGGGTTTGGCTTTTCGCTGAAGGTAATTTGTCATCTTTTTAGGGGAAACGATAGTATTTCGGTGATGTGACACACTCCAAGCTATGTTAACAGCAGGTTCAGTGAACCGATGAATTGATGAATGAGCGTATGAAGAATGTGTTGAAGCGTTTTAGAGACGCATGTGTCTTTTGAATGGAAGCCTTTTCACCTAACCGTGCAATGTTTGCTCATCGTTAGTGGCATGATGGACGATAGTTTATTGAACGTACAATGCAGTGACATTGTGAGGAATTATTTGTGTATCTTTTTCAACTTTATGTAGACGAACTTCACGTAGAATTCTTGTCGATTTTCTTTGAAACATTTTTGATAATCAATACATTCGATTATCACAATTATTATAGTTCTTATGTAGAACTTTTGAAAACAAAACAATTTTTCATTCTAAGCATGTTATAGATAATGCAACTTAATTATTGTACCAAACTGTACAATATTTCCTTCCTTACTTACAAAAATGGCTTACAAATGCTACGTTTAATTTAAGTTTAAATTACTGTCCTTTATTGAACATTGTAGAACGATTTTACCAAAAAAACGTTTTTACGATTTTATTATAGCTTTTAACGACGACTTTTTGAATCGTTTGAATTTGACTTCGAAATAGACTAAAAAACAAGTTATTTTTAACGCATGCGCTGTTTTCCATTCACGCCAAAGGACTTCTTTGACGTTTTAAGCAAAGGACAGGGTTGCGTTTTACACTGCATGCATGATTTGACTTTAATACCTAGTAGAGAAGGAAAATAGTATGGCGGTTTAAAGAATTAGGAAAAACAAGTCAATTTCTTAAAAACAAGAAAAAATACCAAAATTTACATTTTGGTTATTTTCATTGCGATGGGAAAATTTGGTTTAAATCAATAATTTCCATTCAACAAAATACCAATTACCATCACAGAACAGCCCTGACATTGATGTTTGTACACAAACATTGGCTTAACAATTACTCTCACACTCCTTCGCCCTCATCCATTTCCCTTCGTCACCAACCTGCTCGGCTCTCTTTGACAGTAAGAGAAACGCAAAGAGCAGTGTGAAAAAGTATACAAACAATACCGCTCGACACATTCCCAGCAGCATACCGAGAGGATTGTACAGGAAAACTCCAGTCTTAAACACTGTTTGTGAGTGCTAAAATTGCATCACTCGTTGCTCGGTTTTAATATCAGCGGAGTAAAGCATCCTGACAAAACAAGTCCCACTCGCATGAAGAAAAAAAGAAAAAACCGCACCACCCGGAAGGAAAATGGCATCACGAGTTTGAGCATGCGGCCGGATGCCGTCCGGTGTCTCGTGAGTACGCGCTAATGGAGCGCACTCTCTCATCTCCGGACCGGGAGCATGCGAACACGCATCCAAAGGCAGCCTCCTACCAGCACTGCTGCACCGAATGTGCAGCGACAGTATCGCAGTGAGGGTGCAAACGGCGCAGTTTCGGTACACAGCAATCCATAATTTTCATTCGACAAAGCAATACATCCTCCCGCCCGTCGCGGGATCACACACCACTTAGCAAAGCGCAAAATAGCAATTAATGTATCGAGCTATACGGCGAGGATGCTGAACGGGGGACGCGCCCGTTCTAACTCGTGCTAACTTTGAAAAGTCTGAATTTTTCGGTCAGTTTTGTGATTTTTTGTGCAGCAGTAGGTGGACGCACTTCCCACTGGTAGCGTTAGTTTGTAGTGCAGCCGAAAGGTGCAGCCGCCCAGTAGCCCAAGTTTTTGCGTCGGCAATCTCTGCTTCATATTTGGATGGATGAATAGTTTTTCATGTCGTTCGGTGTTATTGTGAACTCAATTTATGTGTGTGAGTGTATGTTGATGTTACTACAAAAAAGAATAGCACTAATGTGTTTGTGCCACGGTTGCATGAAATAGTGCTCCCCGTAAAAAGGGTTTTCCCTTGGCGCAGTTAAGGAAAGCAATCGAGCGTGTGCGTCGCGAAGAAACTGCCCGATTCGAGCACGCAGTTGAGCAGTTGGTTTGTGCCGTGGATAAATTCCAGCAGTTTGCATTCGCTCGCAGCATAATTCGTGTGTGCATCTGTGTGTGCGTCTGTGTGTGTCTGCACCGTTGCATTCGCTACGAAACGGTGGAGTAGGCGCTGATAAAAACAAAGCGATAAACAACACAACCCATTCCTTCACACAAACGCTCTCTCTCTCCCTCTCTCTCACACACTCTCTTGTGTACACGTGCGCAAGCTCTCCCTGTCTCTCAGTTGTCCTCTCTTCTTCGCTCATTCAGCGTAGCTCGCCATCTTGGAAAAGCCACCGCGCCTGTACGCACATGCTGTGCCGTCATCGTTGCACGCGTATTGGTGTACTGGAGCAAGGGAATGGGGTGGAAAACTCCCTCTAGAGAGCAAAAACAAAAGGATAAAATCGATCGGTGACGTGACGGACTCACGGTGTGGGTGTGCTAGCGGGAGGATTTGTGCTGCCGGAAGTAAATAGTGCTCGTTTCCGGCTTCGTCGGTCGTTTGTCGGGAGGAAAAAACTGAGAACGGAATAATGCAATAAAATAAGGAAATAAATTGGATGGAAAAAGTTTAAAAAAGAAACATAATTCACTTCAAGACAGCCCGTGCTCCCGGTGAAAACGGCGACGGAGACTAAAAAGTGTATGTGTGAGTGTATTGTTGTCGCCTGGTGAAAAGGACGGGGGAGCCGAAGGGAGCAGTAGCAGTACGCACACGCGGCCGACAATGACGACGACGACGACGACGACGACGAACCAAACAGCTGTGTTTGTGTTGGGATCGATTTTTCCTGCCCCCAGTGCAGCGCTGGTGCCGGTTTGAGCGGAGGGCGGAAAGGAAAGGGGAAGGAAAAGCGAAGCACAACTCCGTCATACACGAGCCGGACGAGCCCACGCGTCCTCGCGGCGCATCACACGCACACCACACCGCGCAGGACCAATACACAGACACGCACAAACGTCGTATCACAGTTTTTCCTGTCCCTGCTGTGGCCAGTGCGAGGGAACAGCGGTGAAAATGCCGCATACCACCTGCACTTGAAGCCGCCACTGTCGTCGCCGCCTGTTGGTGGGAAAGCGAGTGTGGAAAATTAAATCTTTCAATTCACCACCGCGCACACCGCGGGACCCAGAAGGCTTACAGGAAAAACTCATTCTAGGCATTGCTAAAGGACCCTTGGCGAAAGCGACAGCAGGAGCACGGTTTTCCGTGAAAGTACGGGGCACAATCTCGAGTGCAGCAGAGCGCAAAGTAACCGATAGAAGGAAAAAAACGCCACCAAACCCCTCGGAGCACATACAGTGTGAAGCTCTCCGAGGCCGTGGAAAGGCTGTGTGTGTGTGTGTGTGTCTTGCAGAACTCTCGCTCTCCTGCAAGTGCTGCAAGTGCATCTGCAGCCAGGTGCAGACTGTCCACTGTGAAGGAAAACTCTTCCCGGCGCGCATTGGAAAGCTTACTGCAAAGGATTGAAAATGAAACAGCGTTGTGGGTGCAGCGCTTACTGAAAGGTGTAAAAGTGAAGTGAAAAATGCAAAGCCATTGATCGGTTTTTTTGTAACAACACAACAACTGAGCGGTGCTAGTGAGGAATGGCGAATCTGTTGTGAGTTTGCAATTGAAAAGTTACCAAATCGTAGTGTGCGTGTGTGTTTCCGGGCGTCGTGAATAGGGAAATTTTCAACCCAGAACCGTCACAGGGTTTGCTAGTTTGCTATACACACAGCAAAGGAAAGAAGATTGTGTCTCTGTCCTGCGTGTATGGGCAGGAATAGCTTTAAAAAAAGGTGCTCCAACAACGATCGATAGCGTTAGGCCCAACATTACCATCCCAATCCCCCAGAGCTGCGGTGAAAGAGGAAAAGGATTCTCCCGATTTCTCGTTCTGTTACCTGCGTTTACTTTTTTTTCGCAGATGAACCCTTGTCAAGGTGTTATTTTTTCTGTACGGTAAAATATATCTCCTTTGCAAGCGCTCCGCGTAGAGAAAGGCAATCGACAGTCACATTAGGAAACAGATTGTGTTCAATGTAGGTGAAGCGTAGAGGGTATTATTGAATAGTAAAAATTAAGCAAAAGGCAGGAGCATTGGTAAAGTTATACTTCTAGCCGTGCTAGTAACGTTCCGGAAAGGATTTAGGCATGTAAGCAAACGACTCTTCATTTAGAGTGTAAGATAGATAGAACAATTTTTCTCTAGTACAAATATTTGCTATCCCTCGTTTGTAAGCATTTACTTGATGTTACCCTTTGATTGTACTTTGCAAGTATATCTAGCAGATAATAGGACCGATAGTTACCAGAAACATATACGATAAGTAGTCGGATAAAACAGTTACCATGTGTTACCTTGCGTTAGATTCGTTAGTCGTGTAACTAGATGTAGCTTACCGATAGGAAAGAATATTAAGTGACAGGAGAGAAGAACGACTAGAATATTTAGTAAAAATATGAATAGGCAAATAATTCGAATGGTGCTAAACAGTGAGCGACAAGCGTGATACGTTATACATTACTCGTCATATTATAACAAAATCTAACGCACACACACACACCCAGCAAACAACCCGACAAACCCCTATCCCTGGGTGGTTCTGGGTGGGCAAGCGCTCACCGCAGAAAGCAGACGAAACACAGCAATTAGGACACCGCCCACCCCAAAACAACCGGCAGGCAAAGTGGCGTCTTCGGGTGGCGGCGAGCTGTCAACGTCATCGTCGGCGATACTGCTCACGACGTTGCGCGCCGTGACGACGGTGGACGGTGGCGCCGGCACGTCATCGTTGCAGGCCGTGCCGGAGGGCGGCCCGGCCGTGCGTACCGTGCCGTCATCGATAGTGCTGGATCCGAGCACGCCCGTACTGATCCTGACCGAGGCGGAAGTGCCCTGTCCGCAGCTGGCAGTACGCACACAACACCACCAGCAGCAGCAGCAGGCACCGGCAGGAGCGGCGGGAGCACGCAGCGCAAGAGATATTACATCCTCCAGCGTCATGACAGGTAAGGGCGGGCGAAATGGATAAATATGAATTGTGTTGAAGTCAGAGGTGGTTTTGAATTGAGATAGAAGTTGATGTTTTTTGTGTGTTGTTTTATTGAATTTTAAATGGTGAATAAGATATTGAATAATCTTGTTAAAGATATCCTGAAATACATTTTTAAGGTATGTCTGAAATGATCTAGCCAAGAAATTTCATCGGATTTTTTACAACTAGCCAATTGATACTTAGTCAAAGTTGAATTTGTTATTCAAAGAATTCAAAAAAGCTAGTAGAGGCTTCCAAATCGCAGTACGTTTTGCATAATTGTGAAAGAATACTCGGATGATGTCCAGATGTTCAAAATACACAGTGTCCTGCACGACCAGCAACTTAAGCTAACGTCATACATTTCAATACAATTTATAGTTTTTCAATAATACTATTGGCCGAAACTTAAAAAGCGGATATAAGAGAATGTCATAACATCAGCACAACATCACAGCACGTCACAACGACAGTAAACATGTGAGACAAGGTGTCTCCGTGCTCAGATATGATAAGAAGTTACGCATTGTCAATTAATCCTTACTTTTGGAGATATTCCAGCAATTTATCTGAAGTACAGATGTCAAAACCATCTTTACTTTCTGTCGATATTTGATTATAAATTGTTAGTCATAAAACGTGTGGTTTAGTTCCTTTCATTTCCCTTTCAACATCATACCATTAAAATACTCTATAATATAAAAACAAACAAACACAGCAATCGGTCTGCTGAAACATGCCGTTTTTCTCACCATAAAATGATATTTCTGGCTTTCAACGTGTACAACTTTGAGCCGGGGACGTGAAACCAAGTACATCATCGGTTGAAAATACGACCCAAAAAACCAAAAGTACGACTTTCATCGAAATACTGTGAGCTATAAAACAAAGTGAACATAATCTTATCCCGCTACGCGCGAGTCGTAGTTATTGCAATAAAAACTGGCCACCACTTATGTCCTACAACCGACCGATCGTTTCGTTGTAAGTCTTTCACTTTAAGCCACACAAACAGAATATGGTTCCATCCTTTCTTTTCGCAGCTTCAGCTCAGACTCAGAAGAGAAAGGAGATACTGCCGAAAACTACTGACGGCTCTTGAGCGTGTGTATATATATATATATATATATGTGTGTGTATGTGTGTGTGTGGGTTTGTGACTTTGTTCCATGTTAAATTGCGCTGTAAATAACGTCATTTCTTTACCATTCACTCACATTATTCTTCATCCCATCGATCCTTGCACTCGCGTGCTTGTTTAAATACTGCTGCAAAAGCTTATATCTTGAGCTGCGGCTAAACAGCAGCTACGAAAACACATTCATTTTGTGCCATGCGACGACACTCAGCCGAACCAACGCCACCAGCTCTGACTGACGGCACAAATCGAATCTGATCTTTGACGTTGATAGTGACTGGGATGAGAATTTATGTCGCACCGAAAAGCCATCACTCGCCATCAAATCGACACTCGCCGAATGGCGGGTCCCGAATGTAACCAACCCCTCCCCCCCTTCAGGCCTATCCATCTATCGTCCAGGCACGCGGTCATCTATGAGCTTGGTGGCTATTCGTATGCAGCCTTTATGAGGAGCGGTGTAAAGAAGAACGTAGGATCTCTACAGGCAGTACGGCTTGAAATGTTACGGCACGCACGTGATGTGCCTTCCTGATAGGTCCGGCCGATTTTTTTTGTGGACCCATCTGCTCGTTCGAGAAAGGGATCGCACGGATTTAACATGTCTCACACGTCCTGCACGGCAGGTTGGGTTGGGTGGAGTAGCCCCGGTGGTCAGCACTTCATTAGAGATCGTAGAAAATAAATAGTACAACTGATGCATAATTTACAACCCAGGCTGCGTAGAGATGCACGTTTCTATTGCTCAAGAACGGCTACAACGGCTAATGGTAATGACGTTTGGCGTACTGATTTTTCGAACCTGTTTGATTTGCTCTTTAAGATGAAAACGGCTTGTCGGGTTCTTGCATGATTACACTATTTTTAGTGAACTGGTGTCACTAAGAACCTTAGAGAAGAGTGCAGCGTGCATTAAACATTAGCTCTTTTGTAAGTGAAAAGTTCATTATATGGTATAACTAACGATAAAAGGTTTCATGCTCAACATCTTGCGAAGACTTCGTAGAATCTTAGCACATATGCACACATTAAATCTCTTTGCTTTAGCACATAAAACAGGCTTCTCCAACAACTGTTGACCGGTTTTCATAACATTTTGAATTGGTTGAAAAAGTCGAGATGTATTTAAGGGCAACAAAAAAAAGAATTCGATGAATTTTTTATGGTTCAAAGCTCATAGAACTCTTGTTCAGTTTAAGTCCCTCAATCATTCTACGCAAGGTGATAAAATGAAACAAATCGTAAATTGAATCCGATTTGGTTCTGTAAGACTAATGCTACAATGCCAAAACAGTCCAATTTCCAATGTAGATCCCTGATCGTATGTTTATTTTTCAATTTCAATCATTTAATGGATTAATTTTTCCATGAATAATATGATAAAACCCAAGATTTTACAAAACGCATCTCATTAAACTTTAGTATTTTATTCGAAACTTAGCTTACGCATACATATTCCTGATTTGTAGTTCGTTCATCGGCCTATTCATTCGCAACAACTGTCTGTCAACTATTAAAAATCAAAAAGTCTAGGCTTCTTAGGCCACGTGTGCTCATCCGATTGAGTTTTATTAATTGTAAACTTATTACTCTTCGTGGTTCGCATAAAAAAATCATCCTCCAGCTCAGCATCTGCCAATTTTTTTACCCACTCACTTGCCTCGCTGCGACTGTCTCTTGCACAAAAACAATCTCTAGAGAGCTAAGCTGCAGAGCAGGATGTAACGGCTGTATCGCAGCCAGCATCCTGCAAGATTGCATCTTGCAAACACTGCAACACTGCACCGTGCCAAGTTCCGCAAGGCGTAACCGTACAAGCGGAACCTGATTCTCGCTTCTTTCCCGCGCTCTCTCTCTCTCTCTTTATCTCTCGTTTGTTTTTTCTTTCTCCCTAAGGCAAAACCGGGAACGAGCGCGTGCGGGAGGGGAGCAAAAACAAAACCGGAAAACCCTGGCCAGGAACGGGAAGAAGGGATGCTTTCCGGGGTTTGTGCACCTAAAGGACCGGAATTCTTAACTGTATTATTTGTATTGCGGTTCTTGGCGGTGGCGGTGTGCACTGCTAATGGGACGTTGGATAAGGATGTGTCCGGGTTAGAACATATCAGCAGCAGCACCACCTCACGTTGCATCGGAAAATATGTGGTCGGAGATGCCCGTTCCTTTCGATTACCATACTGGGGCAAGTGGTTAGGTATGTCCGATGCAAAAGACATTCCTGCTCCGGCTAACGGTACAAAACGGACCCACACTCTAATCACCCTTGCAAACATCCTCCAGTATGTGGAGAGCGGAGTTTTTGATTGGAGTCCGCTACATAGTTGTGCACATAGGTGTGCAGCTAAAGTGAGCTAATCGAATGATCCAGTTTGGACTTTGTGTTTACAATGCGTCTTGAAAATGTGTGTATGATTCAGGGGTTTTAGGAAGAAAAAAACCTGTTCAAATGAGAAAATAATTTGTTGTTCTGATTTTGGTTCATTGTACCATAACATAAACCATATCTTAATCGCAATAACGCAAGACTTGCATGAAACATATCTTTCACCATAAACATACATGACATGCACGCTAATTTCCCACCGAAAACATAGTCATTAACCCTCTAAAAGGAAAGCACCGATGGCAATGTGTGCAGAAGCTGCAAATAGCTTTTAAATGACCTTCCGCTGCCTATGGCAACCCACCGCTTCTTAGCACCCTGTAAAAGCTCCCCCTTCGATCCAGCCACCGATCGATGCACTTCGCAATTGATGCCTCGCCCCCTGCATCGCGTGTCCCTATCCGCTACGGGGAGATGTTCATCCAACCGACAAACAAACGAACCAAACGAAGCGAACGGGAGTTTTTCCCAATCCACTTTGTCAAAGCCTGCAGCCCTACCCCACATCCATGCCCGTGTGTGTGTGTGCGTGTATTTACCATCGGGAATCGATTTTCTTGCCACAACTCCCCCGTCCCGCTCCTCACACACACACACTGCATGCACCGAGAGCAGGAATGTTCTTGAAGCAACACTGCAACAGCTAATCGGTGCTGCAATGGGATGATGGAAATGGAGAGGCTCGATAAGGAAAGGAATTCATATGCTTTTTGCCAGCTTGTATATTTTTTTCCTACTTAGCGGAGCGTCGGTTGGGGCACGATAGTTGGGAAGCTGCATGCCTAGTACATATTTTAATCACAGCTGAACCGAGCATTAAATCGTAGCAGGGAGGCTGCTGTGCGGTGAAATTGGAAGAAAATGCAAAGTGCGGCAAACAAACGTCGAGCACATGATTGGATGTAGATTTTTTGTTGTTGTTCGGCATGCCTTTGCACAGAGCTTTTTTCTTCCAATGCATAGAATCATCATGCTCTCTGCTAGATTAGAAAGAAGAGCGAAGCGCAGAAAAAAACATCAAAAGTGCATTTGAAAATGCATTCACTGCAGTTAAGCAGACGTTGAGGGAGAAAGAGAGATGAGAAAATAAAAAAGCGAACGATGAAAGAGAAGAATAAAGCGCACAGAAAAAGCGCTGTGGATTGAGATAGATTAAAAAGCTCGGGCACGACAATCGCACGGTGAGACACACACACGCACACAAGGCCGGTGTGTGAAACATAAAACGGGAAACATGGCCAACCGACACCGATGACGACGACGACGACAAACGGCGACAACAACATTGGCGTCACTGCCGAAGGAAGCCCAAAAATGGGAGGAAAGCACCGAGCGAGCGAACATGAACGAACGGTCGCGCAAAGAATGAAGCGAAGAAATGATCGAAGCAAAACAACAGCCCCAAACAACAGCCCCATGGCTCGCCGCTGTTTCCAGCCTTGCTGCCTCGCCCTGGTCCAGGTGGTGGGGCAGCCGGAATAACGGATCTTTCCAGATACAAATAATACTGTTAGCTTGATTTTCTCCTTCGTCCGGGCCGACGCGCGTTGTTGCGCCGTTCGCTTCTCGGTACCGTTCGAAATCTCTTTTTCTTTTCCACCGGTGCACCTTCACCCCATCCCTCATCGTGGACCCCCTACGCACTTTTCTTTAATTCCTTTTCACCTTTCCTACCCCTACCCGTCGCCCTTCGTTCTTACATGATCGCACTTGGCTTAAGGTTGATGTTGGTCGTTAAGAATTTTAACTTCTCGTACAGCGCGGGTCCAGCGCGTTGTGTCTGTTGAAGCTTTGCTTCACTACCATTGTTGCTGTTGATGTTTCTTCTGGTTGGCTGGTGTTGTTTGCATTCGGACGTGCATCAATGCTCATCTGTTTATTACCATTCTCGACATGGGGGCAGGTTATTTTTCATCCCCAGTTTCTATGGGGTGGAAACAATTTGGCATTATAAAAGTATCGATTTGTCGATACTCCGAAATACCTTTACGCTTTTTACATTTACCCATGACAATAGTAACAAAAACTACTCCTTCAGAGAGTGTAATGTTATTTACATCATGTTTGCGATGGTTTATACTTCAAATTGAAGAGTTTTTTTCTTATTTTTTTCTATAAGAATTTTGTAAGTTCAAAATACATACAGCAAAATCATTAATGATACCTGTAACATGCATAGAAAGCAACTTGAAATAATATTTATTATACGCCGCCTACCGTAACGATACGGACAGTTGTTTTCCTCGATTTGCGAAAAAATGGAAAGAATTAAATAGTAAAAAAAAGTATGATAATTCCACAATTATATTGCATTTGCATATTTTTAACATGATTAAACTTTTCTTAAAATTTTTTATATGATCCAGTCTTTATTTTGCCTCATAAACTACCTTGCGAACACACGACCAAACTTTACAATCAGAAGGGTTCGGACATATTTGAGCTCTGCTATTTCAAAGATTTGAGCTCTGATAAAATCGTAGTTGAGATTTGAGATGATAGTAATAAATAATAATAATAAAAATAATAATGATAATAATAATAATAATAATAATAATACTATTAAAAATAATACTAACAATAATAATACTATTAAAAATAATACTAACAATAATAATAATGATAATAATAACAATAATAATCATAATATTAATAATAATAATAATAATAATAATAATAATAATAATAATACTAATAAAAATAATATTAATAATAATAATAATAATAAAAAAAATAATAAAAAATAATAACAATAATAATAATAATAATAATAATAATAATAATAATAATAATAATAATAATAATAATAATAATAATAATAATAATAATAATAATAATAATAATAATAATAATAATAATAATAATAATAATAATAATAATAATAATAATAATAATAATAATAATAATAATAATAATAATAATAATAATAATAATAATAATAATAATAATAATAATAATAACAATAATAATAATGATAATAATAATAATAATTATTATTATTATTATAATAATAACAATAATAATAATAATAATAATAGTAATAATAATAATAATAATAATAATAATAATAATAATAATAATAATAATAATAATAATAATAATAATAATAATAATAATAATAATAATAATAATAATAATAATGATAATGATAAACTAAAAGTTGTTCTTTTAAATAAATTTAATATTTGTTTAAATTACAGGTTGATAATTATCCTTAAAAAAATGTATACAGCTTTAAAAAAGATATTTAAATAATGTTTAAGTATCCTTAATATATTTCTGTAAATCTCTCCTAACATGTGTTACTAGTATTTTTGGATGATTTTAGATTACTGTACTGTTTATATCTCATAAGATGTGTTTTTTGTATTTCTGGGGGATTTTTAAATACATTAATCATTACAAAAACTTAGTTTTCGAGGTGTCTTTATAGTTATGATACGACCCTAATCTCGTTTTTGTTTTGTTATATTCGTGTAACAGTAATTTTAAAAATTAAAAAAAAACATGAAGATGTGAAATTACAATTAAAAATGAGACATATTCTATTTTTATTTACCTCTTCCAAACTTTCCATAAATTGGGAAAAAACACTCTCTATATAGTTACGATACACATTTTATTAAAGTAAGCCTTATGTAAAAACACTTCACAAAACAGTTATAACATCTTTCTCTCTTTTCTCGTTTCAGGTATGTAACACACATTTCTTAAATTATTATTGGTAAGTTCTCTATGCTACACTCTTCACAAACCAATATTTCACAATTCCGAAACATAATCCAACCATATGGTTCTTCCATTCGAATAAAAGAAACACTCGTATGTGATGCCGATTGTGAGCTTTCCATTTGCATTCAGCATCCCCGAAGGGGTCACATTCCGACACGTGCTTTGGCCGCATGACCCGGATGTAAAGCTCCACGCTCGTGACCTAAAGATAGGCCCAAACATGGCGGCTGGCGCTGCCCGCGAAACGCGAAATGCCACCGAATGTCACTTAATGGAGCATAAATCATAATCTCAGCGGCACAGCGTCGGAGGTGTGTTATTGCGCTGCGCGCGGTTAATCGGTGGAATCGGTGAAATTTCATGCTTCCGTCGCGGATGCGTTTACACACGCGGTGACCGAATTGATCTTGCTCGGACTCGGACCGAACACACTGCCGCACTGTCGCTGTAAACATTTTGCTTGCTGGCAGCCCCGGCTGGACAGGTAACAACATGCCGTGTTCAACACGCTTTTCTGCATGTAAGCCACACTTACCGTAGCCGTGCTGCACAATGCAACCCTTATCGGCGATACGGCAGGCTGGGGCATCGCACACGAACAGTGTCGCCGCTCGTGAGGTTTATGGTTTATTGATTTATGTAAATAATTTAATTAAAGATCGCAGCATGGTGTAGCGTTAGGTTGCTGAGGACAGAGTCGAACCTCCCAAAGGTTCGTTATTGGGCTGATTTTGCACGCCTTCAATCCAAGTCCTGTTCTCGCCGAACGTAGCGTGAAAATTCGTGACATTAAACCCAAGGTGAAACATGAATTACAACAATACCGATTTGGTTAGGCACTTTTGTCAAGCGATCGACTTGAAACATGTTTGAAAGTTCAAGCTTTGAATAGGTTCGATGCCGACAAAGTGCAACACTTTTAAATGTTACGGACGGAATAAATTAGCTACATTAAATATCCCTTATGGATTGGAGCAATTGTGTTTCCGTGCTGTATAAAAATATTGCAAAAAGTGTCCAATGCTGTTCAGACTATTGTTTATTATTTATTGAGCCGTTTGAGACTGCTTTTCTGATCTTAATTTATTTCTAATTTAATCTGCAACTGCATAATCACTGCCAATATCAAACACTACACAGCATCCTTCCTCCCTTTCCACCGCATCAGGACTCTTCATTATCTAACATAGAAAAGGTCATTCGGGTTCATCTGCCCACCAACGATTGCATGATGCAATGTGGGCCAAAATAGCAAAAGAAAAAGAAAAATCAGCCCAATATCATCCTACATCCAAGCGCCAACCTGTTTGAGCGCATCGAGGAAGTACAGAAAATATGGAAAATATTCGGTGCACACTTTCGTAACCATACGTCTGGCTGGCTCCCGACCAAACGAGGAAGAGGGAACGAGAGGCGGAGGAAAGAAATTGCCAACAAACAGCAAAAAAATGCGCTTTACTGTATGCGCCTGCAAACGGTGGTCAGTTGGATGGGAGAGTGTAGCAACAGCATAAATAGCAACAGGCTCATCAACACCTTTCAATCCATTCGAATAGGAAGATTCACCACTTCCCGTGGCATTAGGTGAAGATGGCAAGTAAGAAACAACGCCAAAGCAACGCCAAAGAAAACGAAGAAACGGCATTTCATAATCGCATCTGAATTGATCTTTTCAAGCGGGGGGGTTTCCTTTGCCGTTTTTTTTTTATCTTCTCTTTCTTTCCCTCTATCACCACTATGTGGCTCGATCGGTGCTGTCTGCATTTCTCCGCGAAAGGCCAACAAGATTCGGATCCCAAAAGCAGCGCCGAGAGGTGTGGCGGTGCCCGAAAGCACCCGGTGCAGCTGAAAGAGATGATGAATCGCACACGTCACGAGGTCGTTGCCCTCGCTGTAGCGCATGGTTCGGGCCGGGCCGAAGCAGAGAAAAGATGAGATCACCCGAAACCTAGACCGGAGCGCTCCGGAACGCAGGCAAGATCTATCCCAAGATGTTACGATGTACCGGCTAGACCAAGCGGAAAGGATCGATCGAACGTGCAGCAAGGTTTGTCGGTATGCTGGAAGGGAAGGGACAGTAACGCACCGGAGCATTAAAGGTAGAGAACATGAGGCAGCACACGTGCAAGAACGAATGGTTCGGGAAGGAATGGTTCGATCGGAATGGATGCGGCTCCAGACTGGCTGTGAGGAGGGCTTTTGGGCCTTTTTTTTCTTTCTTTCTTGCCCTGTCTTTTTGGCATCTTCATCGCTCGGCGAGTTTAAGTGATTTGGATGCTTTAATGGGAAGAATGTCAGAGCAAATGTGATGCTAAAAACGACGTTTCTTTTTCGTTGGAAGAAGATTCAATTATACAGATCCATACATTGTGCTCTGACTTCCAAATAAATTTACATTCATTTGTGTTTTTGAAATTGTGTTGCAGTTTGTTCAAAGCAAATTATAAAAGATAACATCAATTACATTAATTTTGAGTGATATTGTTGTTTCTTTAAATAAATTTACTAACAACAACACTCAAATGTCTAGGATCACAAAGTATTTTTAATACGATTGATTTGTCAAGATGTTTAACTTAAAATTCAAATATAACTTGATTTTCTATCACTAACACATCTTGCAACAATAAACATATTTATACCTCTCAGTGTTAAAGAAAAATAGAAAAAAATGTTAAATATTTGAAGTAATCGTGATTTAAGATTAAATTGCTCTCCAGTCATAGAAACACGAAGCTGCATCGGTGTAAATTACAATCTATGTAAATACAATAGACAAACAGTAAAAGTGTGAATACAAAGCAAGCAGCAATACACACCTCATCTTTGACAAACGCCTCCGTCGGTGGGTCTAGCCGCGCTGCAAGAGATAAACATTCCCACCGAAGAATGTTTCTCTTTATTGTACTTTAATTGCATGGACAATCCATCATCTATGGTTTGCCGCTGGCAAGCAGGGCAAGCCTAAAGAAGAAGAAGAAGAAGCAAAAAAGGCAACAAAACAATAGTTACATCGTAATGAAAGAAAAACTACAGTGCCTTCATCGGTGCCTCCCGAACCCGCACCCGAAGCCAGAACTGCAGATTCGTGACCGCAAGAAGGACACCGAGAAGGTGTAGGGGCTGGTGCACAACCTCGCTGGCCTTTTGCATAAATCAACCAAGAGGGTAGCCAAGAACGCAATAGAACGAGCATTAGACCGTTGGTTTGTGTAAATAATCATAAATCAATAAACGCTCAATGAGCGGGCGGGCGGAGGAAGGTACCGTGCCATGCTGCCCCACCGCTCTGGGGGAATCGTCCACGGGCAGGCGGATTGTTCTTCACGGCCAACTCATTCGCCAGGCCCACTCAAGAGTGTGATTTCGTACCGGCGATAAAGCTAGCTAATGGAAGGAAACAATCGAAGCCCGTGAAATGGGGTGGGAGGGGTGGTGGTGGTGGTGGTGGTGGTACTGGGGGAAAATGCATCGATCCACACCCGATCGATAACTCTTTGCCGGTGATCTTTGCGCGTCAGAAATCGGAAAGCGAGAACCGGGTACCGCGGTCGGCTGCACAAGGATGCAACATGGCGCGAGCGTACGCGTGCTGATGGATGGTCCGGTCTTTGATTCTACACATCCATCCGTTTGGCGCGAATCAACCGTACCGAGAACAAAGCTCAAATGCGCCATGAAGATACAAAATCCGAATCGACTGTTCAGCACAACAACAAAGGGCCACATTATGGCGATGTTTGTCTGTGCCCGAAGGTGCGAATGGACCATTCTATTCTTTGGCGCGCGCATCGTACTTGTGCATCGATGGAACTAAGTGCAAGCTAGTACCAGTGTGTATGTGTGTGTGTGTGTATGTTAGATGGTCAAGAGAGTTTCGCACAAGAAAGCGGCACCCTGCTTGACTGTCATCTACAGCGCTGCCTGCGTCCATGGTCACGGTACGGTGCAATTCGATGCGCTAAAGTGCATTTGTTGTTTATTGCATTGGTTTGCATTGTTGGAGGGATTGAAATTTGTTTTTAAATTATGGACATGAGTAAGGCAAACATAAACAAGCAATTTTTTTACCATTAGTCGTTTTTTTTTATTTGCTTTCATGTTATTGAGGTATAACATAAAACAAACAGAAACAAAAAAGGATTTAATCAAACATTGCCTTGGAATTGACACTCGTTTATGGTAACAACATGCTATCACTCACGCTTACTGGTAGAATATTGTAATGTAGGAGAGCTTCATCGAATTTATTAGACAGTCTTGTGAAGTCTATTAAACGGTTCCTCTATTGATCGCATTGAAATATATTAACAATATTAACTAACGAAACTTAATAAGTCGTGAAGAATATAACTAGCCATAAAAGAGATGTTCGATGTCAGTTATCCAATATAAATGAAATGATTATTCGAATGATGAAATGAATAGATGATTACACTTTCTTCTCTCTGTAACGCAAATAACAAATCTAGATCTATCAATAATATCATCCAAGATTTGTTGAAAATATCAAACATCATAAAATAAGATCCATTCATCGATCAATATGCCTGATGGTTGTAATAAAACATCCATAAGATTAACACCATAACCCAAAAAACCAAACTTTCTCTTCAACCATTCAAGCGGCGTTCTGGACGAACCACGAACCAAAGAAACCGCCCCGAGAAATGCGTGTCATGTAAGGTGCAACACGCCTCCACACCTAGCCTAGCTGTATCGATTAACGCACCAGTATGGAAAGCAGGCTACACTCCCTTCTCAACCGATTACTCAACCGCCGCCGGCCAGGATGGTCAACTTTCTACCGGAATTCGTTGTTATTATATCATAGAATATTTAATTACTAGCGTGCTAATGCACCACTCCTGCCACTGCTGTACAAGCTCCCAGAGCGATCGTCAGGTTCGTGTGCAGCTCGAATGTGCACTGATCGGCTCCTAGTGCGGACTGGGATCGATCAAACCCTACCAAGGTGCAACGGCTTTCAATGAACGATCAAGAAAAAATTACCCATTGACAGCCATCTTTCAAAGTGGACATTTGACAGCTGGAGGCTAAAGTCTCCGGTAAAGGGTTACTGCTGTCGCTTGGATAATCAGCAAATTATGTCGGCCCGATACTTCGAGCGCCGATAAGCATGGCAAATGGTCAAGCAAGGATGTGGGAAGACCGGAGGGACTTATCTCTACAAACCTTGGGCACCGGTTTTTTTCCTTCTACGCCTCGCGATGTGTTTATTACGTCTCAGTGCGCGACAGCATCAAGCGGCTGTTGGAAATGTGGGTCATAATTTGCGCGCCCGCGCGCTTGTTGATTGATTACCGATCACTTCATGTTCGTTTAATTAATTTATCATTGATCAGCATGTTGGCTACTGCTTTTGGGAAATCGTTACATGATAAAGCTAGCGAGAAGGTTGTGAAGTGAAGAAGTCGGAGAAAAACGATGCATTTAAATACATAAATTAATTATTTAAAGTAATTTGGTTAGAGATTGCATCGCCTTAATCAATACCCAACGCACACATGCAGCTCTCCCAAGGAAATTATTATTTTATATCGCTAGTAACATCACAAACATACATCTCGCAGAGTGCAATCGCCTCTCCAGTAACCCGCTCGCACGGGACAGTGAATTAATCATCCAAACACTCCAGGCTGCCGTTCTAAAGGCCATAGATCAAGCTTTTTTTCTCTCCACTTGTCTGCCCAACCGTCTCGCTCACGGCAATCCCGCTCATACTACCAGCCCAGGGCTCCGTTGCAGTGTGAATGCACTTGCAATTACGCAATCTTTGTTTACATGTGCAAACGCAAAGCAACGTAAATCTATTACCATGTTTGTACAACAAGCAAACAGCTCTCGCAGGCACCGCTTACCGTTCGTCTGTTTGTCTGCTGCAGCAGCAAAAGATGCACCACCACCCCATTCGCCTCTGTAGCTTCCCTTCTGCACCCTCCCCGGTGCCATATGGTCGGTTTAAGACGAACTCACCCGTACCACCCCGTTGGGTGAAATGAAACGAAACAAATCGAAGTGAATCGAGCTTCCAGCTCACTGCACGCACTACAACTGCATGTACGCTGGTTCGCACTCTTCGTTCGTTCGCTTTATTGCACTATTTTCTTATCAGTTTAAGGGAATGCTGTTCCCTTCCCTTGCGTACAATCCCTCCAACACACACGCACACACACGCACACTCTATCGGGATGCATTTTGTTTGCGCGTTTTTTCGCACTATTTGCGTGAGAAATGGGCAATGTTGTGGTGGTGCAGTACGGTGCTGTACGCGGGATGGCACCCAGGGCACTTGAAACGCAATCCCTTCTTTACGTGCATCCCCATCGGGCCGAGGTGGGTGAACGATAAATAACAGTACGGGGGTTCATTCCACCCGTCACTGTTGGATGGGTTTTTTGGTTTCTTAGTAGAACGGGTTCGATCGTGCCGTACTGAACTGCACCGCGGGACGACTGCAAACTGGATGCAGTTCCTGTAGTAGTGGGGTGCAGCAAGGGAATTGGAGGAAGTATTATGCGTGGTAATAACGTTTTCATTTACAAGCAATCAATTTATTGGTCAATTTTGTGGATAACTTGCTTTTCCGAGTGATGATGGGGGTTAACAATTGGAGCCTTTAACCTTTCTACATTGCATTACTTTAAGGTAAATAGATTTCCATCCTGGAGAACAACAATCTAAACGTTACCAACAATATTAAAGTTTTGACAGGCGTCACAAGCAATGCTTTATTACTTCCGATTGCTTCAATCACTACAAGACTTCAAACCGGCTCAAAGCATCAAGCTTGAACCTCAATTACCGTTCTAATATTTTCTTTATGTTATCCACCCAGCCACCCAGCTTGTAATGTGCTCGACATTTGATGGCGTTTGTTTACGATACGATCGCCAAACCTGGTAAACCTTGGACAGGATGGTTAATTTGGTGTTCGCTCAAAGCAAAGAGCGCTAAGAGCGGGTCCGTGTGTGTTTTTGCCAAGACCCTGCTTGCCCGATCGATTCCAACCTGCCCGTGCTGGGTGCCTCGATCGTGGCCATTTTTCATCGGCTGGCCCGGCCAGAAAGTTGCGTTTCGCCGACGCTGGCGCACCGTATGCAGCGTTGGTGGCCTTCGGATTCTTGACCAGCGCCAAGCCCGTAGCGATGCATCGAAAGCGCGTTTGCGTTCTCTGATTTCTAGAATTTCCATCCCTCGCAGTGACTACTTGTGCCGTGTGCGTGTGTGGAAGAACGTGTGTGTGTACATTAGCACCGACCAAATCGAGTGCACCTAGTTGACCTTCGGTGCAGCTCAAGAAGCAGTAAGTAAGAAAAAAACCGTTTGCAGCTAGCTTGAGTTAAAAGGGTAAGGGTGAACTGTAAAGACACCTATTTGGACAAACTAACTTTCGATCAAGAAGCAATAGGTAAGACACACCGTCGTTTCCGTCGTAACGTAGTGCAGCGTATGGTAAGGCTTAGAACGTTGGAAGAAAACAAAAAAACCCCTTCTAACACCTTTCGGGTGATATATGCTTGTGCAGAACAGCGTTCTAGCAAGTGACCACTTGCCCACCGTTTACAAAATTCACCTGCTAACGGGCTTCGGGTATCGCGCTACACCCCACTGCCAGCATTGGATAATTTCAGGTAATTATTCTAATAAAGCGCTGATTAGCTAATGTCTCTAGCTCTTGGGTGTCTAGCAGCAGCGAGGGTGGGGACGACGATAGGGCTGCCGTCCTTGTCGCGTTTGATAGATCGATGAACCGCGAGCGTGTCGAGGCCAGCGTCGTCTGCGCACTTAGAACGTTGGAGACTGCTTCACGGGCGAGCGAGAGAGTAGCACAGACATCCACAGACACGGCAAACGCAAACCAACGTGCATCGGACCACCCCATATATGCGGCGGTACGATCGCATCACCGATCGGTACCGACTTCCACCACCATCGTGTATCTAATGGTTGTATCTGCTTCGTTGAGGGTAGTTGGTTCGTTCTCCTTCTGTCTTTTCGATACAAACTAAACGTGAGGAATGGAAGAGAGAGAAACGAAGAGTCTGAAGAGGTTTTATTTGGAGATAAAGAAGTGCAATAACTACTGCTACTAGTGCCAGGGAGTGCAGTTTCGAAGGCTTTTCGAATATTTATCACAGAACGTAAAAGGAATTTTCAATCGATCTGATGCTTCATCTAGGCCTAGTCCATATACCATTTTAATCGTTTCCTTTAATTTTATCAAGAATTATAATGAGCTGAAATATATGACTCATTATTCAACTTCGAGGTCCAATCATTAGTTTCCCCGAAGCATTCATTTGTTCTAGGCTTATGCTCAGGATTTCACATTTTAATCCGATTATTCTATATGATCCGGTCATAATTATGTAAAATAATCGAGAATCTTGATTTAAACTTCTAATATTATATCTTATAGTGGGCAATATTTCCCAAACCGAAAAACTCACCTCTAGACTGCATGTGACTCCCTCCACCACCCAGCAACACTATTGTCTCGTGCAATTTATCTCCCGTCGTCTAAGCTATGCAGACACTTCAACCCCTCTATGCTGGCTTGATGATTGATTGAAAGAAGCAACGGTACGGAAACCATTCGTCTCTCGTTCGCTGGGAGGCTCGCTCTCTGGTGAAGATGCGGCGACATTTAACCCTTTCTCGAGGTCCAAAACCTCCCGAGGCTCCCTTTCGCCCGTGCCCATTTACGGGAAGCTGGGCTTTTGTGCAGAAAAAGCCGGAGACAAATGGCCCGAAGAAGATCCGTACGTTATGAAACCAATCGATACGGACGTGGCGGCAATCGATCGATTGGTGAATCGAGAAGAAAAAGGAGATTGAGCGGGAAACATGTTTTTGTGGGGGTACTTACTCCATCACGGCAGCAAAGCTTATCCTCAGCCAAACAATGGATGAAATTTGATGTAATTTAGTCATTTTATGGGCAATTTGCATGTGAGGCTCTCGTTTTTGTTGTGCTTGAAAATAGAAATTGCTTCATTTGTAATGGTATATGATTGATTTGTTTAATTTGTTTGCCTCTATAATCACTGTTGACCAATTAAGGCGCATAGTTATTAGCATTCAAAGTACAGTTTTGAGTGTAAGCATGCGTTCAATCAGCGGCAGCCATAAACGACCCGTGAGAACGATTATGCACGATACATTTATGCTGGGAAGAAAGTAATCCTTTCCATTGTGGAGAAATTAAAGCATGCACTTGATGGTTTCCTGCCATCCATCGTTTTAACCCTTTCCTGGTACTTAAAGCTAAACAAAACTCACCAAGAATCATCTAAAACGGAAACATTTCATGGATCGATTGAAATCGATTCGGTTATTTGGCAGCCTCACACTTGATGGTAGCCGCACACATGCTGCTGCAATGGATGAAGCGAACGGTTTTACATGCACAGCACACAGCAGGAAACCGACTCCTACAGCATCTTCGGTCGGTTTCACAACGGCCGGGCTGCACCGTGTATCGTCGACAGCAAAATCTCCCCGTGTTTGCGCGTCGGCGGATGTGGATAAATCGCAAGACGTACGTACCACCGCAAGAAACCGAAAGAAGAGGAGAAAAACAACCACCACATAACGGAGTGATGCAACGTGCAAGGGAGAATAAACCATCACGCCAGTCATTCACCAAGAAGGTGCATCCTCTAAGGATATCCACCGCTGCAAACATAGTCGAAGGAGTTTTTTGTTCGAACGGTTCTCTACTTAGCTCGTAGCTAGAACCTTTTTTTTTGTGTATCCTTCTTTCAGCTTGATTCTTGCACCGAATCAGAGCCGATCCTCGACTGTTGCGCAACCTGCCCAGCATTGAATGGCAGAAACGAGCCGTGCTGCCGAGAGCCAGGGCGATGTGCGCTGTAATGCGATAGCGCAACATTGCACCCATGGCTGCCTCCACACAGCTGTTCTTTTGCACGGCATCTGGAGCACCTTTGCCGGAGGGCTGACGGGGTAATTTGCAGCGCTGTTTCGTTCTTACTGCCAAACAACTATTCTTCAGTGTGTTTTTTTTTTGTGCTGCTTCTACACCTTTTTAAAGCGCACGGTTGTCACTGGAAATGGTACCGAGGCGCAATTGAACGGTGTCTGGACGGAGTAAAACGGTTCCATTCTTGCTCGTGTGCGCGCGCGCTCTCTTACCGTTAGAAATGCCAAAAGTGTTTGGGATGAAACATTGATCTAGCGAAGACGCAGAAAACACAAAACCCATGCTGCCAAACCACATGTCTAATGATCGGCAAATGGCACACGCTTAAAAGTTTTTTTTTAAGATATGATGCCAAAGAAGCTGCTGCCAACTTGCAACAGCATTGCTACCGATGGGCGTAGTTTTGCAGGACTAGGTTACCTAGTCTTACGAGTAGCTAGACATTTCGTTCGCTCAGTTCCTAACTGATCACATTTATCACCTAACTCAGTTCCTTTTCTGATAAATATTTCAACTGAAATTAATATTTGAAAATCAAATGCAGTTACAGTGATAAAAACGACTATGTGTAGTCGTTTTCCCTTTTTTACTCTATAAATTCGACCCCAGAGAACCTATTTTTTCTGTAAGTTAATATTTTTTACTCTGAAAGAAATCTTTGTAAATTTATAAAGAATTAGAAAAAAGATGTATCAATCAATTAGATGATTAATTTCATAATTGCTTTAATTGAATAATTTTGTTACAAAAAGTTTCAGACATAAACTATAATTTTGAAGGATTTTCTAAGGAATGAAAAATTGATGCCTTGAAGATATAATTGAAGATATAATATGAAACCTTTTGCATTCGAGTTCGTATTCCGTATTCAGATGTATGCTTTTGACTAAAATACTTTTGTTTCTTGTTACTAATATCTTATTATTTATAACTAAAACCAAGTTCATGAAACACTTTGATACATCGCATAACAACTGATTATAGCATCAATCAAGAATTATGTTGGTTATTGTATGTTGTCCCAAGATGAAGTTAACGAGATGTATTTTATGTTCCAAGATGAAGCCATCTATAGCATGCGTTATAAGATAAAAAAAAACCAATTACAATAATAAAAGCGGCAGTTAATATTCAAAAAAATTGAAACAAAATCTACAAAGTTCTTGTAAATTTGCTGTTCAACTATGAGCTATGAAATTTCTCAGAAGAATACGGAAAACAATTGCAAGACTCTGCTTTAGTAATCAATAGTTGAATTAGCTTATTAAACCTGTTATGCTCCGCTTCGATCTCCAATATTATCTTTTCCCTTGAATTAACTCATTTTATAACTTTCGACAGCATGCTTCAAAATTAACCCTATTTTACCTCACTCTTGGTCAGTCTTAGTCTGGGCATCATTATCTCATTCAGTAGTCAATCCTTAAAGGAAACATCATGCCCTCCCTGTAGCTGCTAATACGCATGGACCACATTTCATTCCACCTGTAGCGTAGACAACACACAAAGTGCACAGTCTGCTCATCCACTACCACAACCGGCTAAACAAATCAAACATACAACAACAACAACACTCACTCACACACACACGACCGTGGACGTTTGGCCGGGACCTGCCAGCTCCCGAGTGATAGGGATGCGCTGGTGATAATTGTCGGCTTAACGGTACCGTGTGCTCCATTCGGCTCGGTACCAAACCAAACATGCGCAAGCCGTACGGGGATCAAATAGCGAACGCTAATAACCCGTACGGTTGTTCTGCAATTAGAAGCTTCGCTCGAAACCATTTTCCATGCTGCACACAAGCTTCCACAGCTGAAGGCGGCGAATGAAGGGGCCGAAGCCGAAGGAAGCGGAGAAAATGGTGGAAGCACCGAGCGCCGCGGTTGTAGGGTAATCGCTTTAATTGTCTGCAGCATGATCCATTTTTCCGTAAGAAAAACAGTTGCAGCAGCAGCAGCAGCAGCAGCATTGGCGTCATTCCCGGCCTTTACCAGGCGGGAAATCACTTTTTGGATGTGTAATTTTTGCCTCCACTCGCGGTATCGGTAATGATGTTTGAAAACATTATTGGGACTGGCTTTCTAATTGAGCGCTTTTTTTCGGGCTTGCCTCTTTACAGGTGTGTGGCGTCCATTTTCCATGCATTGTGCATTAAGCGTTCGGAAGTTGCTTCGAATGGGCATGAACGCACGTTTTTTGTTGTTGCCCATTTACAAACACGTGCACGGGAAAATCAAGAACATTTCCATTCAATTGACTCCATCAAATGCTGATCACTTCCTTCGCACATAGAAAAAGGGTTTTTTTTGTATTATTCTGGGCATTAAAAGGCCGTCATTTATTCACACCTGTTACGCGAAGCGTAAATAATGACTGTTTGCATTGATCGATGTTAAACGATGCTCGCTTTTCCATCATTTGTTTCTTGCAAAGTGCCGCGAAAGAACAATAATAACGCTTGTTTGCCCGCCCCAAGCATCGGCAAGCCACTTTAGTACCGTTCCTGCCTGGCTTGACCCAAATCTGCTTTCAACTACCGAAAATCTTTCTGCTCATAAAGACATTAAAACCGAACATAAAGCGTACGACACGCCGGGGTCGCACATGCCAGGAGCGACAACATAAATGAAACTTATGCAACGACAACCGAGAACCGTTTGGCAGTGTGTCCCGTGTAGGGTAGGTTACAGAAAGTGTGAAACATTCAACATCCCGTTAAGTTAGGGAACCTTGCTCCACACACAAACACACCGATAGACGCGGAAAGGAACGAAAATTAAATCATGAAGCCGCGATGCTTCACACAGTACTCTTTATTGTGCGTTCCCCGTCGTACGGTAACGGTTTTGGGCCGGCGACAAACAATCGTCCGCTGTACTGCCGATGGTGAGAAATCTGCGGCTACCGTTTTTTTTTTGTGCAAAGCTATCGTTGGGGAGGGGTTTTTGTTGTTGTTGTTGTTGTTGTTAGTGGCTGCCAAAACTCGCCCCAAAAGCCAGGAAGACACCGGCGTCGTCTCCAGCATAAGAAGAAATGGGTCAACCGTCAACGGGGAGAACGGGGAAGCCGAAATCTTCCGTGGGATTCGCCGCGTCCACCACGTCGGGCGGACTTCACGTGAGCGGAATCGGTAATAAGATGGATGGTCTCATCGACACAGGAGCACACTCACACGCCCAATGGTCGTGTTTTCGGCATGCACATTCCCGCGAAATGCAACCCAGCCGCGCGGCTCATTGAAATGCAATCGTTGTGGCCCGCTTTTGTGACGGTAGGCAGTGTGCGATAATATTTGAAATTTCTCTCCCGCATTTCTTCGTGCTGCCGCATGTGGGACTGGAACGGTCGACTTGTGATGCCAAGGGGAAGGAAAGGTGGAAGTTTTATTAACAACTTTATTTGCAGCTCAATTAATGGCCAAAGAATGGACGTAGGAATTTCGATCGAACTGCGATCAAGGGAAAGAAAGAAGGTCGTTCAATTGAAGATGGAAATGGTTGCGACTTTGTGTTTCTGAAGGCTTTGTACTGCTTGCTTCTATAAAGGTTAATTTCTATAAACTTTGCAGAACTCTAATATTAGAATATTGACAGCATGATTTTGTGCTTGATTAAACGTACATCGAAAATCATAGAAAATTTGATGGACTGCCTTTAATAAAACAGATAATTCATAGTCAAGCAAATTCTGATTGGTCATCAGCTGAAAGCAAGTTGCTATAATTGTTTATCAGATTTAAAAATGTTGATGCAGTACAAATGACATAGTATTGTTCTTAGAAGACCTCATTAAAAGCTTAGAGTAATAAGAAGGGTTTTAACAAAATAATAAAAAATATTATCTTTTCACGTGTATTGTTAGGATTAAGATTGAAATTGAACTACGACGATGATGGTTGTACTTTCTCTGGTTAAGCTTGGTACTTATTTGTCTCGAAGTTGTCAAAATCAAATTATATCTTTAATATGATTATTCTTGTTTTTATTTATGTGTTATCTTGTATTTTATTTTAAAAAAATATCTTTTGTTTTAAAATTGCAAAAAACGGCGATGTCCGTCGAAAGGTGTTCAATCATCGTACATTGTTATAAATAAAATTATATTTTAAACTGATCAAACGCAATGTTCGTGTACAAATCATCATACACGATCAAGTTGACTGTAAAAAACAGCATTTTTCACCCCCATACTCAAACGCAAAGCAGCAGCAAACGACGGCTGATGCTTTTTTCCATCACGCCAACTTTTCTTATCTGAGGCCCGCGTAAGCTCGCACAAAACAATACCGTATCATGCGTCAATTACAAACCATACGGTACTCTCGCACCACTCCCGCCCATTGTACGGCACATAGTACAGCACTACACACATACACGCACGGCCTCAGCTTCAGCGCACTGTTTCTTGTGGGCAACGCTTCCACCGTGTAAGTGTAATGAAATTTATGGTACGGGCTGCAACGCGAAGAAGAAAAAAAAGGCACGGGTAGGAGGGGAGCAACATTAAACACAACGAAGAACAATCTCATAACCATAATCATGATCATAATCGTACACGGTGGCGGTAGCGGGGTGTACTTGCTCGCTAGCCTGGGCCGTTGTGTTTCTTTTGCTTGATCATCTCTGCTAGCAAAAAGAATCTTAGAAGCCAACGTCTATAGAATTTCATTAAAAAAACAACAATTGTGTCGTTATGATGCAGCCAGAACTAGAGCTTGGATGTAATTCATAGGAGCAGCAGCCTGCTGATTCTAGACGACAAAAACATAGTGGTGAGGCTCAAACGAACGAGAAATGTGCACACACCTCCACATTCACGAGCGCGCATGAATCACACCAACATGTGCAGCACAGGCCAGATCGCTCACAGGCATGCATTGATTTATGCACCACACAAGGGGATCACCACACGAGAGCATAGCACATTAATGCCCAAATGAGGAATAGGCGAACGACTGTTCCGCCCGCTCCCATCCCTGGCCTGCGTTGCTTTGGCGTGGCGGCGGCGAGTTAGTTCACCACAACATCTCCGCACAAAGCGGGGACACTCCTTTTTTGCCGTTGCCGTACTAGCTCGTCTCTATGCAGCTCCGCGTGCAGGCTAGAATGTAGAACAGCGAACGGAACCAGCCGATAGATGCATGGCGGAACAAAAAAGAACGATGCTAGATGTTTGCTGCCGATGCAGCAGCGAAGCTCCGGGGGGAGAGAAAAAAAAGAAATAAAATTAGATGATCGAACATGAATTGCACGCGATGCATCCCGAGCGGAAAAAGGGGGAAAGAAGCAGCTAGATTAGTACAAGAAACTGATGCTTCGTGGGGTGGTGAAGAACAGGAAGAAACAATGAAGAAGAAACAAAATTCCTCCCACCGTCATCATCATCATCGTCAGTGGCGTTGCACACGTGCACTAATACTAACTTAGTGTCACGTGCACTAATGTGCTCGCTGCTATCGAAGCTAGTGGTAGTAGTTTAGCTTTCCATCTACACATACATGTACCTTGGTACTCCATCGAAGCATAGAAGAGCACTGTTAGCAGCATAAAACTGATGTTGGTGCGGGAAAGGCAAGAGGGAAACACTGGTAGCGGGATAGAATCCGTTAGAAAAACTCTACGATCTAGCCGGTCTGGGCTGTTCAAAAAGCGCCAAAGAACATTGAGTTGAGTGAGATGGAAAAATTACCCAGCCAAAGAAAGAGAGAGAGAGAGAGAGAGAGCGCCGTAGAGCGATAGAAAAAGAGAGAAATTGCATGCAAGAGAATTCTCACTGCTCGAATGCCAACATAAAACAACATGCTGCATCTCCATCCCTTTCTCTCTCACTTGCTCTCTTCGTCTAGCAAAGAGGTAAAAAAGCACAGTTAGAAAAACACGTCCAAAAGAGAGCATAAAGTGAGTAAAACGATGCTCTCTTGTTTAAAATTTAATCCAAATAAAAGCTACTGTTGTCTAGGTGCAAAATAATTAAAAAAAAAAACAACATAAAAATGTCTAGTTAGAAACCCAACCAGCATAACACATCAACATAGAGCTGAGCTGAGAAACACAGCATAAAAATGAGAGAGAGAGCGCACGTTGAAAAGCGACTCGCATGCGAGAATGCACTTTGCAGCATAAAAGCGGTTTGCGAGCGAGAGAGCAGGAGAGCCGAAAAGCTGGGAGAAAATACACTCGCCGCCGTAAAAGCGTACAAATAAAAAAAAATGCTACTGCTGTTGCGTACCGTTTGTTTCAGTTGGAAGGAATGGTACAGCGAGCGGACTGGCGAAGGGTGGGTGAGCGGGCGAAAAAACGGAGAAGCGAAGAGATGTTGCACGCGAGTAACGGGTGTTATGTGCCAAAAGGGGGGCCAAAGACGGTCTATGAATGGAACGGAGCGAGCGAGAGAGCAAGAGAGGGCTAGCAAAACCTCAGCTTGTGCGTGCCATCTGCGAGGGCAGGGAGCGGAAAGCCACGGAACACGAGAAGAGCGAGAGAGAGCGCGCAGGCAGGCAGGCAGGCTGGCTGGCTGGCTGGCTCGTATGGTCGGGCGGACTGTGGCCCCCGAGTATGGTCGGGTTTGAATGGTGGTGGAAATATTATGTTTTGTATTTTCTCTATGGACCAGTCTTAAGCCGTACCTCGTATCGAACGCATCGAGCGGTTGCGATCGATCGCTGCCGCCGCCGTCGTCGTCGTCATCGTTTTTCGTCGTTGCCGCCGATTTTTCTTCGTCGTCATCAAATCGTCCGCTACGTTCCGTTACGTCACCGTACGTCTGTTTGGTTTTGGTTTTGGCGAGTGTGTGTGTGTGTGCATTTTTGGGTATTTGTCCTCTATTTCGTGGCAGTGTTTAGTGCCTGATCGTGCAGTATAAGCCAATATAGGCAAGGTTCGTTCTTTGCAGTGACCCAGTAGCGTTTTTTGTGTGTACCAGCTCGGGGGGGCGTGTGAGAGGATCGCAAAAGTTTGTGACGATACGAACCCAGATCCAGACGGTGGGAAGGTTCTGGAATGAATATTCCTGCTGGAGGGGATAACCGCGTGACCAGCAAGTGTGAGATTGTTTTGAAGCAAAGTTCGATGTTTTGAAGAAATCATCTGTGTATTGGAGTTAAAAAAACGTTCGTGTGGGATTTTTGAAAATTATGTCTCGCAGTTTACAAAAATAAAAAAAATCGTGGAAATACAAAAAAGGCAATATTATAGTTTAATAACAATATGTGAAAAGCAAGCGCAAGCAAAATAAACAACAGATAACCAACGCAAAATGGATAACAAAATGACAAATCACATCGAAGAAGTAGCCAAATGTTTCAAAAGAAATGAAAAGAAGTGATAAATTGATGTGTCTCAATAGTAACCGGTTGCAGGAAATAAAGAAGAAAAAAAACCCCGCCGAATAAACAAGCAAAAAGATATGATCGGCCAGATAATCGACCAACAAGTAAAAGAAAGTTTTGTGCAAAACAAAATTCGAATGAAATATTAACAAGTGAGTAAAGGAGAGAGAGAGATAACCGCAAAGAAGAGAAACGACAAACGACTTCATCAGAAGTGCGAAGACAAACGAATGGAAAAATAAAGTGCGTGCCCAACCTAAAGGAACCGTTAAAATCCATTGTCGCCGATTGTCGCGGGTGAGACAGTGTAACAAAAAAAAAAAACAAACCCAAGTAGCGAAAAGAAAAAGTCAACCAATACAGAGATAGTGTAAAAGGGTAGCTGCTTAAGAAGCTGAAAACAAAATTAAAAATACCCCTACCACAAGCGGTGATTTTTCGTGGGGAGGGTGGAGACCACTGGCAAGCGACGGAAGTGGATGGCGTCCGTTACTACTGCGTCTCCTTGCGCTGCATCCGCTTATCCGGTCGCGGACAAGATTCGATCTCCGCTGGCTGAGAAAAGGCGCCCAATCCGTCGACGCGATCACGATCTAGGCGGGCGGGCGCGCGCGCGCGAGCGATCGCGAGCAGTGAATTTCACGTTCGTCATTTCTTTTGCACTTTCGGGGCACGAACGCAACTCCTGCCCTGGGCTGCGCCATACCCCCTGTGCCCAAAACATTCCTGAACGATGATTGTCATTCACGCGCCGCACACCACGACGCCACGATGACGATCGCGGGCTGATGATCGTGAGCCGTACGTACCCGTGTGGTCGGCGGTGATTCGGCCGCTGTTTGGCGCTGCTCTCGCCCGGTGAAAAGTGAAGTGAAAGAAGCATTAAAAAATTTCACCTTACATAACGTCACATTAAGTTAACACATCGAATCGTATACCCTTTCCCTGTGCCACCCCGGCCACCCTGTGAGTGTGTATAGGGGGGATTTGCGCCGTCTGATCGGAACCGGACTGGACAATCCCCGGCCCATGCCCGCCCCCCTACGCCAACCAGCGCGTGGTTTGGTCGGTCGCAACAATCACAGTGTCTGTGCGTTGAAGCTTTCTGTGACTGTGTGTGTGTGTGTGTGTGCGTGGCGTGTCTGTGTATGCTTTTCGTCTTCTTCTGTTTCGTCTGGTGCGTAGGAAATGCACCCGATAGTGGATTGATACGAAATTAACATAATAACAGCGAAAATGTGATTTGAAATTTGAATCCATCCTTGGCTGGGTGGGTGACCGGTTCGCTTTTTGATACATCTTTGTTGAATGCGTTCCGTCCGGAAACACCAAAACACCCGTCCCGCAGAAGGAATGATTACGCATACGCAATCGTGACGTTTCTTGCACCACGCGAAAGTCCAAACGGGTGGGATGTTGATGTGTTTGTGTGTGCGCGCGCTCTTGTGTGTATTGTGGCTATTCGTTTATTGCACGAATCATCACGGCGAGATGGAGAAGCCCACCTGGTGGTCGTGGTGATCTTTGGTGGATTTTTTTTGTCTGTTGGGGCGCTGCTATTAGCGATCGTTTCTCTCTCCGCAAAGCGTGTGTTAGACAACCGTTAATGTGTACATAACGTAAAACAGCATGCAGAAGAAGAAGAAGAAGATGATGAAGAAGAAGAAGAAAACAGATGCCACCGGAATATTTCCGGAAATCCCCTGAACTTCGGAGAAATGGTCGGATAAAAACGAGAAATGACCGCAAATGTCACAGAAAATAGAAAGACAATCGCGTCGGATGCGCGTTTTGCACCTCGCCACAAGTTGTTGTGATATATGCTACCGAGCAAAATGTCATCGAATGAAAGTGGCACAAAACAGGATAAGATTTGGATGATGCGGCGGAATCGATACGTGATTAGATTAGTGTTTCATATGCAGATTCCGTGTGAAATGGATTTCCAAATACCATCTGTTAGTGAGGACGTTGCGTGCGTGTAGCTTAAAACTTGAACTGTGGGGTAGTGTATTGCTGAGATTACGGTTGTTTTTGAACGTAGAGTGTGATTTAAGTTGATTGAAGATGCTACTTATATCTCGATGAGTATTTGAAATTATTTCCTAGTAGCTTTGCATTCTGAATCATAGTCTAAAGATCATCAAAAAAAAGTAAAAACATAATTCATTATATGACGTAAACTTAAAGCATTGGATTCAGTTTTGAACTGAAGTGATTTACCACAGAGATTTTACTTAAACCAGATGTGTATTCTCCAAGATCAACAAGAATCTGAATTAATCCTCAACTATATTGATATGTTCAGGACTTTGTAGGTCCTATTAGTCCATTTCCAATTATTTGATATTCGATGTACTATAATATATATCAGTCTTATAAGAAATGGTCGAATAATTGTTTTTTCGTTACAAGAAGACAACCTGGTCTAAACCAGATCTTTTTTCTTGTCGTGGGCTGTTTATTGATAAAGTTCTTGAAGAAAGATTGAAGTTGCATGATTTGCCACTGTAGCATTTTGCTTTCAAATGACAGGATCTCTTAATTGTGTTTCACAAACTGAAGAGGTCGACACATCATGCGAAACAATGTAAAACAAATACTATTTGCGGCGTTAGAAAATAAGTCTTTTCAAAGAAGATTTCATCTCTTGAACGAACACGTCCTCCTGGGTAGTTTTTTTTTTATTAAAAGAAGAAAAAAATTTACTTACTGAGTACCTTTATTTGAAGAAATCTTCCCAAGACAGAAGGTAAAGGATGTTTCACAAGTTACATTTTACTTTATGAATTATCAGTCTTTTAATTGTGGTTCAATGCCCAAACAGCAATGCTTGATATATAAACATCTATCTCTGTTTTTTTTCTTGTGGAGTTGGACAAAGCCTTTCCTTTTCCTTACTATCGTTTCATTTTGCTAGCAAATTTGTGATTTATTATTCCCATATGATAAATGGCTCAACGGAAAAGATTTAGCATTCAAGGCAAACAAAATTAGCAAACGCCGCCAGTAACTAAACCACTACCCTTCCCAAACGCATTTCGCGTGCATGAGATAGCTCATTTGCAGGGGCTGTGATTGATTGAAACCATCCTTTACCCCGGGGCGGCCGGCCATCGAACGCAACCGAAACGACCTCATTCGCACATAATCTCCCTTCCGACCGGCCGCCGAGGGGAGCATAATTTGATTGGAAGGAAAAATTGCATTACCCCCGGCACCATAATTTCCTTAGCCTCCACACGCAGGGTCAGGAAGCGGCCAGCGCAATCCTGCCTGTGCGCCCTGCTTTGGTGCTAATCCATTGGTGAGCTAATAAGTGCGAACAGTGAGTGATTTTGAGCCTTCTTTCCATAATAATGGAAACATTGCGCCCCATCCCCGTGGCCAGAGGCCCAACCACCTTGTGCCAAATTTTGCAATGACCTTTCTCTGCAGCATCCACTTCCGTCCCGGGGTGACGTTTGAGTAGTCCGGAAGAAGAAGGAGGGAAAAGCCCAAACACACACGCACACACCACTCCAAAATGCACCCTCGCCACGGTGGCCACCCCACGGGAGGAAAGCGTAAATGAATTAAGAAGTCACTCCATCTTCCAGCTGTTTTTCTCCCTCCCGCCCTGTGTGCATCGGGAGTTTTTCGGGCTAGCGTGTGAGTTTCCGTGCGGCATTTCCACGCCTCTCGCGGGCTCTTGTTCCCTTCAAACTTGTCTGCATCTCCCACGCGCGGGGAGTGTACAACGGTACTTTTGCCTACTTCTACGTGTGCGCCATTCCTTCTCCCCCTCAAGACGAGGAGTGGGAGTGAATTTCCCGAAATAATAGCCTTACGCATTGAGGGGATCAGCTGGGGGATCGGATTAGGGGAATCGGGCGAAGTTGGAGCAAGTGATGGAGCAACGGCTCCGACATGAAAACTGCCCATCATCATCTCCCGGGGTCGGTTTCCATCTCGCCCCCTTCCCCGCCACTATGCACCATGCGGGGGAACCGAAAATGTAGGCCAATTAAGGCCAGCCAGCCAGCCAGCGTGCCTGCCTGCCTGCCGTGGCCAAAATCGGCATCCTAACGGCATTCGTGAGCAATTGCCTTTCGCATCCGATGCCGCACCCCGACACTGATGGGGTGGGTCGATGGGGGCACCACGCTGAAGGAAAACTGCACAGCCACTTCGGCCACTTCGGGTTGCTTTGGCGCTTCTGAGAGGCCGCGACGAGCGATGGATAATGGATGATCGCATCGGACCGGACGCAGCGGCGATAGAAGTAGCTTCCTCCCGGATCGGACCACCATCGTTCGTCTTTTTTTCTTTTGCTTTCCGTCTATTGTGGGAGGCAACCGGAGGGTCTTATGGGGGAGTTTCCTTATGAAATGATGATGCGCTGGTCGATTGGGATACACTTAATGTTGTTGTTTTTTTGTTGCGGGGAACGTTGAAAGGTATTAGTACTGAATGCAGGATGAAGCATATTTTCAGCAATACGCTCGTGTCATGCTGCTAATGATAAGTGTCAGCGAGTGAGGAGTACCATTCATCACGTATGTTACTTAATTTCAGTTGTAATTGCTCCGTTGACAGATGAAGACAATTTGCTCATTGATAATTTGGAGATGATAAAGAGGAGCCTTAAATCTTTTGTATTCGTCAAGATTTATTATCATCGAAAATATTTCAGGATAATTCAAGGTAATTTTAATAACAGTTTGGCTAAACAATTTGAATCTTGTGTTTGAACCACCGGTTTACAATCAAAATAGGAAAATCCTTCATTATTTCCATTTATTTATCAATCGAGTGATTTAAGCTTCCATAAATTGGTGTATTTTAATAATTTTTATTTTACATAATAAAGCAAAATTCATTTAAGGGGCTAAATAAAGCCTTATTGAGTTGAAAAATAAGATATAAACAAACGATAAAATGCAAGATGTTATCTACCAAACGCTCTGCCCAACAGTCATGTAACCAATTTTTCAATCTTCATTAACAAGCCTGATTGCCGTTGATGGTTGTTAAAAGCTTCCATCGATTACAAGATTACAGCAACAACAAAACAAAGTCCTCACACAACCACCTCTCAAAAAAGGCACCAAACGACGCGCTCCTGGCAAGCTTTTCATTCCACAACGGTAGCCGGGTCCGTTTCGGTTTCGGTATCACGCAAACAATAAAGGGAAATGCATTTCACGTTTTGTTTCATTGTCCCTTTCCATTTGTGTGAGTGTGTGTGTGTCTTTCCATTTGTGAGGTCCCCTCCCCGAACCGTGTCTAAGTGAAAAGCCTTACGATGCGTACGTTGGGGAGCTGTCGGTCGTCTCTTTGGTAGTAGACCATAGAAAGATGTACGAAACGAGGTGGAGGTTGGAACGGTGATATAACACACATAACTTTACCACCCGTCGCGCACCGTCGGGCTCTCTGCACACTTACACACAGACACACATGCACACACAAAGCAGCGAGAAAAACTTATCTTAACAACGCTTCCCACTACTGCCCCACCACGCGTAAGTGCTGCATGCTTTCCTTTCCACTGGGCGCACACTCTGTTTATGTGTGGCCCCAGCCAACCGTGACGGCTTACGGTACAGCTCATCATCGGATCATGATGATCGGGAGGGCATTTCCATCTGGCTTTTCCGCAGCCACAGCAACCGCCTCCCCCAACTTTTCTCCCCAATGGGAAGATGTTCTACGCGGGCATGTTCCGACTCATGGTGCGGCTAGAATGCGGCGATGGGAGCTCCACTCGGTCAGAGGCTTCGCTCCCCCCGTTAATGGTATGCTGCATGTTCACATCGCAACGGGATTGATGTACCATGGAATCAGCAGCAACAGAGGCTGTGATGAGACTTACATGTCTGTTTTCCAAAACATGCCGTTCTCCCCGACGTTCCCAGCTAGAAATGCAATACTCCAAGTCTTTCACACGACGTCCAGGCAACACATCTTGCCCAAGCCCGGTCGGGTTTAGTACCAAATTTGGCCAGATTGTTTCCCGTTTCTCTCACTCTCACGCACATCAGCTCCATCTTTAATGCTCCACTCGTGCATCGTGCTAGTGTTGGAGGGGATTTTTTCCTGCTTCTTATGCTGCACGGACAGCAAGAAGCATGTTGTCGACGTTCTATAAATACAGGACAGAGCGTTGCAGTTGCTGGAACCAAACAACCAAACACCCTTACATGCAACTGGTGGGGAGCTATTGAGCTGTGGCGTTGTGCCGAAGACGACCAACATCAGACACAGGCACATTCATCCCGATGACACGGGACCTCCAGTAAAGAGCGAGATCGACAGTCCCCCCAGTGATGATGCGGCGGGGACTATTTTGGGCAGCTGGCGCGACATCGTAACATGGCAAGAAAAAAGGTGGTTGTTCTAAATTTAAGACATCTTCAATGGGCGATGGCGTAAAAGAGGTGGGCATGTGAGCACCAGCCAAATAGCAACAAGATGTGGAGTTCTTTTTTGTTGTTGTCGTGTGTGCGTGGAGGAAATCCTGTCCGAGCTGGAAGGTTTAATTGGGTATGACGGGGAGAGTACAAGAGCAACCACTTTTCTTCAAATGCTCATGTAGGAGTGCTATGCTGTAGCACCTGCTAGCAAGATGTTTCGATTGATATCGTAGCTGGTGAAGACGCGAAAAGACTTAGTTCCAATTTAATGAAGACCATAAAAGATAGATGCTTCATAGATTCAGTCTATTACCATCGTAAACGTTCTTTTCAATTCAACAACCTTTAGAAATGCATTTCGATCGATTAACCCTTCTATTCCACAGTTGGATTCCAACAACCTTCCCACTCCCCAACGCCTTGGGCTGCTTCAGAACGCAAATTGCACAACGGTACCAGCACCATATGTCGACTTAACGATGCTTCCTCACACAAAACCTACTGACACACAGAGTTGCTCCCGTGTCCCTTGTGTGCTGGTGTTGGTGCAGCGCTCTTGTGTATACGACGCTTTCCCCCTTCTATGCGCCCTTCTCCACGTTTGGGGAACTACCCCATCCATGGTGGGGCATCACGAACACAAGCAGGAAAGGAAGCAAAAACAAAAAAGGCAGAAACCCGCAACTCACTGCACCGAGACGATGTCGTTGCCCTGCTGCACTCTCTTTATTGTGCATTTGTTGTAAAGAGAGCATTTCACTCTCTCTCTCTTTCTCTTTCTCAATGTTCAGCCTACGGATGCAACTGCACACGACGATGAGGTAATAATCTCCAACAGCTCCGAACTGATGATACTCTCATCCTCGACGAGCGTGTTAAAACTCAAGAGCCTCTCTTGCCGACTGCAAAGACTCTCCCGAACTTAACTGTAGCATTGCAATTTCTTCCATCTCTAATTCCTCACCAACACACGAGCCGGGCATCTCTCTGTGCATGTGCATCCTTTTGTCTGAGCGATCAGCGAGCAGCGTCATTGAAACCTGTTCCCGGTGAGGCTCATTCCGTTGCACTTGCTTCCCACCCCCCCGATGTTCCACCGTACGAAAGAGTAGGCAGAAACGGTATTATATCATCAGCTTCCATCATGCTGTGTATGTTTTTTTGCAATGCAATTTTGCTCTCCTCCTCTCTTTCTCGCTCCTGTTTTGCCGGTGCGCGCACCGTTTGCATCCGGGGACGGTGCACCAGTGTGCAACATATGTGCGTGCACTGTTTCGCCGTTAGTGTGTCAGTGGGTATGTTGTTTTGATTTCGGTATTCGGTGGAAAGGGTTGCCACCGCTGCACTCACCGTGCACGTAGTGCAATTGCGTGGCGATGGTGTACGCATGCATGTACGCACAGGGAATAAGAAAAAAGCGAAGCGGCCCTTTCTGCGTTGGGCTAGGTTGGGTTGGCGGTACGGTGCCGCATCCCAAGCAAGCAGTGTGCAACCGTTTATTGATTAGAATTCATTCGCCGTTAGGTTGAGTATGACGAGCACAACAATGAGTGTTGCACAACCATGAGATGCTTCAATTTAAATATATATTATTTTTTTAAAAGACATTTATGTGATTGAAAGTAACTTAAGACATCATTCCAAAACGATCGTTTTTATTTAAATCCACCATCCAATCGAAGTACACGATCACACACTATCACTCTTGATTGAATTGACTAAAAATAAAAGCAAACCCGACCGGTCTTAATTCACACCGTCACATGCACATCTGATTGCCTTCGGCTGCCGTCCTTTGACACCAAATGGTTGTTTTATTCTGAAAGTGATTTCTTTCATTTGTTGTTTGCATCTTCTTCCTTCCGCTGCACTTTGCTTTGCGCTTTATTGCAATTGCGTACGAATTGGGTTGGGTGGCCCCCGTCAGGAAAACAAAAAGCGAAAGTCACACCACTATTTCGGGTACCGCTGTGCGCTTTAAGCTGCGAGCGTTAGTTTTGTATTTATGTAACTTGGCATCTTCACACTTGGCAAACCGGGCGCTCGATCACGCTTCCATCGAGGCTTTCTTCGCGTTATTCTATTGCCTGTGCCGCTGGCGAACGTTTTATAGTAAAGCAAACATGCAGCATTCGAACTGCAGTGCCGTCTCGGTGCTGCTTCTTTTGGATCCGTCCTTCCATCGCCAGCCACGCAGAGCACAGAATGAATGCAGATGCACGCTTGCAATTGCAACGTCCCAGACGTCTCTGATTGGATTTATTCCTCGTTTCCATCCCAGCGCTGTGTGTGCCGGTGTCCCAGTGACCTCGTGTGCAAAAAACGGTGCAACCTCAATCATCTCAGCCATCTGCATGGTACGGGAGCACGCTAAAATTAGTATCGCCCATCGTGCCGAGTGGTATTTATACGTATTTCTCCCGTATTGCTTTACTGCATTCCAGTTTAGCTGCAGCCTAAAGGTCCGGTGAATGGCCAGTGTCGGTGTGTACCTGCATGGTGCCGAACTGGCACCAAACCAGTATTTCTTTACATTATAACGCTAGCGACGATCTTTGCCTTCTCTTTATCCCGTTGCCGTTGTTTGGATATGACTTTATTTGCTCCCTCAAATATGGAAATATTTTGCATTCAATAACTGCAAATATGTTGATTGACGATATTCCGACTCCTGCCGCACACTGGTGGAATCCAATTTTCTTTTGTTTCTGCACCTTTCCTTCACGCTCCCTGTCCCTTTGCTGCGGGGTATTGTTTGAGTGCTCACGATTCCACCATAACCCATCAGAATGCATTAGGGGCGAGATTCCATTTGTCATAAAGGGAGAAAGGGAAGAACAAAAACACACACACAAACCACACTATCACGTGACCGAAAACCAAAACCCTTCGCCCCTTGGAGCAAAAACTTCTACAAATCAAATCTACAGGCAACCATCAACCGCTCGTTCATTGGTGGCGCAGCGAGACAGCGTGCTAAGGGTTGGCGCGGTTGTTAGAATCCTCCCCTCCAGGGAATCCACGGTGGCAAACTGCCCTCTCTCTCTCTTTCCACCTTTGCAAAACAAAAAACAAAAAAGGAATAAAGCCGGAAGTCAAATAACACACAATTTCCCGCCCAACCGTCCGAAAATACCACACGAGACACGCGTTTGCGTGATGAATGAATTACGATATTTCGTGTGCGCTACTATACTATACTACACGAGGGGTTTTGGCGGGGCCGTCACGATAGCGGTCGTCGGTTCTGGCAGGTCCTTTTTCCGCTTCTTCTTTTTTGCTGTTCCCCCCGCAGGGGAGTAGTAAAAGCGAAGTGCATAAAGCATTTTGGGTAAATAAAATAGCGGGAAGGCAGATCGAGCCATCCCACGGTGGTTTGCGAAAGTAAAATGAACAAAATTAAATTTGGAAATCTTTTTTGACCTTTGCTTCATAATTCTTTCTGACATGGCACGTTTTGAATATAACGTCCATCAACTTCACGTTCTCTAATTTGCTTTTTTAAATCAAATTCTAATTGTATCCCTTTAAAAACATCCAAATATCCCATTAAGAATAGTTCTACTTGCTTCTAACATCTTTAAGAGTACTACTCCCTTTAAAGTCGCTGCAACCAAATCCTTACGGTCCTTTCTTACCAACACAACACTCCTTCAACGTGCTCGGTCGCTATCAGTGTTCGTACAAAAGACCGCCAAAATGGCTCGTCTGCTTGGCTCCACGCTGTCCGCGCCTTGCAAGAACCGCCACCCCGCCACCGTACACGCTCCATCACTAGCATTGCTGTCTTGCCAACGCCGCCCTCTGTTTCTGTCTCTTCAATGGGCAACCTCCCCGAGCGAGGAAAACTGCAGCGGAGGAAATGTCTATTTTTCTCCCCCATGGCTCCCGTGGAAGCCATCCCCTTGGCAATAATCGATTCATTTTTATGTACTATCTTCCATTCCATAGCACCGTGCACAAACACACACACACACATGCTGCTGACTTGTAGCGAGACTTTGAAACATGCAACTCCGGTCGCTGCTGGTCGTTGGCTTTTTGGTTCCGCTGCCACTGCCGCTGGAGAAACCCTATGCTCCGAGGTTCAGCTAGCAGGATTGCTAGGTTGTAGTGGTGGTGGCAGTGATGATGGTGGAATAAAATCCTACCCTACATGTGCTGGATGAGAACGTACAGTAAAGCCTGCCTCTTTACGCTTGCAGCAACAAATCAGTGCCAGAAAAGGCGGGAAAACATTTCCTTCTCCGATAACCGCGGACGCGGGTGCAGGAGTGAATGAAACAACAGCAGGAAATGCAAGCTCACTCACAAAACACACTCCGCCACCGTACATCCTCTGGGCGATGTTTTGCCTCCTACGAGAACTTTTCCTCGCTTCCAAGTAGCTTACACTTCGCTGGAACAAGTTTTCCTTTCCCATTCGCGACTTGTCGAACATATTAAGGAGCAAAATGTCTTCGCTTCGATACGAAGACCGATAGTTTGAAGCGAAGAGCGGGGAATGTGATAGAATATGATAGCTTGCATCGTACCGCTTGCCCGCCTCCTGCTTAGACGCCGTTCCGTCCGGAGGGGGGGGGGAGGTAACAAACCGAAGCAATGAAAGAAAATTGCATTAGACCGCAGGGCGGAAATGCGCACAGCCAACAATGCTGCCGATATGGGGCGTAGGTTGATGGAAAATTATATCTATCCCGCTGTGGCGACGGAGATTGTTGCCCCGATTTGCCACCGCGATGTATCGTGCGTGGCTGTGGGTTGGGAGATTTGTTTTCAGAAGAGCAGGAAAGTGCTTTAAGCAAATGAAACGATTTAAAGAATTGTGCTACAATGTGATATGGGTAACGAGTGCTGTTTAGCAACCCCCAAAAATAGACAGATTGATATCGATTTGGGCTGTGGTAAATGTTAATGAACGACTATGCAAAGGAATTATGTGACAAAATATGTATCGTATTTATGTAGAATTTTGATCATATCTATGTAAAGGGCAATTCTCAGCAATTATAGGAAATAAAGGAAACAGCTTGTTTGGTTGTTGTTTTTTTAAGATGTTCTTTTATACCTCAACATTAACTGGCGCTTAAAACGAACGTATTTCCAAGTGGAAACAGTGTCCTGGACTTGCAATAAAGCGATAATGGCTTTCATTCCACTACAAGAAATATTTATGAATGTTGTTTGCTGTCATTATGTATTCGATCAAACTGATAAACCGGTAAAGTGTCTCATGTAACTGTTTCGATATGAGGTAAAAGTAAAAGCAATTTAAAATCACACTTTAACAGCCCATGTATCAGATACCGTCTCCCGCAACGCAACGCACAACTCACATCACAATCACGCTGATATCAAATGAACAGATACAATTTCCGCGGAAATCCTTTCGCCACGCCGCACGTACGCATCGATTCCGCTGCAATCGTCCTTTCCCTGAACCAACAAACGAACGACTGCGATCCTCCCGCATAACAGGGCTGTAAAATTATTTATATCTCTCCAACCGCTGTTTTACTTAAATCCCCTCCTCCCTTTCCCTTCTTCATTCGTGCTGGTGCCGTGCCAACAGAAGAGAAAAAAAACCCGCTCGCGAGTGCAGGGCTCGTCGTCGTGTAAATGCCGCCGGTGGGAATGCTGCACCCGTGGACCGCCAGTGAACCCAAGTGCATCGGAGTGCGGTGGAGTGTGGTGATAAAGTAACACCCCCTTCTCCTACCCTCACCCAACCCCAGCGTGTGTGTGTGTGAATGTGAACGAGAGAGAGTAGTGTGCGTGTGTGTTGTTTTTGGGCAGGATTTATTGCGCCGAATGTGACAAAAGGGCAGCAAGCTTTATCGCGAAGTTTTATTTCTACCACCAGTGCGTTGTGTTCTTGCAGGCAGTAAGTAGACTGCCTCCCCCCCCCCCCTCCCCAAAAAAAAAAGGATACATCATCGGCGTAGGCATTTGCTTTAAAAAGTGTGTGTATTTGTTATTCGGTGCCGTTTTCCCCCGTGCCTGTGAGTGATTCCTACCTCAAAACATCAAAATCTTTCGCCACGATTAAAGTTTGAAGTGATCTATCCAAGTGTGCGTTCGATCTTCGTTTGTGTGTGCGTGCGTGTCTGTGTGTGTAGAGAAAAAGAAAGAGTTGGTGTTCCGCCCCCTCCCCTGCTCCCCCTAAAATAGTGTTCGTGTGTAGCGGTCGCGGCGATCGAGCGTCGCGTTGCATAATTCCACCCGAAAACAGACCTATCATAATAGCAACCTTTCATTTGCTAATGAAGTGAAAGAGCACCAACCAACAACAACAAAAACGCGTTCCCTCCCTCCACCAAAACCACCAAAGTGACTGCTCAACTCCATCACCAGTCCCGTGGCAGCAGCAACGGCAACAACGAAGCTCAACAAAAAAACGCGTTTTCGGTTTGGATTCCGACCGGCCACCGCCAAGCGTCGGCAAAGTACCGAAATTCGTGAAAGTCTGCCCAAGCTCGCGGTTCAAAATTTGGTAACGCAAGCGGGTTTGTGTGTGTGTGTGCGTAGAGGAAGCTTGCGATTTACGTAAGAAAGCTTTCTTCGAGTGGACCGACGCCGTTTCCTTTTACGCGTACGGGAAGCAGTACGGAGATTTGTTTCTTTCCCGTTTCGCCCCACCACTCCGGTGCTGATCATTCGAACTTTTTTGTTGTTTTTTTGGAGTAAAAAAAATCGCTCAACAAGGAAATAAAAACTCACGTTTAAGATTACAAAGAAAAACAAAAAATGCTCACGTATGCATAAGAAGGTAACGCTAAAGAGCATCTGCTTAGATGACATTTATTGGAGACTGAGACTGCGATAACAGCAGCAGAGAAACACAAAACCGGACGCAACGTATGATAAATCAAACCCACCACACGCCTTAACCCGGACGCATCGTCACTACAATCCCGCTGACTCGGAGGGGGAGAACCAAATTCGGAACTGAAACGGATTTTGTGTGCCTTTTTTGCCACCTCGCATGGTAAAGACACTGATGGACTGATTGTGGGGCCACCGAGATAGCATTCGCTTTGCGGGCGATAAAGGTTTCATAAAGCAGTTACTTAAAAATGGCGTTCGATGGGTCGTTGCGAGAGTCGGGAAATTTCTGACCGATTGTGTTATACCAGCCGTAACGTTTTAGCAGTGCCTAACAGTTTTTGGAGGTTATAAAACGCCCAATTCTAAGTAAAATAATAGTGACACTAAGCCCCCGCACAGTAGGAACGTTGTTTGAAGGAGTACACGAAAACTTAAAGCCAAGTGACTTGAACAGTGGTGAACAGATCAGTTTGATTCGTAAAGACCACCTCGGACCAGGGAACCGAGGCAACAGTGTAGTGCCGCGTACGGGACACGCGGACCAATGTTTACACCGAGGATGTTTGAGATGTGGAGCAATGTTACGTCCAAGCTGGAAGCGCACATACCCATGCAAACGAATGTGCAAGCGTCGACCGTACAGAACTCGTCCAGCGGATCGATAAAAGGTAAGCATGTCACATGTTCTTCAGTGTGGAAGAAACGTTTTATGTGTAGTTCGGAACGACTCAATTCGCGCAAAAACCCAGCGCCCACTACATCTGTTGTCCACCGTTTCATCACCGGCATTCAAGTCTCCCGTAGCCGCGTAGGTCCGGCATTTTAAGCGGCAATTAAAGGCGCCTCTCTGTTAAACCGATCGTACCCCGGGAAGCACTCTGATTGCTTTGGGAACTAAGTACGAAACCCGCTCGAAGGTTTGCTGGTTTGGAAGGGTGGGAGTGTATCCGGCTGATGGGTACGAAAGGCAACGCAACAAAAACTCCACCTCCCCGCACTCGCACCCCAAAAAACCACGCACAGTCATCGTGATGACGATGGCGGGTGTAATGAAATAATTGAAATCAAAAGTAGCTAACGGTAGTCTCGGGCGCAGAATTCTCGACCTTCTGTGCGGTTCTGTGATTGTGCGTGTGCGTTCGCCTAAGCTCAAGCCGGGCCGAGCTTTTCCCCCCTGCCTTTGCCAAGCCGTTTCGGTCGGGACGACCTTCCCGCTGCTTTCTCTGCCCCAATCGGACATTCTCTCCGGCCGCGGGCGTGCGCGCGAAACAAAACGCGAAATAGTAACGGGCAGCTACAGTCCCGTTCCGGGACGGTTTCGGGACAGGCTTTCAGCTTGCCACAGCACCGTTACATTCTCCCTCCCAACGCAATGGGGCTTAGCGGAAGGGAAGGGGAAAACAGGAAGAGCAAGAAACAGAGAACAAGAAACGAACAAACTGAACCGCGCCACATAGCGGTTGTCTGGTGGCTATTAACAAATATGTTACACCTGAGAACTTGTTCTTGTTCTTCTATTCGTTCGCGCGTTTTCATTCGTCCGCTTCGTTTGCTTGATTTCCGATTGTATTTTCTAGTTTTCCCGTTTTCTTTAAGCTCTTTCTCTCTGTCTGCTTCTTTAACACTTGGTTTTGTTTTTTTTCTCCTTCTTTTTTATCTACTATGTTTTACTTCCCTCTCTTTTACGCACGATCCGTTAGCTAGCGTTTTTCCCAACATCATTCTGCTGCACTTTACCCGGTTCTTGCTCACTGTGTTGTTGTTGTTTTTTTTTTACACAACCACCAGCTTTCTTCGCGCTCGACGCTTTTCGTTTCCAAGCCGCGGCTTTATCTAACTACTTTTATGTTCTTCCACCCTTTTCTTCCTTTAACCCTCTTATTCTATTTCTACTTTTTGTTGTTGTTTTTTGCTTCGCTTCTTCCCGTTTCACGCTTCTGTGTTGGTGAATAGAAATGTACCGTTGCGTTAGCATTTGCCTATGCCTGCGCTCGACTGTTTGCAGACATTTTTAGTGTCCGCCTGTTTTGTTTTCCCCCGCCTTACCTCCTGCTCGGTGGTTCTTTTTTCCTGTTGTCTTTCAAACCTGGCTCTGCTGCTGGTTTCATTTGCATTCTGATGCAAATCCGGAGCTGAGCGATGAAAAATTACTATCTTTTTAATTACGGAACAAAGTTCATTGAAATGACCAGATTTTCTCCGTAAAGTGGAGTTAGTAGAAGGGTTTTATATTATTTTGAAATTTTATTTTAAAGGCACTGTTGTGTAATTTTAATTCAAACCACGCTGACATCATGTTATTGCCTTGCTAAAATTGTAATGAAACGCTAATGCCGAAAGCAAACAAGTAACTTTGTTTAATTTAGCATTAAAGTAAGGTAATACAAAAAAGCTCCTTTACTTTAATAAATTCACATTTTGTGGTTTAAAAAATAGTTGAGGCTCAAGTGTTTTTAAATGAGTTACTAAAACCAAGCCTGCTTCATACTACCACTATAACATCTTTGATGATTTAAGGTACTACGCAATAGACGAATTAATTTAAAAAAAAAAATCTACAAGATTGATTGAACCAACGATGTAGTATTTAAATCAAAATGAAGCTCCTTAACGATCTATTTAATGATTCAAATTAACCATTCTTGTTTTAGCATACAAAAACTCTTCCAAACAGTATCAAACCATCCAGACACAACTCGCCTTTTGCTAAACTAAAGTACCATCACCATCACACTCCCTGCAGCACAGGCTTAAGTAGCGTTAAGCCACCGTTTTCATTAAAGTGTTTTCCTACCCCTAGCCAGTTTGCTTCATCCCTTACCAGAACCCAGATTGAAGCAATTATCTTATGAAACGCAATTACGGGAGCAGCGGCATCCCGTTTCATACTGTTCGTGGTTGAGTTTAATTCTTATCCCTCCCCACGACAGAAGAACATTTCGCGCGAATCTTTCCCGCGATATGCACCGCAGCAGTAGCAGCAGCAGTGTGTATACATTACAGTCTGGGTCGGTCATAATTATGCTTAGCCTTTTTAATTCCATACACCCGATTCTCAAAGCGCCCAGCCAAAGCGCAGGTAGACCGGAGGCAGTTTGTGCTTCGCTGGCCACAACCGGCCCCGGTTCTGTAATGCTGATGCCTCGCGCCAACCCACGGCACTATCTCGTAGCGGGCGTAAAAAAAAGAAGCTCTACAAAACAGTAAACAAACGCAGTGAAAAAATAAATAAATTATTTCCCTATGCTTGCCGTTCTCGTGGGTGAGGAGCACTTTTGCATTTCCCAAGTCGCAGGGTGTCGATGATTTTTCCCTGCCCTGCTGCTGCTATGTTGTTAATGCAAAAGCATCAATTTAAATATAGGAAGAGCAAAGAGTGAAAAGGACAGGGAATGAAAATGGCGAAAGAAAAATCATTTGCCGAATGGGGCGGGTTGCAGAGCATGATGAGTTTTTTGTTGCTGCCTGCTTCTTCTCACACCTTCACACCACCCTCTGTCGGATGGTTTGGCATTCGTCATCGGGCATTAATGTGCACGAATGTGCTGGCATGCACCCAGTGTGCTCACAGCCTGTATGTGTGTGTATGTAGGATTGATGGATGGGAAAGAGAAAAGCTCCACCTCGTGGAAAGGTGTCAAAGAACACTGGGACGGTAGGGTCGTGAGCGGGTGCGACAGTGCGCTCATAGGCACATGAATATTCTAAATGGAAATATGAAAAGAACTCCCATTCCGGAACCATTCTTCACCACCCCGACCGTTCTGCTACAGCCCCTCCGGGTGGGTTCGTGTGACGATAGACGAGAGAATGATTGCTCGATGCCTCGGTTGGTTGTGTGCCTCTGTGTCTGTGTGTGTGAGCACCCGCACAAGCCGCACGACAAACATGGCGTGGCGGGAAAACGTAACGCAACCGAACGAAACGCCGAGGAAATGGAGACGCACGGTTCGTGCGCTGTTCAAACACATGCCCGTGGCGCGGAATATAGGTCAGTCGGGAAAAAGTGCAAAGCCCGCCTGGCTCTCGGGCACAAGCCACCCACCCATCGGCCACCCACCCCACCGGCAGCAAGCCCAAGTACCGGTTGCCATGTGTAATCAAATGGCGTTTGTCGGTCTCGTTTCGCGTTTGTTTTGCGCTGCAGCTTTTTCCCCTTCACTTCCCATTTCCGTTCCTCGGTCCTTCGTCGCACGGCGGATCGGCATCGCTGGAAATAAGTTTGCCAATTGGCATTTTGTTATTTTTGTTACCAACGCCGCCGCTGCCGTCACCCTTCTTTTCCCTTCGAACATACACACACACCTACTGTGCTACCTCATTCTGCCAGCATTGCGAAAGATGGCTGACGAACCATATTTCACCTGTCTATCCAGCGAAGTCCCAGTCAGCAAATGGTTTTGCGACGAGCCGACGAATTGGGAAATCCAAAGCGGATTTGATTCGATTTTGTTCTAGCTCTATATATCCAGACGCAGGTTTATTGTTTCTCATTCCTTCTTTTTTATTGACCCAAGTCGAGGGTTTTGTGTATTATTTTGAAGTTTTTTTTTACTTTCTTTCTTTTGTTTTTAAACCTCAACCCTTCTGTTCGGTTGCACGTGGAAAAGCTTGCGATACAGTTTAAACAGATGATTTTGGGTTTGGGACGTGTTTTCGAGTTTCGTGCACTGGCGCCTCCGCCTGTCACTAGTGCGCGGGAGGGCATTGACTTTGGGCTGGCGTAAGTTTTCGAAAGCAACTAGGTACATCAAACCAAACACAAATATAGGTACATTGGAATGCATTTTTAAACCCAATGTTGTTTTGGGGCCGTTCCGTGGGGCGTGGATTAAAAACGAACAGTTTACTCCGTGTGGATGCGTGTTTTCTAGCAACGTAACGTACTATACTTTGGAGACAGATGAACTCCGTGTTGTTTGCATTTCTCATGTTCAGGCTGAGTAAATAACAAGTACATTGAATTGAGACAACGGTCATTTACCTGACAGTAGATTTTAAAGTAAACGACAAAAAACTGGACGCATTAGAATTTTAACTTTAAAAGCTTTTATTATTAATTGATCTATATCTGTTACAGCAGACTTTTGAGGCAATAAAAGATAAAAAAACATAAAAAGATGATATTAATTCTTTAAAATTTCACTTATTTTTAATAAGAAAAATTTCAAAATGCTTTTAAAACATTTTTCGCCAAAGCTTTGCTCGTAATGGCTGCTTTGAAGCCAATTTGCCGGAAATAAAACGATAATAATTAAACTGACCCTAAACGGAAAACTCGAAAGCTTCTTCACCGAAAAACTACTTCTCGTTGCAGTACTTTTTTTGCTACGGCTCCCAAAATTCTTTAACCGTTTCCGCTGCCAACAGCCAGCCAAGCAAATGCGCCAGTGCTGGAAAAGCAACTAATTGCCACCTATTCTTCTACGGTCGTTATGAAAAGGTACGCCCGTGCCGAGAAAAGCGCCCATGCAAAGCGTTGTCGAGGTGGCAATTAAAACTGGATAAACCTTTTTTTGCGCCCATTCTTATGCTTTTCCTTGCCAACGTCCAACCTGCGAGAGATTGTTGAGGGCTCTTGCCGTTGTCGTCGTTTTGGCTGAAATTTGAATAAAAGTCGCGTAAAATCTTAATGAACTACGGGTTCTTGAACAATGGCATGATGGGTGAGTGATGAAAAAACAGAGTATGTTTTTTTCAAATGGTTTTTACTCCTCTTCGCTTCATGGTGTGTGGGAAGCGATAGCGTTTAAAATGGTAAGGGTAAAGGGAAAAGGGACAAACATTTACTGCTGCTTTGAAATGCAACACGGCAAAGCGTCGGTGTTGAGTGCAAACGATTGCCATTATGAATATTTCACCTTTGGTTGTATGATAAACATATCTCAGAGGTTTTTGGAGTAGGATAAATTTAAAAATTATCAAAATAGTGTCTTAGAGATGTAAATCTGAGTCCTAAAACAACGAAAACATATATTAGTTATGTATTCTTTAGTTTGCACGAACTGCTCAATACAACAAACGTCTCTTATTCTCATGGACATTCGTAGCCAACGCCGCAAACAGAACAAATGCACATTTGTCAAACTCTTTCGTAAGTAACAGTGCGCATTGTATTCCACTCTACTCCAATCTCTCCTTAAGTCCATTCATCATTTCATCGATAAAATAAATTACCTCTACCGACAGCTAAATTGCTCGATCTACAATTCCAATCAATGTTACCCAAACTGACAAACGCTCTAATTGTCCTCCCTTGACGAATAGCCCAATCGGCCAACTAGACCAAAGAACACATGTGCCACGCGCTCCTTACAGCAATTCTCCTCTCGGACCGCAACAACTAATGTTCTATTCTATGACTCATTCGCCAGTATCCCCTCCTGACTGACCACGCCATAGCTGATACGGCATTAACCACGCTCGGGCCGCTTCAGTTCTAGCCCAACTTACCCTAGCAGAATCGGTCCACCCGGGCATTGGCGGGCGAATCAATTTCGCAAAATTAGTCATTCGTTTCGGCTTTGCTCTTGCCCGAATACCTTAAAGAATGCCGCCAGTGCTGTGCAGGAGGGGAAAAAATCACGACCTCAAGATCATGATATTGGGGCGGGTTCTCCCACCCTTCCGGAGGCAACACTGCCAGATCGGTCGTTCTTTGGTTTTCCAGAATATTACGCTACGCGATTGCCTGAGCCAAATCATGCCCAGCCGCACAAACAAGCGAACCAACTCTAGCGATCGTTAGCGAAAATCAACTCTTGCTAATCCAATCAAATTCAAAACTAGACCCGTTTTCCAACGAAGCCTGCAAGCGATCGTCTGTCACGAACTTCATTCTCAATAAATCAGCACGGCATCAGAGGGATGAAGGGCTTACCGGATAGCACGCCCGGGCAGGCTTTTGTCTATCAGTCCCGGCCTACATCGTCCACGCCAGGGGCCGCGAGCGTGGTGCATATTTGCTATTGCAACGATCTATTTCGTGTGGTAATGAATGAAAATTTGCTTCTCATTTGCATTGCATTGGAAAAGGCAACCGCGGTGCGGTGTGGGAGATGATTATGTTGTTCATCAAAGTCGCTAAAAACGAACGCCCCGCGGTACGGAGCAAACACAAAAATGTGTCGAAAAACCGATCCGCTTTCTTTGTGGCAGGGAGTGACACCACTCTGCCTGCAAGCTACAAACCTTTTGGGAAAGGATAAGACGAGCTGAGAAAAGTCTGAATGCAAATAGTTCTTTTTGCAGCTACTACTGATCGATGTTACAGCAACGAATTAGAGTTGTATCATTCTTAGCCAATCATGCTGGACGTTGGAAGAAGTTGTTCAATATTTAATTGTCCAATCGAAGTTTGCCCAACGCAAGACAATTATGATCGACGGCAAACGAGATTGCTGGTTTGCTTCTTCAGTAACGATGAATTATTGCAGCAGAACCTAATCGTCCGCTAGTTTAAAGAAACGTAGCTCTTGTCCTACTGCAATTGAAGATTTTTCTAATGATTTTTTCCTCATTTTCTTTCATTTTCAGGTACGTCCCAATCTTGTTGCAGCGAGCAAAGTATTGTTCTTGAAGACTTCGCATTTAAAGCCACCCGAACGGTTATCGTGAGTAATCCATCAGTACCGTGTCAGACAGCAATTTGTTCGGGCACTATCGATTGACGCTGCAGGGTGCATCGGTGATGAACCTTTTCGTATCGCTAAAAGTACTGCGCAATGAGCCCGTGAGGGATGATGGAGCAGCAATGATGAGCCATCGAAAATTAATAGACAATTTATTTAGAGAGTGCTTTAAAACGTAATTCGTTATTTGAGATGTATAGCTTAAAGATGCCGTCTTTGATTGACAATAAGAGAGATTAATTAAAAAAGATTTGAGAAGCTCTTGAAAAGGAACACCTTTTGTTTTCTTAAGTTTAATATTGCAGACGCAGCAAAGAACTCTTTATAAATGTCTGGAAAAGAACTGTTCTCGATCTCGATCGATGCTTGATAGACTTGCAGCGAGCTTTTTTGAAGGGTTTGGTGAAGATTAATTTGAGCTCTTCTGCCCAAACCGAATGCTCCAGTATGCTTGAAATGTTTAAACAACTCCTTTATAGACCCATCATTAAAACCCTGTCCTAACTATGGCTGCTGCTCAGAATCGACCAATTCTACCATTTTCCCATAAATCAAACCCATTCAAACAGCACTTCCCTCGTGTAACGCAGCTCGCACGCTTAGATCCACCGAAGAAGAAGGAATAAAAACCCCGCTCGCGCTCGATCGAGTGATTCCGTCGATCCGCGTACATCATAAGTTATGTACAGTTACCTAACTGTTTTCCTCGTCTCGCGGCAACGCACACACACATTCACTCCCAGCAGTGCTGCTCAGTTCTTGCGTACACTTTCTTTCGCTGGCTGCGCTTCCTCTCTTTCTGCTGTAATATGCAGCAAAACGCGTGTAAGCTGGCGAGCCAGGTTCCATAAGCCGCGTTGTATTAGTAGCTTACCTTGCTACCCACGGACCCTCCTCTTCTCCCACCTCTCCCGTCCATAGATTGGTGTTTCACCTGCAAACTTCCTACGGTTTCTTTTCCACACCGTGCGCCACCAACCATCATCAACCACGATTCATTAATTCGCCTCTGCCTCATTTATAGTTTAGTGGGCTTTTGGCCGCACTGAACCGGGCCTGTCTAAGTGTGTGTGTGGTTTTCTTTGGTTGTCTGTTTTCCCGACAATTAGCTCATACGCTCAGACGTCATCAGGTGGCGCATTTATTTTGTTGTTCGCAGCTACCGTTTGATTAGTATGTTAATTGAAACTAACGCATGATAGTCTTGGGAAATATTAATGATTTGGTATTATATACAATGCTTGCATCTTGCTACGCTATTGAATAAGGCTAAATCATTATTTTGAGCACAAAACAATTGCTGATAATTTTAAATAAATAAATATTAATTTATTAATTTGAAAAATACCAATTATTGGGTGTCATCTGTTTCAAAGACACAAATTTATTGCCATGTTTTTGAGCCTTATTTGAGTCATTTCAATGAACGAATAAGTTATATAGGTAATATTCATCGTACGAAACACACTCCTGAACGTCTCATGTCAATCGACCTTTCCTTTGCGAGTACCACGACACTCTCTTCCACACTTTATCCCTCCAGCTCCATACTCAGTCTGAAAGTAAATCTACGAAATATTAATAATTCCCAATTTCCTACTACTCCCACCAAGACGGGGAAAAGCGGGCAGAAAGAAACCAACCATAGATTACAATCTCAGTCTGAGCCGGTCAGAAAACAAACGAAATAATTGTCCAAGAGTCAGGGCTCAGCGTCGGACACAGCTACGATTTTTTTCCCCCTGTTTTGCAAACATCACTCGATCGTCGGTCGGATCCGGCTCGTCGCGATTTGTCGCGGATCGAAACCGGAATCATACGCCTGCCCGGTTCTCGTACGGTTTGTGTGTGCGCGTTTTTTTTCAACTTCTTTCGCACTCTTCGCACCGGTTTGACCTACTTTGCGAATGTTACCATCGTCACCATATCGACTAGCGCGTCGTCAAAGCTGCCAAAGTCGACAACGCAAACACAGAAGTACAGAGAGAGAGAGACAGAGAGCCCACGCGGGAACCGTTTTTTTTTCTTGCCTCTAATTTTACGTACAATTTTCGGTTACCGGGGGCAGCGCAGTGTACGATTTGTTTACCCGCGTGTACCGCCTGCTGCAACACCTGCGAAAAGCTTCACCTAATGACGAAACAAATTCGCGAGAACGGGACTCGCCTAGCTCGCTTGTCCCCAATCTGCCCACGCGTCGGGCGTCGCTTTCTTGCGCCCGCAAAATCGAAAGTAAGACACACAATCACCAAACTGTTTTACGGCAATGGTTTATACAAAATCAGCGTGGTGATGTTTTGTCTTTTTTTTTCATTTATTGGCCCAACCTATACGAGTTGGGTCGTACTAACGGGACGGCGGGGAAATAAAAGGTAACTACGCATCGGTGACACATTTGGCAGCCAAAATAGGCACCTAGCCGCACTGGACAAACACACGACAGTGTGCGGGATTCTCGAAGACGCACTTTTTTTTTCGCCGCAGCAATTTTATTGGCCACAACAGTACGCCTATTTGTTCAACACGATCGGAAGCGTTATCTAATGAGAACGGAAACGGTACCAATAAATGTGTGCTTCAATCGTTGAAGTGATTGTTTTTGTTAAATAAGCGTTCGTTGGATGACTTTCCCCTTTTGGTACATTAGTTGTTGCAAAACATTGAATGCCTAGACTTTGTTAATAGTTACAAGTTGTTGATAGTAAATTGGGGTTATTGTGATGTCGATCGTTCAAATTCACTGTAATTTGTATATCATGTAGATTCAAAGCTGATCGAACTAATTAATTCCTTGAGAGAAGAACCTTTAAACCAAATCATTGTCATTAAAAGACAATAACAAATATTTGGAAAAAAATTTACAGATTCGATGATAGATCACGTTTCGTCACTAAAACCTTCCTTACTTACATATCCGGCGCTACAACCGCTTTGCGGTTTTGGCATGTCACTAATATTTGTCACTAATATCGTCTATAGAATATCACTGTGGAGTTACTAGATTACAGTAAAACTGTTTTGAGGTTTTGGACAAGATTCCAATAATATTTCACTCAGATTCTCATGCAATGTACTGGATTGGGATGTCAGATGATGTTTGCAATTCTTCGCTTAGTGATTATGACGGCTTCGTAAAACTCATAAGATCTACAAGCTTTTAGTGCAACAAGTCCATCATAAAGTTAGGTAAATCATCATTTTATAACATTTAAACTTCCCCAAAATGCTAAACAAATTTTACAATTAAAGAAGAAAGGCATATGAAATACCAGTCCTTCATATAGTGTTTCAAAGGCAAACAAAATAATGTTGAATTTATTTTATTGCGTTAAACATCATTGCATGCTTTCGCAAGGGGAAAATTACCTTTATCGTACCGCTGCCGAACCACGCGTGCATTTATTTGCATGCAGTAGAAATCTAATTTTTCCCTCCGCACGGTGATTGCTCGCTTCCTGCTCGCAACTGCACTGTACCAAAAGGCTAACCCCAAAACCTGTTGCAATAAATCTCGCCCTGTTCCTTACCGACCTACCGACCGCCCATGCGTAAACGATCGAATCACTCATACCTTATCAAACGCTGCTAATCAGAGGATTTTTATGCAACACCTTGATTATACAATTTCTATCATAGGCGCGCGGCATCACCACCACCACCAACCTGTGCGCCAAACGCGGCTAGCGTTAAGTGCGCCATCGACTTGACGATTCCCCGCACGCATCACTGTCTACTTATGCAAATTGTCATTTCTAAGCCCTTGCCACGCACGGGAGAAAGCCACAAACCAGCTGGTGGTGGTGCTGTTGCCGCCTTATGGATTTACTGAGCAACTATCAGTAAGCACTCGATCGACGGGTTTTGTTTCATTTTATTTCATTTCTCTCCGTTCGCCTCCACCTCGGGGGCCCTTTCTTCGCCTTGCCTCGCGCAGTGTGCAATTAATAGTCTGAGGCTTGTTTTTTTTTTTGGTTTTTGTCACGCAAGAGAAATGCTGTTGCTTGTTGTGACTGTGCCAACGACAACGTTGACAACAAGTTCCGTGCCCCTATTGGTGGCCTATTGCTGGGGGGAAAGAGAGGAAAGAGTGGCAAAGGGAGCGGTGAAGGGATCAACTACGCACGGAGGCGTACCCAGCGAAGCAGTTACGCAAGCTTGCGCGAGTGAATACAAACTCAGCGGCTCTGAGGCGGTGAGCATCGTACCTTCTGCTTGCGGGCAAAGAGAGTTCCGGGGCCCAGCCACAAGACACGCTGACCAGGTTCGCCCTTGCTCACTTACTAACCCATTGGCACCATCATAACGGCAGGCTAAACCAGTTCTTCGGTGCCCGTTCGATGAGTTAATCAGTCACAGTCAGCTCACAGCATCCCTAAGCCAGAGCGACACCAACCAAGTGAGCAGTGCAAGAAGAAGCACAAAACACGAAAAACCTGAACCAACCCACCACCGGTCGATCGATCGGAATCGCGCAGGAAGTAAAATACCCGTTAGCATTAGCAGCAGCTTTGGTTTTTGCTTTGTTCTTTTGCACCAAACTGCAAGACGGGCAAAGAATGACCCACATTCTGCTTCCGAGCTTCCGGTCGCATGCCGTCACCATCCGTGCAATGCCTGCTAGTGGGCAAAAAGTGCGCAAATGGCTCCCACCGTGGCAAAACTCAAAGCGATAATGGCAATGCACTTTCGGGCTGCTCCAAAAAGGTCGAATCGGAAAAGATCTTAGAGCCACTGGAAACGTTTTTTCCGACGAAACAATTAACGCCGAGCATGAAGCTCCGTTCTTTGCCCGTTCATTTGCGTCCGTACGCAGCGTGTCTGTTCGCTGTGACTTGCATCCCGTTCCGGCCACGCAGCTTTACGGGCGAGTGGTCAGCGGCGTTAGATTTTACCGTTCACCGAACGGGCTGCTAATCAATTTCATAACGGGCGGGTGCAATTAGCTTCCACCACCGGTCGTAATAGCCCCCGGTCCCTGTGACTGGTTTGCTTTGGTGCAATCGACCGATTCGATTATGATTCGCTCGGTTCTGTTTGCTCTCCTTCCGGAAGGGGTAAATTCTGTTTGCTTTGTTGTTGATAAAGAGTGTAGGTGTTGGCACGAGCTGCACCAGCGGAAAAGGAGTTCGTGCAGTTTCCATTCCTTCTATTCCGTGTTGATGAGCGCCGTGCGATGCAACTGGCACGGCGCCGCAAAGCTTGTTAGCTAAACGACGCGTTGCATAATTTAATTGGCATTCTAACGATGAAAGAATCGTCCACTTCGTTGTGCAACATAAGAGGAAAACTAAACTAATTAACCGTTCAGAGACGGGGAAGTTGGGTGAGCAATATGATTGAATGTGACAAATGGGAAATTCGAATTTATTACCACATCTTTTCGCTGAAGATTTTGCACTGATTGTATTAATAAGATTGAAATGCAGTATTAGACTCTATCCTCAAGGATATCAAATTGATACATACTACTCAATTCCGCAAAATGAAAATATCTTCATGATCAAGAGTTAGAAAAAATGTTAAAAAATCAAAACCTAAAAACCTTCACTTGAGTTCAGTCTGCACGAGATCGCACATTTGACAAGCGTGTTGCATTCATCTATTAACACTCATTATATCAACTCAAAAACAAAACCCTTCCAAACAATCCTCTAGCTCGAACAAGCACCACCAATGCTCGAAGCTAAACCATTTGCCCGAGGGCGATGAATTATGAACCGAAAAGGGCGGTGATCGAACGACACAATACACCCATTAACCATTCCGCGATACTGATCGGGTGCGATCGCGCCGGAAAGACGTCTCGCTGTCCCGGGAAACACACACACACACAATGGGCCCTTTTGGAAGGTACGACCATCGCTCAGATTAGATCGGCAGACGCTGCCAGTCCTTGTGTGAATGACGGGCGCACAGTTTGCTAACCTCTAGCTAGAATCTATTGAATCCCTGCTTTTTTGTTGCTTGTTGGCTAGGATGAGCTGCATCACGCGATCAGCTATCTGATTGTTGCGCAACCATCGCAACCCCTGAGGCAAACTGCGGACAACATTCATCTTTGCATGGGGAACGGTGGTTGGCCGGGTCATGCCCACAGACAGACGAAACTGGTTAAAGCGAAGCCCGAAAAGGGCTCGAGGCAACTGCCTCGATCACGTGCCGTTAGGGATAACGCCAAACTAGAAACGAAACGACAAACGGCATCTTTTAAAAGATGGAAAACAGAATCCATCCATGAATGAAGAATGTACCATTGCTAGTTGAATCGTTTTCGCTTCCCTTTCATCGGTTGTATGAATTTGCTTAAGGGTAAAGTTATTCCAGCAGAAATATTTCTCCTCAAGCGCAGGATCAATGGAACGCTCATTTGCGTTTTGCGCAGCCCGTTACCTTTCCCCACTAAACGTGATCATGATCATCTTCCCAACCTACATCCCCCATTGGGCAGTGATCGCGTGCTCATTTGCAGAAAATTATGCAAAAATGTCTTCCCCACGTCACTGGCCAGACGGGGTTTGGGCACGTTAGATGACCCCGGCGGGAGATTTATCGCACGCAGATGGGAAGATGGCCATCTTCTATGCCCTGCAGCCCTGCGAAAGAAGGAAGGGATTGTGCTGCAAGCAAGGGTTTGAACCTGGGCGCACAAAGCTCACAACAAACCAACACAAACACACACAGAGAGAAGGAGAAGAGAAAAATAAATAAAACTCTACTCCGATGACAACAAGCAGTAGTGGCAGCAGTGGGCTTAGTAGCGACCTCCGCTCAGAAGTCACCGATGGTGCGGGTTTGGTGCGGCGGGAAGAGCCCGGGCCTGCAGAACGTGCAGTCGGACATGGCACACCAACACAGACCCACCGTCCTTGGTACGGTCTATTCAACTTTGTTCCACTTCCATTCGCAAATCGCTGGCTCTTCGCTGGCAGCAGGGTTCGTGCCGCACCATCACAACGGTGCTCACCATCAACCCGCTCTAACCAGGCCCAGGCCCTTCCATTCCTATTTCAACTCCCTCCGCGATTGGGTGATGTTTCCTTCCGTGCCATGCTCCTCCCCTCCCCCCCCCCCTCATTTGTGTAGTGCATTTGGCGATGGCGGCTCTTCGCTGACGATGATGACGCTCAAGTTTTTCCTCCACCCCTAATAAACCACCCCTTCCCGTAGACCCATTGCCATAGCGCCCGGTGGAGTTGCCCTGTCTTTCAAAGCCATTGCGAGGGGTGAGGGAGACGGGGGCGAAGCGGGACAAGAAGCAGGCGCCAGGCGGAGACGTCTTTTCGCAAAACTATGTTAGTAGTACCGGTTTGGTAGGCCTCCGCTCACACTCGTATTCCCTTGTTGAGGGAGCTTTTCTCGCATTCCCTCTCTCTCTCCCTTTTTATATCTCTCGTTTTTTCTTTCCATCTCTCTCTCTCTCTCTTTCTGTGTTTGCTACTTTTTGTTAGTAGTTGGAGCGTGTTTCTCTGCTCAGTTCTGCAACAAAGCGATAGGTACACACTAACACTTTGCTCCTCGCAGACACAATTACACCCGTGGATGCAGATGGTCTTCTGGTGTTGCGTACACTTATTTGGCCATTTATTGAGGACGAATTTCCTTTACTAGTTGCATTTTATAGTTCTCTCGAAGGGCTAGAAGGATTGTAATAAAGAATGTTTTATTTGAAAGAAGAAGAGACTAAATGATCGGGATGTATTGCTCGTAGCACACAAATCTTCATAAATTACCATCAAATATGTCTTGAAATGATTATTCAAAGAGAACTTATCAAACAGAGTACAATAAACAGAGTTCCAATATGATAATATGTTATGTATGATGCATTTTACCTTTATTCATTTTGAAATGATGGATTCTTCAAGGGACCGTCAGTTAAGAGAGATATTCATGTTGAAAAACCATCCAAACATTCATCCTTAAAAATTTAGGCTACCGTAAGCGCATATGCGGCGTAAAGAATATTTGCCCTAGGGAGACATTCATCTTGAAGAGACATACAATGTTTGAATATTACGGGACCATCAAAATGTTCATCTTCAATGCATCTTGAAGCGACCAATAGAGATTGCAATCTATTTTGAAGTTAATATCAAAATGAAAAATATACTTTTTCAAACATTATCCTATTTGTTCGACTCATTTGCAATGATTGATGACTTTTTCTTAACTATTTGATCATTTTATCGTTAGACTAAACCAACTTTTGTTGGCTTTTATGCATGCCATCTATCTTTTGTACAGCTAAATATTTCTTAACTAAGCTTTGATTAAGATTTACGAATTAAGATTTTTTATATACATGTCAATTATCAACGTTTTACAAGATACATTGCTAAGTAATGGTTTTGAATCAAGATATTTTTATTAATATTTTGTTGCATTTTAATTTTTTCCTAAGCGTTATGTTTAAAGCGTTAACTTTAAATGCTTAATAGTCTCATTGAAGCTTTGATTTTTAAAAAATGTTCTTACCAATTGGCATTCAAACCAACATGTTCATTACCAATTTCAGTAACATGCAGCTCAATGATTAATTTTGTGTTTTCAATTTCAACAGCAATTGTTTTATTGTCGCTTTTTTTTCTTACAATCCATGAATAATGTACTACACCATCATTGCCGCAGTGAACAACCAATCTAACATGGTTCGAAACAGGGTGCTTACCATTCCCGGCCAGCCCACGCAACTCAAGGAAGGCGCGTGTTTATCCTGCGGCCAAAATGCCACCCCGCACACTCTCTCTCTCTCTCTCTCTCTCTAATCTACTCCGATCCACCAATTTATGACATCGTTAATCATGTCGTACCGGCAAAACACCGTACCAACCCGACGACGACCCTCCCCGGGTGAAAATAGCAGCAAAGTAACGAGCAAAGAGGCAAATGAAACAAAATTTGTTTTTATTTTATTTTTGCCAACGCGCACCATTTGCCAAAAACAGACAACGGTCACATACACACACACGCACGCACACACGGTTCACTTTCGCTTTCCGTGTCCGACGGGTCCGTCGTCCCTTCTGTCCGCACGGCACCAGGCGAGGCGTCAATGCTTTCACATTTCCTGCCCCGGTGCGCAAGTATCGTTGGCGCGGCTCGTTAAAAAAGCTTGCCCCCTTGCCGCTCTCACCACCCCCTCTTCGAGGGATGTCTTCTCCCTGAAGATGTCAACCATAGATGGAGCGAAGGTGAGATGGACACACACACACCGACTGAAAGGCAGTAAAAGTAAAGCTAAAACCCAACACGTGAAAAGCACAAACGATGGGCAAAGCGGGGGAGGTGTACCGAATCGCCCGGGGGAGAGTGTGTGAGCGGGGTGAGATGTCTAAAATTAAAATACGTCAATCAGGCTTAACGAAGGTATGCGCGTCGCGGTGATCACATACTGCCGAAAATCGTGCTGCTCTCTCGCGCGCGAACACGATGTGCCAAATGGTGTTTATGTTATGGTTATACACACACACACGCATATATAATGGCTATGTGTGAGCGTGTACCTTTTTTTTAGTAAGGGATTGTAGATCGCGCGACCAAAATATGTCATGCTGCGTGGCGCACCGCATGCATGTAAGCATAAGTGCGCAAAAGCACATTGTAGTACACGTTCTGTCGACCGGTCGAAACACAAGCGCTTTAACAAATGGGCTTTTTGCGCAGAAAACAATTAAGAATTCAAAAAGGGACAGTGTGACGCTGCACACACAACGCAGGTGGTCCAAGTGGCGAAAGCGCCGGTCATGCCAGCTGGACAGCAAATGGGCTTTGAGCTATTTGCTTACTGACAATTGAAACAGTGTGACAGTGCCGGTGAGCTTGTTGCAAAATGAATGAATAATTGCATGTTTGGTTGCTGCGTTTCGATGCCAAATGCGTAAATGTATAAGTGACAAACTCTATTGTATCATTCTATAGCATTTTACGTCAATAAACAATGCAAAATATTGTCTTGTACTAGAGCTTCTACACTTTCAGTTTAAGTACAAATCAATGTATTGAATGTCTTAAAATCAATCACAAACACACATCAATCCACCATAACAAAGCAACAAAAATTGCTTTGTTTCGTTTGGTTTTCGATGTTTTGACAACCGCTAGCTGGATAGAATGCAAACAAAGAAACCGCCCATTAATCATCAAGATTACTACAAACCACCAAGCGCCTCCACCCTGTGTCCGTGTATTCTATTTGAAAAAAAAGACCCCCGATAAACGCCAGCCCTTGCCCCTGTCACTTACTGTGCTGTGAGTGATTGTTTTGCATCTCATACTTTATGTTGCTTATGCTGCAACTTCTGCATCTATTTTACCCTCGAGCGTTCAATTCAAGGTCTTGCTGGTGGCGTTTCTTTGGCAAAAACCCACCCCAAAAGAACTACCCCTTCTCCAGGTGAATAGCAACAGAGAGTGGTAGGGTACATTTGTGCTTGCATGCATGCATGCATACGATCGTCGATCATGCGCCAGGCTCACGTGCACCCACAGAACGAACCGAGCGGTTTAGAGACAGCCTAAGCGGTCAGACCAAACAAAAACCCCCCCGAATGGCAACTTTCAACCACGCTTAGAAGCGTGGAGGGCAAGAGAAAATCAAGCTCCCTCCATTCTCAGCAATCAAGGCCAGCGGCCGGTTTCATTACGATACGCGCTGGATGTGTGTGCAGCAGCAGCAGCGCAGTGCATGCGCCCTTTCTCAAATGCACTTTTCTGTGTGCAGTTTCTGCTAGTGCGGAGGTCACGGAACGGCTGGCTGGCTGTACCTTTGGGCTTGCATACGGCCACCCCGAAAACCTTAGGGCCAAGGGGTGGCACAACGGCTGCAGCAAACTGCAACACCGCCAAGTAGTGTCATTCTTCAAACGGCGCGTTTTTCGTTGCTGCAAAAGATCTTTCCAATTGTCCTTAACAATGGACGAGCAGTGAGGCATGCTGCGGGACACGAACAGGCGACAACCGTTAACCTTCGTACGCAAATTTTCTACCCATGGCGTGAACACACGGGTTGGGTTTTTTTTTGTTTTGTTTCATCCGTACAACGTGCACAAGACACGAACCCTTCAAGCGTCCAAGAGCGCTTTTATGCGTTTTTTTCCTTCTTCTCTCCATTATAAACCATCAACCACCCCGATGCTAATCGAATTCAAGCGCAATCGTTTGGCAAACGGTCGTCACCAAACACGGGTAGCACACGCTCCTCCACCGGTCGTCGTCTTGTCACCACCTCCCTCGGCATACGGCTCGATCGAGCTGCAATTGCCTCCTGCAACCTGCCCATTTGTAGACACACACACAGAGAGCGAGATACTGTCCATACCGGTGTAGGTTGGTGGCTTGGTTTTCGGTTGTTGTTGTTGTTGTTTTGCTTCTTCTTCTTCTTCTTCTTCTTCTCCCTCCATCTATCGAGCTCTTGAGCTAAGACAGTGTTTTTCTTGCGCAACGCAACCTTGGTCACACATGAAAAGTTGACTTAGTAGCCGATCGTGCGCTGATGGATTGACTAGCCGTGGTACTAGCAGCCTGCCTCCCTCCTCCTGAGCTCCCCCATACATGTGAGCTGTGGGTTAGTTGGTGAAGTTTTTTTTCTGTTTGTCACTCTAGCCACGGTTTGCATTTGTATCCCTTTCCTACCCGCCCGTACTTCCCTTGCATTGCAAGGGCTACCACTTTCCATCGACGACAAAACGGCTGCGAAAAACCCCTTGCCGTCAACGGTGCCGTTTTGTTCGGTGCAGTTGGTGCGAGGAAAATCATTTCCCTTCCCTCCGATCGATTGCTCCGATGTCCCGGCGCTGTCCACTGCTTCCGGTGAATGCCGGCGGACGAATCCGTCCATTGAGCTATTTAATTCGAAATTCGCCACACCACGGCACGGTAGCGATTTGCTGCCCAGTTTGCCGTGCTGCTGCACTCGCGCTGCACTCTACAGACTCTACACAGATTAATGGCAACGGTGACATCGTTACGCCCGATGACAAGGCTAACCACGGTGGTGGTGTTTTCCTTGCAATTATGCACACAATGTTTGCGCATTCATGTTTGAGGGCTTCTTGTGCTAATAGAGTTGTTTTTTTGTGAGCTTCTAGAGCTTGATGGGGATGAAACTCGCATGCGAGCAGCTTTTAAAAGGTCATATTTATTCTAGATACGATACGATCAACAAACTAATTAATTTATTACTTATGATGATTGAACATTATAACCGAAGGCAGCTACGAAATGTCATCTTTGTCATAATAAGTAATACGTATGACGTCATAAGCACTGAAATTTTGGGAAAAACATTAACTGTTTCGTTTTTGATTTCCCAATCGAAGTTGATGATTTAAACTCACAAACTGATCTCATCAATAAACATATTTAGGTTACGACGCTAAATCATCCGTTTGCTCCGAAGCGCCCCACCATCAGCGTACAAGTGCAGCACACGTGCAGTCGGCCCTGGTAGTCCGACACTTGCACAAGGATGCTGTCGCATATAAAAAAAGGGCGCAAACAAATAAATAAATCACTTTCACTGCCGCCCCAACACCATCCAAACCCTTTGGCAGGAGTGGCACTTTACGCGAACAACAACATTAGCTCAGTGACGAAGAGCGAGAGAGACAGAGAGGGACACGCCTTGCTTCCGACTCTTTGGCGTGGCGTGGTGAATAAAAAGTGCATTTCAAGATACCACCTGACCGCCCCACGCGTCTTCCCCCTTTCGATTTCGATTCCGCACTGCACTGGGTACGCACTGTGGGTCGTGCTAAGAGTGTAATGAAGCCGTTCGTGCGCGTGCTTGGCTCGACTTTTAATTGGCTTTTGTAACATGTGTTATATCATCCAGCTCCAGTTTCGCGCCCGCTCATAACGCGCCATATGTTTGTGTTATGATTTGTGTTTTATACGCAGCGCACCACACACACACACACAATACCCAACACTAAGAGGCGGAGGAAACGAAACGGTTAGGACGGCAGGGAGCAGCATAAGGGGTGGAAAAAGGGAAAAGTGCCCTACAGCGTGCCATTGGAAAAGCCCCCTTTCTGTAAAGAAAGGCAGCCAAAGCGCTGGGAGCGCAGCGCGACTGTCGGTTGATGATGCTCGCATGAAAAGTGTGTGCGCTTCATTTGCACCGTTCGACGCGCCTTTGTGCGACACTGCACCATCAAGTGCAATCACTGCGTCTGTGGAGTGCAGTACGCGCTAAAGTTACTCCATTTGCACCTTGTTATCTGGCATTGTTGTGGCTGACTGAGGGATGGAATGGTTGTTTAAGAAGTGTGGATTTAAAGCCGTTGGGATTGTATTACCCTCCTTGAAATCGCTTTCAAAAAACAATAGTAAATGGTGACTTCACGTTGAAGATACAATCATTTATCGATTAATGTGTTTTGCACCAGTCAGCAGTGTATATGTATCGTCATACTACCACAAAAGCACTTCCATCACATCATCCAGCGGCAACATTCTCCCGCTTGAATCGATTTCGGAAAGCAGCTGTCAAATTTTGACACATTTCATCTCAAACTGACTGTCAGGCTTCGCCTCTCGCCCCCCAAAAATTTGGCCCCTGGGGTGGTGGAATTCGTAAATAATTTGCATACCACCTTTATTCGCGTGCCACACTCCCCCCCCTCCCCCCTTTTGGGGTGGTGCTCAAGGATAACTGGGATGAGATATGTTTCTGTGCCTGCGCTTGACTGAACCCCGTGCCCGTAGTGGAGAACGACATTCTTTCACCACCAAAGAAGGGACTGGGACTTTGGGGCGCAATCAGATGCAATAAATAGTCGCATTTCCTGTAGCGCGGTGCAATCGAACCGATGGCATGGCATTTGTTTACGCGTGCGTAAAGGTAGTGCGCAAACGATGGGCACTGTATGGTAATTCGCTTCCAGGAAATTTGGCAATTTCTTGTACGTAAAAGGATTGGAATCATGGAGTTGAGTTTGTGTGTGTGTGTGTGTGTGTGCTTGAATCGCATTTATTGTTCCTTTCAAAAGGTCAGCGATTGCGCAAATTTCATCGGAAAGGCACATGAATGATGATAAAATATGGTCAGTGTGTTGCTGAACACAATGTGTGATATTTTACTTTGGGGATTTGTCATGGTTTATTTCGTTTATCCCTAGCTGTTTTTACTTTTTCTTTGAAACTTTCAAGATTTGTAGCTTTTTTAAATATATTATTATTGTTTCGATTATATGCCTCATTTTTTCTTCAGATTATTTATGTATTATCTAATAATGCCTTTTAAGCATATTTTAATCTTTAAATACACTTTTAAGTAAATTGAGACAAAGAAGTAATAAACTATGATCTCTGTAGTAAATACTATTCAAACTAAATATTTGTATTATAATTTAAAAAAATAATGATAATAAAAAATAATAGTAATAATAACAATAACAATAATGATAAAGATCAAGAAAAATAATAAAATAAATAAAGGTACTAACGACAATTATAAACAATACAAAAAAATGTAATTATAAAAATAATAATACAAGAAATAATAATAAAATATAACCTATAATAATAAAAATGATAATGATAAACATAATAATAAATAATAAATAATAGTAAAACGAATAAACTACATTCTTGTGAGCACTCACAAACGTCCTTACAACTCCTTTCTACATCACGAGCAACAACGTCACCGTACCTTCTGCTTTGCTTCCTTTCCTGTACTTCCTTCTGTTGCAAACTGCGAATCGAATTACGTTGGCACGTGATTGTTCGTGATTCCTTCGCCACCGTCCAAGCCGCACCAAGCACGGGTTGTAAGGGAGCGTTTGCAAAGCTTTCAATGGTGCAGCATTTGAAATTAATTCCCTCATTGGTTGCTGTAAGCCCATTCCTATTCTCAAAACAACAGCTTCAAGGCGGGCGTGGAAGGTGGGTACCGGAGGTTCTATGGCGACAGCCGATATATAGCTGACGTCGTGAAGCGTGCGCCCCGTCTCTCAACTTCCCAGCAAAAAAAAATAATACACACAGCACGAAGCACACACACACAGCGTCACCATTACGGTTTCAATCGATTCGATGACGATGCTTCCACCCCATCGGAGCAACGCGCCCGCACACACTCACACACATTCAGAGTCATAAAAACACTACCACCATCACGACAGCAACTCCCCCCCTGGGAGGGGTGAGTGCGAGAGCGAAACGCGAAAAAGAACGAAGATGCATACCGCGTTTCGCTTCGTAAGTGGGTCATCGTCAAGCTGGGTCAATGCACTTACAGTCGCTGACATATGGTGTTGAATAGAACGTTTTGTTTTTTTACTTTCTTTTATGAACAATTTTATGAAAATCATTTGAACATTTGTTTTTGTAACTTTATGATATATTGTAAATATTGTTTATTGTTTTAAAAAGTTGAATTAAGTTTTTTTTGTGCAATTTAAATAAATACTATAGTCTTTTTCAATCTTACATTACTTTTTAAATTACATGAAAATGTAATAATCATGTCACTTTCAATGCAGTTTTTAAGTTCAATTTTGTTTCCCAAACTTAACTACTTTCAACATATTGAACATTTTACATAAAAATAATCCACAACGCATCACAACTTTCGAGAACGACTGTAGGTGCGAATGAACCCGCTGCTCGGTGTTGTTCTTTTCTCCCGCTCACACAACACGCGCTCCCCTGTCCCGTCTCACTCGCACGCCCAGCAAGAACGGCTCACGGCATGAGAGTGCAACGTCTTCGGCATGTTCTTCGCGGCTCTCTCTCTCTCTCTGGTTAGCGAGAAGCAACGCAACATTCTATGCTTATGCTGCGAGCATACTTCTCCCGCGATGTAGCGCTGCTTTCTCAGCTGCTTCCCCCAAGTGCTGTGTGCTCTTTCCTGCACATCTCACCATTTACCATGTGTCAACGCTCCAAACGGCCGTTTAATGTGAGCAATCCGTTAGAATTGAGAAGCACGCAAATGCGTATCGTGCACGTAAAAACATAGGGAGAAATATAGAAAATCTCCCCCTATCAAAAGTTTCCTCAAACCTCCGATAAGAATGCAAGAAGCTTAGCCATTAGTTGTCCCCTATCAGATCCATTAGTGATGCAATCGATCCCACCAAATGAAACCGCGCTGACCTTACAGAACGTATTCTGTTTGCATCACAGCAATCTGCACGTAATTAACGGCCCAAAGCGATCTAATACCCTTCAAAGCCACCTCGTATTGTCTTCCGCAAAAAAGAGCGGACCACTAATCGAACGCAAAAATCGAATCTAAGCTTAACCTAATGATTATTGCGGCGGCGGCAATGGCTCTATGTGCGGCTTGCGTGTAGCTTCGCCACGTTACGGGGGATCGATCGACGACGGCCGCGGTGCAATCGAACGATCATCACGCTAAATCGTGAGTTTCGACAAAATCATACACCGCTCCACCGGCAGAGGCATCCGGCATCGGACGATCGGGCAGAAGACGGCCACTCGACGGACGAAAAAGTGTGGGAAAAAGGAAATTGTCGTTGTCGTGCGTGGTTGCGTGGCACATCTTTGGCGAAGGCAACCTATTGCGTCCGCCGGCTAGCAAGGGGTGTAGAAAAAAATCTAACACACACACATACGGTGAGCTGTATTGCGTAATGGACGCAATAGATGGTCAGCGGGCGCGATCGGCGAAGGTACACATTCCTTGCGTAGGAAGAATTAGCTTTTTTTGCTCTACAGAATACCATCGTCGGTCGTAGATCGAACGCAGTACATCTTTCTTAGCTTGTGTTTAAGAATCATGTAATGATCAATATAGGACAGCAGTGATGAGAATGGGACTTTACAAATACAGTATTTGCTGCATGAAATTTAATAAACAAATGAAGCAATTAATTCAATAATAAAGTGCTAAATAACCGCGACTCATTGCGCAAAGTTTACCGAACGCCTGCCTAATTAATTTGAATAAAATCCTCTCTTTCATCCCGACACACACTCACACATTTGCCTTCCCTTTTCCATCTTCCCCCATTGTACCGCATCGTATCGTGGTTTTTTTCTGCATCTTTAGCACACAATAAAACACGCTACTAACCACCATCGAGACATCTAATCGACAGCTAACCATCAAAATGGCCCCCCGGTCATCGCCATCATGACCCGTGCGGTTGGGCGACGGCAGTCGAGGCAAAGGGTCTCGCGATGGGAAACTAAATTGATACTAATTATCCGTTTTCTAGCCATGCTGCTGGCCCCAAACCACGACTGCATGCTGCGGCCGCTGCTATGTTGTTGTTGCTTGTTTTCGCACCATTGCGTAACGCAGACCCTGTGCAGTGTGCCTGCAAGTATGCGATGCAAGTTTCTAAAGTTGTCTAAATGCTGGGTGCCCTCAGACCCCCGGTGCGTCCCCACTACAGCCCCGGTGCCAGAACGTAGAAGTCATAAAGGGTAAGGGTTGTGCGAGAGAAGCTAGAACTTCTCTTATGGTGTTGTTGTTTTTGCAACTTCTAATCAGCCAGCAGCGGTAGCGGTGGATTCTATAGGGGCGCTACATGGGTACGGTGTACCGCAACACCTTGAACTACAAAAGTGTCAATGTACCGGTGGAACACGCGCTATGGAAAGCGTGCCTAGTCTGTTCTAGCCGGCCCCTATGGTCGTACTACCCAACCCTCCCCAACCCCAATGATTCCGGTGCATCACGATGCACGCAACAAGCCTTCGAGCAGTGTCCTTGGGCGGTTGTGTGCGGTTGTCAGGGGCCGGTGGCTAGAAAATTATGAGTATATGATAAAATTGAACGCCGCTTGTAATTGGCATGGCGAAAATGAAGTTCGCTTTTATCCCGCCCACCCGGAGGGTGGTGGTTCGCGACAAGATAAAAAAGTGCTTAGCTGAGTTGTTAATGGATTTATAAATGCAATAAAGCAAGCTAGCGAAAAGATAAATATTAAGGTTAATTTATAAATGATTGATTACTTGAACCACCAGCCTAAACTTTGATGCAAACGGATGTGTGATGTGACGCTAAAAACTCGTGAAATCATTTTTCAAACTGTCTTTTAAATAGTTTTTACAATCAATTTATTGCTTCTTGAATGAGCAACATACACCACAGCATGTATTTCTTCTTAGTATGCTCATGGCAGTAGTTGAAGACCAGAAGCAGTTCAGGGCATAGTTCTATTAACTTAAGTTTATAACATACTTTGAAATAGTTAATATTAAGTAGAGGTCAAACAATTGCATTCATTCATAAAATATAAAAAAATTAAAGAAAAAAATGATGAAGCAAAAAAGTTGTTACTAAGGTGCGAAATACAACGATCGGATTAAGATCATTGAAATGAAAAGTTGAAGCCTACAAAAATGTTGGAAAAAAACAATCGACGAATTACGACTAATTTAAATAATTTTTGGAGTTTATTAATCATGCTTGCATGTATTACATTGAACTTATCTCATTTCTCAGAAGTATTTTGAAAAAAAAAAAAAACTCTATCTAACTACTCTTGACGTTATATGGTTTATTAAATTTTAGTTCAAAACGCATAATCAAAATATCAAAATTCATCATAAACAGTGAGTTTGACCGAAAACAATCCCAATTTATTTGCTATCTGCTAACAAAGATCCTCCGTATTGCAATCGAGCGCGTTCTATGCAACCTCCATGATCGCTTGCCTGCAGCGGGAGAAATTCAATACCGAGCGACGGATCGTCAAAAACGACCTTCAAGCAAGTGCACTCGCCCAATGTCACGAACCGCCTCGTTGCCCCGTTGTCACTGAGCAAACTAAAGAAAATAGCATTAACTACCCACCCGCCAGAGTGCAACCGACTGAAATATGCTACAAATTGGAAACTTTGTTCTTAACTGCAACGGTCTGCTTGCACGCGGTTTTCCCTTTTTTGTGTGTTTCCACGGATGCACGTACGCGTGCATGCACCATGGTATCCGTTCTTTAATATCCGTTTTATGTTTCTTTTTTGGGTTTTGTTTGCGCACGTGCATTGCCGACGGTTTCACTTAGCCGGAGTCGTCGATTGGAGGCGTCAGAGGAGACACCAAACAAAAAAACAGCCAATTCTTTGCTTTACTACACGTTTTCTCTTCATTCCTTCATACACACTCGCCGCCCCCACCTCTGAGTGCGTTTCCGTTCTGTAGGTACGGTTTTCGCTGGCTCATTCAATCTGACCATGAAATGCTTCCTATCCTTGAACAAACAGCTGGGCCGGCTAGATGCCGTAGGGTGTACCGAACTGCATCGCGCACCAGCCGTGCACCGTTGTGGCGGTGTCGGTGGCCGAACAGATCAAAGGGCTATCAAAGGGTGAAGTTTCACTTTCGAAACTTTTAGAACCATGTCATCGGCCGGGTCGGTGTCCTATGCTCCCCTGCCCCCCCGGGGCCCGAAGCGGAGGACACCAGCTCAAGCGTGACCAGTATTGACCTCTATTTTACAGAACTTTTGGTACGCTGGTTCACGCTGGCGGTATGATATCAACCTATATGAACTTACGCGTGGCTGTTCCGCAATGCCGCGTTACCGCACCATTAAGCTCCCGAGGCTTTTTGAGCCAACGCTCGACAACTTTCGGTGATTTATTGCACGTTTGCCGCGTATCGTCAATAAATTTCATTATTAAGATTTACATTCCTAGCTCTCGCTGTACGGTAGCACGTGAAAATGCATACAATTAGCCTACTTCCGCGGGGAACTAGCGCGGTCGTTCAATCGGCTCCTTACCGGCGCATGCCATGTGGAAGAATGCCTACACAAGATGGGGTAGCAAACGCTACCGTGAATTGGTTTTTGTCACGCGAAGGATTCTTTTTACGGGTGGTACTGGGGACGATAGAACGATGGGAGATATTTTAATGCGCTCTTATCGGATACGTGTGCCAAGGGATGGGAACTCATAAAAATACACAATCATAGTCCCCTCTTTTATATGTTTTTTGTAAGTCATTTTTAAAACTACGCGAAACCATTTTTCGAGTTACGATACTTGACAAATCACTTTTGTGGCCACTTATCAATTGTCTTACATAAGAGCGGATTGTGTTTGTAATCAATGAAGGGCTGTCTATGTTCAGACCACCCAACCCGGGTTAAACCTCTGGAAAGAAAGAGCTGAAACAGCTGTCGAAAAAACAAAACAGTCACCTCTCCACCTCCAAAAACAATCAAAAGTGAAAGTGAAACACAGGGCTGTCACAAACCAAAATTCATAACCGTAGTGGGAAAGCATACGAAAACCCACTGTACCATGGGGTGTTGAACAATTTCCCTCCATAATTCCCTTTCGTCGTCAAAGCGGACCACAACGGAGGACATTTCGAGTGTGTCTTGCTTGCGATGTTTTTTTCCTTCCTTCCTTCCTTCCATTCTTGCCACAAGACAGCTTGACGCTTTTATCTAAATTAAATCATTGTATCCGAAATCCGGTGCGTCGCAAACACGAGGTTTGAGTGATGTGCTCTTGCCCGGCAGGAACCCCATGGTTGATCCTTTGCCTCGTAGGCAAACGCAGTAACCGAGGAAGGCAGTCGATTAATTACGGACGATTTATTGGGAAGCAAGGCTTAGCGTGCATTTGTGTGGGGGGGACTGGGAATGTATTTTTCCATGTTCCATGGGGATACTCGTTGGCGAGATGGGGGGCGAGAGCCAAACGTGTCGCCCGAGCAACGACGGTTGCTACTGGAAACAGTTTATTTTGGGATGGTTTTGTGTCTGAATGGGTGAATGTTTTTTTCTTTTCTCTTTCCTTCGATTTGGATTTTGGCTTGTCTCGACGAACGTTTGCTTGTTCTGCCTGTCGTTCCGAAAGCCAATTTCACGCGGCATGCCATCAATCATGCGGTGCTGCAGCCGCACCTCGGACTGCATTTCTTTTATGGCTTATTTATGTGTTCAGCCGTACTGAGAAACTATATTTTATAATCCCTTTAAACTTAAGGTAACTTGTCGACAATATTTACACTCGTTCATTTGTGTTACATAAACAAATTTGTGTTTTAGAATTCAAACGTACTTTAAGTTTAGTTGTAAATACTGCTTTCAGATTGTGATTACAGACCTTAGGCATTGGTGTATTTAAATACTTTGTAAGCATCTAATTTCTCTCTGGCAATGATTTCTGTTCGATCAACATCTAATTTGAATCAAATTCTTACAACTTGCCCTATCGTCTTCATTGAACTGCTTCATTGCTCGTGCGCCCAGCAGACACAGCTCCATCGGTCGATGTTGTCGCACCGAAGTCTGGCGTAGAATGAGCTGAGTGCCTCAATACCCTACACGCGTCACTCACACACTCAGGCCACTCACCTTCCCCTTATCAGCTTGCTGAGCGCGCGCGCAGGTGTCTCCGCTCGCGAGTTCCCGACCACCCATCCTCTCGAACGGTCGAACGGAGTGAGTGCCATCGCGTGCCATCGCTTACGCTCACAGCTGACCGAAAGGGGTCAACGACCGACCGCGTGACAAAGATAACAATATAATTATTATCAAACAAATTTTTTCTGCCCCTCTCTCGCACACACACACACGCGCGCGTACACACCGCCCAAGACCCAGTGGGACTCGGGAGCGCGCGCGCGCGCTTCTTTTCCTGTTCTATCCGTTCATTTGCCCTCCCGTTGCGTTCGTAACACACACTCACACACTCCCCTTTACCCTCCCCCTTTACAATGTGTAAACTGGTCCGTTCTTTTCGGGTGCGCGTAACGCTCGCCGGCAAGCGCAAACGGCCAGCTCGGTTGGCGTGTACATGTGTGTGTGTGGTTACGGGATGGTTTGCGTACGTACGCGACCACAAACGCCATGTGTGCGCGTACGCGTGTGTATTTTGGTTTTCTTCCGCCCGCGTCAAAACGAATCTCGTTAGAGACGTGACCGTGTGTCTCAACCGGGGGAGGGAAATGTCAGTTTGAAGATGAATCCGCCAAAAGTCGCGCACCTCCACAGACGCAACATGTACGCGCGTCAGGCTGGGGTTGCTGACGCGCTTTTTTTGTACGATTTTTCTGTTTCCTCCCTCCCACCCGCCGGACAGAACGTCCATCGAAACATCCGTCCAAAGATGCGCGCACTCATCGCTCGCGTCCCCTAGGCAGGTGATACACGAACACACAGACAGGTTCCTCGCGTCGAAATCAATCCAAAAGTTTAAAAGAACGAACAAAAAAACCTCCCCCAAAAGTTGAAAAACCCCACACCCAACCGATACGGAGAAGATACGGAGGGTGGTAGTTGCTGTCCGGGTGGTGGGATGGTGGGTATTATTCAAAGGTGGCTCTCCCCATACACGATAGCGCATGCACACGCTCGAAGGGTTTGATTTGGACGTGTTTACTTATCCTGTTGCTTCCGCGGGCAGCGATTTTTCTCGCCAACCGCAGCAAAATGCCTCCTCCTCCCCCTCCTCTTCGTCCATTCCCCTCATCCCCCCCCCCCCCTCTCCACACACTGTGGTTCTTCCGCTTCCCGCTTCAACCCTCCTCCCCCGTCGGGCCTTTCCTGAGCGTTCAGCACTCGCAAAGTCAAAGTCGAAAGGCCCGTTGTCTTATCAGGCAACAGTCTCGGTGCCCGTGCGGTGGGTGCTACGGGTACATCGACTTTTACTTAACCCCACTCAGACGCCTGCCCGTTTCGTTCTATCTCCCTTCTCGCAATGGCCATCCCTTTCCCTCACACCAACAGCGCTGGTTGATACCAACCAGAAGGGGGAGAAAAACGCATTCTGATCCATGCTTGTACCTCTCATGAAAGGCAATCACGTTTTTAAGTGCGAAACAACTTTATTACCTACTGCTTCCAAAATGTATGTCCAAGGACTTGGTTGTCAGCAGTCATTCCATTTTGACGATTGGACAACTGGACAGCTGGAAAGCAGTAAACGGGTGTATGTGTGCAATTACTTCAACGAGTCAAAGATACATTTTGGCATTTCCACAAAAATCAAGTCAACTTGGTCAATAAAATCTACAATGGACCATGCAAACAAACAATAATTTAAAATACCGTAATTTATCTTTTAAAATGGGCACTCTTGTATAACAACCTTAATGATTTCTTCAGTATTTTAGGGAAAAAATCCTTTAATTTCATAAAATTAAAATCAACTTTGTCCACGTTGCCAATTTGATTCAGACCCCATTTTTATTCGTGTATCTTCTACAAGCATTTGCAAGACCATCAGTTTACTTGCAGATTCTGTTGGTATTTTCTGAGCTTTATTTTTTGACCTCATGATTAAGTGGTTCCTTTTTATGAACTTAAATCATCAATTAAAAGAGGCAGTGAGATCAATTGTTTCCTCAGTTTCCCAACCAATGTTCTCTCTTGTTACGAATTTCCTTGATAACAATCCTTGCATTTAAGCATATGGCGCTTATGATTGATCTGTAAACAAAAATCATTGATGTCAAATGAATCGAGAAGTATTTAACACAAACATGGATAACATAATAAAAAAAACTTTACAAGGATGTAAAAGTAAAGGCTACATGTATAGTAATTATGCTACTAATTAATATATTCTACTTTTTTTAATTGCTAGTTAATTCTGAGATCATTAAACGTGTCTTTCGGTTTTAAGTACGGTGATTAAAGAATGCTGCTTGCTTTATTTTTATTTGAAGTGATCTATTGTCCTGCTAATTATTTGTTTTACGTTGTTAAATATTTCATAATATTACACAATTCATTAAAATACTACACAAGCCTCGCATCATTCTTAATTGATAAAATTCTTCGTTGCTTATCATAACATCTCACATTGCTCCCAAAAACTGTTTCCAAATTAATTGTTTGGATCAATAATTGAACTTTCAACTTATTGATTTCATTTTAAACAAATGATCAATTATTTGTTTTAAAAAGTTTCTAATAAAATTTATCATTTTTATTCTTCTTCCAGGTATGATGATGTCACGATGTACTGCTAGCTGTAAGTCTTCATTGATTTTAAAAGCGTAAGCGTTTCATGTTCAATGTATGAACGGTATGTACCAGACATCCGGAGCGTCTGAGCAAGATTTCACCGGGAAACCCATCCCATTCCTGCATTTAGCCTCCCTCAAACATTAATTATAAAGCAACAAAGCGTGCTGAGATTTAGTTTAAGCTTTGAAACTCAACTGTGTTTTAAAAATGTAACAAAATCCTGCGGGAATTCGCTCAAACCGTCATGTTCGTCCACATTCCCGCCGACGACGCGTGTACTTTTGCGTCGCCAGCCCCAGCAAGAAGTGCGAAATATTTTAGACATCTTCCGCCGGAGGACAATGACCGCAAGCCACCACACGGGGTGTGTGTGTGTGTGTGTGTGGTGACGTTGTGTGCTTGCAGTTGAGCTCTCGCGTACCACGGCACAAGCGTTCGATTTCCACCAGGGCAAAATACGACAATTTCGCTCGATAGACTCATTTCAAAGGGCTTTTGCATCATTTGCAGAGGGTTCGCCCCCCCCCCCCCCCCTCACCTAGTTGCCCTTAAAAAGCCAACCCGCCCAGGACAAATCAAGTTCACGGTTCTCCCGATGGTTGCGATTTGAATCGGGGAATGGGAACAGAAGGAAGCGAGCGGATTGCGGAATCGGTATGGCAACCGAATCGCGTTCCACCACACACACACACACACACCGGGAGATGACATTCCAACCCAGTCAGCTGGTGGGATCGTTGTATCGGGAGATTGTGATGCTTGCTTCCCTTTCGTGTCAAAGAACAGACACACACACATACAGTGGCACACGCAGGGGTGGGTTTCGGGAAGGGATTGGAATTGATACGCAATGTTATTGCCATTACGCCGCAACCACGCGGGTCGACAGCGTTCATTGACAGCGCGTCCACGCACTCATGCGCTCCCACACCTTACACTCACCGGTGAGCTCCTGCGGGATGCTCAGCGCTCTCTCGCTCGCGTGGCGCGTGAGTGTCGCGTAGGCAAAAACGCACGGCCAGTATACCGTTCGCCGGGGACACGGCGACCGGAGAGATCCCATCATCCCGCATTCCGTGCGCTAGTGTGGAGCGGTTCTGTTGAGTTTTTTCCCGGTCGGCGCCCCCCAGTCGTCAGTGCTGCGGCGGCGGAAAAACTTGCGGGATTCGATTCGATTCGCACGAACCACACTGTGTTTTCTGCGTGGAAAGTGTAGTGTGCCCGTGCGTTGTGACACTGCTGTGGTCTGTGGTGCATCAAAGATCAGCGTCCAGCGCGTCCAGAGCGTTCAAGCCTGTGTGCGATTTAGTGACACGATCGTGTGATCAACGACGGCAAAAGAAGCAAAGAAAAAGAGAGAGAGAGGGAGAGAGAGCTCGAAAGTTTGGAAGCAAAAAAAGAAGCTCTGTGTGTGTGTGTTTGTGTGGGAGAGAAATGTTCGGCACCGATCCTCACGGGATCGTGATTTTTTGCGCCCTCGTGCAGTGGTGTCGACGGTTTGGCGAATGATATTTCTGTAAAGTGGTGTGGCTTTTTGTTGTTGTTGTTATTGCCCACGAAAGAGTGATACGCAAGCAAGCAAAGAAGAAAGCATAGAATTTAACGCCACGACGTGTGTTAGTGCTGTTATTGTTGCTACCCCTGGGGGAGGGCGGCTTCCCTTCCCCGACATTTCGGTTGCATTCGGCATGTGACCGCCTCTCGTCCGTGCAGATCGAGATCGCGCGAGTTCAATTCTCTGCCCTGAGGCAGATTGTGCGTGTGTGTGATTCTGTGGGTTTTTTTTTCATTCCGTTCGGTTTATGGTTCGCGCTTCGCCGTCGTCTACAAATGCGTGTGTCACCACACCCGAGAATGAAACGTGTCGTTCTACGTTTGTATTGAAAATTTTGCATTCACATGCTTTTCCATTGCTTTTTTGTTTTCCCCAATTTCCAACAATCACTACACTAAACATCAATGCTGGGTGGTCAAAGTTGTAGAGCAAAAAGGCAGTAAAGATTTGCGATACGCAAGCGAGGAACAGGTGCAACACCTGGGGGAGAGCGAGAGGGAGAGAGAGTGGAACGGTGGCTGATGCACTTTTGTCAATTGCATTTCAATGCAATTCCCCTTTTTTGAAACTCCTATCAGTGCATGTGCGTGTTGTGTGTGTGTGTGAGTGTGGGTGTGTGTAGGCTGTGTGGTTGTGTGCGTGTGAATTGTGTGTGTGTGTTTTTAAATCATTTTTTTACACCTTGAAATGATGGCGTTGTTTGTTTCAATTCATCAATTCTTTTGTTTTACTTGTCACCGGCTGGTCGAATGCGCGTTTTCGTTTGTGTTCGTGTGCGTGTGTGTGTGTGTGTGTATGTATTTGTTCCCGGTAATGCCAATGGATATGATACGCGGCAAACCGATGATGACCGACGCAAAATAATGCCCCGTTTGCCCAATTTTTCCAGCATATGTGTGAAGCATTTGTTGACGGATGGTTTTTTCCCCCCTATCTCACTCTATTTCCATGCTTCATCCCCATCTTCACACTAGTGTATGTGTGTAAGTGTGTTTGTTTGTTTGCGCGCGAGTGAGCATGGTAGTGAACGTGTGTGTGTGCAAGCACACTGATTGATGATCGATTACAGCCGAATCACGCTGCAACGTGTGACAAATACGTGAACGTCAAAAAAATTCACCGCCTAATCGGGTGAGCGCGAAAAGGCGGTGTAAATCGTACAGGAACGTGAAGCAAAAGAGAGAGAGCGAAGAGAGATGTAATGCAAACAAATTTTTCCCTTTTTTGTTGTGCGCGCGCGTGTGTGTGTGTTTAGTATTTTGAAAGGCGAGGGATAATAGTGCACGCGGAAAATCCATGCACGGAAACGCTCGCCACCCATTCGGGGCGGCGTGATTTGACACTTGAGCCTCCCACGACCCGGCTTTACCCGTCTGTATGTGTGCGTGCGTGTGTGTGTGTTTGTTTGTGGATCCCTTTCTTGTTACATGAAAAATGGATAGGTTCAATGACACGGCCCCTCATGCGGTGTGAGCGAGCAGGCGAGCGAGCGAGTGAGTGAGTGAGCGAACACGAGTGAGAGAGAGAGAACAGAGTGGTAGTGTGAGATGGGTGCGTGTTTTTTTTTGTTTCTCCCTGTGTGCCGTATGTGTGTGTCTGTGTGGTATGAATCAGCCTTTGAAATCTTCCTTCCAAGGGTGGCAGAACGAATGAAAGAGAACGAACAGCCCCCCCGCGCGATTGACCAGCAGGCGGGCTGTGAGTGCGAGCGAAAGCGAGAAGAGGCAGCAGAATGCGTGAGCGAGAGAATTAAAGGAAAGAAGCACACACATACGCAGAGCACAGTCGCATGGACCAGCAAGCTCCAACAATGCACACTTCCACGCAGACAGACGATGCGTTCCCATAGTGAAACCGTCAAACGTCAAGCAATCGAGAGCAATAGAAATAGGCAAATCGCGAGAGAAAGAGAGAAGGAGAGAGAGCGCGCGAGAAACTAGCATCCCTTATCCGCTCCCCCCGATTTTCCCAAACCCGCTCTAACCCATCGGTTGCTAGATCAACCGAGCTAAACGCTAACCAAATATTCATCCCCCGAGCGGCGCAGGTTCGGACAGCTTCTAACACGCTCGGGATGTCAGTCGGGGAAGCAGACGGGGCTGACCAAACGTGGCCACACTCGCTTGAACAATTATCACCAGCAACTCCCCTCCCCTTAAGGCACGCTACAAACTTGTCTGTGTGGTGGTAGGCTTTACCTCAGGCCGACCCAGCGTTTGATAAGTGCAGTGAGCAGAGGCTACACTCATACAGTGAAAAGTTGGGTGGGGGGGGGGGGGGGGGGGGGGAGCACCCCAATGGGAGCGTTTGTCACTGGGCGTTGATAATGGAACATTCAGCTAGGAAGCGTATCACCTAGCGGGGCTGTGTCGGTGTCTGTGATTTGCCGGCCTGTACCTGTTCGCTTATCGTCGCTGATATCGGAATCGCTGGTTCGATTAGGGTAGAGATAGTGGGGTGAAGAGGGGGGGGGGGGGGGTTAATACCCGCACACTACAACACATCGAAACACAGCTGGTCTGGCCCGTGGGCACGCATAAACACTGGACCCAATACCAGAGGGAACCTGCTCACATGGTGTTTTTTTTTTAAGATTTAAATCCCCTTTTTTATAAGCGTGCCTAACGCATCGTAACGCACCGTAACGCATTTTGATTTTGACAGTCAATCACACAGTTTTGACCGATGGGTTTGTTTTGGTTTCGGTATTTTCCGTTTGATGAGAGTCTTTTTGGGAAAATTCACTTGCCCCAAGCTCCCCAAGCCCCAACCCTCCCGAGTGGGAGTCCTTCTGTAGTCGTTGCCGAATTTTTACAGGATTTTTGCCTCCGCACTCCACCACAGGATACGGTTTCACATGTACACACACACACACACATGCACACACGATCGCGCGCGCTCTCGCCACAGTGTCAATGAACTCGCGCTCAGCATGTCGCGCCGGTGGGTTGTTCGCGCAAACACGCGGTACGCCTTCGCTCGCCTTACCCAAAAATTTGCTCCCAACTTTTTACACTAACCACCACCACCGCCGTTCCTCCTGTCTCGCATCGAGTCAAGCACTGTCTCCGTTTCTCTGTTTTCTCTTCCTCTCTCTCTCTCTCTCTCTCGCTCTCGCCTTCTCTTTACTGTTGTTCCTTCGTTGTTGGGTTTGGGTGATCCTCGGCGGCCTGGATCCTAGCAGCCTGCCAGCTCTGATGTTCATCGGTCCTGCTAAGAGTGCTAAGTGAAACGCATCGCGCTACATTCTGAACAACCACGCGGGGCCATTCGTGTGCAGTGACGGCCCTCAGAGAGAGAAAGAGCGATAAAGAAACAGGGTAAAAGTGCACCGAAACGAACCCCGGCCAAAGTAAAAGCCGGAAGGGCGCGCTCCGTGTGCGACCAGTGCCTAGCGAACGTGAAAACAATTGTGTCAACAACCGGCGGCTTCAAATTGAGATGCAAATGAGCTTTGCTGGGGCTTTAACCGGCTCGCGATTGCGGAACTGATTTACCGAATTGCATAATTTCCACAGGTATTTTCCCTCCCGACAGTCCTCTTCAGCTCAAAGAGAGTTTTTTTGGGGAGGAAACGCATCAATCGAATCACATTATCAGCACCGAAATGACCCGGCAGCCAATTACCAACACCAACATCACCACCGCTGGTATGGCAAAGTTCACGCAGCGCCAACCGTTAATCGTTGACGAATTATTCAATCGACCGTAACCGACCGTTGGGTGATTTGTGGGAGGGGAAAAAAGGTGTTTAAAGGTTATTTACTTTTGATTTGTGTTGCGCACCATCGTGTGTGTGTTTTTTGGGTTGTTGTTTTGCTTCGTGGCTGCGTTAAGTATGCAATGTTGCATTATTCACCCATTGAATCCAGCACGTGACCAATCCAATGCACAAATTCATAATTAATTCCTCTACTGTGCCATTTGCGGCCTTGAATGTGAGGGAAGTTTCAACATAATTACCGGTCTCTGTTTGTTTGTACTTCATTAGGCATGCGGCGTTGGTTGTTTTATTTGCTTTATATTTTACTCCACCACTACTGCACACATCAAACGCATACTACTTCCGATGAAATGTGTTATTGTTTTTTTTTTTTGGCAATCATCTAGATATGATTTCCACTGCACAAATGGCAATGAGAAAATGAGGAAAAAAAATTATTATACCATATCGATCGAGCAGGTGTCGATTAATATAGATGAATTTTTCATACGCTGCTACATTTATGTCAGAACGCAATTGAACTCAGGATGAGAAATGTGTGTTCAATGGAGAGGAAAGAATTGAGATTTTAAAAAAAACCGCTTTTAAATGCTTCATTGTGCACTGGGGCGCAATAAGCGTGCGCATGGTGATTCATAAATGCATAAAGTACCAGGCGTCCGCTCTACATTTCGAGTGCAAAGGTGCATGATGACCTTTTTACGCATTATGAATAGCACTGTTTAATAACTTTTGCTGTAAATTTGTTCAATTTAAAGATTTCTTTTACTTTAAACTAGAGCTTTTTAGTCCCTTTTTTCTTTCATGCGAAACTGTCGTCCATAAATTATTTGCAATTACCTTTACCGGCCCCGGCGCCCGACACAATGGGGGTTGGCATGGCTTTTCTTCGCCAAAATCCCGTGTCAATGGACCATAATTACAAATGGCCACTGCCGTACCACTCCCGCAATGTACCGGCTCAAGAATAACATAAATCTTAAAATAAACTTGTGTGTATGTGTGTGTGTGTTTTTCCATACCGGGCAGGGCCACGACAACCAGACATGCAGATGGTTTATTTCACTCTTAATTTTTATGTTTTTACACCTACCACCAGGGCGCACTTGAAACGGAAGTAAGAGTCAATGTGGGAGAAATGAGGGAATGGCGAGAAGAAACAGCAAAAAAAAAACAGATATAAAAAATATGCGAACAAAACTTTTCCCGCGACAAATTGCGCCATCTCACGCCGGGTGTGTCATCCCGTAGGCCGTTGACATCGCGGAGCAGATCGCGACCGAGGGAGAAGTGGATAGGTCATCACACGGCCCGAGAGAGGGTGAGGGGGGAAATAAACGGATGTCGTAGCACATTACTTTTTCGACCGGTCGACCGACCGAGGTGGTAGATGAGAAAATTAATGAAAAAATCCGACATGAAGAGAAAAAACAAGACCCAGCATCGAGTTCTGTGTCTTAATAGCATCAGATCGAGGCAAAAACTGGCATGTTCTTCCCTCTGCTCGCTCTGCTTATCTCCCCTCCCGAGGGGCCCTTTTCCCCACTTTCAACATTCTCGCACACTCCCCTAATACAGTCGTTCACGCCAGCACAGCATCGGCAGCATGATCGTCCCGCGTCGCCCATCAGTCGTCGCCTTTTGCTTGAATCCAAATTTTTTCAGTGATTGCGTCTTTGCGTCACGCAAAGCCAAACAAGACAGAGAGAGAAAGAGAGAGAGGGAGAGGGAAGAGCGAAACAAAAAAGCCGCACGCACCTAACGATGATTAATGGTTGCATCCTTGTGCGGATTCATCTTCTAGTTTCGCACATAAATTTGCCTTTCTTTCAACCTTGCTACCGCGCATCCCTCCCCACTCCCCCAGCAAACAGTACGATCTTTCTTCAAGCCGGCTAAGCGACACAAAACCGCCCTAGCGTGACAATAGTGCAAATCGATGGTTGATTATGTCTCTTCCGTTCTACGCCTTGGAGAGCGGACTTTCTCAAGAAAACTTCCCGTCCCGTTGGCTGCCCGCACACACACTGGGCCGAAAGGAGGGAAACCAATGACCCGTCTGATCGTGCCGATCACGCTGGCGCCTTCCTAGACTCCTGCTGCTGCCCTTTATACCCCTTTTGCACCGTTCACGCGGGCACACTATCACGCATTTTTCTCCTCGTCCAAGCGTTAGCGCCAAGACACTCGAAGCGGAATGGGGCGGGATGGCAGCGAACGAAGACAAACCGTTGATAAGACGCGAGTGTCGGGTTTGCGGTCATTGAACCGCCCGGTAATGGTGGCTGCACCCGTGTGTACCACAATCCGGTAGTGTTCGGCCAGCACTTAATTAATGGTGAATCGATATTAACACCACGCGTGTGCCTGACGAAGGGGGAGCACTGTGTGTGGGCATGAAGGGGACTTATTTATTTCACACTTCACACCGAAAGCGATAAATTCTGCCATTCTGATGGTGTCAATTGTGTGGCAGGTGCGTGTACTCAGGTATACTCTCCAGTGCTGTACAGTCCTGTCACTCCAAATCTCTATAGGCTCTACTGGCGGGAGGGTGTCGGAGAGTGGAGAGATGCGTTTTTATACCCGTTCAAATTGATACGCACGATTTACGGGTGCTAATTCCCTGCGAAGTGGTTCGACAGCTTCATTCCTATCGCTTTTAGATGAAGCTTTGCTTGGGATTGAGATGAGTATCATGTGAGTAAGAGTTTGAGCTAAAAATGATATCCAAATAAATACTCAATGAAATTAAACTTGCAACCAAAACAGTAGAATCAACTGATGAAAAAAATATATTTCCATTGATTTTTAAATAAGCATTTGTGAATAGAAATTGTACAAATAATGTTACGATCTTGAAATCAACTGTAAGACATTCTGATTCTGAACATTCGGAATTTTTGATCGCATAATTTTCAATGTTACTGACATTTTCTTAGTGTAACAAACCTCTTCAATAATATTTTGAATGGCATATTGCACAACATTCCTAATTTCTATTACTTGCTATTTGGTACTAAACAAACAATGCTGTCAAAGGTAGCATTATTGTTTTCTACCTTTTCACCGGGGGACAACGAACCATGGTGACATTATTCCCTGGATATGATCATCAAAGCTCAGTTTTATGCCCCTGTCTGGAGCGTTTCAAAAATGAAGCACAAAAACATTACCAAAAATGCTATAAAAATCTCAAACCTTACCCACTGCCTTGCTGAAAAGCGACGCATTTTGACGAGCAGCCAGGGAATAACTGTATGAAAAGGGACAGGCCATGTCAAAAATTATTAACAAAGTTGTGCCGGTTGCAAAATTTTGGCAGTTTAAGCAACCATTATAAAAAGAGCGTTCCAAACACCACCAAAATGCTTGCTTCTCGAGTAAAACCAAACCTGGCGTCGGCGTCTTCTCATCGAAAACAAAAAAAACGCTCTCCATCTAGGGACCGCGCTGTGGTCTGCGGCGGCGGTGGGTTTGAAATCATCGAACCCGCACATCGGTACCGGGGCTTGCGGCTGTTTGTTGTGAGTTTTGCCGCGCTCTTTTAACGCGCGCACACACCAATTCTCGGGGTGGTTGTGGGAGCGCAGGAACCACCCGCGGGAGAGAGAGAGAGTGCGACCGGTGCGAGGGAAAAGGGGATGGGATTGTCTAAGAGCGCGCGAGACATTGCGCTCCCTGGCGCTGCGCCTCCGCGTATGTTGCGGGCAGTATGTTTTGCTTTAGTTCAATAACCTAAAGATTGTGACGCGCTGAGCGCTGAGCGTTCGTAGAACTGACCCTTTTGCGAAAGAGAGCAGTGAGAGACAGCGCGAAAGAGTGGGAGCGAAAGCAAGAGCGAGAGTGAGTGCAACGAGTGCGAGCTCCAAAACACCAGCAGGGTGGGGAAAAAGCACACACACCGAGTGAGTGCTAGTTGAGGTTCGTTCACACGCCGTGAGTGACGGCTGTGAGCTCCCGTTCGCAATGCGTGTAAAGTCAGGGGATGATGATGATGCATTCCTCTCCCGAATGGTCTTTACATTATGCAAACAAGTGTTAGTTTGTACAGGTTCGACACGCGGGGAGAGGATGTTTGCGGAGTAACGTTTTTTTTTGTTGTTTTTTTTTGTTGGTTTTGGAGCGTTAAAAGTGACACTTGGTTAACAAATCGATTAAAACGCGTCGATCGCGATGGATGGTTCTCGATCCGACACAACTCCCCATCCCCAGCGGCACCTGTGTGTGCAGGGCACTCAACTCCACCGGTACGGCACTCGCAGCCGCATTTTACCGCTACGCAAGAGCTCAGCACTCAGTCACTCGAGGCTCCCTTTCCGCCACTTCCCTTTAAAACGCACCACCTCGCTAGAACCCAATCCACCCTTTTCCACCCCTGCCCCGACACAAACAGACCGACCAAGTCAGCGCACCTTGAGGTTAATGATCCTTCTGGTGTCGTCGTCGTCGTCGGAATCGCGCAGATGGTTTTATTTTTATTGTTCCCCAGTTCTTGCCCCGTTCTTTCGAAGCCGGCCGGCCGACGACGACGTAGTTTGCGCTTGGCGTTTTGCTTGGGTACGTTGCGCCCGTGCACTTCCTCTCTCTCTCACACACTCTCTTTCGTCTCCACTTCCATTCCTCTCCCACGTACGTTGCTTTAGCGACGCCACCAATGTGACGTAATTTTCGGTGTCTCTTCTCTGTGCGTGCATTTGGAGGTTGATTTTTTGTTGTTGTTGCTGCAGGTTTTTCCCGCTGCACGAATAGTTGTTTTTTTTTTGTTTGCATCTTCTCTTTTTTCCCTCTGTGTGGCCTGTACGTCCTTCAGCGATGGTAGTACGGCTTCGGGGGTGCATTCTTTCGACCCGCTGCTACTTCCTCGCTACGATCGGTCTAGTTAGAACCTCTTCGGAACGGGTGGTTGGGAAGGCATGGCTGAGCTAAGATTAAACACACACACATTTAAGAAAAAAGCACATAATGAACAGATTGCAGAAAGAGAGAATGGTTGGAATTGAAAAATATGCATTACAAACTTCAACTTTTTCACCTCCCGTTGTTTACAAGAACGATGCATGGAAAAGCGCACCAAGGTGTTCCATATGGTTGATGAGGTTAATAAACTTTGCACACACAAGCAGATGCAAAAATGTGCGTATGTGTATGTGTGTGTGTGTGTTTGTTGTTTGCCTCCCAGCAAATAGGGCATAGCGACACTGCACTGTACATAACAATTGTTGTAATAATAGATAATTTACATCGATGCTAAAGGGCAAGGGAAACTCAACCTGCTGCTGCTGATGCTGCTCGGTCCTGGCGAAGGTACATTACCATTTTGCGAGACAAAACTGCTGCTTTGCATAATTTCACACTGTCAATGCGCATCGCACCTCTCAGCCCAGGCAGCAAAGGGCTTCCAGTTCCAGCAGAACGTTCTTTAGCACGCCAAATGAGTTCCAGCACAGCAATTCTTCTACCAGGGGTTTTTTGTTGTTGTTGCTTTTTTGTTTCATTATGAGCCACCGAACAAAACCACCACAGGAAAGGTGAATGAACTATGCTGATTCACACGTCCCAGTCATCCAGCATCCTCCCAGGCCCAGACACAGCGACGGTGCGCTGATAAGGGTGGCACTGGAGCAGCTGCGACAAACATATGTAAATATGGGTGCATCATGATGCAATTCTTGCCGGTTCAATGACACTGCTCACTTTATGTTCCTACGTGTGAGACCAAAGGAGAGTGAGAGAGAGAGAGAGAGAGAGAGAGAGAGAGAGAGAGTGTAAAAGAAAGTGAGCAACAGACCAAGTGAGAGAGGGAGAGAAGAAAGAAAGAGCGATACAGCACTGTGTCCTTTGAAAAAGGGATACACAAATTCAAGCCACCTTTTGCGGCAGCAGCCCGAGGCCAAGGCCAAGGTCATGCCACGGACGCATTTCTTTCGCTCGCTTCGGTTTCGGTGCTGCATTGTGACAGTGGCATTCTAGTTGCCAATATTACTTCACATTAAACACATCCAGTGTGTAGAAAAGAAAAACCCACTCATTATCGAAAGCAAATGTGATGGCATACTTCTTCCCCCCGTCGATCGATATGTACGATCGAACGATACGATCGGGCGTGTACGTGATGTGAGCACTGTTGCGAAACTAAGAAAAAATGGAGGGTGAAGAGAAGGAAGAAAAAAAGACAACAAGAAGCAAACTTCAAGCGTGACCATCGACACGATCGGGCCCGGGTGCCCGATGACGACAGCGACCACCGCCGCGTCTTTTTGCGAGGGGTTAATGGTCTATGGGTGGTAAAAAAAGCACATACAGAGCACACACACACACAGCCCGGGAGACAACAATTACCAACGGGCTTCGAGGCACACAGTAGTTGCAACGTCTGTACTTTTCGATGTTTTTGGCCAAGCTCGCTGAGCGCGCTCGGTTAGCAGTACGTGCTGATTGTGTGCCGCGAAGGTTCTAAAAGAGTTGCTGGCGATACGTTGCTTCTTCTTTTTGTGCGTTTTTTTTTCACACTTTGCTGCTACCGTCTGTTTGTTTTAGCATGAGTGTGTTTTTTTTTTCTTTCTTTTTGCTGCAATATTGTTGGATTGCGTTTATTTCTGTCCTTCTCTCCCGAAAACGTCAGCCAAGGGGGAGTCTCAATTTAGCAGGTGCACTTTGCACCGCATAAGCAACCCTCTGTCGGAGGTATTGGGTTGTGGGGAGGTGGACCAAATTTCGCTACCGTTCCAGCAAAATATTGCGTTTGCTCGGGAATGCATACACCGTTTTCACCCCGCGGCCATGGTTTTGGGGTGGGATGAGCGAAGATTTACGATTAAATGCAAATGCTCCCCACGGGAAGCCAGTAAATAGGGGAGGGGGGGGGGGGGGCGTGGGGAGAAATGGTTTGGACCGGGAGCGTTTTTAAACCCCTCGTTGGTTGAAGTCACGTACCCGCAGGCAAGCGAAAGACAGACGTTGGCTCACACGTACGATGAGTTCATGGGTTGTGGCAATGATTCAAGAAGCTGCAATGAGCAAAATGTAATTTCGATACAACTTTTACACGATGAAGGTTTCGTTGGACGATTCAATCGTTTCATACTTCAAATCTATGAGTTTGTTTTCACAACAACAATTTGAACAAAATTGAATAATTTTGTGTTCTTAAAAATCATGTTTTAATGATTTATGTTAGATAAGGTACAAATTTCATTTTTCACAAAAAAAAACATTGATTTCCCATCAAAAGAACCCAATTTTATAATTGTCACGTATTCATCACTCCTTTCGTGTGCTTTTTTGTGCTCGTACATGCACGAGAAAAACTTGTCTAGTTGAGCACAAAAGAAGTAACTTTGTACCATCATCACGAGGAGCTCGCGCCTGTTTCTGCGACTCCTGCAGGAGCGACAACCACCATCCAGTGCGATGCACCTTTCTTATCGCACATTAGCGCCATCATTATAACGTTCATTTGCCCTCCGTATGTGTGCGTGTGTGTGTGCATGTCTGGGTGGGAATCATGAGCTCAGCCAATTTACGCTATTTGCTATTTAGCGGAGACGCAACACAAGCTTCGCTCGAGTAGGAGTTTCGTTTTTACTTGCCGATGCGATGCGATGTGGCGATTCTATTTATACTGCAACTATCACTCTCCGCACTGCGCGAACCCGCTTTCCCCCCCCATACCGCGGTGCATCATTAAGAATCAAATCATCATCATCATCATCATCACAGCGGACGCAACAAGATGCAATACTGCGTCGAAGGGAGCTGTGCGGGGTCAAAAGGAACGAGGGGGAGTGTGGGCGAGGGTGCATCAGGATGCACGATGTCGTGTAATTGCACTTTCGCTTTCCGAGACAGATAACGGGGAAGGAATGCGTAATGTTTGTACGGGTGGCACGGGACGGCGCAAAGGCGTGGGCAAGTGAGTGATAGATTCAAGGGAGTTTGTATGTGTGTGTTTCGCTCCCTAATGCATTTATAGCCGACTGGCGATGGTTTCGTAATTTTATTTGTTTTTGTACGATACTAAAAATGGACTTTAAGGGGAGAACTTTTTAAATTTGCTATTAATTTAAAGGCTGTTTTTGTAGATAATTCCTAAACAATGGCTCAGCTATTGTGATTCAATTTGACATCTTACTATGTGCTTGTTGTCAAGGTATTTAATGAGACCATTAAGAGTAACGAAGCTATTAGAATCGATTGAAATCGATAGCAAAGTGATTAAAATGCTGAAACCAAAAGACGCTTCTTTGAGCAAAGAGTTTCAAGCTCGCTTTGCAACTTTATACTATAATATTAACGGTGCGAGTGCCCTGCTCATCCCCTCCAAGCCCGGAGTGCAGCCGGAAAGCAATAGAAGACGGCACGGGACGGAAGGGGGACATTGTATTGTTTATCACAAAAACTTCGTTTGATCGAAACTTTATCCAACTGCGAGCTGCAGCGAAGCAGGGAGGGAAAGGGCTGAGTAGGTGGAAAAGGTGGCGCGCCGGTAGGGTCAAAAGGGTAGATCAGCACGACGACGGCGCACACTCGGGTCGCCATCCCCATATTCACACAAACAGACACACACATACACTGGGCACGTTTCGCGGTTTTTTTGTCTTCTGCAAACGCAACCGATGCGCTCTGTCTCTCTCTCTCTCGCTCACTCATTCTATTGCCCTCTCTTTCTCTCGCTCTCCCACTTCGCTTCGCCCATGTGTGCCGATTCTGCTGCCGTAATCTCATTTTAAATAGATTTCCGTTTCTTGACCTATCCCACTGCGGTTCGCTGTGGTGTGCGTGCGGTAATGGCGTTGCGTTGCCATTTGTTTTTTTTTTTGCTGTTGCTGTTGTCGTTGTGTTTTTGTTCTGTGTTTTTGTTTTGTTGTGCTGTGGTCTGCTCTGCCACTGTGCTCGATGCAGTTTTGCACAGCGTGCGACGCGGCCATTGCCTCTGCCATTTTCACGCACGCAGAGCAATGGCAGCAGGCGCACACACATACACACACATACTGGGGAAGGTGCAGCGATGGATGATTCGCAGCGTGGGGATAGAACGCAATATCACGGCGTGTGTGTGTGTGTGTTTGTTTTTAAGTTGTATCTTGTCTTCTGCATCTTAACTGCATCAAACGGTACACTTACTTGCATCTGCACAAATCGTGACCGGTGTGGTTTAGCGCAGAAGTTGCTGCTTCTTCGTTTTTCAGCACTTTACGTTGTGTTACACTTCTAAACGGTCGTCTCGTTGCTTGTCTTTGCTAAATGGTACCGTTTTGCTTTGATGATGTGCTGTGCCAGCACTTGTATCTTTTTATTTTTTTATTTTTTTTAGCAAATAGCTGAAGCTGCTTAATAGAGCTTTCTTTTTTATGTTGTTTTACGATGTTTTGGTCACTTTTTGTGGGCGTCAGAAGCGAATTGTTCCAAATACACCAAACTATTCAAAATTAAAAAGTTACGAATTCCTGTTAGAATTAATTTTTTTTTTTCATTTTTTTCATAAATACACTACTTCAAAAACAATAGGATTTTTTTCAAAAGGAGGACAGAAAGATGTCAGGATATATTCCAAAATGTTTTACTCTAGAAAATCTATTAAATTAAATGCTAGCAGCCTGGCCAGTTGGCCTTTATCTGATGCATGTGCACTTTATTGATTTATTCGGTTCACGCACGCCCATATCAATAAATGTCATATTTCCTCTTATCTTGCCATTGCAACTGCATCGAAAACAGCAACAAAAAAAAACCCATTTCCAACCCGTTTTGGGGCGGGATGACGAATTTTTGTTCCCACACCACATTCACACACCGCTGCTCGCCCTGGTGTGGTGGTGTGTGAGCGGTCTAGCTATACACCTTTATACTTTAGATTGCAGCGTGTAGCCGGTGTATTAATAACAAAGAAATGAAACAAATATGAAAAAAAACATCCCCCAAACACACACATACTCCTACACCCCAATGTCCGCCAATGGTAACGGCAAACACACACGGCGCACGATATCGGGTATACCTGTGGATGGGATGCGCATTTTTAGGTCAGTCCGTCTGTGCTGATTAAGGTCAACGGTTCCGGTAGAAGCGTCGGGGTTTGTTTTTTTCCCTCCCCTTCTGGTGGGTGCGTTTTTCCATTCCAACAGGGAAAATACACGTTCTTATCGTTCGGTTTTCGGCGTCGATTGGGTAGACTGCGCGCGAGGCTTGCGTTCGGTTGGTGGTAATGTGATTCGATTCGATGCGTGAATTTGCAAACGGCGAAGAATGAAGGTGAAAGTTCCACAATGAAAAAGGGTGCTCTAGAGTAAATTTGTTTCGTTTTGTTTGTTTTGTTTTTATCTTGAAGAAAACGTACAACCCTTCTCAGTGAGTGTGTGATGTGAATAAATATTATAAATCAATTATAAATCAACAAAATAAAAACAGAAGAAAAGAACATCGTGTCAGTGTCCGGCGGATTGATTTAATTATAAAAAGTGATTCATAAAACGCTCTGCATCATAAGAGCACCAATACCAAGAGTTGCTCGCAGCAGTCAACAGTTTCGTGTGTCGCAGCTCCTCCTTCCATTCAGAATTCGTCGACCGGGAAGTAACAAACCCGCTGCAAGGATGACTGTCGAATGTATTGAGGATTTGTATCCCACCTAAGCCCACCCCCTGTCCAGTTGGTGCGTACTACCAGCACAGGGTAAACCCACTAACTGTGCGCAAAGTGTGGAGCGACTGTGACTGTGCGAAGACGAATGCGATTAAAAAGTGAAGAGAATAATAAAACAAAACCAAATTAGTGCGAAACGATTTGCTGTGGGCAAAAAAAGGGCCTACAGCCCTTGACCGAACCGTTCGGTTTGCGGCACGTGCGGTTGTACCGCTCCGAAATTGTAGTGCGTAAAGCAACGCCAACAGCAAACCTAACCTACCTCACCAGTGTTGCACACATCATCAACCTCCCGCCCACTCCCGAACAGACGCTATTTGCTGGCAAATGGATGACGGAGAATTTTTGGACCTGTTCAGTCAATCCTGGAATGGCAAATACCACGCGGCGGCCAACCGTGCAGGCGACGAACCGGCCGGCATCGGAGCGGCGGCGGGTGGCGGGACAGGTGCCGCCGCCGGCTACACCAACTCGGCGGCGGTGGCAGCGGCCGCCACCGCTGCCGCTACCGCCGCCGCCATGGCCGTCGCGCCCAAGCTCACCACGCGGCTTATGCAGCCCCAGCCCGGCTCGACGGCGGGCGGAGCGCAGGGGCTGTACGCGAGCACCAAACACTTCCTTGCGCACCTGCCCCCGAACCACAAGCAGCAGCCGAGCGCTGCGAGCGCCACGAGCGCGGCGGCATCGACGGCCAGTGCTAGCCGACACGCGGCACCGTCACCCTTCAGTGTACCCCCGGCCGGTGCGCAAACGACTGATTTACGTGATACAAACCTAGGGCCTTTAAGAAATACCACTAGCAGTAGTACCAGCAGCAACACAACCAACACCAGCACCAGTGCGGCAAACAACAGCAGCAGTGGCAGCGGTGGCAGCAGTAGCAATACCAGCAACAGTCACGCCAACGGTGCGCAGCATCTGTTGGGCGGCGGCAGTAGCTTTGCGCGTGAGACGCGCGAATTTCCCAAGCTGAGCCATCGGTTGCTGCAGCCGCTAAACCACACGCTCGACCAGGGTCCGGCCCAGGGCGGGTCCGGTGGTTCCGGCCACGCGGCGATGGTACGCCAGGAGGAACAGGACTACAACGCATTCTGCTCAACGCTGTCGGCGGTCGCGTCGATGGCGGCAGCCTCGCTGGCGATGGAGGATGAGGACCTGGCGGACAGTACGACGCCACCGCCGCAACCGTTCACCTCGGGGGGTTTGCTAGCGGCCGGGCTGGCAGGCAATGGTACCGGCGGTGGCAGCGCCGGTGACGCGAACGGTGGCAGTGTGGAAGGTGATCTCGGCCCGAACGGGGAACTGTTGGGTTTGAACGGTCATCAGCATGAGAAAAAGACTCCCAATTCAATTAGAGGTAAGTTTGTGGCGATGCTGTCGAAGGAAATGCCTATTGTTGGGAGTATTAGTACAACACAGCGGTACAGTGTCGGTTGCCTAACAAGCTGGCTCGTGCGATGGGTACCAGACGTGACTTTGAATAATGTATGGGAGAAGTAGGAACCAATCATTATGTCACATAACATCGATTGACAAGCTTGAAGCGGTTTTCCAGTTCTAGTGCACTGGATAATAGCAAAAACTCACAAAAATATTACTTTGTTTATTCCATCGTTTATGCTCATTACAGAGATTTGTTGTTGAATTCTAATATTAAGGATGTTTCCTCTCTAGATACCGATAAACTCGATAGATCTTCAAAAGATCCTTTAATTTTTATTTGAATTTTTCTGCGGAATTCAGATAACTCTCTTGGAGAATCTTAGAGGAATTTAAAACATAGAGAGACATTCATCTTGATAAGGAAACAAACTATAACAAATGTTGAAACATAGCATCATGTGACCACAGAAAAAAGAATCGTTCCATGAAGATTTTTATAATCTGTTTATGTACTGTAAGAAATTATCTTAGAATCTCTAAAAGCTCTTCAAACCTTTTCAATGTTTTTTGTTTATGTCTTGGTAAAACAAACCAAAATTGGGGCCCTTCACGATTCTAGCCAGTTTTTTGTATGGAGTTTGACAGTTGGAGGCTGAAATCATGTAAACACTCCATACAAAACCACACAAAAAACTAGCCTGCAATTTTCAGTCTAGATTATTCTAGCCTCAAAGCTAGAATTAGATTCGAGTACCTACTCGAAAACTGGCAAAACAAGGTGGTGTTTACATTTATCTCAAGGTGCATTAAAGAGATCAGGTGATCGAATCTGGAATCAAAGTGTATGTAGTCCAGGTGGTATCATAGCATGTTTTTTATAACCAAATTTGAATATCACTTTTTGGCAGGATGGGTGAAAACTTCTGTTCAAACAAGCTTTTGGAGGCTTGACGAATACTCAAAACACTCTTGAAATCTTCATTCAGAAGCAGAAGCGATAAAAATTAGCCTTCTAAGTTAATACACCTTGGGATAAGCCAACCTGTATATTATACCCACTTAGATAGCTGCTCGAAAACTGCTATACAATGCAAACAGCTGACAGGCTGAAATTACAGCCTATGAACTTAAAACGGAAAGGACCCCATTATTGGCATTTTCTCGATTAAACTAAGACATTATTTTCAATTAAAATACTACCGACTTTCGAGTCAAATAGTCTATTTCAGAAGCACACATTATCACAAACGTACACAATTACACAAACAGTCTCCAACGGCACAGCCCCTTTCCGTGCGTAATAGAACATCTATTTTGCAATCCTTTCAAAGCGTTATTTATTCCCATCAAAGGCAATCAAATTACACCAAATATCTCGCCAACTAATTCATCTAACCCCTTCCCACCAGCTAGCATCAGCTTCCTTCTATCGATCGAACACAATTTGCAAATTGCACACTCCTCCCCTTTTACTACCCACACACACACACACGCAATCATCCCGCCCACCCGGCCCGGGAAAGATTGCACACTACATAAGTGCCTTTCTGGCTGGCGTCATTGCCATGATCTCTCCACTGCTGCTGCCATGATTCCGGTACATGACCTATGCAACGTTGTTTTCCGTTGATATCGTTTCGCTCGCTTTTCGCGCTCACGGAGGAGGGTGGTGGAAGGCGCAGAGTGCAAAAGAACAGCAATGACAAAGCAGCAGCAAGAGCAAACGGGGTAAGAATTGCATTTGCTGCGTAGTTCGGACGGAACAGCAGCAGCAACAACCACAACAACAAAACGACCAACAAATCGGGGTCAATGGCATTTCGTGTGCGGTTGGTTTGGGTGTGAGTGTGTGCGAGAGAGTGTTGGTGCTGTTTCGTATTCTTTTCTTGCACATTGGCAAGAGGGATTTGCCGGTATTTATGTTTTTTTAATACCTATTTTTATGCTTGATAAAGCATTAAAATATAAACTGAAAATAAAACCTTTCAAACAGCGTGCAAGGTGTTTGCAATACTGAGTTTTAGCCGTCTGCAGCTGATTCAGCACAAATACACTGCCAACGACGCTGTTTGGATGGCAGCAATATGACGCAAGGGTAGGTGAATGGTACCGGGAAACGGCAAACGGTTAAAAATATGATATTACGAACCAGCTATCGACTTACCGACGCTTCCAAGAACGAGTTACATGAGACTCAGCCTTTTTATCTATTAGCAATCGATATTGCATTGATTGGTAATGAATATTAAAACTCCAAATTATTGCAAATGCTTTTTTAAAAGGCGCATCAAAACTGTTGCCAAACAATACTAAAACATTGCACAAACGCCAGCAAATATCGATAACCATTACAGTCACACAATTCGAATCGAACGCCCATAAAGTATCGATTTTCATATTTTCTTCCTGCGTCCCCGGTTTGCTTCCATTCGCCCGTTTTTACCACACAACCGAATACCAAACCGACACCTATGACGCACTGCAATTTTGCATATTTCGCATCAAAGTGTGTCATAAATGCACTCGAGTTCGTCGACTCTTTGGCTTGGGTGATTTCTCTTCCGTGTTTTTTGTTTTGTTCTTCGTTTCTTTGCTTTTCTTTTTACTTATTCAAACGCGTACGTGCAAGCTTTAATCAAAAGCATTTCCAATGTTTGCAAGGTGTGGCAGACTATGGGACAGGGCAGATTTTTTGTTGGTTTTTTTTTTGTAGGTGATTAAAATTTAAAGTAAACAACAACGATAAGACAATTGCATGAGTAAGCTTCCAATTGGAGGTGACAAAAATTAGCTACACAGGTAGGATATATACAGGTAGCTTTATACATACAAATATGAACAGTGTTCTTTCAGCATATTTAACTCTTGAAAGCATTTGAAAGGTACGTTTGAAAAGCCCCGAAGACAGTGCTGTCTCATTGTTTGAGCTGGCAAACCAGGCACTCGATCCTAATTGAGCTACCGTTTAGGCTGTGATGGCGGACCACCATTACCATAAGTGGTCACATCATGCTTGCAACGATGACGCGTGTTTGCAAGGTGAATTGATGGATGATTGTGAGCCGTCCGGGTCCGGACGAAAAGCGAACGAAAAACAATACCCACCAAACGGGGTTGACAAAGCGCGGTGAAGTGAATTTGTAAATTTAAAAACAACACAGCAGCATCAAAAGGGGTGCAACTGGAGTGCGAGAGCGGGATGAATGCATTTCGCTTGCAGCGACACGTCCCATCAGCATGCATTTGCATCGCAAAACCCCTCCCCGACGTACGCGGTGGGGCTGGAGCGGTGGCGAGAGTAAACCGAGCGTACGGTAGAGCCTTTTATGAAGGCTTATTTTTGAATTATATATTTTCTCAACGCTTTAACGAGCGAGTTTGGTGTGGCTTAGAAAATAGCTAGAAATATTTATTTTAAACTTTTTATGAATTATAAATCAATTTTCAATCGGTGTTGGAGGCCAACACGGCACGCGTGCTGGCGTGTTGGTGTATGTGACAGGGCGTGCATTAGTCGTACATCTGCAAGCCACCCGCTGCTGCCAGGACGTACCAGGAAAGGGCAGCCCTGATGGAAATGGTAATGTGCCACCGGTCCGTGCACGCCACCGTCACCGGCCAATCAACCGGGAAGTGTCATGTAACATTACATTACAATAAGCAAGCTTTTGTTTGAAGTTTGTTTCCAAAATAAAGAATGTTTTATGGGTTTAGAGTAATGAGTGTTTGAAATTAAGGGAAATAATTTACAAATTTAAAGGAAATTTACAGTTTTTTTTCATGTTGGATACATTCATAAGTGAAATTAGAAGCATTAGATGTTACACACAATTATGAAACTGGTTAAACTAATTCAACTATAATCTAGTTAATGATAATTCTTCAAAATTCAACATATTTTAATATATGTACTATTTTTAAAACATAAATGGAACCAATGAGCAAATGTTCGTTTCCTAAAAAAACAGTAAAACTGAAACCATGTGAACCATTACTTTCTTAACGAAGAAATTCACAAATAAATCAAACCTCATCTGGTACGTTCCACGAGCGCGATTAACTTTCTTCCCTTGCTGTACATTCTGCGAAAGTCATATTTCTTCACGTTTTTTTCCTTCCTCATTTTTGTTATTTCAAACGCGTACACACACACCCAGAACAGCATCTGACGACTTGGGGGCTGATTAGCAATGCCCCAGCAATATACCCCAAACTACACAGGCACACATACACACGCACACAGCTACAGCTGATGTGTGGCCGAGGTTATTGACTTTGGCAGTTTGGCAAATATTTATTTTGATTCTCTTATGCATGGAAGATGAACGGCCTCCCCCCCCTGGCCGATGTTTGGTGGGCACGCGTCAGAACGCGAATGTGAACCCGAACGCAAGGGAGAGGCCTACGCTGTTGACGGGGTGGCCGGGGGGGTGGGGGGTTCGCACGCCTTAAAAGCAAATGCTGTCCGAAAACGATGGACACACATCACGTACTGTGGGAGGCCGGGTTTGTGGGAGTGTATTGCTTGGGGTGTGATTTATTTTTCATCACTCACAGCGGTCAATTCTCCCTTTTTGGGGTGCCCATCTTGTATTGATGTAGCTGATGGAGAATGTCACATGAGGCGGGGACTTCTTTACGTTGCTGTCGAGGTTGTTGTAAGTCTGCGGAATAAATTGGGATTACTGGCTTACTGGGGAGCATAACGAAGCAGTTAAGAGGTCCACAAATATTGAAGTTAAACGGTACAAAGCGCTGAATTTATGCTTTCTTTCATCCTTACTTTTATGTGTTTTTTTAGACTATTTTAAGAAAAATATAAATAATTATAAAGTGAAGAATAGAGTTTCAAGCAACATTTAAAATTATATTTCTTCTATTTTTGTGTTATATAAGCTTACTAATACCTTTCCAATTCCTTCCAATCTCTAATCCACAGCTCAAATAGAGATCATACCGTGCAAGGTGTGCGGCGACAAGTCGTCCGGGGTGCATTACGGTGTGATCACCTGCGAGGGCTGCAAGGGCTTCTTCCGAAGGTCGCAGAGCTCCGTCGTCAACTATCAGTGCCCGCGTAACAAGCAGTGCGTGGTGGATCGGGTCAACCGAAATCGATGCCAGTACTGTCGACTGCAAAAGTGCCTAAAGCTGGGAATGAGTCGTGACGGTAAGTGACGGTCAAAATAATAGGACGCGTGTGACAGCTGTTAAAATTACTTAAGTTGGAAATTTAATTTGCGTCGTTTAATAACATATCAAAAATATTTAAAAAAAAAAGGTTAGGAGAATAGTTAGTCCTTTATGGATTTGAACTCAGCTTTAGCATACCGACTGGTTCTGTCTGTTCTATCCGCGTAATATTCTTCTAAATCACTTCCACCATTCTTCAAAACCCCTACCACAGCGTGACTCAGCGAACTCGCGGCGACTCACACAAAAGGACATTAAGAATGTTTGCTGCCGCTGCTGCGAAAGGAAGTCGGTTGACTTCCGCCGACCGAATAAAAGGGTCCGTGTTCCGTGCCGGAAGAGGAAAAACATAATAAGGGTAATGGCACCCCGTGACCGGCCTGGCCGAGTCCGTCCGTAGCGCGCTCGTCAAGAAGACGGAAGCTATCGTTTCTAGCGTGTAAAGGAACGGAAAATAATCGATAACGTGAGAGTAGCTCAAGCTGTTTCGGTGATAGTCACAGCCAAGCTGTAAACTTACGCGGCTAGATCGAGCCGTAAACGTTCACTATCAAACAAACTATTTTGTTGGCTTGAAGCTACTTTGTTTCCCCCCGTTTTTTTCTAAGGGGGACAATAGAGTACGAAGACAAAGGAGGATTAGTGCATGTGTAACAGGATAAAACATTCTAATGCAAATGTGTTACCATGTGTGCCATTGCATATCCCATACACTGCACCACAACAATGTTGTTTTGTTTGTATTGTGCTTTTTTGTTGTTGTTTTCGTTCTAAATCGCGCTTCGACGCACTTCTTTGTTCGCGTGGTACAATTAATATGGAAACATATCTGCTACGCAAGTGCATTTGTGGCTTATCAAATATTTGCTTCCCGTCAAAAGCTAAACCCCCCCCCCCTGCTGTTCTCCGCCATCACCCCGAAACACACCAAAGCTGACGATACACCAGAGCAAGAGGAACGAACAAAAAAAGAAGAACGCGTGTGTCCGGTTCCGGCATTGGTGCCCGAAACTTGGACTTGGCCTGATAGAACAAACAACCATTATGTTTGTCAGGGTTTGAAGTGAGCGAGTGTAAATATTTAACAATCCAGCTCCAGCAACACTCCACAATGCCGTTTTTGGCCGGGTGGGGGGTGGCTTTTGTGTGCCGCCTTTTGTGCAGGGCGCAAAAGGGACACTTTTGTCCAGCGCTTACCAGTGTAAGTGCTGCCGGCGGCTTGGGTTCGTTAACACTTCTTGAGGGCCCACGTGGCAGATACGGTTGCAATACGTTTTGAAAAGCCCACGGTTTATCATTAGTTCTCATTTTCCGGCAGCATTAGCATTAGCGGCTGCTGACAGTTTCGCCCCAAAGTAATGCCCATTGGTTAATGGTTCCACCATTCTGCTGGAAGGACTACTATTCGCTTCAAAGACGCTGTAAGAAGTGTTACTGTGCAAGCAGTGAGCAGTTTTTCTTGGAGCCAATCGTTCACCTCTTCGGTTGGCTCTTCGTCCGGCTCTTAGCAAACCAAAACCGTTCGTCACTCACTGAGCGATAGTTTTGGGTGATAGTTTTCCGATGCTAGGCGCTCACTCGCAGTGCACAGCGTGAGTGACTGGAAGCAGCATAACGAGGGGCAGCAGCAGCAGCACGCACGCTCGCACGTGTCGCCAGCATAGAGAGCGCACAGTGGCGCGGCCAGAGTTTATTCACCTTACCCGTACACGTACACACAGCGCGCACACGCACATTGCCACTTAGAATAGTTTGTGCACACGTGGTACGGGTCGGGTCGGTGGAACGGTAAGCGCAATGGAGGCCCTTCAAGCGGGGTTCGCGCACGGTTCTAGGCGGCAAGGGGGTGGCCCTGTAGTTCCTGGTGACTGAGGGGCACAAACACACACACACAGCAACGGGCCAGCGCATAGCGATAGTGCTTCGCGGGAGGGCGTCCAAACCATTTATGCTTTCCAGCCCCGCATGCGGGTGGACCACAAAACCCTCAGGGGTTCGGCGAGAAGCGGGCTAGTTTTGTTTTTGGGGGATAGCCGCGACACACGCGTGAACGTGAAAAGCGAATGCGCACGTCACACCGAACGATTTGCGTGCGGAGCGAGCGATCGCTACGCACCGGAACGTATTCGCGCGTAATTCGAGAGGAGGGTGGTTGGTACGGTTTGTGATGGTCGCGAGCGGGTTGCGGTCGAGAGCGGGTGCGTCGGGTGCTGACAAAATATTAGATTTTTAGACTCCACATTGCGCCATGGTCACGGAGCGTTTCTTTATGAGGTGTGTGGTGTGTGTATGAGGTAGTGGGAAAATTTGCATAAAGCGCTTCGGGGAATGGTGTATTTAGCATTGGCATAGATTAACTATTCGTGATTGTGTCATTGTTTCATTCTACCATTACTTCATCGGATGAGTGGAAATGGTTTGCCGTGCTGGAAACAGGAAGCTAACCAAACTGGTTTACAATGCGTTACGCATTCGTGCTGTTGGAAAAACGTTTTCTAGTTAGGGTATGCTTGCAATAAATGGTAGTTTATTTATTACAACCCACGGCTTCTAAACTAAAAAGAACATTTTGGCCTAAAACAGAGCCTTTACCATTTAAAATGCCAGAGTAATGTAATGTTCAACACATGAAATGGTCAGAAAACTCGACAAACAAATCAAGAATTTTCGTGGAATTGGAAATTACCCAATCTTGAGCATCTAATGCGTATCAACCTGGTTGTCCAGAAAACCAATGACAGAATTCTTGAATTACCATTGATATTGTAGACAGCTTGGTTCTTGACTTCCGTGGATTTAGACTTATGCATTGTTGTAAATTTGAGATATTTTCGATTAAATTGTATCGATCTAACTTACGAATTTGTTCTTTTGATCTGTTAAGAACTTAATGTAAAACAATCAATTCAATTTCATTTTGAGTAAAAATTGAGCGAAATTCTACCAAAAAGGGATATTTGATCTACGCTGATGTCTTCGAAGCATTACCATTACCAGCGTATCTCGGGAACAGACTGTAACACTGTTTTATTAACTTCCTGAGTAGCTCTGAGCAATTAAATCAGATTTATGTGTATACTTCAGACATAAGCTGGATTATTGAATAATATTAAAAAGTTACAACATACTGATATGCTAGTTATTTATAAAATACTTTCAATCCTTGATATCTTGAAAGTGGCCGGCTGGTCTAGTGCTAGATGTAACGACTTCACTAACAGCCGGATAATGCACGAATCAGTTCAGGAGAATTGCACCGTTTCATCTATTGGATTATTATCATTTTCTTCCAGTAAACCATAATATCTTTCTATTATTTAACAAAACAATTGTATAACCTCAGACACACTCTCATATTTACTACCAAGCCATGCGTAAGATCTAAAACTTCCTTCTCCACCAATGATTAGATGTTCTCCCCATTTCAACAAATTCCAAAAAATTGTGCAACATTACAGCATGAAAGTTCATGCCCGAGTTATCGAAGCGTGGAGCCAATTTACCAAACAAATTACCCTCCCGGACAAGCGGGAACGATTTGCCGAATGATTTACGGTCAGTTCATCCGGAAGCGATGGGAAGCGTTGCATCTTAACATCCCGTGTTTGCTCCCAAGCCACCGGCCCGTTCCCTCTGCATTCCTTTAATAGCTTCCTGTTTTACGCTCCACACAAAACCCTCTCGCGCAAGTGGCAAGGCAAGTGGCTACTTTGTAAAGCGTGCCACGTTAACGAATGCGAAAGTGCTTGTTGGCTTGCTGTCCGGAAGAGCTACCAGTGGTAGAAGATGCAACAGCGCTATCGTATCGTGCAAAAGTGAACGCAATTTAGCCAACGTGCCCAGCTCGGCCGGTGCTTCGGTAGAACGTTCCTAGGGTCGGTGGTAGGTTGTCGCTCTGTCCATTCTCAAGTGGCACAGGGATGCCGTAATGAAGACGCACTTAATTACAACCACCGCCATGCGGCCGTAGTGCAGTAGTGATGTCACTCAGATCAAAGGATGCACTGACTGCAAATGTGTATGTGTATGTGTTTTGGTTGCTCCGTACACAGTGTGCTAATTGATTTGCAGCGCAAAACGAAGGACAGGGTGGATCGGGATAGTTTTATACAAATTTGTACACTTATTGCATCTGCAAAATAGTTTCTTAAAAATCATGAAAAATATTAAACACAAAAATGGAAATCCTCAAAGCCGAAGTGTTAATCAGCGTTTGGATTGTCTCCCGGGATAGCAAACACGCTTCGCTTAGATTTATTGCGCTACAAATTCCGCACTCCATTCCCTGCGGTTTCCCAACTGGTCACGGGGTTCGTTTAGTAAGCCAGCTGGCGAGCCCAGACGTGCCAATGGAAAGCGACACAAGTGATGCCACACAGCGCAACGCGCCCCAAACAATCGGTAAACATCGTTCCGTTTGATGAATCTTTATAATTAAAACTATGAAAATTGCATTTATTTGCATAACAGAGCAATAAATTAATTCGCCAGCCTCCTGGTCCCGCTTTCGCCGGCACGCGGTGGGTGGCCGGCAGTGCCGGCAGTCCATTAGTTCATCAGGATGTTCCCGGACTGGCTCATGTTCGCTTCGCACGTCTGCAACCAGGCGACGTTCGGCTGGGGATTCTGTAAAGTTTTACAACCTTTCCCCCCCCCCCCCCTAATCACCCCCTTTTTCCGAGGATGTAAATGGGATGTGTTAGTGCCTGCTTCACCCCCACGCGCACACAACACCCCTCGACTGGTTGCATTTGCGCTTTTAATTTGCAAATCATTTCTCCTACCCGCCCCCCCCAGGGGGCTTCCTTTCAATAACAGACCCCGCCCGCCCCTCAAGGTGCCGAAGGTGAGTGACCTCTGGCATTGGGAAGCGAGGGGCGGCGGTATCGTCATTCGTCGTCTCTAAACGATGGCGTAATGCTTGTGAATGTTAACTGATGCCCTTACTGTTGTTGCTGCCGCTGCTGCTCCTTGCGGCTGCTGCCAGCAGGGTATCAAGTGTATGTGTGCAACTGCAAAAGGCAAACGTCTGTCCCTTCTCTGGCGGGCAGCCTGTGCACAACCCACCGAGCATGGACCGTGGAGCGTGGGAGGATACAACACACTCTCTCTCGCGCACACCGTAATGAAGTGTGTGGTAGTGGTGCAATGGCGGCAATGAGATTTACCACAGCCCGTCCGTGGGTCGACGGTTGACAATACAAGAGGGGGAGTTGTGGGGTTTCGGAAATGTCACACTTTCGCACTTTGCATTGCAAATGCCGTGTGACAAATCGTGCCACGTATACCATACGCATACGCGTCAGCTGTAATCGCAGGTGTGCTGTGGCGCGAGCTGGGTTGGGCCGTGAGTTGCGTGAAAGAATTGGATCGTAGGTTGGAAATTAAAGAATAGTGTTATGAGGTCTTGCTAACTGATTTTTTTCTCCATGGTATGTTACTGCAACATAATCAATTTAATTATAACAACAGACAAGTTAACGAGATGTTTGGAACAAAATTTACATGCAATACTCCATGATTAAGTACACCGCGATCAACTGCGCGGCGATCGTATCGCCAACAACAAACACACCCCGAATCGAATACAAATAAGCCTTTATAGTCAGCCTCCCAGCTCACCTGTGATCATCCATTCCTGCTACAGCTTCATCTCGTTTGACACGTTCACTCCTCCGGTACACCCATTGTTCACCTGCCATGACGTCATGGCCCTCAGAGGGCCGGGCACGAGAGAATGGCCATCACAGAAATGGCATCATACGCACTTCCGACGAGTTGTTGCGCTCAGATTGGACATTCCAAAGGCTGGGGTTAGAAAAAAAAGGGGTGCAGTATTTTTAGAATACCGAACGACGGTCGTATGTTTGGGCTGGTCGACCACCCTGGCTGCCGTAACGGTACGCTCCCGACGCAATGCGATATGATTGATGTTCCGCGGGAGTAGACGGAAGAGAGAGAAGAAAAAAAAAAGAATCCCCAAACAAGCTCACTAAACACACACTCCCTCTGGGTGATTTATTTCGTGATGGAATTACTAACACGAACTAGTTGGAGTCATTTAGACGCGTGGAGGAGTGTCTTCCATGTCGTTGGAGCGTATAACTAATCGCTTATTACAACAACATCATTCAACTTCGCACAAGACTGTCTGTGGCAGCTGTTTTTTATAACTAATTTGATTTCCTTCATTGTTGTATAATGCGAAATCCAAATTCCTTAATTTTTGTTACATATTTATGACATCACTAAACCACCCTTTGCCACGATGCCAAAGCTGATAAACTGATGCAGCACCAGCACCAACGCTAGCGCGCATTAACACAGCGACGTGTGCGGGCCGCCCGCTTGGCGTCTATTTGCAAGTCGCCGTACGAATTTCGCAATCGCCGTACGAAGTGCGGGCGAATCGGTCGCCATTCCTGACCTAAGTCAACGTTTATTGAAGTGCGCATCAGTCGCAGCCAGTAGCAATGGCGGCAGCAGCAAGCAAGCAAGCAATGGCCACATTATCTTGCAGTGTTGCTATTTGTTTGTGCGTTTGTGTTTTACTGAGCGTTTCATGGCGTTCTACTTCAGCTCTTCTACTAAGATATTTCGTCTAAATGGAGCTATGTTATTACATTTTATAAGTGATTTTCAAGTCAAATAATTTATTTAAATTTGTAGTGAGCATATGGCAATAATCTTAAAAACAAAATCATTATTTTTTTATCGTTCAATAATTATACTCCTAAAGAATAGTAGTTTTACGAGTTTCATTGAAAAAGTTTTTAAATTTTGTTGTAAAATACACTAAGAAAATACATTATTTTGTTCACTTCTATTCCAACATTAATCTTACAAAAACACTGCCTTAAAAATTCAACGGCAGCGGCATCACGTCATTGCAATCGTTATCGTCTGATACCGTCCCAAGCAACAACAGCCCCGGGGTCGGCACGGCAGGTTTGGCAATTGACGTTGGGGCAGGAACAGAGAGAGAGAGAAGCAAAATTTATCACCTAAACAAACACCGGTAGACTATCAATTCGGTGCGATTCGAGACGGCCGGGGTCGGTGTTTTGCGTGCGTAATTGCACACGGAGAATTGCCAGAAGAATATTGTTTATTTTGCGATCCATTTTTTTTCTGTCTCCCTCCAACTCTCTGCCCCTGCTATCATGGTGCACCATTTTGACCTAAATTCAGGCCCAATTTCAGCACACACACATACACATTGGGGGATTGAATTTCCTATCTTCCAGACACCGGCAGGGTGGCTAGAGGTTCCGCGTTGGGGTAGGTTCGAACATTGGTGTACGAACGACGCCGAAATTGGTTGCTGCGAAGAAGCAACACTTCTGATAACGGACACCCTGCTCCCGCCAGTACCCGGCGGTATCACTCCCCCCTCCATTCCCCCCAAAAAAAAAAAGAACCAAATGTGCAACGGGCATAAACGCCGGCCGGTCGGGCCGGTAAAATTAGGTCAGCGGCGAGTTTGCATACGTACCGCACGGTCCGTATTTGTTTGGTCCGTCCTCCTCCACCTCGTGTGGTAGTTGTTGTGTTGTTTTTTTTTTCGTCTTGTTGTCTGACCTGTGTTCCCACGGCACTGTGTGTCGCTCGCTTTCCTAATGGAAAGCGAAAGTTACCGACACCCCTGTCGGCGAAGTGTTGTTGATGCGTCTGGCCCGCTTTTTCGAAGGGCGCAGACATCGTTGCGTTGATGGAATGATAGCAGGCATAATGCAACCTCCCCATCCAAGTGTATTATCTTGAAAGTGCAGTGGTACGAAGCAGAGCAAAATAATCGATCGTAATTAGGAGCGATTGATCGTGTGTGCAACAAGAGAAAGGGCGAAAAACAAAAATCCTGCTGAAGTGGTGTGTTATGATTCATAATGCATGGGAGCAAGAGATACATAAAATGTCTCCAAAAATGCTCATTATAGTAATTATTGTGTTGGTCTTTTTTGTGAATTTCCTGCTATATTCTGCTCAACGCAATGGTGGTCCAGAGCAGTTATGGTGATCTGCTAGAGTTTGCTTGTTTTGTTTTTGTACATCAAAAGAAACACGGCGCTGGAATTTCCAGCTGTAAACATTTGCTCCAAGCAAGCTGGCCCAGCGTTGAAAGCATCCTCACTGTTGGGACCATTTTCTCCATTTTCAATCCCAGCGTTAGCACACGCCGTCTAGCGCAAACATTGCCTCTCCAGTGCCGGCGCAGAGAAAGAGTCATAAAACACAAAAAGCTAAATGACGCTCGAGATCGCATCGCTTCCGTCGCTCGCATCGACGGCACACGCCACACCACGGATGCCAATTTCTAAAGCATTCCATGCTGGCCAGAAAATGCCAGAGCAATCGAGAACGAGCCGGCGGGTCGATGTACGACGACTGCTCCAGGCATCTCCACCACCCGCCGCCACACACGAAGGGCTCATCATGCCGATGTCAATGTACACCGAGCAGCCGATTATGCAACGCGTGCGCATAAAACCGTAACCGTTTTCACTTCCCCCTTCGTCGTCTGATGCACTTTTTTGCATGCACATCGACCCTCGCACGACATCCCACAAAAACGAATCAAACGCAGACAGAGAGCGGGAATAGTGCAGAGAATGTCGTGCGGAGAAGGGACAAAAGCTAAAGCGCAAAATTAAAAACAGTTCATCAACGGTACACACACACACACACACTAGAATAACCCTTCAGCCACGAACACAAGCATATGTGCCGAGGAGGGGAGACCTCGCAATATGCCCGTGATGCAGCCGGGCTCTAATGAATGGGTGTGCATGTTTATCGAACGTACCTGACCTATCCCAAAATGCTTCCAACCATGCATGCACTCACACACATGTAGACTTGGTTGGCGCTTTTCCGCACCTCCATAGCGAAACAGGACGAAAGCCGAGGCGAAAGCCGTCAAGTGCGGCTTGCAATTTCCCTTTTCCATCTCGCCTATCTTGCGAAATCCGTCTGGCAACAGCGTTGCTGCGGGAGACGACGTTGTGCAGCGAGAAGAACAAGATGCGATGAGAAAGAGTCCGCAAAAAAAAGCTCAACAATCTAGCGTGCTGCGACGTGGAACGGAAGTGAAGAGAACCGATCCTTTCCTCTCCCTTTTGGCTCTGCAACCGCTTCAAGCGTGCTCATCGCAGGCACTTCCTGGCACTGGCTGCTTGGTATCCTTTTCCTCCTGATGGGGATCTCATGGGGACTGTTGTATGTGTGTGAGTTACGCGTTCGATGCCACCAGACGTACCTTTCCGGAACCGTGCAGGGATTTGGGGGAAGGCGAGAGCATCGACCATGATTTCAAACCCCCGTCGACTCCCCACATAGCGTTGGGATGCTTTTTTAATCGATAATCTCTGGACCTGGGCCAACATTTGTGTGCCCACCGTATGAGCGCCGGAACCGGGACGGCTGCCAAATTGTCTGGAGATATGACATGATGCACGAGTGTGTGTGTGATCATGTGTGTGTGAGGAAAATTATCGATACGTTTCCGCCATTGCAGGATAAAACCAGCCTCCCCGGCTGGCAACGAAACCATTTGCCAAAAGCAGGATCGATTCGGTCAAATACCCGCAGGGCGTGTAGGTTCTCTGCCGATGTTTATCTTGCATTCAGTTTAATTAACGAAAAGGATCGATTACAGTTACATCTGGCACATTCATTAGACAAATGAGCACAGGAAATTGTTGTAGCTCCTATAAATTGACATTGAATTTCCAATAAAAGTCATATCTTTTATGTAAAAACTCTGAAAAGCTCCAATATCAAACTTCTCGCTTCTTATCATTTCAGCTGTCAAATTCGGACGCATGTCCAAGAAGCAACGGGAGAAGGTCGAGGACGAGGTACGGTTTCACCGGGCTCAGATGCGCGCACAAAATGACGCCGCCCCGGACAGCTCCGTGTTCGACACGCAGACACCTTCCAGCAGCGATCAGTTGCATCACGGTTACAATGGGTAATGTATCGGAAAAAACAGCCCGGGGGCACACATTTTGCAAAAGTTCCAAAGTTCGAAATGACCATTTCCATTAATTTTAGAAACTCTTCCCACAGCTACACATATTCGAACGAGGTCGGCTACAGCAGCCCGTACGGCTACTCGACCTCGGTGACGCCGCAGCAAACGATGGGCTACGACATCTCGGCCGACTACGTGGATAGTACAACAACTTATGAACCAAGAAGTACGATGATAGACTCAGATTTCATAAGTGGACACAGTGAGTATCGCAGTCCGCGTGACTTTACGTGCCTTCCCGTTTTATACGACCTGTCCTGCTTCTACGTTTTGAGTTTTTGGTTTCGTCATTTAGTTCGTTCGTTTTTTTTGTGGGAGCAAAAGAAACCATTTATGACGTTTGAGGTTAAAATAATCATTCACTAACACACCGAACGCATCCACATTACTGGTGAAAAAGAGGGGTGATGGGTTTTGCATGTCATTACCGTAGTGCACTAGCTGGCAAAACAAAAAAGCAGCATCTTCTTCTCATTGATCCTGCCTGCCCTTTCCCACCCATAGTGACTGCCTACCACTAACCCCTTCCCGGTGTGACGGGGTCAAAATTGTACATAACCCATAACCGGTACTTCCCACTCTGTCTTCTTCTCTGTGTGCTACTAACACCTCACCTTGCAGACAAGGATGGCTCGCCGGAACAGAACCGAGCGATCACGCTCAACGATATCCGGTTGGCGCGCGTACAGCAAACGACCGCCACCACAACGACCGGTGTCGGGCAGGGCGGTAGTGATGTGATCGCCGACGGTGTCAATGATGGTGGTGGTGGTGGTCCCCGAGGTTTGACACCCCAGCAGCAACAGCAGCAGCAGCAAGCGCATCAACCGGCACAAACGGCCACGCATACGCTCCCACCACAGCAACACCCGCAGCCGGCTGCGGCACTGGCAAACCATCAAACCACCGGCAACGGCAACACCACTACCAGCAATAGTACAATTATCACCATCAAGCAGGAGCAGCTTACCAACGTTGATAGCCTTGTTGGTAGCTTTGTCGATTCAACAACCTTCTTGCCATCGCCACCGGCCAGCCAACAGCAGCAGCAACATCCACACCATCAGCACCAACAGCTGGGCAGTGCGGCACAGATGGTGACGTCCAATGGGGTCGGCGGTCTGGCCGGTGTACCGACGGCGACGGCCGTGGTGGCAGTGGCCGCAACCACCGTCCCAACGCCCGTCACTGGATCAGGTGCGGTTTTTTTGGGACGGACACAAAAACAGAAATGCTTTTTACTTGCTCTGCCGCTAAGCCATTACTGCCCCTTTGAATTCATCAGCCCCTCAAGTCATCACGCAGACAACCAACCTTCCGGCTTGCTTGCGATTTTTAGCTTGCAATCTCCCCCCGTCCGTGCCTCCCTTTTCCCTGTAGACTGCTAATCCAAACCACCGCGTTACTAACCAACAACCGAACTGTGTCTTTCTTTTTTCTTCTTTCTTTCTCTTTCCCTGTTGTACACTTGTGCATCGAACACTTACACCGCAATGTGTGCTAACACCTACACACGAACCCTTCCCAAAACTAACCTGTACTTCCTGTATTACACACTGTAAACACACTGATTGGTATGCACGATCCTACTTCTACCATCACCGGGACAAAACAAACGCCCTCTAGATGTCACTGGTAGTAGCATTAGACGGAACGACTGCTGCCAGACTGCGGTCGCACCGGGTGGTACCGGGTCGGATGGTATTGCGCACTCCGCACAGGCTCACCATCACCATCACCAGAACACGCCGGTCTCGTTCGGCGAGGATGACAGCTCCTGCGATTCGCACACACGATGGGGTAATGGGCCACTAACCTTACTTAGTATGTACTAGACCGTAATCCACTAACAAGCACTAACCTGTAGACAGCTTTTGCCTGCAGAATGCTCCGCTGCTAGAAAAGATGAAGATCAACATACTGTTATACATCCGACTCGACTGAAACTCATTTCGTGCAAACAATATTCAAAGGGTGTAACATGATGTTTTAACCAGTCTGCTCCTTCTTACTACTTTCAGCCGAAGGTGATATCAACGACGTGCTGATAAAGACCCTTGCAGAAGCGCACGCAAACACCAACCACAAGTTAGAGATAGTGCACGAAATGTTCAGAAAACCACAGGTAAGACCACAGCGCGTTCTTCAATCTCTTGGATCACTGTCTAACTCTGCCTCTGCATCTCTGACATCTTTTTCAGGATGTTTCCCGCTTACTCTACTACAAGAACATGACCCAGGAGGAGCTATGGTTGGACTGTGCGGAGAAGCTAACGGCCATGATCCAACAGATCATTGAGTTCGCCAAGCTGATACCGGGCTTCATGCGGTTAAGTCAAGACGATCAGGTAAGTAGATCGTATCTTTTTGCATCTGGTGCGCTAGTGCTGGATTTTGCAGAAGTTAATGATCTAGCTGTAGGCAAACATGAAAGTACAACTAACATTCACGGGGTGGGTAAGGTCTAGTTTTAACGTCCAATTATTGGAAAGAAATACCCTGGAAGCATTCCTCAGATCACTTGAATTGGAGGTTGAGATGTAAACGATCTCAAGGAACATCTGCAAACTAATATTGGTTTGAAGAATAAGACTAGACTTTACTCATCTCAGATTGCGCTCGCAGTAGAGATCAATCTCAACAAGCTACCTAGTAGAGCGGTAAACCTTCAATGACTTACCATTCAAGAGCTATCTCTTACCAGGATAGTACATCTTCTTTCCTTTCACACAACTTACTTATGCAATTTTTTGTCCCTTTCGATAGATTTTACTCCTCAAAACGGGCTCGTTCGAGCTGGCAATCGTGCGCATGTCTCGACTGATGGATCTCTCAACCAACTCCGTGCTGTACGGTGACATTATGCTGCCGCAGGAAGCCTTCTACACGTCCGACTCGTTCGAGATGAAGCTGGTCGCGTGCATATTCGAGACGGCGAAAAGTATTACGGAGCTGAAACTGACCGAAACGGAGCTGGCGCTCTATCAAAGTCTGGTGCTACTGTGGCCTGGTAAGAACGTCCAATTGTGTCTCGCTTTATGTTGTTCCATAGCGATAGAGATGTTTTGAAAAGCATTTAAATATACACTTTCCAATTTCCCCGACTGCTTTTCTTTGCAGAACGAAATGGCGTACGAGGAAACACGGAAATCCAGCGGCTGTTTAATATGAGCATGTCCGCGATCCGGCAGGAGATTGAAGCGAACCATGCACCGCTCAAAGGCGACGTGACGGTGCTCGATACGTTGCTCAACAAAATCCCCACCTTCCGGTAAGTGGACTGAGCCTCCTCTGTAATGCTCAAACGGTTCTTCTAATGCCTTATCTTTCTCCGCATTTCCAACAGTGAGCTCTCGATCATGCACATGGAGGCGTTACAGAAGTTCAAACAGGATCACCCGCAGTACGTTTTCCCGGCACTCTACAAGGAACTGTTCTCGATCGACTCGCAGCAGGACCTGATGACATAACAGGATGATCATGGCTACCATCAGCCGGCACAGCAACAGCAGCAGCAGCAGCAGCAGCAGCAACACCATCACCACCATCAACAGCAGCAACAACAGCTACACCATCAGCAGTCGTCGCAGACACATTATCAGCAGCAGTCGGCAATCGGCACAATATCGCACGATTCTGCCCAGCCACCGCTGTCGCTGCCACCGCCGCCGTATCAACATTCCTCGTCGGCATCATCAGCCTCCTCGCTATCGTCGTGCGATCGCCGGGAGGACACACTCGTTGCGAGCGAGCTGGACGAAGCAATAGGACCCGCGTCGGTAACGGATAGCAATACGAGCAATGGCAACAACACGTTCATCATCATCATCCAGAACGATGGCGGCGTTGGCGAGGGACCCGTCTAGCGGCGTCAACTCTCAACTGAACTGCTCAAAACGACGGGTGGGACGCGGTTAGCTAGTAAGACGCGCTGGGGCTGGGGCGTGCCGAGGACGAACACGAGACGACAAAACACAGACAACACAAAACTGGCGGAACAAGGCCCATGAAATGTAGGAGAGCAAATAGTAAGAGCATAAAGATAAGGAAGGGAAATCCACTCACAGCGAAAGCAAGAGGACGGAACGCGCGAGTGTCCAGTTTGGTGAGACAAACACACAAACACACACACACGAGGAATGCCTAGTTATGCACCCTTAGCAATTGTTGATGTAAATGAATTTACAAGATTTGTTATATTATTTTAATAACGCGTAAGTCGATAAACACTGACGATTAAGCATAGGAAAGGAACGGGGGTTAGGAGTGCGAGGTGGCATGGCTAGGTTGTGCCGCGTGTGGGCAGACAGGACGCCCCGGAGTGGATGTGGAGGGGGTGGGAAAGGAAATGTATTTTAAATTATTTTCCTTTCTACTTTTTCCTTCTGCTTACTTTTTTTTACATGGTATATTTGTGCCTCGATCATGGATCATAATACTGATCGTTTGTTTTCTATTGTCTATTTTTAAACAAGATTTATTTCTTTTATTTTTTAACAAACACACTCACACACACACAAACGAAGTACACCCCTATATACAAACGAGGACTCAACCAAGCGACTGTAGACTGTATCGTTGTCGTTCCACAAGGTGTAAGATGTGAAGTTTAAGCACATAGAAGGATCGTACCGATAGAAGAAAGTTGAGGCAAGGACACAGACACACAAACACATACATAGACACACACAAACAATTTGAAAAAAAAGTGCAATGATCAGTCGATCAGAAGGAGCAGGCGCTGCAGTGCGCTTTAGTATGATTTTGCACAACGGTACCGTGGTGCAGTTTTGGATTAGGCTTAAGGCGTTTTGTGGCACGATTTTTTTGTTTGTTTTGTGTCTTTTGGCCGTTTTTTTTTTCTCTGGCGGAGGGTTGTAAGCAGTTCTCTTCTCTTATTTCTTCGTAATCGCGGCTAACGTACAAATATGATTTGTTTTACTTTTTTTGTTTGTTTTTGTTTTTTGTTTTTTTTTACGGATGGTGAAAGACGAAGCGATTAGTAGGGCGTTAGGAAAATTTTGGAACCCGCGCGGAGGGTGCGTTATTGCGCCCGCCCCGGCTCCTGTGCAACTGAATAGTCTGATTTCTTTAGTTAATATAGCCTGTCCGAATAGAGAATGAGAGAAACCTTTTTTTTGGTACGAAACAGAAGTAAACGCAGCGTGTGGCGTGTTTGTTATACGCGAAGCTGTTTTTGGCCACCAAAACACGAACAGAACAGAATCTCTTCTCTTTGTTTCTCTCTTTCGATTAGGGTTGCTTAACGTGTATGTGTTTTACCTTTTGTTTTTTTACTTTTCCGTTCTATTTCTAACTGTCCTTTCCTTAGAGTAAGTGACTAAGTATACCTTTCCTTCATCCGGTACTTGCTGGCCGAAGTAACATTTTGAAACACTGCGTGTGAGTGTGTGTGTGTGTGTGCGTGTGACGAAATCAAGCAAACGAAAAATAGATTCCACGTTTTAGGGAAAAAAACAACCACCAAATTCTTAGCCCAGTAAAGTCCTTGTTGGTTCAGGATGGACGTTCCCTTTTTCGGTTCAGTATTAGATCGCTAACGAAAAAGGAATCTTATAAAAAAGAAGAAACCCACTCAAACACAAACTTCAAGCTGGTCAAATAATCGACCCTTTTTGGCATCCGAAAAGATTCGATTGGAGACCCTGTGAAGGATTTTTAAATCTATAAATTGTTGAGGAATTGTTTGCATAGTTTCTTTTTTTTTTTTGGCGTAAGCAACTTTTCTACTGTTGTTTGGTTCGTTATTTGCTATTCTGTGTCATAATGTGTCACCAGTGTCGATGTTTGTGTTGTTACTGTTGTTGTTGCGTGTATCAGCAAGTGAGGATAATTTGCAAAAAAAGAACGCTTCTTGTCTTGAACCATAGCGAGGAAAAATAGTAGGAAATAAATAAAGCAGCAACAAAATCCGACACCGGCGACTGAAAGGATGCTAGGAGAGAAAATTCAAAAAAATCGTACTGAAGTTATATTTATAAGGTATTGTAGAACAATTTTTCTCTTAGCTTACTCACATAAACAAAACAAAACACACCCGTACACATCTTCTAGCACACTTTATGATGCATATTTGAGAGCACAGCGCTGTTAGTGGGGTTTCAGTCGAGGCAAAAGGGCTGCTATTAAATCGTACACATACATCAAGCAGATGCTGAGCAGAAAAAAGTAGAGGAAAAAACACTATCAGAAAATACAGTTGTAGAATGTACTAAACCACCAATACATTGCCGTTGGCTTTATTTGTTTCGAAATCGGCTTCATGTTTCTGTTTGCTACTCTACTGCAAATTGTTTAACTGTTGTTTAATTATAATCAGACGAGAAGAACAAACAAATCGCACACTTCCAAATGAGTAATAGTTAATTGAAGCGTTTTAGAGCGTTATTTCTAACGATTGTTTTGTTGGCACAACAAAAATGGAGGCTGGTAAATAGGGTGTCCTCTTTGGATCGCATTATTCAGTATGCCCCCGGTATGCCATTATTAAGTATCCTTTGACCATGGATATAGACACACAAACACACATAAGGAAAACACATTTCTTCAACGTGTGGCTGTCGAATGCTGATTACAAACTTAACAAGACATAGATGTACCAAGGTGCAGAATAGATCAAAAGCAACGTAAATCGAACTGGAGACTGTTGTTTGACACAGAACACACTCTCTCACTCCCAAACACACAAGCAAACACACACAGACACACAAACGGTAATTACAAAAATTCGAACCGAAAATGAAATGAGAACTTATAAATGTATGGGTGCTTCTATATGAAACAAAAAAATATATATAAATAGGTATATATATAGAGAGAGAAAGAGAGAAAGAAAGAGAAAGAAAAGGTAAAGATAGTAACGAGCGTAAAAGGAAAGAAAACAAATACAGAATGATATACATATATATACATCTATATTTAAAAAAGAAAACAAAAAAAAAACACAAAACTTAAAGCGAACGAAGAAATAAGAGAAAGAATAAGGAAGTTACAAAAGAATTACAAAAAAAACTAGTATAACAACACACAAAGATTGACTGTGACTGACCGTTGGTAGCAAATTGGTTAAAGTGTAAAGATTAGCAAAAGAATGATGGTAAAAAGTAAAAAAAAAAGCAAACACTAGACAAAACCATAGACACACATACAAAACACATACATAGACACACCTACACGTATAGAGAGATAATGAAACTGTTATACAACCGTTTTGTGGATATAAATAGAGCAAAGAGGGAGGGAAAGATAGCGAGAGAGAGAGAGAGAGAGAGAGAGAGAGAGAGAGAGAGAGAGAGGGAAAGTTGTATGAATCCAACAAACTTAAGACTCTGTGGAACGATAATGTAAAACAAAGTAAAAATGACTGTAGCATACGCGGTGTACACGGAAGCTAACACACACAGTTACAGTTTTTTGAAATCAGACTCCTTAACTCGCCTGATCATCTTCACTTTTTCATGAATGTAATGAATTAATTGCCTTAAATGATATATACAACAACAAAAAAAACATATATAAATTGCATAAAAATATACAATAAAAATATATTTAAAACGTGGGGGCACAACCAAGCAACCCAGGACGAGCAGAACTGTTATCGGTAGGGGAAAATCCATACGTCAGAGCAGAGACAGAAAACTGAATACAAACACACATACACACACTCACACAAAACAAACCACAACGTACATACATGCAAAGCAGTAATACAGCAAACTAGATCATAGCAGCAGCAGCCGCAGGACATGATTCCCGTTGCTGAGTAGCGGTTAGACAAAACGTTAGACAGCGGTGCAATTCGCGCAGTTACATTACGCGACCGTGCTGCACTGGTGGGTGTTAAGATAATGATTTAGTTTTTAGTAAAGGACTCCAGTCTTTTGTTTTTGTAAGAACGGCACGAACGGCGAGCAAATGGCACAGGCAAAACCGTGCATTACGGCGACGACGAGACACAAAGTTAAGGAAAAACTAGACCGACAGAAACACTCATGTACGACACGGGTACGGTAGCAGACAAAACAAACAAAGCAAACAAACAAACACGAAAGCAGAAAAGGAAGCAAAACAAAGCAAAAAAGCGCGATGATTAAATGGTTATCTATAATTCTATACATATAGACTATATACATAATGACGTTAGTGGAAAGAAAAGGTAACAATAGTTGTAAGCAAGAGCGCAAGAATGATGAGTTAAGAGAGGTTTGAAGCAGTTTGGACAAACAAGCAAACAAAACAAAACAAAACAAAAAACCACGCGGCAACGGTTTACGCGCACGGTTCAGATGGGGAGGGCACGTTGTCCGGGTGTGACATAGGCATAGGCAAAGTTGATGAACTCTAATATAATTTAAATTAATTTAAAACGCGATGTGAGAGAAACTTTAGATACGAATAATTTTTTGACTAGTGAAAATGGGCAGGTCGGAGTTTTGCGTTTTGCATTTTTGTTTCGCACTTCGGAGAGAAAAAGAGAGAGAAGAATACAACTGAAGAAGAAGAAAGTAAATTCAGGTATACACAGGCAAAGCAAAAAGATCATAGAAAACACATTCACAATGCGATAAGATGACTGAAAGCGAAGGTTTAATATAAAATCAACAAATAAACACATACACACATACAACAAAACATACCGAAGATAATGCGAAAGAATGCGAACGCGACTACAAGTTGATACATGATAGTACATAAACAACAACAAAAACAAAAACAAAACTCACAATAGCAAAATTTCGGGTAGCTCTTAAGTTCACTGAAAACATTTATTCTATAATCATCCAGATCAAGTTAGGAGGAAGGCGGTTAGGCAAAAAACAAGGTTAAAATAATAATTAAAAAATAAAAAAAAAACACAACACACAAAAACGTCGGAAGAAACACATCCTTCTGTCTCTCATTAAGATACACAGAAGGGACACACGGTTAATGAGAATATTGCATAAATGATTCACTGAGCGAATGAAGCGAAGCCTTTTTGAAATAAACTGATTAATCCTTATTATGAAACGTTGTGTTGCGTTTTGTTTCACTGCTTATACGGTTGTGGATGTGGAGGTGTTTGGTAAAACGATTGCAAAGGAGGATGTGTGGATCGAGTGAGGCACCGGTGCTGTGGTTTCACATCGTAGAAGTTTCGGAAATAAAGCAGTACTGTACGAGCAGTCTTTGACGAGTGACGAGTGATGTGTTATTATTATTTGCGAAGATAAGTATACAACTATTCGGATAAGGTTTATTGTTTGATTTATTTACAGTTTAATTTTACGCGTGAAGCTAGGCGCACTAATTTATGTCTATTTTCTGACATCAAAAAGCGAATTGTGAGAAAAGGCAAGCGATTGCTTTACATCTTCGGTAAGGCATAACAAAAGTTGTTGAACATTTTCCCTCAATTGTGCGGAACTACTACAGGCTGCAATATCTCAATCTCAAATAGGAGCATATTTCTAGCGCACAATTTATGCGATCATACCACGTACATGTACAATACAGGTAATTACTTAAGATAAACAAAAACCGAACAAACACATTCAAAACCCCATCAACCAAGCAGTAAGGTAAACCGTTTCATCAGCAGCAAAGACTATTTCTCTTCTCCATTTTCAAGTTTGTAGAAGTTTAACAAAACAGTAAGAAACAAACAGAAACAAATCAATAACAATGAAAAACAGAAGAGAATTACCATAACTAACAGAGAATAAACGAGAGAGTAGTTCAAATAAAATAGCAGTGAACGTGAAATTGCTCCAATATAAAATAAACAAACTCATACGTTCGTCGGTAAGATTCGTTTTTATGTACTTTTTTTATTTCAGAAATTTGTACGTTAGCATAAGACCCCGACTCGGGATGGAATACTGCGAGAGGTAGAGTGATGTTCACTATTGGAAAACGTAAAATTCAAAAACTGAACCAAGAACTGATCCTTTTGGAAAACATTTATACTACAGCACCAGACAGTTGCATTTTGAACCAAAACAAAATCTGAAAACATTGAATGAACTGATTGGTGTACAACAAGAGTAAATTCCATTAGAATTCAATCCATTTTGCACACATCTTGTGTTTGTATCATTTTTGGAGTTTGATGTAACAATCATTCATGTAAAACAAATTCAACGATTCAAGAACAAATATTCTGTACATTGAATAATGCAAATTGTTGGTCCAAATTAATTAAATTAATTCAATGAAACATTAATGAAGAAGCTAAAAGACTTGAGCAAACAACCACACACACACACAGACACAGAAACGAGAGCTGGCGAGATGAAACAACAATCATTCTGAATTGGTCCCAAAGCTGTCCAACACAGACTGCAAGCTCGGTGCTGTACATTGTTAACTTATGCTTTCTTTTTTGTCTACTGAATTTCTAACAATACAAAAAAACACTATAAATTAAAGACCTGAACACCGGATGGACTGTGTACCGTAATGCGAACTGTACGTCATATAGGACGAGCAAACAAACAAAAAGCACTATAAAAAATAAAGATCGTGTGCGGTCTTGAAAAATCACTTGGAACATAGTGGATTTTTGAAAAATGGATTATAAAAAGAAAACAAGCTGGTAAAATACCACACCATCTACAAAACATTCAGAACTCTGTATCAAGACAACTAGCCCACAACAAGTGAAGAAGTAAAATCGAAACCTAGTAAAAATACAAAGAAAAAGATGCATAATTAGTCAAATTCAATACAAATTGTTGGGTTTCAGTTATTTCTTGCCGCGTGATTGATTAACGTGAATGATGACAGTAGCGTGAGTTAGCGGATGAAATAATCAAAGGATAATAATCGACACCGTTAACATAATGCTAACGTGTCTAAAGCCAATCAACTTTAGTTTCCTCTTCTATCAGGTTATTGTAATTTTATTGAAAATTTCATTCATTTTCTTCTCAATTTTCAGTACGGCGAAGAAGAATAAAAACCCAGCTTAACTATTAAATTACTTATGCCAGTTGAAACTCATACCCCAGCAACTTCATTACATTCGACAATCACTTCAAAAGGGCCTAAATTATGCTAATTAAATGCCACAAAGACACAAAGCCGACCGAAGTAAAGAACGTTTACTGACTTCATTCTGTCGCTGCTTTTCCCACCACGGGAAAAGCACGGAAGGAAGCAGTGCGCGCAGTGCGCTGTGTCTTTGTATTGTCATCTTCAGTCCCAAGCAAAAAGTGGCAAAGCACAGCATACATGAAACAGGCACGAACAACAAGTTCAACGATCTTATTAACATGCCCTACCGATAGACACCGAGAGAAGCCACCGTGTTTTATCAGATCCACCAATTATCCAAATCTGCAAACCGTAAAACCGACGGGCGCTAACAAAAGGGATGGTCATCCGTATCCATCCGTGCGAACCCAAGCCCCAAGAACCGCCACCTTTGTTTTGTCCCGTTAAGAATGCTTATTTTGGGTGGGGGGGCGCTGCTTTTTGGGGCAACTCATGCTCTGATCTTATTTTGGGCCAGCGCGCTATAATTATGGACTACTTTCTTAGACCTCGGCCCGGGATTTTCAAAGGTTTGGGCTCTTTTTGGAGTTTAAATTCGTTTTGCAGAAACTGTAGCCCTGAGACTTTCCAAGGAATTTAATTGCAAACGGTGGAAATGTGCATAATTATAGGGGTCGTACTTCATTGCAATAAATATCAAATTTAACGCTTCCGTTTTCCGGAAAAGAAAAAGCCACTCCCTACCGTCCGGGGGAGAGGCTTTTCATTTTTTTCCCGAAACGACCTGTTTAGTAACCTTGACACGACATACACTCGACCCGAAGCGCTTAGAGCATCATAAAACATTATGATACTCTACTGATGGTTTGTTCACCAGTTGCTATTGCCACGGGTGACAAACACTGCAAAACACGTCCAAAATACGAACCTATCTGAGTGTAGCAAACACCTGCAGTGCTGAGAACAGAGTGCGCTTCCGTAAAACAATAGTCAACCGTTCTGGCCGAGGAGCGGAAGGAAGCGTTAGACGACCGAAATGGTTTTTGTTGTTTTTACGCAGACGATTAGCAATGCTCAGGCAGTGAATTTGAATTAGGCACCGATGGGGACGGTTTGTAATTGTTTAAAAGGGCATTCGCTTATGGTGGCTCTCCGGCCACTCGGATGATCGCATCGTTTGGTGTGTTAAATAACATAATTATGATCATGTTGACAACGTGTTTTTAATCGTTCAAAATAATCTACAACGATTTGTTTGCATTATTGTTTGAAAACATTGAAAAGTCCGTTGCGATTTGGAAGTAAAATATTACAAAGGACCAATTTTAGATTGAAAGACTTGAATAAGCGACCAAGCAACAAACCTGTTAGTGAGGCTAGCAGTACATTAGAACCCGTAAACATATCAATAATCTGTTCCAAACATGACAACATATCTATTTTCGATACCTGATCTCAGTCCAGCACTCCGCTCTGACGTGCGTAATCTGCTTCTTCTACACTTTGGTACGATTGATACAATTCATACCTAAGTGGGCACACTACACTGTGCCGGGGAGGAAAGAAAACGTCCAATAATATAGCCACCGATGGCTTAATTACAGGCACGCAAACACCATCGTTCCCAATGTGTCGTGTGGTTTGTTGACCGCTGAGTCATCTCGGCTCAGAATCCGAACCCCAAAAGGGACGATGCAAACATCGCACATGCTGGGCAGACGGGTCGGTACGATCGTACCATGGTTTTAGCCGCCGAATGATGCTTAATTGGGCGAGCACAATTATTGATGAGGGTTGGCACAAAAGTGATGATGGTGCACGATTCCCAGTCAGTCTGCACGGGCAGCGTAGGCAAATACGATAATTTGAATAACTTGATAGCATGAAAGCGATTAAGCGGGTGTAATTACGACTTCATTCCAATAGATTTAAAGATAGCTCTTCTTCGTTATAAGAATCCTGCGCTGCAAAGGAACTTTACAGCCAACCCTTCGGAAGCAGCGCGAAGCCCACAAGTTTCGACAAGCTTATTAGCATGACGGTGAACACGATCGCTCCGCAAAAGTTAAATCCCCTCACTGCGCGGTCTTTCTTTCGTTCCCGGTTCCCCAGTCCCGTACCGGAAGGAAAGATAACCCAACATCCACCGTCCGGCGAGCGGTTGGGCGCGTTTGTGGGCCCTTAAAAAGAATTTCGGGTGATGTTTTTTTTAATCCTTTTGTTTCCTTTTTTTGCATATACTATGTTCCCAGCTCCCAGCAACAAACGGAACAGGTTTTGTGATGATTTCTTGAAACGATTCAATCGCACGGACGCAAGTACCTTTGGTTTCGATCTTCCGTACGTCCGCACCCACGGGAGGGAGTCAATATCAAGCTCTACAAACGACAGCAGCTTTTCTTTGCTGTGTTGTGCCTTTGTAATGCTCTCTTCACATGAAGCTCACGAACGAGGCGTACTGGAAGCTTAATTAATTATCAAGTTTTTGGGTTGTCGAATTTGGCTTGCGAGTGCTGCTTCTTGCCCCACCCGCTTATGTGCCACATACTGCTGCAGAAGTTGAGGTTTCACACATTTAGGAAATACAGGCAGCAGAGTTGAAAAGGATTTTTTATGCTTTTCTTTTTTTTTGTAAATGCAGGATGTTCCACAGATTAAGCCAATTTTCGTTTTCTTTTAAGGAATGTGTCTGTATCCATTTTGTTTTATTACCATGAAGAATGAACGTTCATGCTGGGATCGTGCAAAAACTGGGTAAGATCGTTATAAATTATTTCAGTTTGTTGTGGTCGTGGTTCAATGATATAAATTTTAGCCATTTACTTAAATTCGTCTTTGTGTTATTGTAATATTATTAATAATTATTTTTTTTAGCGGCGATCTGTTTATTTTATGTAAATAATACAAATAAATAATTTCAATGCAACTCAAAAATATTTAAATTAGAATTAAATTTTAATTAAATTAGAAATTAACAGAAAACAATAGTTTACAAAATACTCCTTGCTGTCTTAATATTATCTTAACACAAATTCAAATTTAAAGATAATAGATACTCAATAATAGATTTTGTGATTTAAAGTTAAACTGCCAGTTCTTATATAAAAAAAATAAAAATATTAGTTTCTTTAACAAATCAGCTGAACCAAAATATAAATTCAAAAAGTTTTAAAAATGCTCCAGCAAAAGCTCCTGCACCTCCTTCACCAAAAAAAACGGTCCCACATTCCACCTGCCCCGCAGAACACATTCGCCTACGGGAACAAAATGTGCGCACGCCCCTGCCGGTACGACAAGCGTGGTGCGCACAGTACCGAGTCCACACCGAGTTTTGCGCGCGCGCGCGAATCGGAACCGACCCGAAAGCATCGACCGAAAGCGCTCTGCTATTGGCGTGTGCGCGCAGGCGGCAGGCGGCAGGCGTTGGGGTGGAAATTATGTTAAAATATAAAAATAAAATCACCCCGGACGGCGTCCGAATAATTCAGTCGTTTTCGTCATTCGCTAGCGCGCGGACGCACCGGAGACGCGTGAGTTTTAGTTGGCATTGCGGATTAGATCTGTGTTTTGCTGCTGGTGCTTCTGTTCGGGTGTGCAGTACACAGTGCGGTTCAGTGAACAGAGTAAGCATTGGTGTGTGTTTTGTGGATAGATGAAATAAAAAACAGGTGACTAAGAACGAAGCGCTCTACTAATCTAATACGTGTTACGGGCGTGGGAAAAATTGTTCCCGAAAAAAACACCGGACAAACTCCCGCGGGAACACTGTGGGTCAAGATTTATGGAGTTTGGTAGAGCACGTCCAAATGTGGGTGCACATTTGAATAACAATCTTTGCGGCTTGGTATGTTACTGTAGTGAATGTGTTGCTATGCGATTGTCCGAACGAGTGCACTAGTTCCGTATGTTGCGAAACTTGTCTATTATAAATCGCTGTATGTGCAATGATGAAGGCGTTGTGAGTGGACATTTGAGTGTTTTAGTGTTTGTAAAGGTCCTTTTTGTCCTACAGTTTGTATGTATCTGGTAATTTACAGTTTAGGGATACAAAACTAGAACAAATATAATAGTTTATTTGATTTTGTAGAATATTTTAAGACAATTAATGCAATTTCCATGTATTGAACCATAACATCAGATTGTAAAACAAATTATTTGAAGTTCTAGAACCTCTTGCCAAAGTGTCGCAAAAGCTATAAAAACAGCAAACGGTTAGCAAAACTCCACTCGATCGGACATTTTAGGGTGCTACAACGCCCAGGGATGCATCAGCAGCAGTAGCTGAAAATGTGCTTTGAAATGTAAAACAATTCGCCAGCAGAACAACCGATTTAAATGAGAATGCCCGTACGTTCGCTTGCTTATCCGCCAACCGCTCCCGTACAACCGACCCGGGCACGGGCTCGATCGAGATGGGAAGGTTTTATTGACCTTGCCTCTGCATTTGCGCCACCCCTCTGCGTACGGAGGCATGGAGCGAGATTGCAGAGAGGCAACACACAGAAGCCACCGCAACGCCCTGCTCGAATTTAACGACAATTATTCACATGATAATTAGAAGCATTGGACGACAACAAGCGAGCGCGAGCTCGTTCGTTTCACCCGGCCAGAACCGCAACCGTTCGAATCCTCGGGTGGAGAAGCGGAGATGGAGGGATCTCTGTTGCTAGCGCATCACACGTAACACAAGCGCAATGGTGCACACACACACACACAGACAGAGGGCACACGAACCGTTGTTAGCTTCTGTACTATTTTTTACGAGAAACGGAAGAATTAAGACACCGTTTCGTAATGTTTGGCAGTGAAAATTTTTCAAACATTTCGAGCCTCGTCCCAGCATTTTTTGGAAGTGTTGAGAAATTTTCTCTTCCACATTGGGGTCAATGCTGGACGGTGGAATCTGCTGTTGTGTGGAATCGTGTAGAATAACCTTGACAGGATTAGGAAAGAGTTTGGAAATTCTAGAAATTAGAAATCAGCAGGGTGTGAATGGGGACAATTCGAGTGAAATAGATTCGTAAGTTGGAGGTCAGGTGCAAGTGATTCAATATGGGCAGGTAATTGTAGCGTTTTCTATGCATAAACTAGAAGTTGTTGGTGGCATTTTGCCATCGATGCGCAATAATTTGCAGAAATAAAAGTATACATACGTTCAAATCATGTGATTATCAAGACAGGATTATCTATTTTTTATATCTCACTGTCGGTACGATAACGGGAAATCTTGAAGAAATGTTATTTGATTGAAAATGATGAAGCATAACATTGAGATAAAAAAATAACTCTAGTTCATACACTATTAATTCAAAATATATTTTTAAAACTAGCTTTATTGAAAGCTATCTTAATATCAGAAGAAATAATGAAAAAATGTGTAGAATTTCTAACAGGTACATGAATCACTCTTGAGATTCGCAGCAAATATGAAGAGAGCTACGTAAATAATATTGATACAGGATATTCTTCGATTAGAATGTGTATGGAGAGCTTATCGAATAAAACAACAAGTCTAAATCGTTCTTAACATATTTTAGAAATCAAAATCAAGACTACCAAGAATACCAGTAGGAGTTGATTAGGTTGAATAGTTGATCTAATGTAATAGATTACCATTGATTCTAAACCCAAGAGTATCCTTCTGAACAAAACAGGGAAGAGAAACAATTTCACAAACAAATGTCAAAGGAACAAAGAGTTCAACCTCATCAATTCTTCGTTTATATCCCTCAATACGGATGTGACAGTACGCAGATCGTAACAAAGCCTCCCGGTATATGCCCTTCAACAGTACCCTAAATCCATGCCATAATTGCCCGGTTCAGCCCGCAAACCTGTCATAATGAATTCGTAATCCTATATCCCCCTATGTTTCGATCGCCACATAAAACAACGAAAATCGTAGCCTGCGCTTGTGGAAGTGCCGCAGAGGAGGAATAAAAACAAATACAATCCATCAAATTTTAACATATCAAAAGAGATGTCTGACCTCCAAATGTTTCCTCGTTCGATGGCACTCCAAGTTACGGGCGGTCTCTTTTTGTTGGGTTTTCTCTCTTTGTATTACTGTTTCGCGTATCACAATTTAGGCATCACGCTGAAATGAGGGAAGTCGATTCTGTCCAAACCCTTCCAAATCCTACCAAAGCGGGGAGTTCAGCCCTAGTCCGGTGTTCGCGGTGACGTCGAAACGTCTCGTGATGGCCTCATTTTAGTGCGCTGATTTACAACCTATCACCATCGCCACCACGTCAATTCGTCATGGGATAGGATCGACAAGAGTTCGCACGATCCCATTTGCAAACAATTCTGTAGGGCTACGAGCCCGTAAGCTGCTGTAAGAGCGTTGACTTGGAAGGGTTTCCCACAACCGAAAAAAAGAAGAGCGTTGATGTAGAATAAGGACAATAGTTTCTAAATTAAAACATCATATTACATGTGTTACTACAAAGCAATTTCCAGCTCAGAAGGGAACAAAAAGGTCCTTTACCTTACTTTAGTTTTAATTAAATCTCTTTTTTCTCCTACTCCACCTTCCTCCTGCTGTCCCATCTTTCACCCCCAAAGCGCAGCGTGTTAATTGAAACCACCCAAGATTTTCCATTACTTAGTCTCCCGTTCTGTTTCCCGCTTCATCCACAGCACTCTTGCAACGGTATTGCGAACAAAATTGAAGCAAACGAACTGCGACCGGGACAGGCGTAATGCCGACGACAGGAACGGGTTCGTCGTCTATCGCCCGGTGACATCGTTTGAATGCGACCACGTTTTGCTAGCTACGAGCAAACATCTACAGCAGCAACAACAACAAAAAGAGAGATAAAAACAGATAGAGCCGTAGATAGTGAGTAAATTAAAATCATAATTACCACCCATCCGTCCCGATGTCTCAACGGTGAGATTTGCCAGCACAAGGTAAGCAGAGGAGCGCCAAGTTGGAAATCTGGAAATGTGATCACCCATAGGCCTAACGGGAATTGGGCAGTTGTTAAGACCATTTGCCGTGTGTCTTAGAGAACGCTGCGTGCCGCTTTTTGTTTCGTGCAGATATTGTGGGCCTGATACGTTTGATCGTAAAAATCGTACCCATCACGACCCCATAACCGGACGCAAACGTCGTACAGTAATATCCGGAACACGCTCGCTCCGGCTACCGCACCGTACCTGACCTTGATCACGTGTACCGAGCCCAGGGTGGTCAGAGTGCGAAAGTGGTTTGACTGTGCGGAAAACATAAACAAGGGCAGCTAGCAAAAAAACATTAAAAAATCTCAACCCGGTTTTTGGGAAAAAAGGTTACCCACCTCCAAAAAAAGAAAGACTTTCGTGGACAGTTTTCGCGTGTGCGTGTGAGCAGTGCCGAAGCAAGATTAATGGGACTGGAACCGTTTTCAGGCACGCAGCAGGGGAGGAACCGTTTCGAATTGCCGAAAGGAAGCAATTAAAAGAGTCTTTTGTATTGAGCCAAGGGCCCTGCTAGCCCGTGTCCCGAAAGTTCGCGACTTTTGCGCGTGCCCGTACGACTAAGTTGTGAAATCGCAAGGAAATCAGCAAAACAGAACTATCTAAAATAGCACAACAACACACAACGCCTAGCGGCGGCCGTCTAGCCTGCAGCACAGCCTCCTTGGGATCCCACCGTGGGCATCAACGGACAGGGAGAGGTTGTCTATGTGAGCAGGTGTGTGCAGGTGGCACGGGAGCCCAGTGCCTGCCGACTGGTTGATCCATTTTTGGCCTACCTCATTATCATCATCGAAGCGCAGCAGAAGAATCGAGCACAATTGGGCAATGACGGAAATGGAAAGGAAAGTGGCAGTCATCGTCGGCTATCAGCTGCGATTGTTGCTGCTTGCGGTGACTTTCGCCACAGCCATCCAGATCGATAATCGGCTCGTACAGCCACAGCACGGTAAGTTTGGTTTGACATCGTTTCGGGATACATCTAACAAGTGCACTGCTAAGGTGGATTAAAAATGCGCACAGTAATAAAGGAAAGAAGCAAATCAATGTTTAAGTATTTATATCGGGAAAACAACAAATCTAATTGATTCTACTATTTGTCTATGCTTCATAGAATTATACTTACATTATGGAGTATTAATTAAAAAAAAACATATTTAATATTCCACAATTTTAACTTACAACAAACTTCTTAAGGCACATCTATTAGCAGATATCAACGATCAAATAAAGAAACAAAAACATAGATTTTGTTATCGTTGTTTGCATCCATTTAAGGATTCCATTTTCGGATAAATAATAAAAAAATCCATATCAAACGATTAACCTTAATATAACCATTTTAGTATAACCTCTTCCTTATATTAGAGTAGTAAAAGACGAAATCAAAACTTAGTATTCTGGCTATAGAAATTGCTTGATTCTGATAAAAATCACTTAAAAAAGATAAAAAGATATAAAATTCTTATTCTCTAACATTTTCTAACGACTTACATTAGCATCGTTTCATACTAAACCATCCCTAGATCTAGTATTAATTCTGAGAATAGTAAATAAAATGCACTTAAAGCAGCTTAGTATTCCTTTTTTAAATGATGAAGAATCATAAAATATAGTTTTTTTCATCTACAGTCTACACCAACAGTTGCGTAGATCCCTATTTCTTCTCTTAAAATGTAACAAAAATATGATGATAAATATATTTTGTGTAGCTTTTAGATTTCAATATCAGTATAAAAGTCTTCTAAAAAATTTTAAAAAGCATAAATTTTTTAAAACATTTAAATGCTTAAAATTATCTCATTGTAAAAGAAATCAATGTCTTCTACAAAGTAGATAATGATAGTATCCTAAAAGGCACGATTAAGAAAATGGATCATAAGATTTCAAATCCCAAATTTTAAGGGCCACATTACCAAAATTTTAATACTACTAAAATCAACCTCCTTACCCACGACTACCATTCTGCAAGCAAACATTTGTATCCATTACATCTGCGCTCCATGTAATTGACATCTGTAAACATAAACACAATGCGCCCATTACAACATAGAACGCCGCTCGGTGGGCCACTTTCACTTTTCGATGGTTCCACGCGTCCTATCGCTGCACCGTTTAGCACCACCGTTCTGATTCATTAACTCTTGCCCCACCACGTACGTACTAACGTGGCGTAGAAGCAGCAGAAGCACCCGTATTACCGGCACAATCACTACCATAAGGGTACGCATTTAGTACCGTCCGGAGCACTACAACCAACACCCCAAAACGGCAACAAAACACCGTCTGCTTATGTAGTGCGTTTGGCTTGTGCCCCGTTGCTGCGGGCGCCCTAACAATGGTGGACATCCGGTGGCAGCGTCGGTGGCAGGTGAACAATGATCGGAATGGGAATTCAATTCGATTGCATAATAATTCGCCAGCTGGGGAGGGTTCAATTCGATTCCGCGCGGAATGTGCGTCAATAGTTTGTTTATACTTGGTTTTTTTTTTTGGGTGTGTATCTTCGCTTAGAAGAGAAGACTTTTACGTTTCGAGTATAGCTTAATAGCGATGAGACAAAATATTCGTGCCTCTATGGACCTTGTTACCTGTCGGTGCTTAGAAAGAGCATAGATTAACCCATAATTACTCTACTTGTATACCTTTTTTTTCCTCTGTAAACCCCGCCACGTTTTCCATCGATTATTGAAGAGCTTTAATTGCGCACGCATGATGCACTTTAACGAGCTAATTACAATCATTTCCGTCCTTCGTACTCTCTACATTCTTTGCATTTGTTTTCTTCTCTCCCCTACCATGTCAAATTGTAGATTGTTTCGAGCGGATAGCGCTCGGTGCGATGCTGCCGTTCGAGAAAACGTTCCGCAACTCGGACACCAACTCGCTGAAGATCTGCGAAACGCTCTGCCTCAACGACAAGGAATGTCAAACGTTCGCTTTCGGGTAGGTGAAGTGTAAAAGCGCACCGTTTGCCGCTGCCTAATCTTTGTCTAATTGTGCCATTTTTGTACCTGGTTTGTGTGGTTGCTCGTGTGCCGCTTTCAATTTTGCAGCATTTCCGGTCGGGGCAATGGTACGTGCCAGCTGTCGGCGAACACAATTGACGCGACGAAATCGCGCCCGGTCGGTACCATCTTCGATCCGGACTTTGATCTGTACGCGCGCAAGTACAACTGTTTTTTAGATGGACCCACCAACCCGCCACCCAAACCGGGAGGTAAGAAGTAATAATAATCTATTGGTATAGAAATTCGAATAGGAATAGTATGCCAACAGAGGATATATCTCATATTTCTCATGTAGAAATCAGAGACATAGACTTTATTCTGACAAAATCAACAATCGGTGCCTTAAGAGAATTAAAGTATTAGAGAAAGACATTGATACTCGATGTTATAGAATTACAGGGTTTCCCACGGTTTATTGGTCCATTCCCATGATTTTTTGGTGCGTTTCCCCGTTTCTTTGATCATATCCCATAGATTTTTGGTTAATTCCCATAATTTATTGGTTTTTTTCGATTGGATATCAATACAATTGGACCAACAAATTCTGGGAAATGGTCAAAAAATCGTCGGAACGCACCAAAGAAATACGGGGACCAACCAAAAATTGATGAGAACCAACCAATAAATTGTGGGAAACCCTGTAAGTCTTAGAGATTATAATTAAAGACTTGAGGACAAAATTAGGCGGCAATGACAGTGAGAACTAAACTAAATTATTACATCATCTTTTGTAAACTACAAAGCATCTGGTCAGCGGAGACATCCAATAGTCTTAAAACTATTGAAGAAAAGCTATACAATTCCACTAACGACCATTTATAATTTGATAAAATCAAAGATCATTTTTAGAGCTATCGATTTAATGTACGCTCAAAGATGTACTAAATGTAGAACCTGGAAAACTAGATGGTGCATATCATGCATCATCTTGAATGCTTCTATAACAAACAATCATAGTTTGACTTACTAGACTTTTTCTAAGTTTCTTTCATAACACAAAAAAGTAAATATCCTTCTGAAAGAGTATACTAAAACTTTGTTCCTTGATTTTAGGCCTGGGTATCTTCCCCAATGGTGAACCCGGCGGTGGTCCGCAGCGACAGCCTCCACCACCATCTGCACCACAACCACCGAGCGGTGGTGGTTTTCCTCCGCCAGGCATCATTGAACGTCCTGGTCCACCGGTGTTCGGTCCACCCGTATCATCCGCTGGCATCGACGCCCCAACCACTGCGAACGGTGGGTTTGTAGACACCTCACGACCTACCAGCGAATACGGTACAACCGCACCGGGTACGACCGGATACGGCCAAACGAACGGTGAAACACTGCCCGAAACAACGGCACCGGCCGAAGAGTTCTACACCACGAAAGATCACTCGAATCCGTCCAGCGGAGGTGGTGGTGGCAATGGCGGTAATCCATACCTTCCAACAAGTACAGCCGCCGGACCACAGTACAGCCTGGTGACTGGGGAACGACTACCACCAACCCAACCCGGTGCAACAATGCCCGATCGCGAAGGTGCCACCAAGTACCCGCCAGACTATCGGCCCACGTACGGTGGTGGTAGTGGTCCTTCCAAGCCCGCCAACTATCCTTATCAATTCCCAATGCTGTACGAAACGCACTACCCACTGCCAAACGATAAGAATGGCTATCCGGAGATTTACGCCCAGAATGTTCCAACGCTGGACAACAATTATTTGCGGCCAGAGTACGGTGGTACGAGCTTTGGGACGAGACCTTCGGCACCGGCCGGAAGTACACCGCCGGCAGGACCGTCCGGTGGCTCTGGATATGGTGGAGTTGTGCAAAGGCCAAGCACTGGTGGTGGTGGTGCTGCTGGTAGTAATGATTACACCAATAATGGTGCTAACAATCCTTCGGGCTATCGTCCATCGAATGGCTATGGAAATGATGGAGGGCAAATACATCGACCATCTTCACCGGGAACTAGCGGGTACGGTGGGCAACCGGTACGACCCTCGGCACAAGGACCTAGTTCCGGCCCATCAGGGTACGGTGTGGTACGTCCGGCTCCAGCCCCTCCAGTAGCTCAGTCTGGTCCATCATCGGGAGCAGGATACAACGTGCACGAGGATAAGCTCGATCTACATCCACTCACCATTTCCAAACGCCGTAAGTTACTGCTTTATCCTCTTTTTTATGCAAGGTGTACAAAGATCGTAGCTCTATAGAAGAAGACAAAAACATTTAAATCTACAGCAACACAAACACACCGCGACCACTGATCACCGATTGCACAATTATGATGCTACTTGTTGGGCGCATACAACGAGTAGAATAATTACCACACACACCGGGTTCCGATGTTCTGTGCTGCTGAACATCGCTTCAAGCGCACTGGACCGTACCGGTGCGACATTCGTTCCCCCAATTCTCACCACCGACCGCGGGAGTAGACCTACCCGGACCACGTGGTTTGAAAAATCTCATCCATCTGTCTATAAAGTGACATTTGTCGCGCCATGTTGCACATGTGTGATGGTGCATGGTGGAGTATACGGGCTCAGGGGGTTCGTTGTTTGATTAATGTATGCTTCTCATGCGATATTACAGTGTGTGCAGGTTCGATCCTGCATAGCCGATCGGTTTGCCGTATACTCGATCAGGTGCAAAGTGACCCACAAACAGATCTGCACGCAGAGGTACGATGAATTGGACCAAACGGAAGTAACTTTGAATGGGGCAGCGCTGGTGAGCTTTTGAGTTCATTACCAGCTTTAGCGTTGGATAGAGAAAAGTGGTTTTAATCTGATGCCTTTTCAAGACAATTATAAAACAAGTTGATGAGCTTTCCATCCTTAAGGCTACATTAAGAAGTCTTTAAGATGTAACTACTAAATGTATCAAGCCGAAATAAGTAGAGCTTCAATGTTGATATATAAATAATTTATACTTGCTAGAATGACTCAGTAAAAATTGGATTTGACAAGTGTTAGATCAATTGCTTACGAGCTTAGCTGGGGTTGCTAAATTCCTATTAAGTTGTAAAGCTAGGAGCCATTCATACAATATTATACAGATGTTATTGGATCATAAAATTGGCTGAATTTCTGTTCGGAAATGTCTTCTTTGAGGTTCATTTTGTAGATTCTTATAGAGAGAAACCTGTTTAATAAAATAAAATAGGCATGTTTATCTCAAAAGTCTAGCTAACAGATCAGTTATTCATTTATTCATTTATATTTCCTTACGGATACAACAAGATCGTAGAGGTCAAAAATGGCAACAATATCAAAACACAATAATCTATTTCGTAGTCTCCTTGTCTCCAACTACAACTTTTATCATGATTGAGGTACTTTGTGAAGACGTAAAGGAACTCTTTGGAGTCGAGTGAGAGAGCTCTCAGTGTCCTGATAGCGATCAATATCGCAAATAATCACTATGAGACATTAGGCTGATGTATTTTTTGTGAATAGTCGCATAATTATTTGACTCAAATTAAGTCCAAAGCTAAAATATATAAAAACTATATACTACAATTAAACATTTACTTAAAAATTAGAAGATCTTTCCCCTGGATCTTTTCCCCTGGACATTGTGCTCAGTGTAACCGGGTTTATCAATTTAATTATCTACGTTTGGAATGATTTATAGTTTTAGTAGATCACTATCAAATTAACACAATGTTTACTCAAACTGTCCAAAACATCGCCATGCCTATTAGACACTCACCAAACACGAAAAGTTCTACAACAATGCAGCTCGGTACACAGTCGGCTGCAAAACAGAGCAAGGGCATCACGCTTGACACAACGCCGATGCAGAGCAGCACACCACACTCCCATACACACACAAACACTCCAGAATACACACATTTCATTGCCATTAAGCAGGGTAATTGCTGCGACCATTACCGGTGGTCGGTATTAGCTAGAGTTCACACCCTGCACGATCGAAGAAAACCGGTGCACATCCAACACCTGCATAGTGGCGTAGTGAAGGGCTGACCGAGCGATGTACACTAGTTCGGGACAGGAAGAACACATCTATTCAATTATGACATAATTATGAAGTTGGGTAGCATTCAGTGGAGGGCGTAGAGGAGAGAAGATGTGAATTGAAGGGAAAATGAGTGTTGGAGTGAAACATGGTGATCATTTGTGAGATCGTGAGGATGTTTGAGTATATGAAGGGTCATTTCCTATTTCAATTTGATTTTTTTACGAAAAGAGACATCGCAGACCTCTTTTTGGTCTAGGCTAGTATATAACTAGCACAAAGAAACTTTTCACTTCTACAAACGAAAGTAAAATATGCATACTCAGGGATTGAAGGGCTCGTTGTACTTCCGCATCACGTCACACCGGCCACAGAGCGAATTGCGAGACAACAGTTTCATCTAGCGTTTTCTTATGCTTTCATCATCGGTCAGATAATACTATTACGTTACTAAAGGGAAGCTTGTTAGCTCCTCTTTCTTTCTTCTCAACGGTGCATCATTTGCATCTGGTAAGAAATGCAGCCGACAGTGTTTGATCGCTCTCGACCTCTCCCCAACAGCTGACCGTTCGGGGCTCATATGTGTTTGTGTTTTGTTTGATGAGTTTATGAGCCGCAATGAAACATAAATTTGAAGTCTCTCCCGAGCAGCGGCACACGAGCGTGTCTCGCATCTTGCCTGCACCAAACGAACGATTGCCAGCCAGCCAGTGCAGCGTGATGCCGGTTTTCGCTTACGACACTTACACTACGCGCGGTGTGAACCGGAAAAGTCAACCTGGCTGGTGTTTCTGCTTCTGCTTCGTCTTCTAGAGATTTTCGCGCTTTCCACGGATTGCTTCACCGGTGGCCAATGTCCGGAGACGCACGGGGTACGCATCAAGCGTGCAATGTTCTTTGTTGTCTTAGCGTCCTAGTGTGCGTCCTACGGCCACAAAGGGTCATTACTTTGGGTGGCGACTGAAGCGGCTCTATTAGAGACTCTGTTCGCCCGCGAATCTGCTTGAAAGACACACAACAAGGTTGATAAACTCTACATCCGTGAGCAAGGAGAAACAATGGCCACCCGGCACTGACGATCCTTTGCTGCACAATGATCTGCACATTTTTGTTAGGTTAAAGTGTGCTAAAAATAAACGAAATTCTATCATTTTGTGTTACATTTGAAACCAAAGACCGGCTCTGTTCTAACACATTTTAGCTGTATGTATGTGCACTTACAAAAAAAGGCACACCAACGCTGGCGAGACAAAACAATGGACCTTCACCCAAAATAATACAAATTAGCATAATTTAGCTCCTCGTTTGCCCTGCCCCGTCCGAGCATGATCGAGATGTGGTACACGTACAAAAAAAAAGCATGCATACATACATACCTACCCGCCATCATTAACCTCTAACAGTTCCGATACAGATGGGTATCTTCCTCGTGTTTTCATTACCACGCACACGCAAACCACGCACGCAAATGGTTCGCCCCGCTTAGCCAGCGAGCTTTCGGTGTGACTAGTGAGGGCGACAGGGCATCCGGCCACTGCCTGGGGGCAGAGTAGATGGTGCGAGCCACTGTGAAGGGTGTTGACATATAAGCTTTGTAATATTTATTACCAAATTAGTTGAAAGATTTTAACTATTGGAGATGTCCGAAGATCATCCACAGAGCGTACGAAAAGCAGACAAAATCGCGACTTGTAGTGTGATCATTATTAATGTTTAGACATAAGATCCTCATTTTTTAAGGCGTCCAATGTCTAATCTTTTGCTCAAATCAGTCATTAGCAAATGACAAATTATAGTGCCTATGGACGCCTGACGCCTCATCGAGAAGGTAATCGATTTCCGAAGCCACATCTTGAGCCTCCTCAACCGTAACTGTCATGCTGACATGCTGAATTTGAAACGCACAGTTTGACGCCTACAAAGGGGTAGGGATGATCGTCACTATGAACGAGTGCAGGAAAATTAATTATTCAATGTCTCCATGGTTGGTATGAAAACAAAACACATGAAAAACAAACCACTCGATCGTTTGGAGCATGGAAAAAATTCAAATTTACGGTTAACCGAACCGATTCGGCAAAGACCTTCAATGGCTTTTCGGCGTCAAGAGAGAGAGAGAGAAGTAGAAACAAAAAAAATGTTAAAGAGATTAACGCACGATCAGTATTAGACCAAACAGAGCGAGAGAGATTCATACATTCACAACAAAATTTACCTTGATGTGTGTGGTTTTTGGTACAAATTTAATTAACGCGCCAAGCACCTAACTCGCCGCTGCTTAGGCATCTCTTTCGCACGCCTGTGCAGCTTTTGAAGCTGTCAGAAAGCTGAATTCCACCCGTCCCCGCGATGCTGTTTTTGTTCGTCCAATTTTCCACCAACCCAGGGTGGGAACTGACGTGCTACCGTGGCACGCTGTGTGCTACCCCGCCAAACGATCGGAACGATCGGAACGATTCGATCCCCACCACACGCCATTTTCACCATTCTAAATTGCACTGGAGGAGCCGGGAGGAGAGGGGGCCCTTTTTTGCGCCAGATTTGCTTCGCGAAAATCCTAAACTTCACTCAACGCCCGCAAAGGTGGTTGCACAGTTTCGTATGAGCGGTGGAGACGTTCGCATCGCTTCTCTACATAGCAGCCGTTTGTGGTTGGCGCAGCTTCTTGCGTTTGTGTTAGCCTGCTAGGGACGGAGCTGCGTAGAAGCTCTGCTTGTAGTGGTCAGTTACAGATCCAGGCAGATAGTGGTGATTGGACTTTGTGCACCGGATATTAAACGTGATGCATCCATCGCACAGTGTACCAAGTGCTGCATTTATACACTAAAAAATCAGCTCAGTGGACAATCGACATCCTCGTTGTGTGGTAAAACCGTTTGTCCAGCTTATCGCCCGCCAAGCAATTGCATCTACCGCACACAGGTCGTTCTATTCGATTGGTGCATAGAATACGAATCATAGTTGGATTGTGCCGTAACTGTGCTGCTGGATGCTGGTCCGTAGTGCGTATGCAAATGTGGTGCAGTAAAGTGCAGCTGGTGCTGATCTAGAGTGAATCCGTGATCTGTGATCGTTACAACGAACGGCCGGCTTCTGTAAGGTGTCGAATTGTGTGCGCGCACCCCGTCTCGATCTGTGATAATGGTGTTCGACGTTTCAAAGGCACTGATAATCTGTCTCACCATATCGGGGTTGATACCGGAGTACATTACATCGACGATCATCATTGTGGAAGATGCGAAAGGTTAGCGAAATTGGCCTGGTTTAATGGCTCAATGCTTTCATGTCCTTCAATACTTCATTTATTGCGTTTGGATTAATCTCAGACGTTTTCCATTACATTGTTCACAGCGGCGTGGCGTGCGATACAAAATCATTAGCATTTCATAACTCATACCTTAGTAAATGAGGTTTATAATTGAAATATCTTATAATGCTTTGCACAAACAGTCTGTCGAACAAAATTTCATCGTTTTCAAGCTCAAAATTATTCTTCTTTGCTTGCAAAATAAAGACCAAGATTTTTTTATCTTAAACAGATGTCAAAATACAGAATTAAACTGGACAATGGTGAAGTTAAAGGTCGTTACGAACAATTACATTCTAACTATTTTACACTTTCAATTTATTTAAAAAGGAAAGTTGTAATTTTGACGGAATAATATCAGTAACTTGTCTAACTTCAAAACCTGTTTGTTGAAATCAGATATCGATGATAAAATCTTCATATGTACATCCTGAAATCCTTTGAAACCCACAAACAAGTTCCTTAAAGATGTGACATATATATCTTCGAATAACTTGATCAATTGTTACTTTCCTAAGATAATTTTAATATCAATTAATCGATAAACTCTCAGAATATGGCATAATTTTTTAGATCTACCAACATATTCTTGATTTAAGTTTTTTTTGTTCTTTTAAGCCATTGAATTCCCCTTGAATATTGGCAAAAAAAGCCAAACTACACAATATACCCAAAGAGTAACCATTGCTAGTTAAAGTATTAACTGCTGGAGGTTCCCAAAATTTCGATTTTTTTCGGAATTGATCAAACACGTTGCAAATGTTCAATTCAAAATAAATGTTTGAGTAACTATCTTTGGTCAGTAGTAATCAGCTCTGAAAGATGCATGTCATTCTTATTTGAAAATTCTTGTCTGAAATCTGCTTTTCTCGTCTTTCGTCTTATTTCAATATGCTTCTCGTCTTCCATCTAATAAAACCAAACTGTAAAAGTCCATCTAATAAAACCAAACTGTAAAGGTATTTTTGCCACAATAAACTGTAGCGAAATTACTTCCTGCCATCTTAGCAATTTTCTTCGAAATCTTTTGGACGATCAGCAAATTGGTATCCTGGTTAGTGGTTAGACACAATTTGATAAATTTAGACCTAAACAAAATAACGGAATTTTAACGCGTGAAAAATATAAGCAGAATGGTAAAACATTCCAAGTCATAAGTGGCAAAAACAGACCCAATGTTTTCATATTTTTAGAGCCAGATGTCTGTTTGAGGTTTAAAATAACTGTTACGAAATATGACTATAAATCCTGAGGCCGAAAATCGGGGTATGAAAATAGGATCTTCCAAGGTTGGGTTCTACGGGTTCATTTCAAACCGAAAAATGAAGTTTCAAGAATAATGTTGTAATGTAATGCATTTTATAATGTTGCATCTTATATGATAAATTCAAAGTAAAACGTATCTCCTTCATGCTCCTTATGCTTCGTATTCTTATCTAGCACAAAATCTATGGTGTACAACATTTTGGAGTTACTGTAATGATAGTAAATCCTCCAAACCTGGCTATAATCGTTCACACTTTGCGTTGTTAAGCTGTATTTGATAAAAACTGCCTTAAGTCTGTATGTTCTAAAGAGGCCTTTTTGAAAGAAGGAGAACATATTGGTCTCCAAAGAAGATTTACACTAGACAAAAACATGACTTAATGCAATAAAAAGTATATTTCATGTTGGCCTTTAACACTGCTCACACACACGCTCTGAACCTCCTGCAAAGGGCGAAGCAAGGTGTTGAAATCGTCATAAAAATCTGTACAAACGTGGCAGACCGTGTGTTTTGATTGATTGGCTGATTATTCGCAAATTGTTTCGCACAGGGAGCGGTGTAAGCTAGTACCATTTTTCTCCGGCCAAAGAAGAATGGCTACGGTGACAAGCAAGAAAAGCAAACATGACAAGATGCACAAAAACAATCGATCGCGCAAGAACCCTTTTTGTGTTTTTGTACCGACCCACCGCCATCGCCCGAGAACAAACAGAAACTTCAAACCGGCCGGTGGTCCAAAAATCGGGCTAACAAAACCGTTGCCATACCGTTTTGCGTACCCGTACATGAATAACATGAGCGCGAATTCAATACGCCCATTGTGTGCGCTCTACCACCCCATCGGTCGGAGATGCATGCAACGAAATTGCATTGTTGCAACCGAACCTGCAGAACCGAGTGTGCAACTATTGCGACATTGCACGACAGCTCATACGTGGCATCGCGTGTACGGGCGCTAGGCGTTACTCCCTCCCAAATTGTGGACAATAAATTCTAGCCACCCGTATAGGAACAGCATCCAAAAGGTAGCAAGAATAGCCAAAAAACGCAACAAAGTTGAACCTTGCAAGAGAGGAGGTCATCAACGATGCATGACAAGAGGGTGTTTTCGCAACCACAAACTACAAGACATGTGTATTGCTGTTGGCATACCTTTATCTCTCCCGGTAGCATCTTCAAATCGCACAAAAGCGTGCCAACTGCCATCAACGAATTATTCTATTCTCCAACACTTCGCGTCGAACATAAAACAAACCCAAAAGAGGAAATACAGTCACTTCCCGTCGTGAAGGGTTGTGTCGTTTCCGGGTTCTTTTCAATTCAGGCTGCATTAAAAACACCAAATCTCCGAGCTCCATGAGATGAGGTCACAGTATGGGCAGAGCCGTCACATCAACGATCATAACTACCTCAAGTTTATCTCAAGCTGTGTGTGTGCTCTCACATTTCTTGTTATGCATTGTTTGGGGATGTCTTATGAATACAATGCGTTTTTTTTATGAACGCCCCAAAACGCTCTTCTTGGTGATCTTGGCCATGAATTACTGGGCCTAGCTCACTAGCTGTGTGACCTAAAACTCGGTGGCCCGTTAAAGCCTTCCCCCATCGACTGACCGTGTACATCTTCCGTCAGACACATTTAGATGGTGTAATGGCGATAGTAATGATCATAATGATGATTTCCAAGCGATCATACATGATCACCGGTCGCAAATCGGAAAGAAAAATCTGGTACAAGCTTCTTGGGAGTATTTCTAGCGTCCTCAGTTAACCTTCCGCGGGAAGTTGATGAAGTTTGCAGATAATTCGTGCCAATTTTGACGTTTTGCTTCTATCTTTCCCTACCAGCGTGCTATCGTCGGGTGTTGGCCGGCAAACGGGTCGCCCCGCACTGGGTAAGGCGGACGCTGATCTGTGAGCGAGTGGAGGACTGCCAGCGTGAATGCGGTGACGAGAGGCGCTTCTCGTGCGAAGGCTTCAACTATCGGTAGGTCATCTTCAAGAGGTTCACAGTGATAAGAGATTAAATTGGTTTGTTTTCTAACAACAATAGGCTGGATCCTACCGGCCGTGGACAGGGCGATTGTGAGCTGATCGATCAACCGCTTTCTCAGATCGATCTGTACTCTAGCCCGCATCAGCGCGACTCCAACCTAATTCGGGATGCCGACTACGACTACTACGAGCGCGATCGTAGTGCCAGCTCCAACTGTCGGCCGAGCTGTAAGGATTGTATGCTGAAACCCTTCCGACCGACGTTGGAGTTTGTACGGCCCACGACGTACCGGCCGCATCATCCAGAAAGCTACAAACCCTACCCATCCGAGCATCATACGTACGAGGAGGACCACCGGTACAAACCGTCCGTCATCACAGCGCTCGACAAGTACCGACCACCGATGTACCCAAGCAGACCGGAGTTTGAGCGTTACAGTCCATCTTCCAGTTACTATCCTCCACCACCACCGCTACCACCGCCAGCATCAGCCCCGCTCGACTCCTACCGACCAGCTCCACCGCCCTACAAACCCCCATCGTACGGTGGCAGTGACATCGATCGATACGGAACATTAGATCATGGTTTCTTCAAACCGTACGAAACGCGTCCCGACTACCCGAGACCGCTTCATCATGAAGACATCCGCCCGGCGCATCGTCCACGCCATCCGTACGAAGATCGTGATCCACCAGCAGGACATCCGGCACCACCAGGCCCACCGTCGCACGTAGCTACCGTGCAACAGTATGGTAGCAAGCCGAGCACCTTCATACCGTACCTGATCGGGCAGAACATACACAAAAACGGTGGCATTTACGGTGGTTCGTACGGTCCGTCGTTTAACGTCGACTCGTACAAATCCATCTCGGACTACTGGGGCCTACGGAATGAAATCAAACGCTACGACAGCCCATCTTTCAACTACTTCGAGCTGCGCAACGATCATCACTTTGATGACAACAATGTCTGGAGCTACGGTGGTAGCAAGTATGGCTACGAGGAAGATCATCATCTGCTGCAGCATCCGTACGCGGTGGAGCATCACCGACCGTCAGGCTTTGGTCCACAGCAGTGGATACGCCGGCCGAGCCACGAAGAGTGTTCGGTAAAGTCGAGTGAAGGTTTCCGACTGCACAAGGGTGTGGTGAAGTACGCCCTCAACACACCGACCGTGATTGAGTGCGAGCGGATGTGCTACTCGGAGACGCGGTTCCGGTGTCACACGTTCAGCTACCGCTATTCGGCAGTGTCGCGTGAAAACTGTCTGCTGTGTGATCGGCCGTTCAATTTGCTGGACTTTTACGCCGACCTGGAACCGGACCGGGACTATGACATCTACTCGATGAGCGATGATGCGAAAACTTGCCATCCCGAGCTGAACCATCCCAGGCGGGACTATAATGCGCGTAAGTTGGGACCTTCCGGAAGAAGATCTTTTGCTATTGTAGCTCTTTATCTATACTCTATTCCGTTTTCTTTTCCAGAGTGCTTTATAAGGGTGATTGATTCGGCGCGATTCTTCAAATCGATCGTGCGTGACTCGCTCACCGTCCGATCGATCGGTGAGTGCGAGCTGGAGTGCATCAAGGCGGCCAAGTTTACGTGCCGTGCCTTTACGTACAGCTTCGGACCGAACGCGGTCAATGCGGTGATTGACAATTGTCAGCTCTCCGACTGGCCGGTGCGGGATATGGACAAGGACCGGCATCTGGTGCCGGACGAAAGCTTCGACGTGTTCGAGCGGGCCAGCTATGGGCAGGGTTGCGAGATTCAGCCCATCATTGACGATAAGCACAGCAAGAAGTGTAAGTGCGGTAGCTTTGGGATCGGGAGGAACGATTTTACACGGTTTGCTTTTGTTTGCTCATTCCAGTCTGCTACCTTGGGTATGGATCTCCGGCTAAGCTGCTTTCCTCCGCAATTAAGAAGGTCACGTCGGTAAACACCGAGCTCGATTGCAAAAACGAGTGTGTCCGCTTGCGCGAGGGAACCCATTTCAAGTGCCTCTCGTTTAGCTTCAGGTAAGCAGTACTTTCTTCCCTGGTTGAGGGCAATTAAACTCTGCTTAGCATCAATTTTGAGTCCCCGCATAAAAAAAAACTAAACCGCTTTTGGCTGACTCGTTCCTGTAGCGCCCAAGCGTCGACGTACAACTGCGAGATGTCGGACCTGGACCAGAGCGAGCTGAAGCTGGGCGTGCACTATGCGCACACGAACGATCGGGACTTTTGGCTGTTCGCGTGGAACCCGTTCGACTACACGTGCCGGGACAAGATAACGACGATTAGCGGTGGCACTCGGGCGAATCACGACCGCCGGATAGACGTCCTGCGCGAACCGGGTAATGGGGGCCGTAACGGTCGGGCTGGTGCTCGCAATCGCACCAATGGCATCATCATCACTACCAGCACCAATACCACCACCCTTACCACCACCAACACCAATGTCGACCGTCACCGGGACGAACGAGACAAGAACACCGACAACATCATGCTCACTACTACCAACACTGCCACCAATCGTACCATCGACCGCACTCCGACCACTAACTCCACCAATTCCAGCTTCATCATACTGCTTCATCCCGCCAACCGGACGGCAGGCGGCACCGCAGACGGTAGTGATGCACGATCGTCGTCGCATGCTTTTAGTAGACGCGGTAGTAGCGCCCCGAAAGTGGCGCCCACCGCAACCGGATAGAGCCGGATGAGATGATGGGGTCACGCTTTAATGCTAACACATCTAGACCATCTTCATCGCTAGGCTCAGCTTCAGATATTTACTAGCTAATAGTAGAGCAAGGCTTAGTGCTACTTAGTTGCTTACCCAGCTGCATTAGTCGTTAGTGGACGTGATGCTCCTCTCGATCACGATCGTGCTCATGCTTGCATATGTTCCGATACTTCTTCATCCATCCCAGTGTAGTGTGTACTGCTTAACCTTGCCATCAACCTTGGAGTCGTCCTATGTGTATGTGTGTGGTACTCCATCACCATCACTCATCAGACTCTTCTGTCTTCAGCAACACCTCCAAACACGCACACTCATTTTCTGCAAAAGTTTCACATTGTTGTACCTCTGTTAAACACACACAAACACAAAAAGCAAACATAACGTTATATCTGTGTTCATTGTCTGTTATTATCAAACCATCCTCCTCCTCCTCCTCCTCCTCCTCCTCCTACCACCCCTTCGCTCCAATAAAGGTGATGGAAGTCGGCGCCAGTATACCGTGTCGGGGAAACCCTGCCGCCTCGGTACCAAGTGCGAGCGAAACAAGATCACAGGATTTTACTCCTGCGAGATCGAGGGTGGTGAGATTGGTTCGTGGGATTACTGCTGTAAGACCGAGCATCCTTGCGGCTACTCGCATGGGTTCGACTATCCCTGGTAAGGACTACAACAACAACAACCAAAACCCACTGTTCCTTCCAAAAGAACCCGGGAACAGCCCGATGCGGGTTATTGTAACACAGCGCACCACGACAAGCGTCCGCTCTCGGTACACGGGCACGTGTGTTTACGGAATCATTGTTAATTTCATGTGTTTATTGTAACTTACCTTAATTTGTTACTCAATGTTCTGTTTTCCAAATCATTATGTGTATGTGTTGTACCCTACAAAACAAAAAAAAAACAAACCTTTAGTATACACGTAGTCTACCTCGTGTCTCTTAGTGTGTACCTTGTCCTGTTGTATCTGGTTTGCATTGCGCCGCTCCATAAAGGTGGTTCCTCCTTTCAGCCTAACTCACTAAACACTATTCTTTCTGTTCCCATCTCGCCCTCCCCCCCACCCCCCTCCTAAAACCCCGCACAGGTGCTTCGTGGGTGATGCCCCAGATCAGTGGCGCAAGTGCAGCGATAAGTACTTCCCCAAGAAACAGCACGATACGCGTTATCAAGACGCGAATAAAAAGGGTGAAATCTATCAGCCACCACCGAAGCCGGGAGGACTGAGACACCTGGACGGGGACGGGGTGACCGCACCGGCCGAACTGTGGCCCGTCACCTACCTGTACGAGAAGGGACCGCCGAACGCGACCGAGATCAGCAACCACGTGATCGACTGCAAGAAGGACAAGTGCTGAGAGTGCGCCCTGCAGGACGACACACCCGCAAACATACTCATACTCGAACGAACCTTCAACCCTTCCCCAACCCCCATTCCCCTTCGGCCAAACCGTGTTCCATGGGGCACCGCGAACGAGCGACTAAAGTGAAGTAGTACTTGGAAAGTAATGGTAGCGTTAGGTTATTAGGGTAAGAGCTGTCCAAAATGGGGTCTTCTGGTGATGCTTGGCGGTAAGGCGACCCATTTGCGACAGGCGCAGGGAAGGACACAAAAACACACGGTACACGTTGCTGTACTGCGGCAGTTAGGAGTTAGGTCTTAGAAGCGTTAGTTATTAATCTTTTAGCGTACCGCCCGGTCAAACCCCGTTCGTCTGAAAGCTCTATTCTATTTTGGAGAGATCCAACCAGTTTCGTCCAACAGCTAACATTCTTATTGTGCTTCGAATTGGATTTTTTTTAAAGCAGCTTGTGTGAGGTACTAAAACGGAAACCGAAATGAGCAGATTCCATTACAAACAGCTCCGTTGGGGCTGGGCTTGTGATAGACGAACGGAGCGAACGCGGCATTCGATTGCATTAAGCATGAGTGGACATTTTAACGTATTTATTGTAACGCGTAAAAGAAAAAATGGTAGTTTTTAGTAGATGATCGTACATTTCTTACAATAAATTTAGTCGGACAGTTTCAAACAGCAAACCTTACAAACTGGTTTCAAAATCAATTCTTAGGAGGGTATAACGCTCACCGGAGTTGTGATATGCATTTTTGAACGAATTAAGCTGGACGCTTTACATTTTCATGCCAATAATAATATAATTCAGAAAAAAATATTTTCAGATAATTCATTTGGGACCGTTTCAAAGCAACTAGAAGAGTGCCTACCGTTACATGGAAGAATCGAATCACAGTCCGAACTTGGTTCTTTCGTTGCTTAACGTTTATATAAACTCTCTGTGATTTTACATGATTAACTGCTTGACGTAGCGTCGTAATGTCGGTCTTGGCTGGGCTTTTGTGCGCACAGGCTTATTGGACGTATTTGTAAAAAGTGTTTGATTGAACATGAAAAAATGGTTCGGTTTTTACATGAACTTCCTCTTCTATTTGGGCGTAACGCCACATGCGGACAAGCCCGGCCTACACAGGCGCTTTCGAGACTTATTCAGTATTACGCAGCCGGATAATCAGGGTCCTTGCTACAAGGGGAGGAAGGTCCATTCTGGGCTTGAGAACCTAAGATGGGTATGTTGTTAAGTTGTGCGAGTTGATGACTGTACCACGGGACCGCCCCCTTTCAGCCTGTAGAAGGGTGTTGTTGATCCAATTCTGAAAATGGCCTATTCTCCTATTTAATTCCCAACAAAGTGCTATTGCTTTAGTGATTCTGCACTGTGTGTATGGCTAAATGGTTGCATCAAATTCTTGTTATGATATGAAATTTTAAATCTTTTGCTCGGTTTCGCTTAGAGCAGTGCCCTGGTTCCTCTCTTCTGCTTCTATTTGGAGTAATTTCTTGTCGGACTTTTATAGAGGCGTTCGAATTTTATAGTTAGTTTCGTCCTTGCTACGGGGAGACGGTCCATATGAGGAATGAGCCTATGAAGGGTATGTTGTTAAGTCGTATGAGTTGACGATTGTACTACGGGACCGTCACAATTTAAATCCCCCTATTGGTTGGCCTATTACACGATTTCATTTGCAACTAAGTGTTACTGTTCTGTACTGACGATGACTTTTCCCTGTATATGGTTGAATGTTGGCATTCTTTGCATGGATTCTTATAATGGTGTGAATTTTTATGGTTATTTGATAGGCTTCACTAATAACAGCGTCCTGGCATTGTGCCTGATTGTCCAATAAGGCCTGAATTTGATTGACCTCATAGCTCCTGATGTATGAAAACGGCCCTAAAAAGCCGGTATATATCAGGCATGTTATATTCTTGCGATGTACACATCCAAAAATCGAATTCATACTTGCTGTTTGCTTCAGTTGTATGCAAAAGTTCTCTATGGAGTTCATTTTTTCGACCTGTAAACCTGTATATCAACCTAATCCACCTTCTTATCGACAAACGATGCCAAAATTCTAATCACAAGACATCGATTCGCTTCTTTACCCATTTACACGCTATTTTGGGGCTTGCTTTCAAGAACAATCACCTTGAAAACCACTTCGGATGTTGCCCAACTGTGTACCAGGAACCATCATAATGTTTAATAATATTGCGCAGTTGTTTTATAAAACCCTCTTCCCAAACGCGATCGCCGAATAAATCGCTAAACATATCCTATTCCGTTTCCTCTGCGCTATCTCTTGCTATCGGCATTACTCTAAAATCTATTACTCTAGTATTTCTGTAAAAAAAACTGGAACAGGCTCCATTAAAAAAGGCTCACCCACCGTGCCCTTCTCATTTGATGTTTCGCATCCCTTCCGCACTGTACACGGTGCGACTTCGGTAGGTGCTGTGGGGCGGCAGCGGAGGACCACCGCAAACAACATCCCCGTCCTCACGCCCGATATGCTTGGAGGAGGACAGTACCATGTCAACCGGCACTTTGGTCCACTTCTTTTTCTTACCTCGTCTTGAGCTGTTTTTCGAGGAGCTGGAGCTGGCGGAACTTGTGACGCTCGTGTTCAGCTCACTTCCGCTTGATTCCGGGTCGGGTATCGGCTGTCGAAATTCGACAATCGTCGGAAACAGCACGGTGAGCGGTTTCGATGGATCGTATTTCATGTTTTCCGACGGTTTCGGTGACGCACTTTGTGACTCGTCATCTTCATCCTCCTCTTCCGAGCAGTAGCGCTGGTGGAACAAATCACCGTCCAGGATCAAAGGCACCTTCCCGTCGACGCGTATCTTTTCCTTGACAACGGTCGGTATGGTGGTACGGCTGCTGAGCTGGCTGTCCGTGCTGTGGATACCGAGCGTACGCAGACCGGCGGTGATTTCGGCCGCCCGATCTCCGGCCAATATTTCACGCGTCGTTGGCAGATGCCCCATCGGGTAGTTTTGCGCCTGGAGACGACTGATGCGTGCGGCTAGACGGATTTCCTCCAGCCGGCTGTGCGATACGTCGACAACGCCACGTCCACGGCCCATCGGTTTCGTGGCGCTGGCACCCGCCACGGTTGACGTGAACGAACCATTGTCCAAACCGTTGAAGTACTCGGTCGCGTTCATCGTGTAGCCCATCGCACTGTTGATCGCCCGACTGATCTCTTCCTCTGCAGAGGTACGGTCGATCATTTTGGTGGTGGCTGTCGAATGCGGACGGGCGAGATGAACGGCACGGAACTGTGGCGCAGTTTGGGATGGAACAAAATAAAAGCAAAATTGTTTATGCAGGTTAGCAAACAGGGCAGACACAGTTAAATGGGAACAGTGTAAAATAAGCTATAGTTACCGTGCAAGGCGACGGGAGTTGATGAAATATTGGTTGAACTTCGCGTTCTTGCTGATACAGCAATGGCGAACGCAGTGACCCGCATACGCGATTGGTAAACAACTTCACCTGTCAAACTGAAGCTGTCGGTGTTTTCCCGGTGCAAAACAAACTGTCGGTGTTTCCCAAAGTGCAAATGTCACGGGAAATTCAAAATTGACGTTAGTTCGAGTTTGTGTTTCAAGCAATGAAGGTTTTTATATAAAATGGAATTTAACAACACCGCTGGGACTCTACTTATTAAGCTCATCAGCTTCGTTACAGGCTGACACTATTATTTTCAATGCGCAAGGAAATATTCATATACGAGTTGGACGAGTGTGACTGTATGGTTTGAAAACTGAATAGTAACCTGACCTGACGACCGAACAAGACCATTGCCAAAGCACTGGCAGTACCACCTTTTAAACATTTTTAAAGAAAGATTTTCCGACACAGACACACGCGATCTTTACGGTTTGAGATCTTAATAGTGAATGTTTAAAAACAATTCTAAAATTCCTTGTATTCTATTTTTATTCGCATACTCTCCCAATTTTCCCGGGTAATTTTTTCCTTATCTTCGTAGCCGTTCATATCGTTTGTCTCCTTCTTTTTGCGCGAGAACCGATGTTGTAAATGTTTGCCCGGTTTATCCTTAATGTTGGATAGATTTGTTTTTACTTCTATCTTTTTTTTAACTCGCTTGGCCGGTATTTGGCTGTGCCGTGTGTATGTCGAATCGTTCATGGCATCATTCTGTAAAACGCTTTTTTTCTTTATTTATTAAGGTTTTGCATTTGGATGTTTAGTGGATGCTGTTTATTGCACAGCAAACATCCCAATTAACCAGAATTGCTTAAGCAGCTCATTTTGGCACGCTAAAGATCGCTACTCTAATTCGCCTTTTGCAGTAGATAAACAGCATCAAAGTTCCAGGCGGTCCTTCTAAATAGCGCCTAAGCAGCTTCCTTAAGCTACGGTGCCGGGGATTATTTTTCTTTGTGTTTTATTTTCAAGCAAGCGTCATCGATGAAATAAACAACAGGATTTGTTTTGTTTGTGTACATGTGTATATTTTTCAATCCTTAAAATTCATAAATTACACGAAACGTATCACAATTTACTGTACAATCACAATCACTTCCTTCAAAATCCCTTCTTCAAAGAACTAATCTAACTTGTACAGCAGCAATGAGATGATTGGCGGCGTCTGTCTTTGACACTTTGACAAGACCCACCTTGTACCGATGTCATGCATTAAAAAGCTATGAAGTTCCACCAAGTTCGGTACACGTTCTTAACAAGCCTTAAAGTTCCATCATGAACCCTACACATAGTGTTAATCAGCCACAAAGTTCCAAAGAGTACCATGTGCCTGTTAAAAAGCTCCATAGTTCCGCAAAGTGCCGTCTATCTCTTAATCAGCCACAAAGTACGACATTGGAACGATTTTTCGTTAAACAGCCCTAAATCAGCTATAAAGTACGAGCTGGCTATTTGGGATACGTTAGGCGATCGCGCATTTGTGTTTATCTTGTTTTCCTTCACTAAAATTTATTTTAGATTGCTACATTTCAAGGATGTCTTAAATCTCATATGTTGAAGTGTGTTATAAAATGAATTCTTATCCTGCTCAAAGTTTATTCAGCTACATTGACGTTAAGAATTTTTATACCTAGCATGCGATGTTTGTTTTTTACCTTCACCAGATGCGAAATTAATTTCCTAGACTTCTCATTATGCAGATGCGTGATTAATTTCCTAGACTTATGCTGTTTTACGGATAGTTTTTCGCTTATCGCGCCAAAACTTTTTGTTTGCCTGGGCTGTACTCTACAAAAAGGCAACGCGGTTTTGAACGGTTTGGTTATTTGAAATCCAAAAATTGTGTCCGTTAAAATATAACGTCCCAGATTTAGAATAAAATTTCATTTATGCTGATTCTGAGCATTGTACGTCATTTAAATTTGATTCTGATAAGAAAATCATTTAAATTTAAATTGCAATACCACTGTCTGCGGTTGAAGGTTTAAAAAACTGTTCGATAGAATAACTTATTCAATTTTGATTGTCGAGTTCACAACATTGTCGTTTATTTGGGCTCGGTAAGTGACCCACGGTTTTCCCAAAGTTGTTCGTCTCATTTTTATATGAGACGACTGATATTGTAACGTGTTAAAGCTTGTATCATTTATTTTTATCTCTAAGAATTTACCTGTGATGATGCGGGTGCTATTTTGAGGTTAGTTGTTTATTTAATATTTTTTTTACGATTCTTAGGTGGGATCATTTAAAAACGCTTGTGTTTTGTACTCTAAGTATGTTTCTGCGATCAAACTGTTTTCTTTTAATTCACTTCTATTTATTTGATAAAATAATTAAAAACTTTTTAAAAAGTTTGACGATTTTGTTCGCCATTTTCGTGATTTTCGCGTTCGAGACGCACGCGAGACGATTTGTTACTTTTTGTGAAGTTGAAAAGGTATGAAGTGAATAATCTTTCGATCTGGTTGTTGACTTGCGATATAAAAAATTTGGAAGCCACAGCTAAGTCCAATAATTGGTCGAAATAGTTAAAATTTTATGAATTCAATTTTAACCAGCCATTTTCCCACTGTGCTTATTTTGTTTCTTGGGTTATATCGTAAACTGTCGGCGCCGTCTGGTGGAAACGTCAAAGCACAACATAAACAAATTGCACGTGTTTGGAATGTGCCGCATGTAACCCGGCAGTGAGTGTAGTTCAATTAAAAAAGAAAGGTGTAATTGGCAGTCTTTCATTGTAATTTAGTCTCAACCGTACGGCAACGATGGCTACCGGGCTAGCAGCACAACTAAAACGCTTGGCCGCACCGCAAACGTCCGCCCCGGTGGACGCGCGCCGCACGGCCTCGATTCTGTTCGACGCGAAGGAAGCCGCCTCCAAGGATCGGGAAGTAATTTACGATATCGGTGTGAGCGGCCTGGAGGAGCTTACCCAAATGCATGGCGCGTTCGCGCAGTTCGAGGACACGCTGTTCGACAAGCGTGCGATGGATCTGCAACGATCCGTCGAAAACCGCGAGGTGAACGAGCAGCTCGATGGCAACATTCGGCGGTTTTTCTACCATCTCTCGCCGTACTTTATGCTGCAGCCGGCGCACAAGTGTCTGGAGTGGTTGATCCGTCGCTTCGAGATCCACAAGTACAACCGGGAGCTGTTCGTGCATCTCATTCTGCCGTTTCACGAGACGCGCATCTTCGTGCGCTGCGTGCAAACGATGCAGATCGAGGAGGTGAATGACCGGCTAGCGTTTCTGGCCGCGGTGGGCAAATCTGGCGTACCACCGGCCAAGCGTACCATCATCGACCACTGCGTGAACCATCCGGGGTTTCTGCAGCAGTACGGAAGCTTCCTCACCGGTGCGGTTGAGGAGTTGGCCGGGAGGGCCAATGCGCTGCAGGCCACCTTCGCGTTTTACTGCACCACCGCGCTGGGAATGCTGCACAGTGCGGAGACGGTGTCGGAAAACCACGTCACTGCCGTGCTGCACACCGTCGGCAAGGGGCTGGCGTCGCGGGCGATCGATTTCGCCGCCGGTTCGTTCATGATCGTCGGGCAGCTGGTGATGAAGGCGAGCCTGGCCCAGCTGACGGTCGACTATCTGGCCCGGCGGGTGATAGCGGTGCAGCTGCCGGCCCTGACGGCCGAAGCGACCATGCTGCTGGTGCTGATCTTCCAGACGCAGCACGAACGCTTGGCTACGCTGTCGAGGGAGCTGATGGGCGAGATCCGGCGCTGCAAATGGCTCGCACCGACCCTGTGCACTGTCAAGGCGGACGGTGTCGATGTGCTCGTGCTGTACCGGAAGCTGCTGGAAAAGTGTCTGAACGAAATCTGCTGCACCAAGGGTGCGCTCAAGCTGTACAGCGGGTTCTGCGAGCAGCTGATGCTGGAAATTCAGCTCACTGAGGTGGAGGCGGAAGTGATCGTTCAGTAAGTGGAAGCATTCGTTTGTAAGCAGCTCTCATTGCAAGCGCGTTTTAATTCGCTTGAATCGTTTCGTTGCAGATGTGTGCTGGACTCATACTTCCACAAGGACGTGCCGGAGAAGAAAGCGGTCGCCACCAACAGCGACGACACGATCGAGCTGGACAGCGAGGAGGAGGACGATTTTGTGAGCAGGGACCAGCACGTGACGCAGTGGTACTCGGAGTATCTGAAAAGCTTCGAGCGCCAGTACCCGGGAGCGTTCGACAAGGTCGTGAAGCGCATCATGAAGGGCCAGGAGCAGTACTCGCCCAAGAAGCGGAACGCACTGCGCAACGTGCTGGGTAAGTGTGTTACACGCTCTTGTGTTTCGTTGCCATTTGTTTCTATTCTTGCTTGCTCATCCCCTTTTTAGGCTTCCTGCTGCAGGCATCGTACGACGAGAACGAAACGAACGTGTTCGAAAGCCTCTTCCATTACGATGCCGACCGGCGGGCGCACGCGGTCCAGTATCTGGTGGAAAACCTGCGCACGATGAAGCTGAAAAGCACGGGCCAGGTCGATCTGCTGCGGGACAGTGTGCGGGAGCGGCTGGCGGACAGTAGCTGCGAGGTGATTGAGGAGCTGCTGAAGATCGATCCGCAAGAGCTGATCGTGGTGGTTGGGACGGACGAGCTGATTGGCCGGCTGAGCCAGCTCGTGCTCAAGTGTGCGGCCAATCAGACACGGTGGGCGAAAGTAACGCCGCGCGTAATCGAACTGCTGACCGATAGGGTGGTGTACGGGCGGGGGAATGTAAATCAGATCATTATTGCACTGTATCCGCTGCTCTTTCCAATTGGAAACGATCCCGTCGGGCAGAGGAACGCCAAAGCGCTGCTGTCGACCGCCTTTGCTAAGCAGTACCTGGTCGCCCGGTTCTACGGCAATGAGGAGAACTGCGAACTGATGCTGAGCACGCTGCTCGAGGCCGGCCAGTGCACCAATCCGGTGCAGATGTGCTTCAACATATTGCTGCTGTCGTCCGCGCTGCCCACCCCGTGCACCGTCGGGCAGGCGGACCGTGTGCTGGACTATGCGGTCCGGCAGCTGCAAAACCATCGCTTCCGGTACGCACCGACGTCGGACATTCAGTGTCTGCAGGATAATCAGCTGCCGCAGGATCTGCTTACCGTGCCGATCCGGTACATCCTCGAGCGCGTCCAGTTCGCGCCGATCGGGGAGATGAACTTCGGGCGGCAGTGTGTGTCGCTGAAGCTGCGGCTGCGCATTTTCGCCGTACTGCTCGAACAGTACTGCACGATCGATCCGCAGCACGGGGCTGTGCGGTCCATCTTTGGCGAGCTGCTGAAAAGCTACCTGTCGCGGCTGTACCCGCAGCTGGTGGATCGGATCGAGTTTCTGTCCCACTTTTACACCGCCCACCTGATCGAGCCGGGCTCGAAGGACGATGCGGACAACTTTCTGATCAACGCGAAGCTGCAGATCCGTTGCCAGCGCTTGCTGAACACGCTGCTCGAGCAGGTGAGCCAGGAGGAATCGGGCTGCACGGTCACGGAAAGCGCACTGATAAACGTGCTCCTGTCACTCACGTCCGGCTCGGCGGTGGTGCGCGAATGCACCATGCGCACGCTCCAGCTGATCGTGGGGCTGCGCAAGCGCAACGGGCTGTCGAAAGCGTTCAACGGCTTCGTGAAGCGAATGTACAAGCGGCGCGAAGAGCTCACGATGGACGGGGAGCAGCTGGCGCTGGTAGTGTTTGCGATCTTTTCGCTGGAGGAAGAGGAAGGCGGCGGGCACCCGCTGCAGCCGGTGATGGAAAGCTTCGTGGCGCGCATCGTCGACCCGAGCACACCGACGTACATCGTGTGCGGCATCGTGGACCTGCTGAAGCTGCTGGACGATCCGCACGTGCTGCTGAGCTGCGCCTCGAAGGGTGTCAGCATCATCGAGCGCGTGAACGCCGCCGCCAGCCAGCCCGTGTTCGATGCGTACGAGTCGCGGGTGGTGCAGCTGCTGCTGACGCGCTTCAATCTGGACATAGTGGCGCATCTGCCGGGCAGTGCGATCTGCCAGCGGCTGGTAACGCTCGCCATTCGGTGCGACAAACCGCTCTGCCTGGCTTCGGAGCGGAAACTTTGCACACCCGCCATCGCAATGATCGAAGCGCTCGCGGGCGAAGTTTTCGAAACGCTGCCGAAAGCGTACGCCCAGGAGGTGCTGCAGTGTGTCGTAGCGGCCACGACGCTGTCCGAGCATCCGGAAACGAACGCCGCCACCGGGAAGCTGTTCAAGAGCAGCGCGATCGATGCGGAGGTGGTGGTCGACATGCTGTGCGCCATGTACGACGGGCGGGCGCGGGACGACGCGACCGGGAAGCAGCCGGGCAAGCCGGGCCGCAAATCGATTGCGATCGCACCGTCCGAGCGCGTGCTCGGCTCGACCGTGTGGAAGTGTGGCGTGACGCTGCTGGAGCATTTGCAGAACAAGCGCAAGCTCGCCAACGCGCAGCTGCTCGTGCCGAAGCTGTTCGAGTGCCTGAAGTACTGTCTGGACTTTGAGGAGCAGTCGGCGGTGGAGTACGTGAAGCAGATCGTCCTGGCGCTGCTGCTGCACTGCATCCAGAAGGTGGAGCACGAGAGCCCGGCCGGCGGGCCGGCACCGTTTGCGAACGCTAGCGGCACGTTCAAGGTGGAGCAGATTGTGCAGTGCATCCGGGGGACGCAGAACCCGCAGACGCACCATCACGCGCTGCTGCTGCTGGCGCACGTGGCTCGCTACGTGCCCGACCAGGTGCTGCACAATATGATGGAAATCTTCACCTTCGTCGGGTCGTCGATCGTGCGGCAGGACGATGCGTACAGCTTCCAGATCATCTCGAAGATCATCGAAACGATCATACCGACGATTGCGCTCGGCGGTGGTGGTGGTGGGGAGGGAGCTGCCGCCGCGTCGGCTGCGCCCACCGCCGCCCAGATGGAGCAGGTGGTGCCGATACTGAAGATCTTCTCCGACATCATACTGGACGTGCCGGAGCATCGGCGCATCCTGCTGTACGTGAAGCTGTTGCAAACGCTCGGCCCGGCCGAGTATCTGTGGGTGTTTCTGGGCGTGCTGATCGAGTCGGACGTGATGAAGGGCGGCCAGAAGGCGGAGCGGCGCAATCCGGCCAAATCGCGGGCGGATGCGGAGCTGGCGGGCAGCGAACTGTCCAAGCGCATGGAGGTGGCGCTGCTGATTGCGCGCGAGTTCGAACCGACGGTCATCATACAGACGTGCACGTACCTGGTCGACTATCTGCGCGATCTGCCGATGGAGATTGAGAAGCGCAAGAGCGACCTGGGCCCGATGGAGCTGGACGTGGTGGATGGGTCGATCTTTAACGTGAAAACGCACACGGGCAGACAGCTGAAGCACTTTAAGTACTCGCTGGTGCAGTTCGTCGGTGGGTTGCTGTCGACGGTGTTTGTGATCAACAAGATCGCCCAGCTGAACGAGGAGGAAACGCTCGGCATGAAGAAGTACTACCAGAACCTGATCGTGGGCATACTGACGTACGTGAATGCGGTGTCGAAGATGCTGGACAAGCTGAAGGAGGACGGTTCGGACGAGAAGATACCGCTGTACTGGCGCGCGATGCTGAACAACTGTTACGACATACTGGAGAGCACGATTTCGCTGCTTTCGGCCGACACGCTGATCATCGTGGTGCATGGGCTGTTGAAGCATCGCTTTCTGATGGTGCGGCGCAAGGTGATCGAGCTGCTGAACAACAAGCTGCAGTACAAGCAGGACTACTTCAACGACAGCCACTATCCAGGGCTGCTCAAGCTGTTCGATCCACTGGTCGAGCTGGTGCAGGGCCTGTACGAGGAGCAGCACGTGGTCGGCACCGCGTTCGAGCGGATGGTGATCGTGCAGCTGAGCTACATTGCGGTGCGCCACCTGTCCAAGATACTGACGCAGTACGACACGAAGAAGGTGCAGTCGGTGCTGGCCGCGCTGATGGAGGAGCTGCACGGCTACAAGCGCAACCCGAACACGCAGATACTGTCCTCGCTGATCCTGTGCATCGGCGAGCTGTGCAGCCACCTCGGCCCGTACTCGATCAACTTCCTGCCCAGGTTTATGCCGATGGTGAGCAAGTTTCTGCACGCGCAGCTGCAGTCGGGCGAACCGTTCGACATACTCACCTCGAGCATCGTGCTGCTGACGGTGAAGATTGTCGACACGCTGGCCCGCTTCATATCGCCCTATCTGCGCTCGATGCTGGTGGGGCTGGCCCGGCTGTACGCGATGATCGAGCAGAAGAAGGACCCACGGTTGGGCAACATGCTGTCCCGGCTGGTGCTGATCTGGGACAGTCTGACGACGACGATAACGCCGCGCGTGCTGCTGCCGGCGATCGAGGAATGCTACCACACGCTGATCGGCGAAGGGGAGCTGAGCGCGATCGGCCCCCTGATGGGGCTGCTTTCCACCATGTTCGGGAAGATGAAGTCCAGCAGCTTCGACGCGATCCGGAGCGAGGTGACGGAGCTGTTCCTTACGGCGCTACAGTTCCGGTGCTACAATTCGGCCACCGATACGTACACGCTGGACGCGATTGATGCGGCCGAGGCGCACGTTATCAAGGCGTTCGTGGTGCTGATTCTGAAGCTGTCGGAGAGTACGTTCCGGCCCCTGTTCTACCAGGTGTTTGAGTGGTCGATCCGCGAATCGTCCAGCAACGATCGGGCGATCACGTTCTTCAATCTGTGCTGCCACGTGGCGGAAGCGCTCAAGTCGCTGTTTGTGCTGTTCGCCAGCGATCTGGTCGCGATCGCGGTGAAGCTGCTGAACGCAACGAACAGTGCGAAGGTTGGCGAGGGGGACGACGACCCAGTGAGCGAGCTGCACTTTGAGCTGGAGTCGAAAAACGTCACCCTGCTGCGGTACGTGCTGAAGACGCTGTACAGCATCGTGCTGTACGACAATCAGAACTTTATCAACGCGGTCCGGTTCGATATGCTGCTCGGGCCGGTTTCGGACCACCTGGAGAACGGGCTGATAGTGCGGGTGCCGGAAGTGCGCACGCTGGTGATCGACTGTCTCGCCCAGATGGCAGTGGCCGTGATGGATGATTCGCTGTGGCGCCAGCTCAACTATCAGGTGCTGATGAAAACGCGCAACAACGACGCGCAAGTGAGGTAAGCAGGAAGCACGGACCGGGGTGGGGTACGCTTTAGTGTGGGCGCAATAATCATTACCGCCTTTTATTATATCTCCTTTTCTCCGTTTCTGTGTAATTTCTTTCCCGCGGGTAGATTATTCGCGCTCGAGGCGTGCACGGAAATAGCGCGCAAGCTGGGCGAAAGCTACGCGCCGCTGCTGCCGGAAACGATTCCATTCCTGGCGGAACTGATGGAGGACGATAATGAGGACGTTGAGAAAGCGGTGCACCATTCATGCCGTGAAATTGGCCGTGCGACAGGTGAAGATTTGCAGAAATACTTCTAGAGAAAGATGTATTTGGGATGGATGGGGGGACCTGGAGGGTGAGGTCAGAGGAAAAGTACCTTCACTTCTGGTGCGAAAGGGCGAAACGTTTTACTTTGCGTTGCAGTGCGAGAACAGTCAAGATATAATAAAGAATCGATTAAAATTCTAAAGCATGAAGTTGTTGCTACGCTGAGAAGATTTGCGTCCACGGATAAGGATGAGAAATTAAAGTGTAAAGAAGTGCAACGGGATGAAGAAGCGGGACGACAGCCGGTAAGTAAGTATTTAATTTTCAACCTGCATTCGGGTCGAGACAGGTGTGTTAATTATCTGCTGATTTATAAAACATTAAAGCTGATTGAAATCTTTTTTGGAAGTTAAACATTCAATGCCTTCACGGAAATTCCCTTTTTCTTGCACAAAACGAGCTTAACACTGTCTTTATCTTAAAACTTTATCTGTACACTGTCTTAAAACTTTATCTGTACTCATCACACTGTTTTCCGGGTCAGTTTCTAGTGTGAACGGCATTATTCAACAATCGCCTAAAGTTTTTTTCAACAGCCCAGCTGTCACAAATAATTACAGCTGTTGAAAAACATCTTGAAAGATTTGAATCATGCTGTTCTCATTGAAAACTGAGCCACAGTGTATTGCTCTAATTAATTGGTAGATATTTACCACTGCGCCATTTCATGAACTCGCTCACAAATGCCTAGTTTTAAGCTAGTTTTAAAGTTTATAAATATTATACTTGTATGCACTTTCAAACAACTCCTCTATTTTTCGAATCTATTTAATTTTAATTTAATCGAACTATTTAAACGGAGAATATTTATTTTTTCTAGCAGTTCATTGGTTTATTCTGCTTAAGCGAGCAGTTTAAGTCTCAATACATTATTGCTGCTGTGCATTAATATGTTGTGTTCAAATTAGCACATTGTGTACGGAATATCGCTGTACCGGTGCTTGGCAGAACAATTAAAAATGTTATCTGAATGATTAACATATAGCCCCAGCTGCGATACAAAATTGCATTTCACGCGTACACTGCAATTCTACTGTATTGTAATTTATGTTAGCGTTTCAGCGCAAAGCTATTTACAGCTTCTGTATCTTAAATTGCATTGCATTGTAAATTAATTATTAAATGTTCTGCTTTTTCCTGAAATTGTGCAAAGCTTTTTCATTGCTAATTTAGTTCCTACGAGTGCCGGGAACAGCTTACGTATCTCGTAGCTTAAAGCCGCGCTGATACCAACAGGAGTGGGCGTGATTTCATTTCTTGATTTAATTGTCATTAGAAATTAGTTATAGAGAGCAGATATAGCAGATATCATTGTTTCTTTTCAACTTTATTTGGGTAGTTCTTTCGTTGTTCTTCATAAGTTTTTTATCAGTTTTTTATGTTTCCAGTTCTTCATATTTCTAGTTTTTTTTGTCTCCTTTATTTCTTTCGGTTTTGTTTTCAGTTCTTCAGTCTTTCAGGTATTTTCGCTCTCTTTTCTAGCTCTATAATTAGCTGTTTTGTTTATTAGTTGCCTTGTTTTAGTTAGTTAGTGTATTAGTTCAATTCTTTTTAATATTATACTTGAGTTACGTAGTTTACTCTTGTCTGTAATGTCTTTTAGTCGTCTAAACTTAACCCAGTTTTACTAAATTACTTCTACAGGTCCCTATCGTATAAACTTCTACAGGTGTTCATTAAGATATTTAAGGTTTAAAAATATTAAAACATGAATTGAGGAATAATAATGAATGGTTTGAGAAGAGCTGTAGTTGTGATCAAAATTACAAAGGAATCCCATATCTGCTATTATTGTACTAATACACTAACTAACTAAAACAAGGCAACTAATAAACAAAACAGCTAATTATAGAGCTAGAAAAGAGAGCGAAAATACCTGAAAGACTGAAGAACTGAAAACAAAACCGAAAGAAATAAAGGAGACAAAAAAAATCTAAAAATATGAAGAACTGGAAACATAAAAAACTGATAAAAAACTTACGAAGAACAACGAAAGAACTACCCAAATAAAGTTGAAAAGAAACAATGATTTAATGGAATGGATAATGGAAGAATGCAGTAATTTAAGGCTGGAGAATCCAATAAGAAATAAACAACTGATAAACTGAAGTATTAAATTTCGCTGAAAAAGTAAACATAAGAGAACTAAAATTCAAATAAGAATTAGAAACCGAACAATGAACAAACCAATAAACAAAGTTCATGGAAACAACTGAACAATCATCAACACTAAACAACTGAATCTTCCAATTAATAAAAGGTAGTACAAATCAATTGCATATAATCTCGGGAAACCCTGCTCGCATTACTCACTCGGAAACACAATAAGATAAATCTCACATCTATCTACGATGTGTCTACCCCACCGATTCTCCCGGCTTGAAGGAACGCGTGTAATTTCACTCGGTACCAATGTTTTGTTAAACAAACCCCTGTCTGTTAGCTGCGAAGTGTGTGTGCACTTTTTTGTACACCAATTCAAACTCATCGTAATGATGAGCTAACGTGTGTATACACCAAGCGATGAGACGGTGATCTTTGACGGTGGCGAAAGAATGCATTGCACCTTCGCTATCCAGATAACAACCAGGGCTATATGATTAGACGAAGCGGGGGAAATAAAATGAGTAAACCACACCCCCGTCCGTTTGCCACCTTCACCTGTCCCAAGCTCTTCAATGCAAAGCCTTGTACGGTTGTCGCGCAGGAGTTGTGTTGGTGTTCTTGCCTGGCCTGAGAGTCGTCGTTGACGGTGATCATGTCCCCACAGCGTACTATGCGATCATCGCACTTGCACGGAGTCTACTGTTGATTTGCTTTACGATAACACTACTCAGCCGTAGTAGCTTCACACTACGGGAAGGAACACCCATACTAATGAAGCAAAGTATCGTAAGGCCACCTGGCTGTGGCCTGTAAATATTGACATGGTTTAGAAATTTGACCACTAATCTGTCTCTCTGTCCCAAGCGCGTCTAGGTGTGTGAAGGATTTGTTGGTGGTGTTGGTTGGGAAGCTGTAGGATTGTGCGATATCATTTAAGCAGCTCAGTTACGCTGCTGCACCCGGCCCGGAACGAACCGTTGTTACTGCGGGGCTGTGCGGAGCGAAATGTGGCCAGATTCTAGTGTACCCGTGTGTTGTTGATAACAGCCTGTTTGTTTGTGCTAAAAAGTTTGTAAATTGTAACAAGAGTGAAGAAAACATGTAGGTTCTATACACTGCTGCCTAACAACCAGTCGATAAAGTGCTGCGAAAAGGAAGGGAATTGTCATCCCTGGGTTAAGGTTAAGATGCTTCGGTTCTATGTCGATCTAAAGTGACAAATTGGAGGTGGGGGACAGCATCTTTCTTTAAGTCAGTGCTGTGAAGTGAATAATATCAATCCCATCGTAAAACTGTGTGTGTTAGTCCTTCCTCGGACTCCAGCAAAATTATGCACGCTCTGGTGTGTTTTACTATGCTTTGCCTGCCCACAAAAGGACACAAGAAAGAGTGAAAGAAGAGAGTGCACGCTATAGAGTGCCCTAGTGTGTGGCCGCGACTCTGTGTAACCGTTCTTCGGAAGCCATTAAAAATAGATTAATATTTCCGAAAGTGCACAGTAACACAATAAAACACACTATCACACTCGGGTTGACCGAGTCGGCCGCAGCCAGCACGGCCAGAAGGGACCTAACTAATATATTTCCGCCCCCGGGGCTTCACGATCTATCTTTCTCACCTGGAGCCGGGGCCTCCTGAAGGAACTGGATGGCTCCTAAATTTTCTGGAACCACTGTGCGTCCGCGTCCATCGTCTTTTTTTTTGTTTGCCCCCTGTGTTTCAGTGTACGTGAGGAACGTCGTTTTTTGTGCCTTTCTTAGCTTTGGACTGGTCAATTGTCAGGGTTCCGTTCTTTTCCGGTGTTTGGTTCCGTTTCCGACCGGCCCTTCTGAGTGTGCGTGTGTGTAAAGATGGAAAAAAGACGTAAGAATTGCTTGGTGGAAGCAGGGCGATAGGTGACTCAGTTGCAGTCATTACTTATGCGGTTGTGATATTTAAATATTTATTACTGTTTAGCAATTTATTGCCCGTAAATAACGCTACTACGTTGAGCTTTCGTTCTTTTGGGAGTGTGGTAGTGAGTGCGAATCCTACTAAAATGTAGTATAAACAAATATGGTAATAATTTTGCTGCGAACCAACTGTTTCGCCACTGTTTCAGCGGTTCCAGTGATACTGAGATTTTGGATTGAAAATGTGTGTAGTGTATGAGTGTGTGTAATACAGTGAAAAAACGTGTAAAGTGACTTTGTGCAAAAAACACAGATTAAGCTCTTGTTGGGATTTATATATCTCATTTGTTTACGGCTTATCGACCACGTTATTTGCAGTTATTAGAGTTATTAGGGCGATCGGCTTATATCCTGGGCCCCAAACATGATTCGTTGCCCATCTGGATCCGCAGAGGACAGTGAATGTTGAGTTTGAGACTCTTATTTTCACTCACAATTCAAATAAAACAAACAGAAAATCAATATAAATATCAATATCAATATCGTAAACTTATTTTGTTTCGATCTTGATAGAAATTAATATGACTACAGTCTGTCCCCGAACTACGCGGCTCTCGACTTACGTGGATTCGAAGATACGCGGTTTTATAAATTTGACAAATCAAACGTCAAATAATTTACTTCAAGCATTGTTCAATGCAGTATAAATTGCATTTTGGTTTATAAATTTACTCCACTTAAAAGCTAAAAATATCAACATATTCGGCACGAATCGTATCAAAGAAGAGATAAAGTATATAAAAGTACTAAGTTTAATAAAAATTACCGAGTTATCAATTGGATTTTGGCCGAAAACCGTGAAATTCACCTTACGCTTACATTCTAGCTATCGGGATTCCTCGGGAACGCACAAATCGCGTAACTCGGGAGCAGAATGTAGTTTTGAAAGTTAAATACATATTGCGGTTTATTGATAAACTAATCTTGCTAAATATGATATCAATTTAAGTAAAGATACTTTTGGCATCGTTGCTAACTCACTACACAAGCAAAACTAAATACGGAAAGTTGTGCAAAGTTGTCGTGTGGTTTAGTAACAACTATTCTATTTCATACAAATATTTAAGTTTTATAAACTAAGTTCTGGTATTAGTTTTAGTACAACTATTGATGTTTCCTAAATTCCAGTTTTTTATAATTCTTTTTACATGTTTTTTGTACTTTTGAATTCATTGGAGTCTTGACTACGCTTAATATTCTTTTCTAATTTTATAAATCCCATTTGCATATTTTATCTCTGTTACCCCATTTTCTCCTTTTAATCGAACGCTAGTAAAATTGATACAATTTATTAGTAGAAAGAAACAATTTATTATTATTAAAATGATTTTATATAAGATTTGTAATTCATATACCAAATTTAAGCGGCGTTTTATACACATAAGGGTTATTATTGACCAACTATTGTCTTTTTTAACGGATACTTTAATTTTCTTATGTTTTGCCTTAAATTTCAAACTACTCTCATACCCACAAAACGTTCCATATATCCATACAGCCAGTGTAAGCAAGTTGTGATAGGTGTAGTGCCGTTATGAATGCTTAGTGTTGCTCTGTGACTGTTACTGTAACGTATACGTAGTGTTGTTGTGTGACAGTGATGATTGTTCGTGTATACCACATGTGATTTTGGCACACGAAACTGGACCATAATCTGCTCAAACAATTCCGCGTACACCGGGACGCGCCCGTACGTCATCGTGCATCGGAAGGATTTGGCGTGCTGTTGCCCTTCCTGAAGGCTGAAGAGCGGTGTTAACCATGGACAAGGACCAGCAGAAGCAACCGTTGGTTATGTAAGTTTTCAAACCCCACCGCGCACCGGGTGGTGGCGGCGGTATTTGAATAGTTGTAAATAAATAAATTTTAATTAACGAGTGTAGGCAAGCCGGAGAGTTAAAGCCCGCGCGCGTTCGGAAGCGGAATTTTGGCTCCTGGAATGGCCGCATCGCGGACGGGTTCGCCGGTTCCGCTCGAGCCCTTCCGTATCGATTGGTTCCGTGTGCGGCGGGCGTGCTTCCCTAGAAGTCAAAGGTAAAATTTCCCAGATTTGATGGTCGGTAAACTTTTCGCCGAACACCGGAGGTATTTTCGTGGGCCCGCGTTGGGTCATCGGGGGTGGATGAAGTTGCGAAAATTGTTTCCGTTTGCTCGCGCGCGCGCCTGAATTGTAGTTGTGGCAAGTGTGCGCGCGGTGGCGGTGTATCGGTGATTGATTTTCATTAAAGGGAAGCCGCGGACGGACGCTGGCCTGGCCTGCTGCGGCTGGGTGAACGGTCGGTCGTGGAAGTTCGCGCCACGCCGTGCGATTTCGGACTTTGGTAGCCGTTATGATTTGATTTCACTGCTACCGGCACAAAGTGGGCTTTTTGCGCTAATGGCTCAGCCGGCTGGCTTCTCGCTACACCTGTAATGGGGTGGAGTAGCATGTCTGCTAGTGGTCGTTTGGTTTTATAAATAGAAATTCCTTGAAAATTTCATTTACGTAAATGCACCACCAGAAGCTAAACGGTTGTAAGATAGGGGAGGGAGTTGGAAAATTGGGGATGCACTCACTGTGGTCGGTGTTACTCGGTAATTGATTAGAAATTCTGTTTCTCGAAATGAGGCAGCAATACGGAGAACCAGGGAAACCTAGCATGCCTACGAAGCGCGTACGCAACTCTCGGTAGAAGGGTTTTTAAAATTCAGTTACATTTCTGTGCATTAATTAATCGATTGCGATGAATTCTGTGATATTAAATTCTTAAGGCACGTGTGCGAACACCTCCATGAGAGTTGAAATCAATCATGGGTTTCAAAGGAATTAAAGCTTCATTTCTTAGGGGAAACAACAATATGGTGTACATTTCTCTGATTATTATCTTGTTTTTTTGTTTAGAATTTGTGGTCAAATTAATCGTATTTGGGAATAATTATTTACTTTAACAATAATATACATCACATTCACCAACATTAAAGAGCCAACGAGAGGCAGAACCTTTAAAGTGGCCGAAAATCAATCAATCCACCAGAACGAAGGTAGTACAAACTGAACATGAAAAGCCGCACGAGATCCAACACCGTTGCTCGACAACTCGTTGCCCGAAAACCCTTATCAAGCTCGATAATTGATTAATCAAACTTTCTTGACGATGGTGCCGTGGCCAATCACTTTAAAAGTCAGCAAGCAGTGGGCAGTGTGCGAAACAGCGTTGTAAACGCTGCTATCCAGCTACTACAAAGATACCTACGTTCCTCGTTTGCTTTGGAGCTGAACTTTTGGGGCGCTTTTTGGGTTTTTTTCTGGTCAGTGGAGCTGTGGGGAACGGGAAATGTGTCTGTGGCTGTACGGTTTGATGCGGCCAATCGGTCAATCACAGCATTTTCAAAACTCTGCTATACACCTGGAGAAAACACACAGACACACACACACACACGCGCCGAATCCGACGAATCTGATGGTTGTGCAAGATCTTTGGTCCGTTCTTCAAACGGGTGTCGTCCTTGGTTTGCCGTAAAGAATGGGATTCAATTTTATTTCTGTCTGATTCTGTAGGAATTCTGGCTGTTCTTCTTGAAGAAGAGGAGTGTACTGCAGCATTGCTTTAAGTAGTTCTCCCTCCCTTAAGTCGGACAGCGTGTGACCTCCATACCGAGCGAGCATTTGGTGCTACGAGTACGTCTTTTCGATTCGAAACGTTGATTAATGGCTAGTGAATTAGCTCGTAGAGATGGTATTGGGCTGAGTGTTACATACATCGTACGCCTATGACGAGGCGTATATATAACAGTTCTACTGGTGAAGGCTACGCCAGGTGTACGATTTGAGCCCACAGAAAGAGGTGGGTCTTTTTTACCAAAGATGTGGGTGGTTCTCTAGTAAAAAAGGAATATATCTGAAGGCCTTTACCTGTACAACGATTGTAAGTAGTGGCTGTAGCGGCGGCAACCATTTTCCAAGCGATAGTAAAGGAACATGGGGGAAAACTGGTCATGTTAGGAATTTTGCTCTATATCTGTTTGAGTATATAACTTAACGCAGGCGTCTACTCTCTAAACGAGGCAGTTAAACTTTATTTATGAAATGAAACTAACAGCAGAATCTAAAAAAAACGCAATTTCTGTCTAAAAACTGATCAATTACAAACATCAATAATGTCACAATTGGGCTTTTTGGTCGTATCGAAATCGTAATTAAACTATAGCAAAATATAACCAAAAAACATTAAAAAATGGGATGAGTATAGAAGTTGAAGAGTGATTATTTAGTATAATAACTATACACTGTTTTATTAAACCTCTAAAACGTTAATTGTTGCGAAGTTGTTTGTTGATTTTTAGTTGCCAACTCGGATCGCTCTTTCACTCTCTTGTTGCTCTGCTCACGATAGAGCGCATCGACGTGACATGACCCGGTCAACAATCATTCTCCAAGATGCTCGGTCCCTAGGTCGCTAACCAACTAGGTTACAGATACTATTTTTAAAGAATTCAAAACGATCTAAAAACATAGTCCTATCCGTCAACCATTGCTGCCATTATAGCCCACAGCTTCATGACAGCTGTCAAAATACAAATAAAAAGGTCCTCACGGTAGGTGGACCATTAACAGGTTGGCTGATAAGTCCCCGGTCTGACACATAGATGGGGCCGCTAGTATTAAATGCATATTATTTTTATATAGTACCAACCTTCAAATGATTCGTATCAAAATTTTACGTCTGTATGTCAATTAGTTTGTGAGACAGAGCGTCTTTTGTCAAGCAACTTTTGTTATTGTGAAAAAATGGAAAAAATGGAATTATGTGTTTTGATAAAATACCGTTTTCTGAAATTCATGAATTGGGCTTCGAATTGCTTCCCCACCCACGTTATTCTCCAGATCTGGCCCCTAGCGACTTTTTCTTGTTCTCAGACCTCAAAAGGATGCTCGCAGGGAAACAATTTGGCTGCAATGAAGAGGTGGTCGCCGAAACTGAGGCCTATTTTGAGGTAAAACCGAAGGAGTACTACCAAAATGGTATCAAAAAATTGGAAGGTCGTTATAATCGTTGTATCACTCTTGAAGGGAACTATGTTGAATAATAAAAACGAATTTTGACAAAAAAAATGTGTTTTTCTTTGTTAGACCGGAGACTTATCAGCCAACCTGTTATGCCCTATTGGAAACTTTTTACAAATAGTAATTACAATAGTTAAAACACCTTTCAAATGCTAATGACAATTATGACAGAGCATGTCATGTGTCGGGAGACACTGCTCAGTCTCGTTGTATAGTCGTCAGCTCGTATGACTAAACAACATGCCCGTCATGGTTTCAAGACTCGAATGAGCCGTCCTCGAATACGTAGGACGGATAGTCAGTCCTAAAGGATAATCAAATCAAAAAGTCACTGTAAGCCAAGCCCACTAATCGTACAGCTAAGCCTTGACCGACAATGGTTGTTGTGCAAATGAAGAAGAAGTCTGGAGTCACTTTATTTTTTTCTCGATTTCACACTAAAGTTCATTTGCTAGACCATCATGATTTCATAAATAGCGTCATTTTTTATAATAGCGTCATTTGGGGTATTAATTTGAACTCTTCGTTTATTCATTTATTGCAAAGAAAATAAGGTATATAATCAATCACCACACCTTTTCGGCTCCACGCTCCTCTACGTTTCGGCTCATTTTATGGGAAAAAAGGTTTTGCTTCTTCTAGCTACGAGGCTTCCATGAATGAGAATCAACAAACCCTCCAACACCCACCCACGACCTTCACACCGAAGCAAAGGAGGGACCGCCTGTAATGCAATGGCAAAGGCATTAATTACTGGCAAAACTGCAGCAACTGATAGCTGAATCGGAGAAAATCCAAAACACTTCAGCACGCGGCCTGTGTCTCGATGCGCGTGCTGTAATTATGCTGTAGAATAAAGCACAACCCGTCAGAAGCAGCACCGGTAGCCGGGCCGTACTGCGGCACTAATACCTGCAGCACTAATACCATCGAGGCAATGCACTTATCCATACATCCTTGAACACCTTCGCCTAGAAAGCAAGCTTTCCTCGTTGATATGTATCTTAAACATATAGAGTGAGAGAGAGAGAGAGTGAAAAAAACCTCACCAAACGAACAAAACTAAAGGAGACCAGTTCATCAAAACTGAGCTCTCCTCTCCTCTCGGTGGTTGGGTGGATGGAGGGTTGTTGCGAAACAAAAGCTGAACTCGTAAATCTATCGGCACGGATGCAACGCCCACTGGGAGGATTTTTTCTCTCTTCAACTGCATGCACTCACGGCATGCACACACATAGGTGAAGGAAAGGGATTGGCAGGGTAACAGAACAACAGCAGCATAAAAAAGTAGACCCAACTTTTCTTCATTTTATTTTCCTCATCAAGCAAACGGAGCTCCTGCTGGCGGTAAGGCACAGCGATATGCGAACGCTTGATGCATAATCTAAACCTGACTGACCTTACAGTAGTCGTAGTGGCTGCTGTTGTTGTTGTTGTTGTTCAAGTGCTGCAGAAGTACGTATGGTTGTTGATGTTGCTGCTTTTTGCTCCTTTTTGCTGTATATGTTGGCCACGGTGCGATTTAATCCAACCACTTTGAGTACTTCCCGGGCAGTACTTCAAACATTGCTGCACATCAAGAAGTCATTAGAAAGTTTCGTTATTCGTCGATAGCGGGAAGAGAAGCTTTCCACTGAACTTCCACGGCCGCTGGCTGTTCCTCCGAAAGGACTCTCGCAGCAGCTCGATGGCACTGCTTTCGCACGCAAAAGGGTCGTCGGCCCTCCCCACATTTCGGATACGACTGAAACTTTGCTGACCACATAAACACACACACACACACACACCCACACAGAGCATGCAAATAGACAATAGACGCAGAGCAAAGCAAATTCCCAAAGTCAGCCCACCACCGCCCAGAAGTCTTACCACATAAATCACGCTCGCCAAACACGCGGCCGCACAAACCCCGTCATCGATGCCCGTGATCTTGCCGCCCATATACCCGGTGTCCCCCGGCTGTCTAACGGTGCTGGCGCATTAAAACTTATTGAACACGGCGCAACGGTCAACGGCCATCGAACGGCTGCGTCAAACGCTTTGTGCGACAAAACCGCACCGCATCGCCGTACGGCACGGGTATTAATTAAAGTTTTGGAACTATGTGCTACTACTGTCTCAGGGCGTGGGTCTACCGCATCACGCGCTTGGGCCGGGGAGGGTTGAATTGGCGGTGGCAGAATGGGCGAAAGCGTGCTCACGAAACCGATGAGCAGATGAATGGAAGATGGGCGGAAGTGCAGTGGTCTGTAAGTGATACGAAGTGGGTTGGATTTTGGCGTTGGGCGGCAGAACGTTTAAGCACGCGCTCAGTAAATTATAATTACAATTCTCTCGCAAAGTTTGCCTATGGACGGAATATGTTGAGTTTGCTCTTTAAACATTCAGCTTGACAGTCCGTTTATACTTTGGCCAGTACTGTGAAGCGAATTGATTCCACAAGTTTTAATAATTAGCAGTAAACCAATTGGATTTGATAACATTTGAATTTATAGTAAATTCTAAGTAAATTCAAATAAGATGATAAAGCAAAAGGGTTTATTGAAGTTCATTGTGATAATTAGAATTTGTGCCTATTTTATGAATTTCTGGGAATTGTTCATGTTGGTTAATGATATGAAGAATTTACAGGTAATGGACACAAAACATAACTATGTTATCTTATTATCTTCGGTTGATGACATTCCCGCTATTCCAATATAGACACAAAATCTAATTACCACGATATTCAGCTGAACCTTCGAGAGACCTCTTTGAATTTGCTGAAATTTTAATATTATTCGAGGAATTCGAGGAATCTATTGACTGCACAATACTTCACAATGTATTATTTGTTTGAATAATAACAACACTCTAGTTTTTCTGTATCATCACTTGATGCACTTTGACTTTCACTCAGTTCTTGAGTAACGCGGTTGATGCATTCCGAAGACATTATCGTTCTTAAATATCCCCTCCAAGTCGAATATCACGGTTTCCTGCCAGAATAATATTATGAATGAATTGTTATTGATGAATATTAATTTAATTTTTTTTTATGCGTGACACCACCTGGGGAGCCCACTATCATTACAAAACCATTGTTTGGCCGATGCTGGGAAGTTATTTGATTTTACTTTCATGGCCTTCATAGTTAACAATATGAAAAACACGTTTCAATATGTTTCATAAGTTTGAAGTTGTGCAAATCCTATTTTGGCATTAACGACTCAAGCCTTCAAAAAACTTTGTGAAATCATTAGCGACATAAGACATAAGATGATATACGAGAAATCATTAGTGTACCTGTTATCGCTGAAATTATTTCAATACTCAGCAAAGTACCTAGCACCCAATATTGCTTCTTCTTGATTTCTTGATATAAACTACAATAAAAATACTTCATACTCTAAGTATTTCAACTCTAAGTATTCATGAATTTACAATATGTTTCCTGTGCACGAAAGGTCTGATTGAACTTGGCTTGTGCCTTGAACCAAAGTATTCTTTTGGAAATTCACCTCACTCATGAACCCAATAGTGTTGAATATATCAGTGTGTTCAGCAAAGCGTCAAAACATTGAGCCGATCAGTTGATTAGTAAAAACTGACTATAACAAATGGGCGTATAGCATTAATTATCATAATAATCCTATGATAAAATTAGAATTTCAAATTCCATACCTTCAGGCGTTGATCATCAACATACGAGAATACAAAAAGGTTGTTTGTGGGAATAGTAAGAAAAGTCTGAATTGTTGCTGTTGAAAACCGTGACCAACCAAAACATTATTTTCAACCTTACTTATCCGGCGCTACAACCGCTTTGCGGTCTTGGCCTGCCTCAATTTTCAACCTTACGTATACAAAATATTTATAAAAAAACAGTAAACTGCAAATGTTTCAACCACTGCAAAAAAAGTTTAATAAAAACAAAAACATAAATTGACATAAATACACAAAAAATTTAAAATAGAACATGAGTAGCTAAATTAGATCTGCTGGATGGCTATTATTGATCCATGTTAAGCTCAGTACGATACACCATTATGATGGAATTAATTTTAGATAGTCTTTCGCATTCTTGATGCTATTTTTTTCAACCACATCGAGTTACAATAATGACAAACAATGTCTTTGTTCAGAGCCATTTTGCCACATGTTACACATGGGCGAAGCGATACACAACACGACAGACTTCATTGCTAAGGAAAGGCATAGCACGGGGAGGCAAAAAAAAACACACAGAAACCCGTGCCACGAAAACATACACGAAAAATGTGTACATTCAACTCCCTAAGGCGAAACACGTCCTTTCAATGGTTTACGACAGTTTCGTGTATCCATTAAGTGTGCCCCTGTTGCCGTGGCCACAAATGTGCGAGCGCACCGTGAAGAACCGTCGAGCATTTCGTGTTGCATGCCACAAAAGTTGCCCGTTGCACCGCATCATGTACCACATTCCCGCACTGCGACCCCCCGTATGGGACAAATGCAGTTTCCGAAGCGAAGTGCATCAGTAGTTTGCTAGTGGCAACGGGTTCCGGTTCTCCCCAAGCGGGACAGAGTCTACCGAGAACTCATTTCAGCCGCCGTTCACTTTCGATGTATCGATATAGAGTGAACGTACGTTGAAAGTCCTCCTGCTGCTATTGCTGCTGCTGCTGCTGCTGCTGCTACAAGTCAAGTGACTCGTTCGGTCGGGTGCACTATTTGAAGGCGCTGCGGTCGCCCCAACTGGATCCAGGCAAGCAACAAATTGTACTCACACTTGCTACGATGGAACTAATTCCGCAGTGTTCTCGTAGTTGACTCGAGGCGAAATCAACTTTGCTGCAACTGGGGCGCTCTGGGCAACACTTCCCTTCGCGACTCCACCGCTTTGTCACCAGGTTGGTAAGCAAGTCTCAAGTTTCCACCCGCGCGTATCGTAAGTCCCAAAGTAATGTAATGAGTAAATGAAAATGAAACTTTTCGTCCCGTTTTCTTGGGCGGTGGGTCGCCGCGCTTCGCTGTCGGGCGGGTTCACACTTGGGAACAAAAGGACGCCCGGAAGCACCCCGGACACCGCCGAGCACACCGGCCACCGCTAACGGGAAATGGCACCGAAAATGCAACGGATCTCATCTTCCGGTTTCGTTTATCCAACGTTTACCGCTGCGGACGGTTGGTTTTTCGGGGGAAGGGAACAGTTTTTTTTTCTCTCTCTATCTCCCTTGGTTCGAAGCAACTGTCAGCTGTGTGGTGGCGGGTCAGCGGAGAATCCTTTTTAGCAGCGACGTCAAGGATCTGATATCATGGACACGCCGCCAGCCGGGAGCAGATTGCCGAAGTGAAAGCCGAACCGTGCAAAGTTTTCAAAGTTATTTTTAATTTAGGACAAACGCAGCACGAAACATGACAGGGCACACTCTTCCTAGTACCAGTCGCGGCGTTTGGCGCGAAGAGAGCGAGAGTCATGCCGGTTTTTCTGCTGACCCGGGCGTGCAAAGTTGTTTTGCGGAAAACTCTCTGCGGGATTTGAGGATGGATTAAAAGTTCGCGAACTCGGTCCAGACGGGCTAACGGTTGGTACTTCGCTCACGAGGAGTACAGTTTTTGTTGTTGTTGACAAGATCCGAGCGAAACACACAAAAACGCCCGCGCCCGGTATGTGGTCCCGTGGTCAACGGGTTATCGCGTGAGTTTTAGCGTGTCCAGGGGAGGAAGGTCTGCAGGCTCTGCTGGAATGGTTTGAGCATGGTCTGCAGTTCGATCTCTAGAGGGCAAAGGTGGCTGACTGGCTGGTTGGCGGTTGTGTGAACAGGAAGTTGTCAACTAACGGTGGTAAAGCGGCACTGGGACATGGAGAGTGTTTGCTCTAGTAAAGTTTTTTTTTCGGAATTCCATTGACACGGTGCTCATAGTGCTGCTGCATGCACCCTGACGTGAGTCGGAGCTTCCATAATACTAATGAAGTACACACGAACTCTGCACTACGAGTTCGTGTGGTGAGAATGTTTGATCATTGTTCTGGGTATTCCTTTGTGATAGAAATAACTGATGCTTGATTGATGCTTTATCGAATGGATTACTGGGTAAGTAATTCCAATGATCATGCGTTACATTATCCACAAATTATGCTACAGTGTAGGAAAACAAGAATTCTGTCACATTAATTGCAACCTAAATCATCCATTTCCGGGAATATTTTATCAATCAGCTGTACTAATGCACAATGAGTTTCTTCTTGGATACGGCATTTAAACATTATTTCACTCCAGTGAATCTGAAGCAACTGATGCACATTTGGCCTTTGTTGTGATATTTGTAAAAATACTGTAATTAGACAAATATGGCAATGTAAACGAATTAGTTGTAGTCAGCTATGTTCGAGCAATCGAAAACTCAGAACTCAGAAAGCGAAAGACAATTTGCGCCCAATTCTTGAAAATAGCTACGATCTTCAAATTCTAAACAAACATCTTTGCCATATGTCTGTGAGCCTAACGTTTGCTTGGAATTTAAATACATTTCAATCGTATAAATACCGTATCCACAAGGCAATGACGAGTGAAATCTAAAGTGCAATGAAATAATTAAAAAGTTAAAATAAGTGACAGGCAATACTGTGTACTTAAGCAAACTCTTCAATGTGTATACCCTTTGCTGATGGGTTATAGGAGATACGAATTGCGCCTTTGGATATTACTCAAACAAATGTTTTGAGGCATAACGTTAACAAGATTTACGAAACTAATTGATAACTTATCAACTTATTGAACTTATCATTAATGTTGTACATTCACTTCACTGTGGACTTGAGTGGACTGCATGACTGTAACGATTAAGGTGAACACGACAACATTCACCGCGTTATCTGGTGTACCCCAGGGCAGTGATCTGGGTCCACTACTCCTCACACTCTTTGTAAATGACCTGGCATACGTTCTGCCCGCGGATAAATTCCTTATGTTTGCAGGTGATGTCAAACTATTTATGACAGTGCACAAAGACGCTGGTCACCACGAGCTCCAGCAGCACTTATGCAACTTTTAGCACTGGTGTACCCTTAACCATCTGAAGCTATGTATCGAAAAATGTTAAGAGAGATCATTTAACCAATCTCGCTAACATTTAACCGTCAAGCTGAAGAAGTCATCAGTCGCGGCAATCAAATTCTCAGATTTGTGCTCCGTATGGCAAACGACTTTAAGGACCCCATGTGTCTTAAGGCTATCTACTGTAGTATCGTAAGTCCAAAGCTCAAGTATACTAGCTTGATTTGGAAGCCATCGACTCAGCACCATTCAGTTCGACTGGAATCCATCCAAAGTAAACTCTCCGGTCATGTACCTTGGCCTTCATCAACTGGGGGAAAGACACCAAATTGCTCCACAACTATTCATAGCATTTTTACTAACTAGTAATATTGACAGCCCTATATATTGACAGGTAATATTGACTGCTACAGTCACTTGACCTATATGCCATAACTGTACCACTACGCCCACGTCCACTGCTCGCAATCCCTCGTCGTCGCAAAAATTATTGATTTGGCGACCCTGCAACATTCATGAGCAGATCATTCAGGATGAGGTTTACACACTGTTCGACTTTAACATCTCGATACAATATTTCAAAGGCAGACTGCTCAGCAGACGAATTGAAACATAATGTAACCCAATCTAATCCTCTTTCTGCCCCAATCTAATCTCTTTTCCCATCTTTAATCGATCTGGAAGCATAATTTAAAACCTAAGTATACCAACATAAAGATAAATAGGTGTAAATGAACTAAAATATATTTACAAACAAAAGCATAAGCTTCATATTATGATCAGTTGTAAACTACCTCTGCATATCGCTCGTATGTAAAATATCTAACAATGAGGAATAATTGTTTACTGTTGTATGGTATGTTTTCAATATTTTCTTTTAATTGCTGGACAATAATTGTATTCTACCTCTTGTGCAATAATATTACCAGTGATGGGTTTTGCGCTGATACAAACTATCATTTTCCAGTAATCTCGCTTTTGTTGATTAACGTTACACGCATTCACCATGCACAACCATGCACACTCCACCCCAACCGTTGCAGCATTTTATGGTCTATGTTTCGAAATGTAAACTATTTGTTTGCTATCGAAACAAATCGAACTACGCTTACAATACCCGCAACACACGCTTTCATTCATCTCACGTTTCCACGCATCCTTTCTCGCCGGTAAAAAGCACCCACGGACTCGGTCGCTAAAACTATCCCTGCCGTCCCTAACCTACTTCCATCGGGTTCGGACGCTCAACGGTGTACGGTGTGGATAATCTGACTCGGCTCACGCTTTCCACGCGTGTTACAACAAATTGATTACATTTTCATAAATTTGCTTAGCAAAGCAGTGGATATCTTTGAGACCCCTTTTCTCCCTATCCCTCGATTGCTTCTGCGAAACTGACTCCACTCGAACAGTCGGTCAATGGTGGGATTTCGATGGATCATTTCATCGTAAACCGTGCCGGGATGAATATCTGAAGGAATAGTTTTGTTTCCATGCGATTTTCTTTTTCTTTTGGGGGTATGTGTTCCAGTCCGTCGCCATTGTCAACATCGAACCCAGGATCATACGAACCCCGGGAGAGCCATCGTTACCGTTCCCCATCATACTAAAAGGTTTATAGTTTTCCAAGAGGTTCTCAAATCGTCGTTTGCCCCTTTTTCTGCGCCGGAGCTGACAATCTTTTTCGTCCAGCAGGAGAACGCCGGAGCATCCATTTAGGTACTATGGTGGATGGGAGGGCTGTTGGGTCACGGCCGCCTTTGATGCGTCGGCGTGCGAAACGCTAAAGAAAAGGGACATCGTATGGGGTTGCTAGTTTACGAGATTACGTACACATTAGCATAAAACGTGAGCATCTGCAAATGTTTCTATTCATCTGTAAGTGTGCGCTATCTACGGTGGTGTACAAGCTGGTCGACTATTTCCCTGTGCCATTAGGTGTTGTTTTGGGAGAAAAATATGCTACAAGAAGTTATTTTAATTAATTCCGGTAAAGAAAGGCTTGCACAGCTCAGCTCCATACTGATGTTAGATTTAAATTAACAACATTTTAAAATGCACGCTTTTCACGCTTTTTAAAGAACCAATTTGCTTATTTCAAGAAGTTGAGTGTGCATGCCACCATCCAAACCATTTCGAACCTCGAAGTCCTTTGAAAGTAAGTCGACCAAGGGCGCACCAACTTCACGCTTATGACCCATTGGAGGGTATAAAATTCGGATAATCCTAAACAAATGCTAATAAGACTCGGGGTCAAAAACTGGACTCCGTGCCGAGAGTGCCCAAAAAACCTACACCCAACCAACCCACCTGGGCACAGCCTCTCGGCTAAACCGAATCCTTATGTGCTGGCTGACTGGCAGCTCGTTCGCTTTTTCAGACCATCACGGGCGGATGAAAGCGGTCGGGAGTGCTGGGCCAACCCTTTTTGCCGAAGGCGAAATCATTTGAAAGCCATTTCCGAACGGCCCCCCAGAGGGCCCGTTGATGTTTTACATTCACACTGATTATGGAGGGTTTCGGTATTTTAGCTCTGCCAGCTATATTTGCTCCGGGCTCCGGGCACGTTGGCCTGATGTTGCTGGCCCGCCCCTGTACCGTTCGTTGGGTATCCTTCGGAGGGCTGTAATTTGTTAGCGCACTCGACACTTGAATGGTGCTAGCCCTCCCCCTGTTGGTCCGGGCACTGCGTTCGGGCATCATTACACTGATGGGATTGACTCATAACCTCATTACGGGAGCATTAGATTTCATCTGGCGGCAGTGGATAGCGTCTTTCCAATGCTAGAAAGTGGATGCTACATGAAAGCTTCACTCCCTCTTTCGGTTGAGTAGAGGCTATTCAGATACTCAAGGACTGGGTGTGTGTGTGTTTTTGGAGGTAATAGTGATACGAGTGTAGAAAAAGGAATGGGAATGGATAAACAACTAGAATATAGGTGGGTTTGAAAAATCAGAACTCTTGTGTAGGTCCAGCAATTTTATGTAACAGTTTTTTTACTTCTATGGAAATTTCCTTTTCGATGTGAAAGATTGATCTGTAAAACCATGGTTTTTTTATATAATCTTATGAAGAACTGGAAATGACTATTGGTAACATTTATTATTTGCAAAATTTAAATTAAACGTTCAGTTTTGAACTTTAATTCGATCTTTCATTATTTAAAAAAACAAGCACATAAATGAGCAAAAATAAATTAAAAAGTATTAAGTACCCAATTTTTTGAAATAAAATACATCAAGAAGATGTCAATTAGTGGTTTGTTTTGAAAATACAGGGGTTTTTGAATTAGTTTCCAATGTGACCAGCGTTATACGATGTTTTGTGTCAGTTTCTACGGTAAACGGTATTACAGGGGTTTTCATGTCAAACGTTGAATTGTTCATCGCACCGCGGCTATTTTCACATGTTTAATTTGAATTTATACACGCTCAATTTTGTTTGTAATGGGCTAGAGCTTTTAGCTTTTAGCACCAACTAATTCCAATTTACTGTTGGTGCAGTGAAACAACAACGTTTGCCAGTTACAGGGTTTACCGAGGCAGTTCTCAATGTAAACAGCATTATTCACCGGTTGCAATATGTTGTTCAACATCGGTTACCCATTGTGTTTGCATCCCCATACAATTTTAATTCTTCCTCCTGACTTTCAACACATCATACAAAGAACCATTTAAAGTGAAGCTTAAGCTAGTTAAATTGGTTTGTTCGACTCGCGCGTGAGATGAATTATTTCAGTTTTAAGAAACACACTATTAAAGGTTGTTCTTTCTAAATTTTTCAGTGCTTCCATATGAGTTTCAACACGCCACCAGATGAATTCAGATGTATAAAGCTGATGAAAATATAATTATATAAAGCTATATAATATAATTAGATGTATAAAGCTGATGAAAATATAATTTTGGAAAGATGTTCCAAAACTTGTTCCATAATATGTCAACATTGTTGAATAAAACAAAGTTACAAGTTAAATTACGCGAAAACCCCTGTTTTAATGTATCTGATAATTTATGCAACACTATTTATCTTTATCTTTTTCTCTCTCTCGTTTTTTATATTTTTTAAAATTATAATTAAGCCAAAGACTACAACAAAACGCTGAATATTGCAGTATAGAATTGTTAAAATTAAAGCAAATTAATGAAACAATGTAACTGCTGTAAGAAGTGTTGAAAAAAAAAAAAAATTTAATTTAATATTTTAATAAGCTTACCGTAAATAATGTCAACTCCAGTTCTGGGAAGCCCATTTATCAACAACAGCATTGCACTCTTACATCAAGCCTGTGAATGTGTTTTCAAGCCATGATCGATCAACAGTGATTGACTGATGTTCGCTAATGTGTTTAAATTATCTACCATGGTGCGTATGCGCTGAGGCGCAAACACAAAAAATACGAATTAACAACATGCAGTTTAAAAAAAAAAAACAAAAAAAAGGGCGACGCAAATTAAATTTAAAATAGTTGACAGCTCGACAGCTTCTCAGCGTCGTCGTACTCGTGCTGATGCAAAAGTGTCATTTGTGGCCAAATGCTCAAGCTCAGATAAGTCGAATACGGGGAAGTACGCAAAATAAAATAAAAAACACTGCCAGGTTGTGTTGTGCACTACAGCCGCCCGTTTGTTGTGATTGCGTGTTGCAAGTTCATCAAAATTCAAACGATTGTTGAATTTGGTAATTGGATTTATTTGATTTCTTCGCCATTTTCCGATGCACCAACGAATGTGCTCATTAATGTTTTAAAATGATTTATGAGACACATACCGTCATTGCGAAAACCTCTCTCCCTCTCACTCTTTCTCTCTCTCTGTTTATCTTTCGTGTTCGTGATCCTTGTCGTGGTTCATTGGTCATGCAGAGTGTGGGCGCAGTGAAAATGCAGTGCAGCGAACGGGCAAGCGAACGAACGAACGAACGAAATTAAAACTGGAAATGTCCGTTGTCATCAGCATCGGTGGATGGAATAATCAGAAGTAGAAAATAAAAATGTCTATCTGTGTGTGTATGTGTGTCTGTGTGGTGCCACAGTGGTGGCCCCGGTGCGCGGCAATGCACGGAATACCATTAGCAGTGGCACCATTTTTACATTCATTCATTTATTACCACAGCTGTGGCCGTTTGTGCAGATCCGCTGCCAAAGTCATTTCATTAAAAAGAAACGTCTCGATCGTGCATTCTGAGGCAGGGGAAGAGTAGGAGGAGAATAAAGAGGAGGAGGAGGGATACAATTCCTCTCCAGTGCAGTGGATTTTTTCGGCTGCCCGGGGTCGGTCCCAGTTGTCAGGCCGGCCACCAAACGCTGGCGAAAACTTATGGCCACTGCAGTAAATTACTGTCCATCCGACCACCCGGAATGGGTTCGAGGATCGTTTGTCGAATGTATGCCGAACTGCATTCATTACATTTCCGAGCCAAACCTGCGGATGAGGGAGGGATCCGGGTCCGTGTGCAGCAGGATGAGGTGTGTGCTTCATTCGCCCGTTCAAGTGGAAGCCAAACGCAAGCATGCATGCATACCAACGGGAACAACATAATTTCCCAACCCAGCAGCACTCAAATCCATTGGTGCGAGCTGTAAAAAAGGAAAAAAAGATAGGCGACTCTAACCATGGACTGGGGAATCGAATAGAACCTCCATTCCGGGGGGGCGTTCCAGGAGGAGGAGAGAGAAGATGAAGTCAGGATCAAAAGAACCCAGGTTGCCAGGTTTCGTTTGTAGGTTTGGTGTATCTAGCAACAACAGCAACACATACACACTCACAAAAAATGCTGTGGCCAAATTTACGATCGAGCCTGTAGCGGGCCGTTTTGCGAGTGAAATAGTTTCCATTTTTCCCGGAAAACTCTCGGGTTTTCTAATCCATTTTTTGGCAACCGTCGTGGTAAAGTTGTTTTGTAAGGTTTTCAGGACAGAAAATTCCTACCGTTGCGTTGGCAGTGGAGGTTGAAATTATTGAAGCTTTTATGAAAGTTGCTTTTAGGAGTAAAAAAAAACAGGGCTGATAAATAAAAATAAGAGGAAACAAACACTTTTAATATTTACTTCTGATGCAGCAACGAGATTACGGAGTGTGCAGGAAAACGGTGATGAAACAGTGTAATGTATATTGGCAACCATTTTATGCAGTCTCAATAACGGGGAAAAGGGAGTCAAATGGTCCCCGAATAGAAGAGAGAAAAATCTGTATACAATTATTAGTTAAACAAGAATTACACTAACTCTGGTGTAATTCTTGTCACAGTGACATTAACAGATATTGTAGAATACATTTCTTCTTCTTTAAATAGATTTACTGTCTACAGCTGCGATAGCTTCAAACAGACTATTTTTAATAATGTCTATGTAATGTAAGAATAATGTCTGCTTGTTATGAGTTGTTAACTATTTATTATTTCTATAGTCAAATACTTAGTTTAAAAAACTTAGAATTACTTAAAAGTTTTTCTGCGTTTTGACTGTAGATGTCGCCACTTGTGTATTGTATATTTGCTTCATCGGGCAACACTCTTATTTGTAAGGGACTTCTGTAGACTTCATTTCCATTATCAGACATTTGATTACATCAGATTCAAAATAGGAAACATTTGACAGCCAAACATGGACACATTTGACAACGAAAAATGTGTTTGTGTCGAAAATTGAGCGGCGTTGCTAGATAAAGTAGACACTTGAAGTATCTCAGCAAGACATTTCCAGCGATCAAGTCATTGGGAATGATCAAGTAACACGGAAAATTTCTGTTCCATATGAACTGAAATTGAAAAGCCGATACTAGTCAGCAAATGATGAAATGACACATTTAAACAAGTACTAAGAAATGCTGACATAGGATGTGTTGCTGCGAGTCGTAAACAATCGGAATAGAACATTCAGCACTTGCGATCGCGAAAGATTCCATAATCTCACCTACAGAGGGCACTGTAACGGGTTCGGGTACAAGGGAGGCGAATGACCTCCGATCTGGAATTGGGTTCCTCGGCATCACGATTTAAATAAGTAGAATCACGAGAGCGAACGAGAGAAGTGAACAAATTTCTAAAGGTTTACAAAAATTGCGATCAAATAAAGTTTCCATCCAAAGCGAAACTCAGCGTTTAAGATATTTTTGATTCCTACGAGAAAGTGATTACTTATCGTTACGCAACTAGTTCGGGAGCTAGCAGGATGTTTAATCATGTTATATATTTAACTACTACTAGTACGATATGAAACTATATTAGTATAAGTTAGCAAGAAACAGTCCGCACTCACACTTCCACTCTATTGTTAAAATTAGTATAAAAAGGGCTCGATCCTCATTTCGGGATGATTCCCCGACAGTACGTGAAATAAAGCACAGTGAAACACAACAAATCATTTGACCGCCGGCCGGACGTTACAGTTTTTCGAGTGGGCACGTAGCCCATAGCAAAAGAGCGATGAGAGTGAACATTTCTCGTTCGATTGTTATCACTCTTTTGTTTCATTGCGATAAGGGGTTCTCAAGAGAATCACTGAGCGTCAGATACAAAGCTGAGCGGCGAGCAAAGCCCTCATACGAATTCATATAACGCGACGTTTAAAGTGTTAACCGCATCTGCAGTACAGGCTAGATTACGGTTGCTCTTTCAGATCACTGTATGTTCTGGACGATGGATCATGACTTCGTAGACCAGTAGTTCTTTAAGTTTATGTATTTAAGATTATGTCAACAAATTGATTGATACTCCGGTAGTGCCTTAATAATATTCAGTTTTGATACGTTATCTAAAATGAATATGCAATTTATGACAAAAAAGGTTCCCAGTTCGATTAAAACGCTAAGAACTTATTTTTACATCTAATATCTAAGACCTAACTTTCTAGATGTTACCATTTTAACATTAGAAGGAAGCAATATAAGCTCCACATGCTTTAAACATATTCAACTTAAACCTACGGATTTATCTAGTTCAATTTCCAATTTATCAACTTTGTCATAATGAAATACGATGCATTTCCAATTCGTCGATATGATTTTCAACACGTCGCATTCTTCTTCGGCTGCGCGGTATGTATTAAAAATACCATTTTGAATATGGCATAGCCATATTGATTGAAAAGCATCTGAAAAGATAAAAAATGGCATCTTGCCCTCCATTCACCTAAGAAAGATGCAGATTCATATCTATTTGGCTCGCGCTGCTGTAGCATATTTGCACTCTGATTGCACCGTTTTCGTTCCTTTGTTGCAGTGCAGTCCTTACTGTTTTTGTGTAAAGCTCAACCTTTTCCTATCCTGGGCCCATGCCTGCTGATGCTCCCCGCTTCAGAGTAGTTGTTCCCTTTTGCCATTTACGCACGCACGTATTCGCCGTTTCGTTTCGCCTTTTTTTCTTTCTTTCTTTTCGTATCCCTCGAAGTGTAAAGTGAGCGTCTTAAACAACGGCGTAACTAAGGCCAACCAGCTTCATTTTCAATTTATAACCATGGCCATGTTTGACTTCCCGTCTTGGCCAGTTTGTGCCGCGCTCGTTATTGCAACGGCAGCAGCAGTCGATCAGGAATGAGAAACAAGTAGAGGGAAGGGGGGGGGGCTCGTTTTCCTGCACCCGGACGCAGGAAGGAAGTGAATCTTTTTGTTTGATTTTAATTCGCTAGATGCTACGCCGCAGCAGCAGCGGTGCTAAGCCTCGGCGCCATTGTTGTGCCACCGTCATAACTAACTTCTGGTGTGCGTTTCTTCTTCTTTTTCTTTCGCAGCGAATACCGGAAAAACTATGGGACGTCTGCCAGCTCGCAGCAACCGTTCGCGCCCGCGGCCTCGCAACCGGCCGGCACGTCGGAGCAGCAGCCACTACTACCCCAGCAGCGGTCCATCATCTACTGCGTGCACGGCCAGCTGGCCAACTCATGCTGCGAGCTGCCGAGCGAGCTCAGCATCCGCAAGATTGACTGTAAGCGTTGACCGTTAGCTTTACCTTTTTCGGGGAGCTTTTGATGCGTTTATGTGTGTTTGTGTGTTTTGTTTTTGAAACTTTTTGTCTCCATATTTATGTTAGTCGCGATTGTTTCGTTCGTGATAGTGTAAATGGTAAATGTAAGAGAGTGGAGAATGTTAGAACCAAAAAAGGCAAAATTTTTCAAGATAACTTTGGTACTCGCGTTTCTATGTGAATGTTTCTTTGTTTCCTGTCCTTTTCGCCTCTTAGAAATTTCTAGAACAGCTCAACGCACCGCTTTGTGTAAAGCTACAAAGCAGAAGAAGTGGTTGTTTTTGCTAGCTGTCGCTGTTTTTTTTTCAAATACACCACAAAAGAACGAGAATCTAAAAAAACCTTCTGAACGATGAAGCTTTCTCGCAAAAGGTACATGACACACACCCTGCCAAGCGGTGACCTTTCACATCTACCGTTGTGGATGGAATGTTGGCAGCAATGCGTCTAAATGTATTTCATTCTTAAACGCTCGGTAATTGAATTTTCATCGCCCTGTGCCATAATGGCCGGCTTTGTCGGTGTATTTGCCTTCGAAGAAATCGTTCCTGGGGTGGTCCTGGGGCTTTGGACTTCCATTGTTTTGTTGACTTCTTTCATTCTTTCGTTCGTTTTGCATTGTTTTGCTGCTCTTCGGAGTGGAAATGCTTGCCCCAAAGTGTGAATGAAAGACGTGTACTGTACCTTCCGCTAAGCTATTGAGTGGACAGTTATTGTTTGAGCGAATAACATGGCCGATGAAGATGTCGCTGGGTTGATGGACATGGAGCGATGGAGCAAACAGGTGCAGCATGCCCTTGTCGTTGCGTTTGACATTGCTTTATTATTATTTTCCATCGCTTTCTGTACGGCCACAGGCCTAACGGAACATACTAGCCACACACATACACACACACACACAGACATATTCACTGTACAAGATAGCATCCTTATGAGGTTAGGATTTCGATTAATGGGAAAAATAGATTTTACTTCAGCTGAAGCACAGCTCCACAGAGTCTTTATGCGGTAGCCAGCCTGCCGGACGCCGGTTGCAAATATTTACCAGCACATTGTTTGTCAGTCTCAGGCCACTTCTTGGGGCTGTGTTTGTCTCGATTTAGTCAAGCGTCCACTTGACGGACAGTGCTTGTGCTCTGGCTTCCTCACAATATGCACGGTTCGGCTGGCATCCGATCCGTCCATCTGCCGGGCTGGGGCCGGTTTTACGATGCATGAGTGGTTTATTAGTACCCGGAGGCTGGGCTAAGCTATGGTTAATCTTTCACGCTGACTTGCCCAATGATGCCTCATTTGTAGGCGCTGTGCTTTGGCCACTCACTTCATGGCTTCCGAGCCGATGGTTGAGCCGTTTGGTTTCGGTAAGCATATAATCCATACATAATCTTTTCAACGGTTACACACTAGAGTGTGTGAGTGGCTCTGGCAAAGGATTGCAAGCAGCCTCTCAAACAAGCAATAGTTACAAAAGACTTAATGCCGAGCTATGATAGGAGTTGTGTAAATTGAAGTTTTGTTGCGGTTGTAAAGAGGTTGGTTGGAGCGGTTCGGTTTTAGCACAGATTGGATACAAATACAGCTCTGATCCACAGAAGGATGAGGAAGATTCCTCTGAATCCACACCACTACTTGCCACAAATGGATCGATTTTAAGCACATTTAAAGGAGCCAGTCTTATTGAGCCAAGTGTGCCGCAGCAGCAGCAACAGCAACAGCAGCAAACGGCAGAACAAAATGCGGAGCGCAAAACACTTTCCGCAACTAAACTTTGCCGACTCGACAACAATGGTGTTAATTTGCTTCTGGTTATCTTCACGGATTCGAATCCAGGGTTTTTTTTTGTGTGTATGTGTGTTGCGCCATTTCGCATTCAAAACTGCAACAGAGCAAAAGTTCCACACAGTGCCACGGTGTGATAGACAGTATGCAATTTTGTAGACGAACCGGTATTTTTTTTGTGTGTGTGCGTCCTTTCTTTCCCTATCGAAAAACCAAACGAGCTATTCGAAAATCGTTGCTTACCGCTCGTCAAATCCTTTTCCGGCTAACCAAGACTGACGGGTTGCGATAGACGACAAAGACGGTGACGACGACGACGACGAGGACGACAACGACAACGGTGCGATTGCTTCAAGCTCACTGATGGCAAATGCCCTGGGGTACAAAAACGGTTATTTGCCTTGAGAAGAGATTTCGTATTTGGGGAAGCAAAAGAAAAAGAAAAAAGAAAATACAAAATGAAATGGGCAAGTGAAATTCACAGGAGGGAGAGAGAAAAAAAAATTGCGCGATAGGAAATAAAAAGGAATCAGCTTGGAAAATCGCAACCGTAAGACGATCGGAAAAGTATTTTCCATCACAGAGCGTGACGTGAAGCAAAAGTTGAGGGCAAAGCAGAGTGGAGAAAATCACGGCAGCAACACGGCTACGTAGCGCGCAGTACGGTGGCGCAAGCTTCGGCAGCATATTGGCGTAAGGGCAACAACAGGGAGCAATAGCAAGTGGCAGTAGAGGGAGCGAGAGAGCCAGATCGATCGAGACTTTGTGATTGAAGTTTTGGATTGCGGTTAAATGTGCGCTTTTGTGTGTGAAAGAATGCGCGTTTTTTTTTGTTTTGTTTCCGTTTGGAAGCTATTTTTTTCTTCTTTTTTTTGCGTGAAGTGTGGAAGTATCCAGCCATCACTAGCATTGCAATGGTGCCTGGGGAGGGAGAGGAATTAAAATTTTCACCATTTGCTTGGGTAGTTTGAGGGATGTGTGTGTGTGTGTGTGGATGTGTAATTGTGTTTAGTTTTAATTGCCGAAGTGATTGAGCAATACAAACAAAAATAGGATTTTCTCATGGTTATTTTAATCATTATTATGAACTCAATTGTCTGTTGATGTTTTGTGACTCTCATGGTCATATTTTTTCTGTTCATTTTGTAGGTTTTTTTGTAAACTTGGGTATTTTTTATTGTGCTTTTTAATTTAGTTTTGTGTTTTTGTCTACCAAAATATAATAACTTCTTGTTGTAAAATGTTTTGGTAAAAGACATCTTTTAACAACGCTTAGAAAATTACACCGTTAAAACCATATTTTGCTTACCTCGTATAATGTTGGGCCAGTTTATAGAAGAAACATTAAAGATGTTGCACATAAAATAGTTGATGTTCGCGTTTTTAATTCTTGCCATTTGTTTAAAAACACGACAAAAAACGTACAACCAAAACAAAATTTAGTATTGTAGTAGTAGAAACGCGTCAAACAATAGTTTCTCCTGTTTATGACGGATCGTTGCATTCTCTCAGTATAAACGGACACTCTTAACCAGTGCTGCAAAATATCATGAGTATCACAAGATTTTCACCAACGAAAACAATGAACACCGTGGTAGCTTGATGCTCATTGCTGATAGTCAATAAAAGTGCGTCATGACATGCTGAACACGACATGTGAATTCTTGAGTCCAACGCGATACTCTGACTGACAAGCTTAGCTTAATGCCGGCGCAAGCATAATCATGATTTTTTTCTGGCTGTGAACAGTGCTGCCAAATGCCACTGTTTCAGTCACCAACACTCATGACTGAAACGAAGCTCAAATCAGATCACGTACACAACTGAGATGATCAGTGACTATACTCAAACAGTTGGAGAATTAATCACATGCTTGGTGACATTTAGTTTAGCATAATCATGATTTTTTCTGGCTGTGAACAGTGTTGCCAAATGCCACTGTTTCAGTCACCAACACTCATGACTGAAACGAAGCTCAAATCAGATCACGTACACAACTGAGATGATCAGTGACTATACTCAAACAGTTGGAGAATTAATCACATGCTTGGTGACATTTTGATTAGCACCCAACTCTTGGTCACTCACTTGGTCACGGCATTGTTGTCGGCGATAATCGCAACATTCTTGGAATATACTTGGCTCGTGGGCTCTAGCAAGAAAATGAGCATGCTTTCTCCTTCTATCTGTTTTGATTATCTGTCGGGTCAAACAGAACGAGAAAACATGGTTATGTTTCTTAGAACCACTCGCACGCACCGCATATCTCCCGTGACCATCGCGATGATCACCGACTGAAAATGTCGCGACTAAGTGACTGATCAAGAGTTGGTTGCACACAATGTCACACCAACTGTTTGAGGCTCGCCTCTGATCTTCGCAGTAGAGCTCGTGACGCTGAGATGATTTTGTTTCTTCCAGAATTTGTCATGACTATGTCAGTGACATTTTGCAAAATTGATCACAGCAAAAAAAAGTCGTGATATAGTGACTGACCAAGCGATGTTTGCAAACATGTCATGAGCATGTATTGGTCACACCAACCGTTCTGAGTATCACCTCTGTTTATCACAATTGAGTACGTGACGCTGATATGGATTTTGTTTCAGTCCGATTTTTTTATGACTTTGATAGTGACATTTGGCAGCACTGCTCTTAACACTAACATAGTTTCTCAGGATACTGGATTTAGCGAAGGAAGAATTCAAAACTTGGAAAAAGAACACATGAACGTTGTTTATAAAAAAGTTAATACGAATATAACATGATTTAAAGAGGTCGAGCAAGGTGGAATGTATAATGAGGTGTAGTTATAGCGCTTTTGGCGATCCCCCCCCTGGGCTCCGATTTTGACAGATGGTTTTCCGCTTGTATATGTATTGATGGATTTTTTACGTTTTGCATGGTCAATATTTGGTGGAGATCAATTTGGATGAATATTTTAGTTTATTAGAACACAGTCCGTGATTTCTAATGAAAATTTTCCTTGGGGAACTTAAAACGTTCGCCAAACGCGGAAAACTAACTGTCAGTTTTCTTCGTCGATTCTTCTTCCACCTAGCTGTCAAAACGGGCTTATAACTTGACCTGATATCTTTACGGTCCTTGAGGTCGAGGTAAAAAAGGATGGTTGTCAGACCAAAATATAATGACAATAAACAACTAAATTTACGACAAATTAATTTTTTTCCTAAATCATCTTAAAATTCTTCAAATGGCGTTCCACTGTACATTTAAACTCTCCAAAAGCTTCAAAACAATGGTCGTATGTGCAAGATATACTAGCTGAAATATTCGCTATATACGATTATCCATCGATTATTCGGGAGCAAGTTAACCGACAGGTGGCTTAATTTGACAGTGGCAAACATCTGCATCAATTGTGAAGTAGTTAGAAAAAAGGTTATGCAGATATCTTGTGTCTGTGTATATTAAGTCCGATGTTTTCAAACTTAATATATTATACTAATGGTGAATTGTTTGATATTAAGTTTTAGTAGCAAATTGCGTTTATTCGCAGTATGATTATAAATTGGTGAATAATGGTGGAAGCATTATATTTACTACATAGTCTTATTGTATAATAGTAGAAATTAGTATTCTAATATAGTGTTAAGTAGCTTTGTTTCGAAATGCAAACAATATCCCGATTATCCGAGACAGGTACGAATGTGTTGTGACTGAAGAAAGAAACAACTTCTGTACATTAGCGCAGCTTAGGCGTTAAGTAATACTTCCCCACTACTAGCGACTTTGAAGCTTTACATAACACAACGCAGTACCGCTGCTAATCGCGGACGATATGCATACTTGAGTAGCTTAGCTTTGATTTATAATCCTTGGTAATTCACCGTGTCAAACACACGCATGCACGTACTACCGGCGTCTAATTGTTCACCCAACCCCCCTCATTGCACAACCCGACCTTATCTGACTCCGTCGTTTCTCTTCCTCGTTTCAGCGCACTGTCACAAACCACGGGCGGAAGGGATCGATAAGATAGCACGGAAGAAGCTCATGTTAGCGAGCATGCTTTGCATCATTTTTATGATTGCCGAGATAATAGGTAGGATACCGGGCAAACGTTTGAGCACCCACATTCAAGCTTTCCGCACGCTTCCCTAGTGTGCGCTTGGTCTGCAAGCTGCAAGTAAGAGCGCACGACCGTTTTGCGTCGAGCAAACGTATGCAACAGGGTTCCAATGCGGCCCCGGGTACGGGTCAAGTAAAAGGTCCATCGATGGACCTGACCATGGAGCACGGCAGCACGCTGGACGGGAATGCTTTATTGTTTCCACTTGTTGGACGCAGAATTGCAGAAACCCAGTTCGGCAAACGGCGGAATTGTTTGCCACAGAACGACGTAAAGAAGGTTCCGAATGCAGTTCGTCGCAGCCCTGATTAACAGCAATCTGGCGAACGTACTTCGTTTCCCTTCGCTACCGCATCTCATTCAGTTTCTGTTTGCTGCTGCACTTCCATTTCCAGGTGGTATTTACTCGAACAGTCTCGCTATCGCGACAGATGCAGCCCATCTCATGGCGGACCTGGCCAGCTTTATGATATCCCTGTTTGCCCTGTGGATAGCGGCAAGACCGTCGACGAAACGGTAGGTACACGGGCGTGGAATGTCCATTGAAAGCAAAACTATGGGAGAAAGCGTTGCGTGGCCGGGCAAAAGCCCCGAAGTGGCTCTTGTATCTCAAACCAGACAACGTAACAGCGTCCGGGTGCTTCGCCGTCTCCGGCACGGGCAAAGATTGTCGGCGGGGTTGAGCAAAAACTTTTAATAACCATCCCTTCACAGCATACCAGCTTCTTGTGCTGGTTCCACCCTGTTGGTGGCCAGTGCTGCTCCGGATCAAAGTAAATAGGTTGAACATTATCCAACGGATGGTTTGTACTCAACGCCCTGTGCGGACTGCGCCCCGTGCGATCTTGGGCAAGTGATAGATTTTTTGCCTGGCTGATTTTGTTGCCATAGTGACCTCGCAACTCGTTGTAATATAATTAGGGTGAAGTAGCCCTCCTCGCTCGTTGGCCCTTTTGTAAAGGGTGTAATGGGGATCGAGTCGACCGTTGCGTTTCACGGGCGTGCTGTTAGCGCGCCCGTTATTTGCGGCGCAGTACTTACACGCTTCCGGTGAATGAAGAAGTTTTACATTATGCCTCGCATCAAAGGCGCAGGTTGGCTAGCGGAGATGCATTTAATCTTCGGCTCGGCAAGATGAAGCAAAGCTGCTCGGGCTGCTCGGGCAAAGTTTATTGTCTATATCGAGGAAAACTTTAAAATTGAAGTACGCTTTCCGGTGAAGTTAAATACTTTGGCACAGTTTATGATGCACCACAGTTACTTAAGCGTTAAAGTTGCAGCGAAGCTTTGGCTTTGATTATGCATAGTTGTTGTTTTTTAAGCAATTGAAAACTATGTTTCATTTTTGGCAAATTTTCATCTCAATGTTACAGGGGTTTTTGGCGGTTCTCATACTGTTGCTTCGGACCTTTGTGGAACCTTTTTTACAACATCACGTCGGGTTAGTAGTTCAAGACCCGTCTGTCTATCTTGCTGCGGGCATACCAACAACTCACTGATCACCAAACCTAGCAACAAAATAGGCATGCTTGTATTGTCTGAGGATATTGAGCCAAATAAGTAGAAAAAGAAGAAGAGAGCTAAGGTTGTTTTGTTAGTGTAAAAATTATCATTTCTGTAGATTATTTCATTACGCGTATAAAGGTAGGCAACCGCTTGTGCGCCACACTGTATGCAACCTGCAAAACATCATGCAGGGATAAATTCTTACTGGAATTCAAGGTGAATTATATCCATCGCTAGAGAATCATCCCCAGAGTCGCGGCGGACAAATTTCAGAACGATGACAACTTCACAACGTCCCCCTTAAAGTGTCTTTCCATGCCAAAACAGTCTGGACAGTGTGCAAAAGCATTAGAATAGCAAAACAAAAAAAAATGTACATGCTATAGCTGTCCAACATTCCATTACCTTTACCTTTACAGATTTTCCTTCGGTTGGTACCGTGCGGAAGTAATCGGTGCTTTACTGTCCGTGCTGATGATTTGGGTCGTGACGGCCATTCTGTTCTATCTGGCAGTGCTGCGAACGATCAACAAAGATTTTGAGCTCAATGGTGAAGTGATGCTGGTCACGTCTGGATTGGGAATATTGGTGAATATAATGTGAGTGAAAAAAAAAAACATCATTTGTTATTATTTTTAGTCATATTTTGGAATGTGAGCAGAGCTGCGGTGGTAGGGCATCGAAATTTTGTATTTGTATGAAAATGATAGGCTAAGTTAATTATTTTAATGCATTTGTCACGTGTTGGGAATTCAGCCAATCTAAAGATTGGGATATTCATCGTTAGGAATGCTTTAAGGCAGCGTGAAAGTTGAGTTACATTGTTTGCCGAGTCAGTTTACAATGTTGTAGACAGATTTAACCGGGGATCAATGTTGTTTATTTATTGGTAACTCATGGGAAAACCTGTTCAAATCGAAAACTATAAGCAAATTTAGCCCCATTAATTTTAATATGTTTTATATATTTTAAGCTTTATGGCATTGATGCATGCTCTAAACACTGTTTTCATTTGTATCTCGAGTCATGTGGAATTTTGAGTGTTTTTTGACTGTTTCGTAAATACTTCTAGTCCAGTAATTAAATCAGTTACTAACACAAACTCATTGGGAAGACATTTTAAAATTGTATTTTATTTAATGTCGTCAGATTTCAACCGTGTATTGCAATGTTTAAAATGAAGCATCGAACGAAAATGTCGGTAAAACGCAATGAAGGGGTTGTTTTTATTGATGAAACTTAAATCAACTAATCAAATGAATGCTTCTGTGGTCATTTTTGAAGTACATAGCAAATTAACGTTATCGTAATAAAACCATGATTGGAACTCTTCATGTGCTATAAAAAAAGTACAAATATCGATTATTGTCTACTAAAGTGTGCTTGAGCAAAACTACAATTGTTCAGCTAATGTATCCTTTTTTCTCTCAAAAGTACTTGAATACGTGAAAAAATAGATCCACGATACGATCGATAATCCATCCAAACCCTCCCCCTCCTTATCCAATCCACTCCATCCCATCCCCCCCCTCAAAATGGGTATCGTATATCAATGCCCTTTTGTATCTGGTTCGCAAGTGCTAATCACATTAAATCATTTGCGGTATCAGAAACAGATACTGGGTACAACATCGTCGCGCTCTGCGGTTGTTCGGTTGGTGTTATTTTTTTTTGTGGTACTCACTAGCACTAACTAACTTGTAATCATTTGCCCGTGTAGTGTTGACCGGCGGGCGGGGACAATGCAGTGCCTTCCGGCACGATGGTACACACCGCCCGTGCACTGCATTGTAGGGCTGGCTGTCTGAACAAGTGCTCCAGCGCAGTACGCGCGGATGTACAAGACCCGGCGTAATCCCGTGTTGCGTCAGTGTCATTTGATTGTGGCAGATAATCCTTCATTCGTAGAATTAATGGGCGGTATTATCCTCCATCTTAATCCAGCGCAGTGGCGTTCTTTCTTCGCCCTTGCGAGAGGCGTACGATCACGGGAAGCACTGCAAGTAGGGTTTTCTTGCAAGGCACGCTAGATGCGATAGTAGTTCCACCGTAACCTCCCGAGGTTTTGTGTGAATGTGTGGGTCACCGTCATTCGTCCTTCGACGCGCGTTGGTGCAATGGTTAGATTTAAACTCTACCATGTACCGTGGAGGAATTTATTGGTACGGTGAGTTTTTACACCGATTTCCGCTGAATGATTTTGCACCGGGACGTCGGGCTGCTCTTACCGGCTCCGGCTCCGGAGTGGTTTCTTCCAAGCCAGTTAAGCCGCTTTCAAAAGGTACAGCAGTAGCCCATTAATTCGTTGGCAACGGTCACCCATGGCGGTTCGTGGCGGATAATTGAATTGGGGCGATTGAAAACCCCGCCGGAATAGAAATAGGTGCCCACGACTCACGGTGCTGATCCGGCTCCGGACGCAGGAAAACGAGTCATTTCGAGCTGAAGGAATTTCTGCGCTTGCACAGAAGGTAAGTTTATTGATTGCTTTTGCGGGACAAAAGTGCAAAGGTTTCCATCGCGCGGTTTCCTGTGAGCGAGCAGAGTAGTATGCTGTCTTCTTCCGTGCAGTACTCACTGTGGGCCTGGGGCTTCTCCGTTCGCTACCATGTGCCATAATCTGTTGAGGGGGTTAAACGGACACAGCATTGCGATAGTGACGATTGCAATTTCTACTTATAAGATACCTATTTTACCCCTTTCTATTCACAACTAACCATATTTCTGTAGTTTAATCCACGTGAGATTTTCCCATCCCTAGCGCCTCCAAAGCGCATAAAGAGGTTTACCTGCAACACCAGCAATTCCCTTTGTTGGTGCAGCCCATACCAACAGATGGATTGAGTTTCCGCTGATGCAAAACCCCATTCGTAGCGTGTGGGATTTCACAAACACACACACACACACACACACACACATATGCACAGCACTTTAATGATGCCTTTATTTTCTTCTCGCCTTTTTGCCAGCATGGGCGCCACGCTGCATCATCACGGCCACAGTCACGGGGGCGGTGGCGGACACCACGAGGAGCAAAACATCAACGTGCGCGCTGCGTTCGTGCATGTGCTGAGCGATTTTGTGCAGAGCCTGGGTGTGTTTATAGCAGCGCTGGTGATTTACTTCAAGCCCGAGTGGAACATCATCGATCCGATCTGCACGTTTCTGTTTTCGGTGCTGGTGCTCGGGACGACGCTTGCCATCATGCGCGATGCAATTGTGGTAAGTGAGGAGGGTGGGAGGGGGGGGGGGGGTGGGGGGTTTACGGACAGCTGAAAAGGGTCAGGACACAGGCCGCATTGTTTACTAATCGTTTGCCGCTTTACCAATCACTGGGCGTCTCCATCAGCTGTTACGATATTACAAGCAATTGCTCGCTAAATGGGTAGCGTTTGACCGAGATGCTTTTCTCACTGATGGCTTGTTCACTGTGCTTAAATCCAGTAAAAAGGCAATTTATGTTCAAACTCTTAAATTTCAGAAAACTTGTGAAAAGATGTACATAATTCTGGAGTGGCGTTTTACTCGAGTTTTTCGACTTTTGCTGCAGACTTGTATCATAAACACTGTCATAAGTGTATGCAAATGGTTCAAATGACCTAAACAATCGACAAAGCGTACCAACAAATGCATCCTACTTCCTCATAGTTTCTTAACTGAGTTGCATGACAACACTCTGCTGCTTCTGCAACCAGTAGCATAATCTTTAAATTCATTGTAATGCGCCAATTATTCCATACTGTACCGTTTTGATTTAAATTATGAACAGCTTCAAACTCTGGATAATCATCATGTTTTTATGGCATTTCTTCATATACAGGCCCTGGATATGCCGATTTTTAATTATACATGATCTGCAGGGCGGTCCCATGCTACAGTCGTCAACTCGAACGACTCAATACAGGGTTTTCCAGGAGTTCTCATAGCTGTGGGACACTTTGTTGCCTCCTTCTTACTTGAAATGAACTTAATGTAATGCGAATTGGACTCTATAGCACCCTTGTTGGACAAATCCAATAGCAATTTTCAAGGAGCCTGTTCAAAAAGCGAGCCATGTAGTCCAATTTCCATCATATGAAGTTCATTTCCCATAAGAAATAGTCCAGGAAGTGTCCCACAACTAGGAGAACTCATGGAAAACCCTGTAACATGCCCGGCATGGGTTTAAACCCAGAATGGACCGTCCCCCCGTAGCAAGGATTGACTATCCGGCTACGTAGTAATGAATTAAGTCTCGAAAGCCTGTATAGGCTGGCATGTTCACGTAGGACGTTACGCCAAATAGAAAAAGAAGAAGAATGATTAGCATGGATGTGCTAGGATTGATTAAAAATGTGTCTTACTCCTAGTAGTGCCTGTTGTCACGGTAAATAAATATGTTCTGTCAGTCAGTTCATCGCTACAGCCATTCTTATCAGTTTTGTTTGTAAGACCGTCGTCCTGTTGTTCCAGGAAGACATTGATCCTCAGAACTGGGTGTCCAGACCTTGCGCAGAGGCCATGCTAATCTTCTCTGTATCGTTCCAATTTTAGTATATGTCGAGCCGAAGCTAGCACTGGGTTTCCAGACCTTAAGTAAGCTATAAACACCAAAGTGGTACGACGACATTTTGAGGATTTTGAATTTCATGATTTGTTTATCAAATTTGTAACCTTTGCTTTCGTAAAGTGAATTATGCAGAAGTTTGAGCAATTGACTTTAAATTAGAAAATATTACACTTAAAAAGGGTCCGTAACTTGAGGTAATACGGTATTTGTTAGCACACAATTTCTAAACTTTAATTGTTTAAAAATCCATTGCATACTTGTAGGAGTGTAGTACGGTCGGTTGAGGCAAATCTTCCGCTAGATCGAAATATTTCAAAAGCGATCGGAACGTTTTAATCAAACATTCCATCGTATCATTATCGCAAGCAAATTTATTCAATACAATTTTCTCCCAACTTGTCATGATTGAGTTGGGCAAAAGATTTGACTGCATTCAGGAGTAAATTGAGTTGAGATTCAAATCGATTGGAAAAGCCGCTCTCGCTTTCTACTGGTTCATTCAATTTTCTTCCTAGTTGGGATCCAACCCCCACACCACACGCGCACACGCATCTTTGTATCGCTTAATTTGTTCGTAACTTTTCGATCGGCTGTACCGTTTCCTGGTTTTCTGGTTGGATTTTTTGTTGTTGTTGTTGGTTCGAGCGATTTTATCAATCGGCTAGTAGTAAGCCTTCGGAATTGAGATAACAGTGAAGCCGAAACGACGGTGGCCCTTAAACAGGAGGGTGGAAACAAAAAAACTCCCGTCGAAAAGCTGCTTTGCTGGTTCGGCAATGTTTTACTTTAACCTCATATTACACACTCACACAGCTGAAGCAGAGGCAGAACATCCTAATGAATATTGTATTTCAATTTGAAACAGTTAAGCCACCATCTTGGTTTTGGTTCGCTTCCGCCCGAGCTTCATAATTTTGCCTCAGCTTAGGGCACACATCCCGTGTGCTCGGCAGCAGTACCTGGCCGCGCCCATCGGGAAAGGTCCGCCGGTGCGAGAAAGGCTCAATAAAACGGGAACCGATTTAAGGTTGCACACTTACTTACTGATTTTATTTCCATTACCAACACAAGTCCAACACGCCCCAACACGAACGGCTCGGCCAAAACCGCGAGCGGTGATGGTGCGTTAGCGCGTTGGCCATGGTTTTTTTTCTCGGCGCCAATTTCCACCGCTAGGCCCTAGTTATGTTTCTTTACTGGTCTCCGTACCGTTTACTTGGGGAAGGTTTTTACTCTTTCCACCACCATCAAGCGCGCTTTTCCGTTCGTTGTGCTCAATCGCGAAGGATTCTTTAACCACTTTTCTGGAATCAGCACCGCCGACATCGTCCCATTCATTCCATTCAGCCCCACCGGAAAACACTTCACACTTACTCACGCACTTTATTTGTTCGTTTCCCCCGCTCGGTGGCAATGTTCTCGTATCTGTACCAACCCCCTTCTTTCTCCCTTCCCCAGCTTCATGTGTTGGCGAGATATGTCGGTTGCGCTATTATCATAGCCTTCCTCTTGCGCCTGATCTTCTTTTACATCCCCTTCATTCCCCCTTTTTTCTTTCACAGGTTCTTATGGAGGGCACCCCGAAGTATCTCGATTACACCGAAGTTATGCAAACGTTTCTGCAAATTGAGGGCGTCGTAAGAGTACACAATCTGCGCATTTGGGCACTCAGTATCAACAAGATAGCGCTCGCTGCTCATTTAGCTGTAGGTAAGCAACGAGCAACACTCCGCGTCCGCGCCGAGTGCGATATTGTGTTTGTGGGTTCGCTTGTTAGGGTTGTTTTGGGGGGGATGGTACTTAGTTGATGCTTTCTGCGAAAAAAAGGGGTCGACATTTTTATAGGGCAGGCAGGGTTAGTGGGAGCCCCGTGTTTTGGAACGGTCTCGTGTTTAGTGATTAAGTGATATTTACTCTTGAATATGTGGGATATGCTAGAGATTGGAAAATGTTTATTATTTTTGAATTCAATTAAAAGGTCAATTAAAAGTTTAATTTGGTGAATATGGTATTAAAATTCTAAGTGCAAACTATTGAATGTTTTCAAACGGGCATTACGCTGCCGCCTCCCTTATTAATACATTGGCATATTGAATTTTATCCAAGTAAATGAAGACGCTAGCGAACAGTTGTTTGTTTCAGTATTCTTTTTTATGTAAATTTTTCAAATTTGTGTTGGGTTTTCAAGTAAAATTCAACACAAAATCACCGTCAAAATGTCCTTTTTGAATTCATGTAACAGTCTAATACTAATTCTAATAAGAGAATAGATTTGTTTCTAACTGAGATTTAATTTGATTTAATCCAGTTAGGATCAATGCATTTTGTGTGCTAATTAAAAGAGAAATTGATTGATTACCAAGCATTCAATGTGCATTTACTGTCAATTATTGCTGTTTTTTTTAACACAAGTTTAAGCAGTTTTTCTTAGGAAAAATTTACTTATTATTGCGTAAAAGATTGGATTAACATTGAACTTAGAATATCATATTTTTAGCTAATGACTTCGCTTTAAATATTTGGGCTATTCATTTTAATTTAATTTTGCTACCAAGCTTTTTTATATTAGTTACTGATATTAGTAACCTTAGAATAAGTCTACATTTTGATATTATGTGCGTTAAATGTAGAATAAGTCTACATTTTGATATTATGTGCGCTTTTTAAAATAATTCTCCTTCCTTTCAGAGCCAACGACAAACACCGAGCTCGTACTGAATAAAGCCACGGAAACGGTTCATGCAAAGTATCAATTTTTCGAGACGACGCTGCAGATCGAAGTATTTCAACCGGATATGGAAGATTGCAATCAGTGTTCGAATCCAGTTTAGTGTAAAGCACGTAACGCGGAGCCAACGCGTTACTCGGTTTCAGAGTAAGCCACCAACCGGACGATCAATGAGAAATAAAAGAAACTATTGTAAAAATGTTAAAAAAGCATCATCGCTTATTGATCGTTGCATCCCGAGCGAACATTGCGCGAGTAAAAGAAATCATGCGAAATTTAACAGAAAGGTAAATTTTGTAAATACGAAGACATCTTTCCTGATATTTCTTTCTGCATTCCTTAGGCTGAAATCTACAAATTGAATTAAATTAAAAGGAAGAAAAAATCTTTTCCATTATGGAAAATGGATCATTACAAACCCAAACACCAGGGATTGACCCACAATGACCGACAGTTTCTCTGATGTTCGGCAAAGATACGGCAAAGTGACCCTTTCCAGCAGTTGCTACGGGGAAACAACATCACGGCCCCAGAAGAAAGCTTCCCTTACGCCACTTCCCGGAAGGAGCGAAACCGATTCCGCCTTTTGTTTGAAGAAACATGATTTTTCCTGCGAACGAAGAGAGTGCTTGAATATTTATAATGTCTAGCACGAACGGGAGAGGGCGGGTTTAGCGCGATGAAAACGGTCAGACCCCCCCCCCCCCCCCCCCACCAGCCATGTGGTGGTGGATCGTTGCGGTGTGCGGATGGATGGTCGGCTTTTTCAACTTTTGCCCCGGCCCCTAATTGGTGGCACGGGATTGGCATTTCGTATTCAGCACGGGCTGCCTACCGACGCTGGCCGATGTGCAATGCTCATTTCTCAATCTGAATGATTAATTTCGCCTATTTGTGCTGGTAGGATGTCTTTGGCGTTCGTCTGCTGGCACTGAGTTCGTCTTTGGTGGTGTGTTTTTTTCTTCCTTTCTAGCGCTGTCGGGGCTTGTGGCGTTGGCGCCACTGCCTCGATTATACTGTGACGCCCTGAGACCGAGCGATATAAGATTCGGATTGTCTTCACACGATTTGTAAGTTGAGTCATTCTGCAGATTGTTCTTTTGTCGCTGTTTCGCCACCGTTGGAAGGCCAGTGGAACGGGGTCACTAAGGGGGCATCCGCCGCAGTTAAGCAAGTTGGGCGGAAGTTAATGGAAAAGTAGTTATTTTCAATTTGCTTAACTACCAGCGGGCAGACCACAGAGTCCGGCCAATGGGATGATTGTTGATGGGTGGAAGTGAGCAGGAAGGGGAAGGGCTGGGAACGCTTTTTGCATAAAAGCTGTGGCAGACGGCAGCATGGAAGAAGATTCATAAAAATGGCAATCGCGAATGTTTATGACTGTTTTCTTTTTAAGCGACATCGCTGCTTTTACAAATCGGAACGCGATTGTTTGGGCCCCCCAAACGAATGATGTAAACGAGTTTTTTTTTCTTGTTGGAATGTGGAATGGGCAGAAGTTTGCATATTGCCATCACAAATGGATTGTTATCATTATGCAGCGGATTGCATAAAGTTGTTGACGGCGCTCAAATGCAGTTGGGCTATGTGAGAAATGAAATAATATTTTGAGTGCATTCAAAATGAGCCATGCTAATGAAAGAGATTGCTTTTAGAAATTTGCTGTTCTTTTGGAACAAAATAAGTTATTTGTTTTTTTAATTTCTAAACAATCAGTGATCTTTTTTAAATTAATTTAACTTTAACAACCTTTTTACTACACTTTGGTTCAGCTTCATAATTTAAACAAGTTAAATAGAACCTTGAGCCGGTCTCGTGTTATAGTCGTCAACTCATACGACCTAACAACATGCCCGCCATGGGTTCAAGCCCCGAATGGGTCGTGTCCTCATACGTAGGACTTACAGGCAGGCCTTAACCAACAAAAGTTGATGTGTCAAAGAAGAAGAATAAAAATTTGAAAAAGAAAAATATGAATAAGAAGAATAAGAAGAAGAACAAGAAGACGAAGAAGAAGAATAAGAAGAAGAAGAAGATGAAGAAGAAGAAGAAAAAGAAGAAGAAGAATAAGAAGAAGAAAATGGAGAAGAGGTAGGAAGACGAAAACCGAGAAATAATGATAAAAAGCAAGATTAATTTAAAAAATTAACAAAATAAGGCAATTTATTTGCGTGAAGAAAACAGATAGCTGTAGCGAAAAAAAAAACTAGAAAACAACTCCGCGTTGCATCGAATCTTTCAAGTTGACCTGAAACTGAATCACTAGTATCTAAAGATTGAAGCATTTCAATTTCTTGCTTTCCTGTCTTTTATGCCCCTTCCCGCCATCTTCGCGATAGGCGACCTCTCTATATTCCCACCGGGCTAACTCGATATGACCATTCCTCAAAAAGACCCATTCTTTAAAGCTCAGATTGCATTTAATTCATACTATCATTTGTTCGATTTTAATACTCCTTTATCCCTATTCCGTTCTCGTCTTCATTCTTCCTCATCCTTATCCTTTCCGTAGTAATTAAGTAACATTGTTAAGCCCTCGAGGTGGACATTTGTAGAAGTAGATAAATAAAAAAAAAAAAATAAAATGAAAATTTAAAGCTCTTTTGGATCAAACTTGAATATAATTAAATTTAAACTAAAAGTATTTTTTGTTGCTCTTGCAGACTATGTAGGCTAGTTTAACAAAAAAATTACATTTTGTGCTTTGCCTCTTTTCTTAATTTATAATAATTTTTTATTCATACTATAAATTGTTATATTTATTTATAATTTATAATAACAAAGCAATAATCGTTGATGAATAAACCGTTTGGACTATAGAAATATACATTTTTGAGTTTTATAAATGCTGTGAAACCCCATTTTAAATAGAACATGTTACTGATTATGATCTAGAAAGCTTGGCATATAAATACCATTCATAAAAATATGATAGTATTTAAAACATTTGCTTAAATTTCCAAAATACATAAAAAAAACCTTGACAAACATGTGCGAACGATGGTTTATGCGTTTTATTTCCTAAAACTCAACACAACAATACACTTGAAGAAGTTTATTAGCGCGAGCAGTTTGTCGGCAATGAAGGAAAAGATTAATAAAGCTCCTTCCGTCAGTTGGGAAGGACACAAGGGAAGGAAAGAAAGGAAGCAGCCCGCCCGTGGCAACAGTTTTCATTTCAATCGTTTCCGTCCACAAAAGCTGAACTGATCGTAAGACTCAAACTGCTTACGTCGCACGATGTCCTCCCATCCCTTCCAGCCCCTCCTCCTGTGTGCAGTGAGGCATCGCGCTTGCAGTCCGGCATGCGAATACAGGGTTTACCAAGTCAATTTGCGATGTGAGCTGCACAATTCATCTCACTTGAGACGTATTTCTATTCTGACGTGCTACTTCATTTGGCCCGATATAATTTTCTATTCCGCCGCATTCATTTTCATCCATTATATGAAGCCTTTTCACAGGGGATGTTAGCTGGAGCCGTCCGCGATGTTTACATTTTTTCAAAAATAAATTTTTGGGCTTTTAGTGCTGATTTGTGATACAAGTATGTTATTTAACAAAGAAGAGAAATTTATCTTTGCTCCGCTGTAGCATTCTAGCCGAAAAATGGATTATTCGTTGAGATATTAGCAGTTGAACCTGCTCAGTCAAATCTGCTAATAACTCAATGAATAACCCATTTTTCGGCTAGAATGCTACAGCGGAGCAAAGATAAATTTCTCTTCTTTGTTAAACAACATACTTGTATCACAAATCAGCACTAAAAGCCCAAAAATTTATTTTTGAAAAAAATGTAAACATCGCGGACGGCTCCAGCTAACATCCCCTGTGAAAAGGCTTCATATAATGGATGAAAATGAATGCGGCGGAATAGAAAATTATTTCGGGCCAAATGAAGTAGCACGTCAAAATAGAAATACGTCTCAAGTGAGATGAATTGTGCAGCTCACATCGCAAAGTGACTTGGTAAACCCTGTAAAGCCCGCCTTCCTCAACCCCCACAGGCCAAACGCGGAAAGAAACGCGACGCAAAAGTGTAAGAAAATTGATAGCGTTTCATCTTGTTGTTGCGATAAACAAAGTTTCCCCGCGCAAAGCTTTCACCCACGGGTCCCTGACGTCCTTCTGTCAGTCTCTAGAGCGAACGAAGGCGACGAATTTAGGAGGGCAGCAGCAATGGATGGATCGGCGTGGTGGTGCACGCGCGCGATAAAATCACTTATCACCGTTGTCAGTCACGTGCCACGGTGCTCCGCCACGTTTCCTTGTGAAGCCCCGTCATGGGAAACGAAATTGATTCGATTCCTTGATAGCGCGACACACATTCGTCGTCGTCGAGATTAGTCTCGCTGCAGGAACGCTTTTGGCGCTTTGGCGCGTGCGGTGCAAAAATGGATCGCTGCATGCACGTGCGCACGTACTTTTGCGGGAAGGGTGAGTGTGTAGCAATGGGATTCGATTTGTTTTTCGATTCCAATTCCCCATAACCGGGCTCCCTCTCCCTTTGGGAGGGTGTGTTGTTTGCGCTTCCCTCGTTCAAAGCGTGTTCAATTGTGGTGCGAACGGAGCGAACGTTTGTTGGACAGGACAAAATTTCAAAGGGCCACCACGGGGCGAAGTGTCTTTCGTGGCGTGGGAAAAACAAAGCAGCATCTTTGGTGCAGCCGGAATGTCCCGGGCGCAAATTTCACCCATTCCCAGAAGTAATCTGTGAAGTTGGGCGAGCATTGTTGGGCCAAAGCCCCATTTTGCGGTTGCCCCAGTGAGGAGGGAGTTTTGGGGTTCCAGCGAATGGGACGATTTGTTTCGAGTCGCGTCGCCCGGCTCGAGAGACACGTCGACGTGGGGACGTCGTAGTTCGTCGGGCACCTGTGGCAAATTTGCCGCTCCGCATGCAGATGGCTCCGACCGGTGGTGGGGGAAACTTCACGAGAAATAAATTAATTTTCCATCGAACAGAATCAATCTCACGTGTGTGTGTTCATCCAAAAGGGTTGAAAACTTGGACGACAAACCAGCACCGTCGATTAACTCGTGTGAAGTTGAAAATCTTACGCTGCGTTCATCGAGCGCAGGTAATCAAAAGTTGTTCGTTCGCACCCATTGCGTCCTGCTCGTTTGCGACATAATAAACTGGGCGCTGTCGGGATGAGGCACTGCGGTGTTCATCCGAGCCATAGACACACACACACACGTGCAGGCATGTTCGCTCGGTTGTGATTTTCTAATAAGGTTAAACATTAATTGCAATTCCTCTTCCGACCGCAGCTAACAGCGCGCTTGCTGCTTAAACGTTACGTGTACTGAGCTTTACCTGCGTGAACGCTGCCACGGTACGTGCAGTTCCGTGCATTCACCGTCGGATAGGGGGATACGGGAGGATACACTGAAGTGTAGTTGGCAGAATAGAACAAGTTATTAAGGGTTTGCGAAGATCTGGTGCTGTGTTCCGGTATGAGCGGCCAGACTAATTGAAGGAAACAAACAACAATGTAGAACTCGGCTCGGCACGCTCTAACAGGAGGCTCAGAGAAACCCCTTCCCTGACTAACACATTCGTTCAATTCCGACCTATGGGTTTGATGTTCGAAGCTCAATGGGTTGCGCTGTCTTGTGTGCCCAGGCAGGGTAAATTGACAGTGAGGCATTTTTCTTCAGCCTTGAGTGTGCTTCAAACTTCCACCCAGCAAGCACGCCGGTGCAGTACAGGATTGCTTGCAATTGAATTGTTCGCCCGACAAACATTGCGGATTTAGTTGTAAACGCAAGGCTTGAAAATAAGTCTTCTCAAACAGTGGATTGTAAGTTTCAATCCGTTTTCTGCTGTTTATTGTGTTTGTTACTTACCATACGACTACAAACAAAAGTGAAGATGCGAGTTTTTCACAAGGGAATTGGCCTTATACACCAATGCTTAGATTGACACACAGAAAGAAACCCCGTTGTTACTACATTTTCAAATGAAACAAAAACAAATCATCTCACTCATGGTCAGGAACACTGTCTCCAAATGACTTTGCCGAGCATGCAAACTGTTTTGATGCACTAAAGTGGCCCCGTGTACGTACGTACCGAGTACCTTTCGCTACCGCGGCATCTCCTTCGCTGGTAGAAACTGCGTCGTTCGTCGTCTCCTATTACTCACTTCACCTGTCACGGCCGGTTGGCGAACAAATATTCTACTTGTGCCGTGCCCTCTCTTTTATTCAAGCTGAAGAAACACGGAAAATGGTACTTCTTTCGCAACCCCATTGCCGACGCCACCGACACATCGTTGCCTGCGTTGTCGCGGAATTCTTTTGCGTTGCAACCATCCCGTGGTCCCAGTGCATAGTGCACCACAGCTCAACACAGTGACAGATGAAACACTAAGCTGGAAGAGCAATTTGATTCCATTTTCTACGAGCGGGCGAGAGCGTTCGTTCGCGGCACACGTGGCTCACTGTTCGCCTACCGGCAGTGGCCCGAGAAGTTCAAGGATAATAAGAGGAACGTGACGCATCGGGACGGAAGTGCATCGTGTAGCTCTGTGTGTGGGCTTCCTTTTTTTATGTCTCGGTTTTCGGTTGTCTATGCTGGTAGTAGTGCCGGGCGTAGTTGTTTGTGGAGTATGTTTCAAGGTTGCGGTCGGCATCATGCCATGATGCCGCGCACTCTTGACTTTGGGCATGATAGATATGAGAGGCGGTGAAGATACAACCGTGTGAATAGAGTGAAGAGCGGCCAATCTGATAGTAGGGACGGAATTTTAGGTCGGCAAAGGGAGAGGCAGGGGTTGAGATGGTACTTTTGTCGGGAAGGATGTAAGCTTATTAGTTTCTTTGCTGAGAGTGCGCTCAACGTTGAACTTTTGTGCAATTGAATAGCTTTTTTGTATGTGTGTGTCGAATTAAAATATTACATTACTTTTGTAAGGATTGGGAGTGCAAGTATGTTACTTAATTTTGTAAGGAACGGGAGAATATAGGAAAAATTTAGGACAAATTTTTAAGATTGGGATTGTAGTTGATTTTCTTCATTTTAACTTTTTTTGTAAACATTAATCAAATTATTGTCCCTTATTTTAATGTTTAATTCTTTAGTTATACAGCTATTAACAATCTTTGCTTCTGAATTGAAGTTTTTATGTTTTTCAATTGATTTTAAACCATTATACAAACAAAATAAAAACAAAGAAGAAGAAAGTCTTCACAAACCAACACGTATAAAACGGCAAAATTTTCGTTCAAATGAATAAAGTTGATCAAAAAAACTAGCAGAATTTATATTAAGCGGTCCATCCATAAGTTACGTGACGCAATCTTTTTTATTTCCTTCGCCAAATTAAAAGGAATGTAAAACTGAAATGTTTCTGGAATTTCTTTATCACACCTTTTAAACATGTATTCCAATGAAACGTGTAAAACATAAACCCATAACTTGGGTGTATATTTTTTGTTATTTTATTCTTTTGATAAAAAACTGGTTTTATTGTTGTTATAACTGATTTAAAGTTTTTAAAAGTTAATAATATGCAGCTGTTGGAGCATTTCATTTTTTTTATTAAATTTACACAACTTCTAGCTCTAGCCATTCTTACTAAAGAACGAAAATAAAGGTTCCTTCCTTCCCTTAAGCCTGAAAGTGTTACGCAATTTATGGGTGTCATGTATAAAATATCGCAAAATTTCCCTGTTTTGAATCAATGATTCTTTGTCGTTTGTAACATCTGAAAATTGTACAAAAAATGATGATTTTTCTCATAGTGTATAAAATTGCATAATCGAGCAAACCACACATCTTCAATTAGAAGTAATGTTTGAGCAGTTTCGGCTATTGTAGCTTCAAAATGCTGACCTACGTCCCTGATGCAGCTTATAACGCACTGAAAACGGCACCAGTTTGAAGTCAACAATTGCAAACGTAAGCACTCGACTAAAGTTGAAGCACCTTGCACAACACGGTGCAGGATTGCCACACGACTGGTTAGGCACCGTCTCGCAACACTGTGCATCTTGTGTTCATTGACCTGTTTTGATGAACACAGTGCGGTTTTTAACTTTGATCATTTTCGGGGCTAGTATTTCGGAGCCGCAGCGAGGTCGTCCAGCAGAACGGGCGTGACCGCTCGTATCCTGTTTCCTTCCCACCTGGAGCTGACCTTCCGGAGGAAGAGCCTTGTATAGCATCACAATATCCGCCGGTGGTGTTTTTTGGAAGTAGTACGCTCCACTACACGTTCGTTCCAGGGAAAATGGTGAATAGTGAATGCTGCTCGCTGGCTTCATCCTTGCTTCTGCATCTTGTTACAAAATATTTTCCATTCTTTCCCGCGTAGTTAACGGTGCGTCAAAAACGGTTTCACAAAAGAGCTTTACACGAGAATCGCTTAGCGCTCGATATGCCAGGTGGTATTCCGTGTATAGTAAGAAAAAGCGGGAGAGAAAGAGAGAGAAGAAGAAGGTGGGAAAGGTAAAAAGCCGGACCAACGTTACCGAGAAAGCAGGAAACCGGAAACAACATCTGACTGTGGAGTGTTGCTCAAAAACCTTCACCAGATCCGACACATCACACACACACACTCACGTGCAGAGTGGTCCCTTCTTCACTTCCCGGGCCGTTGTGTACGGTTGTGGTGGTGTATAGTGCTATGTAACTATTCCAACTTCAGCGAACTTTCGTCGGAAATCGGCTAGTGTTCCGTAGCGCACGAACGGAAGTGAGCGTGTACTAGTTGTTCCCGCACGAAGTGCGCCTAGAGGACCGTGCTGGTGTGAATGTTTTTTATGTATCACCTCACCCGGTGGTTGTGTCCGGGCTTTCGTCACCGGCCTTGGTCCCGGTTCCGCATTCTTCTTGTGCACATGGCACAAAATCACTTTCCTGAAATTAGATTCCGAGCTGTAAACAGCGCCCCACGTGATGGTTGTATGCAAGAAAATTCAAGACACTGTGCACGGGACTGTACAGCAAGGAGGAAGGAACGATTGCGTGGCAACACGTTTGCCGGCATGGGCGTGCTGGATAATTCATGTGGAAAATTGATTTCCCCTGTCGATGTTAAAATTACAGGGTACTTTTTAATTACCAGTATCACTCGAAAGAAAACGTAACACACACGTTGCAAGTGGTGACTAAATTAAGAAAAGCGGGGACCAATTACGACAAACAGGTGATGGATTGCTATCGATTGCCAAGAAGAAGATAGTTTTAACACCTGAAAAACAAAAAGAGTTGTGAAATAATTGTACAGTCTGTTAGTGTTTCTCAAGACAAACGATTAGTTGAATTTTACTTCTACCTTGAGACGACATTTTAGATTGAAACTTTCGTGAGAGTTTAACGGTATGCTTGTTGCCTAACATTGCGTAACACTAGGGATTGTTATTGTGTAATCTATCTCACTTATAAATTAAAATAAAGAAATAATACATGAACTTGATTGATTCATTTATGGTTTTGCGTGGTTTACGATTCCTGAGAAGTGCAATCACTTCTGCTAATTGGCTTTGCACCATAAGTTATTACAGAAAATTCTAACATTCGATTGTATCGCTTAACTAGTACTTCATACGCTCAGCCAGTGATATGGCCCAATTGAGAGGATGGAGAAGCATGGGGCAGGAGAACAGGAGACTGTCCTTATAATCTGCTGATATCGTACGAAATGTGAGCTCTATGGCACACTGTCCCCCCGAAGATCCTCTATGGACACAAGTCTCGAATCATCCGAGCAGAGGATGCAAGCGCTCTACCAGTGTTAGAATGACGCATTCTACTGATCATATTTGCCAATTCGAGCATGGTGAGTGAAGGTGAAGAATGATAGTGGCAAAGGTTTGACAGCGGCAGCGGCAGGAAATCATCAGATCTACACAAGCTGCAAAGGAGCACAGCAAGTTCGATGGACCAGGTGAAGCTAAAGCTGTTGAAGATCGAGAGCACAGTAAAGCAAACTGAAAGAAAGAGAACTTTAAGGATAGAGAGAGAGAGAGAGAGAGAGAGAGAGAGACAGAAAAGAAGAAAAGAAGAAGAAGAAAAAGAAGGAAGAGAGAAAGTGTGATCCAAAGAAGTATTTTCTTCTTCTTCTTTGACACAACAACCTTTGTCGGTCAAGGCCTCTACCACTAGTGGGTCACTTGGCTTTCAGTGACTTATTGATTTACCCATAACAGGATAGTAAGTCCTATGTATAAGGGCACGGGCCATTCTGAGTTTGAAATCATGGTGGACATTTTTATTAAGTCTTTCGAGTTGACGACTGTACCACCAAACCAATTGCCTAAGAAGTATACTACAGAATTACGTTTGAATAGTGTGGCTAATGATGACTGACTAATGATGATAGTAACTAATGATTTTTACTTCCTCCTATCGTTGAATGTTGTTACCTATTTCAGCTTTATTTTTTGTAATTTATCTGTTTGTTGGTTCTTTCTCTTAATTTTCTTAAGATGTTTAACATTTCATCTGTACTGATTAGAAGGTTTTGCAGGTGAAACTAGGTGGAGATGGAACTAATCTGAACTAACAAGCTATCGTTTGTGGTTAGAACTATTAATTTACCTTCCTATGATCTGTGTTGTGCTAATGTCTTTGTTATGTTTGCATGCTATTGTAAGTATAATGCTGTTTGCCTGCACGGTATCATGTGCGATCGTTGGATATCTTCAGCGCGTCTAGGGTCGTGGGAATAAGCACGTGTGATGGTTTTGACTCTACGCAGCGTGTGCAATGTGGGTACCAGTGCGATATCCGAAACACCCGCCTTGGGAACATATGGACATACAATTTCAAAGCATGATGCTAAAGTCTAGATTAAAATCTTTAATGCTTTCTGATTGGATGGTTACATGCATTGTAGATATGGTTGGCTAAAGCTAACAGACAAAGCTATTAATCGCACAGTACAATTTTGAAGCATCATAGTAGCTTCTGTACTGTGTTATCAGTGCGTTGAAAAAACATTGCACAGCTATACAGCTCAAAGTTCCACCAACATGTCGCACAACAAACCAAACACACTGCAACGTATCGTACCGCCCCTTGCGCGTCGCTTGAAAAAGTGAAAGTAAGCCGGCATCGAAGTCTGCACCCACTGCGGCGGAATCGCTGCACGTTAGACTTGGGCGATCGCTGGCTACAGCAAGCGACGAACCCTCCCACCTTGCCCGTTGTCCGATCAAGACACGCACACACACACGTTGTTTGTTGTGCGTTTCGTGGTGTGGTGCGTTATTTTGGTTTTCGTTCACTCGCTCGCTCGCGTGCGATCGGCCTTTTCATTACATAAGTTCTTGTGTGCGTCTTATGCTCCGTACGGTCCGCACGGCCGGCGTTTCAGTCGCTTGGGCACCATGCTGGAACGCGGAACGATAACGCTGCTGGGGCTGTTGCTGGCGCTCGTCTCGTCAGCTGATCGGTGGGCCGTGCTGGCATTTCGCAAATCGTTTGAAGGTTAGTTCAGTGTGTGTGTGTGAGTGTGTGGTTAGCAGTGGTCTAACCACACCACACGAGGAAGTGCGCTTGGAAAGAATCCGTAACGGGAGTAGTGCCAAGGCTACAACACAGCGATTGTACAAGTGATTCCACCTTTTCCCCTTTCTACTCGGTAATCGGTTCGTTTTTGGCTTCCATTTCAGAGCTCAGCGTTCATACACTTCCCGATTCCGGTTCACTCGAGGGTAAGTAAAGAAGACAAAACAAAGCGATAAAGTAACCGATCAATTTCTCCTTCTCTTTGCAGATTGTTCACTGCGTTTGCAAAAGCTAGCTCATGATGAACCACCGGCAGCACCGTTGGAAGAGTTTCCATCCTATTCCCGCGAGTTCGCTCATCTGGCTGCGATAGGTTGGAAGTCCAAGAGTGGTGACGACATTGAGTGGCGTTGCAGTGGTAGTCTTATAGCGGAGAACTTTATTCTAACCGCTGCACACTGCACGCAGGATGAAGGGTTAGTGTCCGGGTGCAGTGTTCCGAATGTGCCGGAAAGAACTGATTCCTATCGTTTTTTTTTGCAGCGTTGAACCCACCGTGGTACGTATGGGTGATCTCGATCTGTACAGCGCCAAGGATGATCGTTATGCGCAGCAGGTAGAGATAGCGGAAATTATCCGCCATCCCGAGTTTAACTTTAGCAGCGCGTACCACGACATAGCGCTGCTACGGCTAAATAAATCCGTGACGTAAGTGGGGTCCGCCACGGGTGCCTTGTGTCTGTCTCTCTGGGACGGCACAAGCGAACGCACGCAAACAAGCACCAACAGCCACCCAATTAACCGGTTTTATCCATTGGCTGTTGTGTTTCAGTGTCACCGACTTCGTCACACCGGCCTGTCTGTACACGAACGATTCCCTAACATTCGACAAGCTGCAGGCTGCGGGCTGGGACTTTTGTGAGTAAACGCACCGCCGGTAGGGTTTGGAAGGTTTTGTTGCATCTGATTTTTATGCCCTGGGTTTGCTTTTCTTTTTTTTTTTAGATGCAGAAGTATCGCCACCGATTCTAACTATCAAGCTCAATCCGATCAATCAAGATCGCTGCAAGTTTTGGTACCGCGACAATAAGGAAGCGTTCCGAAAGGGCATCAACCGGATGCTGATGTGTGCGGGTGATGAGCAGCTTAAGAGCTGCCCGAGCGATACGGGCGGTCCGCTACAGGTGAAGCTGTTGTCCAGCTCTCGGTACACGCCGTTCGTTGTCGGCGTGTCGGCGCTCGGTGTGCCGTGCGGTGCAACAACGCCCGGTGTGTATGCGAAGGTTCCGCACTACATTCTGTGGATTGAAGCCGTGACGAAGCTGGTGTACCATCCGCCAGAGTGCGTCATTCGGCACATCTCCCGGCGGGAGCTGGACACATCGCTCGTTGCACCGGAATTGAAGGTAAGGCAGAGTGATTGCAGTTGGTCGGAAGTGGTGGAATGAAATTGAAGTGCAAGTGGAAATCAGTTCAGTGATATTTGCAGTGAATTATGATGTAATTAAGGTCAACTCTTTCTTAATTTTACCATTTTTAAACAATTGGAGTAAGCATTTTACTCCTTTTTCAATGTAAACTTTAGTTAGCAAACATCACAGGTGTGTTTGAGCAGTTTGAAATTAAAAAAAAACTTGAATCAATGTTTGACTGTTAACAATAATTTAAAATCCGTTGATAGACAACGAACCCTTTATTATTCCTTAAAGTTATTTGATACACAAACAAGTTTTACCATACCTGTTCGTCCGTATATTGTTCCCTACATTATGCTACGTATCAGTTACTAGATTATGTTGCAATTTAAAACCTCATCAAAATAGCTATCAAAAATTCAGCCAGCTGTAAAAATAGAGCTGTTGGAAGAGAATGGTTGTTGATTCATTGATGGTGAACAGTTCGCAGAATAGAAAGTTGCACACCTTGCCATCACCCTGCGCTCTCTGTAATAGAATGAGGATGAGTGTTGGATGTAATTTGAACTGCTTTGCTGTAATGCTTTTGGCAATGCCGAGATTCACATTTACAAAGATCTAGTGTAATTCAATTGAGCCGTGCGGATAAAATCCTGTATTTAAAGCCCAGGACAAGTTAGCTTCAACGGTAATGGCAAAAGACAATGAATGGATCGTGCCGGCGTACAACCCATCTTTCGTATCGAGTGTCCCGGTTTGCTGTGAAGGCAGCAACAATCCTCCCAAGACAGCAGTGCAGCAATCAAGTTGGTTTGATTTGAAGCGTTTCAAGACAACAGGGAAAGAAGAAAGAGATTCAATAGAACTCCTCCTCCGGGTTTCCCGTAATTAATTGAATTTATTTACTTCGGCTTGAGAAATTATAGCAACACAGGCGCACGGACACTCAATGAACGCACCAGTGACGTAAGAGAATTGTTGTTGATCTTTAATAGACACGCGCCCCGCACCTTCCCGTTCTCGCCCGTTTGCTTCCAGTGAAGTTCCCGCTGCTGTGGCCCTGGCGCACAGTGTAAACGAGAAGCAAACGATACGTAACAAATCGATCCCTTCGTTAACAGATTTAATGCTCGTTATGTTACGCTTCTTAAGCTTAGCTGTCCGACCAGTGTATGTGTGTGTGTGTGTTCAGTGTTGCTGCTGCTGGGATACGTACACACGTTAGACACGCGCCCACTAGACACTTCGCCGTGGTTGTGCATGCTGTGCTCACTCGACTCTCTGTGCTCTTTTGCAGACCACCGCCCTGGAAACTCATCTGACCGGCAAGAAGGGAACGGTCGAGGCAAATCCTTTGCGTGCTAAATTGCACGTATTCAAAGAATTTAAGGTTAGTTAAACAACGATATTTACTGGCACGGGTGGCTCTGGTGGCTGTGGGTACGACGCTGTCGGGCTGCAGTTCCCAGATCCTCCCCCCTCCTTCCTTCTGAGCAAAATGCAGGTACAGGTGTGTCCTGTACAAACATCTGCTCGTTCCGTCCCTGTCAGCAACGGCCAGCACACAGCACAGTGAGTCTTGAGCGTTTTCTGGTAAGGAGCTAACGAGAGCATCTTTTCGACTTTTCGTTGTACGATTTTTGCGGACCCCCCCTCAACACGGACGCCTCGATGCTGGTGCATTCCCGCTTCTGGACTTCAGTGTGCTGTGGGCAAGGATGGTGAGAACGTGGAGTGGCTTTGCGGTTGCACAATTGTTGCACAGGACTTTGCACTGACGTCTGCCCGATGCGTCAAGGATGTGTAAGTGGAAGCTCGTGGGACCGCAACCGAATCTTGGTTCCGGACAAATCCTGCCACAAGTTCCCTCCGCTTCATTCCACCACTCGGCAGGAAACGGGAGGAAACTGGGAATGGGTACAAATGAAAATGTTAACAATTTTATCTAACATTCGTTTTCCGCTTCCATCCATCCGCCGGCATCCTGCCCTCTTCGCTACTGGACTGGCTTACCCGATCGCACAAACTCTGGACCCTGGGGGCACCACCACCACCACCGCTGGAGACAGTGATGTCGATGTTGTGAACTATCGCAACGACTGGAAAAAGATAGCCGAAGTAATCTTCCACCCGGAGTACGACAGGAAGACACTCTACAACGATCTAGCACTGATTCGGCTGCAAACCGACAACCGGTGAGTTGTGATGTTGCTATATTTATTTCCGTTCGCCTTCCGCTTTCTGTGGCTGGACCGTCGTGCATTGTTCTCGATTGTTCTGGCTGGTCACTCTTGCCAGCCAACCCGCAACGGTGTGCTGATCGGTGGGCGGGTGTGGAAAGCAGACAAGCCGGGGGGGGGGGGGGGGGTTTATTGATGGCGTTTATGCTGTGTTTCGATGTATCCGCTGCTTGAAGCCCATTAAAACCATGTCGGAAACGGTCGCTTTAGTCCGTAGTTGTTGGGTGGGATCGTTGAGTGTAACATTTTTTAACAAGCTTTGGTAGGATGGGATGGGTTTTTTGAACATATAAAGTGTATATGCGTTCAGTGGTTGACTTTTATACCCCTCGCACAACATTCTTCCAATTTGACGACCTTATGGCATTCTGGTTTTGTTGCATGCTTACGAAATTTTAAGGAAATATGTATCAATTTGTTAAAATGCAAACCCATAATGTTGGAATAGAATTGCTTTAACAGAATTAATATTTTGGAAATCTACACTTCAAACTATTAAGTAAGGATACAACAACATGTTTACATGATAAAGTGACTCGTAAAACCCAGTAAAAGGTGGTTAATCCTTGAGTCGTCAAACGAATTTATAACAATTAAGGCGAAATCTATTTTATGCTTTCTGATGTTAATAGGCTCTGCCAACAATTATTTACTTTACTGGTTTGTAGTTAAGTGGCATTAAAGGTAGCAAAAAGGTAGTACCTTTTAGTCTGGGACATTGCTTTTAGTAAACTTTGTATTAGGCATTGTTGACTGTTCATTAGAATGATAGACCAAATCTTCTTCTATTTGGCTTCACCGTCCTACGCGAACATGCCGGCCTATACAGGCTTTCGAGATTTTATTCATTACCACGTTGTCGGATAAGCCAATCCTTGCTACGGGGGGACGGTCCATTCTGGGCTTGAACCCATGACGGGCATGTTATTGAGTCGTTCCAGTTGACAACTGTACCACGGGACCGCCCCAAATATGCAACCTTATAATTGTATTAAAAATTTAACTTACCTAACTGTAAGAAATAGAGACACAACAAACAGCAAATTAAACGAATTCTACTATACTAACAATCAGTTTCGTGAGCATTGCTAGGATTGAACCACAGAAAAAAAGTGTAACTTAGATTAAATTTACAAGCCATCTCAGTCATACGACGCTTCTCGCTATAACCAAATCTTTCATAGTCAGTTCTAATCGGTAAGTTGTTATGAAACATTCTACGACCGACAGTTATTTTGACTCTAGCCAACAATTTTGGTGCATCAGTTGCATCGGAAAGATTCGTAAAAATAAAGATACATTGAGCATTAGGGCCGTGTCTGTGCTTCATCGCATGCGATTTTATCGCACGTGCTTTCAAACGCTTTTTCGTATAATATTGCGATTATTTGGATGATTTTGATAATGTAACGATTATGGAAAATTAACTTGAGATTGTTCCTACAAAACACCACATATTTAGTTTGACAGATAAAATCGGATGCGGCGTCCTACGAAATAAAAAAAAAATTGATTCCGTCGCACGACGAAATCGCACGTCCGACGTTATCTGTCAAATATCATATAAAATTTTGACAGGCCTTCCGATAAAATCGCATCCTATGGAGCACAGACACGGGTCTTATTACGTCTCCTATGAAGCTTATTTAATCCCAATAACAAACAATAAGTTTCAATCGTATGCAATTAACGAAGGTTAATTAGTTCTAAAAAGTATTTTATAAATTTGCTATTTTAATCTTATAATAAAAAAGAAGAGTACAGTTTACTTTTAAGTAAAAAGTATATAAAAGAGAAAAAAAGCTAAATAAGCCTCTAGATTCCGCATGCTCCATGACCTCATTCTTATTCAGATTAATTGTATGTTAGAGCTAGATATTGGTGAAGTATGCGATGACATAGCATCGCTTTCAACTCAAAAATGAATATTCAAGGAATTATTGAATACCCTTGATTGGCTTTGGAACTGGAATTGAACGACAATGGTATTGGTTATCGTTTTACAATTTAGCTGCAAACAGATTGTTCAAGCGATAAGCGAAAATATTAAAATTATTTATCAAGTTGTGATGCGTTTACTGAAGTCATTAGTGTCAGATAAGCTAAAAAGGGTGTACAAAGGTTCCGCTCTAGGGGGTCTCCTTTGTAGGATACTTTCTTTTTCGTTTCAAAAGCTTCAATTAAAGATAAACAGAGCAGGACCAAGGCAAACCAGTGAATTAGGCATTCCTTTCCATGTTCTGGAAAGGCTCCATCGTACTTCAAAGCATTAAATTTAAACCTAAACTTTCCTTTACCTTTTTCCGCACATAAATTTGCCGCTTTGCCCCAATCCACCGCGCACTGCCCGGCAGTAATCGATACGACTGGAAGGCGGTGTCATGCATCGGAGCACCGGGCGAGGAAGATCAAAGCGAGTACCTAACGTTCGGCATCGGCCCGTACAACCTGAACGATGACGGGCGCACGGATGGCAATGCGGACGGCACGGAACGCTACGTAACGGCCACGCTGCAGCGGGTGGAAAACGCCAACTGTACCGAAGCGTACAAGGGCTACGGTATACTGAAGAGCGGCCTGAACGCCACCCAGTTCTGTCTCGGCTCGGGCGGCGATCATCTAGTGCCGGGTGCGTGCGAACCATGGAACGGTAACGAGGTGCTCGGCGAGATTCGCCCGCCCATTGACCCGAACCCCTTCCCGGAGGATCTCGTGGGCGTAAGCTCGTACGCACCGGACTGCGGGTTCGGACGGCGGCCGCTCGTTGCCTCGCGAGCGATCGCGTTTCGCGACTGGATGGACACGGTCATCTACAAGACGACTAAAGTGCAGTCCGTACCGCAGGTGCTGATGGAGAAGGAGCTGGCGCTGGACTACATCTGCGAGGCGTCGGACCGGGAGGCGGGCGTGTGCGTCCACATCGACCACTGTTCGCACCGGGCGCTCGCCAAGGATGTGGTGAAGGTGTGCACGAACGAGACGGCCCCCATTGTGTGCTGTCCGGTGAATTCCTTCATCGCGACCGCTCACCTGCCGCTGCTGACCGAGTGCGAAACAAACTACCAGCGGTTCCGCAAGAAGTACGCCGACTTTGTAGGCGACCGGGGGACCGCCCAGCCGCTCGAGGACGGTGCCCATCCGCACTCGGTGATGATTGGCTGGAAGGTCAACAAGACGGCCACCGCCTGGCACTGCACGGGCACGTTAATTAACCTGAACACGGTGCTCACGACGGCGGGCTGTGCTAACAGTGTGCGAAGGTACGTTGTGTGTTGCGGCTGAGCTCTCTTCAAGAGCTCTCTGTAAATCCCGGAGCCCGGGACTGTTGTGTCCCCGGGAATCGTTTTCCGCTCGACCGTCAGGCGATGATAATTTAATTACGCTTTCCTCGATTTCTGTCTCTCGTTGCTGGTGCAACATTCCAGACGCAGCCCGGAAGTGGTCAGTGTCGGCGAAACGAATGTCGCCAGAATCTACGACGGTGCGGCACAGATCATACGCGTGAAGGAAACGATCCGGTACCCGAGTTACAATGCGAAAACGCACGACAACGACATTGCGGTGCTGAAGCTGGAATCGGACGTGCTGTAAGTACTAGGCACAGACAAACACACAATTACACACACACACAACCGGTGGCTTAGCAATGCAAGCAAGCGAATGCACCATCAATGTTGGTTCAATCATTTGCTAATAATACGGACTACGGATTGCTGGAGTGGTGTGACGACGAACGTACCTAGGCGTGCTGGTATGCACCGACGAGAGCTAAACGATCAAAGCTCACGGGCACTGTGCACTGTGTGTTGTGGTGGTTTTTGAGCTTTCGATGGTGTCGGACCTTGTTCACACCAGCGTGAGTGTGTGCATGGGTAAAGGGATGATACTTGAAATTAGATTTTAAATAAATTATACCCAATGCCGAGTTCGAACGGAACAAAGCTAATATTTGATTAGATTTGTTGCACGGGGCTGGTCATGCTGGAAGGTTTGATTGCATTAAGGAAGGACACAATTCCATGGTAGAAATTGTTGTCCTTCACTCAACTCTTTAAACAGTGTTGGAGTCACATTAAATTCTAGTTATTTTTAGGCAAATTCAAATTCTTTCTTTAAATTTTGTTTTGTTTTTTCCATCCCCTTTTTCCCAGCGTCAACGAAAATGCAATTCCGGCCTGCCTGTGGCGCGACCTGAACCGCACCCCGTACTATGGCCAGGAGGTACACTTCGACGGTCAATCGCTGACGGCGCGGGACAAGAACGTGGTACACAACCGGGACTGCCAGCTGTTCACTTCGCACACCGAGCTGACGAACGATCAGCTCTGCTGGCAGGAGTTCCGGCTGCGACCGGACGGTGCCGACGCACCGAACTGTGGGCGCAAGGGCAATCCGTTTATTACGCTGCAGCGCACCAACAACATCTATTTGCCATATCTGGTCGGGCTGTACAGCTACGACCGGCAGTGTGCCGGCGGTGAGCCGATCGTTGCCACGCGCATCTCGTCCTACATCAATTGGATTAGTCTGTACATGTAGGGGCATTACGGGGGCTGCATGCGTTGCGGTTTGGATGGCCAGTGGTGAGCGTAATTGTACTGCTATTTGCAAAAGGCGAGGGTGGTATCAAACCGCCCAGTCCAAAACCGCCAATGGCGAACATGGCGCGCGTGAACAAATGTGACGAAAATTATCTGCTAAATTGTTACACCAATTCTAGCGCGGATGGGTGTAGCACGCCTGAACGTGGCAATAAAATTCACGCAAATAGAAACGCGCCATGTCCTTTCGTGGAAGACTGTTGATTGCTCGAATGGACAGGACCGTGGCCGTGGTGTCGTGTGGGTGATGTAATTCGGATTGGTTTAGACGACCTTTCCATCACAGCGTGTAGATGTACGTGCAAATTGGTAGGAATAAAATTATGTATTTGTATTTTCCTAACTCTTTGTATTTCATTGTATGCAATTTGTTCCAAATAATCCAATTAATTTATTTAGCATTTGCGTTTAATAGGGCTATTTTGGGGTAATTGTTAAGAACGGGTTTTCTGATGGTGAATTTATCAAAATATCGTGACAAAAGTTGCCATTTACAAACGATCAAAAGTTACCTGCATGTACATGTAAATCGGACTAAAATTTTGGCGGTTCCTTCATTGTTCTTCCACATATACCGGGGCCAGGAATTATTTTGAGCATCGTCCCCTCGAAAGCGGCTAAGGTACCGCGGGGTTTCGTCAGATTTGGGTAGAGTCCATGTCTCAGAGGCGTATGTGAGTGATATAGGTTCCAGCTTCGTCCATTGCAACAGGTTCTTTGAGATATACTGCTCCCTCAGGTTGTAGAATGATCGGTTGGCAGCCAGCATCCTAGCGCAACTCAGCTTCCATGCTATTGTCGTTGCTGACCTTTGACCCAAGATAGGTGAATTCTGGGACGACTTCAAACGTGCGTTCACCTATGTGTACACCACGCCTACGTAAATTCTGATTATTTATTGGTAGGCCCGCTGATGTTGCCACCATCAGTTTGGTCTTTGCCTCTTTTATCTGCAATCCGAGGTTCTCTGCCGCCTGCTCAATCCCTTGGTAGGCTTCTGCTACATAGGAGAGCCGCAGACCAATGATGTCTATATCATCAGCGTATGCCAGGATCTGGGTTGACTTATAGAAGATGGTTCCTGTAGTGTCCACCCTCGAGTCACGGATCTCTCTAGCGTCCAGTTGAATAGGAGACAGTCAAGCCTATCCTCCTGGCGCAGACCTTTGGCGGCAGCAAAAGGCTCCGAGAGTTTTCCATCCACCTTCACTTGGCAAGTGACGTTGGTCATAGTCATTCAGTTATCGTCATAGTCATAGCCTTATCAGTTTGGCCGGGATTCCAAAAGAGCTCATAGTGTCGTATAGTTTTACCCAATGAAGAGATGGTACGTGTCGTGTCTGTATTCTGCCATCTTATCCAAGATCTGCCGAAGGGTGAAGATCTGGTCAGTGGTTGATTTTCCGATTTCGGAATGTTCTTTGATTGTTTCCGACTATGTTCTTTGACTTCGGAATGTTCTTTGATTGTTTCGACGTGCGGGACAAAGCGATCCTGAAGGATCAGGGAGTATATTTTATAGGCGGTATTCAACACCGTAATACCCCTGTAGTTGTTGCAGTCCAACCTGTCTCAATTCTCGTATATGGGGTAGATGATGCCGAGATTCCAATCACAAGGCATCGTTTCGCTAACCCACACCTCAGTAACAATTTGATGAATCTCGTTTTCTAGTCGTGCGCCTCCATTCTTGACCAAATCAGCTGCAATTCCATCGGTTCCGTTAATAAACCACAACATTTAATAGTTAAAGGCAAATATTAAAGTATGATGTCACAAGAAGTTCTTAGAGGCATAATTTAATGGCCATGGTTTTAATATTACATATTTACCCTTATCATTCACTTATCTATCACGGTTTAAAAGACACGTTATTAAAGTTTGTTTTACTTGAATATGTAAACAGTTTTAAGCTTTAACGATGGTTAGTTTTTACCCTTTTTGTTAATATTTTAATAATTCAATTATTTTTTTCCATAATTAAAAAGAATAAAAGGGTTTAGATATTCACTTGTTGAATTTATCGATGCGTACCTCTATCTTTCGGAATCAGAGGAATAGAAAAAGTTTTCCTAGAACGCAATTCCTCTGGACAATCTTTTGTAGTTTTAAGATAACAAGTAGAGGAAAGCAATTGAGTGCACCGATTAAGTGAAGCATAAGCGGTCTAATAGGATGCTCAATGCAGATAACGTGGATGGTTGACAACCAGACGCTCAACGATAACACTTGAGCTTGTGTCGACAAAAAATTAAAAAACACTAATAACTGCATTTGGCAGGATTTAGATGCTTCTTTAAGTTATTTATTAAAGCATTTATTTGGTATTGAGTGATTGTAAATGCATTTTAACACACCTTAAATTGAATTTTTTCATGATTTACTTATTTATCATTTATAATTTATTTCATTTTAATGATGGTTTTAGCCTGGATATAATTTACGAAACTGTTTACTGTATTTTTATCATACATACCAGTTGATTGGTGTGACACAACTCCCTCGGTAGTTAAATACAGCAAGCTCTTGGATGCGTCGTTTGTAGCCTGCTGAAACCTGTTTTCTAACAACATTTTCAAGCAATGTCTACCATGGTGACAAAATGCGTTTAAGGACGCTCTTCATTTCTCCGATCGTTGTTTGAAGTAAATCTCTTCATCAGAGAATCCGTATCTTCCTGGAACTGGTTCCATGCTCTCCCGTGCTAAGCAGTCTGCCATCTTTCTTAACGGGATAATTTTATGACGACAACTAATTCGAGTATCCGTTTGCCGTTTGTCGGTTGGTTGCGAACGAGAATTGTCTTTCCTTCCATGATTCTCTGATTTATTGGACACCAAGGGGGACGAGCATGGTCGGAAGGAAGGAGTGCGAGGTAGAAATCTCTGTCAGTAGAATCCTAATTTATTCAACCACTTGAGCTAACTGTTTGATGTTTAGCCGTATCATCCCAGCAGATAACGCTCCGTCTTCCACGTTCGCACCAAGCGACGGTGCTGCGGTCAGATGTCGGATGTCGGGAACGAAACCGTTCCGTCATCTCTTCGTCACGTTGAGTAGAATGATGTTGCTGCCTGCTGCTTCTGCTGATACCACGCGCCGGTAGTCAATTTAGTGGTAGGGCCGTTTGAAATGAAATCTGCCCCGATGGTTAATGATAGTGTTACTTTATTAACATTTCAAAGGATAATAATTATTTCGCAGGAATTCTCGGGCGGGTGCGGTCAGGTGAAGTTGATTGCGGATAACCATCCAACCCCGTAACCGGTGGCGTGCGTCGTATGCCATCGCATCTGATTGCATCGTGCTGAAAAGCGTACGATTGTCGTTTGGTTTGCCGTAGCTCCTGGCTCCAACATTGATGGCCACTATGTGTTAAGCAAATTGAGACGTTCGATTGTGTTCGGGCGCGCGCTGTTATCGCTGATGGAAACACGGAAGAATGTTCCAATAGGCAGCGGATGTTTAGTCGGCCCGGACCACCGTCTGTGGGCGCAAAACGGCGTCGCGGCCTGTAATGCGATGGGAAAGGGCGTATGAATAGAAATAGCCCCATCCATATCCGATGCAGCATTAATAATAATGATAAATTAAATTGAGGGAAATTATTCATAATTGCGACTGTTGTTGGATCGTCCGATGCGACGCATCCCTTTTAAGACGGTATCATAGCGCAATCTGATCAAAGCAAATTACATGATTGGCAATTAAAATAGTCCCACGGTTCAGCCTCCTCCGGTGCGGCTGGCCGCATCCTTTTGCTTGAGCGGGCATCCTAAACGATTGAGCGACAAACTCGTGCCGTACAGGGCGGACAGATGTATTGTGTGATGCCAAAATCGATATTTATGTTATCGATATGGCTGTCCCGGTCAGTACAATCGATAGGGTGAAAGGTATACATCGAGATAGGCGGTGGATTCTTTAAGCTTGGGAAATAGGCCTTCAACCTTAAACGGGGCGAGAGCGATGCCTTCAGGCGACTCATAATGCCAGGGATGCCAGGGTCTTTGTAAATTAAACGAATCAATATCAATGCCGGTCCAGTGGTGGTGGTTCAAAGTGAACTCTATAATTAGCTCACGCTACCGAGATAATTGTGGAAATTATGTGCGCTGCTGCAGGCGGCTGGAATTGATGTATTGATGGGAGGGTTTGGCTGATTAGTCCCAAGGGATGCACTTTTTGTGGATAGAAATTTGGATCAATCAGGTTGGCTTTAATAAATTGTGTATGCAAATCATTTAAATCAATGCTAGGATCTCGCTATGCACATTCTCTTTAGGCGTAATAGGCATTAGGTTTGAACATTATGATCGGTTTTTGGACCTGGAATGATTTTTAGACGTAGGTTAAGGTTGCGCATTGGAATAAACTCAATAGCAATCCCTAGAAACAGTATAGTATAGCATCATCACTTCCTGAGACATTATGGGTGTTCAGGGTCAGTTTCAGTATCGATATGGTTTCATGATCATTGCCTGAACCGTTAGGGGTTGGAACTATTTATAAGTTCGGTATAGGCTCGCGATCTTTTCGTGGATCAGTAGATATATTCCTGGATCCATTTGGGTTCAGCATTAGTCCCGGGATCAGAATGATTTCAGAATCTGTAGCAGAACCAGTATGAGTTTAGGTTTAGTTCCAGAGCCAGTATGACTTCATGATGAATCCTCAGACCAATATCGGATCAGAATTAGTTCCACGTCCATTAACAGTTCGGGATGAACTTCAAGATCAGTTTCATCAGGAGGTATAGGATCAAGGGGCGGTCCCGTGGTACAGTCGTCAACTGGAACGACTCAATAACATGCCTGTCATGGGTTCAAGCCTAGAATGGACCGTCCTCCCGTAGCAAGGATTGACTATCCGGCTACGTGGTAATGAATTAAGTCACGAAAGCCTGTATAGGCTGGCATGTCCGCGTAGGACGTTACGCCAAATAGAAGAAGAAAAAGAAGGATCAATTTAAGTCCTTTTTTGGTTGAAGAACAATTGCAGGGCTTGTATGGGATCTGTATAAGTTCCAGGACTGGTATGAATTTGGGATAAGTTCCAGGACCGGTGCGAGTTTAGAATTAGTTCCAGGGCCGATCAAAGTTCCAGCATCGTTATGAGTTGTGGATCTGATTCAGAACCTGTTTAGGTTCATTATGAATTCTTAAACATTTTCGAGTTTAGGATCACTTCCAGGCCTGATATGGTGTCTGTATAAACTCCAGAATCACTTGGTAAATGCTTCGTTTTTAGAAAACCTTCATGCTACCCTGGATTTATTTTACTCCCCCACAAAAATGTGGGATTCCATCAAATTTCTGAATATTCCGAAATTAACAACTTCTGCTATCGAAAATTGACTATTTGCTATAACACTCATTGCATCCATCACAGTCGAATGCGTGCCCTTCTACGCCAATACCTCCCAAAATATGTTAAAATGATGCATAAACATTTCCTGCAATAGAAATCAATAGCAATGCTGCATTTCTACACCATTCAATCACTCACCCATATGGGGTTTCGAGCGCTCCATGTAAATATTCGACTTCAATCATTCGTGTGTTGTTCGCTTCGGTGTATTTTTCCCACTTCCCTCACGTGTACGTCAATATGTGCAAAATATTTACTCACAAGCTCGTCCGCTCACACGTCCACCGGTGCTGCAGCATCAATCGACCGTAATCCTTCTTATGCTTCCTCTCTAAGCGCACCCCACCAGTCCCTACCTCGCACACACACACATCATTGACTCTCCATAAACACTCCACTTCAATCCGATCTGCAATAAACATGCACCGAGCATTGCTTGCTTCGATTGCTGCCCGACACTCCCGGCGCGCTGGAAGAGGCAACAAAAAAGTGCAAATTCACTCACCCGGAATTGCACGGGAGAAGGGCTGGAGGGGGAGAAAGTAGCAACAACAACAAATAAACAGGGTGGAGAAAAGAAGGAGAGAAAGCGCCTGGGAAGTGGTGCGCTGCAAACGTTTTGATGTAAATAAACATATCAAAGTCGATCCTTTGCCGTTTGGGGGAAAAAAGTACACGCACACACAGACATACATACATAAATTCACCCAAGATGCTGCAGGTCTCGACCCAACCTACTGCCGAGTGCCGGAGATCGATCGTAAAAGCACGCGGGAATTGGCGGGCGTACTGCGAGGCGGAGGTCGGCACGCATTCTCGCATCGAGACGCAGCTTGAACGTTTTTGCTCGCCTTTTTTGCAGTCGAATCGATTGCTAGTCTATTTTTTTTTTTGCTTTTATGTTACCGGGGAAAGGCGGTCGCTGTGCTGTGCTGTTACTGATTTGAAATTGTCAGACGAATGCTGGTGGTGGTGGTGATGCATGCAGGCAGCATGGCAGGAGATTGTTTTCGATATTCCAATCTTCATCTCATCATTCTAAAATGTGCGTGAGCTCAATATTTGTTTTCCTGCACCGGTTCCGATACCAAGCCAGCCGAGCGCCGGGTCGACGACCAAAAGGGGCTTCGTGCCCGTTTAACCCGGTGTTAAAAACAGACCAGCTCTCGGCAATGGACTGTGGGAGTGAAAGGGTGGCAGGTGGCAGCGTGTGATGGCCCTTTAAAATGAAAGTAAAACCCGAAGCACCATTCAGGTGAAGCAGGCTCTCTGTCCTTTGAGTGCCCTAACCTTCCAACCTTCCCCTAAAATTCACCCTTTTCTTGCGGGGTCTAGTTTGTGCAGGCGAAGCTCGTCTCATACGTTACACACGTACAGCACCGGGTACGCCTTTTCAGAAGCTTCGCTCAGCGAACCGTGGACATAACTTTGCCAAATGAAAGACACGGACTAGCACAAAATAGCAGTAGTAAAGTAACGTAAAAAAAGCAAAACAAACGTGTGTGTGTGTGTGTGGAGGGTCACGAAAAAAGGGTAAACTTGGGCGGGTGCAGGTCGAAAATTAAGAAGGGGCAGATTGAGGCATGAAATATAGAAGGCTTCGCTGAATTATAGATGAGCTAGCGAACCGGGGTCGGCCTCGGTGTACGAGGGGGCCCCTTGGCCGAATCAGCACAGATCAGGCGTTTCGGACGGCACCGTTTCCATCACGAAGTGTCCTCACGTGCCGAAAGCCGGCCAGCCGAGTCGGTAAGTCCTGGCTACCAATGGAGAGGGAGAGTACGGTAATGGGGATCCCGGAATAAATGTTTCGTGCATCTTCCACCCGCTCTGGAACGATGTATGATGTATGTTGGAGCTTGGTAGGCGTTGTAAGATGTAAAAACTTGTACTTCAATCGGGCAAGCACGTTCACAGTTGGGGTTGGGACGGCTCGGGCAGGGGAGAGAAAGAGCGCTTTTATTCATTTGAAAAGCCTTCCCCGGCGATGACGAGAGGATCCACAGCGGATGCGTGCAGGTGTGGTAAAAGTGTCAGCTTTTGGCCTAAGAAGGTGTGGCTGATAATTTTTCCCGGAGCCGGAGCAGGCGAAGTTGAGTGCAGGACAAAAAGGAGCCGCCTGTACGGTGGTACGTTGTGCTCGTTGGGCAGCAGCATGTGCTCGGGAGTAAATGTGGAACCAGCGCTGAATATGAAAGAGCGAAAATAATTACGTCGATTTGCTCACCCCTGCCGGCGCACACCTGGAACCTGGGCCGACACCTGGGCTGGGCTCTGTCGACATGACGTCCGTGGCGTGGCGACCTGGTCGGAGGTTGGGGAGGAGAGAGCAAAAAAAAAAAGACCCGCCCTCACGGTCACGGGTGTCAAACAGAGCCAGTATGGGGTAGATTGTGAGCTGACGGGGAGCGTACGGAGTGTGTCCTGCGGCAAAATTTGTGTTTCAGTGTATGTGTGTGAGCGCGCGCCGCACGGTTTTGGAGCAGGCAGAATGACACGATAACACGCCACATGACCATCCGCGTTCATCATACATCCGTTGCGTTTCCCGGATGGTAAACTGTTTCGGCCAAAGTTTGTCAAAGTGTGGGATTTGAATGGCACATGGTTGGGTGAAGAAAGGCAGCAAAAAACCAAGCAAACCGAGCGTGCGATCGGTGTAAGAGGTGCACTGCGGTGTGCGACCCCCTAGAGCAAAGAAAGACACGAACGACGACGACGACGACGACCACGGACGGTTCATGTTTGTTTACAGGCGACACTGGGCGGCACTGGGCGCTGAATGTGAACGAGCCAAAAAATTAGGCCACCGAAAAATTTCTATGAGCCTACAGCGAGGGCAGCGTGGGCCAATGATAAGCGCAGGGGCAGAAGGCAGCAGTGGTGAAAGGTGTGAAAATGGATGGGAAAACAAGCCACCTCGGTGTGACATCATGGCCATAAGTTCACCCACACACGGGCAGGAACGGAGATGGCGGTGGTAGGGTTGTTGATTTGGTAGCGTGTTTGAGAGTGTGTGTAATTACTGCGCACGAGGGAATAGGGTTTCAGTTTCTGGTACATATTTTTATCATTTCGAATGCTGCTGCTACTCAAGACTGTGTTTTTTTGCGAGGGCACTGTGCACAGAACAGAACCATATCTTTTCGGGCCGGTTGTGCGTCGTCGCGCAAATAGAATTACTTTACGATTACTGTCATACGATTATGCTAATCAGTGCGGGAATGCGATGGGCAAGATGTTGCACGGCAAAAGGGGCTTGCGTTTAAATTATTCATACGAACGGCTCGGCAGCCAGACAGCGGATCTTGGCGGCGAATGATTAGCAGTGATTATTTATTCATGACAAAGCTCGGTGTACTTAGTGCGGCTTTCTTTAATGAGCTTTCGTGTTTTGCAATGGCTTGCCACTTGAAAGAAAACATTATTTGCAAGAAAACATATGGTTCGCACCCACTGTGTGATCTAGCGTGTGTGTGTGTGTGTGTGCATGAGAAAATGGTGACGGTGTCAACTTTTGATCGGTCTGGAGTGTAAATAATTTTGAAAGATTACACACGAAATGAAACGAGAGCAGTGAATGAATGTGGTTACAGATGTGACTTTTTTTTAAACATGGCAAATATTTGTATTTTTTTGTATGAAAGCTGTTACTGATTTATAACTTGAAAAAGTATGAGATATTTTAACAAGAAGATGAGATGTTGATTTTTAATTTTTAATATTTTATAGAATGTACTGTAAGCGTGAAAAGCGTGAAGAAATTAGAGTCTTTCCTTTTACGCAATGCAATGAGGCTGTTAGTTAGTTGGAAGTTGAAGACCAAACCGTGATTGCCGATTTTTTTTATACTTGTCTTTGCAGGGAAGGACACTATCAACGGTGTATAAATCTGCATTCACTGTGAAGCGGTTTGTGTCAGTTATCATGCGAAACATTTTGTTAGGCATGATCTGTAGTCTACAGAGGCGTGTTTCTGCTTTATACTGGGGCAACGTACGTTGTAATTGGTAGGATTACTTGTTTATAGACTGTAAACTTATTTAATTGTGATAAACGAAACTTACGACACATGAGTGGATAGAGGCATAACTTAACAATATGCCCGTCATGGGTTCAAGTCCCCTCCTTCTATACGTGGAGGACTGACTATCTTGTTATGGGTAATCAAGAAATCACAATTGTACAGAAATTGTACAATTTAATATATTGCCTGAAGGTTTCCGTTAGTCAGAATTGGTAAATAATTTGCACTACTATTTCTATATAAAACAGAGAAACGCTACCGAAACCTTGAACTAACTTTTACAAAAATATCAAATAAGATTTGCTGTGCTTTATGGTCCAATTTAATTCATATTGTGTACACTAAATTCTGTATTGTAATGAACTAAACATGTATTTTTCTGGAATATAACGTATAGTAAGGGCCGGTACAGTATGTTCGATTTGAGCTACGGTTGCCATGTAGTAAGTTCGAGCGTGCATACGTCACAACTAGACGCCGATTACCGTCGCGGTAGGTCAGTATTTCGCTAACATGTATCGAGGTAGAATAATACTTTGGTCGAAGCGGATTTTTCAACTCTTGATCGTCCAGGCGATCATAGAAACCCAGAAGGAGTTTCCTTTATTGGAAACGTTGGAGTTTAGAAGCCTTTCCTGGGGTAGGGGGACACAACTACATTCTTGAAGTAAGTTGGAAAGTGAAGTTTTTAGGCAGCGTAACGTCCTATCTTGACAGTCCTAACGAATCTGTCTTGCCACGGTCGGAGTTGGTTTTATTTATACTCAAAAGATGTTATGGATTGTGTTTTTGTCCCAATTAAAGGTTATTGATATGAGGTGCAATTTACATATTGTATCGGAGTGAGGTGTATGAAGTTTTGTGCCTATGCTGCGCTTTTAGTGTTTTTACAAAAGTTTTAGTGATACGTTGCTATGCGTTCTCTGTTTGTCTACTTTGCTGCAGTAACGCTTAAATTGCTTAAGCTGCATGTTTCGGTTGTTTTCGATAATTGTTTAATGGTTAAGTGCAATTGAGACAGGTTTTTATATGAACGGTATGGTCTGGGTGTGTTGCTGTATAGTGTATAGTAATAGTCTGTATAGTGTATAGTAAAAATAAGCTTGTTAAGCTCGTATTTTAAGATCGTTTAAGAGATGCATAATTTAGGGAGTGAAGTAAGGATAGAAAACCGTATCTGATAATGAGACATGGTTGACCTGGCTATATGATAGAGACTGGTGTTTCGGGTTGATGACACAACTTAATACTATATAGAGACTGATACAGGAACGAAACTATAATCCAGGGGTCTGGTCAGGGGCCTTTAATGCGGCCCGCGATGACTGGGTGAAGGTTAAATTAAATAGCTTTCTTTTCTGACTAACCAATCAAAATTTATTTTTTTAATTCTGGAAGACGAAAATCAAGATTCAATAAAAGAAAGCTCCAGAAATTTTATGTATTTTGCTAGTATTTTCTTATTTAAACAAGATTTGAACTTCAACCCATTTTAAAGCTAGCGTGTGTCCCGAAAAATGTTCTGTTATTTCTTTCTCTCACTCTCTTTCTCCTATTTTATTTAACTATACTCTCTCTAGCGCTTTCCTCTCTCGTGTTATGTCCATCCATGACCTTGGTATTATACTTGACTGTCGTCTTAACTTTAAACTGCAGCTTGATGAGGTGCTACTAAAAGCAAATCGAACCCTTGGGTTTATCTTACGTTTTACCTCTATTTTTAGAGATCAAAGCATCCTAAGAATCCTTTATTGTGCTTTGGTAAGGCCTATTCTTGAATATGCAAGTATCATCTGGAATCCTCCCACTATTGATGGCTGTTCGAGAATTGAAAGCATTCAGCGCCTCTTTACCAGGATTGCCTTTCGTCGTTTGTTCGGTGCTGCCTCACTACCTCCCTATGAAACGCGATTGCAGTTATTCAATCTTCACTCCTTAAGCTTCCGCCGCCAAGTGTTTCAGGCTTGTTTTATTGGTGGCTTATTACTTTCTGCTACTGATGCTCCTGATTTACTCTCGTCCATCTCGCTGTATGTTCCCTCTCGTTCTCTTCGTCCACGTGATCCTCTGTCAATTGAAACACGTCATACTCTTTATACTTTCAATGACCCTCTTCTGTCCTGTTTCAGGTTGTTTAACCACTTTTACTATCTCTTTGATTTCGACTCCTCTCTTAACTCTTTCCGTAACCGTATTTTTTCTTCTAATTCCCTTTAATTATTCTCCTTAGTTTTCTATTACTCTCTTTTTTTTTGTTTTTGTTAAGTTTATGATAGTCTCTACGCTCTACTCTTGTTTTTTTTCTTTTCTTTTTTGCTAGGTCAAGACTAGGTTAGTTAGGCTTAGTTTTTCATGAATTATTTTGTTTATTTGTTAGTATTAAATTAGTTTTAAGTCTATTATATTTAGCCTTGATGGCGGATATTGTATGAAATAAATGAAATGAAATGAAATGAAAAAAAATGGTCCTCAACAAAGTTGGTTATGAAGCAATGCGGCCCGCGAACTGAAAAGTTTGGAGACTCCTGCTATAATCCAATATACATCCTACACAAGACAAGGATTGGAACAGCAATACTGACATACGCCACAAAAGAGATCTGGAATAGAAATTTGACAAGAACCTTGGTCCAGTGTGAGACACGAACATATACAGGAATTAAGGATAGAAACTTTAGTTATAATGGGTTGCAAAACCAAAAATTGCCATTATTACGAATAACTATTTTTTACGGGTATTCTTCATTCATGATTGTTCTTCATAACATCAGCACAGAATTAAATTTCGACTTTTTCAAATTAGAAAGTAACAGCTTTCAATTAGTTCGATAGTCTTTCAATGCATTAAACATATTTGATATTACAAGAACAACATTATAATAAAATTTTATGACCAGTAAGACTAACAAGTGTTCAGCATGCTGTCTGCAAAGCAATTAGGAACGAAATCATTTCCGCTCACCAACACCCCAACATAAGTAATAGAATATCCAAGAAAACAGGCCCAAAATCGGAAATAATACACCAGAAAAATGGAGTTGAAGTGCTTCTACATCATATCTTCGCTTTGCATTTGCAATGTAGACACCACCAACCAGCAAGGTAAGACTTCGTTCACTTCGGTTTTAAGATTTTATTTCCCTCCCTCCCAATCGGTACAATAACGCCGCCACCGAACGGTATGTTTTGTTAATTACAGCACCAGCCGCGCCAGCCCTGGGAAAAGTTATTATCAAACTAAAATAAATAATCCGCACCGCAAGACGATTACAAGCGATTTTCGTTCACGCTCAAGTGGGCGCCACGGACCCGGTGGGGCGGCCCTGGCGACGGAGAAACAAAACTCACCTCCGCAATGGCCGTGTTTATGGCGGATGGGAAAATGCTTTACATGGTGATGGCGGTACAAACGGCTTTGCAGGGGGAGGTAAAATCCGGTTTTATTGTACCAGTTTGCTAGCACATCGCACCCCCGTTTCCCGTGCCCCTTTCGATTCGTTCGCTCGGTGCTGATTGTTTGTTCGGGACCTGCTATCCCGAATTTCGATGGCCTATCGTGAAACGAGAACCAATTTGCCAAAGTTTCCTGCTGCCCGCCGTCACACCGTTCCCGTGCACTGCAGGTACTTACAGGCAGCCCGCAAAACATCAGCATTTTGGGGCCAAATTTATCTACCAAATACCTTCTTACGTCCCACACTCCAAGAAGCAGCAGCAGCCCGCTTGGGCCGGTCTGCTGGGCCGGGTGTTTTGAAGGAGGCGCATATTAAATTGCTATTTTCTTGGCCCAGGACGACCCCAGCCCGGGACCCCGCAGGGATAAAAGATGAGAAAAAAAGGGGCGCAAATAGAGAAAATGGGGAATGGAGAACAACAAAATCCCCAAACCGATTGGATGATTTGACCACCGAAAACCGAAAAAAAGAGTGTGTTTTTCGCTGAGCTTTAGCATTTTTTTTTCTCCTGTGTGTTCCTTTTTTGCCGGACCACCGCACAAAACTGCCACTTTGTAATTTTCCAGATATAAAGAAACAAATCGCACACTGGGAGGGCTGGAGCAGTGCTGCTGCAAGAACGAACCAATCTGCTGCCGACATTAATTAAGCCATCGATAAATTGTACCTTAATCAGTGCATCTGCGGCGGTCCCTTGGTGCCTTGGTGTGAGTTTCTTTAGGCTTTTGTTTTGTTTTTTGTTTTGTTTTTTCTTCATTCTGTTTCTCACCCACCAACCACAGTAGCAAAAGCGGGGGGTTTAGTTGTCATGGTGGCTGTGTAATGCTCTTGTTTGCGATATCTTTACGCTCGCGCAAGCACGGAGAAAGGTGAGCAAGCACAATGGAAGCTTCGCGCGGAGTCAATGGCGAAAGTCAATCTAATTCACTGTGTTGTTCATGTTGCTGATCATGTTTATTATGCTGCGAGCGTTGCTGGTAAGGTAACACGTTACAACCGATCCCATTAGCGAGCGAGACTCGAGGTGAAGCTGGTTAATTTGTAAGAGCGTGTTTATACGACGATTAAATGAGTTTTAAACCATCTGCCAGCCTCACCGATCAATACACAATTCCTTGACTGGTGGTGGGTGTAAGGGTGCGAGCATAAATTGTGTGGCCTTTTTTCTGTGATGTCGTCTTCTTCCCGAACGAAACGGTCTCATCCCGTGCGGGACGCAAAACGAAACAAATGAACAGAAATCGATTTGTAGCGTTCGAACAAGTTCGAACCAATCCCGCCGCGAACTGCGCCATTGTATCCGCCTTGTTGGGGAATTAGGGCGACCCCATCTTTTCGCACTTGCTTTGGCGCTTCGTGAGAAAGATGAGAGAAGCCCTTAATGAACCAGCTGCGGCCATGGATTAAGCAGAAGGTGTAATTCTGCACCACCATCCCCCCACGAATGAGACTCGCCAGCGACCGGTGAAGGAATTAACTGGTCCGGTAAATGCTTTTACGGTTACAAAAGATGCTGCCAGAACCTTCTGGGTGAAGAATGGGGTGAAAGGGTATTTAGTGTGTGTGTGTGCCTTTTTGTATATCGTACCTTAACAGCAATACCCGAACCCGCTCCAAAACGGAGTATCTTGCTTCGGAATGGTTTTGCCAGCGGCGTAGCGGCCTGTAACATTCCTTTTTCTGGATCGAATCCATGGCCATCGAGCGGGTGAGGAACAGGGATGAGGCACAAGAACAACTTCAAAGCACGAACGGGGCAGCTGCCATCCAGTTAGCTATGGGGGTATGAGCGGTATGGCGGCAGCAACATTACGGCATTATGTATGTAGGCATAAGGTAGGAAGTGAAAACGATAATGTATATTTAATGATGTTATCATCCTTCCAGCCAACCAAACAGCGATCCCGAGGTACCGTGCAGCGCCGCATTCTGCCGGCGGGAAAAGGAACAACTCGCCGGAGCGAACGTGTGCATCGTACGTGTGTATGTGTGCTGCGGATCCTGTGGAGAGGGACCGATGCAGATGGTGCAGAAAGGTATCGGGGGCAGATTTTGGCAACATTTGCTGAAAAATAATCCACGGAGAGTTGGGTTGGGTGGTTTGGCACCGGGGGAAAGAAGGAGAGAGCGAGTGAATGAGGTGGCGCCTTGAACGGAAGGGCACGGTTGTTATTATCTGCTAATTTTAATGCCGACTCTGTTATGGTTCTGTGACCAAGTCGAGCCAGGACCAAATGCCGGAAGTGTTTTATTTCATTTTCCCTTTTTGCAGCCTTCTCGTTCGGTCTTTCTCTTTCCTACAGGCTTCGGACAAGGAGATGCTGGTGGGGGGGGGGGGGGGGAGGTAAACAAGGGCGCGTGTTTTCGATGCTGGAATTACATTTTGCTTATTGATGCAGTGTTTTATGGGATGGAAATTGGTGCGGTGCTGTGCACAAGGTGTGCAAGTGTGGTGCACAGGGTACCGTGCAAACCGTGCCGCCTAACGTGATTGGATGAAGCCATTCAATCGTGCCGCGAAAGGAAAGGAACCGGCATTGTCTTCTTTTTGGCTGTATGTGTGTTTCTGCGTGTGTGTGTCTTCTGTTTGACTTTTGTGCTTGCGCTATCTGCTGCCTGAGTAATTATTGACAAAGGATAGCGCATGGCATTGTGTTCTTGTCGATCATTAGTTGAATTGTTGATCTAAGTAATGCTTGTGCAAATTTGCATTTTTATTATCAATTGTTTGCTTGTTAAAAAGACTTTAAATATGGAGGAATGAGTATATAATGTTTACGTTTGAATTCTATTTGAATTGTATGGTAGCATTTGAACGAGAATGAAGTGAAGTCAAATACAATTAGTTCTCTGTTATCCAGGTATAAATTACTATCAGAACTTATTGTAATAGTGAGCATTTTTCAAATGAAAACATTAAATTAGTAAAAAAAGGATGTATGTCCACTATAAATTTTAAATACGTAACGTGAAGTATTAATAAACTAATAAAATCAACTAATTTGGCAGTTCAATTTTATGAGTCCGAATTCACACACAATAATTTAAAAAAAAATTAAAAAGTACTGTAACCCAATTAAGTTAAATTTGTTAAGTTAAATGTGTCACACAAAGTAAGGAAAAATATTAGCGTTATGAACAAAAAATAAATAAAAATTATTAGTTTAAAAAATATGGAGGTGCCTGGTACTTTGTACGAATTTTACAATGTTAAGTATTTGGCGAGAAAAAAAACAATGAATTTTCCTTTCCCTTTTTCATACTGATAAATCGAATTATAAAAATGTATTCAAAAAAACAATAATGAACAATCAGTAAGCTACGCGTAATGTAAATGTTGTATCACAGTAGAGCTTATGAGCTTTCGTAGATGATCGATTAGGCATGTGCTTAAGCTTCCTTAATTCTGGGTTTTATATATATTATTGGTTAAGCTACGTGACCTTTTGGTTTCGAAGGAGCTTGTACATAAGGGTGTTTGAACCCATTGCGATACTGTTAGGTCACACGTCATAATGACTGTACCTCTACAACGACCTAAATGATTAATATTTGTTAGTTAAAGTTTGTTAATTTTACTAGAATAAATCCTAAAATGCTATGTTTAAAACGGTGTACGAGAGTGACCTATTATGTTTGAACAAAAAGGTGTCTGCATGTCTTCAAAACTGCCCCTATTTAGTATAATCAGCAAACCCTTTAGTCTCATTGCAAATAGCTAAAGCCTATTATTGAACCGATTTTTTTGGATTTTTTTTTAATTTTTCCTTCACTACTACAACAAATCGTAATCGAAAAATCGAAAAAAAATCTAAATATGTGGTTTGATATTTTGTTACTGGTAAACGTGTTTTGATTGGTTCGTCCGCAAAAACATACAACACCAAAACTGACCGTATACCTGTATCTAAAAAAACTATTAAATTCAACTAGTGTATACTATTAAATCAGTTATAAATACATCCACAAGAGCTTAACTCCGTAAATGAAACCAAAGTCCTTTACAAACACACAAAGAAAATCGTCTTGCCAGACAGAAACCATACGCCAGCAAAAATGAAAACGATTAACAATAGACTTCCTAGAAATTCCCGAATAAAATTACCTCATTTCAGCGCTCCGTTATGATGATGAGGCCAATGTAGAATGATACTGCTACCACCGTGCTCCGCCAGACTCAATAACCCTAATTCTGTCCGTATCGAATCACACGGTGAAAAATGATACCTATCATTACCATAGCTATTTCTTTCTTCCACCCCTGGATAGTAAATAAATAATAGTATTCAACATAACTGAGAGAGGGAGTGAGGGAAGGAGAAGGAGAAAGACGGAATAAACCTCACTCACAAACAAACACAAACTAGCGAAACATCGCGAGAAAACTGGAACTGGATGGAAAACCACCGAAACCCGTACGATTGTTGTGATGATGCTTTCGCCTGCCGCACCGATACGACCGATCGTTACGTTAGTTCCGTTGGCTAGAGCTTTTTTTGTTTCCTCCACCCTCCAGCTCCTGCAAGCAGTGAATGTTTCCCTTTTGTTTCCTTCCATCCGGCACCGGCACTGTGTAGTTTCCACATTTCATTGGCAAATTTTTACATTCCGAAAACGATTCTCATCACCCACGCCCACGTACCGCACGGCGTCGGCACATATTAAATATGTTTTCTCGGCTTCTCGGTGGTTTTGCCCCTGTATCATATTCTCCGTTGCCATTTTTCTTGGCGGGGTGGTGCAACGGCCACGGGCGAAAAAAAAGGGGCCGGAACGGGTCGTACTGCCTTCGCTGCGGCCATAAATATCCAGCTAATATATGCGTTGATTGTTTATTCGCTTCCTTCTGCACGTTGGTTTGCACGCTGTGTTTATTCCCACCCGTTCCCAGCGAAACCAATCAGTCCCGTGCCAGCCGTCAGGCCTTTGCAGGGGCCCAAAATTCGACCACAGCTCACGTTTTGCTGGTGGTGGAGCTGTGAACGCGTCATGTTTACCATGCCCATCATCATCATCGTCATCATCGCCACCATACCACCTCCTGCGTGTTCTAGCCCGACCACCACCGATCCACGCATTTCCCAGGGCCGATCCTGAGGGCACATCAGCTTAAGTGATTTTTTCCGTTCTGATTGAATGGTAGGGCACATAAGTTGCAAACTGTGTTAGTGGTCGAACCTCCGCACCCGGCTGGTGTCCGGCCTTTCACGCCACGGTGGTCCATGATGGACGCTGTTTTATAATTTATGTATTATCCTGCGATAAAACAATAAAAAATATGTTGTAACGCGCCAGGCAGTACGAGAGGGCAGTAAAGTTAAAGTGTTTTGGGTCACTTTTGCTTTGTGTGTGTGTGTGAGAGGCATTTGATTTTTATTTATTTTTTAGGTGTGCCTATTTGCACCATACATGATCCCTCGCAGCCATACACACTCATGTACGGCCGCTGGCGAAACCGCTTCTGAGCCTAATCAATGGCCGTTGCAAAGTGAAGTAGTTTTTCATCCCATTTTCGCTCGTGTGTGATAGGATGGACCTTCCAAAAGGACAAAACAAAAAAACGATGAAAATGGAAAATTCAAGCGCACGTTGTGGATGCGGATGAATGGATGCGGTACCGTCCTTTATGACACTGCCGCTTCAAACCGCCGGCCGCTTACAACGCCCCAGAGCTCCACGACCTCCACTCGATGGCTAAAAAGCTTTTCAGTTTTCGGGCAATCGAGAGTGTATATTTATTATTTTGAGGCGAGCTTTGGCGCTTCCAGCAGCGTCCGACCGGCGAGGAAAATCGTTAAGAAACATGGAACGTTTCCCCGGACCTTGTTGCCTGTTGATGCCTGCCCTGGTTGTCCTGCTTGAGTGTAGGTCAGTGTTGGTAAGGGACGGAACAAAAAAAGTCAGCAGGCTTCGGACGAAACGAGAGACGGCGGCAGGTATCGGTCACATTCCAAAGATACGACCCGGGCCCTAACATCCACACTAACCACAGTGTGCTGTCCGTGAAGAGTCGAAGGGCCGAACAAGGGCGATAAAGTACAAAACAACGATCACATCGCTTGAGCCGTAAACTATGTGTGGTTTATCGATTTTTCTCACTAGTTTTGCTGCCGTAGACACGGTGGGCGTTGTGTGCGAACGGCTGCAGCACGCTCCAATGCTCCGGGGAGGAATGGTAGTTCGTCCATCCCGCTCAGCCTATCGAGGGATAGCGTATCGCTTTATCTTGCCTTTATCTACACGTATCTGAGGCGAACGGGGGTTTGCCTCTGTGTGTATCTGTGTGTGTGTGTGTGTGTGTGCATGTCACTAGATGTAGCCCATTGCAATAAATGCTCGTCCTTGCTCGACTCGCCGTGTCATGTCAAGCGAACGCCGATAAACAAATGATCTGTTCAATGAACATGATTCTCCTCTTAAATAATATTGTTTACTGCAAATTGAATTTTTCCCCCCAAAAAAAAAAGCGTTGGCAAAAGCATATATAAAAAAGTGAGCCTGCATTCTTTGTACGATTGATTGTTGGGTCGGTTTTGTGAAGGGGTTTCCGTTGAAATATGTGGTACATAATTCCCACAATGGTGGTACTTGAAGGAATTGAATTTTTGCTTTTAAGGGAAGGACTGTTGGCAAATTCATCATGTACATTGATATATGTGACGAGATACTGTCGTGATATGTGCTCAAATTACTTAAAGCTGTTCTGAAATGCATAAAAGCGGTAATATATAAGCAAGAAAACATAGCTTCATGCTCCAAGACATATATTTTTTTAATTTTTCCACGTTGACAACAGCTTAGAATTGTTTGTTAAAAGAATGTATGAACGTAGTTTAAATTATCTTTTGATGATGCATCAAAGTATTTTTTTGTAAATTGTTACGATATAAATTAATGCTCGATTCTTTACAACATTTTGCGAAAAAAAATCCAAACAATTACTATGGTTTTAGATCAGTGGTACTTGTGGTCCGTAGCGTTAACAGATGTGCGAATGAATTTATTTTTGAAGAAGAAAAGTTAATTACTTTAAATATCGTGCAATTTTTATTGAAACAATCAAGATTAAGAATTCAACAGGCAGGTTATAATGAGTTAAAAACATATTTTTGATAAAAAACGTTGAGCTCTACAAACTGCAAAAAGTCTACAAACTGCATGCCCTCAATCAATGTGGGCTGCGGCAAATGTATTTTCAAAGCCAAGTGGTCCGCGAACCTAAAAAGGTTGGAGAGCACTGTTTTAGTTGACCTTAAGATGAGTCAAAACAGTATATTTCATTATTTTACAATGTATCGAAAATGATTCCATTCGCATGAGAAGCAAAAAAAAACATAATAACATCAACTTTAATTTAATTAATATTCTACTTTTTCTCTTTTGCGTGATAACCTAGAAGCCGATCTAGACAGGCTTGCGAGACATTCAGTTGACAATCAAGTTTGTACGGCATTGTAGTAGCTACTGGCCCTGGTAGTTTTTGTTGTATATTATTTGCCATCAAAAGTAAGTTAACATCAAAAGTTGAAATAAATAACATTGAAATATGTTTGTTAAAAATAAACTGTACAGAGAAATGATCCTTATTGCAAAATTAACATTTTGTGTTAATTTTAACGTCTTTTTTTATTTTTTTTATTTAGTGCTCTATTCATATTTTTGATTTTAAAGTCTCGAAAGCCTGTATAGGCCGGCATTTCCGCGTAGAACGTTACGCCAAATTGAAGAAGAAGAAGTCATATTTTTGATATTGTAGTTATTGTTTTCGTTGGATAACTTTAACGTTAATCATCGTTGAAATCATTGTAATTTCAATACTAATTTAATAATTTGTATTACCAACATGATTGGTGACGCTAACATGAAATTCCTCATGTTTTTATTGAATTTCTTCATATCCAGTTCGTTCGTTCGTTCGTTCGTTCGTTCAATGCATCTACGAGTACAAGAGGAAAACAGTACTCAAACCCCGTTGTATGGAGTATTTAAAAAAAAGTGTAGTATGTTCGTAAAAATGAAGAGCAAGAAAGGAAATTTGGAGGCTGTCTGGAATATGAATCAAAATGTCCGTAATTACAAACATAAGCTCGAAGCTATCCGGAATATCAATCAAAATATCGTTACAGTTTTAATTGTAAAACTGGGATTTGCTTATATAAATTGAGTTAAACAGAGGTAAAGCCGATTAAATTTGAATCAGATAAAAATATTACATTACATTACATTACACTACGGTATTTACCAACGTTAAAAATTGATGTCCAAGAGTTCATATTCAAAGCTGTATTGCTTGTACAAGTAATTGTGATAATTGAATAAAAATATACCAAAACCATACCTCTTTTTTTAAAGTATGGTTTCTTTTCTCTTCGTCTCATAATTGTCAATCCAACACTTGACGCCTCGTAATCGTCTTTTGCGTCACCAATCGCCACGCAGCAAACAACAGTCTTGACTTGTTGACCGCAAACCTGATTAGCAGTGCAACATATCCCGTAATGATATAATTAAATGAATAAAACAGATTACAGTAACACTCGGTGTCGCCGAAACCAAACCAAGCGCAACCGTGAAGTCATCTGCGAGTCGCCAAATTTGATTACGCTCCGTGGGGCCGTTCGGTCGGCGTGCACAACACGCACAACAAAAGCACGAGAACGGCCACTCGGTGGTTTATTTTCCCCCGACACTTTGCCTCTTCCATGTCATCAGCCCCCCCCCTCCCCCCATCCTCCCCTCAACGGACACCGCGTGGCGGGTGTCATGAGCGCTCGATAAAAGGCACGTAATTTGAAATAAGAATCAATTGATCGTCTAACATCATAACAGACTCGCATAAATTAGCAGACAGTTAACAATTCATGCTACTTTCGCGGTGTGTGTGTGTGAATGCGCCACTCGGTGCGGGAAGCTGCGGGATGAAGCAGTGGTCGGGCGGCGGGCTGGCACTCTACATATTGACGGATGGCCAGCCGAAAGCCGGCTTCTGTTTTGTGGTTTTTCCACCGTTCGTTCGACTGCGAAACGGCAAGTGGTGTAGTTGGTGAGTGACCCGAACGTTTTTCACCGAGCACGGGGCCGAACCTGAAGCAGCAGCCGACCTGCCGGTGGTAAAACCTGCTGCTGCTCTAGTACTTCACCCGACGGCGAGCCGGCGAGTCTGAGCCGTTTTGTCGCATCGAAGGACCGTCGGGGCAGGCACTCACCGAGCAGGATGCGGCTCGCTTTCCTGTGAAGGGAGTGTTATGGGGGACACTATGGGGAAGGCTCGTGAGTACCCGGTAGTCACCTGTCGGTGGAATACGGCCGCCCAGCGAGGCTTCCAGTACGGCCCTAACGTTCATTGCCGACGGTTCGGTGCAATACGGTCGCTGGGGAAATTTTACGCGCCTGCGGTACATTATTAATGGTGTGTTGATCGATTTCGCGCCGTGCTTCAACCGTGAGCCAGGTCAGTGGAGACAGGAAGTGCATGGTGACGGTGTGTGTGTGTGTGTGTGTTTGAAAGGATTTGTTGTTTTTTTTCTTTTCGCCTTTGAGTGATTTGGGAAAAATGGAACCAATTTCCTATTCCGACAAATTAGCGCTGCTACGCCGCGATCGATGGATATTGTGTTTTTCCTTTAGCATTCGACGTTCGATCGCTGACTGATTCTTTTATGAGCTACATTCTCCTTCTCTCGTGGGGGAGGAAGAGGGTGAGAGGGAGTGAGCGAGACGTGCGGACGAAGCGGCAACCGCGAGACGTCAGTGCATCCCACTCACGTGCACTCACAACGCTTCGGGAATTCCGGTTGGCTTTGCTAAGATGGGGCAGATGAAAATGGTGCAATTTTCACTGCAGTCGCGATGAGCCCGTACATCGAATGGTTCGCAGCCGAGTGCGAGTGTGTGCCGTTGTTTGTGTGTATGCGTGTGGGTGTGTGTTCTTGTACCACTTCCGTTCGGTTGGTTCGTTCGGATTCACTTCCGTCGCTTCAGTGTGATCGTTGCGTGCGTATTGGCGTATGTTATCAGCTTGCGAGTGGCGGGAAACTCCTACCTACCTCCTTCTTACCTCTCCTCTTACTGTCGGCAGCGGAAGAGCCGGTCACTGGAGGAACCTGTTTGGAGTTGCCAAGGCATTTCGTGTTGCCATTTCAGCGTGAATTGGATTGGATTGGATCGTGTCAGGCATCGTGCCGGGTTAGACAGCCCCACAGGTTGACAGTAAGGGATGGCAGGATGAACCTACCTGCCACGCACAGGGCACACACACACACACACACACACACACTGAGTGGAGGAGGCGCTTTTGTGCTGTATGTGTGCATGCCCACGCGATGCACATAAAAAAAGGGCCCTCGCCCGTGGGTCCGTTAGTTAGTTTAATGAATAAGTAAACGAATCTGTCCGTTCGCACTGTCCTCCCAGCTGGCAGGCTCCGAAAACCTCGGCACAAGTGACAAGACCCGGATCCTGATCCCAGTTCTTTCGCGAGCGCTGTCACTTTTGGGTTTGAATTTCGGGGCGAGGCGGGGATATTCTCCGACATTTTCGACTTTTTGCCTCCCAAAAACCACCGCGTCCCCGGGTTTGCCATAGATGCTGCGAGAATTTTGCAAAAACAAAAAAAAAAAAACGCCACATGTTCCTGCGAAGCTCAGCATAAAGGATTAGCGAACACGCAAACCCGGGTTCGTTGTTTCGGAAGCATTCCGGTAGACGTCCGTACAGCCGTCAAAGCTAATTATGGCTGGTTTAGGGTTTGCTCCAGCCTCCCCACGCCACGGTCTACCATGCGGCAGGTGTAGGGAGGGCCGGTGTATCGATCGTGTCCTTGTCCGGTTTTGTTCTTCCGTTCAAAGCCGCAGGGCAAAGTGGGATAAATGGAGGGGGAAAGGGGGTATAAGGGGTGATGGAGGACGTCCAATTTCAAATTCCGCTCCTGCCGAGTGTGTGTGTGGGTCGTTGTGCACACGGGAAAAGAGGGGAAATTGAATCGTCAAGGACCCGGACACCGTAACCATAACCTCAAACGAGAATAAATCTGTGACCGGTAAAGCGATGAACATCGTTCGCTGTGTGTGTTGTAAGGCATCCTTTTCTGAAATGCGTTGCGTTCTTGACAAAAAAAAGGTTATTTGCCATTTTTTATGTATATGTGTGTGTGTGTGTGTGTGTGTGTGTGTGTGTGTGTGTCTCAGGAAGGACCTACAGGGACACACGCCATAAATTAGGTCAAATCAACGCACAACGCAAAAGCGGCGCTCGAACTCCACCGCCACCAGCATGCGAGATCAAGGTAGGCGTTGCGAGCATTGCAGGCTCCCCCAAAAGGTAAAAAAAGAAGAATGTATGCAATCCGCCAGTCGCCAAGCTGCAGCTACGTACGCACCGAGGGCAGGTGAATTTGTTAAAAGCAGAAAGTAAATAAACAATCAGAATAGCGGATAGCGGAGACAAAACAGCAAAAGGATCGCCCCCCAATTCGTCGTCGCTGCGTACTATAATCAATCTCTTTGCCCGAACAGGCCGGTGCGACCCTTTTACTGAATGCGAGATACTTCCGGGATGGTGGATCGCAATAGCCGGAAGTTGATCTGAATGTGTGTCGGCGTGTGTGTGTGTGTGTATGTATCTGTACAAACGGTTCATCCGTGTACGAACCAATGAATCCTTACCATTCTGCTTGTATCGTGTGATGCGGTCGGGGTACGCTGATAGCACATGTGTACGTGTGTTTGAGAAGCAGGGATTGAGGGATTCCGGGATTTTGCCGGCGAAAAACTGTGTGGGGAGGGGGTTGGGACGATCCTGACCCATTCGCACCGTGTGCTTTTGGCGTTGGCGGAACACCGTCCGGGCGGATTTAGCGCAGAGCCGCAGACCGGAGTTTCGATTGCAGGAAAAGTAATCCATCATATCACTCTGCGTGTGTGTGCCCGCCCGCCCGCTCTGCTGAATGTAGTGGATGTCTGCATGTAGTACCGGTTCTACTTCTCCTCTTTTTCCCAGTGCAGATGTCGGCGTTGAATAAAAGAATAAGCTTGAAAGCTTGAGGAAGCAGGCAGCAAACCAGAGCGCAAACGCTCCCGGGGAAAGTGCTTACCCGCAGGGTCTGGGTGTACAGTGTAAAGCCAGACCTCCGGAGTACCGTGTATGTGTGTGTAAGGAAAAACAAAGCAACAGAAAAAAAATAAACAGGTAAAAGTTGGACATCCTGAAGTTGGTTCGGGTTTTCGGCACCGTGGCCGAAAGTGAGAAACAGCTCTCTAAACCCACTCACCACCACCACCGCCGATCACGTCAGCCTCAAAACCGGGAAAAAGCGTGCCCAAAGCCTGAAACGTTCAACCCCTCCGAGTAGTGTAAAAGTGTATGTGTGTACATGTGAGAGTGCAAGTGTGTGTGTGTGTGTGCATTGTGAAGTAAATTAATTAAAAAAGTTATATTAAAACGTTCTAAAAAGGCAAAACCAAATTAATGTTGCACGCTGTTTTTCGGGCACCGGCACACGACGGCGCGGCGTGGGAATACGCGTCAGGATTTCCGTTTGCGAGTGTGTTGCGGTGCAGTCGAGCGAGAGCGGGGGCTGCTTGGGTGAAGCAGTGGCCGTAAACCCCCCTCCTTGTTGTTTCCCTTCGTTTACACCACCCGGTCCCCTCGCCATCCGGTGTCGGCGGTGCAGTGGCTGGATGGAAAAGGGTTTTTAGCCCGAGTGTGATTGCGGTTAGGCGGTTCGGTGTTCTCCGCTGGGAGTACGAGTGCGCGTTTGTGGAATTGTGTGTGCTTGTGTGTGTGTAGTGCATGTTTTTTAATGAAGCAATAGAAAAAGGTGTGTTTTGCCTGTGTCCAACATGTGTACTGGTGCCCTGGTGCCTGGTTCGGTTTGCATGGCAGAAGTGAACGAGCAGCAGCAGCAGCAGCAACGGCAGTGATTTGTTCAGTGAGAAGAAGAATGCGTATTTGTTATGGTGGTGGCTGTTTTGTGTGTGTGTGCTTTCGGTGTGAGTGAATGCTGATTGAATCATGACTACCATTTTCATCGCTGTTCCGGTTCGTTAAGTGGCAAAATAAATCGACGACTCGTTTTCTTTTTGGGGAAGCTTGGGAAACAGACACAGCGAGGCATGGCAGTGGGCCGTTGCTGAACGACTGAGTTTGCGGGGATTCGTCTGACGCTTTTGATTAGGATTATTGTTTTAGGAGAGGTGAGAGTGTGCAGGTGGAGCCAGCTTGCAACGAAGTCGGCAAGAAGCGGAAGGTAAGATTGAATTCTTTAGTTAATTAAATTAATTTTCCCAATGCCATATACCTGTACAATTTGTTAAAAATGTTAAATTTTTAATAAAACAATCAACAACTGCAGAATTTATTAGCTCTTCCGGTGTCCCGCAAGGCAGTAATTTAGGACCTTTTCTATTTATTATATTTATTAATGATTTAACGTATTGTGTGCCGCCCGATTCTTGTTTAATGTATGCTGATGACGTCAAACTCTTTTGACCAGTTAAGAGTCCTAACGATTGCATCATCCTTCAAAACATTATAAATGGGTTTGGTACTTGGTGTCTAAAAAATGATCTAGAGTTAGCCCTTGATAAATGTTTCATTATTACGTTTCATAGACTTAAAACAAAATCGATCAAGTATAAATATTCGTTGTTAGGCAGTGTGTTAGATCGTCGCCAGGAAGTCTGTGATCTAGGTGTAACACTAGACTCAAGTTTAAATTTCCGTTTACATATTGACAACACTGTTAACAAGGCATACAAGATGCTAGGTTTTATCTTTCAACAATTCCGTGAATGTAACGATGATTAACACACACAAGGGGCGGTCCCGTGGTACAGTCGTCAACTCGAACGATTCAATAACATGCCCGTCATGGGTTCAAGCGAAGAATGGACCGTCCCCCCGTAGCAAGGATTGACTATCAGGCTGCGTGGTAATGAATTAAGTCTCGAAAACCTTTGTAGGCCGGCATGTCCACGTAGGACGTTACGCCAAATTGAAGAAGAAGAAGAAGATTAACACAATAGAGGCAATACAACGGAAGTTTACAAGACTTGCTTTAAAATGTGACCAATTCAGAGGACTTACAACCATGCCAAAGTATCGCTCGCGTTGCCTTCTGCTTGGCCTACAGACGCTCGAACACCGTTCTAAGGTTAACCAATATGTATTTGTAGCCAACATATTAAAAAACCGAATTACACATCCCTTATTTACTAGAGAAGATCAATATCTACGCTCCATCAAGACCTCTTCGCTCTCGTACCTTACTTGTCGGCGAGAACAGGCGTACCTTATATGGATACATCGAACCGTTACTAGCTATGACAAGGCAATTCAATGCATGGTCCCATTACTTTGATTTTAATTTAACGACCAACGCATTTCAAGAAAACATTTTATTAATCTTCAATTTTGGCGACACTGGATCAAGGGAGATGTTAGGGGAATAATTTAGGATTTAGGTGTATTTAGTTTGTCACAGCCTCAAGAGTGCAAGACGAAAACTACGCTGGATGTTGTGTATGGCAGATTGGTAATTTGCACATTATTTGAATTATTTTGAGTCTTTTGTGAGCTTTGTAATTTAATCGCATTTGCAACAAAATCGACCTCAGTTCTCAATGTTTTGTTAAATCGCCAGCTTCACACAACACCTGTTGTTGTTTCCACTTATATGTGTAACGTGTTTTTGTGGCTTTACCCAACTTACAGCCATAATAAGCTTTACCTGAAGGGATTGTTTTGTGTTGATTCCTTTTTTTGTGTTGCTCTTTCATCCTCAATCTATGGTTGCCGCACGATGCTACAAACATATTTTATTCGGTTCCCTTTTGATAGCCCCATGAAACCAAGCGGCACAGCTATACATAACCTTTGAAGTTCAGTGGTACACGGAACCAAATAAACCACATGGAACACACAGCAAGCAGTAAAGAGAAGAAAAAAAAACGCTCTCCATAAAATAATACTATCGTGACCTAAAAGCCACAGTAAACAAACAAATCCGAACCCGTGTGCGGCTTTGTTGATCCGTACGGTCTTTGATATGTTGTTACAAACTCAAAAAAAGGATTAATAGTGATATTTTAGGATAATCTTAGATAAACAATGATATTATGCTCTCAGTGTGTGCGCTGGATTAAACTATACCGGAAAAAAATGTTTTTTATACATTTCAAAACTTTGCAGTGATGTGCTTGATCTTCATTCAACGACGCAATGAAATGTATTTAAATCAGTTTGAATAATATTTGCAACCGAGCGTTGAAAGCGTGCCCTCCTTTTGACTTGCAAATTAATATAAATTAAAGACAACGCTCCGCGCTTTCGCGCTATTTTACCGATCCACAGCGCTAACTTTCATTCCCTCGAGCAATCGCTTTAAACAATAGCTTGGAAACCCAATCACCCCTGAACCCCAGCCACAGCCTCACACTCCCATTTTGTGGGGGTAATTTAATCATGGTAACGATGGTTGAGCAGCAAATAGAAAACTCATCAGCTTATCTAAAGATTTTTGGTAAAAATCTTACAAGACACATCTGGTTGTTGTGCACAGCAACCCTGGCAGGCCTGGCAGAACCATAGCGTGAGTAAGTTGAAAACTGAGTTTAGGTAAATTTGATTACAGTCACTTCAAGCCCGGATTTTGAGCTTCACGGCTTCACGGTGAAAGGGTTTTCCGAAAGCAGGGAAACGGAGACAGGCGACGAGCGCGCGATTCGCCTCCGCCCATTTGGTAAGCCAGTGTGTTCCTGTGAGCGCAAGATTAAGTGTATTGAGAAGCCAAACAAATAATACCGCTCTTCTACGTCCGGCCGGCTACGACGACACGCCAGTTAGGGACTGAAAGATCACAAGACACGGGTGTGTGTGTGTGTGTGTGTGTGTCGGCATGGATAGGCACGCCAGCCGTGGAATCAGTGTGCGGAGGAACGGGGCAGGCAAAAGTTTACACTGTGAACCTGTCGACCTGTCGCTATGCTCTGAGCGGCTGCTTCGCCATTCTGCTGGGCGCCACCGTTTGGAGGTTTTGGGAAACGGTGGTACCTCGGCCGAGATTTGGAAGGGATTATACGTTTGCAAAGTTTAGACGGTGATGGATTTTGGTAGGGAGCAGCGAGCCTGGCTGAAGAGATTTAAGCACTGGCGTAGTGAGAGGATTACCGGAGCGAGAGGACCTAGCTTCCGGTGGTGCTGGTGGATGCCGGCTTTTCCGTGCCTTTGCTTTGGTTGTAAAAGGGCCGCTACAAAACAGGATCAATACAGGATGGTTTCCTTAGTTTGATGTCCCATCGATTGGCATTAAAGTGTGATGCTCCGAGGGAACTGCACGGTTTAAATTCATCTTTTGGTTATCAAAACACGTGAAATATTTCAGAAATTTTGAAATCAATGAAATAATGCTAGGAACGCTCTTATAACCGATAATAGAAAACATAAAAGTAATGAAAATGGTCCTTGTAATGAGTTCACAGCGTGTTGCACTGCTTGAGCTCAAGATCTCTCTCCTCTTATATTAATCCCGGGGTGTAGCCTATTAGTGTTCGGTAAGGATTAGCTTGCAATGCTACTGTCCGTTTCCCGTTCTACATGCAACACATTGGCTGGCCGTCCCGGGATGCAGTCGGTGCTGAAAATGCTACTTAAGGTGATGCATCCGAGGCGTTTATCGATCACTTTCATCTTCTGTTCGGGCTCTGGTTGGGGGCTCATGGGCAATGGTACCTGTATTTTTCGATCGAACGATCCCATTTCCCAAACGTTGGCAGCCCCTAGCTAAGGTTAGCCATTGCGCTGGGCTTCAATTTTCGTTCGGCGCTTCGAGAGGGTGACTTAGTGAACAGAGAGCTCTTGGCAATGGATGTAAGAGTGCTTCAGAAAGCTATCACATTCTACACTGCTCCCCAGTAGTCTCCAGGAAGCTCCAGCTGGACGGCCCGTGCACCGTGAGAAACAGCGTGACTCGATGGTTGTACACAAGTGCTCTTTACTGCCGAAGAATCAGTTGTGTTGTCGAGGAAGCTGAAATCGATTTTTAACAGCTGGTACCGGGACAGCTGACTGTTGTGCTTGGATGGTCGTTGCAAGCTTTTTTGGTTCTTTTGTATGAGCTTTTACGGCAAAGTATTGAATTGGCATTGAGTAAAATGTTATTTTTAAACATGTTTTTTGTATTTATTTTTGTTCTTTCGTGAAATAAAATGAAATGAAGCTTAATAAGGTTCAAATGAATCATCTTGCATACATTAGTAGCTAAACAAACGAAAAATAGTTATGAATAATATGATACTTACAATACCAGCTTCATGGAAAAGTTCCATATGAAAATATAATACTAAAATCACCCCATGCTCCTTGAATATTATATTTAAAAAAACACACACACACTAACAACAGAGAACAGTACCATCGTAGTCCATCGTACACTTCCGGAGTTTAGCGCCTTTCATATGGGGAACGTAAGAATCGTAGCGACAGGCGGAAAATATGAATACGAAATGAGAAGGCAATGGGAGAAAGTCGTACCACCTTCCGGCACTAATCCTAGTCCCTCCACCCACCCAAATGCAATCGAACTTCCACCGTCCACAAGTCAGGCCAGTCATCTGCACCGGCGGTGTCTACCCTCTTTCGTACGTGAGCTGTTGAACATGTGCCGCTCTCGTTTCCTAGAACTTGGGGTTTGGTTGCAGTGGATATATCCGGGGACACCTGGGGGGGGAGGGCGGCATATGGGACCCGAGGCAAAACTTGACTACCCAAAACGGGAAGGTCATTATTTTTACATAAATTCTCTCTCTGCAAAGATGCGGATGTGGCTTATCATTGCCGGGGAGGTGGCCGGCTTCGTATTCGTAGCGAAAGTTTTATTAATAAATCAGACTTCCGTTTGCAATGGTAGCGGTGTTGTCGGGAGAGCCGAGCAAAGTTTGAAGATATTCAAATGGTGTGCAGTTACGGAAGGTTTGTTCGGGGAGAAAATTATTCCTCCCACCCGAAAAAGGTGCTTTGGAAAAGCGAACTGAACTGAAGGAGAGGGTCGGTATATGTTCGAAAGAGCAATCACATATTTAGACATGCTTGTGTTGTTGTTTTATATAGACAAAGTAATAGACGAATGATGAACTTTACGATTTAATAAAGCAACATTACTTGTCCGGAACAGAAATAGAAATGAATACTATTGTCCCTGTGAGGAGAATCATTTTAGAAGGCCGTTTAACACAAAACTTTTGGAGCATTCCTGCTCAATTCATAGTTTCTGTTTAGTTTGGTATAGACAGTTGATCGTGTAGATGTGTAGGTAAGCACGGGTAGCTCGTCAAATCCTCATCCATGGTTCAGGAACTTCCTGAACTATTCGTATTAACCACATACAGACAACTTTTTTCTTGAGAAAGCCTACACATGTGGTTGGAAGTAAGTGTATTAACAGGAGGATTAGGAAGTTATTTGCTGGTAGACTTTATGGTTTATTTTTACATCTACTTTCAGTTTAGTTTCCATCTATTTTTGGCTTTTAACTCATAAAAAGTTATAGATGATATGGTGTGCCGAACGAACGATCGATAGAATTGGTTCAAGTACAAAAAGTATTAGTATCGATTTTCGTTATGATTCTGTATTATGGTTTCTTGAAGTAATAGCTTTAATGTTCGTTCTTGTAATTTTGTTTTTTTAAAGGAACATAAATTTATCGTATAGGTTTCTTACACTAACGCAAATGGATTGTAACCAAATTTAGGAGCAGTTTTTAGACTGATAGTCCAAAGGTGTGTAAACCTCAAGAAAATGTGTTAAGCGATGATAGATATCAATCTACTCGATTCTAGTTCCATAGAACCTTACATGGCATGACGCTCATCATCGTATATTATCGTTCAGCCGCTTAGACCATTTTACTCCTTTTTCCTGTTATTTCTCCTATTTTCATGTCACGATAAAGCAGTATTTTAGCACCTGATTGAGCTGCTGATATAACTTCCCGTAATAGGCTCTTGACATATTTTCAATTACTCCTAGCGGAGCGTGCCCATCAAACCAGGATGGCTCAAAAGGCGCTTCAAAACTGGCGGGGTGGGTTAATTTTATTAGTGACAAATCTCCCCTCAACAATATCTGTTGAGTCAGCAAGTACGGCAGCTAAAACGAGCCGTGGCTGCTTTCAGCTGAAGATCAAATCAATAGTAGGGCCCTTTGCGCTTTGCGGGGGTGTGAGGCGAGAAAGCAAAACCGTGCTCATAAAACGGAAGTACAGAGATGCCGTTTCCTGTGCTTGTTGTTGTTACCGCTGGATTGCATCGAAAGGCACACGGCCGCTAAAGCCCCGCGCGATATCCTGTTTTACGACTTTGCCATATTGTCTCAGCACAATCGCCTACGGACACTCTCGCCGTAGAAGAAATTGGTATCGTTTTTAGCCCCCCCGGTCCGTCGGCAATGGAGAAGCAGGGTGGATCGATGGGAGGCTGTTGCTAAAGAGAGGCCTAAGGAATAGGAGTTGATAATAACTTTACTTTTCGTGGATTTATACCAATCTTTTCCGAGCGCTGCGTACGGAGGGTGCTCAAGATTTTATGAGATAAGCGTGAGAATAACGAGTGGTCATCAGTGAGTGTTACGACCCTCCAGTTGAAAGTGAGACACAGTGACATAGTTTTTTATGTGCTATTTCAGGGTAACGCATTGTATATTTTTTTGTTTCTACCAGTTGATTGGAAAATTTAGTTGCAGTTCTTAAAATTTAACAATTTCACATTTTTTTTACTTAACAATTTGTTTATCTAGAATTTTATAAATAAACTCAAACATATGTATACATTGCACATAAAAAATGTAAATAAAATGGGTATAATAGTAAAATTTACCAACGGAAACCCCCAAAACCCTGACCGTACCGAGTGCATCGGACACACCGGGTGGTAAATCAGAGTCCACTGACTTATCGCTCTTTGCCACCGAGCCCGCGTTGAAGTGTTAAATTATAATAAAAGAAACTCCACCGAACTCTCTCTCCGTTGCGGTAGAAAGTGGGAATGACATTTGTCATTGGGTAAATGTAAACGAGTGGCTCCAATAAAACAAAACCGTCTGCCGACACAGTTCGGCATCGCTGCCCGTCGCGGTACGGTAGATTCGTTGCAGCAGACAGAAAAACAAACAAACAAACAAACAGACAAAAAAAGGTACAAACCCCCAACACCGAAACGACACCAAACGAGTTCGTGAAGCGTAAAAGCCTTGTCCTAGGTAACTTCGTGGCTCGTTTGCTGTTTAGGTGTTGCGGTGTGTGTGTGTTTTTTCGTGCTTTTTGTTAGTATGTTCCTTTCCTCCCTTCTGTAGGTGTGCCGCCGTTTCAAGCCTTCCTAGTGAGACAAGACCGTGCTCCACGCTTGCCATGGTTTTCACGCGTTTCGTGAAGTCCCTGGTAAAAATTCAGTCAACAATAAATTTTCAGATAAATGAAAAACGAACTACCCGCGGGCTCTGACCGCGAGCGCGAGGCCAACGTGTGGTGTTGTTCGGTGCAAAAACGACGCGAAAACTCAACGCGGGAAAAGCAAGACTGCAGCAGCAGTAGCTGCAGTCCTTGCAGTTGGTTTCTTCTTCGACGGAGTAGATATTTTTGCCCACCAGGCACCGAGGCTCATTTGAGACCATGCGAAGAGGGATGGGAGAAACCGAATCTGCAGGTGTGTAATTTATTTTTCGCTAGCAGCAATCCCTGCCCCCGAGACGGGCTGGAACGGACACAGTGCTTTACCTCGTGCATTATTGTTTTATTTTCGCTCGCCAACCAACGCGGTCGAATGAAGTAAGGCAAAACAATTGCGGCATGCACGTAATAAAAAGAAAATCGCTCACCGTGTAGTAAAGCAAAAAAACAAAAACGGGAAACGCCACATTCGGCACCACCGGGCACGGACGGACTCTTGGTGGTTGTGCATGCGGAAATGGTGTGATTCGCGGTTGATGCACAGCCAAGGTGGAACTGTCGCAGGGAAAGAGAGCGTTTGCTTGGTACGATTGAAATGAAAGCAATGGGGAAGTTTTTAAACCAACATTTATATCAAGCAGTCCGCGTGTTCGACTGTATGGTTGTTACGTTTAGTTAATATTAAAAGCGACAAACAGCAGAAGCATAATTTCTCTTGGAAGCGTGTATTTCACATAAGGGAAATTGTTTATTTTTACAAAACTTCAAAGTTGCAAGTTTTTTTTTCCCAAATCTACCACCAGAACCAGTCGTATTGCTGTGCAATCATAAAAGGACCGTAAACCCGTACAACAAATAAAGCGGTCTGCAAAAAAACAAATCGTGGGGGAAAAAATCGGCAAACAAACAACTTTCACCGGAGGTTGCGACAGTGCAAAGTTGTTAAGGTATTTGCCACCTTTACTTCACCCTATTTCCCGGGAAAAGGAATTTTCTGGCATTTTCAAGAGCTGTGTTTGTGCGCAGTTGTTTGCTAAACGTTGGCTTCACTTGTTGTTGCTGAAGAGCGTACACTGTTAACGGGCGTTCCAAGGAATCGTAAAGCTAAGCCGAGTTAACTGTTGCGTGGCGCAACTAGAATGAGAAGTGTGATTTACTTTCGCGCTATATTTGTATCTTATATGTTGGTGATTTTTATGAAATCTGTGATTACAATGTGAGGTTCTACTTGATATGTTGAGGATTTTTTTTATGAGTTGGAAGCAATTTTGCAGGATTTTTTCAAAAATCCTGTTCTCACTCTTCATCTTGTGGATTTAGCTTACGATAAGTTTCACTCAAATCGCCATTCGTAATTGTAAAAACGTAAGGTCAGCAAGATTCCAAATAAACCGCAAGAAGATCTTCCTGGCGGTACTGATACACAGTGTGATGCACCTTCGCTCATGTAAACAGAACCCATCATGCAAGGGCAGGACTATTTAGGCGCTCATTTGAGGTCATATAAATGTAATACTAACGCTTCGCTGAATCTTCGTTCTGAACCGTAAAACGGGACCGTCTTACGAAATGGAAGCATTTCTCGCAAGCAGTTCTGTGCAGAAATTACACCTTCTTTCCCTTCGCACACACACACACACACACACACACGCAGCCGGTGAAAAGTCGTTCCTCCCAGCGTTCTCCCGTGTGCGGTCGTCTGTCTCGGGACGTTTAGCGTTGCCCCATAAATTTGAGTGCATGCATAAAATTTATGAACCCCCAAAAAACCGTAAGGAATTCTATAAATCTCTCACGCGGGTTGGCACATGTATCTCGTTTGGCGTAACATTCGCTTTACAGTTTCCACAGGGGTGGAGTAGGAACGCTTTAGGACGTACGTAGCAATAAAGTGATGTCGTAAAAGCTGTCAGGTGTAGTTGGGTGCGATTTTGCATTCTTTCGGCATTTCTTGACGGAATTTTTAGGGCAGAGCGTGTGTTGTGTGCTGTGGTTTGATTTGTTTTGAGTTGTGTGATGTTTCGAAATGAAAATAATTGTGGGAAAAGCATCAGTCGGTACTTGTCTACAAATATCAATCATTTTGTTTTCATTGATAGCTCAACAAAGCTTAAAAAAATATATTTTTTAATGCGTTACTTGGTCAAACGGTTCAAACGGCAAGTATATACTGCAGATAACTATATATGTCTTATGAAATCTCCAAAATATTACATGTTATGGCATTTAAAATCGAGCAAGATTTATGCACTTTTTTGAGCAATAAATTAAAATCGAGTAAGATTGATGCACTTTTTTGAGCAATACAAGCTAGAGCTATTCTTCGATGACGTACATCTTCTCTTCTTCTTATTTATTTCTTATTACAACAGTCGGTCAAAGCCTGCCTGTACCCATTAGTGAAGTGAGTTTGACTTTCAGTGACTTATTGTTACCATAGCAGGATAATCAGTCCTGAACCCATATCAGACATGTTGATACGTCGTACGAGTTGACAACTGTACCACCAAACCGGCCCGACTACTTGTTATTATGGGACAGGTAAAAAGGATTGTAGTTTACATATACTATTCAAATCAAATTGCCAATAGCAATACGGCCTTTTTGGACCGTTAATTCTGAATAAAAAAAATCCTATGATTCAAGAGTTTATCCAAAAAGATCTTCAAAAGCGTCTTTCTTTTTAATTTGACTGTTTCTTAAAATTCAACCAAAGGAGAATTTCATTTGTAGTTTACAATTGATGTGTCAAATCAGTACCATTTGCTAAAGGAACTGTCCAATTTAGAGAACCTCGTATATCCGAATCTGCTTGTAGGAGGTACCCCGTATCTTGGGGACTACCTGTGCATTATTTCTTACGAACACAGAGCATACTTTTCTAAACTCAGATTTCGAATCAGCATTATTATTAGTATTATTATTATTATTATTATTATTATTATTATTATTATTATTATTATTATTATTATTATTATTTTATATTATTATTATTATTATTATTATTATTATTATTATTATTATTATTATTATTATTATTATTATTATTATTATTATTATTATTATTATTATTATTATTATTATTATTATTATTATTATTATTATCATTTTTTATTTACGTTATCGGGCAATAGGCCGAAATAAAAGATACAAATTCTTAATTAGTAAACAACTTAAACATAAATAACACTAGCCCTTTACAACTGACGATGGTGGGAAACAGGGATATGAAAATCTGCAGATGATTCAAGTCTATTGTAGCTGACACACATTTTAATTAAAGGGTCGTTAGCGCCAAATGAAGAAAATCGAAATGGGATCCTGATTAAAGACTTGCTTCTAAGATCCCTAGTAGGTGCAGAAAAGCTGATTAGATTTAAAATTTCAGGTGCATCAATAAGCATTGATAATTTACTGTGGCATTCTATTGTAATACTGTACTACCTCTGTGAAACAAAGAAGTTCTGGCTCCTGCAGTTTTATAGTTTGGCACTCTTGGAGCATTTGCTTCCCGTGTAGGAGAATGGTGGATGTGTATTCCACTCACGACTCTTTACGGAAGATTTTTAGGTAGACGTCGTTTAATTAGATTATCAATAAAGATCTTTGTCAAATTCGTCACTCTTTGTTTCATGGACATCCATTGCAGAACCATTCACATCGTAACAGAAGAGGTATGACGCCCTCAATCAAGGATAGATCTCATCGCTTCATTCAGCAGCCTTTGAAGCAAAGTAAATTGTGTATCAGTAGCCAAAAATAAAATTGTAGCACAGAAATCTAGATGGGGTCGAATCAGTGATTAGAACAGTTGTATCTTACCTCTGCGGTACATTCTTTTTTCTTTCTAACATTGTCAATATGGTTCATAAATCTTAGTTGGTCTTAAAGGTTTTACGATAGTCCTTCGGTTGGAGGGTTTGCTCCATGTGGGGCTTTATCTCATGACAGACACATTGATAAGTCGACTTTTTTCTCGAGATGGGGCCAATAAAATACCACAAAGGTTAGTGTACCATACAAGAGCTTTGTTTCAAGATTGTTAATACGCATTAGAAAAAAGCTTAAACGTACCAATTTACATCAAATCATTCATACTGATGTATAGTGCTATTAATTAAGCTGTGCGTGTAAAATGTATAAAAAATGTAAGAACAAACGAACGTACAAAGCAAGCATGCTGTACAAAAAACAGCAATGAATAATGGCAAAACCAACCAAAATGCTTTGTTCGCCAGCCCGGGGTCTGCTGCTCAGTTGCTTAACGCCGTCGCGGGAAACTTTGCGCGCTAAGACGAACGAATGGTGTCCGATTAAGAAATAATAACAATCCATCCCCTTTAATCAGATTTTCACCGTAACAACCCAGTTCCTACGCATTATGTAAATCAAAACGATACCCCCGGCTCTCGGTTTCGCTTCCACCGCTAGCTCTCGGTAGCTTGAAAATGTCCAAATGCAAAGCCCGGCGATACCTAACAAGAACGCGCACACACACACACACACATACGGTACACGGTAGAGCTTTCAACTACACTTTTATGCTGCGCACTTCGGTGCCCTAGCTCACACGGTGCCGCATCCACGGTAAGCGCCAGAAACACAAACAGTACCTTTACGGTGCGGTCGTTATCGTGAGCAGAATCGAAACCCAAACCCCCGCGTGTAGGGTAGGTTGATGGGGCCCGAGGATGCATAAATAACGAAACTCGCACATAATGCCATTACATAAAATATTTGGCTCGAATTTTATTTATTTTGCTTCTCGACCTCGGCGGCTTTCATTCACTTCCTTGCAGGAGGGGGGACGGACGACCGGCTATGTGAATGACGGTCGGGTTTTATTTTATTTTCTGTGCCCCACACAGGAAGGGCGGCCCATCAAACGTTCGTCTCGTTGCGGTCTGTTTTTGCGTAGTGGTAGCGGAGGAGGGTGATGGAGGGACTCAGTTTTCGGTAACGGTATGTGTGTGGTATGTTCTGCTCGAAACATATCGAGCGGTTACACATGGCCATAATGATGGATTAGCTTTTTAAGTTTCGGGGGTTGGTTCACCTTTTGTTTTTACAGGGCAAACAATTGAACAAAGTTATGCGTTAGCTGCATCTCAAGAACAGACGTTTGGGACTTCTACCAAAGATCATTATTCTCTACCTAACCCATCACGCGGCTCGCTTTCCGAGGAAATTTAATGCTTCTGCTTTTGATGTTTTCCGTTTCGAAGCGTTCGCCTCGCGCTGACGTGTTGCTCTTTTACGTTCAATATGTCTGATTGCTCTGACCTACCGTTGCGGTAATTCGCTGGTTTGCAGCTCGTCCAACGGGTCCTTCCCATGGGGGTACAAAGCGACCACTTTGCATACCCCGGTTGTTGTCTGCCAACCGGCAAACGGAACCAGCGACCAGGCGCCCCCATCGCCCGGCCCGGATGTGGTGAATAATTTCTGGAGGGCTGTAAAAAAACGCACAACCTCCCGAGCCTCAAGCGACTGCTGCTTAGAATATGTATGTATGTGCACATTACTCTTAGCGGCTGGGCTGGACGAATTCCCTACAGTCGAGTGCTTAAATATTTGCGCCACTGTACTGTACTTCGGGCGAAAAGGGAAATATTACCATTATGTTTTATGGCGATGTTTCCGCTTTCACCTGGCCCGTGCGGGGGAGAACGTTATGTACATTTTTCGCACGTTTTGTCTTTTTGTACTGTGTTTTTTCTTCTATTTATTCCATTCCCCTTCGTTTTAAGGGGCCGCTTAACGGTAGCACTAAACATTGACATTGGTCGTCCGTCGCAGATCGTTTGAGTGAGAGAATGTCTTTTTACTGGCTTTCCATTCCGTCCTTTCGCAGTTAAAACGTGTACCAAACACATCAATGAATGCGACCAAAGCCGCTACGAAGCGTCTGTTTTTCTCAAGCTTTAAAGTATGTTTCACAGCGTTCATATTGAGGGGAGGCTACATACATTACTAAAGCATCACGCCGCTTCCGCGAAAAACGATTTGGTGGTGGATAATGATTTTCGGCTGTCGTACTGGTGGTGGTACCACTTACCTGTATCGCCATATCGCCGGTGCGTTCAGGCGTTATGTTTGTCAACCAATAGGAATTCTAGCTCCAATGAATGCTAACGCCACAAACGCCGGTATGCCTCGAGCGCCCGCTTTGTCATCGTGCGGACGGTGTTGACGGTGTTTTTGGGGGCGTTATTTATGCGCGTTGGCTTCGGCTTACGCTTACTTTGACGAATATTCCTCCCCGTGTTAGAGGTCAAGTCCGTGGCATTCCGTGGGGCCGCTTTTCTGAGTGTCAACGGGTGAAGCGGTTTTACTGACACTTTTACTGGCGCGGCCAATGTCATTTGCATTTCTTCACGTTTTTACGGCTTACCCGGCGCGAAGGCCAATCGCGTTGTGCGGTTGAGATGGGGCAGAGAAAATAAAACCCAAAACACATGCTTGTTGCTATGCGCTTTGGCAAAGCAGTAGCAAAATGTAGGAAATTTATTTCCCATCGTGTGCCCATGCCGACTAGTCAACGCGAGCCAATGTGGGCTGTGCACGAGGTACTGAGAGTAGCAAAACAAAAACTACCTGGAAATGTTATTCCCAACCGGCAGTAACACTACAAGTGTACCTGAATAATAATAATAATAAAAACTAGACCATTCGCTTTGAATTGCAAAGATAATTGAATATGCTGTTAGCTTAACAAATCTGTTTTATAACAAACGCGAATCTTGCGCGGTGGTCCAGTTTCCGACCGGTACTGCAATGTCATTTTCATTTGTAAATTAAATTTACCTTCCGTTGGTTAACAAAACCCCGCCCCGGGGTGGGAACGTGGCCACACGCGTCCTCGAACGTCCCAGCGTGGTTAGAGCTTGCGCGATTGTAATGGCTTACTAGGCGACCGGCGTGGCGGTGCCCAGCTACGGAAGTGGCTTGCGTAGAGCGCGCATAGGAACATAGAATTTTATTTCGTGCGCCCGTTGTTTCGCTTCATGTTTGCGTACGTGGATGATAAATTCCAAACTAAATTAAAAAATGCGGCCCCTCACCACATGGAGCGCACAAAACAAAACACACTTACACACACTAAAAACTGGCGCAGCTTACTACTATGCCATATTACGCCGCATGCTTGCTAGCTTTCTGGCAAACAGACAAACTGCCCCGCCAAAAAAAAGAACCTAAAAAAAGTCTTCCCCTTGGGGCGTTAATTGAATGGCTCCGGTGCACGAAACATGGTACACGATGGTTTGTAAAAATGTTCTGTTTGTTCTCCGCTTGGGTGGTGCGCGAGCGCCCGCCCTTGTTGTTTTACATTATTATTATCTTTTTTCGAAAAATACCGGAAACCATTTCCATGTGTCGCTGCGGATGCGGCTACAGATTTGAAGGCCCGCGGAACCGGACGGGGCCTTTGTTTGCGATAGGCTTTGTCGCTCGGAACGGCTATCTGCGGACCCCGGGATAGGCCAAAGCAAGCAAAACGATCAAAATCCTCAGCCCCGCGGCCACTACGGGGCGCGCGAGTTGTGTATGGAAGCTCGAAAGCAGCTTAAGCACACACTTACACAAACAAACAACGATGGCTTGACGATTGCGAAACAGTTTAAAAAAAAAACAGCTCGAAACGACCGAAATTGCAGCCCAAAAAGAAGCGCGGAAAAGTCGGGAAATCCATTAGGACAAACAGAAATGGCTGTGTCAATATTGATATTTTTCCGCTTTAGAACCTTGTCCGCCGCCCTTGTGCTGTGCTGACTGTCCGGCGTGCCGGTGGGTGAAGGTGGACCCGTGTCACGCCAATAGAATCGCTTGACTGACTGTTTCTTAAATCTCGCCCCTCGACGCGTTCATTTGTTGTTTTTTTTGTGGGGTGATTTTGTAGCTGCTGTTTCACGACTCACTCAAAGCGATAAGGTATCAGGTTTACGATATTATTAAGCGGCTGTGGGGCGGTGGATTTCCGCACGCGCCTGGGTGTTAATCATCTGTGTAAATCTTTACCTTCAGCCGAACAAGAATACTTCAGAGAATTGAGAGAGCCTCAAACTTCCATCAACAGCAGTGGCATTGTTTGTGGTTCAACAAGTTAAATAGTTTGGTGCCTCAACAAATCGGGTAGTAAAATGCCTCACAAGTGACTGCCAACGAAGCATTATATCAAATTTTATTTGCACAGGAAATATTAGTGGATTTTTTGCGTTAATCCGCTACGTTAATGCGCTACAAAATAGTTTTAAAAATGTTTTAAATAAAAGGAACCATACGATTTATGGTTTAACATAAACAAAAATTGATTTCTTTTATTTACATGGTTTTCCAGGGGTTTTCATACTTGTCGGACACTTCCTTGACTCTTTCCTATCGGAAGTGAACTGCATATGTTGGAAATTGGACTCTATGGTACGCTGTTTTGATAGGTGCCTTGGAAATTCCTGTTGGATTTGTCCAACAAGGATGCTATAGAGTCCGATTCCCATTGTATTAAGTTCATTTCGCGTTTGAAAGAGTCAATAAAGTGCCCCAAAGCTATGAGAACTCCTGGAAAACCCTGTATATTGCCCGTTCACTTTGGTATTTTTGTAACTTTACACTGAATTAACAAAAACTTTTGATGAAAAGTAATTAAACAATGATTCAGTCCCAATTGCAATTCAATCTCAACTCTCCATTTTTTAAAGTTGTTAAATGTTTCGATTCACACAATTTTTGTTGCATGTCAAGTTGAAATATCATAATATTCATGAAACCGTCAGATGTAAAGGCTAAAAAAGATGTTGTGTAAAAAAATGATATTAATTTACATGACATCAGAAGTTAACATCGCGTCGACTCTACTTCGTGCTGTTATTTATTGCAGGAAATTCAGTTTTCATTTTGTTACATTTTCATCGCTCCTACCTGTGTGACATCGAGTGACCTGAAATCAAAGCATCCGCTAACGAATTTCCATTTATTACTCGCCTTTACCTTTTTTCTTTCTTTCTCATTCGTCCATTTGGTCTCGTCCGGCAATATTAACCTTCCATTAAGAGGTGGTGGTAGTGATCCTGTCTGGTTTTGGTCGCTTCTGCCCGAAACGGGATCACTTGGGTCTCATGTGTATGTGGTGAAAGATAAAATGAAATAATAAAATTTAATCAAATAAATTGATATAACTTTTGCATGCTGCTCCCCGACGACCCTGGACCGGGGGTTGGCTTGGGATTTCTCTTATACTTTCCTGAAGGTATATTACAACCCTCAACAGTGACAGGGTTGCAAAAGGGGTAAGGTTGGTGGTAGATGGGATATTTCGAAAATCGAATGATGATGCTCTATCCCTGACGGATGTTAGTCACACAAAATGAAAAGTGGCAATGGAAAACGGGGGGAGGCACAAAAAAGCGACCTTTTTCCCATATCCAACCGACAAGCGTACCGCGCGGTGGGTGATGGGACAAACTACTAATGGAACTGTGCATCAGCAGCAGCAGCTAAAGAACTCCTGTGTCACCTTTCGTGATCCTTCAAATGGAATGGGGTTTGTGGATCGAAAGAAGGAAAAAAGAGAGCAAGTAGAGATTGAGCATTGCGGTAGTAGTACAAGTGATATCCGCAACGCACGTTGCACTTGAGCGACGGGCGCACATTGTGGGACGCAAATGGCGCTGGGCGTCCCTATCGCAAATGTAATTATGTAAATGGAACACGGCACGTGATGTTCAATATTTTAAATTACTTTACCGCTGTGAGTAAGTGAAAAACATTCCTTTTATTCGCTGAGAGCTCTTGCGCTAATTTGTTGCAGCGTCATTGGGAAAATGAGCGAAGGGAAAGCCCGACCCGCGGGGTCCGGCGGGATAGCTGGATGGTAGAATACTTGCCAGCGCAGATAGGGCTGGGTACTAGGCTGGATGCCAACGGCACTGAGCGAGCATTTAGTTAAATTAACATGATACTGCGGGATGGAAGCCGAATCGTTGGCACGGAACTTATGCGTTGCCTGCAGTCGTCGGTCGATTGGTTTTCTATGCCAGTGCAAAAGTAAACACTGAATTTCCAAATCAGGCTAATAAATTATATCCACCGGATGGCTGGCGAGTAGATCTAGCAAAAGATTCTTAAGAAACGAGGCGTTTCGGGTGGGATTACCACAGGCCAACACGATAGGATTTGCAAAGGGGCGGGCGATGCCTAGGGAAATTGTTCAAATGTTTACCCTTGGCTGGTTCGTTTGAGCAGACAAACCGGCATTCGAGAAGGGCATTCTGGATCAATTGTATTGGCACGTGTCAATTCATTGCCTAATCAAATGGAGTAATGTTGTGGAAAAGCTACCACGCTACCTGTGGGCGTTTGACTTTTATGTTAATGTCAGTATTTACTTTTGACCTTAGCCAGTGCGATGCTTTGGACACCTTCAAAAGTGTGAGCTTCGGTTTGTAACGCATCATTTATTAGAATCGAAACATTTTAGAGTCATCTTCAAAAGCAAAAGTATTTAATCATCATGCACTTGTTACCAAAATGACCATTGGTAAATTCCAAAGAAACATATTTTTTTAGTCTACTTTACTGCACCCATAATGCGGTCCTTTCCATTTTAAGTTGGTAGGCTGAAATTTCAGCCTGTCAGCTGTTTGCATTGTATAGCAGTTTTCGAGTAGCTATCTAAGTGGGTATAACATTCAGGTGGGCTTATCCCAAGGTATATGAATTTAGAAGGCTGATTTTTATCGCTTCTGCTTCTGAATAATGATTTTAAGAGAGTTTTGTGTATTAGTCATGCCTCCAGAGAGCATGTTTGAACAAAAAATTTGACCAATTCTGTCAAAAAGTGATATTCAAATTTGGTTGTAAAAAGACCACCTGGGCACTTTGGATACACTTTGATTCTGGATTCCATCAGCAGATATCTTGAATGCACCTTGGGATAAATGTAAATACTACCTTGTTTTGCCATTTTTCGAGCAGGTACTCGAATCTAATTCTAGCTTTGAAGCTAGAATAATCTAGACTGAAAATAGCAGGTTAGTTTTGTCTGTGGTTTTGTATGGAGTGTTTACATGATTTCAGCCTCCAACTGTCAAATTCCATACAAAAAACTGGCTAGAATCGTGAAGAGCCCCAATAATAGTTTGATTGTCATAGATGTCTTGGGACCCTTTATATAGGATGGTAAAAAAATAGTGAGAATAACTGAATCTATTTTATGGCATGAAAAACTAGAAGTGCAAATTCCAGCTAGATTTGGTGCAAAACGTCAGGTATAACAAGCCAGTTAACCAACTTGTGAGACATTCCATGAATAGGTATGAGTTGGCAGGAAATTGTATTTTGAAAATTCGGAATAAACGGTTCTTGCTTGAGGGCAAATTTGCACTCATTTACACTCTAACTGATCTCACATAGGTGAGTTCTATTGCTGTATTGCAAGCAGTTGACATTTCTTCTGATTTTGTTTCTGTTTCCAGGAACTGTTTTTATTCTTATGGCAATCATTGGTGGGAGTCCGTTAAGAATTTTGTTGTTTTTATTTTTTGTTAATTTTTTCTAAAGAAAACTTGTCTGTCCGTTTCTGTTGGCAAAATATTTGTTACATTGCCTCAATTTGATCAAACCAATTAGAATTTGAAAAAAATCCCATGTCATCGAAAAGAAAAACACTGAAAATGTTCGTTTTGTTGTCACTGTGAATCATACAAAAACCGTGTCTTCTCACCTGTTACCCCTTTTGGTTAAATATTGACACACTCTTCTCTAACCCTGTGCCACATTTGTGTTCTGCACGTGTTTGTGAGGTCCGCTGGCTTTCGTTTTGCTGCGAAAGGTTTTGCACCGAACGATACCGATCCTTCGATAACCGTATCAGCTGTCTGCCGTGTGGCAACAAAAGCTGCTACGGCAAATTTGCATAATACGATTCCTGTAAAGCCCAAACCTCCCTATCCCCACACCCAACCATGCGCAGGGATAATAAATTTATGCACATAATAATTATCAAAAGTACGTGTCATAATGTAAATACATTTTCTATTTCACAAAAACCGAACCCACAGCTGGTTAAGTGTAGCGTTCGTTCTACTAACCAACACATAGGCACGAACACACACAGAACCCGATACCAACGACCAAGGGAAACTCGGTCAGTGAAACCAACTGGTGCCCGGGCAGTGCTGCACCAAAAAGCACCTTGATGCTAGGTCTCACAACACATTTTACCAACATATAAACTAACGGGAACCGTTGTGCTAGTGTGTGTGGTATTGTAGGTGGATAGCAGTACCGCCCCAGCGGTTGGCTCCGGCCCAACCAGGAAGTATCGTTTGAGCGAAACGGCAAAACAGTTAGTTAAGCAGAAATGTCGTACCGGGGATGGGGCCGGCACAGTCACAGGTTTTTAGGCATGCCACCGGCTGCTGGTGGCAGCAAAAGTTTCGAAACATTTCCGCACAACACAATAAAAGTAGGCATCATAATCGGTTTAGCGCATACCCGATATCTACCTACACGGTTTCACAAAATGCAAAGCCACACATGAATGCAAATCATACCTGTGCAGGGGGTAAGAAAGGACTTCATAAATACTCCATTTCCGTTTCGTTTCGGTGGAGAAAAGGAAGCGTGTTTCCGGAACACTGAACCTGGGATAGAGGAAGTCTCTTTTTTTTTTGGGTGGGAAGTTAAGATGTATGGATAGATTTCCTACCGCACAAGTGCTCGTGCATGTAAAGACAAAAGAGAGAGAGAGCAAAAAAATGGGAAAAAAAATAGAAACAAATAGAATAGAATTGCTGTTTGAATAGGTACAAGCTGCAGTAGCTGAATATTTGAAAATGTAAGAGGATTATGAGTTTTTCTTTTATTTGCTTCCAGACAGCTGCTCGAGAACAGATTGGCAAACGTTTATCGATCATAGTCGGGCGATAATAAAGCACCGACCGATCGGGCAGGACGGAGAACATCGGTTTCCCAAAATTGTTTCATATAAATGGAAACAAATAGCTCAATAATTCAAATGTCGATCCACGATTGAACGAACCCGGTCAAGTATCGAGCTGCTGCAACTGGGCGTATATGTTCTTGGGTCTACTATCAGCAGCAGCCACAGTTCATGAAACGTTCCCGGTAAGCTTAAAACACTACACTCCAAAGGTGCTGCTACCCATACGATGGTCAGCGTCTGTCTGCTGCCCTTGTTGCAGGGGCTAGTAACGATACCCCATTGAGAAGTGCTGCCGAAAATGGGATGCATTTATTTTAAACGATGAAAACCAGCTGCTACTACCTTCTTGGCTGGAGAAATTTCGGCACCCGACACGTGGCTCTAACGTTGGGCTCCGTTTTATAAAGTAGACTCCCGGGAGTAGAATCGGGTGTAGCCAGTTGGACAGTGCACGGAGCCATTTTTCACACAGCTGCAAAGTTTCGGGTTTCTTAGCATGGCACTGCAGGGACTACGGGTAAGATAGGGAAGGTAGAGCCTTGATCAGCATGGCATAACTTTCGCCTCACAGCAGACTTTGGGAAGGTTAGAAAGGTTGATGCGAAGGGTAATGAAGGGAAGGGCGTGAATTTGTATGCAAATAATGCATTTTCATTTTTCATCGCAAATGCAACACTAGCATTCGTGTGCCATTCGTGCACGTGGTGTAGAGCGTGAACGAATCATCTGTGGATTTCAGTTGGACCTATGGTGTCATCTATTATTCAGCTGATTTTTGACTTTTCATTTTTGCTAGTTTGTCAGTGTTTTTGTTATCACCAAGGGGGCGGTACTCGGTTTGCAAACTGTTAAAGGGGGGGGGGGACGTATTTACGATAAAGAGGAAATAGAAATGTGCAATTCCTTTGAACAATTTCCGGTGAGATTTAAGGTGAGCTTTTGAAAAGATCTGCGAAGGCCTCCGGGGAGGATCGTTTTGCGAAGAAATGAGTTATGATGCTTGTTTGCTACTGTTATTTGAGTAGAAAATAGGTTTTGGTGTATACAAGTGTACAGTTGGATTTTGATCTCCATGAAAAGTTCAATAGAATAGGTGTTACAGTTCTGATTAGAAATTATACGAGTAACTTACCAACCTTCAAACGTAGGTGTGCGGAATATGTTAAACAAACTGTGTGATGTTATATTGGTGTAGAAGTCCTATGTCACTATGTAATGTACAGCTGCACTTGTCGTCATGAGCTTAATTAGAAAAAAATATATAAAAAAGAGACAACATAAGTTTGCGACACGCGTGCGTACAAGTGGACAATCGGATCTAGTTTTGGAGAGTTCGCTGTCTCCACGCAGTCTGGAATGTCACAGCGGAATGTTCACTCGTTGATGATTGTAAGTAGCCATTTTCTGATATATTAGGTTCTCTTGCTTCGGAAGGTAGTGCCCTGGAGCCATCGTCGGTACCAGCGGAACTAATCATATGCATGTAGCGATTGTGTCCTGATAATTTCCAATACATTAGGTTGTCCTGCTTCGGAAGGTAGTGTCCTGGAGCCGGCGTTGGTAGTAGTGGATCTGGCCCTGTGCATGTCACAGTTGTTCCCTGATTGTATTCGATGGAGTTAGACCCGTTTTTTTTCTTGTTCGAACTACGTTGGTCATTTTGGGTATGTGTATCACTCAGTGAATCCTTTTGAATGTCGTTCAATACCACCACTTACTCGTACATTTTTCATTTATTCAAAAACTACCTAAGAGTAATATTAATAATATTAAAGATACTTCCGTCCTTCTCAAACCTGTGTTGGGGTAAGAGGTGAGTCTCATCATCATTATCATCATATATACTGACCATTAATCAGTTTTTGGTCATTAATTCTAACGGCTGGGCTCGTGTTACAGTCGTCCTCTCATACTAGCCATCAACATGCCCGACATGGGTTCAAGTCTCTAAACGACCTTGCCCACATACGTAGGACTTGACTATCATGCGATAAGTAATCAATAGGTCACTGAAAGCCAAGCCCCTCTTGTGATATAGGCAGGTGTAGACCGACAGCAGTTGTTGTGCCGAAACACAAAGTTCTGATTAAAAGAGAACTTCAAAATTAGCCTAAACTCTTTTCTATAATATTTGTATTAACAGTGATAATTTAAAAATAATCATTCATCTTTTCAATTGAAATTCATTTTTATAAAACATATCCCCAATATAAATGTTATATCACTTAGTATAAGTAAGTTTGTTTATAATAACACCTGTTATCGCATCCACCCAATAGCCACTCCCCATTAAGCTCCACGCAGATGACAAAGGCATTCTGAAGTACGCTTTTGAATGATGCATAGGCCGCTCCGTTCGGAACCCACAAATTGACATTATGTCACCGCAGAAAACATTATCAATTAAATCCGCCATGTTCGGCCGGTCCTGGTTCTGTGGTACACCGGACGCCTCGCTAAGCTCGATGTCACTTGTTCGATTACGAGCGTAGCACAATAACGATGATGCGTGGTTAATATTTGATTAAAACATGCCCTCAAATCAACGGTTTCCTCGGTATGGAAACGCACACCGCGCTAGCGACGGAGACCTGGGAAGGGTTCGGCAAGGTAAAGCGTGGTGGGTAGGCGAAAGCTGGTGATGCAATTATTCAGCAGGGATCTCGTGCATCCCTGCGTGTCTGCGCGTGGCCTAGATCGTTTGGCCATTAACGTTGCCATTATGCAGGCTTTGGGCGACTCGGGTGATATCGGGCGAGAGTGAACCATGAGATACACTTTCAGGCGTAATCAATTCAACGCTGCGCTGTCTCCGGCTCCCCCCCCCCCCCCCCCCCCCCAGTGGGCCGTTCTTCAGCGGGCCGGGGGCGGGCACGGTTATAGACATCGAGCGATGATGGCAACCTGCAACCTTCCCAACCCGCCTACGACTGCAGAGTCGCTGCCCACGAGAAGGCTTTCCTTTGGCCTCGGGCTCACACACACACACACACACGGTCACACAAACACACAAGCTCTCTGCCGCCACCCCATTCTGTGTGCTTCTCTAATGAGTTTTACGATGACGCTAACGCTCCCGGAGACATTGGTGTACCTTTGGGCACAAAGCACAGCACACACACACACACCCGTGCGCTCCACTATCTCCTGGCCAAGCATCCCCTCGCTCCCTCGCCACGAGTTCCGCTTCGTATCGGCTCTCTAATTAGAGCACTCAGCACGACCGATTGCCGGCAAAGATTGTGTATGCAATGTAGCGGAAAATTAGATATGAGCAAGATAACGGACCATTACAGAGCTATTATACGTTTGTTTACTCTCATTATCCCGTGTAGTTTTCCCCGTACCAATGGTCGCTGGCATTTGTGACACTGTGGCGAGCGAGTGCTCGGGTTGCATACAGCATCATCATTATGTTGTGAAGTATCTCCGGGCGAGCCGGGCAGAAACTTCTTCGCCTTGGTGCCAGAGTTAAAAGACAGTTGGGATTTTGGAGTTGCTGTGAGGGTAGATTGTCTGCTTCTAGCTGGATGGTTGTGGTGGCACGTTGCAGTAGGATGCGGGACATGGCTGCACAGCCAGTGGGTATTGTCGGTGTAGAACAGTGAAGATGAATCACTGCAATATTTTGCACTAACTAGACTGTGCAACCGATGCCAACTGAACAAAACAAAGCGGATTTTCTTGGAACAAAAATGAAAAATTTAATGCTTGTGATCTAGGAATTTACTGGACATAAAGACCAAACTTGGTGTTCATTATAATTTAGATGGAACAGAAAGCACTACATTTGATCGTAAATTGAAGTATTTAATAACCATAGGAATATAGGATCATAGCAACATAGGAATCATAGGAAGGAATGAGTGATGGAATTGAAATTTACTGAAAAATCGTTTCAAAATAATTACATTTCAAATGATTTTAAAAGCAAAACACATTGTTTGTCGTACTTGATAAAACCGTTTCGTGGTATGCTCAAGCTTAACCAGCTTTGCGACTCTTTCTTTGTCGTACCAGGAAACCCGGCGCACTGCATGAGCTCCCCCAGCCCGTAGATATTTGATATCGCACACCATCTCCACCGGAGAGGCGTGAAAAGAAAGGACCGCTCATTAAAATGCAAAATTATTTTCCGTTGTCTTTTCCGGAGCCCCTTAAAGGGCGGCGAGCGCTACCATTCTCTTCGTGTCTTGGGCGCTTTATGCTCTCGTTAAACCCCTCGACCGATATAATACAGCCCCCGTACCAGTATGGTGCGTTTCCCAGCCATAACATCCCTTTTCGGGGTCTGATAAACAAGACAGGAATCACTTGAAGCGTGTGTCCTTTTTGGTGCGAGAACCTTTCATCGAGTAAAGAAAAAAGGTGGAAACATGAAACACCAAAAAAAACCAAACCACACTTTTGCCGATACCAGGCCGAAAGCTTAGCAAGCACGCCCATTCTGCTAAACAAGTTCTGCTCATTCGCACGGACACTGTTACTTCGGGCGGCGTTTGCTTTATGCTACCCGAGCGCCACCGTTCACGGGCAAGAATCGGCCCCATTTTCAATGCAATTTCAGTTGTCTATTTTTGGCAGTAAACGATGTTTCTTGGCAGCGCTAGCACGATGAGAATGGTCCGGCTGACTAAAAAAATTTTTTTTAAAAAAATATGCGAAAACGTGCGTCATGAATGGTCTTTGATGGAGGGATTTTTATTTTGCTCGGCTACCTTTCGCTGGCTTTCCAAGTAGCCGAAAGAAGTGGTTGCAATAATAACAGCAGCGGAGCAAAGAAGGTGCTACAAAGCTTGAAAAAAAAAAAAAAATTATGGCAGGCAAAAAAGAGTGCCACCTTTTGGGCTACGGGATGTGCCGTGGTTTGTCGGCTTTTGAATTTGATTTCGTCGGGGGAAACATGAAAAAGAACAAAAACGCAATTTTTAGAAGATATAAATATTTGAATTTTTATGAACCGCAATTTAATTGGCGTTTTGAAAAATTAATTTCACACCCCTTGTGTTAATGGTGCAGAACGAGCAAGAAACAACAACAAAAAAAACAACCGGCAAGATAATTGTTCAGCGTATTTTTACCTTAGCGGCCATAATTGGGACGGTTTGTGAAAAGGCTTTAACAAGATGTCTGGATACTTTATTGCATAGAAGAAAGAAACGAAAATCCTTTTGCTTTTTTATCTTTTCAAGTTGAAAACACTTTACTTAATATCAAGGTGATAATTAGGTTTTTTCACGAACGAAGGATTTGGTGGGTTGAAGTAACTTTAACGATTAATTTTATTGTTTTAAACTCAGTCATATACGCTATATATTATATGTTTTTCTCACTATTATGTTACAGTCTCATGTTACATTCTTCTTTAGAATGAAGGAACATATTGGTAATAGTAACATACGCCCTTCCTTTCGTTATTAAGCATCCTTTTAGCTGATACAGGGTTTTCCAGGGGTTCTCATAGTTGTGGGACACTTCCTTGACTTTTTCTTGCTGGTAAAGAGCTTCATATGATGGAAATTGGACTCTATGCCTGCGCCTAAACGTATGGTCCAAAACAGCCGAAGTCATACAAAATCATGAAAATGTCTGCGCCCTTGTGTTCCGGCGTCCTCGTGAAGTTTACCGAGCCGTACCGAACAGTTGTGTTCGATAAATATGTGTGCGTAACAGGTAGCAGCATTTGTACTGCTTACCTGCCGTATGCCGCTGTGATACCGAGCGAGACGCATAGACAACGCATCAAAAGGACATGTGTAGCCGTGAGGAAATTTTTCTGTGTCTCTTTTGCCTTGTCCTTTCCTTTAGATCCTGATGAGTGAAGCATGCATACCTTTCGGGTACGTTCGGGGTATTAGCTGTGTCCCTCTCATGTTAATGGGTAAGATAGAATCGTATGCCATCGGCTCTGCATTCGGGCGTGGGCAGGCCCGTGGACGCTGTCTGTTTGCACACTATGGCTCCCTTTTTGGACAGGCTCCTTCAAATTTCCTATTGGATTTGTCCAACAAGAGTGCTATAGATTCCTATTCCCATTACTTTAAGTTCATTTCACGTAAGAAGGAATCAATAAAGTGTTCCATAGCTATGAGATCTCCTGAAAAACCCTGTAAAGGTACTTATTATTTAAACCTGACCGAATTATGAATTGCTGTAGCCTAATATTTCCAAAGAAAATAATCTTCTGCGTGAGGGTTGTTCCATATAATTACCCGTTGTTTATCCACTACACAAAGCTATGATTGAAGATAAAAAGGTGGAAAAAGTATTGCACCATCTGTGTTAATTGCGTCAGGAACAAGACGTGCGGAGGCCAATTAGAGCAATAATTGATTTTTCATATGTTTTTGTTTTTTAATAGTGACGTGCAGGATTATTAATACACGTAGACAAAAGAATAGTGAAACAAATATAACCGTGTAGCTATATTGTCTATATGGTTTACCACATCACATGCGTCATGCCCCTGCCAACAGCAATAACAATTGTAACACCTTATTGATTATTTTTACTTCACAAACAATCATTCAACTTCAACAACCTCACTGCGATCTCGCCACTAATTGATATCATTGGAAGCTGTCAATCGACGCTAATTAGCGGGTTACGGTTCGTCGACAAGGAAGCTTGCCCTCTGCCTTCAATCCCACCACAAATACCCCTCCTACCGATATGATGCAGTGTCCTGGGCATTTTTTATTTAATTACGTTAAATTATTTTCAAACGCTTTACGGAAAGTTGACCCACTCATTCATCGGTCATTTACAGAGCAAAAACAAAAAACAAAGCAACAATAAAGCTTACAAAGTTTATTTACCGAGGCAGTAGGGAAAAAAACGCAACACGAGCCAGCGTGCCACCATCGTGCCATGGTGGACCGGTCGTGCCAGGGTAATCGATTGAATTCAATTAAAAAATCATTCCCAGCGTCAACCACCATGTGCGTGCCTGTAACAGAAGCTTTGCAGCCGTTCCAGCCCATACCGGCGCGTGTGTGTGTGTGGTCCCTGTTGCTGGAGTGCTGCTAGTGGCCACGCACGGGGCCCACTGTTTGGTGAAGGTGTGGCGGTGCGAAACCACCTGTGATTGGATCAGCACGAAACGTAAAGCGACCATTGCCACCGCCGTAAAATGGAGCTCCTGTTCCCGTGCGGTAAGCGGGGTACGGCTGGCTTGAATCGATTTTTCTGTATCATTAATAATGTCCGGTTTCCGGTTTCCCGGCATCTCCCGCCGCCTGGCTACAGCTTTGGATAAGCGCTGCCCGCGTCAGCATTATTGGATTGCACTAGTCAGATTAGACCGAGAGAGAGAGTGGAGTGCGAGCAGGCTCAGGTGCTTCGCTGCTTTCGAGAGCTGTTGAAGCGCGTGCTAAAAGGGTGCACAATGAGTGTGTTCATAATTTAATGCGATGATATTTATGAAACAAACAAACGCTAACTGTTGCTGCAGTGGCCGCGCATCGACGGGCGCAAGCATTAGATCGATCCTGGCCGTACCAGTGCCGTATCATAACCGGCATCCGCCCGGGCGTGCCTCAACGATTGGCCCACCCCCAAAAGCGGGCCACTTCACGATGAAATTATTGCCGGGCTTGCTCTTTGATATCATAATGGGCTCTTCCCGCTGCGATTCTGTTCGCACTTGAATGTGTAGTCGCTCGAGTGACGAAAATCAGGACAAAATTCCATTTCGATCGACTCGATTGCTTACAGCGCCGGAACGATTTGCGCCACTCGAAGAGACCCACTCGAGAGCGATTGTTGAGAGTGTGTGTGTGTGTAAGCTGTATGCTAGGTAACGGGAGCGACACAAAGAAGCAGGTTGTAAGATGAACGCCTCGCCGATCTTTGCTAGCAAAATGAAAACCCAAACGATGGCAGCTTTTGCAGGAGCCATAGGGAGGGTGAGACAAATTTCTTCGGTTTGGAATTCAAAGCTCGTTGAAATTGACAATTTTTCCCAGGAACGTGACGCTGAAATGGCTCTACTGCTTTAATTTGACGGCGTGCGAGCAAGAGAGCCTTTTTTCCTGTGTTTTTGATGCTATCTCATGGTCGTGTAGCTTAAATCGATTTTATTAATTTAATGTTACACGTGTTGGTTGTTACAAGGGAAGCTTTACTAAAAAGCATCACATGCACTCAAGTACTATGCACTGTTTTTGAGTAAATTTCAATGAGTCTCATATTAATAAAAACTAAAATTCTGTTTGAGAACCTCAAGGTAAATAAAGATAGACCAAAATATTCAACTACTTGTTGTTCGATACAGCTCTCCTCAGGCATTTCCCCTTTACCAAAAACGGAGTAGAGCAGAACGACATGATTGATTATCCTGCACAGTTGTACCTTTCGAGAGGATGGGTTTGATGTAGGATGAGTTATCCGATCCCACCGTGATAAGATAAACATGATAGCGCTCATCTTGCAACCTGCTTCAGCCGCCACTGCTGCTACTGCAGAAGCTTTTGCGTTAAAAATCCCCGCTGCAAGATCTTAGGAAACGATTTGCATCGAGTAAGCAACTCATCAAAAACCCTCCGATCACTTATAACGATGTCCGTGCTCCGTTGTGCCGTAAGAGGATGTTATCCGGGCACAAAGCACCCTCGCGGCGCTGCAGGAAAGGTGAAACGGCTTAAGCGAAAGTAGACTGCGAGTAATAACCATGATGAGAGATTTGATCCGATGATGATGTATCAGCTCGACGTTGTGCCGCTTCTACGCGCGCTACGTCGTCTGCATTTCCTTGCCGTACCGATGGCCGCTCACGACAAAAAAAGGAAGAGCGAGTGGTACGAAAATCCAACGCTGTCTGGCGTAGGGGATAACGCTGACGAGGATTTATCACGTCGTGGCTCGTCCCGCCCGTGCCGGTCCTGTGCCCGGGGAGCGCAAATAGTAGCGGTGTGCGCCTCGCGCCTAGGTAGGACGAAGTCACCGAAAAGTCACAATCTACCCCCACTGCACCCCGCATCCGTCGCTGAGGTACGTCTGATTGGGTGTTACGTGCTTGAAGTATTGTCGGACGTGATTTATTGCTTTTCGAATGCTTTGGGATGGGTAAGCTTTTGCACGGCTTCTCCACCCCTCGCACGGCCACATTCCTACTCCACCGGGGGACAGAATTTGCTGGCTTTCTTTTGATCAAAGCAAGGGACGGTAAGCATCGACGACAACGCGTTCGGCTTCCGTTAGCATAGTGTGATGCTAAAATGCGCCATCGTACGTCAGAATTAAGACGAGACGATTGCTGCTGTGTGCAAAAGCACGCCGAACGCCCGCCCGGGCTGGTCGCTCGTTAAAGACGCTCAAAAACGGCACCAAAGTTATGTTCAATTTGTTGTGGTACGTTAGCTGTGGGGGGAAATTTTCCGGATGCCGCCATTACTTTGGGGTTGTGTGATTTATAATGTGTGCAGTTGATGGTGCTCGGCGCGCGTTTAGTTGGCCCATTTCGTGTTTTATGGCTAAAATCGAGAAGGAGTTTTTCATGAGTTTGAGATTCGTTTTTTTTTGCTCGTTTGTTTCATTCTGCTGATTCCGTCCGAAACGACTGCAGGGGTGGGAGAAGAAAGGGTGTATTGATTTAATAGGTGTGATTAATGGGTAGCAGGGAGTGTTGTGACTGTGAAAGGACTCGGTGCTGAGCAGGACGATTGATCGATTTTTAATTTCAAGAATGATGGATTGAAAACATCGATTCGCAATCTTTTACTTTCGACAAAGAGTGTCATTTTGAGTGTTGGTAGGTTTTTTTTTGTCGATAACCAGACGGCATTTTGACGCAATGATGACAATTTAAGTCAAAAAGTAACTGTGCTACATTTTTTTAAAAGTAATTAAATGTTTTTACAGGTTGGTCTGGTTTTTTTCCAATTTAGATGCTCTGTTTAGAGTTTTCCTTGAATCTAGGAAACATACGTAGGGATGACGGCTTGATAAGGGTGCAGCTGGGTACAGGCTGAGCCCTTGTTTGCGAAGCGAACAGGACGTGATATTGAGCTTATTGCCTATTTCGGATTTCGGATGCTTGTAAATGTCCCAATTTCTGGTTTTGTTTTTCGTTTGCTTTCAGGCATGAACATGACGGATTTTACTATCACCAGAATTAGAGACCGAGAAAGTGGACAAGTACAGGTCACAGATGGAGTCGAAGGGTTTTGTTTTCATTTTGATTTCGATTCGAGAAGCAATCTATTCTTAGCAGAATCTTTACAAACTCACAATCGCGGCTTCCCTGATTATTGTTAAAAAATAAGTAAAAAAAAAGTTAGCCTATTATCGACAAATTTCAGTTCGTAATTTGAAGAATGCGTTGAAATTATGTTTTTATCGCATGTCACAATCTTTTTATAAAAATCGTCATGATAAAACCCAAAACTTAAAACATGAATATAAGGTACAACCAGAGGCGGATTTATCCATCTCGGGGCCCTAAGCGGGGGATATAATTGGGGCCCCTAGTTTTCTGAAAAGTCCAGAAAATTAGATCGCATTTTTATGAATATCTTGTTACGCATACCAAATATGTCATCCTGATTTCGTTAGGGATTAATATTCTTCTGTCGTTTTTTTATCTTTTAACTAACTGCTAATTATTTTAATAGCTTCTATTGTCTTCGTGTAATCAAGCTAACATATTTTTCCATATTTTTACGATGTGCATCATCATTGTTTCCGGTAGTGCAAAAATCCAAACTATATTCAAATACTAGCTATACTTGTGTTACTAGTGTTTGGTGTGAAGAAGCATTTCATTCTCTGTAGTAGTTTTTCAACACAAGTACGTATTAGGTCGTTTTTCTAAGCTAAGAGTCTTTTAAATTGAAATGAATCAATGAACAATGAAATTATAAACTGCAGTTATTTAAACTCCAGACTTTCCGAATTTTAGTACAGATCTAGGCATATCTAGATAAAGGTATATCTGGAAAACCTGACAAAAAAATCTGAATTTTACTCATTTACACTGTTGTATTTTTAGAACAGTTTGCAATACATTTGTTTGCTAATTCGTGTACATGAGCAGTGAAAGCCACTACACAAAGCTTGTGTGATTTCCTGTTTCACAGATACATAAAATGTGCCTGAAATCCAAGCGTCCGACAATGATTATCCTGCAATTGCGTATTTGTAGTCTTTTCCTCCTTGCAATCGCGACCGTTTAGAAAGTTCTTTAAAAATATAAATTGATCGTTCCATTAGCTTCTTTATGACTTTTATTTATGACCTCACGAGAGGATTTATTGGATTTAATATGGAAGAGTGCGAAAGTATGTAAAATTTATTTTGGCCTTCCAAAATTATCTCCAAAGTTCGTAACAACTTTTAAGAGCTACAAATGTTATCAACACATTCCATACACTTACTTGTAAGAATTTACTACTTTGAGAATGATTTAGTTTCCCGTTCATTTGGGCATTAATAACAAAAAATCAATCGCTTATAAAAGTGAACTAACATGTGGAGGTTTAGCTCGGAGCCCCCTTTAGGCCGGGTCCCCCCCCGCGGCCGCTCAGTCCGCTTATAGAAAAATCCGCCACTGGGTACAACCGTTTTCAGATACAAACTAAGTACAAACAAACCCGAGAACTCATTTGAAAGATTTCGATGAATTGCAATGCCTAATGCACGACTTCAGATTTCTCTTTTCCTATTGTAGAAAAATTTGAATTGCAAATGTAGTGAACCTTTTTATATAATATGATTTCGATATTTTGACACAACTTATTGTTTTCGCCATGATTAAGCTAAGGTATTGTGCAATTGTTTAATTAGTGATTACCATAACTGCCATTCTGATTCATTTAATAACGTCAAGCTTCATCCACTATGATACGGTGCTAATTGTAGCAAAGTCTTAACCCGCTAGCTCCGCTACCAAACGTCTGGAGTGGGTTAATTTGCCAATAAAAGTAAACCAAATTCGCTGTCTAGCATTATTTCGCTAGCCCAGGCTCATTAAATCTCTTTCAACACTCTTACGACAACGGTAACGATTACCACCCGGCAACCGCAAATTCACGGTTTTGCATCGGTGCTCCGAGAATAGTGCCCGAGTGTACGGACAACACCGTGCTGCTCTACTGCAAGCAGCACCCTGCACCACTGTTGGCCCATCGAAATTAGCCAGCAATATATCAAATTTATCCCGCAGCCAAGGCTGAACGTGAAAAATTCCCTATCCAGAGGATTTCATTAATTTGAAATTCATTCCGTTGTTATACTTTCATGCGCCGTGATCCCGCCGACGGGCCGGAGCAATGCCGGCCGTCGAGGGAGATAATAAATATTTTAACAATTTTGCCCGTGCAAATGAACGGGATGGGCAAAATTTTTCCGTGTCCGTCTCCTGGGCAGGCCTTTTAGTATATTTTTTTTTTTCGTGTACCAAGCGAGGGTCTCACAGCACAGAGACCTTTGCCCGTACGCTTGGAGGTCGCTTGCACCAAAATTCTGACTAAGGAAAACCTAGTTTGCTTTTGGGGCGATGCTTCACGGTGCGGCTCTCGTTGCTCGTTGCATCACCATTTTTGCTGATAAATACTCCTGAAAGAAGTGGAAAGGGACAAAAAAGCACCAAGCGGCAACAGAGGAACAGACACACTGTGATGAGAAAGGATGGTAAAAAGAAGAAAAAAAAACAACCACGGAACACCGAAATCGAACGTATGCTCTCGTCCTAAATCTCGTGGGAGCCTCTTGCCACTCGTTTTGAACCGCGCTGGCCACAGTTTCATGCCAGCGCTCAATTTACTGCCTCACGAACGTTCGCTGGAAACTATTTAAACATTTCCTTTTCCCAATTTTCAACAGTTTCCAGCCGCCACACCAGCCATCCGCCGGCAGCTGCACTACTGCGCACTACTGCGCAAATGGAGCAGTTTCCGGTCATTTCGTTCGGTTGCTGTGCCATTGCCATGTATTTCACCCAGGGAAATTCTTTTTTAATTACCTGGCATGTCGAGGTTTCTTTCGCTCGCTCTTATGGATGGGAAAATTGGGTGGGCGGACGAGTTGAGGCATCGATTTCATTAGTGGCCCTACAAGGTGTGTGTGTGTGTGTGTGTGTGTGTGTGTGTGTGGTTGAATGAGCGAGAAAGAGAGAGAGAGAGAGAGAGTGAGAGAGAGAGCTTCTAGAAGCTAACGTCGGCGTGCAAGACCGCGCACAAAGACCGTAATGATTTTATTTGATACTCAAACCATTTCTATGGCGTCTTAATGCAGCACGGTAAGAACCATATCAATTTAAATGATAGCACTCGAAATGAGACCACGCCGTTTGCCTTCAGCCCTTCGCACCCTTCACGGTGGCAGCATGCTGCTGGAGTAAGCGTTAAAGTTACCGCCGAAGCAGCGTACTATTTAAAATGTGCCTTTAACTTCTGTAATTGGGTTGAGCAACTTTTGCGCAGTTTTCGCTCAGCTGGAAATGACAAAAATCGAACTCAACGACACACACACACACATGCTCAATTTTGTTGAGAAACTTTCCATCAAACGCACCGATCATGCTACCCTGACACAGCGCAACCACACATACCAAAGGGGGTTGAAGGGTTGATCACAGTTGAAATGTGTGTTGGGTGAACCTTTCGTTGTTTTTTTTTTCTTGTCAAGCTCAACTTCTCGACTCGAACATCAAACATTGGAAATCATGTACCGTTTTTTTTGTCGTCCTTTTCCTTCTTCTTCTTCTTCTACTCGTCTACGATACTTTCTCCACACGTGTGATATGCTTACGAATGCGGAGATTGCCCCCTTCCTTCCTTTGCTGATGGGTTTCGCTTCAATGGAGGTTGAAATTTATTCTCTTCTCCACCTTCCAATTTCCATCGCCAAACCCCACTCCCTTAGCTCCCATGCAAACATGATAAATGGGTTACATTTATCATGCAGCGTGTACGTGTACGTGTAGACTCAAGGATCGCTAGGTATCGAGTTTGTTAGCAGACTGGGATGGAGTGGGGGGGCGGGTAGAGAAATTGCTTCCACCCAGCGCACCCAGATTATCTGGAACGAGTGAATTTGTGTTTCTGAAAAGTTTGGCGCACGTGTTTTATTGAACAGCGGTGGAAGAGTTGTGTGTATATTTTTCTTTTTACTCTTTTTTTTCTCCGTCTACTGATACAGTTCAATTCCCGTTCACGTTATTCTAATCTACTTTGTCGGTTTTATCTTGCACCCTTTACAGCGAACAGCGTCGCCGTTCACCATGGGCATCCCGGCCACCGTACGGTCCTGCGCGCACCTCGTTAGCATACTGCTGCTCACTGTGATACAGACCGGCACGCTCGGCTGGAAGCTGGATAATCGAAACATCATGTACACTAATCAGGACATCTCGTACGAGTGCCCAATCAACACCATGTGCCGGTGTGCGAGTTTGCCGAACGAAACCGCACTCCTCGAGATCAATTGCAACGAGGTGTCGCTGTACAAATTTCCCGGTAAGTAGTAGGGGGCGCACTTGCAGCCCATTACACACACACACACACCCCCGTCTCACCTGCTTAATCCCAACAAAACAAATCGTTCGTGTTCGTGTAGTCAATCGGGAGACGTGGGTAGAAGCGGTCTGTGCGTGGGGCGCCGAAACCGGGTTAAGATAACATTTTAAATGCAAACAAACAAGCAAGAACAACCACTTTCGGTCAAAGTCAAAGTCGGCTCTCAATTATTGTCGGCAATGTTTATTCATCGCACCCTGCCGGACACGCAGCAGCAGCCGGTCGATTTGGCGATCTGGAAAACAGGGGGCCCAAACGATGGGCAAGCAAAAGATGCCGTGCGTATCGGAATTTTATTGAAGAATAAATATTGACCTTAGCAAGCGTAGTTTGCCGTCACTGGATCCACCCGGTGGTTCGCTTACGTCGTTTGTCGGCTTTTGTGAAGGGTAAGGACTCTTTTATTTTGTGCAAGGGACTCCCGACTCCCACACCGGCGTCGGTGATAATCTACCGGAACGGTGTAGCAGGGTGAATTTAAATTCTGTTCACCTTCAACTGATAGGCCCAGCTTTGCCCAACCCGGTACGGTAACGCCGCACGGTCGCAGCCGTCCTGCGAAAGGACCATCCACGGCGACACGCTTCATTCGCCTCGGACGACAAGGCGTGATGGGTTTCTTTCTTGTTTCGCTTCCCTAGAGAACCCCGGAGGACCTGTTGTGTTTTTTTTTCTTTCTTCGCACTTTCTTGTTGCGCATTCATGGGAACCACCGTGTTCGCGTGAGTTAGTAAATTTGGGTTCGTGGCTTGCTGTGTGTGTATGTCTCTCTCTCTCTCTCTCTCTCTCTCTCTCTCTATCGCTCTGTTTGAGCGCAGGTGAGCCTGTGGGTCTTCCACTTCCTGTCGGCTCTAGTTCGCCCGAACAACCTTAAGCAAATATCACTAACAAGCTAGTCGCACTTCAATCTTTCTCCGAGCGAAAGTGCCCTCTTTGCACCCGGGTCTTCCGGCGCACCGTACGGGTTTAGAACTGGAAGCTGAGGTGCAGGCGGTACATCTCAACTTCATGGTTCGTTGTGTAACTGTGAAAAAGTAGGTTCAACTCAGCACTGCACAGATACAGGCACACACACACACACGGAGCCCACTTTTGGGCTCATTCGGTTGAGGGGTTCGTTTTAGCACGAACTTCTTGCTTGTTCTTGGCCACCGCGGCCCTGCTCTGGCCCTCTCCTTCTGTGGCCGGTCCTTTCTTGTTCTTGGCTTGGCACTACTTTGTGCACGGTCCTACCGCCACACCACCCAACCCCGTTTCGTTTGCTTTGAATGGCCAAACCTCGTTCCTTCCACGGTTGTCTGCAAAACCTTCTCGAGGAAGCACTCTTTTGCTGAGCGTTCGTTTGCTTTCATTTCCAAGTAACATTGCAAATAAGAGGATTGGGATTGTTTATTTTGACATTTTGTAATGTTGCGATTTTTTTTGTGTAGCACTCTTTGCCCTCCTCTCCTCGCCAGCCACCTTTATTGACTTGTGCGGAACAGAGCGTCGGTGGCGTCACACGCTTGGCGCGCCACACCTTTTCTTGCGCGCGTACCGTAAGTGTTGGATTCCCTTTTTCGAGAGTCTTGTTAGCGTGACGGGTCCGTTTGTTTGAAGCATCTCCGTGATGGGGCACTTGCACCTTTTCCGCTCATATGGCTCATCACAGTGTGGTGTGGGGATGCGGGTGGGGTAAAAATGGCTGTAGTTTTGCTGAGAAATCAAATTATATCTGGGCGAAAGTCAGAGCTGGCCAGAGCTTGACAGGGTGGTGCCGACCCACCTGCCGTCCTATCTCGGGGGGGCAGGCCGGTTCGGTTCCAGGCTGAGGTGTGGTTTGAAATGGCGCATCATTACGATCAATATGTCGAAGTGGCAAAAATGGAAGACCGCAATTTGTGCAAACCAAACCAGTGTGCTCGAGTGGTGACAACTCGTTATTTCCTGTGCACGGACGGAAGCGCCCGGCCATGGTTTGGCTCTCTATTTGTTTACCTCGCAGACCCCCAACCCTCTCGACCCACCGACCCGGGCATACTTGGCAGTGAAGGAGTGCTGAAGGCATGAATAAAGCCGCGCACTGTTTATTCGCTTCACCGTAAAGGAGGGCACACGTTGCGACCGAGCACCGAGCATTGATCGATGTTGTTGCAACACATGAATACGAATCATTTCTTGAGCAGCGTGTGGTGACTGCTGCCCTTTTTACCCGTGCTCGGTATTTGTCGAAGTTAAAAATGTCGAATTACGCGACGGTCCACAGGATGGAAGGTTGTCGTTGCATTGCGCTGGCAAATGTGTACCAATTGGCATTTTGGAATGGGGTAAACACGGAGGTTAAAAATATAAATATAACTATTGATTCGTTCGCTGCTTACGTCATACGCTGGGGCTGCTGGATGGGAGCGGTTATTGGTGCGTGAAATTAGTCAAAGGAAATGAATTTTGTTGGCTGTTTGCATTATTTCCCGACTTCAGTTTGATTGATTTCGGTGACGTCAATTGCTCACAAAAAAACGCATTAAAAATTGGAGATTGTACTCCAGATTCTCTTGTGATATATAATGTTTCATTACAGTAGTTTTCAGTGAATTTTGGTTCTAAGGTATCAATTTTTGACACTATGTAACAATGTTAGCTTCTAAGGGATCAAATTTTGACAGTACCTATCAATTATTGACTCTAACGTTTCGTTTTAGTCTATAAGTCAATAATTTTTTACTCTTGTATGAATAATGAAAAATTTACAAATAAATTGAGCAGATTCATTTTTTTTTATTTTACATTGAATAAACACTGCTAATAACGTGAAATTGTTTTTGATGATGATGATGATGATGATGATGGTCCCTCCACTTTCCCCTTCAAAGGTTCGAGAAAGACGAAATTATCTTAAAGATATTTAGGTATAAAAAATGAAAGTAAAATTTCTACATAACACTCGAGTGGATGATTGAGTGTTTTCGACCCACTAATGAATCCGATAAGGTGCCGCTAAGTCCTATCATCTTACAACCAGTGGGTCTAAACCCCAAAGTCCACTATACGCGCGCGTGTCTCGAATCTTTGAAGACTCTCATTATTTTTTAAATTTTATTTTAAATTATCTAATTTTTTTTTCATAAACTGTTAAACAAAAACAAATTAAAAAATACACCATCATCACCAAGTAGATAAATGCGGTTAAATACTTTTACATAATACAAACTAGCAAGCACTTCTAGAAGTATACATTCTACATTACACTATACTACTATACTAAAACACTTTACGACCACATTACTAAATAACCTGCTTCACATACAGTGCACATTCCTTTTTGAAATTACCCAGATTTGTGGCTTTAACAACTTCTCTTGGCATCGAATTATATATTCGAATTCCCTTATAATATAAGGAGTTCTGAGCTCTTAATGAAAGGTAGCTTGGTGTTCTCGGTTCATTTGATCTACGAGTAGGGTAACGATGAACATCCGTCCCTAGAACTATTTGTTCCCCGAGATATCTTGGTCACATTCCATTCAATATTTTGTGTATGAAAATCATTGTTTGATATATTATTCTTTGTTTTACTGACATCCATTGCAGGATGTCAAGCATAACTTTAGAAGAAGTTCTTGAACCAAGACCCAAAATCACTCTCATAATTTTGTTTTGGATACGTTGTAATCTTTGTATCTGTGTTTTATTGCCAAGAAAAAGAATAGAAGCACAAAAATCTAAATGTGGTAAAATAAGCGACTTGTAAAGTTGCAGTTTACCAAAAAAGTTTAAATCTTTGCTAAGCCTGCTAATGACCCCACTTTTTTTTGCTACTTTCGCTATGACATTATCTATGTGGGGCCCAAACGTGAGTTTATTGTCAATTATAATCCCTAAATATTTTAGTTCAGAAGTATTGTCTATTTGTTCTTGATTTATTGAAATACACAGCTGTTCTTGATTATTTTTGTTTGATATGATCATGTATTTTGTTTTATTAATGTTTAGAGCCAGTTTTTTATATTTTAGCCAGCCATCTAAAACATTTAGTTCTAGATTTAATAGAGTCTCTGCTTGTTTTAAATTAGGCTTTGCGATGAATAATACTGTATCATCGGCAAACAGGTTTACCTCACAAAAATGCAGTATTTTCTTTATGTCGTTAATATACATTATAAACAAGATTGGCCCTAAAACACTTCCTTGTGGAACTCACAGGGTGTTTTCTAGGGGATCTGAAGAACTATTTAAAAAAGAGGTAATTTGCGTTCTTCCTTTGAGATAATCTGTAAACCATTTTAGAGGAACTCCTTGAATACCAAAAGATTGCAGGGTGTCCAATAATAAAGGTCTCGCTATAGTTTCAAACGCACGTTTGAGATCCAAAAACACTGCAAGCACCTCATATTTTCGTTCTATAAAACCTTTCCATTTAGACAACACAAGATTAAGTGCAGTTTCACAGGAATGTCCTTCTCTGTATCCAGATTGTTCTGGTATCAATAAGCCATGAATGGTAAGATGATTCATTAGCTGCTCTTTTACTACCAATTCTAATATTTTTTCAAATATATGCAAGATATTAATCGGCCGAAATTCTTCTGCCTTAATAGTACCAGGAACTTTTGGGATAGGAATTATTTTGGACATCTTCAACACTTTTGGAAATATACCAGTTACCAAAGATTCGTTAATTATCGATAAAAGCTGTCCTCCAATGATATCAAAACTATCTTTAATCACTCTTGAATTTATTTTCCCTATAGCCGCTGTATTTTTTAGATTGAAACAATTTTTTTTTTTAAATCATTCAGAGATATTGTTTTGAAGTTGAACAAATGTCTCGGATCTTCGGTCTGTATTAGTTGATTTGGCTTAGGAACCATTTGTATGTAAAACTAATGATTATTTTTTTAAAAAATTAAGACATTATTATCACTCGAAATGCACTCTTTTTCTACTCCGTCGAAACTTTAAAAATTGGAATAACATTCTTTATATTTTATAATTCCATCAACTAAATTATTCATGACTTAACTTGAATCGAATTATTCAACACACAGTTTCTGACATAACGTTATAAATTTTTAACAAAACAGTTGACATACCGGCAAAAATGGATACCCCAGAGACAAAAAATGTGGAAACGCTGTTAAAAATTGGTTCCATTTAATATAACAGTTTTATATTGGTTAGATAAAAAAAAAATAAAATAAAATAAATAAATTAACTTAACAAATAAACAAATGTTTTCGAACATGAATCAGATTACAGTGTCTGAGTTTCTACAAATGTCATAGACGAGTTTTGAATATTATTAGACATTTTACAACGTTTTACCTTTGTGAACTAGTCATAATTGTATATTAGAACTTTATTAGCATATTTTTTACGAGGTGCGTCTGCTGTCTGCATTGTTTTTCAGTACAAAATTGTAATAACTCTTATAACTCTAATGAAGCAGAAACGTTGGATACCCTGTTCCTAGAAAATATTACGCTTCAATGTATATTTAAAACGTTAAGGTGAAAGTTATAAAAAATGTGTTTAAAGGTTTGATCTGGAGAAGTAATCATTAGTAATCAGTAATACTATGTTTACAAAATAAAGAATGACAACGATTAATCTATTACAAAGAAAAAAAGAGACATTACGTACAATACGAAAAAAAAAAGATTTTTACGTGAAAATAATCCACCAAGCAGCTTTGAATGTCTAAATATGTACACACTTTGAAATAAACTAATGAATAAATAAATAAATAAAATCATTACATTTCTTTTGACGCTTCAAACACCCTCAACTCATTTATGCAGATGATTTTATATTCACTAATACACAGCACATAGTTCAAAACAAGCTATAAAAATCGCTCTATACTACTTTAGGCACCAACAAACTAACCCGTAATCACACCTTCAAAACTGTTTGTTGCTGTGCGCGCTCATCACAGTAAATAATCATCACCAAGCGTCTCCATCAAACTGTCTCGTAAAAAACCCGGTTTTTTCCCAAACCGGCCATCAAATCCAGACCGTAGCGTATACATTATTAGCAAATATCCCGAACACAACAACAAAAAACCCGCCCAACAGTGCCAACAGTCTTGTGTTTTTGTGAGCTACCATTAGCTGCTGTAAAAACGGAGTAAAGTATGGCCAATGAAATATTGAAATGCACCATAAAGAAGGTGATTCCGATCGCCGGGAAGTACCCGGGACGTCGGGTGCCCGGACACACTGGGCACTGGTGCGAAACGTGATATACGTTCCCACGGTGTAGGTTTGAAATAAAAGGTGGGAAAATGGGCGTTGAAATATACGACGACATGAAGACGACACGGCGCCACTTGCACTCATGCCCCGCCGTGCTGCTGGTTTGTTTATTCCAATACAAAATAATCCCACCGATTCAGTGACGGACGGGCAGGGAGCGAAAAAAAGCCACGCTGCACTTTTAGTCCGACCCATTTCCGGTGTTCGGCTTTGCTTCGCCGAATTGCCCTACACGGTTATAAATGGTCCGGTCGAAGTTTAGAATTGGCACGGAAGCTACGGCACTGGGGGCGGGTGGGCAAACAACATGGGAATAAAAGCAAATTTATGTAATGTGCAGCAAGTTCTAGCAGTGCTATCTGTTCCCCCTTTTCCATTGGATCGGGCGCTTCAGGTAACATCTTCTTGCTTCGGTTCTTTCGGCAAACATTGTCACGGAAAAGGGCAAAACTTGATCCTTTTCCATCCATCCGTGATGTTTGGGGGATGGGAGGATGGAATGGTTGGCAATACACTGCCAGGCGTATGCCAGCCAGCCAGCCAGCCAGCCACCTGCTTATCTGGGTTGTTCTTTTTGTTTCCATTCCGGCAACATCAAACGAAGGGAACGAACGTTTCTCGAATGGTATCACAAAGCAGCGAATAGAAATAAAACAAAGAAACAAAAATGGGATGCTGGGAAACCCGTGCTAAGCCCCGCGGATACAAACCGAATGGAAGGGGGTGAGTGAAAATGGTTTGATGCTTTTAGTTACGGAAAACAAAGCTAACCGGTTTTGTCGTCTTCCCGTTGTATTGTTGTGCGTCCTTTTCTTTCCGTTTTTCCGTTAAAAATGTCTTGACTGAAGAGAGATAGCAGGCAAGACAAAAAGGACGGATCGGTGACCATTGGGAGGGGGAATACCGCCCAGCAGAAGATACACAACCATCAAATGGAACGGAACGATGCAAAGAATGCTACGGGAGTGCAGTGGGGGAAAACTGGTTCTGTTTTGCTCTGCCTCCAGAGTTTTCTTACCAGTTTACCCGGTGTGTTTATCAGCGGCCTGTTCTTTGAAGTGGAATAGGGATGCGTGCCAAAGGTGCCATGATCCTCTTGCAGCCGGGCGGCAAATGTTTTGCGGCCCTGCAAACTACCCAAAATGCCGGAAAGTGTTCTGGTTTTTGCTACGCTTTTCAAATCTTTCAACACTTCAGCTTTGGAGCTTACGCCGGTTGAAGAGGTGAAGGAGTTGAAGGGTGTATGTTGAAGAAGCTAACGCCCGAGAGGCAATCCAGCAAGCGAAGGACGTTTTGTTTGTAAAGGGCAAATTGTTGTTGAAATGTTAACAATTGCATACATTCAGGCGTTACTACAATGTTAATTAATGATTGAAGATGAGATTGAATAGTTTTTTGTGTTTATTATTTATTTTTTATGGTTTTAACACTTTTTTAAAAGTCTTTTTCATTTATTGAATTGTCTAATATATGATCAACCTTTTCTATTTTCTGTAACTTTGAGTTTTATTTCCACGATGGAACTAAACCTCTGCTATTTTCGTTCTGTGTTAGCCTGTTGTAGACCAGAACTGCCAACGTCGCTATATTGCTGACTAGAACTTTAAGCCATTTATCATCGCAACGCAACCATAATAACCCTTTGTTGAAAGTCCTGAAACGTCGGTTAATGATTGCATGTGTACGCGTCGGTAGAGGTCCCCCTCAGCCAAACCCGTTTGCAACGCAGACACTAATAACAAATACAGCTGCGTTCGCAGCACAACAGCAGCAGCAGCAACATCAAAATCAACAAAAAATAACTAGTATCACACCCGAGCACGCTGTCCCACCCGAAAAACGAGCCACAAAAGCACCACAAACACACACACACACACACACGCAGCCAAAATAAAAAAAAAGTCAATACATAAAGTCTGTGTACATAAACACAATTCACAGGCATCAGCACCGGTCGGTGCTTTCGTCTGTCACGTGATTGTCCTCACGGCGAAACCCCTCGGCGGTTTGAAGCTCATGTGCACACACGTACGCGGATTCAAGGTTCATGCGGCTTTGGGCGGAATGAAAATATAAATAAACAAACAATGCGAACACATTTATAAATATGTATAAAGCAGTGAAAATATTTGCATGACATTTTGTGGAATATTTTTGCGCTCCGTTACCAGATTTAGACCGACTGACGGTGGAACACGTTCGCGCCCGGAAACGGTGGACGTGGCGCGCTGTATGCGTAAGTTCTCGCCACGCGGCTCGGTGGCTTAAATAATCGATGGCATCGGGGCGACCACGATTTGCGTGCAATGCTCGCTTCGCGGCTTTAAGGATGAGCTAATATGACACACATTCGCTGGGTACTGGGTGTTGAAAGAGGCAAATTTTACGATCAAAGTATTTGGTAAATGTATCATACAGTGCGTCGGAGATTGTGTTTCATTTAGAAGTAGTGCTTTAGTTTTGAATTTTGATAGGACTGTTTGCTATTTAAAATATTTAATAATGTACCGTGACCACTAATTGTTAGCCTATATTTAGTAAAGCGTTCGTTAGGAAGCAAAAAGTAAAATGAAACCATCATTTTCGATTCATATCGGCCTCACCACAGGGAGCCGACCATGTGCCATTTTTAATCCTTCCTGTGCAAAACACCTCGCTTTAGTAAGCTTTTCCATGGACGTGAACATGATGCATGATATTTCATTCAACACTTTCCACAGTGATTTCTTTATTTTCACCATCGTTTTCCACCATGCTTTATCGACCCACAACGATGGGTCGCATCGTTAATGCGATATCATTTCTCGCACTGCTATTTGCTGGTTTAGTTTTTTGTTACACGTGGTTTCCCCTACACGCATCTCCGCAGAGCTGCATGCGATAGGCTCCAAAAAGCAGAGGCGTTTATTATGACGACCTGCTTTCATCCCAGGACCTAACTCGATCGATCGATCAGCATAAGCGTCCAATTGTGGTTTGTGAAGTGGCAGCCGTAGGATGTAGTTATCAAGCATTCACACGCACACAAACGTGTTGTTTTGCTTTGTGGTGTATTTAAAGCATGATAGCACAGTGGGAAACTTGAAAAGGGTTAATCATTTACAACAAAATAAAAACGTTGTATTCTGTGGTTTATTATATTTTTACATCAAGCCGCAATCTGTTTTGTGTAATCCGTGATCAGTGAGTTTGCATGCAATGGTGTACATTGGATTTTTGTTTTGTGCGTTAAATGTACGCTTTTTGTATTTCCTATGAATGCAATATGAGTGGAACTAATGTTCCTATGAAACAAACGAAGCAAAGCGTGTATTTTAGATTTTTTGTCTGAAGTTAAACGTACTATATGGCCATGTAGCCATGTTGCAGATTGCAACAATCACAAAAAACTTTTTCAAATCTAACAATTCTGCAATCGGAGATGACTATTGTGTTATTAAATTGGACAGAGTAGCATACATTAGCTGACGTGTGATCAAGCGGTAGACAGCGGTGGCAATTCAAAAAGACGATTGTTATAAACAAGTGGAGCGTTTTAAATGGACTGTAAACTCTGTGATCGAAGTGATAGATATAAAATAAATCCTACATCTAGAGACATTTACAAACCAACTGTAGCATTGCCTACCCTGCCACTTATCTTCTTCTTCTTCTTTGGCTCAACAACCGATGTCGGTCAAGGCCTGCCTGTACCCACTTGTGGGCTTGGCTTTCAGTGACTAATTGATTCCCCCCATAGCAGGATAGTCAGTCCTACGTATGGCGGCGCGGTCTATTTGGGGATCGAACCCATGACGGGCATGTTGCTAAGTCGTACGAGTTGACGACTGTACTACGAGACCGGCCCCCCTTCCACTTATACAATCGAAAAAAAACCGCCACTGAAATGGAACAGGATATGACGTAATGTTAAAAATAACAAACTGAATTCAAAACAACGAAGCTTTTTTATCTTGAATAGTAAAAAATAGTAACTGAAGAGCTTAAATTTAAATTCGGAATGAAAGTAACTCCAAACTGAGAGAATTTTGGAATTATTGAGCATCAAATTAAATAATTTAAATGATTAAAAACATATGAAAATTGTTTCACAACATTCAATGACGATTCATGGCCTTATCAATTAATGATATTAGTAATATGAACAGCCAAAAAAGGATTATTGAATATATAATATTGATCTGTAACGAGGATTTAACAAATGCCATAGACAAAAACCTTTTGAAGAGCATAATATATTAGTCAAGGAATAAAATAAATTAAATCAAGGAATAAAATACTTTTTATTATATGTTTAGAATTGATTGAAACGTTTGCAGAATCTCTGCAATGCATTGTAAAACATATGTACACGATCTGATAATAAGTATCGGTCGAGAAAGGTTCGCCACAGAACTGAAGCATTGTTGAACCTCCATTAAAAAGCCAGAGAGCCACTTCTTCGCCAAATGCTATCGTGCTGTAAATTAATTCAAACAATGACTCAACCTACCAAATCCAACATACCCGATTGTTTCGCGTAGTGGATTGAAGTACTACCCCTTGAACCATCGCTTTAGGGCTGACTTATCAAACATGCTTTACGCTACACCGACCTAACGCTTCGGCCACGGTTTCTAAATGACACTTCTTTAAATTTCATTCAATTATTCCGCGCTATCTCAGCGTACCGGCAGAAAACAATAAATCTTGTTGCCGATTTGTTCGCCTCGTGTTCGCGCCGCCTTCTAACGACCAAACAATCGCCATCTGTAGTACACCCGGACGCTCCGGACGCTAATGCGACGCGCATTTGCGAAGTGGCTTCGTGCCGGCACGTCTTTTTCTTGTTTCATTGACAATTTCATCAGTGAATCAACCACCCACGAAAGCGCTGGGCATTTGTTTCGACGTTCGGCAACAAAAAAAGGCAAACCACCCAGCAAGTAACAAAGTCAATATAAAATTTACTTCATTTACACAGCCCCGGCTCAAAGTGTCGTCAAGGAGCGTGCCATTAATTTTATTGAGATGAAAACTGACTCTCCCGTAATTGTGTTCTCCCGCTCGTGCAGAACTCTTGTCGCTGGCACGACGCAACAGCTTTTGATTTAAAGTACCTGGGCCCCAATTTCATTCAGCGGGGGTGTGGCAGCGAAGTGGTTGGAAGGAAATCCCGCGGCCCACGAAAGCAATCAGCCCAAGGGTGTGCACTGCTGGGAAACGGCGAAAAATCCCGACAAAAACTAACCTACGGTAAAAAGTTGATGACAACGGACGTCTTCGACCCAAATCACATAATTTCACCCCTTTTAGCCGCCGGAGGATTCGTAAAAACATGTTGACCCATAGACCTCCGCCAAAGGGGATTAGAAGAAATGTGTGCCAGAGCACAGAAAGAAAAGGCACAGCGGCTAAAGCGGCTGCCCATGGCCCTCTTTTTTTTTACTTTTACGACACTTTTGGGATTGGGTTAAAAGTTTGCTTCCACTTCACTGGATGTACATGTTTAAATTATTCGGCTGTTTTCCTTTTTTCTTACTGCCTGTTTCGAGCAAACTTACCAACACTTTCCACACCTTAAAGACCGTCAATAAAGAATCGGTTAGGCTAAAAGGTTCGGATCATTCATCATTTGATTTAAAGATAGCCAATGGGCGTCTGTGCTGGGTTTAGGGAATTGAAAAACGTTTTAATGTCTTATGATGCGAAAATTTGGTCAGCTCAAATCGGTGTTGTACGCCGCTAAAGCTTTCAGGGCCCCAATTTCCACCTCACCGTCATGGTGCGTGTCTTGAGCGTCATATTTTAGCAGCACCACACAAAAGCGCTTCGTTTATGTTTCCCGGGGATGGCTTAATGTTTGGTCCCGGATACACGCGCACCGTCGAACGATCGCGCTCTGTGTGTGCTGTGTGTTGGGCCGAATCTTCCACCACAAGAACGCGGACCACAGCCAAGAGACGGGCATCCAGGAGCACCAATTGCGTGCTGGCTCCATTTGTCTTGTGCTGGATGTGCTCGCGTGGCCCTGTTTGGTTTCGCTTTAGCATATCTTCTCCCCCGGGCGAAGCAACTTACGAAGTACGGGCAACCGTTTCCGAGGCTGTTCAATTTGCCATTCGATGAGCGTGGTCTCCCGTGCTGCGGTCGCGGCAACAGAGATTGTACCGCTCTGCACCGCTGGCTTAAGGTTAGAGTTTTGAAATAGTGCCAGCACGGGCTGCCGCTGCCGTTTCATATTTTGCTCGCTTTTCATTTTGCTACTGACTGCTGGTGCCGGTTTTTGGTCCGTTGTTCATTCATTTTTTGTTGTTGTTGTATTTGTTTCTTTTACTTGAGGGCAACTCTAGTGCCAGCTTCTTTGTCAATAGGGGCTTTGCTCCGGAAGCGCCGAGTCTATTTCTGTTTATTGTTGTTTGCAAAATTCAATCTACAATCAGTGTTGATTGAGTGACATTGAGAATTTCCCGTGCTTAGGCAGAGAAAAATGGAGATTGTTTCAGGCAAATGCAAAGTGAGGCAAGCGTTTCCGTTTTCCCCGGGTTGTGTTGTGGAGCTGGCTGCTGAACGATTTTTGAATGCTATTTTGTACGAAACGATGCCATGATAGTATAGGATTATGGGAAGAGATTTTTAAGCGCGGAGAATGATCTTTTCAAAATTTTGGTACAAAATGCGAATTGTTTTGCTGTTTAAATTTAGTAACTAAGTCTAGTGCATCTACACTCCCAGGATATGACTTTGTGGGTGGTTATGTATGGAAAAAGGACTTCTTTGTTGTTGTATTTCATAGCCATAATATTGTATCGAATGAAAATTTACTTCAATACGAATGTGTTATCAATTGTGTTCCACACGTTTCACATGAAATTACAAAACGGATTACATAAACTGCAACCCTATATCGATATCCTAACGCAAATGGGAATGTGGGAGGCGAAAATGTTCGTGGAATATTGGCAGCACAAAGGTATAACCGTTTACGGGCCACCTACAATTGCTCTGTCGAATGGAGAAGCGCCAGGTAGAAGCGGGTAATCGAACCAGTGATATCGACGGTGCAGGGAAAATACAATGTAAAATTCTTGTTAGTATCCGTTTGGGGAACTGTTTGATCCTGGGCGTGAGTACCTATTGGAGTGATATTGCTATTGGAAACATGCGGAAACTATTCACACGGGCCAGCGTGCAGGGCAATCGAAGCAGTGCACGTAACGAGAAGCGATAGGGAAAACAAAACGGATCAGGTCAATGGGAAATGTAATCCAATTTTTCATCTGTTGAGTGGGTCGATTATTTAATTTTACTCTTTCTGATTCCCTTTGATCAATAAAGTTCAATTTAAAATTAAACGTATTTTATTTAACTTTACCTTAAAACGCAAGGTAAATGCAGCTGAGTTTGTTAAAAACCATTAAAGTAAAAATAAACAGTGTCAGTTAACATTAGACACAGCAATGTTCATATAAGCATCAAACAAGCATTTCTTATCTTAAAACTCTCCGTGCCTCCGTAGTTCCAAACTGTGCAAAAGGCCAATTTGCTGCTTCCCTTGAAGACGCTCTCAAAACATCACGAATCAAAGACAGTCGCGCTGCGTTGCGCTTAGTATCGTCTTTTGCCGCTACCTGAACAGTGTGTGTGTGTGTGCTTCTTCTCGAGAAACACTCCGCTGTGCAAACAACCTAACCCCAAACCCGAGGCTTTAGAACGGAATGCACGCTCCCGTTTTGGTGTGCCCGACCGGCAGTTTCTTCATCTGGGAAAATATTTTTCTTTAATTTCTCACTCTTTATCGTGCACGGTCCCCCTGCTCGGAGATGTTGGCGCAATGGAGCAACGCATAAACGCGGCAAATGCTCATCCCCCTGCCCCCCTCCCCTCAACCCGAGGCAGTTGCGGGTTGGCGGGTGTTCACGAGTGCGGTCGCAACAAGAGTGTGCGGCATTTGCTCTATTTATGTTTGACTGCGACGCATGCATGCGCTGCTGTAGGTGAAACATTCGGGCAAACATTCCGCCAGTACGTGGCACGTGTGTGTTTCGTAAGCAACTCGCCAGCCAGCCAGCCAGCCAGCCAAAACAGCTGAGCTGAATGCACCGTACGGAAAGGATGCACAGCTATCCTGCGGGCGAATCCCGACCCGTGGTTCCGTGCATTCCGGGCCAACAACGTCGGGAAATATTCCTGCAGCGGGCCATGCTTAGCATTGCTTCGTGCTTCGTGGAACGGGCACGGGAAGATTGAGCGAAACGAGCGCGTAGCCTGCCTGCTTGAGTTTAATAATTATGCTGGCCTTGGTTTAGTTTCTCAAATTAAGCTCACAATACGTGGATTAGATTAGGGCTCGAGAAAATGCCGGTTTGCTTTAATGCGGGGTTTGTGCCTTTAATTATTTATAGTAGTTTCTCTTCCACACTGCGCACAAATATACAGATTTTTTAAATGAGAAAATGAGCAAAGAAAAGAAGTTCAAATTGCTGGAAAGTATCGATTGATGTTTCGCACCGATTTTTGCCCTTTTTTTGTTGTAAACACACATTTTCCACTAGGTCTTATTACTTTAAACAATTGGTTAATTGCTGTTAATTATCGCAAAAACACTTTCAAAAGCTTATTAAACACACTGCGATGCAATTGTGCTGCGTTCGAAACCATTAAGCTGATTTATCGAAACACCTTTAAAACAATTGAACCCCACGGCTACTTTGGCATGCAAATGCTGTCCCCATTCTGCTGCAAGCTCTAGGGACCTCTGGGTATGCAAATATTTAATCACACTAAGTGTACGATTAGACTGTTTGAGCTTCACATCCACAGCACAGCGCCGTCCGTTTGAAGTGAAAGCCCGGACGGACCGGGCTTGGCAACAACCAGTAACACCTATAATTTGTATATCCCGTTAAGTGTTCCACTCGACGGTGCTGGACGTGCAGCCGAAGGGCGGAAGCAAATGCACACTAATCGTCGCACGGAAAATCCACCATCAATGCGACACGCGTAGACGAAGCGACAGACGGCGAAGGAGAAGTAACAACAAAAAACATTACACATCACGGAAGCCACCACACAGCGCGCACACTATTATCTTGGGATCTTTGCTTGGGCCACCGGTGCAAACCGCGGCCGCCGCCCGGAAGCAACTAAGAAGCGTGACACACTTTCCCCTGGAGTGCATAAATAACGCCCCCGAACGACTCCCGGGAGGCTTCTGGCCCGGGGAAAATGATGATCGCTATCAGCCGCCAACTGCGATAGCTGTACATGTGACACCGTGTGGGTGTGTTTGTGCTTGGGTACGCACACACACATGGCAGCATTTTGGGATACGAACAACGATACAGCAAGCCCATTAGGATGGGACGCGGTGTGAACTGATGCCGTCCAGACGAGCGCTACGCTACGTACAAGCTGTGTCACTCGCTGCGTCGGTAGTAGGCCAGGTGGGATGGAGTCGGGGGGTGTGGCTGTGAGTAAACGAAAACAATGTTTTAGCACAACAACTTTGTGTTGTAGCTGCTCACGTGCTCACATGTTGCATGCTAATTTTATTGATATTACCAAAACGTTTGCGCGAGTGGCAAAAGTTTTACATTGTGAGTGTGCTACATGGGACGAATAATTGTTTTTTTTTGTTCCGTTGTGAACAATGAAACAACAGCGAAGGGATGTTTTTACAATACTTTCAACATGTCCAGCCCTTTTACTACGGGTCGTCTAATTTAGTTGCCACACTCACAGTACACCAAAGTGATTAATTCTACTACCAAAATAGTTGTAGGTGGCTATTTTAATCCGTTTTTCTGATAAACCATCTGCAAACCAGAAACGAAATAAAAAAAGCAACCAACTCTATTTATTTACGATTATTTGCACACCTTTGCACACAAATAAATACTGACCTTCGGTTAAGGCATTTGAACTCTGCAGCTATCCTAAATTGGTAGCTTGCGTGTGGATGATCTGCAAACAAAAATAGAGGGGAAGTTTGTTTGCTTCCACGTTTTGCACCACCGTGCAAATAAACTTACGCCTGCAAATAAACTGGCTCTATAAATAAGAGAGACACACACACATACACACACAATAAAAACGAGCCCATTTAACTACATGTTGTGCAGTGGTAAAAGCAAAATGGAAACTGATTGGGGTCATTGCAGTGAGAAGCAAAAAACAGCCGCAGCATGTAATGAGCGATAAGCGTGTTCAAACAAACGTGAGCGCCTTAAAAAGACAAACACAATCGATCGATTAGGAATATTTAGTTTGGTGAGTGGGCAATCAGATTGGAAACAACAAAGTACTGATTGATAATGTCAATGCTTCTTATGGCTTATTTTATATAAAATTACAAAAAAAAAACACATTTAACTGTACAAAATAGGAATGATAAATAAAACGATTTTCATTCTTCTCAGAAACATTAAATGTTCCACGTTTCGATTCGTACCATAAATAGGTCATGTACAAAAAGTGCATCAGCTCACGCGGCTGCATAACTTTTTAATTTGAACGGGAAAAAGTCCGTTCCATTATAATCACACCGACGCTTAATAGCGAACTGCACGGTCAAAGCAATTATTTAACGATTCTTACCCCCGCCCAACACCCAACATCCGCCTAAAGTCACTGGCTCGAAATGGAGATAATCATTAATGCAAAGCAAATATCTCAATACTCCCAAAGCCAAAGCGAACGGCTTAACAAGGAAGGCCAGCTAACGCTCACAAAGGAACTGGCCGGGCCGTAACTGGTGGTCCGTGTCTGAGGCGGTAAACACACACACACACACACAAACGACACGACGAAACCATATTTGCATGATTGTATAATTGCATCATGGCACGATAATTAAGCTCCGGAGCGCTGGATTAGAAATATTCCGAGGCAAACTTTAAATCACGGGGCCTTGTTAAAAGCGGGTCCTCCCACCCCCATTTACCCCCCTTCGCTTTGCATGCGAACCTCGTGACAAATTCGGAAAACGTGCGGTCCGCCACTTGGTCCGCGCGCTCTTCGGCACGACACGACACGACACGGCAGAACCGGGTAGAGGTGGTTCTTGGAATTCATTTTCTAGGCAAATTGATTTCAGAACGCCAGCGTGAGCATGAAATGACACCTGGTGGAGGGGCAACAAAAAAAAAAACAGGACACTTTTCGTAGGTGACAATGCGAACATTCCTGGTGGCGCACTGGCACGGCAACAGTGAGTGCACAGTGCACAGTGAAAAGCTGTCGCTGGAGTGGATTGCGTGGCAAATGGCAGTGAATTAAACATGCAGCTTAGTGCTGAATTTTGGAGCACGTGCACGAGTCATTTCGAGGTGCGGGAACATTTGGCAGGGCGCCCCAGAGTAACAGGAATGAAAGTAACATTTGGTTCCTCGGCTGGTTTCGCGTGGTGTATCTCACTTTGCACTGTTGCCGGGGTGCCGCCTTCAATGGAATCAATGATGGAAGGTTGGCAAAAATGTTCAACCAATTGACTGGGTAAGAGGGAGGGAAATAAGTGAAATGAGCTATCACTTTCACATAGTCAAAGTATTTCGAGTTTTTTCACAGCAAAGACTGCACTCGATGGAGGCGCCTAGTACTGCACTCGATTGTACTATGGTTAAAATTGGAATAAAGTAATGTAGTTATAAAATCTAAGATTCACAGGTTTTTTTTTCTTTGAACTTTATAAAGTGACATGAGTCACAAGCCAATTTAATAAAATAATATCAAAATAATAATTATAATTAAAAACATTTACTGAATTAATTAGATTTTATTCATTCATTCATTACACTAATGCCACTTCCATTTAAAGTTTACGCCAAATTATATGTATCCGACGAAGAAACATGTTTTTGTTTCGCAAATTATATGCTTTACATAAACTCAGCTCTATTCATTAGAATAAGAAGGCGTGACTTTACCTTCAGAAGGCTACCAACCCGTTGACCTTAAGCTTTGTTTAAGACCACAAAATCGATCCTTATGTACACACCCTTACCGCACCTTGTGTGTAGTGCTGTTTAATTGTAGCTCTGAGGTCAAGGGTGATTTCCAGTGTACCACTCTCCACCTCAGTAATCAATGTTAATTGATCCGTACATAAAGCTTACAGCCACGTGGTCACCAACGTTCGTTAGCCGGTGGTTTGCATAAAAATAGCACCAAGATATTTGCAATCGTTTGCATTCACGGTGACCTTGGTAAGGTGGCAAAGGTTCGTTTTTTGTTTTGTTTGCCACGTTTAAATATGCCCTTTTTCGATCGTTCAGATATCGACCAGATAGCACACACAAAAAAAAAGGTTAATTGAAGTCATACTGCGGTTAAGCGTGGCATGTTGCAGGGAAATAAAGCTAAAAGGTATGTTTCTTCTGGTACCAAAAACAACTTACACTGCTCCAGGGAAAAAGTTAAAAAAGGCTGAAACAGTTCATTAAATTGTTTGCCAGTTCCACGAAAAAATATTTGTAGTGTTTTCTTTACAACCAAAAGCTAACACATTCTTCCTGACATTCCTTTCATGTTCAATTTCTTTGCAATCAATCACCCAAAGTCCAATTATCATCTGTTCCAAGAAAGAAAAGTGTGTTTTATGTGGTCGGTTGTTGACTGATTTTTATAGCCCCATAATATAGCGAAAATCGACAAACACCGATGGTACCTTTTTAGCCAATCGTGTGCCCTTCCAACCTGTTAGGGGGAGGAAAAAAACATATTTATTTTTACGACTTTTCTGCTGTGCTGTGAGGTGTTCACCTTTTGCCGATCTCAAGTGTGTGTGTGTGTGTGTGTGTGGTTGTTTATTATTAGCTTCCATCCACACATGCTCCGACCCCGCACCACACCTAATCAGATAATTTGTAGCCCATCATCAGCACCTTGCTGCATCGTACTGGCACGGCACCATCACGCCTCATCATCGCCATCACTCCCGATACTACCCGATACCACAACGGTGACACTCGATTAGGAGGACGAGCATATAACCTGCATGAACGCGGCGGCTCGCATAAGCTGCTCCAACACCGCTCAAGCACTATTAAACTCTCGCAAGACGATGAGGGCGCGTGGGGTGGCTCTCGCGTGATTAGCAGCTTCTTCATCGTGATTCACTCGAGCGCCCAGATGCCACAGGATCAGCGATGGTTTTGCGGATGGACCAACATCACCATCGCCTCCAGCAGCAGCAACAGCAGCAGCAGCAGAGGCGTGGGGAGGCTTCGAGGAAGACCTCAACCTAATAAGCTATTGACAAAAAGCACACAAACACCCACTCGCACATGCGTTCAAATTGGATCGCTTGGTCGTGCTCGTAATTCGCGAAACGGCGAGCACAGGGAGGAAAAATCGTAAAGCTTATACAAACACTCACACACACACGGTCGCGCGCGCGTACGCACTTTGCCGGAAAAGTTTGTACCCGCCTAATCAGATTAGAGAATTGTTTACTTATTTATTTAGTTTTGTGACTCCCCCAACGGTTCCAGCAATCGGTTCGGTGGTGCTACCCGCGTTCGGCAAGAAGATGCCGGCTAAGAAATTGCCGAGTCTGAGTTGTTTGTGTGATTTCTTGGAGTAGCTGTTTCGGTTCATAAAGCTCTGGGATACTTTACCGAGCGAACATTCACTGAACCACGCAGAGAAGAAAAAACAACCACACACACATAGGCACACGCACGCAAATAGCAGACAAAGATGAGTGGCAAAGTTAGAATGATCGTTCCGAATGGGTATGACCGTGCACTGTGCGTTTATTTGGTTAACCTCACGGTATCGCATCGGAATGGCTGGAATGATGACTGGCGGATGATTAGAGGGCATCGGACGGGGCGACCTTCCGCAAACGAAAGTGAGATTAAGCTGAAAGATTAGGAGCCTTTGTCTGAATTGAATTAGGAGGTTCGGAAATTAATTGCTAATGGATTTCCGATTGTGCTCGCCTCGGTAAGCTAGTCGGCTTTTGATGAAACACATGGCCGAAGCGTGACGGGCAAAGTTTTATTTATTTCTTTCTTGTTTATTTATTTATCTCACCGTTGACTGCCTGTCTCTCCCTCCCCCCCCCCTCTCCAGTACTCTAGTTCCACACCTGTTTGAGTGCTCGGCGGCTTTCGACCATCGGTGGTGTTGGTGCCACTAATAGTACTCAATATAAGAACAAAGCCGCAAAGACTCGAGTAGGGGCATGAATTATGCTGACATTATGTAGAAATTGGTAAATAATTCTATGGCCTTGGTAGTAAACTTGATTCTTTGCTGATCTCATTCTACTTATTTGAAGCAAAACTCACATTTTCGAAGAGATGCTGTCTTAAGCATTACATATAATGGAGAAACGAGAACTTAAACGCTTCTATCTGGAGAAGAGCGATGGATCAAACATTCTATTGAAGAATCAATTCTCATTCCATACCTTTTTGTGTACAAGAATGGCTTTTGAAATGAGGGCTGTAATAATTAATCATAAGCTAGTGCACTTTATCTATACTGATTACTGTAAACAGGGTCAATGTAGAAATTATTCAACAAAACTGATGTCACAAACCAATGATGTTTACTGACCTTGAAAGCGTCATTGAAAAACTAGTGTTTTTTTTTGGTATCAACATCAATGAAGAGTACTTGACTTTTGTTTCGATATCTGATGCATTATATGATGTAAAACTTTTTTAACTTAACAAAAGAAAGCTCTGAACTAACACTAACTAACTAACTAACTAACTAACTAACTAACACATATGACATTTCGTTCGAAATTATGCGTTTTCGAAGCATTTCTTTTGCGCAATATATTGTTTATAAAATAAATATTCTTTGCCGTAACTCTGAAAAATCCACTTTACTCGAGCAAACTTTCTACATCTGAGGTATTCATGAGAATTTCCAATAATATAACTCGAAATATTGCAAAAAAAAAACATCATGAAATTTGAAAGATGTTTTGATGAAAATTCGAAGAGTTTCAATTGTTATTGTTAAGTTCCGGAAACTATCAAATATTTGTCAATAAACTTCAATAAAGTTCATACACTTGCATTTTTTTTTATTTTATTCGAATTTTAATGAGATCATGATGGTCCAACCAGACTATTTTTAATTATTTGCATGTAGTCTGAAAAGGACTTGTTCATAATTGTTCATAATACACGATTTATTAGTTGGTTCCCATCAAATTTTGGTGTATTCCCATATTTGTTTGGTATGGTCCCACCTTTTTTCCAATAGTATTGATACATCCAATAGCATAGACATCCAATCGGAAAATACCAATAAATTATGGAAACGAACCAAAAATCTATGGGATACGATCAAAAAATCGTGGGAACTGACCAATAAATCGTGGGAAACCCAATAACTAAGTTATGACCTCAAATTTGGTACTTTTTTTCATTCAATCATAGGTGTTCCATCAATTGTTTTACTTCGAATTATGGGGGTTTTTTTACCAACATTTTTAGTAGAGTGTACCATTGATTTAGCTACCCTGTTGATAGAGTAAGTGATGTATGTGCTGTTGTTATAATCAGAGCCTAGCATTAGAGCATTATGGCGATAATATATACAAACTGAAGCAGTGGTAGGGCCAGGTACTGGATGAGAAGAAGTTGATTAAAACATGATGCATGTCTGAAATTTGTGACTGTCTGTAATTTGCACCATAGCAGTGTCAAGACTTCTTCTTTCCTTGTCAGATGACTCAGTAACACTTTTACATATAATCCTATTTACCAAGACAGCCCATTAACGGACGTTTCAAGTTGTACAACGTTAGAATCACAAAAAAACACTAATTTAAAAAAATGAACCGCCTTCTGAGTTTGTAAAAGTATAAAAATGAATGTTAAACATCATTGTGTTTTGAGAGTTGATTTCTCTGTGATAATCATCATTTTCTTCCTCTTGCTGCCTTAAAAGTGGTATGCAAAGTATTTTCATTTGTAATTTTCGTCTTTTTCCCAAAACAACAAAGTCAAACCCCCAACACCATTTTCAATCTGGTAGGAATTGTGTGTGTCCGTCCGTCCATGAAACATACCTCTTTATTTCCTTGAGCGCAGCAAACGGCCCAAGGCATCCCACACGAGCTCACCACACCTTCAATGTCGCCTTCCCCCTTTCTCCGTCCCATCGCTTTAAGGCGACCTTAAACTTCGCTCAAAACGTTCCGTCGGTACTGTCAAGCAGCGGGACAAAAGTGTAAACATATTTGCGTTGAAAAAGCAGCTCGTAAAACCTGGAAACTAACTGATGGCAAAAGCTAATTCCACCACACGTACACGCGGGGAGAGATGGGCACAGGGGCTGGTGTTGGGTGTCGTCACCGGCACAGTCATTACCCGGCACAACCCGCAAAACTAGCTGCTACTCGGGAAGATTCCCGAGTTACTGCCACCATTGGTATTATAAAACCCAAAAGGTTGGCCATACTGGGTCGAAAGATTTTGCCCTACCAAGCACTGGAAACGGGAAATGCTTCCCAGCACCTTACCCACACACACGCACACTTACGCCAAAGTGCTGCCATGTGTTCGCGAGGTGCCGAAGAAAAGGATATTTTCGTGTAAACATGATGTTACGGCAAATAATGTACCTTTCTCCATCGCCACCATCGTGTCTGTTCGCTCGAACAGACGGAGGCACCAGAAACGGTGTAGGCTAATTTCACAACCTTGTCGGTCTAATGGTAGTGTTTTGTGACAATCCACCTCGACCCGGGAACTGTGTGCCTCTGGGTACTCGGCTGGCACTTTTACCGACGCACCGATGGGAACCTTCTGCTGGATACGACGCACTAAAACTTCAGCGTCGTTCAGCGCTTCGAGCTGCTGGTGTGCATTTGAGCCCAGAGCTGCCAACTGTTGACCATGACAGCGCGCGTTATGTTTAATTATTTCATTGCGAAGGGATAAGTGTCTAACCGCACCGTTTGGTGAAGCCATCGGAAAAGGAAATGAACAAACGATGGTGTAAGGCTGGGCTTTTATTAATCTCAGAGAATCTGCCCTTTTGTACAGCTTGTGTAAAACGGGTTTTAAGTACAAATCGTTGATTCCAGCCATTCCTGAATTAAAGTTATATTTGCTATCAGACAGTGAAAAAAAAACATCAGTCAATAATTTTAAGCTAAAGTCCTTTTTTCACATGTCAAACACAAAGCGGACAGCGATTTCAATTCAACGCACGCTCTTTCAGTGAAGTATTAATCACCGTTTACGAGCGACCGTGAGCATGAGCCACAGCCCATCATTGCCGTCTGGAGCCCGTGTCGAACATCGTCGAATCGTTAAGCGTCGAACGCAAATCGCTCGGCAACACTCTCGGTCCCGATACGGGGTGCGATCCATAAATCTTTGCTTTGCCCAGCCCGGGTGCGTCGGGCAGATAACGGCGCGGCACGCCGGTGCACTTAAAACACCTTCGCCCGCACCGGCGGTCGGTGGTTGTTCGATTTGCCGTAACAAATCGAGCATTAGTGAGCGCAATTAAATGAGTGGAAAGTTTTTGAAAGACCCATCCACACAGCACGCTCCCAAGCGTGTGGCGGTATCGGTAGAAAATGGCGAGTGTTGTGACCAATCCCCCTTCTCCTTCGTGACCCTTCCGATCGTGACCAAACCGGCCGGGCTTGCAGCTTATCGTTCTGGCCAGCGGGCAGGGTCGGAATTTAATTATTCATCATTTTTATTGCACTTTGCAAAAGTACATTAAAACTGGATCGATTTGTTTCCCATACCTCCGGCGGGGTTTTGTGTGTGTGTGTGTGTGTTTGTTTTACAGCTCGACCACCCCACCCCGTGAAGGGTTTTTCGATTTCGGTTCGACTTCAGCTCGAGCAAAACCCCGCGATCACGATTCGGTTTGCGTACGCAGAGATTTTCGAGGGCCATCTTCTCCCCACGTTCCGGCTTGGTGTCTTGGGGCCCGTCGCAGGGGAAAGATAGTGAGCGCAGACAAGTGGAAAATGCACGGAATGCTATCACACGACCCTTGCGCGGAAACTTTCGCAGTACCAAAACCGAAAAAGTGCCGCCGGCTGACAAGCAAGCTCCGGTGATCCCGGTTAAAGAAATTTCCGGACCCCGTGGGTGGGGGAGGGGAGGAGGGGCAGTGAAGGGAATGATATTTTGTATCCACTGGCCCATCCCTCCTCCGCTCGGTATGTCCGTAGGGTTTTTGAATTTCCATCAAGGTTGAGAACTTTATGAAAAAGGGAATTTATACAAGGTTTTTCCTTCGCGCAATCTGCCCTTCCGACATTTCTTTTTCTTTCTCTTTCTTCTGTTTCCACCCTCTGCCATTCCTTATGCCCGTGTCCGTGTTTCAGTTGACTACTTTAAACTTTCATTTCGGTAAATGTAGTGACGGCAATGGAGGAACAAAAACACGCAGCCGAAAAACCGCAAACAACCGTCTTGGCCCACCGAAATCTCTCCTGCACGATCGCGTTGTTGGTACACCGTACGCCCAAAGTGAAGTGAGCCCCCGGCCCTTCCCTGGCCGAATTTGGCTGTCCCTTCGGCTGGTGGTAGCGGTACCTTTCTTGAGGTCTTATCTTACCGGTTAAGAATCCCGTAAGAATTCGTCTCACCGGAGTGCTGCTGCACGGTGCCGAAACTTTTCTTTGCGTTGTTTTTTCTTTGTGAGTGTGTGTGTGTGCATGTGCCTCTTTGTGTTTCAGTTTTCTTTTGCTTCATCTCAGAGCTCACGTGGGTGTGTGTTGTAAAGCTGGGAAAGCCAAGCCAAACCAGAATGAGGTAAAATTTTTGAGTCAAAAAAAAAGTTTAATTGAAGATAAAGTAACTTCTGCCAGCCTTCCCTGTTCCTGGGCGCCCAGGTTCCCCCGGTCGTCTCTCCCCATTCTGCCTGATCCCGGTGAACCTGCTGAATACATTAATTCATTACGAAGTTTCACCGGAGGATTAAGCGAAAATAGGATCTCCACGAGTCCCCAGCAACGACGACGACGACGGTGGCGTCTTTCACCAAACATGAAACTCGTTTCGCCGACCCTAATGGTGTTTTGTGATTTTGGTCGTTTCGAGCGAGCTTGTAAAAACTGTTGTTGCTACATGTCGTTACTAACTATACGCGCTCGGGCATGACACTATCGCCTTGGCGAGCCAGGGCAGGCAACCACCGTATTGTAAGCACTCACTAAGAGCGGACAAATTGTAATGCTTCGTTTCGAAAGAAAGCTTGCAGATGTATGAGACAGAGAGTACATGCTTGGTTTTTTGCATGGGAAGATTATGAATCATGTGACAGAATGCGGCAAAGTAGTAACGACTGTTTACCTATGTTTGTGCTGAGTCTAAAATAATGGTAAGCTTGTTTAATTTTTTGCCTTGCTGGTGTAAATGCAATACTGGCGCTAGTAACAAAGGAAGTGAAACTTGGTGGGTATCGTGCAACTTTAATATTATTACTAACAAATTGTTCACACGGTTTGTTATCTCAACTGTAGAAATAGCCTTCAAAACAATAGCATAATAGCTCGTCCACGTACTAGTTTTTCTTGAATATGGTTACTATTTAATAAACTTGTAAAATTGCTATCGTTTTATTAAATGTTTATCCTAACATTATAAAAAGGATTAAAAATTGACAGTTTTTATGGGTTTACCTTCACCCGCGGTTTACCTTCTCCTGAGGCAGGCCAAGACCGCAAAGCGGTTGTAGCGCCGGATAACATAACATACAACATACCTTCACCCGCTTTATTGACACGTTAAATACATTTTCTAAAGTAGTACTCTAAAAGTCAGCAGGCGACATTTGACACCTTTATTCGTCAAACTCTAACCGTGATGGCCAAAACCGTGATACAACTTCGTTAAGAAGCGTACGCGATCAAAGAACTGCACACCGTAGCGCCTAAAACAGACTCCGTGCTGTAGTTTGTGGACGTTGTAGAAGCCTGTTACGGCATCTACAACATCTTGACACTATTAGACAACAATGAGAGCATCGAAAGAAAGCCCAGTTCCGAATGGTCGAAGACTCTGAGCTACTTGACGCTCCAAAGGAAATTGAAAATAAAGTCCGAGGGACGGTGAAACAACAAAATAGTACTTGTGAAACATGAACAAACATATCAGGAACCAGAAATCGTGTCCACTGGCTTCGCAGCAGCAGGCAATGACGCCAAAATTCAATTGGACCATGTTATGTGAATTTCGAGTGAATTTCGATAGGACAAGTTCGCGAACGGGTCCAACTTCCCCCCCAGCTGCGTCCCATCGAAATTTTCGAGAGCAACAGGATGTATCGAAAATTCCAGATAACTGACGAAAGGCGCAAGGTTGTAGATTTATTTTTCCAAGTAAGCTTCAATAATTACCTTTAAAAGTATGTGCATGGAAAGAAATTATCTCTGTTAGAAAAAAAAATGTCAAGAGTGAGATGAAAAAGGCCTTTTTGAAAAAAAAACGCAGTACTTCAAACATTTTAGTTAAAATTAAGCTTTTGAATTATGTCCGCGAGGTGGTCCCATGGTACAGTCGTCAATTCGTATGACTTAACAACATTCCCGTCGTGGGCTCAAGCCTCATATGGACCGTCTCTCCATAGCAAGAACAGACGACTATCCGTGGTGCGTGGTACTGGAACAAGTCTCGAAAGAGCCTGTATAGGCCAGCATGTCTGTCTAGGGTTTTTACGCCAGATAGAAGAATTATGCATACCTTGTCTCATTTGCACATGGGAACAATACTTAGCTTTAGAATCATGCTCTCGCGTATGATACTTAAATTTTTTAAGCATCATTTTGCTTCATGGAACAAATTATGATGAGAAAATACCAAATTAGTACACCAATAAGAACTTAAACTTCTGGTGAAGTAGAAATAATAGCCAGTCTATAAATACAAAGTTCAAAAGGAAAAAACATAGAAAAATCTAGATTGAACGTACAACGAATGTAATATAAATTTAAAACAGACAACATAAAATATCGCATGCTCATCTCAATATTACATTGCCTTTCAACAGCCGCGTCATCTCATTCAAAACAGTTAAATAGCCTACATCTTTAACCTTTCGCAAGAGGCTCCTTGCCAGTGCTCTAAGTTGATTTTATCCCAACGCAAGGGCAGTGCAGATCCGATTAAAATCTGTTGATTCACTAGCTCCCAACAAGGGGCTCCCAACACCAGATTGGCCAGCTGTTCCCCTGGGCGACCACTTGCCAGAAATAGTATCTGCATCGCACGCCCCGAATCTTTACCACCTTTCAGCATTCAACTGGGGAAAAACATCGGGTGCCAGAATGTCAGCGCTCCCCATCAGCAGAAGCACCCGCTAGAAAGACCGGAGCTTAGTTTCACTTTCGGGGTTGACTTTGCTAAACTTGCTCGCTTCTCATTCAAATGATATCCCGTGTGTTTGTGTCCTGTCAGCTTGAGATAAAAGAGATGAATAGCTTCTCGGTTTGTCGGTTTTTGTGGTTGAGCTTCCTCTTCCCTCTCCTTAAAAATCCCGACCGGCAAACCCGAGCAAAGATGCATTCCGCAGCAAAGTACGGAGTATTTCTGCCGCACAACGGGAAAGCACAACGAGCAGCTGGTCTCCTGTGCTGTGGATGACTAGTTTTGTGCTGGTGCACTTGCACATTTTGATTGTCGGATTTTTGCCATTGGTTTTTATTTGTTCAAAATGCTTCTACATTGTGCCACGACAAGCAACGAGCACGGGGCAGGAATTTGGTCCAACTGACACGCTTACGGTTCAGCTGTTGCAAACATTCTGCGACAATTTTGCTGCTGCTGCTGCTCTCGTTCTTCAAGACGTACAGCTATTGTGGCAGTTGGGGATGCATCATACAGACAGCTTGAAAGTTGCATTTTAAATGAAAAGGGATAGAGCGGGCCACTTGACTGAAGTGGGCAGTGCTGTACGGCATGCCAAACGGCTACCAGCTACTGCTATATAATGAATGAAGAATGTCATTTGCACGTCTAATACGTTTGCTAAGACTAATCTGAGCAATTAGTTAAATCTGATGAAACAATATTGCACAGTGTTAGTGGGATCTGTGTTAAGATGAATTGTAATATTTATGAGATATCGCATTGCTACATGAAAAGAGCATGAATTTTCTAATGTTTTAAGATATAATGGAGTAGATTAAGTGTAATTAATTTGAAAATGGTAAAGAATAGTAATATACTTCTCTTAATTTGCAATTTTAAGCAAGATACTTTGAATTGATTGCATATCTCTTCACTCATCCATGTTACGTTACAAGCTTTGCGGAACATGCGTAGTCACATTGTACCATTGCTGTAATTGTAATTTAATCAATCAGCCCAACACATCACCAATCCGAACCGTTCTTTCAAACTTATTTTTCAAAGTTCATTGCTCCATAACAACACCCTCCGTTAATCTAATGTCGATCACATAGAGCCCATTTCTCGTCGCGTGAAAACAACTAAGCGGAGATGATTATCCAATTTCATCACCATCGCCAAATGAAATCCTATCCACTGAGCTTAACCTAGACTTCACAAACCTAGTGACGCGCAAATGCACTGCTGCGAACCATTAAATTAAATGAAACACAGCAAAACAGCGCTTCCTTGACAGAGAGAGAGAGAGAGAGTGGAAAATACAAGCGACCAAATGTATTTACGTACCTGTCACAGATGAAAGATTGTCAATGGTTGCGTTTTCCCTCCCCCCTTACCCCACCACGAGCAAAAAACCACCAACCTATTGCGCATTCTATTTCCAGCAGACCGTGTCCTTCCGAGAATCCGACAAGAGACACCCACCGAGTGTTTAGAGCCACCACCCCCCAAAAGGACACGCAGCAGCCGATCTGCCGAGGCGGAAGCTGGCGCTCGCAAATGTGTTGTGTTGCGTTGAAGTGAAAATTAAATTTTCGCATAGAAATTCTTCAAACCAATCGGTGGGAGTGGTACGGGCGAAAGGAAACGATTTCGAGCCATCATTCACCATCTGCTTGCTGATAAGCGGGGTCGGTGACGGGCTCGAAATCGGACGGCCTCGGTTCGATCCATCCTTTAAAGGATTATGAAAAATTAAATCTTCCACAGAGAGAGAGATAGAAAAAGGGGAAAAAAGAGAAAGAGAGAGAAAGAGAGTGGTGTGAGCGACCACCAACCCGTCCCGTTCTGACAGCGTGTGGCAAACCGACGATAAGCCTGTGTTCTGTCCTCGTGGGGCTCGTTAAGCTTCGGAGAGCGGCGGGAAGATTGCTCCCGGCACGGCACGGGTCATCTTTCGATCGGGACAAAACCTTTCACCAGCCCAGACCTTTCTGACGGTACGGCTGAGGTGATAATGGGAAAATCGGTTACGTCCTTGGGCAAGAGGACGTGGTGCTTCTTTTTTTTTCGTTTGCTGCCGCTTTCTTCTTTTTAAGGGCACGAAGCGCACCGAAGCACTGGAAAGGTAGATTCAAATCATTACGGCAAGCTGAGCAAGCACAAGATTCCTGCACCACCAATCTTGGCATGACAATGGCCAGCCTGATGATGATAGTGGTGATTGCCTCGGGAGTTTCGTTGCGTTGGAAAAAGGATAGAACGAGTGGGGGGGGGAAACTATTGTACAGCACCGATGGTGGTGGCCAACCGAAGGCTAGAATGAAGCAGAATGGAGTGAACCTTCACTCTGACGGAACAGAACACGCACCAACCTATGAACCATCTGCTCCAAATAGCCATTAAGGGGCTGCAAGTGTTTGGCTTGCATGTATTTAGACATTTGAGGACAGCAGGCAGGCTTTGAGAGCACGCAGAGCATTTTTATTGACAGCCTCCAATGGCTGATACAATCTCCTGTTGAGCCGTTTTCGCTCGTTTTAAAACGAATTAAATTTCCGATGAGAAAAACAAACCACCTTTCCTTTCATGCGTTCATTCGTGTAATACATTCCAAGCACAAACACTTAAAGCATCGCTTAAAATGCGTCGTCTTAATGGATGTTTTGATACACTCGGCTCGGGAAGGCGTTGATCGTTGAACAAAGTGTACACCTGGTAAGGCAAACAGCACAAAATGCGCCACCCGTTGGCGAAACAAAAGACTTATTATTTCCGGCACGCTGATCGCTAAAACCCGTAAATCGTTCATCGTTTGTCGCTGTCGCTGTATTGTTGTTTGCCTTCCGGCCTCCTACCTGGATGCTCAATCTAAATGCTAACCAAAGTTTGTTTTTCCTCCGACCGATGTTTCGATTCATTCGGTTCCCTTCCTTTTTTGTGGACCTGTTCCCGCACCCATTAACCTATCGTGCTATCAACCACCACTTGGGCTAATCATTTTCCTCTACATGTTTTTTTTCTCTTCTTTTTCTTAATGTCGTCACACAGAGTTTCTACACGGGACGATAAAGCACATCGACATGTCACGCACCTTCATCCACAACGTGGACGACGAAACGTTCCAGGGGTTGCGGCTCGAGTCGCTCAAGCTGGTAGACAACAAAATACAGGACATTTCGGAAAAGAGCTTCAAGTAAGTAAACACACATCCACACACATGCACTGGTTACGTTTTATTACACATTGTACCAAAGCACAGGATCGTTCGAACGTACGAACGTACGACCCTAAACCTCTAGCAAGAAATAGCGACGAACTGTGCTTCCGGTTTCCGGGTGCTTTCAAAAAGGGGCGAAAGCAAAGCGTAGCGAGCCATGAAAGGAACGTGGTGCAACGGAATGAAATATTGAAAAAAAAAAACTAAAACGATGCCGGATAAAACGTTAGCTGACCATTCGTCATCCCTCATCGTCCGGGTGATAATTGAAAGCAGAAGTACGACAACCTTGCCAGGCGAGTTTTTCCTCCGTGTTTTTCCCCGCAGGCTCAGTGTGCCACAGCAATGCCCGCGCGCTGCGGATGGAATCATTCTTCGCAAAAGGCTCACACACAAAACGGGGAGGTTATAATGAGTGTGTGCGCCTGCACAGGTGGGGTCCTGCCCCATCCGGTGTTCCGAGTCATGCCCCTGCCGAGTGTGGGAAAATTACGGCGAAGCACAGCACAGACCCTCCCGGCCGGTGCCGGACAGGTATGATTGATGATGGGCCACACGCCGAGTGCTGGAGCACGCCACCAACGCCCCAGTAACGAATCTTGAAGCGAGCCTTGCCCTTCCCTGTGAAAGCTCTGCAACACCCCATTCCTGCCCAGCCTGGAGCTGTGGAGCTGTTTTTCACGCTTTAACGTTTCGCTGCAGCAGGAGCGAAAGAATCAGAATGAACCACTGCACAGCATATACTCGTGAAGGGCACGGCTATGAGCTATCCAGCAATGGTAGTGGTAGTGCGAGAAGGATATGCTGTTACACCACCACTACCACCGTGGTGTGATACGAATACAAAAACACCTTTTCTGTGGCGAGCAATCGATTACGTGGAGCGCAAAGCAGATGGAAAACGCAGAAAAGCGAAGAAAAAACACCTAAGGAATGCATGAATGAATGAACAGCAGCTACCGGTTGATGGCAACAACCGCAAATCTCCATACACAAATAGAAACACACACACACAAATACACTCAGAAGTGTGGAAAAGCCTTGACACAGGCGAGCAAAATTTCAATCGTTAGTTTATAATGATTTTCCCGCTACCGTTGTCGCCAAGCTGGGCTGCGGTCCGCTTTGATTTAGGGGAAAGCGCGTACCGGCGGGAAGAGAAACGTTACGTCTGGCTCGCTCGAAACGTACTAAGAAAACTGGGCGCCCAGGTAAGCATGCCATGCCAAGCATAGCAGAGCGAGAAGGAAGGCCCAAGGACGCCGGAATCGCGTTGCGACGGCGGTTCATGATGAGTTATGAATAGGATGTAAAATTTAAATTAAGCTTCGACGGTATTTTGTACCGAGACGAATCACGATGAAACGACGGAATGTGCTTTATTTGCGCTGGCAGATGATTTATAATGTGCGTCTTGGTGGTGCTTGCGTCTTGCGTCGATTGTTCTGCGACCTTCCCTTCCCGTACAATTTCTCTGTTTGACTCGCACTGTTCGCAATGAGCCATCAATTAGCGGGATAATAAATTAAGGGTGGAGCAATTTTCGAGCCACTCTCTTGCGAAGCGCTACGGGTAGGAGAAACACTTATCAAAAACGTTTGCAGAAACGGATGATGGAGCGTTTTTTTATTTTTCTGTTTATTTGGCAAGCTGTACGGTATCGATTTTTGTTTCGAAACAGAAACAATTTTGAAGCACACAAATGTATGGCTCCAATTTCAAATTGGCCGTTAATACTTTGTATCACAGTGGAGTGTGCAGCCACCACCAGGTTCGGGAAGCAAACAGGGATTTCAACAGTTTATTTCTCAGCGATTAAAGACATTCAGCTGAACCGTACATTGGCTTCTGAATGGCTGTTTAGCACAAAACCCCATTTGAAAACTATTATAGCACGTTCAATCGTAGACAGCTATCAAGATGCACTGGAGCAACTTGGTAGCAGAACGGGCGCTGCATAAACATAAGGCTCGAGCCAGCGGGCCATATAGTGCGATTTATTCGCCCACACAAACCACACAAACCACCATCGTCCATACGCGTCTGTACGTTCTACGACTCTGCAAAGAAGCATCAGCAGCAGGAAGCGCTTGAGAAAAGTTTTATGCCATAAGAGATTAGCAATATTTCGTGTTGAATCGTTCCGCCACCGGTTTCGTATGTGCGCAGTTCGTCGTTGCAGCGCCGGAAACTGTCACTCGGTACGTATGCTGGCCATGTCCCGGACGAGATAAAACGTGAATTGAAGTAGAAAAAGAAGAAGAATAAGAAGATGGAAAATGGAGGAGAAAAAAACATCTGCAAACACTCACTCACTCACTCACTAGCATCCACACATCAGCACGGGGCGCGCCCGTACAGCAGTCACTCCCGGCAGCGCTGCCAGTTCGTTCTCCGTAAATGCTTCAAAGTGTTTGCGGAGCAAAATTGGACTGAAGTTCTGCTGTACAACTGCGCACACAAGTAATGCTCAAGATAGTAGTTGCTCGTTGATCCCTCGGCATTCCCCGCTTTGGCACAAGACAACGGGCCGGAGCTGCCGAGCTGGGTGGCCGAGGGCGACAATGTCTTTGGATGATGCATTTTGGAGCTGATGTCATGTGTTTGAGTGTGTGTATATCTGTGTGAGCTGGTTCGCAAATGAAGCTAACCTACTGAAATGCATCTTTAGCACTTTCTGCATTAAGTTTTATGATTTAAAAGCAAAACACTGGTACTCAGAGTCTCAGCAATACTCAGAGCTGGTGCTTCTTACCGGTGTAGGTACGGATCATAGAGGAGCTTGGAATCCGGGGGCTTGGAATTGAGTTATGTTATGTTTTATTTTAAGTAAGCTCTCTAAATGGTATCATGTACGGTAACAGATTGAATTTTGGAATCGTGAGAGCATCCTCGACGAGGACAATGCGAGATAACCCCAATGGATGGGGTGTTAGTAGTACGCACTAGAGAAGTGAACTTTTTGTCGCATGTGTTAAAAATGTCTCGAGGTTCTTTTCTACATCGATATGTTGGTGCAACAAATCAGATTCCTAAACTAGTTTTGTCACATTTTAGTGCTTTTAACTGAACTGAACGCTTACCATTTTTTACCTAGTTGTCAAAATTTTGTAATTAATTGTCTACTATTGGAGCCCTTTCTGTTTTAAGTTCGTAGGCTGAAATTTCAGCCTGACAGCTGTTCGCATCGTACAGCAGTTTTCGAGCAGTTAATCAAGTCGGTATAATATATAGGTGGCCCAAGGTTTATGTGTTTAGAAGGCTGATTTTTACCGCTTCTGCTTCCGAATGAAGATTTTAAGAGTGTTTTGAGCTGTTTGAGCAACAGTTTTCACCCGTACTGTCAAAAAGTGACGCTCAAATTTGGTAATAAAAAACATGCTATGAGACCACCTGGAATACATATACTTTGGTTCTGGATTTCATCACCAGATCTCTTTAATGACCCTTGGGATAAATGTAAACACCACCTTGTTTTGTCATTTTTCGAGCAGATCTAGCTTTGAGGCTGAAATAATCTAGACTGAAAATCGCAGGCTAGTTTTGTGTGTGGATTTGTATGGAATGTTGACATGATTTCAGCCTCCAACTGTCAAACTCTTTATAAAAATGCTGAATAGATTCGTGACCTTGTGTGTTCTTTGTTACAAAATACTGTACTAATGCTTTCATATCTTAACTAATTTAAATTCGGAGTAACTCAGTTCAAAAGGGTTCAAAAACTATTTTCTTTTGAAAAGCTTACAAAAGCTCGAAGCTCACAAATGTATAATGAAAAGCAATATGTTTTATAACTAAGAAGGATGTTTTTTACAGTAACGACAATACTATGAAATTCGAAAGCTTTGAATTTTTTAAAGGACACTAATCTCTACAAACAAGTTTATGTTTATAAAAACATAATTTAAATGAAAAAGCATCAGAATTAACAAACATTTTCACCTTTCACCATTACCGTAAGAACTCTTATATTTTTTATTCTTCTTGAACTTTTAATCCATTTTTATTTTTTATCTCAAATAGTATTAGTAGTTTTTCAATTTTGAATTACGAGATGCGAATGCTAAAAAGCCTCAAAAAAAAAATAAAACAACAACAACAACAAATAACCACAAAACTGTTTTTTTTTTACTGTTCAACATTCACAATTAATATGTAGATGTCGGTAAACTTTATGTAATTTTCGAAAAAATAAGATAGCTGGACACACCTTCTTCCATAGATAAAGTCCATAAATATATTCCATGTATTTTGTTTTAGTTCAGCCTTTTACAAAATAATTTAAACGAATCATACTCAAAGGTCCATAAAAAAACTTGAGGAAGCTTTCATTGTTCGATATAAGTGGCTGTTGGTATGCACTGCGATGCATTGTTGCGCTTGTTGTTATTATTATATCCTTTAATTTCAGCGATCTATCAATTTAGATCATATGAAAAACAAATAAATACAAAAATTTCATGTTTTATCTAATTCTATTGTTTAGTTGTTTTTCTCATCTTACGCTTTCTCTTAAGATCTTTATTTATCATTTATGTGTTATATTTGTTGATTGTATACCTTAGCAAGGAAGTGAGTAAATTATTTAATTAATTTTGTGATGCTAGCTGGTAAAACAATTCACTTCATCATTTATCATTGAAAATATATCAACTTCATTTAAATACCAACAATACCAAATCCAGCGAATAGTAACACCCGAAATGCTAGGTGTATACCACTACTTCACGTTACCCCATCTTTCTAATGTTGCCACTCTACACACAGAACCACTTACGGTAAAATCGTACATTACCGCACAAGCGTGATTCCGATTTGCACCGAGCACAGCGCAAAAGCTTAATCTATTGCGTTGATACGTACTACGATTACGAAGCGGAAATGGAGATGGAGAGTGCAAATGACTTTACCAGGATTTTTGTGTGCATCGTACGCTGTGCTAATTTCAAACTGCTTGACGTGATTATTTTTGACGCAGCAGTCACTAACTTTGTCAAACTGTCACGGCAATGTACATGACTTACATGCACCGCTAATGCACTCGATCCATTTGTGCAATGCACGGGGTCGGGGTCGGGTCAAGGGGGGGTTGCATATTCTTAATGCACTCTGCTCCCGGAAAGGTTTTGGCGTCCGCGGAAGGATTTCTTCTGCCCGCGTTTTGCACCGCGTTCGCCCACACGTACGTTATGCTTCGCGCTGTACAGTGTGCAAGGAAAGCTTATACTTTGTAGTAGCGAACCAACGCGTGTGTGCAGTGTTAGTGTACCAGTAGGGCTACCGACCAGAACAGCCACGGAACGAGTTTGGCCGGGGCCAAGGAACATCATACACCAGAAACACAAACACTTCCGGCCTCGTCATGGCGGGCTACTTCCGTTTCACTGTGGGTTGCTCACACATACACTCACACACACATGCATACATGCACACTATTGCCGAGTGGCAAACCGCACGTTTCGTTGGTTTGGTTCTACCCTTCTTTTTTGAGACGCTAGAAAGGGCCGGAAAAATCAAAGTAAATGCATCGTAAACCATAAATGAACCGCTCGAACCAACCGGGGGGGGCGTTAGGAGGTGATCGAGGAGCAGAGGAAACAACCTTTTCAATGGAATAGAAGAATTTTCAATCCAACCCACATCTTGAGAAAGTAGAACAAAAAATGGGCAAAAATAAGGGCACTGTTGAATTTATAGAATAAGGAGACTACCACAAGAATCGTTTGGATGTATATGAATAGTTAGAAAAATACGAAAAATTGTCATTTTTTGTCATAAGTAGTCCACTGCAAGTTCAAAAAAGAAAAAAAAACTAAAATTTCATTTATTATAAATTATAAAAAATATGTCTGTAATTATACCTGTTTATTTACAATTAGTCCAACGTCGACCAGCAACAGCGTAGCTGCCGCGGCAAGTCCCGGGCTCAGCACGTCTGTCCACAACATATATGATCCAAAATAATCAAATAGCTATAATTTAAATTTACGAAAAACTCATGGTCTTCGACGATCTTCTTGGAACAAATTAGAAATGAAAAGCATTCTGTCATAATACTTTCAATAAGCTCTGTTCAAACCGCACTCTTATAGGAATGCTAAACTTTTCATTTAAAGGACTTGGATAATAAGGTTAATTTAGCTACACGTTTGGTAAACACATAAGCTCCCACAAACCGTGTAATTTATATACTGAATTCGTGAGAAAGCGTCATTGGAAAGCTGAAAATTAAGCTTAATTTTTAAAACGGCTCTGAAATTATTATTTTTTTTCCAACGAATGAAAATAAAGGATGGGAACAAAAAACAAGTGACATTAAATCCACCTGAAGACATGTTTATCTGGACAGATAAATAAAACAAATCATTAAATACACGAGTTTGTCAAGCTTATACAACATAAGGAACGAATTTCACAAAAGTGTGTCTCACTTCTCAAAGGATTTTTTATATTGTAAACATAAACTCAATTTATATAAACGACAGCGAAACTAATTCCCTAATGATCATACAAAACATTTGCGAAACGTAAAAAAGGAATGTATCTTAGAAAACAAGGCAGCAAGTCATGTGCAAAAAAAAATAAAACAGCCCCATAACCAAGCAATGGAAAACAATGATGCTGCATTAGAAGCGAATGCTCTCTGCATCGGGATCAAGCTTAATGCCAGTTGAGACGTTACATCGTCCCGCATGCATGGATCCCTTGTGCAAAGGCAACGAAAAATGGATTTTCGTTGTCGATTGCCACTGCCCCCTGATGCCTGCGATGCAATGGGAACAACCCCTAGGGAAACAGCTGGGACGCGGCAAGACGCCACAGCCCACCCGCACGCTCTGAATGCCAAACGTTTCTATTTTCGTTGGCATTAATACGAATCACGTCGAGTGATCGAGGAACACAGCATGTAAACCTGGCTAGAGCGGCACGCGAGGATAGAATCCAATCGGCAACAAAAGCGCACACCCCATCAAGTCGATCGAGGACCCAGTGCCATCCCAGCCCTGGGCTAAACCCGAAAGGGCACGACAACAAGGAAAAACCTCGTATAAATCTTATCTCCGCGAGGCAATCGAAGTTTCTTTTCAATTGTAAAGCAATAAAGATGTACAATCTCTGATTTCTGGTGCAGCAGGACCCTCCTTGCCTGCGAGTGGCACGACTTCGAACGCTGCCGGACGGCCCCGCACACTACTCGGAGGTTGCATGTCACGCGGCGTGGGGGTGCCTGGCGGGGAGATGATGAACTTTTTCCGTTGTTATGGGCCGTTCGTTTTGCACGGGGCGTTTTATTTTCTGCCCTCGGAAAATGTGCGGCATTCAGGGCATCCGAGCGCGTTCTAGCAGTCGTGTTCAAAATTGAAATATAAAAAAAAAGGACGAGGCAAATTTTGCAAACTCACAGAGCGCACACAACCTTACAGTCTGCACCAAAAAAAGGGAGGGGGGGGAGGGTAGAAGGAATGCATTTTTCCCTGCACAAAAGTCCATTTTCTTCTTCTCATATTTTTCATCTCTCCGTGCGCATGGTCTGACGCAGTTAGCTTCACTCAAGTGAATCGAAACAAAATTGTACCTCGGCACTTCTCGGGTACGGCATGGCATGGCAAATGGGAATCAAGGAAAGGCGTTACCGGCCAACCAGCCAGCCAGCAGCAAGAGCGAAACAGTCAAAGAGCCTGGAATGCCTCCAGGAGCACAAATAACGGAAAGAGTAAATCAAGGAACACTCGACGCGGTAGAGTGAAAACAACGGGGAGGAAACACTGCAAAAGGAGAGCAGGCAAGCAAAACAAAAAAAAGGGAAAAGGCAGCACCTCGTCGTGGTCAAAAAGTTCCTGATAGCATCTCCAAAGTGCAAGGCCTTTGTGTGACGAAGTTGTTGATGTTCGCTGTGAGTACGCTCCAAACGTACGCCATGCATGCTCACCGGAAACGAACTTTTCGATGACCCGTTTGCGGGCCGGACCGGAGACGGGGAACAGAGGGACGTTGCTTTAAAGGGTTTAAAGGTCCTGTTCACCCCTTGCTACATCCTCTAGTGTCATAGAAAGTGCAATAGTAGTAGTAGTGGTGTTTCATCTCAAACTTTCCACAAATGATACGGTCAATAGTTTTCATGGTTGAAGGGGATTGAATAAGATTTGTAATATTCTATCAAGTACACAGACAAGTGCAGGCAGGCAGGCATGTTGGATTGGAGTGCTCTGTTTACTGCGTACTCTGGGAGGGACTTTCTCATTGTAGACAATGTAGAACTCTCGGCAGCACTCGGTGTGATTAGTAATGCACTGTTTGCCATCGGAATGAAAGGAACACGGCTTGAGAGATTAAATTCCGTGCTGCAAAAAACGTCTGACTTTATTTGGATAAAGGACTGTGTGCGATTTTGTTGTTTAACCTGCATTACTGCAATTTCAACCTGCAAGCTATGTTTACATAATAAGTTACAAGCTTTAAGCGATGCAAACACTTTTGGTTATTATGTTTGTTTTAAAACTGTTTCTGCATGCAATTGCGAAAAAAGTGTTTGTTTTTCGACCATGTTACGCGTTTGTGAATTGTTAAGTACCAAATAGTGTCTACAATTTGGTAACCAAATGTAACAAATTTAACTCAAACGTTCCTCTTCCTCTTCGTTCCTCTCCTCTGGTTGAACAGTGACCAGAGCTTCTATGATGTATTTGACTGGGCGTTGGCATCCTTATTCCAGGAAATAGCACAACTTAACTTATTAAATATGTAATATGCAACAGTTCCGCTTAGTGTCTGCGTAATGTTCCTGAAGTTTAGCCAACAGTCAAAATTGCAATTTTTCTTTACCTAGACACAAACAAACCCATGCAGAATACAAAGTTTTGGAAGATTCTCGGAACTATCCATTCCTGGAAGCTTCCGCTCACCAGCTCTTTGAGTAGCAATAACAGTGGAGCGGCTGATTCTTGCAATGTTTACTCCACAAGACCGAATACGGTTTAGGTAAACGTCCGTAGCAATTTTCGGAAAGGAAACTCATTGTTTGATAGGGTTTCCTTTGTTTCATCGCCGTTTGAACCAGAGCGAGTAATGTTTGCCAAGACCCCCAAAACTAATCTCACCCGTACTATTGAATATTCTTTGCATTTCTTGAAACTGGATTTGGTTCAACATGGAATCGTATTGAAAGACTAAGATGGTAAATATGAAGACGAAGCCTTGTTTGCTTTCGCGGAATACAAGTGAACAAGATTCATGATAACTCTTTTCATTGTCCACTTTTTCCATAGATTTCACTTCCAGAATACGATGAACCTTAGAAATTCTTGGTTTTTACAGTTAAAGTGTTATTTACGATACCTTTGTCTAATGTTGCCAGTCGGAGAAGTCGGTGAATACAATACATTCAAGCTCCTCGTTACTCTAGTTACTCCCAAGGAAGACTGATGCCAAAATGAGCGTGCAGTTCAGAACAGTCTAGCGCAGCGGTCGGTAAAGTCCGGCCCGCGGACCACATGCGGCCCGCCACAGCATTCAATCCGGCATGCGAAGGGATTTGACTGATTTTGAAAGATGGGAAGAAACGATTCGTACACAAATGACTGAAGATCTTTTAGTACACTATATTATACCTTCGTACTGTTTCAACTTTAATTAAAGTACTATGGAATGACGGACCGTTCAGTGTGTTCGAACTCGAGGTCAATATCCCCGTAACTTTTCCATGACAAAATATGCCATTTTCGGCTGGCTGTAGAAGAGAACTAGGAAAGATAATTTCTTTACATTTACATGTGTTGAAAGGGAATTATTTAAGCGTACTAGCACAAATGAGTTCGAGACTTTGCGAATTGCCTTTCGTCAGTAATTAGGAATTTTCACCATGGTGGACGAAGACATGCATGATTTAGGTTCTACCTTGGATTTTCATCAATTCCTCCTAAGTTTTCGCTACAAAATTGTTAGAGTAGAGTTTTTGCATCACGTTGGTGCAGAAAAAATCGATGGGACACAGGTGACGGTTGTTGGACCAGTTTGCGGACTAGGGTGTTATATCGAAATTCTGTCGAAATTCACCTGAAATGCAATGACTTTTTGCGTAATTGTTTGCCACTGCGAAGCCAGTGGATGCGATTACTAATTCCTGATCTGTTTATTCATGTTTCCCAGGTATTATTTTACTGTTTGGTGGGTTGCATCGATATCCCGGTCCAGCTAACGCTGTAATGTAGTCACTTGTCCCTCTGTCTTCATTTCAGCTTCTTTTGGAACCTCAAAAATGGACCTGTGCTTTCTTACGATGCTTTGATTGTTGCCTAATAGTGCCAAGATGTTGGTGACCAAAATGCCGAAACGGGTATATACGACGTCCACAAATTTCCGCACGGTGTCCATTTTGGACGCTCCGGGGTGCCATTCTTTGATCGCGCACGCTTTTGATTCACTTTTTTGGCTATCATGGTTAGAATTCGACTGATAGAGGTGTCAAATTTTGTCTGCTAACTAATGGGAAACTACTGCTCAAAATGCAATTAACGTTTTGTTAGTGCGGGTTAAAAGAACCCCTTGAAAAATCGACAATTGTTGTCCATTTCGTAATGCAACCGTTATGCAATATTAACATTATTTTAACACCACAATAAGACTATCGAAATGAAGGTCGCAAACGAAATTTTATGATTTTATGCTAAAAAAAAATATTTTAAGTAGGTATTATCAATTTTTAACCAAACTTGGATAACACAATTATAGGAAAACAGCAATAATACCAATCGCATTGCTTGATATCATTAACCAATTATTTTGTTTCTAAAATGTTATACTGTTATAATTAAAGCACAATAATAGAAAAACCGCATTCTCCCGGCCCGCTTGCTTTAGATCATTTACTAAATTTGGCACGTTGCCTCAAAAGTTTGCCGACCGCTGTTCTAGCGTGTTGTTGTGCAAAGATAGTAAGGTTTAATCCGGAAAATAATGTCTTAAGTTTATCTGCACAGTCAGTTCCCGAGTTAAGCGATTTTCTTTTACAATAACATTGAGGTACAATTTGCTTCAAGAGCCGTCAAATATAAACTATATTGCTTTTTGAATTAAATCTAATCCTTTAATCCGAAAAACCTTACCATCGATTAGCGCGTGTATTTGAGTAAAGGGAATAGCTTGGGAACGCTTATACCGTGTAAGTTGGCAACCGATTGTAAAGTTTTGATGAAATGAAATAAAATTTCATCCAGTTTGTGAATTGATGTATTCGCCAATTCATAACAATGAATAAAATTCCCCCAAATTTTCAAGTTGCGGCTATTCATCAATATTATTCAAAATAACAATATCCAAACTTGAACTTCAAAAGCACTAAATCCATTTATTTCTGCGTCTAACTGAGCTATTTTATAGAGAAGCCATAGCTAGTAAAAAAGGAGAGCAAAATATGCTCATGTCTAAGAAAATATTGTACCTAGCCAGCAGAATTGATTCCCGAGCTCGTCTAGCCGTTCCACTGACTGCGCGTTTTCCCGAAAGACGAAAGCTTCGGTCTATTTCAATTTGCCGGTCGTCGATTGTCAATTTACAACCGCTTTTAGCTCGTTTATGCTTTGCTGGTACAAAAACACGGGCATGGAAACGAACGAACCCCTCCACGGTAGCACACGACCGTCCCCCGATTTGGCATTCGTGGGACGGCAAATCGTTCCATCACCGATGTTTAAGGTATGCGACAGTAGCAGCAGGCAAAGCGAGCGCCCACGGAAATCCGTTCACGCTTTGGGGATAAAGCGGGATTTTTTTGGCCGGGATTCCATAGACGGATCGGCGAACAAATCGGTCGGCCAGTTGGCTGTTCCGACTGTGCTGGGGTGTCGTTCCGTTTGGGGCTCAACATTCCGCCCATACACGTCTTAAACTATGCCGACCGGGTTTCCTCGACCAGTCCAGGTGCTGGCACGGTGTGGCGCAGGAGCAGGAAGAGGCCATAATATCAAACATAGTTGATCTTCGGTCCGAAGCTGGTCCAACCGCAGCGCCGATGCGGGCTGGCCAATTTGGCCACAGCTCACCGACCCGAGCCTTTTTCGTGGTGGGCTGGAGGCGAAGGCGATATCAAATAAAGGAGATTTAAAATACAATTTAAATTTGCATAAAAACCATGAATAGATATGATGGCATATATTATGCGATGCTTTCTTTTCCCGGACGCTTCGCCGGCGCTGCTGCTGAGGAAGAGGAATGTACACATGCCACACGTCCGAGGGGCACCATGAAGTGCCATGGAACCATGGAGTATGACACAATGCTTCTTTGCGGTGCCGCCACGTTCGCCCATTCCCGATCCTGCATGATGCGGTGTGTTACTTTTCGAGCGGAAAATATTCCCAGCACAAAAGGGCACTCGGTTAGGGATAGGGCCGGGAGCTGGCGGGCTGTTTTCCGCTAGCTTTCACGATGATTCCCTGGATAGGCTTGACCGACCGGCTTTCTGCTGACTCGTCGTACAGCGAGCCTCAAAGGGGCATCGTTACGGAGCTTTGGCATAACTTGCAGCAAAACATTTCTGCCCGTCTTTTTTTTTTTTTTGCTGCTACATGACAATGATCCTCCAACGATCCAGAACATACTGACAGGACCTCTGCTTACGAAGAAGACTAACCCGTCTTTAGTCGCAAGCTGCATCGCAATCATGATGCTACGGTTCGAGCACAGCGGATCGGGGTGCGCATTCCCTGGTGCCTTTGGCGGGCACTGCATTTCCATTACAAGAATGGCAAGCCGATGAAAATTCCATCGCAAAGTGCACTATGACAAACGACAATGACAACGATGAGGATGTCGACGCCACCGACAGGCTGTGTACTGTATGATGCAACAGCAGCAGCAGACGGGCGCTCTCCGGAGACACACCAGAAGACGGCGGTACAGCCACGAAAGTCAAATCGTTTCCACTGGATAGTTCGCACTTTGCCTTCACGCTAACGCTTAAGCTTTGCCCTCCGTTTTGCTGTGTGATGGGCGCTTGGAAAAAGAAGGGCCCCATATGCATTGTGCAAAAGATCGAACGGAAATCTCGCACTGGCAGCCCGCCTAAAACAGGACCGGCAGGAGTGGGAGAAAGCCGCTCAGAACGATACACCGGGAGCGTATGTGCTGCTGCCGCTGGCAGTGGTAAATCCGTACAATCGAAAATGACGCATCGTTTCGCCGCCCGACTGGTACGGCAATCGGCAACCGATTCGGTAGCTTAACGAACGTCACTTTGATTGTCGGGTGTCACTTTGCACACGGTGCCAGATTGTCACTGCCTTCCCGTTCGCCCGATCGAGAAGTGAAATCGGGGGAAATCCAAACGAATCGATGGAAGAATTAAAACTGATTTACTGAAGCGAGACCGGTCGAGACCGATTGTGGTAAGTTGATAAATTAGACAAAACCTTCGCACCCCGGAATCGCTTGGATCCGCATCCGGGATGGTGGGGATGCGAGTGTGCCCCAATGGTGTCAGCCATTTCACAGCCAACTCACGAGAGAGCGACGAAAGGAATCGAGAATGGCAACCGATGGTTGTCAATGAGCTTTTTCTGTCACCGGTGAAGTGATAAATTTGCAAAAGGAAGTGACATGTTTGCACTGATTAAAAATTTATCGCATTAAACGAACGAACAACAGCGAGATGGAGCTAACTTGGAGCGAAACATTAGTAACTGGCAAAATGGTTCTTAAATATTAGCAATTACAAATGCCCAAAATATCGCTTTTTGTGTTATAAATTTTATTGTTTTATCAATAATAGCTAATTTTACAAACTACTTGATTTTGTGGACAATCTGTGGTAACTAAATGAGCAAAAAAACCATATTCAAACAACGACATACAGCATGCAAAGTATTGCAATCCTGCAAAACTGTAACCTTTCAATGTCTCCGGCCCAAACGCCTAACGATTGAAAATTGTATGTTTGTATGTGTGTGTGTGTGTTTGCTTAGTAAATGGAAAATTTATAGCCCCGTTCCGTTCGAAAACGGCTCCCCTTAATTTTGGAACATTCCAACCACACAAACATACCCCCTGTTACATGCTACAGTCACACGACGGACAGAAGATGCAGCCGTACACCGGAGAGCGAGATGTAAAATATTAATAATTCACCTCGCCGGCACAGAGGTCTGCACTTCAGGTCTGCACTTAACCGATCCGGTGTTCGATGTTCGCCCATCAATGTGCAGGAAAACAACGAAATTCCACATTGTAAGAGGATGCAGACGAGCCGAGTTGTTGGGAAAATCGTTGGGAACAGAGCAGTGAAAAAAGGGGTTCAGAGTTTTGGGCAGGAGCAGGATGATGGTATGGCTTTGTGTTATTAGTACATCAGAGCAGTGTCTGTGCCGGTGTTTGATCCACATTTTCCACACAAAGTTTGTCCACACAGGCTCGGATGTTTTTCGTCCCGTAGAGAATCATTGTTCTTGCACTTCTACCATGGCAACAGAGGACAGAGAGAAGAAAAAAAACTACCCATCCGTGTTTGGTTTGATTCGAAAGCCACTCATGCGGATGAGATACCTTGTTGTTGCGGTGTGTGTGTGTGTGTGTGCAAGCAAGGCTTTCGGCTACGGATGTCGAAAATATCGTGCAGTTTTGTGCTTTATGTACAATTTGACAGCGAATTTGTGGTACCGTTCAACACATCATTCATGGAATTTAATGTTGGATGGTTTGTGTTTATCTCAACAAAGGAAGGGATTCAAATCGAAAATCACAATTCATGCCAGAGAATGAAGCATCTAGTGGTAATTATGACTTCTCGTCGAAAAAGCTACATATGTACAGATCCTTATTAAACCTTGCTTGGGCAGACGATTTTTGGAAATTGTGTTATTGGTTTGTGTAACATTCCACTTCCAACTCCGGTGCACAAACATCCCACAAAGCTACCTCACACACGATGTGGATTGAGTGGTCCGCTCAAACCAGAAACATGTTCACTACCATCCTGTGTAAAACCAGCAATCAAGTGGCATTGCTCTAATTTTTCCCACTCCCAATTCACTCGATTCCCGGCAATTTACTGATACCGTCTACAGTGCGCTTAACCGAACCCGAAACTCCTCTTCTCCTAAATCTCCACCAGATAGGGCTGATTTTTCTAAACTTATCCCTCTGTCTCATCACGCTCCTACAGTCGAGCCTTCGACCAATCGACTTCCGAACATTGTGTGCTGCAGGAACACGGTTCGAGGCCCTATGTCTATTTCCGTCCCATCCCTACCGGGCACTACCGAGCATCGAAACAGCGACCATCGGCTAATACCATCAAATGCTAGGCTATTGAATTAGCTTCATCTTCTTATCGGCCGGTCCGCATCAACATGTTTTTGCTGCCGAAGCCCACGGGCCAAGACAAAATTCCAGCCCCACCCCCTCCCAGTAACTGGTCAAGGTGTATGTAGCGGCAGAGGTCAACGGAGGATAACTGCTAACGGCTAAACGGTCCTGGCCCAGTCCACTCAGAGACGTATCCGGGGTGAGAGATAGAGAAAGCGAGAAAAAAAACATAGCCCAGCTATCGCCAGCAGTGAAAAGCCGAGAATGCATACAGTCAAACAAATGGATTGGGAAATTTGATTTCGTCCGGTAGGAAAAACAATTTCCAATTTAGTTTCGTTTCGTTCGCCCTGACCCGCTCGCACTCTCCCGGGCGGTTGTCTTGCGGGCGAAATACCCCTACCGTCCACTCGGAAGCTGAGGGCAAACGGGGTTTTTTACCCGTAACATCGGAAAACGGTGGAAACGAAATGAAAGAAACAACAGCTGGTTGACAGCCGGTGGACGGTTGCATCTGTTTCGATCGATTCCGTAGGGCCCGCGGGCAGGTAGACAGGCAGGATGCAAATACTTTAGGCGAATGAGTCTACTTCTAACGTGCACCGCATGTTAGTTTATGTGCACACACCGTATTGCTGATGTCTACCTTCATCCTGCTTTCGGACAACCAATTTAAATCCTTTTTTTGCTTCCGTATCTATCTTTCTTTTCCCACAGCTTCATGCAGCATTCGCTGGTGTCACTGGATCTGTCCGACAACCAGTTACAGGGACTACCGCTGGATTCACTAAAAAATGTCCACACGTTAAGCCGATTAGTAGCTCAGCGGTAAGTATGGGCGTGCTTGGTATACGTTTTGGGAGCGAAAATAGCGCTGCGATTTATCTCAGCTTCAATTCTTTTGGTTTGCGTTGGATTTGTGCGAAGGCGTTATACAGATTTTTGTTTTTTGTTCACTGCAGTACTTTTTCCCCTCCAACCTGGTCTAACGCAAATTGCGTTGAAAACCAACACCAATCTTACACTATTTCTGAAGTTACGGCGCACAAAGCGCTTTTGGGCCTCTATTATTTCCGTGTGAACGAATTTGTTTGCACGCCAAACAGAAGCAGCTTGAATGTATTTTTTTCTGTCGCTTTGCTTGCCTGTGGGTGGCTCTTAGGAATCAATCAAATTGAAATTAAGGCACCTCTTAAGAACCATTTCGATGGTTGCATTTATTTTCACAGAGAAACTGTTTGCCCACAATTTCAATAGATTGATTGAATGTCAAGAATGTTTACTAGAACAACATCCTCTGCAGTGAAGTTTGATTGATTGTTGAGGTTTTTTTTTTTAATTTTGTTGAGAAGATGATCTTTCACGTATTTGCAAACAATTCACGTTAAAATCAACTCTGCCGAAACATGCTGATGAAGGCTGGAATATTTGAATGCTAAACTAATTTTACATCCAACGTTACTTGGAACTGACAATGAACCATGCACAAGCACCGTCTAATGATTTATTTTTTCCCGAACCATTATCCCCAAACAGAAACAACATCCACCATCTCGATGGCAACTGGGGCGGGCTGGCGGACTCGCTGCGCAGCCTGCACATTTCGGGCAACTCCATCTCCGAGGTATCGTTCTACACACACGACGAGAAGCGTCAGAACCATACGGCACCGAACTCGCAGGCATCGATAATCAACGCGAAACAGTTCTCGCAATACCCGCCCGGTACGCCAGGGATGGGGCAGCAGCAGCAGCAGCAGCAGCAGCAGCAACCCGGTGCCACGGCGGTCAACGGGCTGCAGCAACAGGGCATCAAACCGTTCGCCAAGCTGAAAAAGCTCGTCTGGCTCGATATCAGCTCGAACCGTATCGCGCACATCAGCCCGAACACGTTCCCCAAGTCGCTGGTAACGATCGATCTTTCCAAGAACATTCTTTCCCAATTCCCGACCGCCTTCCTCGAGCATCTGCACGATCTGCGCGTGCTGTCGCTGAAGGATAATCTGATAGCGAAGCTCGACGGTAGCCCCGATCCAGCCGGCCCCACCCGCATACGGCTCGAGAAGCTCGACCTTAGCCTGAACCTGGTGGAGGAAATTCCACCCCTGCTGTTCAACGGCAGCGTGCGTATAAAGGCAATTAATTTTGATAAAAATTTCATCCGCCACCTCGAGGCCGACACATTCCAGGGGCTGAACATCGTGCACATGGTGCTGGCATTTAACTTCATCGAGTCGATTGACGATGGTGCGTTCGGTTCGCTGGAGAACAGCTTGGAGTATTTGGATCTGGAGCGCAATCGGTTGACGGTGGTGCCGACCGCCATTGGGCGATTGAATCGGTTGCGCTATCTTTACCTAACGTCGAACGAGCTGACGCACATTCCCGATCAGCCCGAGCCACTGCTGCCCACTACGCTGAAGGTGCTGTCGTTGAGCGGGAATAACTTTACCGCCATCCCGGTGGACGCTCTTTCGAACTGTACCGAGCTGTCGTACCTTAACATGGGCTACAACAAGATCGCAGACATCGAGGAGAATGCATTCGCTGGATGGGGCTCGAACTTGCAGACACTGCTGCTGCGCAACAACAAGATCACGAGCCTCAACTATGGCGCGTTCAATGGGCTGGATACGATCAAAGAGATCAGTCTCAGCTTTAATGACATCCACTACGTCCATCCGAATGTGTTTGATAATGTTTCCTCGACACTTAAGATTCTGGAGCTTTCGTTCGGTATCTACCGAGAGGAGTATCCGGGCGAAGCGTTGGCCGTGCTGACCGAGCTGATGTGGCTCGGGCTGGACAATAACAATCTGAAGACGCTGCCGGACGGTGCACTCTCAACGTTGGGACAGCTAACGTATGTCAATTTGGCGTTCAATCGAATCGTTGCCATACCGCGATGGCTCTTCCGGTCAGACATTCATCGAAACTTGGTGGAGATTGATCTTTCGTTCAACCAGCTCGAAGACTTACCGAGCGCAACCTTCGACAGTTTGGAGCTAATACAGATTATCAATCTATCGTCGAACAAACTGCGCACGATGCAGAAGAACGCACTGCACGATCTGCCGTACCTGACGTACGTGGATCTGTCCTACAATGCGCTGCAAAATATAAGCGAAGGAGCGTTTAGCTATCTACCCAGCCTGCTGAGCGTGGACCTGATGCATAACGAGCTGGCCACACTGTCGCTGAAAGTGTTTCGCCAAGTGTCGAACGCAACCACTCCGATGCGGCTGAACATTAGCAGTAACGCGATCGAGTTTCTGGATGGAGACGTTAACTCACTGCTTTATGTGTACTCGCTGGATGCCAGCCACAACCAGCTGCAGGACACGACCGTGTTTCGTGCGTTGGCTTTTTCGCTGCGCATACTCTACCTGAACTGGAACAACTTCACCACGCTCGGCAACCATGCGTTCGGGGACCTGCAGATACTGGAAATACTGAACCTGGCGCACAACAACATCAGCTCACTGCGGCGGCGCAGCTTTGCCGGGTTGATGAACCTGCAGGAGTTCGATCTGAGTCACAATCGCATCGAAAGCTTACAGATTGAACAGTTTTCACCGCTGAAAAAGTTGCGCCTGCTGCGCCTCAACAACAATCGATTGCGCACGATCCCGCGCGATACGTTCCTGAATACGCGCATCGAGTTTTTGGACCTCTCGAACAATCAGTTTGTGGCGTGGCAGGCAACGGCATTCGCGGACATTGGGTTCACGCTGCGCTCGATACAGTTTGATAATAATTTGCTAGAGTTCCTAGATCCGTACATGTTCACCAGCACACAGTTCTTGTTGGAGCTAAATCTGGCTGGAAATTTGATAAAACTCATCCCTGATAATGCGTTTGCAAATCTGAACAATTTGACGGTGCTGGATCTGAGCTACAATCAGCTTATGCCGGTGAACTTCCGCGAGCTGTTCGTGAATGTGCCGCGTCTGCGGGTGTTGAGCCTCCGGTCGACGGGGATCTATCGACTGCCGACTCTGGCGCTGCCCCAGCTCGCCTCGCTGGACGTTAGCAACAACAACCTGCAGGAGATCGACTCTCAGGAGGAGCTGTTTTTCCTTCGCGAGCTGCACATACAGGAGAACAAAGTCAACAACATCTCGAACCTGCTGCGCAATCTACCCCCTGCGCTGCGCGTACTGGACATCTCGCGTAATCCGATCCGCAAGATATCGTTTCACGATTTTGCACTTTCTCGTCGGCTCGAGGAGCTGTTCATCGAGGACATTAAAATCGTAAACCCGGACATCTTCATCAAGCTGCACAATCTGAAAAAATTGCGCATCAGCGCACAGCACAACTTCAGCGAGTTGGTGTCGAAGTTGCGCGGTTTGCAGGAGCTGTACGTCACCATCTACGACGAACATCTGGGCGATGGACTGTTTACGTCGCGCATGCACGCCAACACGAAGCTAAACGTGGTGGAAATTACGGGCCGAAGGTTGGTGTCTATCTCGAGCAATGCCTTCCAGGGGTTGGCACGGAATCACGATCTGAAGCTGCGGATACGCAACACGATGGTGAACGATTTGCCGCCGGGCGTGTTCTACGCGCTCAAGTACATCCCTCGGCTGAGCATCGATCTGTCGGACAATCTGCTGGCGGCGCTCGCACCGGACAGCTTCTACCCGAACGCCAGCTCGTGGGATGCGGTGGGGACGCGCAGCGTCATCGGCGGGCTGGACGTGTCGAACAATCCGCTGCAGTGCGAGTGCGGGTTGGTGTGGCTGGGGCACTGGTTGCGGCGCTGGTTGCGCGAGACGGCGCAAGTCAACTTGATTCCTAAGGACGAAATGAAGCAGATGATTCGTGTAAGTAATAGAGCATTTTGGTACAAATTTTGAAATAGATTGCTTACTCGTATTTTGACTGTCTTAATTGAAGCTGATGTGGTTATAGGTAAATTAAATCTCCAGTTATTAGCAAGTCTTCATTTCTTGCAAGCACTGCAATCTATAAATAATCTCTTTTATCAATCGAAATACAAATCAGAGAGATTTCATTCATGTTCTACAACAGAGGTAAACTTTTGATTATCAGCTCTACGCTTCGCTTCAAAGAAATAAAACCAGAACCCAAAACTTCGTGTTCCTGGAACTGTGCCAAAGCCAAGCCACTATTCACCCACTCCGCAAGAGGACCCTTTGCAACTGTAGCGAGTTGATTAATTACAGCGTTGGCTGGTTCTTCAATCATCTGCAGCGCTGGGGCGGCAACTGCCCCGCGATAAGGCAAATCGATATGACGTGCTGTTTCTTTCCGCCCCTCTGCTCTGGTGTCTGGTTGCACTGTGATAAAGAAAAAAAACACAGCTCTAACGACTCACACAGTCTCTCTCCGGCGAGCCAAGCCAATCGTTGTATTTTGTCGTAATTACGCCGTTCAGCACAAAACGCAACACCAGACCAAACTGGGTGCACGGGAACGGGGAAATGGGGGGAAGAAAAAGAGCTTGCAAAATGTAAAGCTAATCTGGCGCCACACTTTGTGTTTTTGTTCGGATAGAACCACCAGTACCACCGGTGCCGTTTCCCTCCCCCTGTCTGCGCACCATACACTCTTTTATTCTGGAAGTTGATTAATACGAAACGACATCCATAATTTATGCTTCCCGCTTCCGTGTAATGATGCTTTTGCGCTGGTGCCATTTTATTTTGATGATGCGTTTTTGTGCTTTATTTTTCGAGCTTTCAAAGAATCGTTTTTGTACGATCGTTTTTGCGGGAAAGTTCGTCCTCTCGCCGCAGCAGCTAGTTAGCATTGTGGTTATATTGCTTTCCCCCATTTTTTGTAGTTGTTACCGCTAGTGGTGGTGATGGTGCCTGTGGTTGCAAGTGTTTTATTAATGAAGACGCTAATAAACAGCGCAGAATGTTGGCTGAAGGCGCTCAACACCGTACCGTGACGTGACGAAAGCTGTGGGTGAATAATTGTAGCAAAGCGCTCCGTTTCCGAAATGACACGGAACGATTGGAGCAACAATGTTGGCAAATGTTTATGCTGCTGATGCAATTGTTTAACTTGTTTGATGCGATTTCATTGCTTTTGTTGACGTTTCAAGATCTTTTATTACGTGTGTGCAAAATTCGCCCATTGCTTGTAAGTGACTTTGCATTGAAACTGAACTTCGGTTCAACATCTTCCGCCGAGCTTTCACACTCAACCCCTGAAAAGGCAAATCTTGATAGCAGCTGAAAAGGAAATTGTGGTTCATCTTTGTTGCTTCCGTACCCCTAAATGGATGTTGGCGTGTATGTACTACGAGTCAAGTTTTTGGAACACCCATCCCAGCAGTAGATACACTCCGGGAGCAATGTGTTTCGTACACAAAACTTGCCGGAAGCTTTTCGACATCCAAACCAACGTGCTAATAGCTGCTGTACTATTTGTGTGTATGTGATACAGAAGGCAACCGTTGACATACGTTATGATGCTAAAATTAGGCACCTCTTGGGTCAACTGCATAGTCCCGCTTGTTTCGTCCGCACTCGTTTAAATGTATACCACTTGGATCGTGCTCGACGATCACTCTCACCCTGTTTTTAGCCGGGTCGCTCTTGGATTGGAGCGTTGCTCTTTTTCCGAACAGCACCAAAGAGTGGCCAAGATTGCTGCCTCCACTAGCTCGAATGCTTTTAGCAAAAGTTTTCCATTCCCATTCACCCGGTGCAATCGTCCCGCACTGTTTCCATCGTCCAGCTGCTTTTCCGCCAACGCATTAGGCAAAGCATGTGAACGTCGTTGGAAAGTTTTTCCAGCTCTCACACAATACGGCGACAACATTTGCACGGCTTGTTTACCTTTTGCTTCGAAGTCGAAGTTCTGCCCAAGAAGTTCTGGCTGGCGACCTGACTCCCTGCTAATTCCCTACTGTTGTCAAAGCGAAGCTAAGGTTGATGTCTTATCGACGGCAATAGCACAGGTAGGATATGAACAGAAAGGGAAAAGGTTCACCAGAGTTCGACAGAAGAGTTTTGGGAAGTTAAACTTTCATTGACTCTTCTCCCGAAAACATCATTTAGTTTGCGTTCCTACGGTTCACAAGTCATTAAATTTAAAACTTATTTTACTGCGAGATTGAAAAGGGTTAAATGGGTGTTTGTTTCATTTCGTTTTGAGGTGAATCGAACTGATTATTTTCTTGAAAGCTTATAACGTTAATATGTAAACCAGTTGTTACAGATGTTGTGATGTACTAACGTTCCATCCTTTTCCTCCTGTTTCGTTTCCAGCGAGCTAAAAGGAGTACCTGCACGGATCCGCTCACCGGAAAGCGCCTGCCGTTCCTGGAGATCTTCCCCGAGGATCTGCTGTGCCACGCCAGTGCCCTGAGTAGTTTAGCGTTGAAGTTGCGCTTTCGGTTTATGTTGCTGTGTCTCAACATGCTGCTAGTGGTGCTGCACAAATCACGAACTTTGGTACTGTAATTTCGGTTCGGCTGACAGTATCCAAAAACGCTTCATCCCCCATCCTCGGACATCCAATCCCTTTGTAACAGCACGGAATACACTCCCCATTCCCTCAACTCATCACTATCTTCCCGCGGCAACATGTGTACGCGTAGTGCCAACGCGCCAACGAGTAGGTAAGCATCGGTTAAGAACTGTCCTTAATGGCCCCCTGCAAAGCCAATCTAAGGCTCACTAATGTTTGACATCGGATGGGCGGATGTGCAGAAGCAACGCCGTCGCCATCCAGCAGCAACAACAACAACAACAACGTTCACTCATTTTAAGCATTTTTTATCGTCCCACTGGTGGTACATGATTGTACATAGTAGTAGAATTGTAAATTATAGACAACAAAGTAATAAAAAAAAACGCCCGTTTTGTACGAAGTACACATTTCCAACACGTCACGCATATAGGCAGCCAAAAATCAACAAATCATAAAACAAAACCCCAACTGATGCGTGCGTGACGGAGAGTGACAGACAGCAATATAGAACATGAAGGAAAAAAAAAATATTAAGAAAAACAAATTGTCCTAAGAACTAAGCACAGATAAATAGCAGCAGTAGGGTACGAAAAAACAAACAAGGAAACCTCCCCGCAATGTGTAAAATGTTGTAAATGAGCAAAACGAACCTAGGTAAGAGATCGCAGTATCTCACACGTTTTGATGAATTCCGATAGTAAGATATTAACAAAAGAAATAAGTGCAAGCAGCAGACGAAGAAACCCATCCAATCAAAACCACATTCCATCACGATTGTAGGAGCTTTAGTGTAGGATATTAAGTTTTCGGGCACCAGTTTTGCACTCGAGTGAGAAAGGAAGGTAATGGTACCTTCAAATTGAACCAATCGGAGGCTTAAAGTAGCAAGTTTATGAACGCGAAGGACACGATGTATTGGAATTTCTTTATTTTTAATTATATTACGAACATAATTAATGGATTTAATTTGTTTTTCATCCAATGTTTGTGCATTGATTGAAGCTACGGCCCGCTTAAACCTCTTCCAATGCACACCTGTGCGAAACTGTTACAATGCGCAGTTATCGGTAGATAAACACTTTACCTATATGCTCACCGCAGCGAATAATGCCATTGTAAGGAAAGTGCTTTCACTTCACAAACAGGCCGTAACAGTACCTACAAATGGTTGAATGGTTGAGCCATACCAACGGGTGAGTGAGTGGGCGGGCGAATAAAAAAAAGCGCCAACAACCCGTCAAATGAATTTGATAAGCCGACACGTTTCGCCCCGTCAATCAGCTAACAATGATGGCCCGATGACCTCGCCATCCTGACCAGAAGAATTGCACCCGTAGTGCGCTCACGCTGGCACCACCCCACCCCCCAATACCCCCTGCGGCGCGATAATGTGTGTCGGATCACAGCGAAATGACATAATTATGCAATTTTCAGTCCAATTACGAAAACACACAAACGGGACACAAACCTCGCTCCCCTCAAAGCTTTCCCATTTCTTTCCTTGTCGTACGGGTCCGCAGGACGCTCGGAATGGGACCGGGAGTTTTGCACAGTTCATGCACACGTGGATAAAGAGAGAGAGAGAGAGATAGCGAGACAGAGACAGACAGACAGAGAGAGATAGCAGCATCGAGGGAAGGATTCCATTGATTGATATTCATAATGATCACACAATTATTATCACACACTGTATGTACGATTATAATAATGCCGGCCGCACAGCCGCATGGCCGTGGCTTTTATCCGGGGGGATGGACTGAGATGTTAATTAATTTGCCATTGCTTCCGAGCCGCTCACGTTCACTTTACTGCCATTTTGTGCACGTAGCAGCGCGCTCTATATGGGACTGTTTTGCTGTAGATTACTGCTTTTTTGTTGTTGTTTTGTTTTCGGTGAGTCCACTAAGCAATGATAATTAACTTTGATTTAACTGCTAATCGAATACTAAAATAGATTGTTGCATTTTTAAGTTTTCTAAAAGCCACATAGATTCAATTATTGCTACAATGATTCTGAATTTAGTATACTTTTGTTATTTTTGATGCATAAGTTTACAGTTCCTGAGTAAATCGGGGAAAAATTAATAATGAATGCACGTTTTTATACGATTTCTATTTTTATTAAGGTGCAAGTAGAGATATTATGTGCTATGATGCTCCAAAGCACAATTAATTCATTGCCTCAGTGAAAAAATATTCTTTACTACCAAATTAAACTCAAGTAACAACATTTATTGCAAGGTTTTTTTAATTAACCTAAAGTCGCAATAGAGATGTTTATCATTGATTCACTCTTTACAGATCTATGCAATAGAATGCATTTCAAACATCGCTAACTCAGGCTCAAAGTCTCTATATAATTAAATATAAAAGAAAATTAAACTTCCTTTCAACAGTGCTCTTTTGGTACCTCAACTCACTCACTCTCTGTGCCGCATAACGATAGGATTAATATTTAATTTTTTTGCATCCAAATCACTCACTCTCTGGTCCGATGATTTGGAATAAAACTAACTAGTTTTATGGCCTTACTAAGGACTCGTTTTTGTTTGTTGGATTCTTCTTCGTGAACAAGTTCTGATAAATCCCGGAATGTTTGAGCTATAAAAACAGAATCAAAAGCGAAGAGAATCACATTTACTCTTGGTGCACATTTAGCGATTATTAAACCCATAAACAAAACTTCCAATCCCAGAATAAATCCTATTTTTAGTACACACAATGACCGAAGACACGGATAGATCTCTAGACACGGAAGTTTTCTAGACATTTCCTTAATTAGTATTCATAGCATTCGCCAAAACGTGTCCTCCATGTCCACCTAAATTGAATGATGGGCTTTCAAGGCTGATTGGACCATTATTTCGCCTATTACACTGTCACCACATCACATCACTTTCGCCTAACAATGATTGATGATGCAGCTCGCCCATTCTTCAGATTGTTGTCACCAATCTGATACTTATTTAATTTATCAAGCAAACTTGCAGCCCTTTTTTCAGCGACGTTTGCCACCCCTTCAACACAAACACACACACACGAACGCGCCACTGCCTTATTCACACATCGTTGTGCGGTGTTGCGGTATGATCCCCCAATTGACAGCGGCGTTTAGCGGCACATAATTTCATAACTTCATACCTATCAAACGTTCCTATTTACTTCCGTCGTGCACGTTTGCCACTACGTGTACATGTGTGTGTGTGTGTTTGCATGCAGTGAGTATAATTAAATTTCGAAAATGGATTTTCCATCCATTATGAAAGGCCCCGGAACGGGATCGTGTTTACCGTTGCGTAGGGCACCGAAATTATGGCGCAGCACACAAGAAGAAAAAAAAAGCTTCTCCACCCAGTCCGTTCAGGTACGGCACTCGAGATGCTGCGACGCGGGAAGGGGGTGAAAGTGTCCGCGCACCCGTGGTGGAGTGGGAATTGTTTTATAATGAATGAATAATGTGTTCGCTTCCCTTCCCTTCGAACCCAGCGGTTTGCGGTTGCAAATGGCAAAGAAAAACACTTTTCCATCCATCAATCAAGCGGTGGCGCGTGTGTGTTTCCGTGTGGCGTCCCGTTTATGGCGGGCGTCCTTTAAGAATTCGATCATGCGTAAGACACACACACACACACACACCATCGATGTGAGCCTTTGTCGGTGTCAGGTTGAACCGAGCTTGGCTTTTACGCGGCAACGAACGAAGGAAAAATGAAGGAAAACCCCAAAACATGCAAAGCCTAAAATCGTGCAAACCATCATCATTTTTCAACGTTTCAACCCGACCGGGCCACGTACCGCGTTGGTGGATGATTGTACTTTCATTTTCTTCCGATTTTGCACGGTGATGTTGACAGTCACGGAGAGAGGGTTCTTTTTTTTCCTTTCGCCCTTCGCTTCACCGTTCCGTTGCTGTCAACCGTGTGGCATGGCGTCACATTTCTGATTAATACAAATCACCGACAAATTTCTCAATTGATAAACTTCACGTTTGCGTCGGACGACAGCCTGTATGTGTGTGTGTGTGTCTACCCCAAATGCTATCGCACATTTGCCGCGAATGCGAAATGGCACACCAGCCACGCCACGGGGTCTGGTACGGGGTAAATGTGCCCCACGCCATGTACGGTTTGCATGTGTGAAGGCTGTGTGATGTGACAATGACAGGTGATGGGTTTCCGGTGGCGGTTGAAGGCTAAATGTGGTGTGGTATGAAAATGGGCGCAAAAGAAAAAGTGGTAAATCTCCAATATGAACCACTTCCTTTCGGTGGGGGAACCTGCTCCGAACCAAACGCGCGGTCTAGACTAGAGGTTTGGCTGTTTGGTTTTACCTTCTTTTTTTGTTCTCCAAACGGAGGCCAGCACCTGTCAGGAGGGCTGGCGTCGATCAATGAATCATTTTACCCGTCGCGAGCGACCGCACCTTGACAGACATGTCGCGCGCCGATCGATCGATCGCAAAAACCGACATCTACATGTGGTTTAGACGTGTGTGTGTGTGAGTATATATGCTCCAGATACTCCACTGAAAACTCTCGCTGGAAAAGCCCGGCGCAATGGAGTCCTGTGGCGCGTAAGGAGCGAAGTGAATTTTAATCTTTGGATGTTTTTGGAGCCTCCATTCCCCCATACCGCACGCCTGGCGCGTACCATCCATCATGTGTGGTTCCTTCGATAGGGGACGGTTCCTTCCGCTGCCAGCCTAATCGAATCACCTTGAACGAGCGCACGTGGGATTGTTGGGTACGTGTCAGTGAAAGGAGAACTAAATTATGCCTCCCTTTGCCATATCCATTGTTGTGCAGAATGCGGGGAAACGGAAGAAAGTACGAAAAAACGGTTCTCCTGCCAATCATTCAGTCACGAAACCAGGCCGCACACAATGGACGCTTTTGCTGGACCCCGGGAAAGGGGTCAGGTGAGAAAGAGGCGATCTATTGCGGTTGTTCGGTGAACGGCGGTACGCGTGTATTTGAATGTTGTTGTTAAGGCAAAAGGACGACGACGACGACGACAACGACGGTGTGCGGTTGCGTGCCGTGCGTGTCAGTATACGCTTTGTTCCAAGCCATGTCTTTTCCGTCTTTTGTGAATGGATGTGATTTCCCACGATAAGGTGCTTCGATGAAGTGGATATTGAGCGAAAGCGGGAGGGGTTTTGTGAGAGTGCGAGTGAGTGCGTTTAAAAACTTTGAACGTTAGCCCTGATCGGTTTTCATGTCATACCATTATCGCAAATGTTGGTAAACATTATTCTATTTAATCATTTTGTCGTAGAACAACAAGTTAGGATACTGCTGCAGCCGCTTTTGAGGGAAATGCCGGGTTAGGATCGAGGCCGATATAGGCTCGGGATTAATGCATGTTCCAACATAACGTCAGGACTGTAATACGTCCGGTCTTAGCTCCAGTTCCGGAATTAGTTTGTAGCCCTGAACAAGACGGTAGAAGAGGAAGACCCACCAGGTTCAGTTTAAGTTCCGGTATAATTGGGATATGTTTGGAAGAGTTCCTTGTATTGTCCCTAAGACTGAGCTAAACTACCTTACAACACAAAATAGAACCAAACCATTACTTCCGAAGCTAATAAGTCTACAAATTATTGCGCATTTAGTTAACAATATATAAGTTTTCTTTGGTATAGTTTGAATAAAGCTCAGTTTTATATCCTTTTATGCAATTAGTTAAACTTAATATTAAACTATTAACTCAAAAACATCGTAAACAAACTTCAGTATGCTTTCATAATGGTGATTGATTGTTGATTATAGCAACAAGCGTGGCCTTATTTCTCTTTGTGGTACATACTATCACGAGCGTACAGTACTTGTCCACACTTATCGTACAGTGCTCAAGACAAAGACACTTAAAGTAGAGAAATGTTCCACCCCAAACCAAGGCATATTCAAACGTATTCTGAAGACTTCATCACTGCATGTAAATTAGTTGAACTTGAACGTTTCAAGGAACTTTACTCCAAATCAGGACCACAAACCGCTGCTCTCGACGTAAGCTTGCAACCACTTGCCAGAGTGAAAAGAGCACTAATTTGCTGAATAAATGCATCACAAAACATCAATGGGGAAACAGTTCACACACTGTTTCCCTTCGCTGCCCTACAGCGTGCTTTGTACTATCGCCCGGTACAGAACTTCCCGAGGCAGTGCAACAAACAACGCTCAACAAATTATCGACCGGAAATGGAAATTTCCAACAGTGGTTTAACAACTCGGTTGATTTCCTTACCGTCAAGCTGACACCCCTACGAAAAGGGAACGAGTCACCCGACGGCCCGAGTGATGGAAGTAATGGAGCAGCACTACACTAACCTACGAAACCTGCTGCGTGTGATTCGCGTCGTACACCCGTAAACTATCTGCAATGCTGCCGTACTCGGGAGCCCTTAAACTTGGTGCCTGCAAAACAAAAAAAGGAATGTGAATATATACACACCCCATATTAAATATTAAAGCCCTGTAGACAGCGAAACTCAAACTCATTACGGCAGAGTAATCCTGGCGCGTTTGGTTGGGATAGTTGGGACGGGCGGGCAACGTTAAGGGCAACGTGGGGGCTTGGGCGCTTGACTTCAATACCATTGTCAAAACAGCACAAAACCTAACCCTGACGCCCTAGGTGGTGGTAGTGGTGGTGGTGGTGTTTTGACCTTACAGGACTCATTTCAATGCCAGCTCCTGCCAGACGGTATCATGGGTGTGCCACGCTTCAATGAACCATCAGCAAGGAAGCATGATCCCGTCACTTCCCTTCCTAATCCACACTGCTCTCTCTATCTCTCTCTCTCTCTCACACACACACATAAATACACATAACAACACACACTTTTCCATACTTCTTGACGCCCTTTTATAACACGCAGGTTAAATGTGTAGCCCATGTTGGGTGAGGGCCAGACCGGGCTGGGTTTGTTGGTGGAAAATGACGTCCCCACAGCAAATGTCGACTGTTGTGAAGTGAACGCTATTCGCAGTGGGATTATCCTGCCCCATGAAGTGCATCGCATTACACGTCAAGCGTTGCGAGCAAGTTCTACGTACTGCACCAACTGTTTCATGCTAGCTCATGATGGATCTAGTATGTGAAGAAATTTTCAGACCAGAATATAGAGTTTATCGTTGTCAACTTAACACTAAAGGTTTAATATTCGAACCATTTTTCGAATAGAAGCAGATTGTAGCTTCTTTTTACAAGTCTGTTTTTAGTATATTTATACTTATTTTTCCTTTACTATCTATCATTTAAAGGCTTCTCGCTTGGTAGGTTCATAGTCCGTATCTTTTTCTAATAAGTTACCAGTTCTAAGCTTAACATAAGCATACAGGTGTGACATTGTAATATGCCATCCGCTTGAATGGAAAAGTGAGACATTTCATCAAACATTTCCCTAACCTGAATTCAATTCCTATTTGCTTTCCCCCAAAAAAAATTTTTTTTTTACAAATATATCGTGTCTCTGAGCAAAGCATTAGCTAAGAAAAGGATGAAACGTAAAGGGTAACACATTACTAAAGAGAGCAGAAACCAGTTTGTCAGTCACGTGAAGAACGTACACGTACGGAACACTCACGCATCCACTACACGAATGAATTGTGATATATTTTTATACGAAAATCAGCGTAATTGAATGAAACAAGAAAGCATAACGGTAGCCAATTTGTAAGGAACGTTCAATGTGTACGGCAACAAAGAGCAAACTACAGAAAAGGATGAAAGTATTGTTAGTATGACTTATTTGCATTTTATTTGGAACGTACCTAAAGTTGGGTGAATCGTATAAGTTTAAAGAAGTTTAATTTAAAGGTGAAAATCGAATGTAAAACTAATCAGAATGTTGAAATCCTTAGAATCTGTATTTATTTTCTTAAATATAGAAAAATCTTTTAACGGTCTAATGAGTTTAAAACACATTTACAAAGTAAAACATTATAGTTTACATGGAATGGATTATTTGCTGTTGCAACATGAGAACCAAGAGAAAGTATTATCAGTTGTAGTATACATGTTCACAATCATTTGATATTTAATTGCTGTTATGTAGTGTAACCCCTACCAATCAGAACTGATGTGAATAATTTAACCATAATCTATCGTTGCTTAAATGTGTTTTGTATTTGGATGTGAACGTTGTAAAGTGATTGGGCAAAAATTTAACGAAACTAGATAATGAACGAACGTGAGATTTTAGATAATGAAAGCAAACTGAGGCGAAAGCTGCTAAATTGTTTTAAGCATAAGAGTCACTGCAGAGTTTACGATCGTACCATAGCAAAAACCAACTAACGCACTTAGTGACAGTAGTATAGATTGTTTTTTTTTTTTTGATTTTATAGAAACACAAAAACCGATCGATCCGATAGGATGGAGATAAAACACAACAAAAGATAAAAACAAACAAGTCGTAGTGGAGCCATTATTGTTTGACGCTCCAAGCACACCACACTCAGCATGATGGAATTGCACCATCATCGATAATGCTTGTCTGCAAAAGAAAAGAAAAGGAAAAAAAACAGCAAAACACTAGAAAAATGCCACCAAATGTAAAGTAAGACACCTCTCACACCTTCCCGAGCGGATGACCTTTTATTATCCCTTAGCATACTAACACACAGCACACGTACGTAGGACACTTTGCGGGCAATGAGTTTGGGAGTTTTGGGGCAACAAACTAGACATTAACTTTAAAGACGCATCTGTAGCAGTGAACGAACGGCTCATGTGCAGGGATACAGGAGACGCGCAGGGCAACTTCAACTTCATCCGCAAAACAATACACGGATCGAATCGATAGCATGCACGTAATAGAGTTTTTAAACAGTTGCTCCGTGCGCCACTGACTACAACAGAGAGCGAATGAAAAATCCATTTCCCAAAACTAAAAGCAAGCAAATCAGCATCGTCAAATTGTTGATGATGAAAGCAACATTTAAAAGACACGACTAGACAGGCAGATAACGAGAAAAAAGGGGAGAGAGCTCTACAGCAAAGAAGAAAGAATCAACGAAATGTACTAGCGCGATACTAAATGTGCGTGAAGGTCCTAACGCTTGATTTTGTTTTTCGAGCACACACTACCATGAGGGCCATCTGCTGCAGTCACGTCGTCACGTCAAGTAGCTCAGAGTGTAACGTACTCTCGGTGGGGAAATTTTAAAAATTTCCCATGTAAAAACAAAGCAAATCTGATGCAGATAATAAATCCTTGATAAAATAAAACGTGTCTTACATAAGCATCAGTTACAACCTTGCGAAAGAAAAGATATCATTAGAATAAATAGTACCATGATCAGCAATTGACTTCCTATTCAAAATCATTACCAGCCCAACTTTTCCTTCTTATTTCTGCTTATGATATATTGCCGACACATCACAGCTACCAGACACAGTAAGTAATCCTTAAACTAAAGCATACTACAATCTCACCATGTTTGACAAGGAGATGTCATGTACGTTATAAATTACCCTAGTCTTTCATTCATCTTTTCAGCAAGTAAACAGAAGCTCCCTTCCATCGATTAAGCATTCAAAATGGACATGATAACGCTGCTCTGTTTTACATCGCCTCGGACTAAACGTTCGGATGAGTTTGCAGCCCTTTTGGCCCTTTTTCCACAAGCAACGACACGATCCCCGTTTGGGGTAGCCTCGCCCGTAAGACAGCCGCCCGGTCAGATCAGGCCTAAGGAGCAAGTTCGTCGTCGAGAAACTCCACTTACCGTAAATCATTTCTAATGAACCTGTCATAGATCATTACACCACTACCGCGTGCCACCGTTTTCCCACCCGAGTGTCATTCGCATTTGGTAAATTGCAACCGGTGCAGCTTCGTTTTGCTCGGTGTTCCCGTAGCCACAGCTGAAGCCAGTTGCCATCTACCGGCAACCACAAATATTTCAATTACCCAGCTAGTAATGCAACTTGTGGGGCGAAGGGAAGAAGGTGGTCCACACGCCACTCGAAAAAGGAAATTCTTGCCCGGAAACTTCATCTTCATCTACCGGGGGGACCGGTGCGAGCAAGGAATGCCGTAAATTAAAAATGTTACAACCACACTCACCGGAGCCAACCGTCCCGGGAAGCTCATGAGCATGAATCAGGCTGCAGTTTAATTGCACAGTTCCTACTCAGCGTCCGAGCGGCGTGCAAAGTGCACTCTGCCAGGGCGGCTCTGATAGTACTGACAGATGCACATGCACACGACATGTATGCAGCGTCATTGTCACGTCAGGGATCAGGGATGTGCCAGGGTTGTTTGAGGGAGTAGCAACCCCAATAACGAAACTACCAGAGATGACATAGAGTGAGAACAAAAAAAAAACCAAAACGATCTCACACAGACGTTCAAAAACATCTCTATTTCACGTTTTTAGTAGGACAGTGGTGCGTTCGTAACCAATGGAGATAGGACAGCAGTAGCACCGGTAGCAGCAGCAGCACCACCACCATTACCAGTTTGGTTTTTCCAAAGAGTTTGTCAAGATCGGGTCAATGATCGGGCACTGCGGTGTTTGCCAAACTGTGCATGTGTGCGGTTTTGCATAAATGCGGTGCTGGGAAGGGAAAACCGCACGAAACGGCAAATTGATAAAGTCGTATCCATCCAGCCGGCAAACCCACGAGTGTCACGAACTTTCCGAACAATTCGAATTTACAGCCCGAATGTGAGTGCACTTTTGATACGATACCCCTCTATGGGTGCTCTTCGGTTCGTTCGGTCCTGATAGGGCATGAGGGGATGGGGGGGGGGGGGGTTGTTGCATTGCAATGGAGGAAGAACAGATCAATATCAAAAGTGGTGTTCCCGAGAGCTAACAGCTATCATTACAGCAATTAAATATTTGTGTTTCTCGTTGCTCGACGGGTCAAGTGTACTTGACTACGGAACGAATGGATAAAGCCAGTGTAAAATTTCCCTCGTTTTTCACGGTTAAAGTGAAAGAAGTTCGTTTCACAGCACCGTTAGCATTAACAAAGAAAAGTGATCTTAGTGTATAAAAGAAAAGTAGTTAATCACAAATTTGTAGAAAATACTAAAAACAATCAAACTGTTAACAAAGAACTTTTGAACTTAAAGATTAACTTGATGAATTAGATGTTTGAATTCAGACCACTAATAAATGCAACACTACAACTAGAAACCCCAAATGAATCAATAACAAAACATTGTTTGATATTTGCAAAACGGACAGTTTTGTGTTCAGGAAAAGTGTTTTAATGTTTGAATTATAGCGTTTACATTGAATATTTCATCGTTTTCCCTATTTGAAACTACCTCCGTTAACAAGAAATTCTTGTTCAAAACCTTGGTATAAAATTAACGCAAAATAGTGTTCATTAAACTTACGATTCTAACAATTCAAACATGTTATTTTTTAGTTTTCTACGTACCTTGCTTTGTAAAGTTTTATAAAAAATCGTTCGTGATCCGCCATTATTGTAATGCGAGAATGTCTATCAATTGTTTGTATGGTTATTAATTTGTAAGTAAAAAATATAACATGTTACTCTTCGGATAAACGTTATAATTTGTACTTCTATGAATTAAATAGGGACCAAAGTTGTAGAGACTTCAGGAAACTAGAGTAGTAAAGTTGAGAATTTTGTTGTGAAAATTTGAATGAATATAATCCTTTATTTATTTCCATACAACCCGTTGATTCCAATTTCAAAGTGAAAACTCTCAACCTCGAAATCAGTTGACCACCCTCAACCACTCACTAATGCTTCCCATTGGTTTTGCATGCCTTCGTGCTAACTTTAATTTAAATATGCTTCCAGTGCCAGCCATTGGCACAGCAGCACAGGCATACTGTCCGGAACTATTTCTGCCACTGTACATATTGCAAAACAGTACCGGGTGTGCGGTTAAACTGTACCAACTATATCGTTCGTGTTAGTGGTAGTTTGAACTTTTCGGTGACATTAAGCCCGTATAACCCGCTGCCGGTCGGCAAGCGCTCCAAAACGACTTTATTTGCAAACGTGTATCCTCCTGCTGGCGATGGTGATGGTGGTTCGTTACTCGTTAGTCTCCCATGGGTGCAATGGTAACGAGCAGTCGAAATTTGTGCTGCTTTGTTCCACTCATAAGCCGTTTGAAGAAGTCCTAGCGATGACAGTAGTGCTGCGGTTTCGCCAAGCTTACCTCCCTTAATGCAGTGCTAGCATGCAATGCCCACGGGGAGACGGGGAATGTGTGCCGTATGGATGCCTGTATTGCATAAGCATTTGCAGTATTAATTCTAAGAGTAACGGGTGTATGTGTGTTTTTTTTTGTGTATACCTGTTCTAACGAGTATTGGGGTTTTGGCAGATGAAAGGGGAAATAAAAATTAACAACAAAATAGTTTTATACCATTGAGGATTAAGAAACCAGCAACTGTATGTAGAATACATTGCATGGGACGTACGTCATGCATGTTTCCGTTTATTTGTTTTTGTTTTTTTTTTTGCTTTTGTTATATGCAACAACATTTGCTTAGCCATAACATTTACCATTGAACATTTGCAATTGCTATGTAACTTTACGGGGAAAATACGGCATTCTTAAATTTACATCATCGCTTTTAATATGAGTTTTATTACAAACAATAAAAGTAAACATGCATGGTAATTTTAAGCGACTAAGGGAAAAATGACGAAATTTCCAGATGGATCTTAAATCAAACAGATACATAAAGAGAAACTGATTGTATCTATACTGATCCTGGAACTGATCACAGACTCATGTTAATCCTAACATTTTTTAAAAGAATTTTACTCATATCAGTATTGGAGCTGATCCCAAACCCATACAGGTTTAATGATTGATCCTGAATCCAAAATGATCTTGGAGCTGATCCCAGCGACATTACAGTCCTGGAACTGATCCCAAACTTAACACCAGTCCTGCAACAGGTATTACAGGAATTCCCACGATTTATTGGTTGGTTCACATCAATTTTTGATGGGTTTTCATATTTTTTTGGTGCGTTCCCACGATTTTTTGGCCGTTTTCCAGAAGTTTTTGGTCACATTATATTGATATCCAATCGGAAAATACCGACATTATTTTCCAGAAGTTTTTGGTCCAATTGTATTGATATCCAATCGGAAAATACCAATAAATTATGGGAACGAACCAAAAATCTACGGGATACGATCAAAAAATCGTGGGAACGCACCAAAAAATCATGGGAACTGACCAATAAATCGCGGGAAACCCTGTAACCCCTTCTAGTACTGATTCTGAACCCATAAAAGTCCACGAGTTATCCAAGAACCTATATTAATCCTGGAACTGGTACCAAACCTATACTACTTTTGTAACTTATATAGTACTTATACTGGTCCAGGAACTTATAAAGTACCCATTCATGTCCCCATAATGTTCCTGTTACTTAGCCTCCTGGCATTGATTACGAACTGAACATCCATAGCGTTCCTGGAATTCTTAATCAATATCTGTCCTCAACCCAGTCAGCAATGGATTCCACTATCATATAAGTCAATAAACCTTTCCCAGTAGCAGTTGATTGACAAATTTCAGCGTAGTCATATGGAGCCACTCAAGCATTTACTTATCCAACTCAGTCTCAACCAATGAGTGATAAGTGGTGCCAGCAAGGTTTAACCAGAATTCGTCTTCCACTTGATCGCTCTCTAACCGGTGCGTCCCAGCTAAAACATTCGCCAAAACTAACCCATACATCATTCGGCATCCTGAAACTGCTGGCCCATATGAAGTTTGGAGCTTAATTTATTTTCTTCACTGCTGGCTTGCAAATTTGTACAAAGTTTACATTTTCTGTCTAAACAAATCAGCGAGAGAGGCAGGAGGGTGCTGCTACCGGGGTCAGACACAGGCAGTTCCAGCAAAAGTTCAATTCCACCCAGTTAGCCAACGACCGGGGTTCCCTGTCGGATTACATGCTTCCATCAAGCAATGACATTGATCCGCTTCTGCCTTTCTATCGGCATGCTTAGCTGGAAATTCGCTTCCGAAAGCGATTCATCCGGCCAAGCGGCTTAAGCGCCGGTCCGCCTCTAAGCCTATATCACTCGAAGCAAAACCCTTTCCGCGTGAGCATCCCAAACCCACCCACCTCGTGTCTGTGTGTGTGTGTGAAATGAGTGAAAGATTGAGCAAATGGAGCAAACAACACATATGCAACCTTGTTGATATGTTATCAAGTTACGGGAAGCATTTTTCTTTTCCCACTCTTCACATCCAAAAACCTTTCAAACCTCCCAAAACTGATCCCCGCTTCGTGCAACGATATCATGTGAAACGTGGAGAAGAAAGAAAAATTATTATCCTTAAATTTAAACTGACATCCCTGGCCTGCGAATGGAAAGATGGGTTTTGCAGGAAGCGGACGGATGGAAGCAACCGAGAGAAAGGATCTTACGAAATCTTACATATTGACAGTTCCATTCCCCGATACAAATCAGCCCAGTTACGGAAAGGGATACCTAAGCTGAGGGAAGAATTTATTATATACACTCACTTCCATGCTCCGTCGGGTTTCGGCTTCCCTCAAACTACACACAATTTGCACACATCGCAGCCATACACCCGACACGGAGCAACCAATCAATTGGGCATACTAGAACGGTTTGGAAGGTGTATAGGTTTCCCCAACGTGGCTAGGCTTTTCGTCAGTTGGTTCGGCAAATTTATCTATTCGTTATCCATCGCTCCATGGTTGATTACATGTGATTAGGGAGGCACATAAATCTGTTGTTTTGATTTTTTTTCTTCCAGTTCGTGCCTCCCCGAGCATAGGAGCGTGCTTGAGCAAACCAAAACAAACTAACCGGAATGAATGGATTTGGTTGGTTGAGTAGCTCGAGATTCGGTGATGCCTTTGGGAGCTAAATGTTGAACCAGGGTGTGGTACAATTGGATCTATCAATGCATCTTACCAGCTGGGTGGGAAGGTTATTTGGGAAGCTTTTCATCGAGATTTTGGATCGAAAGGCATGTTTTCTGAAGGTGCGATTGTAAGGACGTGATAAGCAACGCAATGTATCGGTTTTAGGTTTGAGGTGTTATCAAGATCTGTTCAAGTAAACCTCTCATACACTGTGCTCACATGCTTCGTGTCTTCGTGTTATCAATGCCTGTATCAATTATTTTTCAAATTAAAACCAACTTCAGCAGGATACATCAAAAGCGTCCGCACTGTTGGATGCACTTGCGCGCAGAAACACGTGTCATATTGAAGTATTTTAAATAATGAATCATAAATCATACATTATTTACACCCCAATAGCGTTTCACGACATTGCACCCACCGGTTCCAATAAGCCACATTGATAGCTCTGTATCTCTCTCACTGTGTATGATAACGATGCTCGGTGTGATGGTTTCTTTGATATCGTCCGAGCTCGTCCGAACCACACCAAGACTCCGGGCCTTCCGGATGGTGTGCGGCTTCTAACGGTCCCGTACGACCAACGGAACGCACCGGCCGGTGACGAGATACCATACGAAGCAAGGCAATTAATGCATCATATCAAACGTTCCGATACAAACACTGACACACGCGTACGGATCATCCGCACGAAACCCCGTTAATTAAATATTGAAACGCTTGTCCAGCGCCAGGAAAGGAGCTCGGCTTCAATGGCTCCACTCGTATGCCGCACTCGACATGATACATGATACCGGCCAGCCGGATCACTGTGGCACAGGAATCGATACAAACGCGCTGATTATTATGTGTACAGTCACATAAAGTATATCTTTGAATGCGTACCGGCAGTGTGTGTGTGTGTGTACACGGAATGGATTACTTGTGCAATGCAGCCCGGTTTCGATGCAATCGTCAGCTGCTAAGCCCCGTTCTGTCCCTTCAGTTTCTACCACCCGGATTTCGTTGTTTGTTAATTTATGAACGCCCGCTAGTCACACAATTAGAAGACGATACGTACGGTATCATCGCCACTATTCACGCCGACTTATCACTGTGCGATGGGCTTTGGTTCGGTTTCTGCCAGCCGGCGATAAGGAGGATCCACGGCACTGCACTGCCCGGTGGCATCGGAATGAACTGCACTCAGGTGTCTGTTTCGCTTACTCACCTTTTACAAGGCTCACGTGACCGTGGCACGGCACTACAATGATCAACTTCTATGATTTAATGAAACGTTTCTTCCCCATTCCCTTGCATCACTCACAGTTGGCAGCGGAAATGGGATTTACGAACTCTCCATTCTCCCCCCCCCCCCCCCTCTCTCTTTGGGCTCCTTGAACTGCTTGAACTGTCGGTGGAAGCTGCACGTAGTTTGCACACTGCACGGCCCGCCCCTCCACCGGGACTTTGGGGTTAGTTTGCAAACATTCTACATTAGCATCAATCTAAATGCCAAATATGACAATGAATATTTATGACAGTAAATAAGACTTCAGGCGGGCAGGTGGGCGCGTGCCCGCGCACATGCACCAAACCCGTACGCCCAAAGCGTAACCTAACCCCATTGAAGCTGATTAAAATGAGCTGCAAAGTTTGCTTGGATGAATTTCGCTTTCCCGGGCGTGGACAAAACGCACTCGCACACACACACACACACACACACACACTTGCTGAAGGAAGATGGTTGAGTTGTCGCCGTGTTGTAGCTACACTTTACCGCACCATGGCTTGCCAGGACGGTATCGGTGAGCGTTTATAATGAATTTTAATCTTTCCTGTTGTGCGTTGATAGCAAACTCTCTCCTTTTTCTTCGCAATTTGTTATTCCTTGCAAGACAATCACAGAAAGGGTGTAACCAGTTACATGATAACCAATGTAGTACAACAGTCTTTCACTTTCATGCCCACCTGATGTGATGATTATTCATGTCGGTTAGGCAAAGTAATCATAATGTTACGGCAAAAATCGCCCTAAATGTATGGCGGGATTTAAATGTAGCATAGCTCAACGCTCTGGTCAATCTTTATAATAATATGCGTTTGGGGTGTGCTTGGTTGCACACCCATTAGGTTTATTGCATAACACGCCGTTCGCCGTTGCCCATTGCGCCACATGACCTCTGGGACCGTGTGCAACCATGCAATCTTTCATTCCGGTCATCAAGTCTTATCGAACAAGGCTGCATCGGCGAGGCCACAGACCGACCGAGTCGAAGAGGCACCTTGATGATATAGTTGTTTTGATCGGTCACTGTGCTCATAAAGCTTGGCCGGTGGGTTGATTTTCACCCTGCAACAGAGTGTCGGAAAGTCCGGCCCGATCGAAGATTTCGAAAACAGCACAAGTGGATTAATTACTCACACTGCTCCTTGAACCGTGTCGAATTAGGTAGCGGAGAGAGGGTGCCTTAAGGTTGAGCGTGTGTGCTGGGTTGGATGTTTTTTGTATGGATCTTGTGAGATAAAGCAAATCGACACACACACCAAAAAGGAGAGAAACCCCTGTTAAGATCAATACATGAAATGTATCAAATGTTCCAACGTAGAAACAGAGATGTCAGCTTATTAATTTAGCTACAGACACAAGTTGAAGCTACCAAACACCGACCGAGCGAGAGGTAAAACTAAAAGCGTACCAAAAGTTTCTCTTGCATTACGAGGGCCCACACACGTATGAAGTTGGGTTGTAAACTTTTCTCTCACCTTTGCTGCATGTACAATATCCACCTGCACACACTGCAAACCCTTCCGTAGCCATCCATGAGACGCCTTCCCAATAATGTAGAGCACTTACGATGCTTTTTTTTCCTTTTAGGGATTGAAGCAACTACACACTGCAAAGCAACAACGAAACAAAAAATTACCAATTCCATCGAAAAGTTGATTAAACTTGTAACTTTTATTTGCCGTCATGATACACGGCTGCCTCCTCGGGCTTTTCCGAATTTCCTAACACACCTCCCCATGTACGATATCCGTCAGTGATTTTGCGTCATTAAACGGCCGCACGGGAAAGAAACGACGACGACGACAAAGACGACTACAATTCGGGTGAACTTCATAACGGCGTTGGGTTGAAATCATTTTCGGTGCTGTTGCAGCCTACTACCTCCACCACCACCATCCACCGGTGTCCGAATCTTGGAAGATTCACGCATCACTTCCGTGCAACAAGCAGCAGCAGCAACAACAACAACAACAACAGCCCGCTGCCGAACTGAGCCGCGACCAAGCGAGAGGGTCGCTGGCCGCTTGGGCGCCTTTTGGGCAGGGGGTCTTGCCCGAATCTTAATTTTCCAACTCAACTCCGCGGTATAAAAGCCACTGGCCATCGTCTTCGAAAATCAGTTCTTTCTCTGGTCTCGCTATCTCTGGTAGTAGTTTTTTGGTGCGAAGATAAAGTGTACGCAACCATCAGCGCGTTTTGGGTCGAGCATCGACACTGCACCACAATGCGTATGGTACGTGAACGGTTTTGTGAAAAATATATAGAGATATAACTACAGTGTGTGTACAGGTTCATATTGAAGAGTTTGTGGTGAATCTACTGCAAAGCAGTGAACATCAACTGTGATGAGTTTTGGGGGTGATGCGTGAAAGTGGCTCCAAGCAGACCCGGCCGAGCATTCTACGCTCATCTACCTGGACAATACGCAAAGGGAAAAGGGGGTGCATCTGATAAGATAATTGCAGAACCAGTGAAAACCTAACGGCACTCAACGTCTCTCTGTGTGTGTGTGTCTTCACTTTCTTTCCTGCCTGGCTCGATCGATTCGGACGCTATTGCGATTCGAGAATGATCAAGTGATCGATAGAGAAGCGAAGAAGAGCGAAGAAGAGCAAAAAGTGAAACGCACGCCGTATCTAATACTTGGTTCATACCAAAAAAAAGCGCGTCATGTTTTTGCCCCACGCGCAAGCTTGAACTCCCATTCCGCACACACGCCCATAACGCGTGTATAATAATGAACCCCTTTTCGAAAGGGGGCATCGGTGATCGAATGGGCCGTAAAAATCGACTCTCGCTTCATCGAATCTTCCTCCGTGATTGATCGCCGGGCACCAGCGGTGCACCAGCTTCCTCCAGTCTTTCTATTTGTTTTGTGCGCAAAACATCACCGCCGAAACATCATCCCGGGCCCGAGTGAAAATTCGATCGAAAGTGGTGCCCCACATTAGTTTGGCTAAGTGGAAACAATTTAAATCGCACTCGGCCGCTCTTACGTTGCCACGTTTTTACGCACACCGAGGCAGCGCGTACAAGGAATTGCTTCCGGAATGTGCATCCAAACGCGGGCATTTGCAATTATGCATTATGAAATGATGTGCATTTCAGCGCGGATCGAGCGCTAATTTGATCGGATGGTTTGAGAGTTTTGTTTTCGAGTTTTGCGAATTCGTTTTCAACGTGATTATGGAGATTTGTTTCCCCCCGAATCGAATGGTTATGGCATTTTGTGGGGTTTTCGATCCGATGTGAAAGGTTTTTCCTTCTCGTCCGATCATGTAACAGCTGCTGCTGGCACCAATTATGACAGTTTATAAATGTTTGAAGAAAAGAAAAAGAGATATATGGAAACGATCATCTTATTTCATCACTCTTGCATAAGACCAATCCAACACAAACAGTCAACAAGATGTCTTAATGGTTCCCTTTCGAATTCCACCTTTTCTCCCTCTTTAGTTCATTATCCCATGCTGCCTGGCCCTGCTGGTGGCATTGGCCACTGCGGAAAATGCTGCCGAGCAGCAGCAGCAGGCCGAACAGAGAAGCGTAGAAGCTGAGTCAAAGGATTCTCAACGTCTAGAGAAACGAGGAGCATCGCTGGACGAATGGAGCCACCTGTCGCACGGATACGCCGAGCAGCACGGCTACCAGCAGTATCAGCCGCAGCAGGCGCACTATCACCAACAGCCGCAGCACCACTACCAGCACCAGCACGTCAAGTACGAGGAACCGATCAAGACGATCACGATCGAAAAGAAGTACCCGGTGCCGTACACCGTGCACAAGCACTTCCCGTACACGGTCGAGAAGAAGGTGCCGTACGAGGTGAAGGTACCGATCCCGAAGCCCTACCTGGTGGAGAAGAAGGTCCCGGTGCACATCAAGGAGTACGTGAAGTACGCTGTCCACGTCCCGGAACCGTACACCGTGTACAAGAAGATCCCGTACGAGGTGAAAGTCCCGGTCGATAAGCCGTACGAGGTGAAGGTGCACGTCCCGAAGCCGTACATCGTGGAGAAGAAGGTGCCGTACGAGGTGAAGGTCCCAGTGCCGGTCCCAGTTACCGTCGAGAAGAAGGTGCCGTACGAGGTGAAGTATGAGGTGGCCGTCCCGAAACCGTACACCGTCTACAAGAAGGTCCCGTATGAGGTGAAGGTCCCGGTCGACAAGCCGTACAAGGTGGACGTCCTGAAGCCGGTCAAGGTGGAGGTCCTGAAGCCGTACCCGGTGGTGGTGGAGAAGAAGGTCCCGTATGAGGTGAAGGTGCCGGTGGACAAGCCTTATGAAGTGGAGGTGCCACGCCCGGTGAAGGTTGCCGTTAAGGTCCCAGTGCCAGTGCCGTACACGGTCGAGAAGAAGTTCCCGTACACGGTGGAGAAGCCGGTGCCGTACGAGGTGAAAGTGCCGATCGATCGCCCAGTGCCCGTCTACAAGGAGGTGAAGTTTGCCGTCCACAAGGAGGTGCCAGTGCCGGTGAAGGAGAAGGTCGTTGTGCCGGTGCACGTGAGCGAGAAGAAGCCCGAAGCCGAGTACCACCAGGAACTGATCCAGGAGCACCAGCACCAGCAGCATCACCATGAGCAGCCGCAGCAGCTCGTGCAGTACGAACAGCAGCATCAGCAACAGGAACAGTACTACCACGATCAGCCACAGGCCCTGGCTTACCACGCGGAACCGCAGCAGGTTGTGTACCATCAGGAGGCGCCAGCCCACACTGCCTACCATCAGGAGATCCAGCACCATCAGCAGCAGCAGCACCAGCAGCACCAGCAGCAGCAGCAGCAGCTGCATCACCAGCAGGAGCAGCAGTACCACCAGTACCAGCAGCACCAGCAGCAGATCTACAACGCACACCAGCAGCAGCAGTACCAGCAGCAGGAGCAAAACCATCACCAGCAGCACTACGAATCGCACTAAAGGGCGGTGATGCGTGATCCCCCGTGCCAGACCGACAATCCGGACGATGTGATAAACTGTTCGCCTTAATTCTAAGAAGTACATATACCTTGCCTCGTGACGCTTTGCAGCAAACAAACAGAATCGGTTGTGCCGCGATTGAACGGGTGTCGCTACCTGCTCCGTCCGCAAGATCGAAAGAGTCCTTCGTTTCGCGCGACTCGTGTTTATGTATAACGCTTTACTGTTTAAGATTAGCCCCAGCCAGTGTGTCAGCGAGTCAGCCGGCTTTGCCAAAAGAGAACTGACCCAGACGCAAGCAAGCGCCAAAATTGGGAATGTAGAGTCAATGGAAACAAAAAAATCTTGAAATATTCGGATGCACCAATCGAGCTGCATGGGTCGAGAAATGTCGCAGCCTTAACTGCTCCGGTCAGATGCAGCCACATTGACTAAAGGACTGGGAAGATGTGTGCGTGCATTTGGCTGGAGCCGTTACCGATCGGGGCGAAATGAACGACCACAGGTGGCGCGTTTGGCGATATTTGCATCAAGTTGTTGTTAGTTGTTGTATCGAATGACTGAAAATATTAAAACAGAGAAAAAGACAAATATACAAAAAAGTTATGATCACAAAAATGGAAATTGAGTTATACTTATTGTAAGAAGATGAGAAGTTCATCTAAAAAATATATATATAATACGGAATATGTCCCAATCCGAACCATACTGAGTTGAATCTTCACAGTGGTAGCAATCTTAACCATCATACTTTACTTACTTACTTACTTATCCGGCGCTCTTACTGATACTTTATAAGTCTCTCGAAAGCCTTATAGGCCAACATGACTAAGTTACTCTTTCTTTCGAACATTAAATCGCTAAAGCTTAGTGAGGATCCATAGTGACCTTCAACATTCACTGAGGGCTTAACTTTTCGGAAGATTCTGCGTCTGATAAGCAAAAAGAGCTATTTTGCTCATTACAAAAGGCTTTCATACATGCTGGTCAGCTCATCTAAACCGATTGGACTGGTCATCTGATTCAATTGCATTAAGAATTGCTCGGTTGCTTATATTTACATGCTTTTTACGCTTGTATGAAAACTACTGCTAAATTTCAGCCAGATAAAGTATACAATACCAAACTTAAATCCGAAAGAGGGATGAAACGTAAAGACATGCATGCGACGCACAAGCCATGCTTTGCTGACTTATGCCTTTCATAATGTCTAGCTCTCTTCCAATTGTTGACAAGCCCATTCGAGTAAGGGTCTATACTGTACTCAGCTAAAACTAAACGCTCAAAGAAAGTAAACTTTAAAAGATCTCTACGATTGCCAGGCCCAACCTGAGAAGGCTTGAGGGTTTGAACACAGCCTGTTTAAACTAGTTAACTTTGACAAACGACGCCGCTAAATTGTAAACAACTTCAAACTCTTCAGACATATTCAGACCACCAAGACTGTAATGGCCAACAAGAAGGTATGCGAAGGTTACTGAAATGTGTTCCATCATGCTTTGCTATCAAAGTATGGTTAATGTTTGCTCTCCAAAAAAACATTCAGCAAACAATCCCAACAAATCAACTTTTTTCATTCGGCCGAAAACTGGACCAAGCCTCCCGGGGCGGCAGCAACTCGAAGGCTACGGTGATAATTTGTATGCACTATACCATCGCAAAATCCTGCTGCTGCTTAATTTCATCCAGTTTTTTGTTTCTTCTTGCCGCCAGCTCCGTACCACCGTGCCTGTGGAAATCAATGGATGGCCGGATTGCAAATTTAAATGAAGCGTAATCTAATTAGGTGGAAAATTTATAAAACCCCCTTCGGGCCTGGGTCTACCCATCACCCCAGGTCTACCCAGGTCCCAGGTGAGTTTGGTTCGATCGGGTACCCGGAGCGGTGCTGATTCGGCTGATTTCGGAATTCATCATCATCCCGCACGAAGCCTCCGGAAAACATTTGGACGGAACGGGCGGCAGTATCAAGTGTACAGAGGAACAAACGGGGAAAAAAGAAAGCCGAAAATTTAATGCACCACAGTGCACACGCGAGCGCACGATCGGGTGCATACGGTCGATTCCCTTTGTGTCTCTTCCCTTCAGCTTTTCCTCCCTTCAGGCAAAGTCGTGGCAGTCAGGCGTGCCGAGAATTCCGAAAACAGCCTTCCGAGTCCACTCCGGGTCCAAGCCGGGTGGATCTCTTTAGCCCCGGATGTTATTGCCGTCCCTCCCTTGGGGCGGAGTGAGGTCAAATGCCGGCCTCCCTTCCCAAGGGGACACACACACACATACATTGAGCTGAAACCTGGGAAAGCTAATTCCCGCCCAGCTCCAAACCGAACTCAACCCGGCTCAATCTAAATAACAAATTTTTCATGCATAAATTTGATTATTTGTAACGCATCATTGATTACGGGCGCTGTCGGTCGTGCTGTGGCAGTGCGCTAATGCAAAACCTTTAGCTACAGCAGTTTGCCCACCGTACTTCCGCCGGTGGGTCATCGGGCAGGGTCTGCTCACTGTTCGGGGCCGTAAAAACAGTCGAATTAAACAGCCGACCAGCATCATAACAGTTTGCCACCCAGCTGCAGCCATCTGCATTCTTGTATTGCCCCGCGAATCCACAACTCCACGGGGCGAAAGTCAACAGCTGCAATAATAATTATGACTATTGCTGGTTTCGCTGTCAGGGATGCTTTTTTTATATTCCCCTAGCCGAGCGCTATTAAGCCAATTGCCATACCATTGTGCCATTTTGGGTTGCTTTTGCTCGCGCACCTAATCAAGCGCACACGCGCGCTGAAACCAATCATTTCCTCACCCACCCAACTGCTCAACTGCCATACTCGAGCTAACTGGTGTGAAAAAATAGCTGTAATCAAACGGAAGCGAAACATCGACAGCAGCAGTTGCAGTAGCAGAACAAAAACAGGGTGGCGTGGTGGTTTTTCCACCAAAGCACCAAAGCACACATAAACAAATGAAACGTGTCTAAAATGCTGGTGTGTAGTCGCAGCCCAAACCGCTCAAAACAAATACACTGTTCAGTTATGCGTACTCGCTAAATAATAATAGTGGAGGACCAAAGTGGGGAAGAACGCGTCCAAAGGGTTTTTAATTGCAACCTCATTTGAAATTGCCCAACGTTACACAGCTCGCGTATGTATGTGTATTCCCTTTTGGTGCTTCGTAACGCGTAACACGTCACGTGCCGCTCACGAAGGTTGAGTAAATAATCAGCCCGGACGAACGCGCCGTGGCCGTTTTTCACCTGATCGTAGCGTTGCGGTGACAAGCAACCAGTCCCCGGCCATAGGTCGACAGGTGGTCAGGACAAGCGTGGGCAGGGCAGGCGAGGGTCTAGTACCATTCCGCTTCGGTGCGAGCATTTTAGTATTTTTCATTATTAATGCGATAAAAATTGGAAATATGTTTTCCAATTTCATAATAATTTAATATGCAAATTTCAATTGAATTTTAATGCTACTTTTCAGTCGTAAAATGGGACCCATTGGGCTGCAGTCTGCATGCGAGTAAGGACGGGATATGTGGCATGGGTGTAGTAGATGTGGGCAAAGCAGGAGAGACATATACAGGAACAAAACACATACTGTATGAAAAATGCTAGTGTACAGCTAGTGGGACACCACATTGCATTTCATCGCTGAATGCTCATTCACAGGGAAATGGGAATTTGAAGGAAAAAAACTGGGGGGTTGGTTTTTAGAGTGAATAATACTTGTATGATCTAGCATTGTCGCAATGTATTGAGTCGAATGAAACATTCCTACCGTAGTGAACAGTTCGTGAACATTCATTGTTACTTTTTTTTATTTCGATCAATTGTTATCTGCTTTAACTACACAGCACGCTAACGAACCATTGCTATGTTTCAATTTGGAATGTTTCATTTTGTTTGTAATGAACATGGTTCATAATTCTGATTGATAAAGTTCAATCAATACAATTCAAAGGGAATTTATAAAAGAGATAATTCTAGATTCTACTTTTTACATGAACTTTAAATTTTAATAAAACCGGTCTAGGCCAAACACGATTGAAAATATGTTATATCGTATGTATGATGGGTTTATATTGAATGGTAAATATGAACTATATCTTTCAGATGTAAAAAGTTAAAACTATGATGTATCGTCAAAATTTAAAATGTTCTGAAGCTTCCTAGAAAATGATGATTGTGAATTAAAACATTCAGAGAAACAGATTATGAACCTATACCAGCTCTGGGAGTGAAAAACTGATCATGAACCCATGACGGTCCTGGAACTGATTCCTCCATACCATAATGCTGAAGTTACAGATCAAACACCGTTTTCAGTGACAGTTGATTTTTTACTGATTCCGTTTCTATATTGGTCCTGGAACTAGTCCAGAACCCAATCCATGTAAAAATTCCGATTACATACCGATCCTGTAACATTAAAAAATCCTAGTACCGACGTGGAACTTATGGAAAACTTAATTCAGATCCAGAGCAAGTCATTTCAGACCATATTACAACGGGAACTAGTACCAAATGCGGGCCAAAAATAGATCTCAAACTCTGTTCTATAACTAACACATTATCGATAATTCCAAATTGATCCTGGAATATATCCTGAACCTATACAGGGTCTGGACATGATCTTAAATCGATTCCAGTTCTGGAATTCATCCATATTCCACATCAACAATTGTATCCTGTCCTACTTTTAGACGAGAACTCCTTACTACAAATTGTACAGCGATTGTACTAACTTGAGAAAAGAGAAAACCATTTCACAAATTTAGATTTTTCAAGAGTATTCTATAATCCAAAGCAAGCAAAAATCGTAAGCATTCTAATTTTCCACAAATGAACGATTTTCTAGAATGTAATTCAATGCACAGAAATATCATTCTTTTCATTCGTTAAATTAATTACAAAATCGAACTGCAAATACCTTCTTTGATATGGCTTCACAAGAGTGTTTTGTTCAGAAGTTCAGATAGCCTTGTAAAAATTCTAGCATTTTATAGTCATAGTCATATGTATTCTAAAGCGGTATAGCTTAAACGGCATCTCGGAAAATGATAACACTTAATTAACCTTGCTCAACTGACATACCAGAAATATCAGATGGGTGATACAGCTGAGATCCCTGTTAATCGTTCGCTTCCATTTGTTGGCGAATTGAAACGAACGTTCCACAATTAATAGTCTGAATCGTTTATTCTGAGAGTAAGCAATACTTTCTAACACATCTGAAAACAAAAACTATTCCCTACGGAATAGATGATGGTTGGTTTTGAGCCAATTTCATGTCAAAAATGCAAAAACTAATTAAAAACTTAGAATGGAAAAACGTACCATAGAGCAATAGAACAAAAAATATGATTCATTTTGATAGATTGCTCCTTTTATTCACCCTTCTTTCCTAACACTTCCTAAAACCAGTTTAAGTGTGTTCTGAATCCAGATCATCCTACCCTTTTCTTTAAAACATTATTCTGTGTTATGCTGGTTAGTAAAAACCATTCGTCTTTATATCCAAGCTCCTCAAAAAATCGGATGTCTTTAAAACATAGCTTCCGGTGGTAACATTTAGCAACTTAAAAACAATGGAAACTCTTTTTCATCTGCCAGAATTAAAGCTTCGCTTTTAAACGCACAGCAACGCTCGAAACCACTCACACTCACAAACTGTCTCTTTAGGTCATTTTTCACGTCCCATGCATCTCCATTCACTTCCTTCCAAACAAAACGAATAGCTTTCGAAAGCATTGCGAGGCAATGTGGGCAGCATGGCCAGGAAGAAAAAAATAACATCACTCATGCACTAATTGAAACAATAAAACGTTAAAAGCGATTTGCGATGAAAAATATGCACTTTGCACTGGTAAAGCTTTCATTAAAGACTAAGTGCATTTAAAGATACTGACGTTTGGGAAGCAATTTTACCCTTTTAATTCTGACAGGTACATTCTACAGCAAGTTATAAATTTATGGAACATTGATTTAATGGCGCAAAGGGTGAATTGATTCAGCGCACTCCAAACACTCCATTTGGTATGAAAATAAATCAACTTATAGTGAGGTTGGGTTTATAAATATTTATTCTTGGGGACATGTAGCGTTTAACACCGACAAACTCGTGTTTATCCAGCTGCTGATGGTATGGTTGAATGGAAACTAGAAGTAGCTTATAAGACCACACTCAACCCATCCACCCGAGAGCAGTGTCTTATAAATTCTAACCCAAGATCATCATGACCTGCTCTCTTGGAGGGATAGAACGCCTTCCAATTTGGCGAGAAAGCGTTACACAGCAAAGAACGGGACCATCATAATAAGCCCTTTTCTTACGTGTGCCGCCCGGCAGTGTGCATTCAAAACCGTGCTAGAACGGCGGCACTAAACCCGAAAAGGGAAAGGACTTCGTCCTAATAATTCATCCACAAAGCACAAGGCAGCACTAGCAGCAGCTGTGTGGAAAGTGTGCCCAGCATCAGCTAAAACGGCTACACCGTGTCCCGTGTCCACCCCTACCGACCAACGCAGTGGAGCTAAATGTCTCTTCGGGTTGGAATTGCCGCGTCGGCCCGAACCGGGCTGGAGCACGCACTAAAAAGCTCATTCGCTGTAATTAACTTTAATAATACCACTTTGTCATGAATATGAAATTTAATGTAGCCGATCCTACTAAATAATGTAGGCCTACAATATTCATATCCGAGAGCGGGAGTGCTAGTGCCGCCAGTGAGTGTCGGCGAACCGAGTGAAAGATTAAGGAACGTATGGTGCTGAGGTCGGGATTTTTAAAGTGTAGCCGCCGCCAGGATCGATTTTGCACTAGAAGCGAGTAAACATATTAGATGTAGTGGTATTTTATCCCGCACAGTTCAGTAGATATAGAACTATTAGTTATGAACATGGGTAACAGTGGTGATTTTTTTGTTTAGTTTTGTTCATTTTATCACATCATAAAAATATCAAATGATAATATCTGAATATTAATGAGTGTTAAAGTTATAGCTACTGGAATTGTGAAATAAACAATGCTCGCAACAATGACTTACCGATATAAAATATTCGAAAATAGACAAACTTTTAACTTGACGAATGGGTAAAGATTAATTGTGCAATATCTAAAGATCAGGATAAGGCATTTTCCGCTCTTAGGACGCATTTCAAGAACGAAACAAAACCATCCTAATGTGATCCAAACATGAAGGAAGACCTAGACAAAATTAGACTGATCACAAGGGTAGTTTACCAAGAAGTAATAGTTAAAAGTTAGGGGTACAAACTCGCTACGAAACCTCAATTTAGTATACCTTGGGCTTGCAAATATTGATAGCTGTATTTGAGCCATATTGGATAGTTTTATTTAATTAAATTTAATTAAGATCATTTATTTATCGAACACTGCAGAAGGTTTTTAAAGCCTAACGTACAATTGACATGAGTTAATGTTCGATAAACTGGATCAATCGGCAATATATCACTTACGGGTGTTCGCGCTAATGTAAACACACGATCAAAAGCAGTAACATATTGCCAGTTCCAAAATGATGGTTCGAGAAAAGTTTGTAATAAAAATGTTATTTGCATATTCTAAATTAAATGGCTTAAAATGCATAAATGAATCGTAAACGTCATAATTTGTAGTGGTGATGAATTTCAATCCATAAATTAATAGCCAATTTTATTAGGAAGAAAGACACAATTTGAATTAAGTTTCGCTCTTCTCGAAACAGTTTTACCACAAACAAAAATCAAAATGTATTGGGCCACAGGTTGACTTTATGCTTGCTTTACTTACTTACTTACTTATCCGGCGCTACAACCGCTTTGCGGTCTTGGCCTGCCTCAGGAGTGTCTGAAACCGCTCACGGTCTCGCGCCTTCGTCTGCCAGTCCGTTATCCCGGCCTTAATGGCGGACGCCTCCACGCCATCTTGCCACCTCAATTTAAGCCTACCACGCCTCATCTGTCCTTGTGGACGGCCTAAAAAGACTTTACGGGCTGGGTCGTCCGTTTCCATGCGTATGACATAGCCAGCCCACCGGAGCCTGGCGAGCTTTATACGCTGTACGACAGTGAGGTCGCCGTACATCTCGTATAGCTCGTCATTATAGCGGCTCCTCCACTGTCCTTCCACACATACGGGGCCAAGTATCCTTCGAAACATCTTCCTCTCGAACGCGGCTAAGAGGGTTTTGTCAGATTTGGACAGTGTCCATGTCTCAGAGGCGTATGTGAGTACTGGTACTATATAGGTACTATATAGTCCCAGCTTCGTCCGTCGCGACAGGTTCTTTGAGGTGAACTGCTTTTTCAGGCTGTAGAATGACCGGTTGGCAGCCAGCATCCTTGCGCGCAACTCAGCTTCCATGCTATTGTCGTTGCTGACCTTTTGATCCCAGATAGGTGAATTGTAGGACGACTTCAAAAGTGCGTTCACCTATCTGTACGTCACGCCTACGTAGATTCTGATTATTTGTTGGCGGGCCCGCTGATGTTGCCACCATCAGTTTGGTCTTTGCCTCGTTTATCTGCAATCTGAGGTTCTCTGTCGCCTACTCGATCCCTTGGTAGGCTTCTGCTACATAGGAGAGCCGCAGACCGATGATGTCTATATCATCAGCGTTTGCCAGGATCTGGGTTGATTTATAGAAGATGGTTCCCGTAGTCGCCATCCTCGAGTCGCGGATGGCCCTCTCTAGCGCCAGGTTGATCAGGAGACAGACAAGCCCTTCCCCCTGGCGCAAACCCTTGGTGGTAGCAAAAGGTCCTGAGAGTTTTCCATCCACCCTCACCTGGCATGTCACGTTGGTCATAGTCATTCTAACTAGCCTTATCAGTTTGGCCGGGATGCCAAAAGAGCTCATGCTTGCTTTATGCTAATTAAAATCATTCAAGAACATCTACGCCATCAAAACTTTGTCACATTCCATACCATATTTGAATCGATAGACCTTTTGCTAGGGGCGGCACAACATTATGAACTTCGATCACTCGAACGCAGAGAGCAGTCTAATAAATAGATCCATCGAATGGTTTAATTCGCTACTGATGCAAATGGTTGTAGCTTGTCTTATATGAGGCTTACCTTTGGATCAACGCTTTTGAAAGTGAAGATATTAAAAACTATATTTTTCATAATTATTTGATTAACAAAGTTGATCAATCGATAAAGCTGCAAGCTTGGAGCAAATCATAGCGAATAAAGATCAAATCAGTTTCAGAATCTCTTTTAGTTATCTACATTAGTTTCTTGTAACTCATAAACCTTTCAAAATAACTTTATTTGAATCCCTTGTATCGCTACATATCGTTTCATCAGAGCTGAAAGTTGATTTCATTTCATTGCAAGACTTTCGTTTAATTCCTTTGAACTTACTCGCATTCGACAGTGTGGATTAAACACGTTGTTTACCTTACAGTACCGGAAGGTTTTAAAAAGCCGCTCCTAAACTGTGAGCTGATTGTGCGATACGAGTGCATATATCAGTGTAAATACAATCTCGATCCACTCGGCCGTTCAGCAGAACGGGAAGATCAAACCGACAGTACATCTCGTACTGCCGGCACAGTTTCCGGCAAGCAATATCTATCCTACATGTGACACAAAATGAAACTTCAGTTGCTACATCAACTCGCCGCCCGTGCCGTCATTAATAGACCCATACGCACCGAAAGCAAATAAAAGGCCCCCAGCAGGCAAACATTTCCATGCAAAAAGCGACCCTTCCCTCCCCTGCTCGGGAAATGTGTGGTAAGAGTGTGAGGGTGCGGGAGCGGGCAAAAAAGCAATCTTCAGGAAATATGGCAAAAGATTCTTCCAAAGATAAAACACCCGAGCTTGACCCCGTCGGGCCGCAGCAGTCAGTCCTCCAGCAAAGCGATGGAGCGAGGGTCAAAGGTTATGGGAGCAGACGGCTCCGGGGGATCGAGTGCCATGTGCACTCACTGCTATCTTTCTGAACTCCTAGTAATTACAGCCAGTCGGAATTGGCCCTCAACCCACCGCCACACACCGTGCCTAGCAGACGACGGGACTGCTCCCAGGAAGCAAAACGTTATTTTACTGCTGGCGGTGACTTTTGTCAGCTTTTATCCAAGCTTCATCGTTGACACCCGACGAAAGCGAAGAAATGTGTTAAATTATTGATAGCATCTCCGGCGGCCAAACCAAGCCCGGTCCGTTTGCTTTTGCGTCTGCCTCGATTCAATTCCTGTTATCGGCTTGCGAACGGACAGGAGCCGTCCCGTTCGGGAGGTTGACAGTGTCGTCGGTCCCTTGCTGGAGACTGGAGAGGCTGATGCGTACTCGAGCCGGAGCTGCTCATCCAACCATTTCATTCAAGATTCAGTTCATTCATGCATTGCCTTCAAGGGCAACGGGCAAACGATGGAGTGCTGGTCTCGGCACACGGTACGACGAATATTTATGCATTCAAAACCAACCTGGAAGTGGATCCCAACGCTCAATCTGGCATCCCTGCGCAGAACAGGGTTGTAAATACTTTCTAAAAATGGACAGTCCGAACGGTTCACCGAACAAGGACACAATTGAAGTTCTTTTGGCTTGCGTGCGAAGAAAGTTCAACAGATTGATTGGAGGTTAATTGGACAAATGTGTACGTCTTGCTGCGTCAGCTAATGGGTGTGAGTACTTTTTCATGAATTAAGCAAACCGTTGCTTTCAAGCAGCGTCAATTGTCAAGGGTGAAGGTTGACTTAAATTTTTACAATGCAAATACATGTGAAAATCATTTTCCAATGAATCCATTAATTGTTGGGGGTTACGTTTCGATTTCAATTATTGCTACAATGTACGCTATTGCAATTGGAAGTAGACAATAATGCAACAAAGTGCACTTTGGTAGCTTGACGGTTAATCATGGTTCTGGAAATATTGAAATTCTGGAAATATTGAAATGTATTTGTACATCAGTATATTTATTGATTCCAGTTACAAAAATATGGACGTTCCAACCATTCCCATCACAACCGGCGCTGCCCGTTCATGAAACATTTCAATCAACGGAGACAGTCGTTTAATATTCATCATAAAATAATAAATGCATGACGTTCTTTGAATTTAACGAATAGCTCTTATCGATTTGAAAAGCTTCAGTTTGATGCACATTGTCAATTTCAAAATAAGTATATAAACGTTAGATAATATTCTTTCCAGAGCCATTAAAATTCTTCTACAAAAACATTTTTTGGAGCATTTTCCAAGCCCGTTGGTGTAGCTCAAAAGTATAAATTCGAAAATATAATTTTCTAGATAATTTTCTAGATAAATTTCAGCTAAGTCCCCCTTGGTTCAGTTTTGCCGATCCTGTTTTACCTAGAAGTTAATTAAATGTAGAATTAAAAAAAAGCATATTGAATTCATCTAAAGTATTCGTTGAACAGATCATGCCCCAAATACCTACAAACATGCTATACCATAGAACAGAAAACAGAACGTACTCAGAAACCTTCAAAGTACAAGGTAAATGGAAAACGTTATTTTCGTCAAACAGATTAACCAAAACTACTTAAGGCACGACCTCTCTGCCCCAGCACCAGATTTGCAAATAGTGGCAAAGCGGCAATGGAAGAAGTTGTTTTACACGGTTTTCTTCTTCTTCTTTGGCTCAACAACCGATGTCGGTCAAGGCCTGCCTGTAACCACTTGTGGGCTTGGCTTTCAGTGACTAATTGATTCTCCTCCATAGCAGGATAGTCAGTCCTACGTATGGCGGCGCGGTCTATTTGGGGATTGAACCCATGACGGGCATGTTGTTAAGTCGTACGAGTTGACGACTGTATTACGAGACCGGCTCTATACTCGGTTTTATAATAATTTATTTTTTCAACGATCTTCTGACTCTGCAGCTTCCTGGACAGCTGATTAAGCAAACTGAACGAAAAACTGTCTGAACTAAGCTTCCCCTTATTAACTAGTGCAAAAAGGATGTCAATATTCTACGAAAACAACATGGAAAATTTAAAAAAGGAGGGAAATTTGTGAGTTTCTCCTTATGTTGAACAATCTACATTCCACACAATAGCCACGCAGCTTCCCAATTTTGGCCTCTACTACAATTCAAGCCTTGTTTTCTACTGAGAATGGATTATAGTACTTTCAACTAATATAAAAAATGGAATCAAACAGCTACTATTATTTCTTATCAACTTATTTCTGCTTCAGCCAAACAAAAAATCAATATCTAATGAGCTAATTTGATCGAGCCAGCGACGAATTGGCGTTTATTTGCATATTTTCAGGTTGAAACAAGGTACCATATGTTCAGGCCTAATAGACTACAGGTAGGTTCTTAGCTTTGATTTTGGTAGCCATGGTGGATGAAGCTTTTTTATGTATATTGGCAGATAGAGAGAGATTTTTACCGAGCTGTTCAATGAAGACTTTTCTAAGTACAGTAGAAGGTCGATGTGTAGTAATTTATAAACTTTAATCTAGGCTGAAAATCTTAGCCTAGTTTGGCGTGTGGTTTTGTACGGAGTGTAGAAATTGATTTCAGTCTCCAAGTGTCAAAATTCACTATAATGAACTTGCTAGAATCGTTAAACTTGCCATTGACCAAATATGAGTTACATCTGCGTAATACATTACCTTATGCAATCGCACCGATAAGTCTGTAGTTATCGTTCATTATCAGCTATTAATCATTAATTTTTGGTAATCTTTTCGAACGGTTTCTCAACCCTTTTATCATGCACCACCGACAACAATACATCAATTATTTTGTTCATGTCAATTTTTATTACTGAAATACAGCGCACCTGCCCGGCAGTACAAGTTAAAATTCAATTTCCAATATCGTGTTTTGTATGTATTTTTGTTTGTTTTTCACTGTCACACATTTGCTTAAAAAATAAAGAAAAACCACCCCTCATAAATCGCATCCAAAGCCAAGGGAGCGAAAATGCCTGCTCCTGCTAGATGCATCGTTTGCTGCATGTGATACGGAAAATAAATTAGAGCACCTGTACTAGCAACTAGTGCAGCACACCCTGTGCGTGCGTGCGTGCTACTCCTGTACAAATGTGTGCCTGCGAGAGAAAGATTACACACACGCGTGCGTGTGTCATCTCTCGATCCTGCAGCTTCCATTGCTAGTGTTACTTAACGCGTACACGATTGTTTCGAGTTTAGAAATAAATTATCTGCAGTACGCGCGACCGCGCGCCTGCTCGTAAGGTAACTTACTTACACCTATATTTACTTACTTCCTAAAAACACTAACCAGTGTGCTTAGCAGATCGAGGTTTAAGTTTGTAGTCGGTGCCCAATGCGTGTAAAAACCAAAACCATAGGGACCTGCTGGGGCTTGGAATACTGCCCAAGCCTCCCAAGCTGTCCAGTGTCCACACGCGCACGGGCATCAGTCTTACGTGTAAGCAAATCCTACAATCCTGACAAACCGGTACGATGTAGTCTTAAAAACGAATCTCACTGTTTTTTGTGTCTCACTCCGAGACACAAGTTTATCTTTCCAAAACCTGGGACCATCAACACACCAAGTGTGTGTATGAGAGAGAGGGATGAGTTTCCACTGGGGAGCGATTGTGCTTGGGATCACCTCAAAGCCACCGAACGCACAACGATGGTTGTGACCGCGCTCATTGTGGCCAGCGCGTTTGCCGTCACTCAATTATCACCTTTTTGCTTCCCTCTCTCTCTCTCTCTCCCTCTTACTTTTGTCATCTCTCTGTCTAGCTATTGCTGCCGTAGATTGAACGCTTTGAAACGGAACTGCTCCCCCGTGACCCGGAAGCCGCGACCCCCGAGGGCGGTTAGCTTTACGACTCGAAGCGCATGCTGGCCCTCACCACCGTTTCGACCATTGTGTTATTTTTATTACTACCTCCCTGCTGCTGCTGCTGCTCGACCGCCACCGGATGCTGCTCGGTCAGACCGCTGGCCGCGCGCCTGTCACCGTCGGCGGTTTTATTTGCATTCATTAATTTTAAGCCCAGCGCCTGGGCCGGGTCCATTTTTCTGCTCTCCGTTTTATCACCCGGGGCGGCCGGCGGTCCGTGGGTGACCGGGGGCGGCGGTCGCTTCGTTTTCGGTCGGAAGTTGCGGATGCCCGAGTTAGACTTGACCGGCAGCAGCGTCACCAGGGTGGACGGTGGGTAGGGCGTCGTCCCGGCGTGCTTCCCGACCGCCATCGACTTGAGCATCTCCTCGTACTGGTTCGGATCGATCACTTCCACCTCCGCCTGGCCGACGACGGCCTGCTCGGCGGACAGCTCGGACGATGTCTCGAGCATCACCGGCACGACGTCGTCAATTTCGTCGTTAATGACGGTCGGAATGACCCGTGCCATCGGTGTCGTCGTTTCCGGGTACTGCTCCGTCGTGGTCGTCGTGGTGCTGCTCGGGACTTTCGTGGGGCGGTTCTTTTTTCGCTTAGGCCGGGTGGTTGTGGGCCGGCTGGCCGTCCGGTTGGCGGTGTTACGATATTGGTTCTTAATCTTGGCGAACGACGAGAACGGTGGCATCTTGCTCGAAACCTCCGGCTGGATGCCGAGCTTGGACGCGAGCGTGTCGAATATGTCGGACAGGTTCTGCAGGTGCGTCGTGCCGTTCGGCCGGTTGCTCTTCAGGTCGTCCAGGTCGGTGGTGAGCGGCTGGCGGGGCAGTGCCGTCGTCCCATCGGGCTGCACGTTCACCATCACCAGGGCTTGCAGCGTTTCGTTGAAAACCTTCCTGGTGGGTGGCTTTTCGGCCGTGGTGCGTCGCGTTCCGTTCACAAACTCCCACTTCGTGATGGGGAACAGCTCCGGCAGTGTGTTGGTGGTGGGTGGCGGTAGCGTGGAGGGTGTGTACTTTAACGTTTCCACCTCGACGTAGGCGGGACGCTTCGGTGCGCTGCTGGCAGGGGCAATCGCCGTGGTAAGCTCCACGGAACTTTCTTCCGAGCTCGATGGCATCGTTTCGGTCGTGCTGGTAATCAGCAGGTCCTCCGCGTCCCGCTCAATCTCCTCGCTTGAGCTGTACGTGGTGGTCGGCATGGTGGTGGTGGAGGTTTGCTCCGTGCCTTCCTCAAGCTGCTCCGCTGATCCACCGGCGGTGGTGATGATTGCCGGACTGGGCGTTGTAGTTATCGCCGCTTGTTCCGCATCGTCCGGACTGTTGCGTGACTCCAGATCCATCCCCACGTCCACCAGTGCCTCATCGTGCGTCCCATTCAAACCCCCGTACAGTACCGGATCGATGCCTTCCGTCGCGGATGCCTCTCCATAAGCCTCGGTGGAGCTTTCGTCGGACGATTGACTTTCCTCGCCGGAACTGCCACTCATCGGCGTCTGGAGAGTGGTCGCGCTGTCGCCAACCTTTTCCGTCGTCGTCGTCACCGTCGGTGCTGCCGGCTCATCCGGTGCCCCGGACTGGTCCGGCTTTTTGGCAATCACGCCATCCCCCAGGTGCTCGAACCGCTGGTCGTCCAGCGTCAGGTTGAGCAGCTGCTCGGTCGCATCCACTGCCGTCGGCGTCAGGTACTTAAAGTCCGGTATCACCTCCTCGTGGATTTTGTCCACCGGCAGCGGGTACGGCCGGACGTCCGCCACGCCGAGCGGCTCGATGCCGAGCGTGGACGAGCCGAAGCTGGGATTGGTGTAGCTTTGGTAGTAAATTTGCCCGTTGGGATTCTCCGTGTACGCCAGCACGCTCTCGATGTCCGACGGCCGGTTCCGGTAGAGTATTTCCTCCGCCAGGGAGGGCTTCTTCCGGGCGGGCAGACCGGTGCGCTGGTCGGCCTTCGCCTGCTGCTGCTGCTGCTGCTGATTGGGATTGATTGGGTGCCACGGTTGCTTATCCAGCACCGGGGCGGAGGTGAACAGATTTACGTCCAGCTTCGGTATGCTGTCCGGCTCGACCGTCCCGATCCGGCGCCGTTCTGGCGCCAGCTCCCCCGGGATGCTGTCGTTAAGGATGGCCTGAAAGATGGTCTCGAGCAGGGTGTCGTTTTTGAGCTCGCTCTCGGTGTCGCCCGGCAGCCCAATCACATCCACCACGACGGGGAGATGCGAATCGGTGTCGGTCGGTTCGCCGACCAGCTCGTCCTCCTCGTCGGATGAGTCGTCCTCCGTGGATGACGATGATGGCTGCTCGTTTGAGCCGATGCCCTGAGATGGCAATACCTGATAGCGGAGCGTTGTCAACCGGCTGGTCGTCGTACTGCCGACCTGCGTAGGTGTCCTGCTACGAACGGGCTGGGTAGGTGCCATCGTCGTTGTCGTTGTTGTCGTCGTAGTGGTCGCTGTTGTGGTGGGTGACCTTGTCGTTGTTGTGGTTGTGCTTCGACCGACATTTGCTGTTGTTGACCGACGTCCAGCTCCACCACCACCCACCGGGCTGGACGGTGGTTTGAGTGAAGTCGTTTTAATTTTCTTCGTCGTTGCAGCGTGCAGCTTATCCATTTTTTCAATCTTAGCCGTTGCCGTTTCATATTTTGGCTTGGCGCCGCCCGCCGCCTGCTGCCCGAACCGGTAGCCACCGGTTGATGGGCTTTCACCGTCCGCCTTGATCGTCTCCGTCCCCTTCGTCCGGTCGCTCCCCCTAATCGTTATCTGGGCCGGGCTGACGGCGAACGGTTTGAGCGTCGAGGCAGCGACCGGCACACGTCCGACCGGATCCGTACTGCTGCTGCTGCTGCCGGTTCGCTTCTGCGTGATGTCGGCATCTGTTTTCGTTATCTCAAACGATCCTTGTATAACCGGTAAATTATCCATGTCAATGTCAGATTCCGCCTCGACGATTCCGCCCTTGCTGGCGTCGCCGGCACGGGCTGGTGGGGCCGGCGTGACGCGCGGTGTAAACTTGTGGATAGTTTTTTCGATTACTCCCGTCTTCTTCGTGACGTGCCGCTGGTCCTGATCGGACGGTGGGCCCGTTCCGCCGGGCGACGATTTGACCACGGTCGGAAAGGCCGGCTGAGCGAGCACGGTCATACCAGCAACGTCATCACGGTGGCCATGAGTGATAGTGTGCGTCGGTCGGTTGCAGCAAATGAAGCAAAAGGGGAAAAAGATGGGGGGAGGGAAAAAACAAATCATCATCAGTGTTATCTAATCCAGGGAGGGTTTCGGGGAAAGTGCTTACCTCATGCCGGGTGAGCAGGGCCGTCTTTAGTACCTCCTGGTCGAGCAGCCGCTTAATCTCGATGCTGTCCGGATCGATGCGTATGTTCTTGAAGGCCGAGCTCGGGTTGAGCACCTCGCTCAGGAAGGCGGTCCGGATGTGCTCCTCCACGTTGTTGATGGTGCTGCACGGTGGCCAACGATGATGACGTGGAAAAAAGTGGAGTACATGGAGTTAGAATATAATGTATCGTGCACGTTACACAATCACAACAATAGCACAGCAGATAAGTTTGAGCTCTCCAAACCGTAGCGATCGAGCGTGCGGTAGTTGCAAACTACTTACATCTTTATCTTCCGCATGTCCAGAAACACTCGGAAGCTGAGGGCTATGGTTGGGCCGTCACCAAAGTTCATGATTTCCGTGCGGGAAACGGTGAGACCGCTGCGTTCGAGCGACGTTTCGATCAGCTTTTCGTAGAACGCCGTCTTCTGCCGGTACACCGGTGTGCTGTTCGTGCGCAACCCGGTCGTGTAGATGTCGCCCCGAGCGACCCGGAACGTACAGTCGAAGGCCAGAATTGCTGGTGTTAAAGGGAGGGCGGGAAGGAAGAGGATAAACAAATTACCTTTCAATATGCTGTCGATGTTGCATTTATGCGGCTTGTGTACCATTTTTCGATAAATTGCAGTGCGTTCTCGAGATATGTGATATGGATGAGTTTCGAAGATATTAGCGTTGCTTGAACATCCGTGATAATCTTACATCGTTCTTTTGACTCTAAATACCTTAACATATTTTTTAACACAGGCTTTCAAGAGTTATTAATGTCACGTCACCTGATGGTCAATCCTTATTACAACGAGACGGTCATGCAGGAGATCAATTCCGTTCGGTCTTGTAGGAGCCGAAACTTTCACGAAACTCACTACCGAACCGACCCAAAAAAATTGAAATTTATTCTAATTTGATCATTTCATAAAATAGCAAAAAAATATCAAAATGATGAAAAGCTAAATTTTTGAGCTCAAATCATTGATATTGCAAACAAAATATTAAATAAATCAGTATCAATCTTTTAATCCCCACAAAACTCCATTTAGAGCCCAAGAGAAAGTGAAAAAGAAATTATTTTTTTATTGTATCGAGATTCATACATTACTACAGGTCGGTCAAAGTTAGGTCAAAGCTTCATACAATGTTCTTGGCAACCAAAACTATATATCTGCCACTCTCCATAAAAATCTTTATCCCTCATGGCTACCAAAATTAGGACTAAGAATCCACCTGCAGTACTTGTAGGCACCTTGAATGATATATCACAAAATCCACATCAACACAGTAAGCATAAAACATCAAAGGAAATGATCTTTCAATTAAAAATTTTTTGATTACAAAAATATATTTCCCTATATATTCCCTTATTTTAATCATAATCATCCCATTTGTTGGAGAATTTGTTGGTACATTATAAATATATTTATATGATTTTAGTATTACTAAATCAGAAGTATAGTATTCTTCTTTTATGTATTATAAAATGTAAAAATTAATGATAAATAAAAAAAATTAAAATAAATAATTTCTTTATTGAACTTATCTCTACATTTAATTGGACCTTAAATTGCTAACCAATTCATCGATCTACAGACTGTGCATCATAATAAACATGATGTTTTGTGTAAAAATTCTTCACAGTTACCCTGAAAAAAGTGCAGCCAATGCAATACTCCACAAAACACCACAACTCTCTGAACTTCAAACAACACTCCAGCACAGTCAAGTACATCGTAAAACCACACACGCACACCCGCTGCTTGTTCTATTCTTGTGCAAACACAATGCCAAAACACGCACCGGCACACCGCCTCTCGCTTTTAATCATGCGTCGCTGTGGTTTTTTGATTGAAGATTGATGAGTATAATACGATAGTGCAGCACAATATCATTCGGCCAGGCCAGCCCAACCACCGAGTTTGCTAACCTTCTGCCGTGCGCAACAGCACACGCAGGATGACGACAACGGGCAACACGGCAGAAAAAAAGGAGCACCACAAAAAAACACATCACAGAACGGGGCTCATCTATTGATCAGCTGACTTTAATTAAGCTCCAGTGCAAAGTTTGTTTTTCGGTGACCCGAACCGACGTCGGTCGGTGGAAAACTGTTGAATTATGGTTCGCAGAACACCGGTTCTCCTCACTGTGTGTGTGTGTGATGGCACGTTGGTGTGCAAAAAAGTCATTCCGATGGTCAGTCGATAGACTGACAACCCCTACCGCGTAGTAGTGGGTGAGCAAGCCAAAAGGCACACGGCAAAAAATGCGCCCGTACCGTCCGCCATTTGTCCACAAGCAGGGACTATCATTAAATCCACAACAAAGAGACCCCTCGCGTGGAAAGCGAGGAAGGGGGAAAGGATATGAGCTTCATAGCCAGGGTTCCGTGATGATGGGGATGATGATGCTAGACAAGTATGGGGACAAAACCGAACCAAAAAAGCATCATATACGCCCCGCCTGCCACCAGGGGCGGTGTGCCCTTCAACCGTGGTGTGCCATGGTTATCTTTGAGCTGCCGGAAGGAGTGGTATTAAATCAGTTGATGCATCAAGTCCCGGCATGACATAATGAATGCCGGGAGTAGTTTTGCAACTTGTCCAACCATGCATGGGTCGTGGCAGTGGACGTAGTGCGCCGTTGTTTCAGCCCATGTACACCGTACCGCGGAAGTGAGGTGTCACAAAAAAAGGGCGACACAACTGTGGGAATCATAGCACGAGAGGACACGATGGATGCGCCAGGTGTTTCACGCTGCCCACACCTGTCAACGGGCGGGCTAATGTTATCCATTATGTTTGTGCAGTTTTGTGCTATCCGAAGCGTAACGGGAATTGTTGTGAGGAAGTGCTGGAAGAAAATGATGTTTTCATACTGAAGAGAGAAGCTATTAGATGGCACCACAGTCGTTACCTGCCAGAAATGGTTCATAATTTGCTCACTAAATATAAATTCCATTGCTTACTCGATCTTTTAATTTCTTTTTACCCTTTTTTATACACTTGCTTTTGAGACAAAACAATGGAGTTTTCAATGACTACACACTTGCAGCTACTTACTTTCACTGAGATCCGCCTTAAACGTGCTGAAGTAGAACGCCAGCCCGGCGACGCACAGTACCGCCAGCACGACGATGAACGCGGCCGACATCAGCAGGATGGAGAACGATTTGATGTTTTTCTGCTTTTTCGCGTACAGCGAGGAGGACAGGTTGCGGCTGTCCCGCCACAGCCCCCAGGACGTGTAGCCGTAGTGGCTGCTGAGGCTGACGTCCGTCGGGTAGGAGTATTTGCTCATGTGCGTGTACGGTCCGACGAGCGTCGACCGGCGCCCGAGCGTGTTCTGGTAGGATGCATACTCATTAGCCTGGGAATGGGGAGAAAATTTAACAAAAAAAAAACGGTGTTGAAGAAGTTTAAGACCAAGCAATAATTTTTTTTGAAAAATAATAACAATATCAGCTATGATTATTATAATTAGGATTGTTATTTTAACACTTTTAAATATATTTATTGTTTTCATCTATTAAAAAAAGACATCAAGCCTAGACTGGCCTACATAACTAAATAAGAATGAACCTAACTGAAACTGATATCATAGGAAACACATAGTTCTAGAGAACGAGTAAAAATGAATAAATAAAAATACTGAAACATATAACTTAAAGCATCTGACTGTCAATATGTAACCCAAAGAATCATTTTAAGATTATCTACTAATTTTAAAATAGGCAATATTGTTTAAAGTGCTTTACAGGGTTTCCCACGATTTATTGGTTGGTTTCCATCAATTTTTGGTGGGTTCCCATATTTTTTTGGTATGTTCCCACGATTTTTTGGCCATTTCCCAGATTTTTTTGGTCTAATTGTATTGATATACAACCGGAAAATACCAATTAATTATGGGAACGAACCAAAAATCTATGGCATACGATAAAAAAATCATGGGAAGGCACCAAAAAATCATGAAAACTGATTAATAAATCGTGGTAAACCCTGTAAGAAGTTATCATTTGGTGTTATGGATCTTTGCAGTTAAATTCCGTCGACCTAAATTCAATGCTTAATAATGCTTGTAGCCTTGATTCTCTGCAAAGGATCATACAGCCGTTGCCGTCAAATTTTGGCTCGAAGTCACCAATTTTTGACAGTGTGCATCAATTTTTGTCTCGTAGGCGTCAATTTTTGACAGTGTGCATCAATTTTTGTCTCGAAGGCGTCAATTTTTGTCAGTGCGCATTAATTTTTGTCTCGAAGGCACCAATTTTTGTCTCATGGTCACCAATTTTTGTCGCTTGTTCATGAAATTTTGTCTCTTAATATATCAACATGAGTTTACCTGATTTGACGCGTAGCTAGGGTTATTTAATTGTACTAACATTTAATTTCAATAAAAATCAATGGTTTATGAATATTTTATTGGTATTTTAAGGAAAATTCTTCAACATTTTTGACTAAATTTCAGGTACGTAGATCAACACAGCTGATTGCTTTTGAAAAATTAAGATACGTTGTACTCCTTAATTGAAAATGGCAGTACAATGATAACCCGTACGGATTGCGAGAACTATTTTAGGAATTTATTTAACTATTTGCCACGATGCCAAAATGAGGAAATAATCGAAGATTAATCTTCTCCAAATTGTTTTGATATTATTGTAAATAAGACGTAAAACTATATGAAACAAATAGAATTCCTGAATTAATTCCTTTGCATAGTATAACCTCTCTAATTTTGTTGTGCATTCTGCAATTATTAAAATATTAAAATAACGAAAAAATACCAAGAGACAAAAATTTGTGACCATTGGACAAAAATTGGTGCCTTCGAGACAAAAATTGATGCGCACTGACAAAAATTGACGCCTACGAGACAAAAATTGATGCACACTGTCAAAAATTGACGCCTACGAGACAAAAATTGATGCACACTGTCAAAAATTGACGCCTACGAGACAAAAATACATGACTTACGGCCAAAATTTGACGGCAACGCCTGTAACATTAATTTTTAAAGCTATTACATTACATTTCCTGTACTGTTTTATAATTGAGGTCAAATATGCACATTTAATCATATCTATGAGCCATATTGTGCAATAAGGATTTGCTGGAACTGCGATAGTTTTATTGGAAAATCCCTTTAGCAGCGATAATTCATATCCTGTTCCTCTGATCAATGAAGTACGTTTCACGATGTGAAGTGTTGTTTTGTAAGAAAAGCCATCCCGTTTTGGTGCACTGGAAATCGCTAACAGATATCGTCGACTGATAGAGTTATAGGCCAATTTTTAATCGGAAACGTTAAATCATGCCTTGCTGCGTATAAATAGGCACTTGTTATATGGAAGACAGCTTAAGGCCAAAATACACTGAACATGTTGCATCCAATTAATTTAAAAATAAAAATGCTCCAAAAGTACATGATTCAAAAGCAAAACATTTGCAAATCGTCATGTACGACTAATACAAAACTTTCACAATAACAGTAAATTACCAATAAAGTTTCCATTTTTTGCAATGCAAAATGTTATCTTCAAAACTAAGGCATGATAACTCGTCAAACTGGGAAAGTGAGTAGAGAAATGATGAATAACAATCAGTATATAGATATCGCAACCCGAATAAGTAAAGCACGTAAGCTAGTTTTAATCGTACCACCTAATGAAAAGAGCAGTTTAGTTCGAGTATGCTAGGATATTAAATATTTCATCTATCCATCTTCTACCAAACTGAACTAAAATCATCGCTAACGATAATAACATACCAATTCGAACCAGTAAACATGTCTTTATGTTCGTGTAATTGCAAACACTTCTTCGCGTGCAGTGTGTAAAGTTTACCATTCGCACCGCTTAATACCCACCGCTATAGGGAGGATGAACTCATAAACGATCAACGTAAGACAAGCTCCACAATGAACCACTTAACACCTGCACACCACCGTTTCACACACACTTCGCTTTGCCGTCCACTTTTCTGGCCAGCATTACCAGTACAGCGCATGAACAAAAAAGATAAAACTGGGCCACAGAGCGAGAGAGAAAGGATAAAAAACCAGCACAAATCAAAAATCAACATCCAATCGATAGGAATATATGAAGTGTATGTGTGTGTGTGTGTGTGTGTGTGTGTGTGTGTGTGTGTGTGTGTGTGTGTTTGTGGTGTGGCTTCCGTCTGGTCGGCCGAGTTTCGTTCACATCGTTCGATGTGGATCATCAGTCGACAGGAAATCGAAGAATACCGACGTACCGGGTAATCCGCCGTGGGATCAAATAAATCCCATCAATTACGAGAGCATTGCGGTTTGCCCCGTCCACCACCAACCTACCATCCCGACTAGCAACCGTACACCTTTTTCCGGCGGGCGGCGTTGTTTTTCCCTTTTTTCAGCAACACTCTCAGCCCTCGCAGCACACAGTGGCACGGAACACGGAAGAGAAGTACGTGGAGTAAAAAAAAATACACATAGACACAGCAGCAAAATGAACGTTCACATTCAGCGCCACAGTGCGCAAATGGATGCCATTTGGTAAATGTTCGACTTCGAAACGATCGAGGAGTGTTTTGTGCAGTACATACATATGTGTGAGCGTGGAGTGTGTTTTATGTAAGTGATGTTTTTCTATTTCGCAGGATGTGCCGGCCGCCCCCGGTACCATAAATACCGATCGGTGGTTTATTTGTTCCGCGTCCACACTCACTCGGCCGCGCCAATGCAAACTCTAGCTGCGAGGGCAAGGGAAGGAAGGTGAGATAGTTCTCCCCGCTCGTATAAAAAAGAAGAGCGACAGAAAAAACAGGTGATCTAAACGCCAGCCAAAGCCCGGCGGTCGGATTGGCACCACTCGCGTGTGATTCTTCCTTCCGGGGCTGACGACGGGCCGTGCCGGAACACTTCGGAAGCGTTCAATCAAATAGGGACATGGGAAAAATGGTAGAAGATGCGACCAGAAGAAGATGTGCGCTGCATTTCCATAACATGCCACCGACTGCCGCGCCCTATCGTGTATGTGAGTGTGTGTGTTTCACTGAACTGGTAGCCGTGTCGGGCCGGCAAATGGCCATGATTGAAATTCTATCCCAAAACATTCGCCAAAGACACAGACACACGGACAGACAGACGGACGGTTGCTCACGTTGCAACGCGAGTGCACCATCGCACCATCAGGCACATGAGAAATGTCCATCACCGGGGTTTTGGGCCGAAAAAGTCGATTCACTTCGGGGGCAGTGGACGATGTGTTCTTTTTTTGTGTGTGGAATGGAATGGTGGACTTCAGCATGATACTACGCTCTGTTCGTGTGGCACGGTGGCTGCAATTTAGGCAATAGCTTTTCTATTAGATTGATGAAGTGCATCACCAACACCGGGGCGATCGATAAGGAACCACTGGGGGAAGAGGGGAGTGTTAGATCCAGCGCACACATACACACACATAGACAAAAAATCGCAAACATCTCGTTGCGCTCGAGGGGTGACAGGCGAATCAAATCGTCTAAACCCCCCGAATTATGGGGTAGCGTGACTGCACGGTGGCAGTAGAAGGTACGGTGCAAAAGTGCAAATGCAATCTATTTTGCCTGGGTGTGTGTGTGTGTGTGTGTGCGCGCAGGAGGGAACGTAGAGGTGTATCGAAGCCCTGCGGTCTGATGGCTTGCGAAGATGCGGTGAACATTCCACCAAGAACATGTTGATATTGGAGCGAAAGGAGCAAAAAAAGGTGCATCTCGTTATGTGTGAGAAACAGGTACACTGCACGTTTTGTGAGGATGAAAATAAGGAAACGGTTGTTTTTGGTATTACTATAATCCGTTTTTTACATTTTAGTTTGAAGGATTTTTGTTTTTGCTAGCTGTTCCTTTAAAATATTTTAATATGTTTTTGAGCAACCATTAGCTGAGAAACGCACATCTATAATGAGGTGAAGCCATAATTCAGGGATAGAAAATGGTGTTTACACAGCCAAGAGTCCAACGTTTAAACAGGAACAACTGCTGATAAGCTCATTGCTCAGCCTGATTAACATGAGTTGTGGTTACAAGGGACTTTACTGGAGTGTTTAGAGACTATCTGAAGTGCTGTAAGTTTTTCACATAATCTTGTTTTATCTTAAGACGATGGCAACCCATTGCAAGTATTTTATCGTGTGGTAAAATAACGATGGGAACTAGTGATGTGCTCTCTAAATCGCAGCCAAGAATCTGTTCCGACTCCGGCTATAATTAGTCCGAATCCGACTCCAGAGTCGGTCGGAGTCGTCTAGAGCCGCTTTGAGTCGTCTAGAGTCGTTCGGAGTTGGCCGGAGTCCGACCACGAAATGAAATGTCTAACCACACACACATTACTCCGGTCAACTTTGGTTGACAACGAACGACATCAACTCCGGACAACACCGAATGAATCAGGGCGATTCCAGAAGATTTCGTAAGACTCCGATCGACTCTGTACGACTCCAGACGACTCCGGACGACTATGGACGACTTTGGACGACTCCGGACGACTTTGGACGACTTTGGACAACTCCGGACGACTCCAGACGACTTCAGACGACTACAGACGACTCCAGACGACTCCAGACAACTCCAGAAGACTCCGGACGACTCTACACAACTCCTACTTCGGGCGACTCCAGACGATTCCGATTCTGAACGACTCTGGACGGCGTCAGACGATATCGAATGGCTCCTGCTAATGCTGTAAGTATCCTTTCGAGTCGTTTCCGAAATTTTCGGAGTCGGATCGAAATCGGCTCCGGATTTTTGACAACTTTTCCCTTCTCTTCTAGGAATGTTTGTGATGTAATTTCAAAACAGCTCTTCAATATTTCAGTCTTCAATATTTTAAAGATATTTCGTTTATTATTTGTTTGTTGTTTATTCATTATTTGTTTAAATAATTTTCTACCACACTGCATGCTCGAGCTGTTGTGGTACAGAAATTTGGAGAATAATCTAACAAAAACCTTGGTAGATCTAGAAAAGATTTAGATTTAGAATTCATTCCTTGCTGGATTGTGGAGAGCTTTACAATTTACACTTTTCATTGGACGAGGCAGAGTAAAATTTAAAAGATGTAAACATATCCGATTGAAGTGAATCCTTAGTGCAGTTCGCTGCGTAGAGAATCAACATTATTTGAACAAAATTTGGCTTCCTGTTTCTGTTAGCACTTTATATGATCCCTTATCAAAGTCATATTTGCATGTAAGAGTTTTATTCTTTCAAAAAATATGTCCACGGAACTATAATGACCTTGGTTCAATGTGTAGTTATAAAGAGCTAGATAAAGAAGAAGAGTGTACAACCCACATGGTCATATAATCATTATTTTACATTTATAATTCCGTTTCCAACGAAACAATTTGGGCATTAGTTGAAAACCATGCAATAATTAGTGTTGGCAACGAGTAGCGAGAGCCTTTTTACGCACGCTGGTACACAGCATTCCAACACGTTCGTCGCTCATTATCGGCTCATCTAAGCACCAAAGCTCCCGGTAACAAACGAACGTACAAACAAACGTACGCTGTAGTGCATTTTTGCAACAGTCGCCCCGGGGGCGAGCATTTTCCAAATTTCACTGCAGCAATCACACCAACTCGGGTCGGTAGCCTCTAACGTACGCTAGCGCCGTTGAAATTTTGCTCACTACCCTCTGGGCCCCGTACGTTGCAGTAAACACATTAGTTCTCTGATAATGCAATCGCAACGCAAATGGAGAGAGAGAGAGAGAGTCCGAAACCGGGTGGAAATAGGAAGCGGCCCGTACCCGTTCGATTTTCTGTCCAGCGCAGCCGTCCTATGGACATGTACATGTAGACAAGGCGATCGAGGGAAAAACATCCCTTCCACAGCTTCCATCGCCTGCCGTATGCACACCGACACCATTTGCAAAATAATAAACAGATATCCCGTGTGTGTTTGTACGTGTGTCTGTGCGTCACAGCAAGATAACCTTGCTGCCTGCAACCAATCAGTGGGGAGCTTGCAATCGATTGCTTGCGTTACCAAACAGGCCGTTTCACTCCGAAACGCACTCCATTAATGGGGGAGTGGAGAAAAGTTTTTTACGCGCTAAAATCAATTCCCAAAACATGCTAAAATGCCCGGCTTGCAGAAGAATCATTTCACGTCACGTCAGCTGCATGTGCCTCTTCGACCCAATCTGCCCTAAATCAATAACTGTTGGAACCGTCGGAGTTGAGATTTCTTTCCGCCTCATTGCTACGAGCGGCAGGTGAGATAACCTTTGCGGCCCTGCTGCAACGCGCCGTTTTGCTTGTCGAGGAGAACGAAGCGCGTACAATTGCAAGGGTCCAGCTAACGCGTAGGCTGGGCATAGTTTGGGCCTTTAGCGCTGGCCTGCCCTGGCCAAACGATGCACACTTGTTTGCCCGGCCCGATTCCGTATTGTCAGATCGAAGATAAATACGTGCGAATGTGCATATTTCTCCACCCTGCTTTGCCGCTTCTGCGCTTCATGCAGGTCCTTTTTTGACCCCGGCCACAGTCTCGGTGTTATTCCCCCGCGAATCGTGCATGTTCGTTTTTCATCATTCGCAGCATCGGTGTCGTACACACTTCTGCACAAATGCGGTTAGAGTGTGCGTGCATGGGCACGATAAATTACACTTAATCTCAAACGTAAAGCACTTTTGAACACAGGGATTGAAATTGAATGAAATCTTACTTTATAGCCATGGAGGGAGGGTTTTTTAGCATCAGTTTTACTGCATAGCTTTTATCAATAAAACACCAATCGTAATGCACTAGGGAAAACGCACCAACGGTGATGGTTGTGGTATTAATCCTGTTAACGTGAGGTAATCAACGATTTTTCACAATAATTATCATCAATCGTGTTGGATTTAGACTTCATAGACTAAATCAATCGTGTTGGATTTGGACTTCACGATGTTACAATTCACACTATTTTCTCATTATTATTATTATTATTATTTATACGGTTGTGTTGGTTCATGGTTCTCCAGTGTTGAAGTATTCGTCGCCTTCCTTCCATCCATTCCTCTCTCTATTTCTTACATACACTCATATTGATATTGAATGCTATATTGAATAATTTCATTTTCAAATTTAATAAAATAATGTCATACATTTCTGACAGCTAAATGTTACGGAAATGTAAAGATACATCATAAATTCTCGATATTCCTATTAAACCAGCGTCAAAATTGAGTTGCATTCCAATAATGAACAGTTTTTGTTGATCTTTTTGAACCATCACAATAGCAGCAAAGTAGTCGGAGAAGGATGTTTTTCAATCGAAATTTGGTTTTTCAAATAGTAAAATATCTTACAACCAGACATTGAACATCTTTATGCATTTAATCACGCACAATTTCATTCAATTCTATTCCATTCCACCAACTATTTCCTTTTTGTCGTTTGATTTGCATTGAATTTTCATTGCATTGATATTTCTGTGTCACTATAATTTCTATCAAATTTCCTAGTTTTGGCCTTGGTGAATCTCCATTTACTATCACCCGTTGAGTTTTTGATTACATTTTCCATAATAGTTTACAGAACTTCAACATCGATGCTCCTGAAAACGTACGATTTTTTAAATAAATTGTCATCAATCTATGCAACTACAAAGCATTGAAAATCGAAATCGTTCATGGGTAAATAATATTTAATAATAATTTTATAAACAATTTACATGAACAATGTTTCTCCTTGTTTGTGTCTCTATTTGTATAATATGTATCTTTTTTTTCAGCAACATTCATCATCCGTTTGCCAACAACATGAACCTTCCTGTGAATGCAACACATTTCCCAATGCTTCTCCCACACCAACCCGTTCGGTTCTATTTGTTTTATCCGTGCCTCAATTTCGCCCCTGCCAAGGCTTTCGATATCTCTCTCCCACCTGCCGTATTTTATTCGCTTTTATTTCAATAAAATAAAAGGAAAAATCACCCCCGAGAACGATTAAAAAATTCAACAGTAAAATGCTTTATTGAATATAATGCTGCAATCATTCGTCGCGCATGACACGGGTACGAAAATAGCTCCCCGAAGAGTTGAGCCTGGCGTGGCTCTCTTGGATATGGGGCTTCAGTCGGCGACACCAGCCGAAAACGTGCATCGGCGTTTCGTTTCGAAGGATGAGCCCTTGCAGCTAGAGACAAACAACCGCGCGCGCGATTGGGCAGGCTGCCGGGCAAAGTGGGCAGAACGCTCAACACAAAACCCAAAAAACATACCCCAAAACAAAAACAAAACAAAAAAAAAGTGAAGCACAGGCTCCCTCTACATAAGCCGTATCGCGCTCGAGCGAGCCTGGATAACGGGCCGTTGAATGCAGGGGTGCAGACAGGGACTGTCGGACGGGCCCAGCGGCAGCAGGGCTGGTAAAATATTGACCAGCATCGGAAAAATTCCGTGGACACGATTCTGTTCTGGCAATTGGCCAACGGTACGACATCATTATGGAGAACGGTTTCGACTGCGGATGGGTTTTTGGGGTGGTACACCATCGGTGGGTGTGTGTGTGCGTGATGCCGGATGGACCGTAAACGCAGACACGCACCCGGGAACACAGCCCAAATGGTTCATTGGATAATGGTTTGTCAGTTTTGTTGTTTTTTTTTTTTTAAACCGTACAAATTGTTGGCTTGTTTTTGTCTCTGGCTTATCCTCACAGGGAGAGTTTTGAGTTGCTTTTTTGTTGCAAATAGAGCATCGTAACGATAAAAATGAAGCACACATGGAGCCAGCTCTATGCACTTGGGAGGAATAAAGCGGACTGCATTCTTTATAGAGCTGAATTTACGCAATTTCCTTTTGCGCCCCTTGTTTGCATTGCATTCTCTGGAACGAAATTAACTTATTAGCTTTTTGGATAAGCGCAGACCATGGATGAAACAAAACACAGATGGGAAATGAAAATAAACTCCCGTTGGAATGTATTATTTTGCTTAACATTTCATTCCCAGAGCATTCTAGAGAGCTTTTTTTGCGTGTTGTTTTTTTGCTCAATTTGTTTGCAAAATCTTAATAGAATGACCATTCCACCTATTAAAGCTTCCCCGGTTTTGCATCCAGCCCCTAAGACGACTTCAGTGCTATTTAACTTCTACCTACAAAAAAAACGAACTCAGATCTATTTCAAAAGACCGGCCGCTATGAGTTTACTAATTTTCAATTCCCAACATGTTGCTCACACCCTTGCACCCCTAACCCGTCGCCCCGTGCTCGCCAACGGTAACGAGATAAGGCAAACGGACGACCCGTACCCGCCACCGCCAGTGCTCAGACAATATAAATTCTTGCAAAAGTTTAATTGAATTTTTCTGCTCCCACCGAGTCACCGAGTCTCAACCACTGCCTGGCAAAACCACTGCCGGTGGACTTCCGTAAATTCGCTCGACTTCCCCACTCTGGAGGGCCCCCGAAGTATTGGCAAGTTTTTATTCGGATTCATAACCGTGTGCGCACTGTTCCGACGCGGCACGGGACGGAAGGGGGGGGGGCGATGGAGAAGCTGGGCAAAGCTTATTTATAGATTAAAAGTTAGCGGTACGGTGGGATGCGGAAGATGGGCCTAAAGTAGCATTAATTTCTAGCTGTCAGAATTCATTTTCTCCCCCGGCTGGAAAGACTCGCCGACGGTCGTGGAGTGGCCGGAAGGCTGACCGGCGTAACACTACACACTGTCTGTGGAGGGGGGGGGGAGGTAGAATGGACACGCAATTCACCGTTCGGTTGCGTACGGACGCGTTCCCAAAGCAAAAGCTCCGAACGATGCGAAACTGTGCAACCGATACTGATTGGAAGGATCTTCCAAATTTGCTGAAGCTTTACACACCGAGCTGGGAAACGGTAGTTTGGTGTGGGTAATGAAGCGGGATCGAAGAATGGAGAGCGTGGAGAGAGAGAGCAGAAGGTATAGGAACAACAGCTAATGAAAAGCTTGTAAATAGGAGGAAATGAAATGTTTTATCAATTTTCCAGTTATTTAAGGTTTTTTTTTATATGTTTGTACTTCATGGTGGAAAGAGCTTCTACCGTAAGAAGTGTGGCCAAATGTGAAAATTAGTGTGGAAAATGTTCTATTTTTCATTTGCTTCACGTATTGAAAATAAATGAGCAATAGAAATGGCCAGACCGTATCGCTTAGTCAATTAATAATTGGATTGGCAGCACACCAAATTTGAACAGCACGAAATTAGCGGACCATATCCAGCATTCTTACGCTATCTAATGACATCCATCCAGGGTTGTGTTCGCTCTCCAATTTCTTCTAATTAATACAGCAAACAGTCCGCATTAGCTAACAATGCAATTTTTGAGAACTTATAGAACATCCGATAAATTAAAAAACTTTTCTGGGCCGTACCTTGTCCGGAGATAACAGAACGTTTAAATAAGGCCATTATCAGTTGTGTCGCTTTTAGCCATTCTCAGCGTTACAAGGTATGCGAGTAACTGATTAAAATTCAACACTGTACTACGGTTCACGCAATGGAAGATACAGTTGTGTTCGGTAATTTTGCTTTCCCTTTTCTTGACTATTCACTCTGTTTCGATACCTTCTTGTTCTTTGACTCAACAACCGTTGTTGCTTGGCTTTCAGTGTATGTATGGCGACATTTGGGGCTTGAACGCATGACAGGCTTGTTGTTAAGTCGTTCGATTAGATGACTGTACGAGTTATTTCGATACCATTTGGAAGCAAAATTAACCAAGGCATCGAATTCTACTCAATTAATATTATGTCCATTTTTGCAATTTCTCTTGGATAAATTGAGACACAACGCCACTATGTGTTGGGCGACATTTTAGATCATAATTTAGTGTTGACGAGCAACAACAGGCTCCACACAGGCCCTCTCAGGCTGCTTATATCAACTGGGGAAAATGTAGTTTAGACAATAAGAATTTCGAAAAGCACAAACCCAATAAGAATTTCGAAAAGCAAAACGATTAACTTCTAAATTGGCGAAACTATTACAACCTGGTTGTGTTTCGAAGTTATGAACAAGATCATCTTGTTTGGTAGGGTCTTTGCATTTTCCCGAAGAAAGTTGACATGACATGATGATAGCTTATACAATATAAATTTAAATATTGATACTATCTTCTCAGCACACTAGTTGTGCACACAATGATTCATAAACCAAATTAATCCAAATAAAACCCCCATAAAACCGTTCCCGAGTGTAATTTAATTATACAAAAATTATACAGCGATGTAATATATGGTAAGAACAACTGTAAACGAACAAAGAACAACTGCGGACGGAGATGGCCATTGTACTTCATTTCCATAATTCCATCAGCACCATCCATAAATGAACCACTCGCGGTGCGAAAAGGGGGGAAAACACCCTTTTTCAGCCGTTCAAACTCACAACGGCTACAAATCTCTCGAAAAGAAGCAAAGAAGCGGAGGAGAAAGCGCCGTTCGCTATCTAAAAGCACGGTGGGAGAGCCATCTAATTCGTTGTTCTTGTGGATAATTATTTCATCGTAAACAGGCAAGAAACAAAAAAAAACGACGAAACCCGTAACTTTAAAACATTGTTTGCCCCGACCGGGAAAAGGTGTAATACCGAACCCGGCGGTGTAGTTACGTTCGCCTTTTTCTCCACACTTGACCCATCAAACGGAAAGCTCACACCCCCCGGGGGGGCTCGAAATGACCCCTGGCAAAGCAGTATGCAGCGTGAAAAGGAGAGCGAGAAGATGCACGGGGGATGATGCTTCATCTTTTTATCGATGCTAATGAGACCGGGAAGTTGCGGGAAAAGAATCAAAACGATTGCTGCTTCCGTCCGTCCGTTCGCGTCCCGCTAGCAGCGATGCGGGCTACACTCCGTCCTATGATGGCGCACTGATGGGACCCTTTTCTTTTCCTCCCCCTTTCCCCCACCAACACAGATGTACTAAGTCGGGGGGAAACCCGTTGCCCGTTATGGTAATGAGGGAAGCGAAAGGTTGCACAGGTGCAAAGCAACCTCGAAGTGCCGACCTATTTCAAACGCATTTTAATATTGCTCTCTTGACGCCCCGGCCTGGCCCCGGTTAGCGGTAAAAAAACGACGGAACTTCAGAAAACCCACACCGTGCAATCGTGGGGAGGTAACGAGAACGCAATGGAGTAGAATGATGGAACAATAAAAAGGTCCGCACAAGCTCAAAAGCTACGGCGCAGCTTGTTGCCGCGGCAAAAGGGTTTTGATGGGAAGGAATAAAAATTAGAGCGTAAAGCGCGCCTTTTACCCACAAGCCCGCTGCCAGGAGGTGGAAGAGGGTGGGAGGAGTAGGGGAGGTGTCTCGATACTCGCTGTGCCAGTGAGCCCGCCCGCCAGCCAGCGAGAGACCCTTTTTCCATTATGATTTCACACGCATATTTATGTTACGCAGACAATGAACATTAGCGACAACTGTGTTCGAGAGAGAGAGAAAAAAAACGACAAAACAATCAACTCTGGCACCGAGGTTTCACAATATGTGTGTGTGTGTGTGTGTGTGTGTGTTTGTTTGTGTATGTGCAGTTGGTTTGGCCCCCTGCCGCGGCTGCCCGAAGCGCGACAATGGCAATGATGACAATTTTCCTGTTGATTAATGGCTCCGAATTAGGCAAACAAAAGGATACGAAAAGCGTTCCTTGCCGGTGGGTACGTGGTGGGGATAGGAGCGAAGCATAAGTATCTCTTTCATTTATGATGTCATTACATAATTTTTCAAATGACTATAAAAAAAAGAACTGTGACAAGTATTTTATCCAACGTTCTTGGAACGGTTGGCGGTTGCGTTTTATTCTATCGCGTAAACTATCGGTAAAAGAACTTCGATTGAAGCATCATTAACGTCATAATCAAACCATTATCGATTGTGGGCGAATAAAATATGCTCTTATCGAGCAATGTCACTAGAGAGACAGTTGGATCAGGGAGCAAATAGCGGAGAACGGAGCGAGAACAGTGCTTTTGTTCAGCGTGTACTGGAATGTGCATTACAGGAAGTAATTATCAATAACATTAAACGTATCAAAAGTACTCCACAATCGCAAGGGTTTTCAAGGATTTTCACATTTTTCTATTGGTTTTTAACACTGTTCTCTCAATATTTTTCTAATTCGAACTTATGTGAAAAACTATAAAACACAGACAAAACCCTGTGAGCTTGTCAAATATAATGTGTTAAAAATACAATTTTACCTGATTTTTCATACATTTTTTTTCGTTATTAAGCACAACTGACTTAAAACTCATTCAACATCTTTTTTGTGTCATTTTTATTCACTTTTTTTACTGCGCTTTTGTTGATCAATTTGTGATATGTATGAAGCTGCAGAGGTTCTCGTTGCTGTTTGATTTGATCTTTAGATTTCGTTACTGCTTCTTTTAAATATTATAGTTAATTATACATTTTAGTCGATTATCTTCTTGAATGGATTGTAATATGAATCGTCAATAGATTGTAGGATGAGTTTTAAAAAAAAACTTACCGTAAACATTCACAAAATCTTCGCAAGCCTCTTTTAGGAGTTATCCATTTTAAGGTAAGGAAAATTGTTGAACTGTTCTAAATGTATTTTATTTTTGTTTTTCATAACCACTTTCTAAAGCACCATAACTTTTAGAAACATTTTAAATAATTTCTAATTTCACAGTTCTTACATTTTTTTAGATTACTTTAGTAAAATTATTCATCTTTTTCCACTCATAGCAAAAAACAAAACTTTCTTTATTTGGTCATCTTGCTCCCTGCTCTCATATTTTCAGTTTTCAAGTACTCCACTTACACAAAACGAAGAAAAAACTGTTTCATTCTTTCTTCAACAATCTCAAGAAAGCAAAAAAAAAACCATCCTCAATGAAAGCGCGTTATAAAAATTACCCAGACGAATGATTCCTACCTATCTAATTATAATTTCGATAACTGTCCATAATGCGGTCAACGCGAGCAATTGTGAGCTTGATGAAGCCGCCAGTAAGCAGCCGTCCCAGTCCGAAAGCCACACAGGCCCACAGTTGCCGGCGCGCGGACACCACTGTGCAATGTGGTGTGGCGCCGCCGCCGCCGCCATCACGCTATCTGAGCGCCACGGCCAAATTAGCACCCATCGACCCACAGCACTGATCCACCTCGGGGTACACACAAAAGCGTACCATAATAATAATGCGATCCAATTTCTGATTCACGCTCAATTTTGTGGTCACCTTTCTTCTGCCTGGTCCCCTTCTGTCTTCCCTGCCTGCTCCGGGATGTCCAGCGAGTTTTGGTGGGATGGTTTTTTTTTTGGGAAAATTTGCTTAGATGGTTTGGAGTGAAAGGAGCAAAAACAAGCAGACACCATTGAACAAAGCGTCTGTAATAAGATTAAAAATTAAATGTGTTTTGAATTTAAACATTAAAACTTGGACTGCTGTGAAAATTCTTTTATTTTGACCGATCGCGTCGAGTGCTAAAGATGGACTGCCCTTTTATTTCATACGCTCATGATAGCAAACTTCTGTGGTTTGTCGCTTAACCTATGAAATTCTAAGAAAGGCCGATCGGCCACCAAAAGCGCGCACGTGCCTTAGCGCAGACAATTGTCCTTTGTTTTTACAAAGCAAATACAGAGTTCTCGGTATTATTTTCGCTTCGCTCACACCATCTGGCGCCCCTAGTTCCTAGCATCGTATTCTTTTGCTTCGACATACTCCCCCCCGGTTGAATTATTGAATTCAACAGAATTGTTTTTGGTTACAGGCAAAATACAGATTTTTGATATTCCGCGCTTGTACAAACCATCTTTCGTTTTGACGGTAACTACTCTTATGTTCCCATCACTTCCCGGAAAAATCTCAACTATTCTACCATAACACCATTTCAGGGGTGGTAAACCATCGTCTTTCACAAGCACCATTGTTCCGACGGAGATGTTGTTGCGTTGACGGGTCCACTTTGTCCGTGGTTGTAGACCGGACAAATACTCAGTACTCCAACGTTTCCACAGCCTTCGAAGATATTCTTGTACTTCCTGCCATTGATTCAGCTGGTTGATTGGAACCGCTTCCAGGGATGGTTCGGCCAAGGCAGAAAGCGGACGATGGATCAGGAAATGTCCCGGCGTCAAAACGTCAAGATCAGCTGGATCGGTTGATAGTTGAGTCAACGGTCGAGAATTCATGCAACTCTCGATCTGCGTTAGAAGCGTGGTGAGCTGCTCGTAGGTCAGCAACGCGTTTCCCATCGTAGGCCTAAGATGATTTTTGAAGGATTTGACAGCCGCCTCCCATAGGCCGCCAAAATTCGGAGAACGAGGGGGGATGAACTTAAATTCGATGCCTTCATCGCTGCACTTCCGAGTTATGTCGCCTTGCCATGCCTGATCCTTGAATTGCTGAGCTAGGACAGCCAATTCTTTCGATGCGCCTACAAAATTCTTAGCGTTGTCACATTCAATTAATGAAGGCTTACCTCTGCGCGCGATGAATCTGCGTAGGGCCGCAATAAAGGCGTCTGTGGTCAAGTCTGTAACAAGATCGATGTGCACCGCTTTCACGACCATGCATACAAAAATGACCACGTATCCTTTTAGCGGCTGCGATTTTCTATGGGGATAGCGGTATGCTATCGGGCCGCATAGATCCACTCCAGTGCGGACGAATGGTAAGGCTGGAGACACGCGTTCCATTGGTAAGTCGCCCATAATTTGTTGAAGCGATGTTGGTCGACAGCGGAAACATTGCAAACATGAGTGCACTGTCTTTCGGGCTAAATTTCTGACTCGCAAAGGCCAAAACCTTTCGCGCAGGCTCGTGGTCAGAAATTGAGGGCTGGCATGCAACATTTTCAGATGAACGAACATTGCAATCATGTCGGTGAGGGGATGATTGGATGGAAGTATCATAGGATGTCGTCGATCGTTAGATACTTCTGCATGACGTAGCCTGCCACCTACTCGCAGTATGCCGGCTTCGATGTATGGATTTAACGACTTCAATTTGGAATGGTTTGCAACGAAACCATTTTTTTCAAGATTTTTAAAATCTTCCGCAAATGATTCATGTTGTGCAAGACGGACGAGACACTTGATTGAATCGTTTAGTTCTTCAGTGGTCAGATGCGTATATCGTCGTTGATCACGATTTTTGAGTTTTGCGTTGTGAGCAAATCTGAGTATCCATGCTACAAGTCTTTTCAAATCGCCGAATGACGAACGCAGTTTAAAAATGAAACTCGGTTCAATAGAATGAGCTGCCAACGTAACTCTTTCTTCGAGATCTTCCTTAGGTAGTTCAACCTTACTTGCAACCTTTGTAGGGAAAATCAGAGGTTCTTCATTTAGCCAATTCGGGCCGTTCCACCATAATGTGGCATGCTGTAGCTGTGCTGGATCCATTCCGCGAGAAATTATATCTGCTGGATTTTCTATACCGGGTACGTGATTCCATTTTCCATTTGCAGTGAGATGTTGTATTTCCGATACACGATTCGCAACGAAAGTTTTCCAGCGCGATGGGTTTGCTGCCAACCAGTGTAGGACAATACTTGAATCCGACCAAAAATATGGTTCTATTTCAATTTTCAAGGCACCGGAAACCTTTTCATACAGATGTGCCAAGAGTAATGCGGCTGATAGCTCTAAACGAGGTAAACAAACTCGTTTTTGTTTACGCGAAGTTGCCAGAGGAGCTACTTTAGATTTAGCCGTTAGTAAATTCACTGTAACTGTATCATCGCTGGATACAGATCTGATGTAAATACAAGCGCCGTACGCCTTTTCAGACGCATCGCAAAATCCGTGTAGCTGTATTTGTTTTACAGGCGTGTGAGAAAGAACCCAACGTTGGATACTTATGTTATTAAGTTCTGCAAGATTTTTACGAAAATCTCTCCACTGTTTCTGTAGTGGTGGGTTGAGAGGTTCATCCCAAGACGTTTCATTGCGCCAAAGCTCTTGAAGATACATTTTAGCTGCCACTATCACAGGACCGACCAATCCTAAAGGATCGAAAAGTTTTGCCGAGTCTGATACAGCAATGCGTTTCGTAACTGGATTGTCATGATTGCTGTACTCAGGTGTTTCGAAGAGAAAATTGTCGGTTGTTGGTTGCCATTTCAGACCCAATGTTTTGATGCATGATGTTGGCGAATCAAGATCACAAACAGTTCGATCATCCCGAAGATCAACGGGAATTTTTTCTAGTAGTTCGGAGCAGTTAGATGTCCATTTACGAAGACAAAGACCAGCAGATTGAAGTAAATTCAATAATTGGTCACTGAGTTTCTGCCCTTCCTCTACACTATTGACTCCTGTTAGCATGTCGTCCATGTAAAAGTCGTTAGCTAAAACCTTTGTTGCCTCTGGGTAAGTATTTGCTTCTAGTTTTGCTAGATGTTGTAGAGTTTTAGTTGCGAGGTATGGTGCGCAAGAAGTACCATAAGTGACTGTGCTCAATTCAAATGTACAAATTGGATCGGTTGGTTTATTTCGCCATAGAATTCGTTGCAAGGGACGGTCTTCGTCAGCTACCAAAATTTGTCTGTACATTTTCTCAATGTCAGCCACGAGTACAAATTTTGGCATTCGAAATCTTAGTAAGATAGACATAAGATCGTCTTGAAGGATTGGGCCTACCATCAAACAATCGTTTAATGAGACTCCACTGCTGGAAGAGCACGACGCATCAAACACCACCCGAAGCTTGGTGGTAGTTTTATCGGGACGAAGCACACAATGGTGCGGCATGTAATAGCTTGGGCTAACTTGTCCTGTGGTGTTTTCTGTTATTTGTACCATGTGGTTAAGGTTTATATATTCTGAAACAAACTGTGAATATTCTGCTTTAAGTTGTGGTCTGGTTTCTAAACGTCTTTCTAATGCTAGGAATCTGCGCAAAGCAATAGATTTGGATTCGCCCAGCTGGGCAATTTTGTCGTCGCGTGTTGGTAGAGAAACCACAAACCGACCTGCGGTGTTACGTTTTGTTGTTCTATCAAAATATTGTTCACATTTGCTTTCTTCCACCGATAGTTTGCTGTTAGTCTGGCATGCTTCAAGTTCCCAAAATTGTCTAAGCTGTGCGTCGAGGTTGCTGCTCACATGAGCCACTACTGATGTTTGCTCACTTGGTTGGCAAACGGTGGCTCTTCCAGCTATGACCCATCCTAGCACAGTTTTTTGTACTGCCAATGCACCTGACTGCATTTTCAAAAGGCCCTCTTCCAAGATTAGATAATACAGGTCCATGCCGATTATCATGTCGATTGGTCCGGGTTCATGGAAATTAGGGTCTGCTAGTTCGATGTTTAGAGGTAAGGTTAGCCTTGTTAGATCGACTGCACTTACCGGTAGATTTCTTGTGACTTGGCTGAGCACATGAAATTTGGATGTCGTTCTAAAAGCACTGCAATTTGACTTGATGCTCACCATGACCGATGAGTAAGACATGATTTTCGACTCACCAATACCGCCGATCGAGTGTACTTCCTTGATGCGAGGGAGTCGAAGACGTTGTACTAGTCGTTCTGTCACAATATTCAATTGTGATGCTGAGTCGAGCAGAGCTCGCGCCCAATACTGCGTTCCGTTGCAGTCACATACCTTGACCACGGCCGTTTGAAGCAAGACCGTTGAAGATACCTGATTAGAAGCCGGTGGCACATTCACAAAACAATGATTTAACGAAGCTGGAGTTTCTGGATTAGACGAAGCAGGAGTGGAAGGACCGGGTTGGCATTCGGGTATCGTTTGCTGTTGCAATACTTCCTGAACTGGCATGGCATTCGATTGTTCGTGTAACATGGTGTGGTGCTTCTTGTGGCAAATACGGCATGTACCTGATGGACAGTCCTTAACCGTATGACCCAATGATAAACAATTGAAACACAGTTTCTTGTTCTTCACTAAATCCTTTCGATCATTCACTGCCATGTTTCGGAACATAACGCACTTGTAAGGAGAATGTTTCACGTCACGACAAAAAACACACTTTTCCGCTGCACCTAAGGACACTGTCGTATACGCTGCTGTGTTCTTCTGGACCGGTTTGCGTCGAAACTGTGATGAGGTTTTGTCCGACGGATCTAATTTCACTGATTCCACAGATTGTAATACTCTACATTGATCTCGGAGAAACTTCACTAACTCGTCGTAAGTAGGAACTTCAGTCGAACGCTTATGTGTTTCCCACTGTCGCAAAGTAGCCGGATCCAAACACGATGACAAGCGAAACACTAACAACGTACTCCACCCTTCAGGCCGTTCACCAAGCTTTTCTAACATTTTCAAATTTCGCTCAAATTCATCCACCAGACGCATGATAGATTCCGGACATTCCTTTTTAATCGGAGAGATGGCAAAAATAGAGTCCACATGAGATTTCACTATTAGATATTTGTTCTCATATCTGGTGCATAGTAAATCCCAAGCAACGCTGTAATTCGCTGTGGTAACTTCTATCACTTCAATCACGCGCTTTGCATCTTCCGTTAGACATGAAATCAAATACGTAAATTTGTCCACTTCACTTAGCTCCGGCGCCGCATCTATCAGCGTTTTGAAATTATCACGAAACGTCGTCCAATTTTGCAAAGAACCGTCAAATTTCGGTAATTTGATTTCCGGTAGCTTCACTCGCGATGTTTGCTTCGAAACGTTAGAAGGTAACACTTCTTTCACTGTAGCAGCTGCGATTCGCTGCTTTGCGTTTCGCATTAATTTATACAACTTCGTCTCGAAGCGTGCATAAATTTCTTCCTCTTCTTCGATTGTGTCCGACACTTCTAAAATGCTCACATGCACTTTCTCGTATTCCGACTGCACCGCCGCAAGTCGGTCCGCACATTCGTTAAGCTGGGAAATTTCCAGATCCGCATCGCTTAGAATGGTATCCAGTCGGTTCATCTTTCGATCGAGATGATCGCGCACTCTGGAAGCCTTTTCATGTTCCAACATGTCACTTTTTCCCGTTCCGAAACCTTTGAACGGGTCAGAGAGATCCATCTTAGACGTCGACGGCAATTGTTCACCTGGTGTGACACTTTTTTCATGGTCGCCCACTAGATCGGCAACTTTTACCGGCGTGCGTTCCACTGACATTGTTCTTATTGTTCATCAACACTTTCACTGTGCACAATCACGTTCGCGGATAGTGATTGTAGCTAGCATTAGGTTTCGAATCGAACTAAGCAAAACTGCTGTTGGAATTCGTTTCGAGTAACCAAATGTTCGAATCCGGTTCGAAGGACCAAAAAATGTTTTGAATTTAAACATTAAAACTTGGACTGCTGTGAAAATTCTTTTATTTTGACCGATCGCGTCGAGTGCTAAAGATGGACTGCCCTTTTATTTCATACGCTCATGATAGCAAACTTCTGTGGTTTGTCGCTTAACCTATGAAATTCTAAGAAAGGCCGATCGGCCACCAAAAGCGCGCACGTGCCTTAGCGCAGACAATTGTCCTTTGTTTTTACAAAGCAAATACAGAGTTCTCGGTATTATTTTCGCTTCGCTCACACCATCTGGCGCCCCTAGTTCCTAGCATCGTATTCTTTTGCTTCGACAAAATGCAAAGGTTTGTTTTTTGCTTATATCTGCCACCACCAACCTAACCATCTTGAAACATTCTACTTAGGTTTTCTTTTCCCCGTTGTTTTTGTCAGTACCTTCCGTTAGCATTATGGCAGCATGTTTAAAGGGCTAACGTTAGAACCGTCTTCTGTGTGGGATACAGTTGCGCAGGAGGAGTGAGATGTGTCGGTGCCATCGAACCACCGTTTGTGCAAAAGCTTGTGCAAAAGTATGTGAAGTCGACGGCCAAGCCCGGCAATTGCTTTTATTTTTTTCTCGCCACAACGGACACAGCGGGGAAGCCCGGGAAAACGAACCAAAGCCATGCAATGCAACGGTTTCCGAGCCAACCCCCAGTAGAACGGGCCCGGATGACGGAGGGCCACGCAGCAAAGAGGGAATTCACAGTTAGCGAATTGTTATGCAATCGCGTTCTGCTTGCCTCGCCATCGCCGTTGTACTTCCATGTGCACACGTACACCTCTCACGAAGCTCACGGCAAGAAATCATTAGCATCAAATTATTGTTGAATAAACATTTCGACCTACTTATTCGGCGTTCCCGGCGATGATCCCAGGGGAACGCTACCCTTTGTTGATGTTTTGCCTTTTTTTTTTATTTGGTTTTATTTCTTGCTGCTTTGCGTCTTGATTCCTTCGCGTTTCTCCTTCCTCTGGTTAGTTACTCATCGCCAAACTTTACGCCGAAATGCCACGACTGATGCAAAACTCCCGCGACACCGAAGGCCCTACTAAGGCATCGCTCAACCTCATAGATCAAGAGGCAGGCTGGCCCGGACTCGGAGTCCCGTTAACCCCGCGTAATGAATTGTAGACATTTATCGTCCTACTGCGAATTGTTGCCGTACGAAGAGCGTTGGAGTATTGACCGCCCGGAAGAGCTTGTTAGCCGAAAAGGTACCGATTTTCATTCCATCTGATTGGCAGACACTCAACTCTCGGGCCGCGCACTTTCCCGCCTGTGTTTGCTTCTTTCATTCGTGCCCTTTTGTGTGCGAAAAAACGGATTATAATTTGCCGTTTTCGCTTTACCTTGGGCGACGGAGCGGGTGGGGCGGCATCGAACAATTGGTGCTCAATTCGGCGGGTAGCGGGAATCAGTAGTAAATAAATAAAACAATTAGCGCTCTTTCTCAATTAGGTAAATTGAAAAAAAAATGCAGTGATTATAAATTTTTGATGTAGCAGCAAAGAAACCCAAAAACTTTAATAGTACTTCGGAGTACTTCAATCACGTACAACTAAAAAATAAGAAAAAATCTACTACTAGCTTTGTGTATCATAATATATTGTATATAATGTAAAACAATTGTATATAATGTAAAGCAAATTAGCATTATGTATGGCAAGAAAGAAAATCGTAAACTACCACACGTAAAGTATCAGCTACAATAACATATTTACATCCAGATGATCCATTTTATGATTCAGTCTCTTCAAGGTTTTTTGTTTCTTCTAAATGAACGATTTGACGGTTCCGTTATATTTGATACGTATTTTGCCTATTAATGTTAAATGTCTAAGTCGACATTTAACAATGAACTTGAATTGCATATTTAACGAAAAACAATCATCTTAGAGAGACTTCACTGTGGTATTTATTTTCGACATAACATTTATTTTTGAGTTATTTTTGACATAACATTTAACCCTGCTAATGGAAACCAAAGAACATTATTTGGTCTTTCCCCGAGCTACGCGACACTCGAGTTGCGCGAATTTGAGTTGCCCTATATTGTAATTTTGATGTGTCATAATCCACATGTCGAATCAGAACAAGATTCTGCAACAATTGTAAAATGCAAGATAAATATCTTTTTTTCTGACAGTTTGAAATTACTAGAAAGTCAGAATCAATCGAAATTTCTGCATGAATTGTTTTACATAAGTAATAATATGCATGAAAGCATGAATTTTAATAAAAAATAACTATTTATCAACTATATTTTGGCCGAAAAATGCGACTTTTTTCATTTGTCAACTTCAAAAAACTATTAAATAAAAACGATAACGAGTTAAACGGATCTATGCACAGTTACAGAAACTGCATGTGTTGAATTAATGTTCATTAAAATTATGCAAGCAATATTGGCTATTGCATTCAAAAGCTATAAGCCTCTAAGTCATCTCGGATAGCCGGGTTGTCTAGATACAGGTTTATTTATTTAAAAAAAATCAAATAAAGATGTACTATGTAGCTTACACACATAATCAAAATGTTAAGGCATTCCTTGATTCCTAGAATCGGATAAATAAGCAAACTAAATCGATTTGGCTACCCCATGTAGTCGTCTGCCAATTGGAATAGGGCTAATTACATTATAGAGTTGCAAATGTACCGCTTACATCTTTAAGAACAAATTCCACACAAACAAAGCATAATTTTAATTGGAAGATCATGCTCAACAAAAGCTTATAAAAATGAAATTATTTGTAAAATTAAATCACTACTTCTGTCTGACGGGACATCCATCAAACGCAACGCAGCCCGTGTAATGAATAGCCCTCACATTATTATTCTCATCTCATTATTTTTATCATCCTCCATAATCAGATGTACAACAAAACGAGCACCGCATCATTGTAGCCATAACGAGATCAATCTAATCAGTGCTACATGCCACACAACAACAACAACAGCAACAACAACAAAAAAACCCCATCGAAAACCATAATTACCCCAAGTGCTGTCAAAACTTACTTTTGTACGCTGTTTGATCATCACTTCCGATTGCTTTACACTCAATACGTCGGCTAAAATCGTGTGCCCTAGTTTTGTTTCCTCTCCATTCTCCACAATTCTCCCCCTTTCCCATTTGTAATGCATGAAAACTTAATAAGCCAGATGCACCCTCAATTTTCCCTACGGAGCACGGTACGGGCGTACGTCTCCACGGTTCGTCCCCCCCGGCCAGCCGGCGACCACTGCACTGATCCTTGCACTGATTTGTGTAGCGAGGGACTCCCATAACTCAACATTAATTGTGCTGGCCCGCGTGGCCGACAAACGCGGGCCCGAAACGATACGTACGGGGCCGCCAACCACGGTGCACCACGGCTAATCAATATAATCGCCCTAGCCCGTCACAGTGAGGGACACCAATTAGACACACTCCGCTCACTATTCAATCATTTTCGAGTCATTTGTACAAACAGATAATTATCGTGCCGGGCTCGACAAACTATCGCAACCGTAAGCGAATCATCGATCTCGGGCAACGCGTCCTGCCGTCCACGGCATGAGCCGAATTATTTGCACAACTGTAGCGAGGACCGTGGGCAAGCACTGGGACAAGCACCCGGGAGCAACGCAGGTAGATTAAGCTGTCAATCTATTATAATTGCGATAACATCTACACTAAATTAGGGGACCCGTCCGGGCCACCCTCCGAAACAGCACCGTTGAGACCGACCGGTCCTGGGGACCTCCGAAATCAGGTCATTCTCGATTCAAACGAAGTTCAACGTCACCCGGTATCGGGTCTTCTAAATTTATTGATCCTTGCACGGTGTATCACTCCGGCTTGACACAGAAATATGTTCGTTCGGTCGTGTTCCGCGTTCGCCCGACCCGGGTGGTCACTCGTCACCCAACACTCCATCCATCCATGCATCACGGGAGCAACATGCAACAAAAACAGAAGAGGGACGCGTTATGCTGTGACGATAGAATGTGTCCTCGGCGCGAGTGTTGCAAGTGCCGAAAATTCCACCAACATATTTTTCGGCAAACGATCGGGGGGCTCCATTTACATGCTGGCCCCGGTTTTTTGGGGGGATGTTTGTATATTGTGCAGGCAGGCAGCGCATAACAAAATGCTACATTCCACGCTAACGATACCCGTTATCCGACCCGGGCCGTCACGCTGCAATCATAACATCGGGTGGAAGAAATAATCCATCAACGGTCCCGAAACGGTCGCGTACGGTGCATCCCCGTGAGCCGCAAGGGAAAAACAAATGCACCGTTCCTATTGCATCGATATTTTGGCAAACTAACCCCATAAACACACACACATACGCATAAAAGGACACGAACATATGCATATTGTACTGCTGGTACAGAGAATTGGACGCACGCATGGAAAACGCGCTCTCTCTCTCTCTCTCTCTCTAACAGCGCTCCGCTAAGGCTGTTGTGGAAATCTATCGAACTGGAATAATGGAATAATAATGTTAACATTGATTTTCAGCCAACCAAATGTGTGTGTGTGTGTGATGATGCATCGACCCCGGGATGCCCCACCCAGGGTGTGGTAAAAAGCTAGCGCGTGGCGTGCTGTGGGGATAAATATTATTCGATCATGACACTGGACTCTGCCGGACGGTTATCGAACGATCAATTGGGGAAGGAAAAAGCATATGGGGGGACCTCAGGGATATTGGGGGCTCACGGTTCATATCCATTTCAACAACGCGCGACACACAAAACGCGTTGAAGTGTTTTGGGGGGGTTGGGTTTTTTGTTATCTCTTTCTTCTTTCTCGTATCGCTCGCGTCACGTTCAATTTTGATTGCAAATTTCCATTTTGCGTGGTGGTGTGGTGTTTTGTTTCGCTTTTATTCGTGTGGGAAATGGTTGTCAGCTTTGCGTCATTGTTGAACGTTTATTTAAAGTTGCTCTGTATTGTATCTAAACATTTTTTCTTTCTTTTGTTTTACATTGTGCAACAAGTTATGCGATGGGATTGAAACCATAAAATGGACAGATCTATCAATAACTGTGTTTTTTTCGTGTTATTGATGATGATGTTTTACAGTTTCAACCGCGTTTGTGGAATTTAGTCTATTTTGAAGTGATTAAGCGATGATAGTGGTCGACGGTTTTGGCTGAACCGGGCCCGAATCAAATGAACTTGTTTTTATGGTTGACCGCCTTTTTGTGTACATTGTATTTTATAAAGCTACGACCATTTAGATAAGGAGCACTTTCATATGATTGTATCTTCTTTGTAAATTGTTGCAATAGGAATGGTTTCTATGAATTTATTGCAGATCTATATTTTAAGCCAGAAAGCTAAAATTTAAGCATGTCAGTGGAACAACATTTATCAATTGGGTTGTATCCATTCGACAGATGCGTACCGCCGTGTTGCATTTCACCATTTGTGTAAAAAGAAAGCATTTTTAAATCATTTTGCTTTTTATCGGATTCAAATGGGTCATAATACTTTTCTAACTATAAAAAACGGATCAAACAGTTCTAAACATTCTTGACTTAAAATGCATGTTTCAGTAAATAAAAATAAATCATTGATGAGCTGACCAAGCAAGCAATTTATTTACCAAGGGATTTTATTTCAAATCACGTTCAAATTTATGCAACAAAGTTGAATACTTCTTAAGCATATTTGCTTTATCAAAATTAACAACTTGTCAGACTGTCTTTAATCAGAAAATTTCAACTATTCGTTTACAAATGGCATAATAAGCCAAGTAAAGTTTAGTAAAGCCAACAAACTGCAAACGTTTTGCTCTATGTTCTAAGGCAGTGATGTCAAACTTCTTTTTTGGTCACGGGCCGGATTACATTTAAAAATATTATCGCGGGCCGCAGTTAAGCGGGGATAGGGGCTTTCGATCTGCTAAAATACTCAAAGACTTCGATGAATAGGATGGGCGTGGATAATACTTTCGATCTGCGAAAATACTTCAAGACTTATTCTTGGACCTAGATTCTTATCTACATTTTTTCATAGCCTCCAAAAGGCTATTCATTCACTGGTGGTCACCCTTACTCGGAAATGTTATTGGACCTGAACAGTTCTTTAAACCTCGTATATCGCCTTCACACACGACGACACAAGAAGTACAGATGTGGCATTTTCACAACGCTAATGTCTTATAACGATAACTCAAAATTGTAGCATTCCATTGGCAAATGTTAGCTTTTATCTTACAGTCAACCTCATACAATTCACGCCATTTTAGAGTGCTTGGTTTCTTGAGATTTTTGCAGAACTATAGCTAAAGTGTACCCTCATCAATGACATGAAGAAAGTGGTATTCCAATACATGGTTTCCAAACTTCCCAGAAAGCCTCCAAGTCAGAAAATGGGTGAAAATGTGAGGAGACCGACTTTAAAGTGAAGTCAGGAAACAGTTGCTAACACACATGCTACATGCCATCATCGAGAATACCTTCTCAAACAAGCAACAATCTCAAACTTTACACTTTGTTAATCGAACTAAAAAGACTGAATGTTGAAACCTTCTTCCTCAGTTAATAAATCTAATACACCCGTTATCGTCTTATCTTATAATCTATAAAATATGTCTGTTACATTAAAATAACTGGCAAAGTTCTTCGCGGGCCGTATGTTTGACATGTCTGTTCTAAAGACCGCCTGCTAGTGTGGCAATATATATTTATAATAATTCTCTTCAATTAATGAATGCTGCTTTTTCATCCCCTAAAAACCAGCCACATTGTTATTTAATAGCATCAAACAGCCATAATGTAAAGGATATTTTGACTAGCAACAAACACGTACAGCAATAACATCAATTTATCAATCATTTATCAGCATTTAATCGGAAAGTACACTCCGGACGACCAACCGAACGCGCTGCAAATGTAAATGGTTCAACCCGAGCATGCTCAACAACGGTTCCCGCAATACCGCAAGGATAATTTGCCCCTATTCAAGCCATCTAACTACATCAAGTGTCCCAAATTTGCCAATTCCAGCGAACACACACTGGCACAATCTCCCACATTGCTGACGCCACCGTTTCAGCCGCTTCCGTCCGATTGCCGCTAATGGTACTGGCACTGGCACAGCATGGTTGTCAAATTTTAATCCCCGTGCCCACCGAAAACGGCCATCCATTGGTGCAACCCGTCCATCATCACGGGCCACGATCACGGGCTCGATCAAAATCAAAAAACACATAATGCGACCACAGCTTTACGAGAATCCACCGACGAGTGCAGCGCGCACATGTAGTAAAATCTGTTTCCAACACCAACACATAGCATTCGACTGGACGGACGGTGGAATGGAATGGGCGCCAGCACGACCATCATCCCGCCAAGTAGCTCGAGCTTCACGGCCCCTAATGATGACCATTTTGCTGCAGCGAACTGTAAATTGACACCACCAGGGTATGTTGCGATGCTTACATCCTCCTTCCCCCCTTCTTCCCGATTTGCTGCACAGTGGTGCTGATGTGCTCTTAAATCAATTTCAATCCGCCGCATCCGACACCCGCAACCCCGCACGATTGTTGCAAATGCCCCTGGACTGCGGATCTGTACACGGACACAAACAGTTACACATACGATTGCTCTAGCGAAAGGATATGCAAACACAAAGTACACACTCAAACACACAACCACACAAAGACACGATCACACATTAGGACAGGCATCATCGCGAACCGGCCCACCGATCGATGCAATGTGCGCATGGAAGTAATGGTGTCCTTTTTCGAGGCCCAAAAGGGATTTCAAATGCCGGAAACCGTACACTCTCCCCAGGCGCGTCACGGTCCGTGCACCACGGACAATCCGTTAGATGTCACCCATTTCCCGGGGGGAAATAAAGATTTATGTTTCATCTATCACGTCGTCATGATTTGATTAATGCAAATTTCAGTGTCCTTGTTTGGCCCATAGTGCGGCGTGATGGCGTGTGAAAAGCTGCACCACAAATGGAACACGGCTCAAACGTACTCTCGTCACTGCGTCCAAAAAGGGCAAGCAGAACGTAATTGTTGACTGGTTTAGAATTACCCACTCTGTGTGGGGAGTGTCTTTGCGGGAAAGCTCTCTGATTACAAATGAACACTGTTTTTCGTTACATTTAACACCCCCTTCAGGTTCCAAGAAATTGAGCACTCGCTCGTGGTTTTAGTTCCGGCACATCAACAGATCAGAAATATCGTTCAACCACCGAATAGTTGCCTAACACACACACACACACACGGTAAGCAACGAATTTAATCACATCCTCCGTTTCGATCTATTTTCACCAGTTCTGTAGCCGAAAACATCGATCGAGCTTTCATAGCAAGGGCTAGCCATTGACTCTCTCTCTCTCTCTCTCTCTCTTCTCTTCCGCCATCGTTATGGGGCAATAAATTTCTGTACGGTCAATTAGCAAAGTGATGAAGATATTAGCCCTGGCCGCGCCCATTACAGTAACGAGCAGGAAAACTCCGTTCATCGCGGGCAGCATCATCCCGGGCCAATGCATTTCATGCACGATGGGAGGGATTGTTGGGTGGGCTCCCCACGCTTCACTGCCCATTTTACACACACACACACACGGTCTTTGGACTGTTGATTTCCTGATGGTTCCTGATGGTTACGGAGGGAGCTAGCAGCTTCCCCATTCGAGAGCGCGCGCAGCATCATTGTAATAGCAGTGGCGCCCACCAATCGATGGGCTGTGCTTGCTGGGAAAAGTGTGCAAATTGCTTCGAAAGGTGAAACGCTCCCGAGGAGGCACTTGAACTCGAATCGATGCTTTTGGGCGAGAGAGTGAGGATGGAAAAAAAGGAATGAAACTTTTTTGTGTCTGTTCTGTGAGGTGCGAAGAGGTCAGAAGAAGCTCTCTACTCTTCAAAGTGGAACTTGCTCGATAGTTTGTTGTATGGAGCTCTTTATTGTAGTATTGTGGTAAGAGAAGTCTGATAAAGTTGACTCTTTTTATCAACTAGGAACCGTTTTTTCTGTAAATTGACTTTTTCCCAAAACGAGGGATCCTGTAGCTTTGCACTCTCAGTGGAGCTCCACGCGCTGCTGATAGCTCCGCACGATCAATGTAGCTCTCTTAGCTCAATGTAGCTCAATGTACCGCTGTAAGCTAAATCGAGCTCTGTAAACTCTTATTAGCTCGCATCTCTGTTTATTCGAACGTGAAAGCGTCTTTAACGTTTATTTACAAAACAGTTAAATAATTTTTAAATGTTTGAATAAAATATAACTGTCAATAATATTAGTAACATTTTCATCTTACGAAATTGATGCTTTTGTGGGTTCATCACGCTGACTACCACTCCCTGCCACGGCTTGAACGAGTCATTCACAAAGGTGTAAAATTTAATCAACGTTCTAACCACCACCCATGTTCGTATAAAAATGAGTGTCTTTTTCTCCCTTTGCTGCACAAAACATGACAATAATCTCAAACATGACTTTGCCCACTTTCTCTCCCTCTCTCTCTTATCAACTTCAAAATCCGCTGTTGAAAAAAGGTGTGCCAAAATCGCTACATTATCTCCACTCACAAAGAGCTAATTATTTTGATTAGGATCATTATATACTTCCCCATTTGCTGCTCCCACCAGCAGCCAACACAACGGCAGCCGCCGCTTCCCGTTTGAGGTCGCAGCCACGGTCATAATAAATATTCCATGAAATATAGGTACGATCTTGGGTTTTACGAGCGCAATTTCGCGCTTCTTTGCAGGCTGAAGTGTCTGATTTCATGCGCACCGGGCGTACAACTTACCGGGCCCGGGGTCCTTGGCCCGTTCTGCCCGTACAGTTTTACAGAACGCATAAGCGCTTGGCACGGCGGGCGGATGCGTGTCACCGCGGTTGCTTTCGCCCGAGTGATGATGGAAATCATTTTCTGTAGCAAGGCGCAACAAAAAACCTCAAACCTTCCTGCTTCGTTTTTTAACCACCACTACACACATCCACTTGCAAGTGAGCCCCCGCGCCAGGGGCACGTCTGACTCCTGTTGCTGGGTGGCGGCTGAGAGCGCTGAGTGATTTGCTGCTAGATGGCAAAGTGTTATCTGCCATTCTGACACAAAGTACAGATTTCACGCGTAATAAAAAACGAATGCCATTTATTTACGGTGAAATTTTTTACGACTTTTCATGCTGGCGGTAGTGGATCGCTTTCCAAAGCACGCAAGTGGTGCTAGAACCGTCCCGAGAAACATGGCGCGGAAGTAAGGCAATCTGCTTGAGCTATGGAAGCTATGGGAGCTTGAAAGATGAGTTTTCTCATCTAAAAACAAGAACCAGAAAAAAAAAGTTCTAATTTTCCTATATGAATTTCCTATATGAATTAATGCTTAACGAATGTGGCAGTGGCTTTCATTGAACTAGTTTTATTTCAGACAATAGGACAATTTTGGGAAACTGAACAACATTCCTAACCACTGATACGTGTTCCTTTTCTTGTCATCCAAATTTTACAGGCCCGAAAACACTTCACTCCGAGCATGCTTGCCATCCATTAGAAGCCCCATTTCAAAGCACCGGCCCCGTGCCAAAGGATCCGGATGCACGAAACGAAACCGACTGGAAACATCTGGAGATTGATGTGTTTCTAAAAGCGTCATTCACCACAAAAACACCGTAAAACAACTTCATCGACAGCCGAAAAAATGACACATTTTGGTGAAAAAGCTCGCACCATGCCGGAGAACACGGGAGACCGCGGCGGGCAATATCGGCTAACAAGTGGTTTTCGCAGACAGACGCTTTTTCTAACGGGCCTACGTCTCGTACCGCAACAAGAAAACCCAACAAGAAGCCGCTTACAGAGGGAGTGGAAATACAATTTGTGAAAAATCGACGCCCATAGCTCACTCAGCGGCAGGCCGGCACTCGCTCAACCGTGACATCGATAGCGCTCGCGCTCCGAAGCAAAACGCTTGTCTACAATCGCTGGTGGTTCACAATTTTCCACCACAGCATCAAGATGCTTGCGTTGAACAAGTTTTGCGGTAATACAACCCGTTCCACACCACCGTTGACATTGCGGTGCTCATTGCAGGGGGCCGGCGGGGCGCGAACCCGCGAACCGGTGGCTCGTAAATCTCGTTAGCCCTAAAATTGGTTTTGATATTCCGCAAATAGTTCTTTTCGTCGGAGAAAATTTACATAATTAAATCCGCGAGCGCGCGCGCGATGATGGTTATTCACTGTTTTTGCACTTGCCAGCGCTGATACTCACGCCCAAATAAATCACGACCACCGTGGAAAGCTGATGAGATCATGGTGCTTTTTGGGTGGTGGGGATGGGGAGAAAAGGTGCGCAAAGTTTACACTGTGTCATTCGAACCTTTGTAAATTAAGGGAAGCACTTGGAGCAGGAAGCGCGGATTCTTTTGCAGTCTCATTATTTCTGTGCCAAGCTTCTACCGCGGCCGGGTATCGCAATAACAAGTGGGGGAGCGTTCTTGCAAAACCGTTTCATCCGACCCGGTGGAGCCGAGAATCAACGAGCTAGAAATAAATAATTAAAACATTAAGAGCTAACGATGGTTTTGGAATTTTACCTTTAGAATGGCATTTTTCACAGAGCACGGTGACGGATCGTGATGGTGAAAACAGGAAACGGAGAAGAACGAACAAAACAAGGTTGTAAGTTTCTCCGATTCGACCATCAATTGAGGTGCGAGGAACGGTCTTAACGATGTCCCGGAAACGGTTCAGATGGAATGAAAGCGTCCAAGTGTATTTTTAATATATTGCGAAAGTGTTTTGCATTTTGAGGGTAGTGATTTTTTGGGAAGTAATAGTGGAAAAAGGGAAGAAAAATTATTTTAGTATTCAAACATTATAAGTCAATCCAACAAGAACTTATGAGTAAAATTAAATTTAAATTAATTTAACTGAAGTTATTGTAATAATAGTAGTTTAAGGCATTACATTCTCTCTCAGTACGAATTTCCAGTACGATAAACTCGCACAAAGAATTCAATTCTGTTTTGTTATTAAAAAAAACTTTTTGGAGTTTTTTGCAGCAAATTTTTTTTTTGTAAAAATCAGAAAAAAATAATAATGTAAGCTTCATGTAAATTTCAAGAAGTTTCGTTTTTGAAATTTCGGTAAGTTTCATGAAGCAGAACTAATTATGTGAATTTCTCCTTCTTCATCAAAGCGTGTAGCAGCCATTTAATAAGCAATAAAAATATTCATATTGCATACATTCAGGCGCTTACAAAACTCCTCAAATTCCTTTGCTTCCCAGCTGTTTGCTTTACTGGGCATTTTGGTCGCTTATTTAACTTTAAAAAGAATGAAACTGCTTTTTCTTGCAAACCAAAATTACCACCCATCCGAATCGAACCTCTCCGCATGCTCCGCCCCATCCCAACATAGTTCGATCCATCCAATAGGTCACATTCCTTTTGCGGTTGGTACATCACGTGCTGTGAATACCAAATGACGGACGGAATAGTTTAACACTTCCGCGGGAGAGAAAATCACGCTGTAAGCTTGGTATTTGAAAAATGTCAAACATTCCGATTGGTTTTATTTGCTTTTGCAGAATAAAGTGTGGATGCAGCAAACAAATTATTCGATGCAATTCCACACTCACAGACCAGTAATTGATATTCCGGGCACAAAATTCCATTACACATGCTGCTTTAATTTGGTTGAAAATTCGAACGCAACGCATATTTACTCTCTAAACATCTTCAAACCAAAAGTAAAGCTCTAGCACCAACCACATCGCCCTGATTGCTTTGCATACAGTTGTTTCATTTTGCTGTTTCTGGCTTGCAAATTGATTTTAAACCATCACATTGTCCAGTTTCTTCAACCGAAAGGAGCAAAGAAAGAAAAAAAAGGCAACTCGAGCCAACCCACGCCACGTTCCTTCGAAAAGAAATCAATCAACAGCAAAATAGAACAGAAACCCCGCAGAACGACCTGAATCGTGCACGATGCATTGCAAAGAGCATTGTGAACGTGTCCGTGTCCAACACGCCTCACCTTGCCCCTCGAGCTCGAAGCAGCGCTACGAAGACTTTAAAGACCTAAACCGCTCAACCGCATTGGTTTTGCGGGTGGCAGCATGAATGCACTACGGTGCATGATGGGACGGTCCCGGGCCCCGGAACCGATGCTTCATACGGCACGCAATTGTTAGGGTCACAGTTAGAACGAAGTGTGTGCAATTTTTGCTTCTCCTATCATTCCCATTCACACTATCTGCTGCCCTGCTTTTTTAACCAACCTTGTACGAGGGCTGCAAAAACTGACGCTTCATTGTGATGGAAACGTATTGCAATCGTACGTCGGTTTATTTCCCTTCCCATCCCCTTTTTGTCGTACCAAACCCCTTTTTAGATGCACTGAAGGCTGTACGCATACGTCCTCGTGCCAAGTTTTCAATTAATTGGATCGTTTTTATGTTTTGTGTTTTGGTCATCTTTAACGCAGGCCGTAGGTTTTTGTGTTAGAATTTGTGTACGGTCATATCAGCAATTGAATTGAAGGGTTGCCACGCACCGGCAAATACTGATTGAACTGTCAGTGATCCACGGTATTGTCTGACGAGAGCAAAATTCTGCAAATTGAATGTTGTTGGTGGTTTTGCATTAAAACTAAAGTATTTACAACAACGAAAACAAAAAAGGACATATTTGATTTTTCAAACATGATTCGCAGCTTAACAATATAGCAGCTTCACAAGGCAGTTGTCAGGAACTAACGACTATTTTTATACTAAATTTAATTACAATCAGAACAAGAAAATAACATAAGAAGATAGAAGATACCTATAATTCTAAATTCTAATAATTGTAGGAAGATTCAATAAGATCTATTTCATAAAGATTCTAAAATTCCCAAAATCTACCATATAAGTAGATCCCTCTACTAAGCCTTTTAGTTCGATCAATTTCTTCCCATCCCATCAGCTCTCTCGGGCGCAAAACAACGCCCTTTAAACACCCAACAAATTCCGAAAAAAACGCTGCCCCATGAATTGGTTGTAAGCAATCTGAAATCCACTATAGTGGGAAAATAATTTAAAAATTACCAATTTCGGTAATTCACTCGAACCACAGCGATGGCAACACAACGATGGAGCAGTCGCTCCACCGCAACAGTACCAGTGGCCGAAAACGATTGTGAACATTACTTGCACAAGTTTCCGGCGCCACGTGTGTTCGTTCTTCTTTTTTGGCAAATATTTCCGCTTTGAAATATACTTGTTTCGTTTTTTTGCTCCTCTTGCTTCTTGCTTCTTTTCAAGAACCAGCAGGACACTTTTGCACACAATTCCGTGCTTCCCACCGTACGCCGCGGGGAAAAGCTATGAAGGAAAATCCATCCATCCAGTCCAATCCGACCATCCGGCACACGCCCGCAGCCCGTGGTGTAAAAGTTTCCCGCGAAATAGCTTTACACTTTCCAAAGTGTCAATAAAATTTATATTCCACATCCCATTTCCTTCACCACGGCCATCCAGAACCATTTGCCGCCAACCAGCGCTGCGGCGAGATTGCAAAATTCGAAGGATGGTAGAATTGGAAAACAGCTACAGCAACAGCACACAAAAAAACTCTACCTAAACGGGCAACTATCCTCATCGAAGGACACGCGAATCATTTGTTGTAGGAAAAGAACGAAACGACGGACGGTAGAAACCAACGAGCAAAAGCGAAAGTAAAAGCGTTGATTTCTTAGCCAAAGTTTGACTTGTTCTGGAGCGACCAGCGATGCAGCCATCCCGGACTGCTGACGATGAGTGCTTTTTCAAACCAGTGCGCCATCCAGCAATCCGCTTCGGAGTGCAGTGGTCTGTAACGATTATGAATAATTTAGGATGAAAAGTTCTGTTCGGTGGCGCTTTGCTTTTGCGCTGCGTTCTTGCTGTGCTGGTCTTTAGTTTCCGTCACACTGTCTCTGCACTCTGTCTTCGGACGATCGTACAGCAGCGGTGATGAAAGAGAGCCTAGCGTTATTCAACCAGTACAGCGCTGTAACGACAGTACCCCTATTCCTGGTCGGATGTCGTGCAACATCACCGCCACCGTTCGCAGTCATAAATCTAGATTAAATTGATAAGTATTTTGATCGGTGAAGTAATAAATCAATCATCGGTCGGTTGGAGGAAACTTGCCGTGGCCGAACCAACCGATCATCCGCCGCGACAGCGTTGTTAAACTAGCACTACCAGTGGAAGTATCGGAAATGCAATAACAGAAAAGAAAGAAAGAGAGAGAGAGAGAGAGAGAGAGAGAGAGAGAGAGAGAGAGAGGAAAAGAAAAAATCCTAACAGTGATCGATGCAGAGGATGAATTCAAATGCAATGTGATTGGATTGAGCACTTAAATTGCTGTCATCGATCATCCGCCAGGTACGGGAGCGAAAGCCGCTTGTGGAGCGCCGCCTGCAAGCGTTCTGATTGCGGCTTGAGAGTGCAAATTACCGCCCCGTGATGGAGACTAAGCGCCCGTCAATCGACGCGGTGAGCAATACGCACCCATAAGCACACATTAATACGCTGGAGGGCCGTTTGTGCGCCACGCACAGTGCACCCCTTTGATGATGCTAATTGCTTTACGTGTAGTACATGGTTTATTAATGGTAAAGCGGAATTAAAGCAAACGGTGAATCGATTCACTGCCGTTTAGTTGATTAACGATTGGTTACACATGTTGCGCATGTTGTAAAGCTTAATTAGAATGACTTTTTTTTAATACACACACTGAAAAGCTTACAGATGTAGCATATTAGGTTTTTTTGTGGTAGTATTTCGAAGCAGTTCGTTCGATTCTATAGACATTTCACACTGGAAAAAAAAAACTTGGTTTCGTGATAAAAAACGGGCTTACAATCGTGCAACAAAACTTTGTAAGACAAATTAAATAAATAATCGGTATGTTTTTAACGGAAAAAATATAATCGTCCCGGTTGTTTATTGATAGAAATATAGATAATTGAATACCACGATGGTGAGGTAAAGTGGTTGTTCTGTGTGAGGGTGAAACTCTCCGATCTCGGCTGTGACCCAGAAATTCTGACATCAATAATATTCCATTTGAATTGAACCGTAGCAGTATGACTTTGCATATCTTGAACTACTTTTAAACTTGTTACTGGTGGCTATTATGATTGCTATCTTAAGAGAGGTACATTTCATCTATTTGAGATTTAAGTTTAACTAAAAGTTATTAATCCTCAAAAATTACTAAAATTAAAACTAATTGTAATTTCCTAATATTTAAATGTGAAATTATTATGTTCCAGTTAATCCGAGCTGGAGATGATGAGGTAAAGGTTAAGGATGAGGTAAAATTAAATAGACAAAAGGTCTTTAAAAGCTCTCATTACCTATCACTAGCTTTTTTCTGGCTTATTTAATTTAAAAGTTAGTAACACCTTTTGGAAAATTTAGGATAAATTCTTTAATATTAACCGTTTTCGAGCCCAAATAAACAATGTTAAGCTGTTTTTGAACATTGTTCAAGTATAAGTAAAACTATAAGTAAGGTTATAAATAAATAAATAAGTAAACATTTGACGTTCAACTGAAATACTGATGACTATCTAAATTTCGTTCAATCGTAAATAAATAAGTGAAACCCCTAAGTAGATCCGTTAGCTGAATGGAGTTTAATCTTCTGTTTGTGCATTTATTTATAAAAATATTTTTATTTTTATTTTTTGCCAAAACTTTTATCCCTATAACTTTACAATTAGTAATTGACTGTTAATATAGTACTAAATTAATTACAATGAAGCTCCAAACAATGAAATTTTAACAAAATGAACATCTAACAAAACCAAATCTGGCAATATAAACTTACGTTAATCTTGAGGAAATCAAATGTTTAGTTGCGACTTGAAAATGTTCAGAAAGATATCAGAATTCCAGTTGGCCACCAAATGTTTACTAATAATTAAACAATGTTCAAACGTTCCTTAACTTTGTTTAATAAAGCTCTAAAACGGTGTAAGTTAGTTAAGATCATACGTAATTCCCTTCGATTTGTAAATACATACCTTTAAATATCATCGATTTCATTAACCAAAGGAAAAAAGAAGCTACATAGCTGAGACACATCACTTTAAAGAATGCGTAGTTTTTTCAAATTATTATATTTGATAACATTATGAGGGCTCTGACAACAAAGAAAGCATTATATACCAACAAAATTCCTATTCCTGCAGCACAGCTACCATAGCTTTATTTGGAAGCTATGAAAGTTTTTATTTTAATATGCAACAGTCTGCGTTTCAAATTTCATTTTATTTTCTAAAAGTGTGTTGAAAAAGCTTCCTGCTATGAATTTGAATAGTAAACCATCCCCTAGCAGCTGTCCGTGAGCAAATCAAGGTGATTGTTACGTTTCATTTTCCCTACTAGTTTCAATCAAGTCGCTTCTCCAGCACACCGGCCAAACTTTTACGATCGACAGCAGCTGTTTCGAGCACTGTCAATTTAGTCCGGATTTTGCACCAGAACCAAGCAGCGCTCCGGACGCATGTGCATGTGCGTCGCATGTGGGAACGTACCAAACACGTCACAGACAACTCTACCGTCCCGCGCAAAACCCTACGACCAACGGTGGCAGTGGCGAATGAAGGACTGCAAAATGAAGAGTGAGACAACACACACACACACAAAAAAACGAGCACAGAAAACGAGCTGGTGGAGAAAGTTTTGGCACGTACGTTTTTCCTTCCTTCACGTAGAATTTCCCATTACCACCCCCGTACGCTGCTGACCGTGCTACCGCCGACCATCGCTGTCTGCCGGCAGAGGCTTAGCGGTCAGACGATTTATCTCACGGTATTTGGACCAACTGGGGATGGCTATTAGAAACTGTTCCGGCATCTTTAGCATTCGCTTGAGCCGCATAGAGCGCCCCGTTGAAAGGAGGTCCCGCTTTTCACTGCCACGGTCAGTTCGAGGTTCGAGCTGACCGAATTACCTTTGCGGCTGCACCCGGTAGCCGCGGTGGAGGTTTTGCCATCGGTGTGACCGAAGCAGGCCAAACTAACCCGCTTCGCATTAGGTCAGGTCAATTATCTAATAAACTTAATTATGTAAATTTGCCCACTCCAGCATCCATCCAGCGCCGTCCGTCCAGCGCCGTCCGGCCGAATGCATCAATCTGGCACACTGGTTTGCGTTTGCAACACTTTCTATCTCCCGCACACGGTGGTCACTCGAGAATGGGTAACGGTTCGGATCGGAGCTTTTTTTTTGTGCGCGTTCATTCCCTCTTATCCGATTTTCTACCCAAAATGTTGGTGTGTCATCAAAATTTCTCTTTTTTTTTTGGCCCACCCCTTATCTACGCATAGCGCACTTCCGTATCATCGATTGTAGCCTCAGATGCGGCGGGGGAGATCTATTAGCCGCCAGGCATTCAGCAATGTTGCGTTGCTTTCCATCCATCCACACACCAACAGTCGATCTGGCTTTGCTTTTTTGTGCACGTTCCGGCACACTAAATCGATGGCCCGGGTGTGGTGATCACTTAGCTATGGCCATCCCCATCTATCAAACAATCGGGTACGGATTTCGGATTTCCGTAGAGAGCCATAGTGGGTAGAAAAAGAAAGCTTCTTCTAATTTTAAACCTCTCTGCACACCGCACAGTGGCAGTTTTCCGGAAATCTACGGATCAGCATTCCCACTTTTTTTTTGTCCGGATCCTACCGTGCGGGTAATCCGATTTTCCGATCGCGCTCATCGCTAACTTTCATCGTCCCGGAGCGTGATACGATCAAGATGTTGATCTACGGACGGTGCCGGCGTTCCGATGAAAAACGTTTCGTCAAATTGATTTTCCTTTATGCCGTGGTGTGAAGCGGCGCTGTGTTTTCTATATTTTTACTTCTTCTATTGATGATTTAAATATATTTATTGAGCCTTTAAGAGAATGAACTGCGAATTTGAATGAAACTACTATAGATCTGACATGAATCGCTTTTCTCATGTCCACTTTACCAGTTCAGCTATTTTAATTGCGAGTTGAATGATGTTTCAGGTATTCTACATCCGATCATATAGCTTATCAATGGAAAAGGTTGAATGAAATAACAAAAATGAATTGGGAAAAGAATCACTCCAATTCGAAAGCATTTACGAATCAGTTTCTAATCATTTTCTAATCAGGTTCTAAGTCATGTCAGTTTCTAATGTGAACGGCATAATTCAACAATCACAAAAAATTTTCTTCAACAGCCAAGCTGCCACATTTAATGACAGCTGTTGAAAAACATCTTGGAAGTTTTGAAAAATGCTGTTCACACTGAAAACTGAGCCGGAAAACAGTGCATTTCTAACATTCCATCAATCAGTCTCAGTCAACTAGTTGAAGTTCCAGAATCCTTGCCCGACATACAAATCAAAGATTCTTAAATTTAAATAATTTTCACCTACAATCTAATTCACAGAACACACACACACACAGAAAAAAACCAAACCTTTATCTCCATTTCTTCCATCAATTGCAAATGCATAAAAGCAAAACAAACTCTAACGTGAAAGCTCCAACACAAAAAAAGAAGCAACAAGCAGAGCAACAACAACCATCACCGAACACCAAAAAAAAATCAATGCACTCATCTTCTTGTGGCCAAATTTCCATTAACCAGCACACCGGGACGGGTGGCTTTCCCGCCTGCTGGGGGGGCAGAACAAGAGGCAGAGAGAAAATCGACCTCAAAACGATGGGCACGTTTTGACCATTTCGGTTAGCTTTTACGCCTCTCCGCCGCAGGTTAACGTGAAGACGCGCCTCGCAGGGACGTGCGGGAAAGTGGAACTGATTTCATGCTTCTCTGTTTTTTCGTTTTTTTTTTGCTTTTTGGGATGGAAGTGGGAGTTTGTTGCGATGAAGAAGCAACATTTTGGAATGAAACATCGAGCCCGCGTGCCCAGCGCGGAGAAGATGGAGTGCGCATCAAATTTAAGATCAACCTGGAAATTGTTTGCTTCATGCTTTCGGAGGGGAATGGTGCCGGAAGATCTGGTGGATGAAATGTTCTCAGGCACGCCTTGCAGGTGCGTTGATGGTGAGAGGGGGGGGGGGGGGGGGTATTGATGAACGTTTGAAGAGGGTTTTTTGTTGTGTTTTCGCAAGAATCTAGATTTGGGCTTGTCCGGTGAGAAGCAATGGTAGTAAATTGTTGTTGAATTTTAAATCACACGAAGAGAAGATGTTGTAAACACAGATTGATCGTTGCATGCCAGAATTGAATTAATTCAAACATCAATGTTTGCTAATTGTTTTGGATCTCTTTAAGTTGCTTTAAAAAGCAGAAATATTTTTTGAAATATTTTGTTTATAATTTTCCTATAGGAAATGATGGTTCAGGCTAAAAATTGAAAAACATCATACCCATATCCTGTACGAAATAATCTAATAGAATATGTAGAAAAAAAGACCAATTAAACACCCGAAATATCCCGACCACTACTCACCATCGGTCGCAACGTGCTCGGGTTCCGGTAGTACTCGCTACCGGCAATGCTTTGCAGGTATTTCTTATTAGTTCCATAGATTGGCTCCATTTTCACTGGGTCGTTGATATTTTCTTACTTTAAAATAAACACCCAAAAAAACACACACACGCACAAAAAAGACACTAATCCACCGAAAACGTACACTCACACACTAAGTTATTCACTTTCACTAGTACACTCGACTACCTGGGTCGCACTACACCTGCGCGAGGGAAGATGATGTAGCCTTTGCATGCTTTTTCTTCAGCATCATCATCACCATCAGCAGCTCGTACGGACGATGCTCCATTGCATTAAGTATGACACACTTTCCTTCGCGCCATACATCACACTCTCCTCCGCAACTGCACTGCTAAAGATATTCCAGTTTTTCCTCTTGTTTTTTTGTTGTTGTTTCGTTTGCTGCCACCAGCCGTGTTTCCCTTTCGAAGCTAATCCATCGTTAGATAATGAACGGCACAGTCATCTAGGCTAGGCACTGTTCGCTTTTCAGCTGAGTTTTCTCTCTCTCTCGCCCGGTGAATCTGCAAAATAAACGCACGTCCCAGATGAATAAAATAATTAAAATTTGGTTCACTTTCGATAAGGGCAACAGAAAAAAATATATACGGCACAGCTCACAACACTAAAAACGTATCATTAAACGGCAGCAACCGCCGGGGCAACGGATCGAAAGGAAATCCTCTGTGCAACGTTTTTCCGTCAATTAGATACGCCTCGGGTGCGATGAAGCTGCCCGAAGGCTGATGTGTGTGTGTGGGGCTCAAAAGGTTTTGTTTTTCCACTGTTTAATACAAAGTTTACAGTGACTCAGAGTAGCCATCTTGACGGTACCATGAAATAATGCGGAAAGCTGCTGCAAGTAACACCTTTTCAGCGTAATGGTATGGTAGGTTTTCCTTTCGATTTTCCGGGTAACTTACCCGCCTGCGACGGGGAGAAACCGATCAAAAACCACCGGCATCGAATCCGCATCGAAAACACACCTACGTACCAGTGCCACCTTAACGTGTGTGTGTGTGCTACTTAACACCATCTGAACACACCCTTTTCCCACAGTTCCCATGTGAAAGAAAAAGTTTCATCTGCATGATTACACTCGATATTCGTCGATATGTGTGTGTGTGCGTGGCCAGGGTTCAAAAAGCTGATCGAAGTACCTGGGACCCCTCGGACACTGAAAGTTGTTTGCAGAGCAAGCTGCTTACCCCTTGCCGCAAGGTGGAGGGGACACACTGCTCAATGGCACTCTAATTGCCCGCTTGATTTCGAAGTGTGACGTTCGTTGGCCAAAACTACTACCCAGCCTCATGATGCTCGTGCTCTCGATTCCTTCCGATCTTTCTCTCACACACACACTGACCGCACTACTGGCCTGGACGTTCTTGCTTTGCGTGATGCTTCAGTGGTAGGACGTCCTTTCCGTTCCTTGATCCTAGCCGATTGCCGTCGTGGTAATATTCACACTTTTGTACCGGTCTGGCAGGGGAAGAACACAACACACACACACACAAAACTTGTCACCATCGACCACTTTGCTGATCGGGTCACGGCGTCATGCTGTTCGTGCCGATACTGTCCCAAATTTACTGGCTACAGGTCGGCCGAACTTTTGCATTTTTACCGCAACTGGCCGGTTTTCTCGTTCGTTGGTTGGCCCCTGACGTGTGAGAACGGTTTGCAAAAGTTCAAGTGTCAACTTGTTGTTTGCCTTTTTTTTTGCTGCTTCTTTGCTGCCCAACAATAGCGCCACATTTTGCACTTTCATCGTTCAATCGATGGGGAACTTTTTTCTTTGTTTTTTGATTATTTTTTTCTTTTTTACTATTGCGTAGAGTGGGATGGATTTTAATGACCAAAAAGGAAGAAAGGAGCGTTGGCTTCGTGTTGTCGGTGGGCATTTTAAATACTTAAATATTTTACTTCCCAGAAAATAGACGCGGATTATTCATTCAGTAATGATTAATGATTCCCTTTTTACCGGTTTGCGTCATATTATCATTTCAGTGTATGCCGGACAAAAATCTGTAATGTGGATTCAGTTAAATAAATGTGCTCATTTTCCTTTTTTTATTGCTTTTCAACAGAATAGTCACCAATCAAACGTGTTCATGTTCAACTCCAGACCTACTGTAGGTTTTTTCTTCCAGACGTAACCAAATCAATCCCACCGCAAAAGCTTCATTAGCCTCTCGGTCCATCTATAAAGCAATAAGACAGACGGCACGAAAAATCAACACTATTCTAAATCAACACAACGACTGCAAAGCTGTTGATCTTGTTTACCACGAGCCCCGGTATGGCGCACTACGGAAAGCAGGTTACCGGAACAATGAGATACAGTCCGAAGTCTCCGAAGGCTCCCTCTGCCCCTTGCATTGCACGATTGCGCCACCAAGGAAAAGTGACACATTTTCCGCGACACAATGTCCACAGCGGCCCACCGCCGGACTGACCAGACTGGCCACTGGTGCCCTCCATCGAAAGTCGCTCACAAGGGGCAGCGCAGTACCTGGGAAATGACACCAACCAGTTTACCCAGCGCGCGTTCCATCCGTCGATTGCAGTTTCATTTACTTCCTACTTTTACTCTAATTAAAAAATAGCGAAGCCCGAGGCATGGCGTTGAGATGGCGGTTTATTTTTTTTTTTTTGCGGTGGACCAACGTCACCAACGGTGGGCCGGCCCGGTTGCTAGACGTGTTTGTTTGTCGCTTCGCCTCCTTTGCCCGTGTTTTGCTGACGCGTGTAATGACGACGCAGTAGAGTGCGCGAGATTCGCATGATGTCTATGTGCGCATTGCAAAACCTCCATCACGCACTCACAAACACATTGTAAAACGATCAGTCGGCGGGTAGATTGTTTTCCACCCAAGCCGCCACTGCCAAGCACAATGGGATGTTAAACTGTGCCATTTTCTCTTCGAATGATTAATTTTATCCACAATCAATAAAGAAAAAAGCGACGCAATTCTCACGCAACGGTTGGCACGGTTTGAGCTCCGGCAGCTTTCCTCTCTTGCGGTCGGTTGTTTAATTCAATATCTTCCCAAATTAATTACGATAAGTTTAATGACATTCGCGTCATTTCTCACGGTAATTAACCAAACGCCAAAAAATCGACTCACAATGGTAACCAATTAAACAGAGAGCTGTAAAACAGTTGTAGAAAAAAAGGCGAAACAATCACATACAATACAACCATACTGTACCAATTTCGGGAAAAGTGATGTCGTCTGATAGGGAAAACTTTTCATTTCTGTCAACCGGGAGTTTTATGTATTGAATTAGAAAATTTAGATTGTAAGTCGGTGTTAGTGAAACACTCTTCAAGCTGGTTGCATTACAAATAGACATAGGCAAAGGCCTAATAGATAGTTGTGCTCCACCATGCTGAATTTTGACAATTATACTACATTCAATGAAACTCAATTGTCAAAATACATTTACAATCAATTATAAACCAAAGAAAACCTTTTCAAATATGCAAAAAGCAGCATTTGTTTACATTTTTTTAGGTTTGACATTTAGTTTCATAGTTTCAGAAACCAAATTGCAAGCACCATCTCACAAAAATTGTTGAAATCGTAATAGTCTCCAATATTGAAATTATTTTAATTATTTTTTAGTATAATACATGAATGAATGTTTATTTAATTAAAACAAATGCATCTCAAAAATAGAATTCTGTACTCCGAACATAAACTTAGTACCAATCACACAACCTCATCATAATTAAAACTAACTTCTATGGCGAACCTGCCCATATAAGGTCAAAGTTCATTCAAAGGATGGTTCAAATCATGCCTGTATGTCTTTTACTTGATTTGGTTCAAACTTTCAACACATTTCATATCTCCAACTATTGGAGCCAATTTTCATTTGCGGCTCGTTTTAATTATCATCAACCTCAAAACATGCATATCGAAAAGGGAATGAGTTTCCTTGGCAATTTTCATTTCCATTTCCAAAGACCCTTTCCTGCCATTAGCCTCCTCCACAGCCTGCGCCTTATTGTTGTGTACCCATACCAAATGGTCAAACCGAACGCCCCGTTGATTGTTTGCCCCTGATAGCATCAAGTTACCTTTTGCCGAAAAAGGTAAAAGCCACCACCAACAGCCAGTAAGCAGTAATTGATAGCAAATATAAACAAACCCACACCTTCTTAGGCAGCTGGCCAGCTTTGGGGCAGGGTAGGTAGGAGCCGCCAATGGAGGCAGCATCAAATTTAAATCATCAATTAAGGGGTGCGAGACTGGGCCGAGGCCCACTTCACCGTGCGCTATAATTCACACATCACACAGTGACTATCATCTTTAGCTCCCCTGTGGTGGAATAATTACCCTGCCGCTTTCACCCGGGGCGGCAGCCGGGCAAACATGAACTTTCAAAGAAAGCCCACGCAAACTCCTTAGTGGGAACTGGTGCAGGTACGGCACCACCGCAAGCCGTTGCTTACGCACGTCCGTACTGTTTGGGTGATTCAAAGAGCATAAACTTCAACGCCGAAGCTTTGGTTCTAAAACCTCCCCTCCCCCCTTGATCGGCTTCGGACACCGGCATCGATAGTGATGATTGAAATTCTTGACATAACGAGTTGCAAAACCACAGTCGGAAATTAAATCTGCACTTATCGTGCCGAGACGAGGGTTTTGCGTTTTAATGACTGCCGACGCACTGACGGCAGGCTGACCTCAATGAGATGTAGATGTGTGGATCGAGCTTAAAAGTGCAAAACCCCGTACCGTTGCGGTGACGGTAAGAAGTGATTAATATCTACCCCGAGTACTTAGTGCATCTTTTAATGGTGATGTCATGCTGGAAGGACCGGCCAGTGGCTTCACATGCGACTAGCTCTTTGTTTGTCGTATGCACAGCATGATGATGTCTAGTTTATGCAGTGCTACAAATGCAGTTAACTAGTTCCATCCCATCAATCATCGGGCGTGCATGATGAGACCGGCACGATGACCTGTCCGGGGCTTGTGTTGAAGGCGGACGTTGGTCGACGACGACGGCAACAAGCTGTCCGACAGGGCCACACTGAAGCTGTATTTTCAGTTCGTGCCTTCGTGAGCTAAATGTATGCAGAGTATTGGAAAGATTCTTACCCCTTTTGCCATGGCATGGTTAACAATATTACCTAACCATTCCTAGCAATAAGAGCAATATTCTGAAAGCAACCGGGCGGGCTATAATAATTGGACTTTAATGTACATTCCACTCGGTATGTACGTTCACAATTTGCAAGCGCTTTGCATGCACAGTTGAAGAGCAATAACAGATTTTCCTACTAGTTTGTTCAACATTTGAAAATATTTATATTTTGGTACACTTGGGCGCAAATGTGTGTGTCTTAGATCCTCACAGACACACGACATGAAGTCTACAGCTAGCAGCAACCGGTAAATTGCACACACTACACCAACCTGCCCCATCTAGCACAGGGCTTTTGAAAAGCAAAACTTGCTTTTAAAGAGTGAAATTACACACATTCCATTCTCTCAGCCCAAGCGAGTTGGCCGCTACCAAACCTTCTAAAATGTACATTCTCCATTTCATTATCCCGAGCCCGGTTCCGAGCAGCCGGTCTTTGGCTAGTGAAAGTACCAAAAATGCCACCAATGCCAGGCGCGTGTGGGAGATGAGCTTGGCGCGATTCTACAAAAACAGGATTGTCGGCACAATCCCGCAGATAGCAGACGCCGGAACACAGCGACCAGGTTTGTTCAGAACCGGCAATCTCCGACTGCTGTGCCGGTCTTGATTTAGTTCACCGGTCCAGAGAAACCGGTTCGCTTGGATTTACGTTTCATAGACGTCGGCGTTGGGTGGCGATAGACCACTCAACCGACCAACTTGGTTCATCGTTTTGATGTTTTGACCAATCAGACACAGCTAGAAGAAAATGAAAACATCATCTAAGTAAATCCCATACCCTTTTTTTTTAAAGATATTTCATTAAGAGTTTTAGCAAAAACTTTACAACACATTTCCCAGCTACACTCACTGCTAGAAGCTCATTAAATGAAATAATACAAACACGTTTTCCAATATCCGGAGCCTTTTGGCTCTCGCGCGCGCGAATAACAATACACTTCAGCCCACCATCCATCAATCCATAAACACTCACCTTATTGAGCATTCGAGGCAACGGTGGGGTTATTCCTTATTCGTTTACTACTACCCCCTTTTTCATTGCTGCTAGCCCTTATTCCCGTTTTTCCCCAGTTAAAGCGTTTGTTTGCTAGACTTAGCGGCCTTCGTTCATTTTCCACGGCCCGGGAATTGGAGCAGCGCAAAACAAACAAGTAGCAAACGTGCAAGAAAGAATTGAGTAAAAAAACACACACACACAACAACAACAACACAAGGTACCGTGCAATGTGTATGGGAAAATGGATCGTCTCGAGACTTTACAACCAAGTCAGTGGAAAGATTACAGTGCGAGCAAAAAAAAAAATAAGAAGAAGTAGGAAACAAATCATTCCCTTAGCTGGCTTGTACTGCCGTACCCGATGGGATGGAAAATTATGTCTTGCTCCAATTTTATTCTGGAAGACGCGGGACGCCACAATAGATCGCAAAAAGGGTATTAGAAAGCTGTTCGACAAAAGCGGCTTCGTTAAACAGATCAGAACTCTAAAAATGTTTAATGGCGGTAGAGCACAGCATTGCATCTCTCAAGAACAACTTTAACAGTAATTGGCATTCTGCTAGCCATGCTGGTCATGACGGCGTTTGCTACACAGCCCAGAAATCAAGCTCTCTGTACAGACCAAATTGTGACCTTTTTTAGGATGGATAAGACACACACGAGAACGAGACCTAACACATTCCGGCAGCCACCGCGTTCATACGGGATGGCTCGTCCCTTGTAAAAGACCAAACAAAATCCACAACCAAGACTAAGTGCGGCAGTGCAAGAGTGACAAACAGGAAAATAACAGCATAAATAACAAAGCAACATATAGCGTTCGCGTACCGGGGCGAAACATAAAATGTTGTCCACTAGCCACCGTACACATCGTCAGTGTCAGGGACTTGCAGAGACTTGTTCTACAAAGGGTTTGAAATGGGTCAAAAATTTGATTGTTTTCCTCCCATTTTTTCCTGCAAATGTGGCACGAGGCATACAGTTCACACTCTTCATACGTTTGCTATGTAGTTCTTAATGTGTGATTGGTCCAAAAGCACAGACGCATCACTCTTTTCGTATCACACACACAATTTAAGAATTGTATTCCTTTTTTAACCTTCCATAGGTTCCTGCTCGAGAGAATGCTTGGCAGCACTTGATCTCCAACTTGACAGCAACCTCTGTTGCATGTTTCGGCATAGAAGATTTCATCAAGTGCTAAGTAACGTTTTGGGCTGTTGTTGTTTGAAAATGTTCGGCTGGCGGTACCGAAACCAACACAAACAGCTAAACAGAGAGGAAAAGAGAGTAAACATCCGAAACAGGTCGTCGACGGAACAATACGCCCCGGAAACTGGTCCTTTGCTTGCCCATACATTAGTGAAGGCGGGATAAGTTGGCAGCAACCCTCACACATTTTTGCTTTTCATTTCGTCACACAAAGAATTCTATTCTTGGTATTTCTGTATGTGTGTGTGTCTCGTTTTCCAAAAGTTGTACCTCACAAGTCGACACATTAATTTGAACTCGTTTCCAGCAAACAAAAAAAGAAAGACTACACTCAAAATATGTGCCAACAACAAACCCAAAAAAAAACACGCAAAACATAAGCAACACACAAACACACAAAACAGACACAGCGTGAGTGCTCACATTTTTGACTGGAATCTGGTTGCATGATTGATGGGGTGAAGCCACACCGCCACGGCGCTGAATATTGTCCTGCCTGATCGCTTTCATCTTTCATCACGAATCGTTCTAATGTTTCCCAGCAGCAGCAGCAGCAGCATCATCACTGATTTGTTTTGGAATGCCGCAGTATGACTCGGCAGCACGTATTCGGGCACGATTCTGGGGAGCCCGTTTTCCCGGGAAAGTGAAGCCTTCATCATGTACGATTGTAACGCGCATTGTAATATAGCGATGATGGCAGCAGCGACCACACGTGTCTCAGCACGCTGCTTTGTTCTAGAAGTGTTAACTCCCGCTGCCACCGAAGAAAACACGTGCAAACACCGAAATGTGAAGAACTTCAAAAAAAAGCACCCATCAGTTACTGAAGAGTGGATATGCAAGACTTCGCAGAAAAGGGTGGCAAATCGTTCCGTTTCGTTTCAAGAAAAAAGGCAACCCTTGTGCCGGTTTCGATGAAAATCAAAAGAGTTGGTAAATTCACCACAACACCAATCTAACGTCTCTATCGCTCAATTTCAAGCTCGGGGAAAACGACTCGTGCGAACGTGTGTGTGTGTGAGAGAGCAGACTTCTTGCTAAAACCGTGATTCTTCTCGGCATACGGAACGATGCTCAACCAGCCCCAGGTTCGCTGTAACGAATCGTAATGGAACTTCCGAAATACGCTCTATTCCCTACACACGGCTGCAATTCCTTTGATATTTAAATTAACCTTTCCGCAAAAGATTTCGTTTCTTTTGCCAGGTACCGGGATGCGAGGAGGGCGAGGATGGATCCCTTATGGTCCTCCCAAACACTTCCCAAGCGGCGCAAAAGACGGTTCTGCTTGCTGCTCTCTCAGCAAACCTCAGAGGCCGTGGCGTAACTGATATTACTTCAAGTGCTACTGCTGCCTTGCCGCTGTTCGCCGTCACGGTGAAGTTTCACCTCCTCTCCAAACGAAGAAGCGGGAAGAAGCTTTTGGGAATTATTTCGGATCCCTCCGGTTGGCACAACAACAAGTTGAGAAAATGTTCTCGCGTGGCTCTAGGGTAGCCCTTTTTTGTCGCTTTTGCCTTCCTCATCCTCCAAAAGCGACTCAACAATCGAGCCATCCACGATGGGCCACACTGCACGAACATTCTTCCATCGCAATATTAGCGCACTTTGCATCTTCCATCCAGCCTCAAGCCTACACACACACACACACACACACACACCCAGACAGAGTGGCGCACCGTGTCAATCATCCTCGAATTCCCTCGCATCCCTTCCATCATTATGAGCTGTTTTGGGGCGCCAGGGCCAGCAAGGCAGCAGCCGGTAATATTCGCATTTTGCAACTTTTCATTTCGAAAACCGCTTCTGATTCCCGGCTGCCCAGGCCCTCCCAGGGCAAGTGGCTGCCTGCTTTCGTCCATTTTCCAGCTCGCCATTTTTTTTTGCTGCTGATTTTTTCTTCAAGCTTTTCACGCTCTGCAACATTGCGCGCCATCTGCACGCCGTCCGTGTTGTTGGTGTCTCGTGCGGCAGATGATCTTTTCTTTGGTCGTGGCTTGACTCCGGCTCGGTTGACAGTTGGGCCTGCCAGATGGGCTTTGCTTTGGTCCCATCACGTCACTCACACACACACACACACACACACACACACACTGAGCTTCTAACGCACCCCGTTAATGCAATATTCAAGTGATTTCCGTCGTTATTTCTTCGCTTCGCCTCCAGTTCTCCGCACGAGTTCTTCTCTCGCGAGCTTTTCCGTTTATTGCTACTTTTGTGCTTTCAGACTTTACACACTCACACACACACACACACACACACACACACACACACACACACACACACACACACTGTTGAAGGGTGTTATTCCCAGGAGAAGGAGGGAATACGTATCTCTCTCTATCTGTGTTTGTTTGTATTTTGTATTCTAATTCTTTTCGACTTCCCACTTTACCTTCATTTATGCCCGGTTCGGCTTCACTTCGCAAAGCAACTCCCTACCCAACTTACTGGTGTACTCTCCAGTAATGATGGCACTTCCCACTTCCTGCCCCTTTTCACGTCCCCTTTTTACCCCTTTTACCACCCTCCCTCAGACGGCAGAAGGGGGGTATGCAAAAGTGGATAACATTCTCACATGGGTTTCGGGAAAGGAAAATGGAGAACGAACGGTGTGACGCACGCTTTTCGGGGTGGAAAAATTCAAGCGCTTCAGCATTCGTTTCAGGGTTAATGTGCAAATGTGGCGCGGCCTCTTCTGGTGGCCCTGTTTTCTTTTCCTTCCTTTTCTTGTGGAGCATACACACAGACACACACTTACGTTTAGAGCCATACACATGCACACACAAATATAAATAAGCTCCCAATTACACAAGAAGTGTTTCTTCCCTTACTCTCTTTCTCTCTGTTTCTTCACTTCAATTTCCCAGCTGCTTTGAACCGAACCGAACCGTAAATGGATGTCACTTGGCACACTTGGTTCGAAGGGAAGACGAGCTTAGCAATACATTTCCCATTGCCTTCTCACGACCTACACTACACACTGGAATGATTGCAAAGTTTCGGGGTTCAAATGCTAATACACATGTGTGTGTGTGTGAACGGGAAACTTTTGCAGCCGGGAATGTAGATTTCCCGCACGAAGCTTCAAAAAAACGCCAACTGCTAATTTTGCTGGAATGCGCACTGTGCCTCCGAACGTGAACTTTACCGATTATCACGAGGAATATTTTCCCGAGACATGAGCGACTCGAAACTTTCCACAAACTGAACTCTCCGACGCCGTGTGCAATCTGCAAGCTTCGAATGCATTTCATTCAGCAATCGTTTGAGCCACACAGCCACACACTCGCACACTTTCTTCCGCGTGCTTGCACTCCGGCGCTGTGGAATGTTTCTTCACCCAGATGCACTTTCACAACCTTTCTCACCTTTGCCGCACCGTTTCGGTCGCATTTCTTGGGCATGAGGGGCAAGATCCCAAACAATTCCTACACACGCAATGATGGGATCAGTTCTGACAGGCCAACTACAACAACAGCAACCACAAGCAACGGAGAAAAAAAGCCACAAACACAACGGTTCGGTTGCGGTTCAACTGCTTCAAGATTATTCTGTCGCGCTGTGTACTGTGTGTGCAATCTGAAAACAACCCTTCGCCTCACAAAGGGCCGCTATACCGCTGCGCCCACAACGATAAAGACAACGACCGCACTAAAGAAGCACACACACACACACACACACACATGCACAATGAAGGAACACAGTAAGAATCGACAAGATCGACGAACCGAATGCACCGTTAGGCCGCCCGGACGTAAAGACGGGGGCAAGTACACGCTTCCAGCACTACCTACCAAAGACGACACCGGTACACAACGGACTGCCAGCGGACGGTGCACGATCGTGGCGGAAAAGCGATCTTCCAAGTTCAAGATCGTCTTCTTGCAAGCTCTCTCTCTCTCTCTTTCTCCTTCTCTCCCTTCTATTACTCTCAAAAACGATGTATGCTCTCCGTTCTCTCGCATCATCTTTTGCTTTCATCTGCTCTTCGTCGAGCGATTCCGCTTTGGTGCTGCTTTCGCCTGGAGCTTTGATTCGTTCGAGCCATCGAGCGTTGTCGTCTTCGAGCCACAACCCTTCCCTACAACGGGGTTGCCAACCCCTTTACAATCCTCCCCTCTGCAAGGGAGGCTACACCCCGCACGGCACCACATCCGCGCATAACTAACTGTGTCGATCGTGACCGCAGCCACGGTCTGTGTGCGTGTTTTCTTCTATTTTCCCTGTGTCTGTGTCGCTCTTGCTGTATGTGTTTCGATTGGTAAGTCTTGGCTTGGATGGCTCCGGAGAGGCCGCGGCCGCTAGAATCTCATTTCCTGCCTTCAGGTTTATGAGGGCTTTCGTGCGGTTTCGGGACCCGTGCGTTTGAGTGAGCGCGCGCGCCCGGGCCCATGAGAATTGGGTGACTCCAAGAGTGAGGCGCGCTTCATTTTTTTTTATTGTTTTACTTTTTTGCGCAATGGCTCGCGCAATTGTTACGGTGGAAGGAAGCAGTAGTTCCATTGAAATGGGTTGGCCCTTTAAGCTTCAGCGTACAAATAAATCGTCAGAAGATTCATCACATCTTATTGGGCATGTACCAGCGATGTTGGAGATAAATTCTTCATGTATTGGAGATGTATTAAGACATTCAAATACTCTCTTCAACAAATTATTTGGTTTATTTCTTTAAATAACGACCTCAACGCATTGATGCTTACCCTATTGCTACAGCATCTACAGATGTCGTATTGAAGAATACGTTGTAGATTGACTGTTCAATACATATTGAGTATTGTACCTCCTGTCAGTAGATTATTTATAGAGCCAAAGCCCAACCTACTTCTATTCAGCTTTCCTTCATTCCGCCTACCAACACACGTAGCAATCGGGCATAGAGTTCTGTCCGTTCGTTGACTCGCCTTCTGCGGCAGTTCGCTTGCCATAGCCATAGCAAAACAGGCACGACCATTCCCAGATATCGGTCCGATCTACGCGCGAGCGAAAGAAATAAAGCAACAGGGACAGAGAAGGCGAATAATCGATCCGGGCATGAAATCGTGTTCTGGCGATTTTCTTCCCCTGCACACCGACGTTAGAACCTTGCTATAGAGCGCGACTAGTTTTGATTCAGAAGGAAGATGCGAAGATCTTCGCATCTTCGTACGTACATCCGTACAAGCAACGGCGACAGTCGGCTGCAGCGCACATTTCACACACCACCAACCATCAAACAAGCTGAACGTCAACACGTGCCAGTAAGAATTCTTTCTGCGCCAATTAAATCATGGGCCGAGCCTAGCATAAAATACCAGCACCAGCAGAGAGCAAGAGAAAACGAAAAGATCAACGCCTGTCCGAGAGGTTGTTGGCAGTGATGATCTTGAACTTGAGAACATCCGAACATCCAGCGCGCAACGCAGCTGTTGTTTGGGCAGACAACAAAACAGTGCTGCATCTTCACAGATCCGGATCCTATTTACACAACAAACAACGCACCATCCAACAGCTCGCTGTTAACTAATCAGATGCTCGATTATTACACAAGTATCGTAGCTCGCACTGCAACGGTGCTCCGATGCTCGGCCAATGATGGGACCTCCGTTGCGAAACATGTGTTAACGAAGGGGGGCTGTATAATGATGATAAGAGCGTAAATCTTCCTGGGAACGTAACTGATACTCAACACTGGACCGCGACGTTGCTGCCACTGCAGCTTCGTTCTTCCACGTCGATGGGCAAAACCTCATTATACCACTTACCCGGTCAACGAAGCCTGGCCGAAAGATTCTACCAAGAGGTTAGTCCACTCTCGGTAGCCCCGTAGCGGTAATTAGAGGCCAGTGCTTAACGGAAACGGTGGCAGCGAGGGATTATGGTAAAACGGTGGCGAGCGCTGGAGTCCAAACTCTTTTCGTGTGCTCGCGAAACAATTAGCATTAATCTTCGATTTGATATTCCTTTTCCGTATGGCGAACCCAGGAGTGTTTGTGTGTGTGCTTCCGCATTGCTGCGAACCATGTTCAGCAAAGGCGGCAGTGGAGGGGGCTGGGAAATTTGCTAGGACCAGTGCCTTGAACTCTGATTCCGTCGGCTTGATTCTGATTGTAAAGGTGTAAGCGGGTTTTAACCCGTCTTTATTTAAGGTCACAATTGGATCACACTGAAAGCGAAGAGGATCCGTTGAGTTTTTGCTGCTTAATGTTACCTTTAAGCTATCCCAAAGACACCTACAATGTCTCAATGTTTGTCTCTAAAGCATTGTAAACGTTGCGTAAAAGTCACTTATTGTTGTCTCTAAAACAATGATTCTTTGTCAAGTTCTTTGGTATAATATCACTGAATCGTTAACAAAATAATCTAAAATACAATATCTAAAGATGATTTCGTATTTCTTGAACCTATGCCGTTAATCTTTAAAAAATGGGATTGTAAAGAAGAAAACATATTAAAAAATGCATAAATAACAAGATTGTAGATGTTTCAATCGACAAACCAGTGCCTTATCGATTGGATATGTATGAATTCCAGCTAAACTAATTTCTGCCTATATGTTTTATTTCAACGTCATCCAATTTTTCGTTTAATGATAAACTACATTCATTATTTCATTTATTATAAGATGATTTTCATCCTTTCAGGGATTCCAAATGCTGTCCGAATTCATATCGTTGTGTACTTGAATCTTAACATTTTATTCTTTCCTGTATGCTGGTTCTATTAAGACTCTAAGTAACCAACTTTGATTCTATGTTCTATGATATTCTGGACAAAATGTTTTGGTTGGTTTCTGGAATATTTTTGTTTTATTATTGGTCAATAATAGCTGATTAATTATCAGAATTATAATGTCAATCTGGAAAGTCCCAATGCCCGTCTGAGCTAACTTAGACTTCAGTTCATAGATGATTTGAAGAGCAATGTGAACTGATTAAAATACCGGAAGTTCTGAAATCAGAAAATAACAAGTACTCAGATTTAATTCAATACTTTCGTAATGTATCTTTTAAAATGGATAAGGTATCAGTGCAACTAGCTAATTGATTTTGCAATTATTTTAACCAGAGACAGAGACAATTGCTTCTCAGACAAAAATGAAGCGATTGAGATAAAAACTGATGCCACCGCTTCGTGGTAATAGTCGACTACAAGCTCAATCCGAGTGACTTTGAACAAACACGAATAAAAATGCAAACGTTATGGACATTGCTAGAACAATTGTACTACAATAACCCATCTGCAAACACTGGTTTCCGCTCGACACTCTTCATACTTTGTGTTTGCTTTTGACAGAAATGAAATTAGCTCCCACAAGAATGGAAAATACAATAATAAGCTTGTACCCTAACGTAACCACCAACCGTAATGATGATGACGCCACCAAATCTCATTTGACTGGGCATCAATTTTTCATCCTCACCTTTGGCTTGTGTTTGTAATGCTTCAGAAACGCTCCCATTCATGATGACAAATCAAAATGCATATTATAACTAGCGCCAGGGAGTGAAAGTATGAATGAAACAGAAGAACAAAAAAAATGGTCTCGAAAAAACAGCTTAAAACAATCGCCTTCAACCACACTCTCCCTTGGTGGAAATGTGAAAAGTTCTATTGCAACTATTATCACACACAATGCAAACAGCACCGTTGATGCCCGCCGTGGAATGGTAAGAATGCTGTTTTTTGTTCCCTTCTGCCCAGCAATTATGACCACCGCGACAGATTTTTCCGACCTGTCTCTGTTAGTCGTGGCGCAGCTGCGGTTGAATGATGCATCAGGTAATGCAAAAAAATGGGAAAGCGAATCTATCCACCAGTACTAAAGCATCCGGAGCGCGTTTCAGAGGGCACGTACACCCATATAGTCCAGGTAAGAGCGGGGACGTAGTGCACTGTAAAAATGGCACAGGAAAAATTCACCATCCTTTCCCGAGTGCTGATGCACTGCCGTCCACCAGCATGGTGCCAGTTTTCTGGGAACTTACCTAGTCTCACACACACACACCTAAAGGCACACAGCTACATGCAGAGCGGAAACGGAACACATCACCGGCACAACCGGAGACAGGTTGACAATTTTGCAAATTTTATGAAGCCCGTAATCCGATCTAAAAAGAAATCATTCCGACATCTGCCCGTGCACTGTGGCGGTAGCCGATAGCGTACTCACCAAGGTCGGTTGGTCGGTCGGTCCGTGGCAATCCAATGACAGAGCTAGTAGCAGTAGTCGCTGGCATTTTTTTCTCTGCTCTCTGTAGTAACCGCGACGAGTGCTACAAACATGGATCGTCCGCTGTAAACTAGCGCGGAACCGCCGAGGAACCGAGGGTAGGCTGCGGTTGCCCATCAACCCCGCCCGGGGGTTTATCCGTTCTCCGCACGGATGGAGGCGAAATGGACACAGCGACGAAATGGAATTCTATAACATCGCCCGAAAGGATCGTCCATCGCCGCCGGGAGTCCTTTCGCGTTCGGGAGGGGTGTGTATGCCGGGGCAGAAATGGGTAAGGACAGCACACACACACACACACACACACACAAACGTGAATAATGTTGCAGTTTGCTCACTAATGGCCCATAGCTCCATTGAAGTAAGGCAATAAAAAAGGCGACCAACGGGTAAGCCATCATCATAAATACCGGAGAAGCTACGGGCTCGATGCCGGGCTGGCACACGGGCGCACTGGCTCCACTGGGCGAAGGTAGCCTTTTTTTGTGAGTGCAAACTCCGAAAGCCTTCTTACACCAGGTGAGGTCAAGTCCGCGTGTGCGTTTGCGTTACGGCAACGGTAAGGTAACCCCGGCTCACATGACAAGCCAGTGGCAGCATGCCTGACATCATTATCAACAACAACGGTCGGTTGGTCGGTCGGAACACGGATGCAGGACTCGACCGCAAGCAACGGGGGTGCCCATTAGCGTATGCCCCCCGTCCCTTTTCCACACTACCCCTTTCGCTCCACCCCATCATGTATGTTGGTCTGAGGTTGGTGCACATTAACCATTATTGTCGTTCGATAGTGCGAAACGCTTGTGGTGCATCGAGTTGCTGCCACTATCGGCAGCAAAATATTCACCGAAACGGCGCAGCACAATTGAACACCGACACCGGCCTCAACACGCGTTTTGCTGTGCCATATAACAAAAAAGAAGATGAAAATTGAAGTGTGTGTGTGTGTTGCTAGACTGGTGAAGGTATTTGGCACCGTGTCAGTGTTGCAATATGGAGGGAGGAAATGTGGAAAAGATAGCAAAACAGTTTGATAGTGCGTTCCAATGAGTGTCAACATGGCGGCAATAATGGCGACCGTGGTGAAAACGCACATCAGCAGCCCATTTATGGCTCAACAATGTTACTCTTTGTATGATAAAATTGTTGCTCGTAAGGTGCCATTGAAAATTGGTTGAGGTATGCCAAAAGGATAAAATGTTTTTGTTCCAATCTTTATACTTTAATATTTTCCAAACTTTAAAAGCATTAAAACTTAAACTTTTTGCTGAACAATAACGGCCCAATTCAATGTATTTTTGCAGATTGCAAATAAACGAAATAAATACCAGACTGATGGTGGCAACATCAGCGGGCCTGCCAATAAATAATCAGAATCTACGTAGGCGTGACGTACAGATAGATGAACGCACTTTTGAAGTCGTCCCAGAATTCATCTATCTCGGGTCAAAGGTCAGCAACGACAATAGCATGACAGTTGAGTTGCGCGCAAGGATGCTGGCTGTCAATCGGTCATTCTACTGCCTGAGAAATCAGTTTACCTCAGAGAACCTGTCGCGACGGACGAAACTGGGACTATATAGTACCTATATAGTACCGGTACTCACATACGCCTCTGAGACATGAACACTGTCCAAATCTGACGAAAACCTCTTAGCCGCGTTCGCGAAGATGATGCTCAGAAGGATACTTGGACCCGTATGTGTGTAGGGACTATCAAGGAGCCATTATAATGACGAGCTATACGAGATGTACGGCAACCTCGCCAGGCTCCGGTGTGCTGGCCATGCCATACGCATGGAAACGGACGACCCAACCCGTAAAGTATTTTTAGACCGTCCACAAGGACAGAGGAGGCGTGGTAGGCCCAAACTGAGGTGGCAAGATGGCGTGGAGGCGTCCGCCATTAAGGCCAGGATAATCTGTGGCAGGCCAAGACCACAAAGCAGTTGTAGCGCCGGATAAGACGAAGACGGAAGATCGATCAGTTTGCCGTAACTGTTTGAACTACGTTAATACTTTGTAACTTGTGAGATCCATGCCGGTTAGGTCAGACCGACGAATATGCCAAAAGTTGATATCAGCTATGTACAGCATTAAAAACTACTCAAGATTACTCACTTAAGTTAAACTAAAAAGAGATGCAGTAAGTGTTCGCTAACTAGATACTTTGTAACAGGATACTAACGCTAACTGAGATGGATTCTAGATAAAAATCGCCTAAACGTCAAACTTAGATCAATCAGAAACCCAACTACAATTCTACTGCAAATGCTGATGAAAACACTCCAATATCATCTTCTGTTCGTATTTGGATGCGTTTAACAGCTGAAAATGTATCCCAGTTTGCAAACATTTTCCGTTAACTGAAAATAAGCGAACCTCAGCTAGCGAACACTTTTTGTTTTTACTTTTATTAAGCTTCTAGCTGAAATACTTGACGAACATCGAGAAGAATGGCAACGTTTTAAAATATTTGATTTATTTACATGATGTACTTTGTGAGAACGATGGCGTGAGTATCATTATTGAGTTTAAACCTTGTTTGATAGCTAACTAAACTTTGTTTGTATGTTGGAAACTTCTATCTTCAAAATGTAAAAACAAATTAGTATTTTATGTCATCTATCATTATCGATACTAACAATGCAAAGTTATTTCGAGTTAGTAAAATATAAAAGAACGATAAATATCTTTATAAAATAGTCTTACATTAACCTTAGCGAGCGAACCTCTAAACATCAACACCCAATCTGGATAACAAACTATTGATTTATCATCTCATCTGCGACTGCATTTGTGCCATGTTTTGCCACCCGCGCATAGCTTTTCCGCCGTGCTTTAGCAGCAGCGATTTCAAGCGCTTTTCAAAAACTTGTACCACAACCACTCGGATACCAGCAAACGGCCATAAATCTCCTTTGCATCACGAGGAAACCCCAAGAATCCGCACGCTCTCTGCAACGCTACGGATTCGTGCGGCATTGTGCAAGTTTGCCATCACCGCACATACTTACACACACACACAAACATCTACGATGGATGAGGTTTCGTCGATCTCGGGACGGCCTCTGTCCCGGTGCTTGGTCCCGGTGACCACAGCGAGCGATCGCGTTTGTAGTGCACGTCCAATCGAAGCCTGTGCACACCGAGGAAGGAGCAGTGTGCCTTCTGCGGCGGAAAAGCCGAAGCGAAAATAAATAACATAATGAACAGGGAACAAATTATGAGTACCGTTGGAACTGCCTTCAGCATCGTGGTAGCCCGCGCGTCGCCCAACCGTTGCCATGGTGGAGTGTGCGGCTCAGCCGACGACCAAGCCGACGGCCATGGCTTCGCAGCGTTGCGGTTCGCTGCATTCACAACCGTCATCGAGATGTACGTGAACCGCACGGTTTTGTCGCGGTCGTTCTGCGTTTGCGTCGAGAATCGCGCGCCTTGGGTATCGTCTCGGTGACGGTGCCATTGCTCCTGTTGCACATGGGTGTATGGTGCAAAGCCATCCGGGAACTTGCACCTATCCACCACTGTACACTAGACACACACACCCTGCCGGCGAACCGTTTGCAATCAGTGTACGGGCGTAATGTTTCCTTCCCCATAGTGACATACACACACACTCTGTTTCTCTCTCTTTCTCCCGGCAGCGGATTGTACCCAGCCACTGGCACTGATTTGGGAGAACTTTATTATGCGGTAACTATCCACAACTAACGCGCGGTAGAAACATACAGCGAGCGCTCACCCGCGCACACACCCATCGACCGACGCAATTTTCCGCATGTGGTGAAAACTCCCGGTGGGATGGCAATGGTGGGCCGCGGCTGGAGACGACCGCGCCACGATATATCGGTTTCAGCACCACAAACTTACCCACACACCGGTGCTGGCGGGAAAAGTGCAACAGCGGAAATGACGCCAGCCCCCGAACACATACACACACACAGGCATACGGGAGCGGTGTGTGCAGGTGCAAATCGGTTGGATCAATTTCCCATTAACAGTGCGCGTTTTGGCGAATCGCTGTAATTTGTAGTAATTTTTAATAACTATCCGCCGCTGGACTAATGAATGGAATTATGAATCTGCATGAGGAGCTGTGTGTTTCCGCGTGATACTCGATAGTACGGGTAGCGTAAATTAGACTATATTTGGGTAATAAAAAGTGAATTATAAACGAAAATGAGGCTACAGGGCCAACCCTGGTTTGCCCGGCGCTGCGAAGCTATCGAAATAAAATCTAGTTACCACGTTATTTGCTATCAAACAATTTCGTTTCAAACCCTCACTGCCTTCTGGTGGTCTCATAGTAGCAAAGATAGATGTATCAGGTCCTCTGACAGTACAGTCAACATACATTTTCCAGATTCAACATTTCACGGGAAACGAAATCTAGTGTTACAATTTTGAAAAGGGTTAACGGGTTCGAATTTTATGTACCATGTAGCCAATCGTTTACCGTATTTGAAAAACAGCGTTTCAATGTTGTGCTGGCCTGAGAAACCGTGTCATTTGCCTAATAACGTAAATTGATAAAAAGTATAGGCATGAAAGAAATGAAACCAATAAATTGTGGACATTATCCTAAAATGTATGGATAATAATGAATAAATTGCCAGAGGAACCCAAAACATGACGCGAACCAATCCGTTTTTTTTATATGCCCGATCCATACTTCACAAGCCCCGAATAGAAATGACAGTGCCCAAATGACGGTGAACGACACCAGGAAAAGTATTAACGCCGACTGATAACGCTTTTACGATGCCGGATTGGCTAAGTAAACCCTGAATTTTTCGAACCAAGGTTTAAATTTTTCGACCAAGACTTTTACAACCAAGACTTTTGCGACCAAACATTTTTTGACCAAGACTTTTGCGACCAAGAATTTTGCGACCAAGAATTTTGTGACCAAGAGTCTTGTGACCAAGACTTTTGCGACCAAGACGTTTGCGACAAAGACTTTTGCGACTAAGACTTTTGTGGACAAGACTTTTGCGACCAAGAAGTTTGCGAACAAGACTTTTGCGACTAAGACTTTTTTAACCATGAATTTAGCGTCCAAGATTTTGCGACCAAGAATTTTGCGCCCAACAAATATTTTGAGTATTTACGGCGACCTTTACCGTTGTTACGATGCCGAATGGGCTAGGTAAAGTCTGTAAATCGTGATAAACTTGGTAGTTTTTTTGTCGCCATTCATATCTTATACTATAGAAACAGTTTTCTTAGTTGCTATAAATGTAAAAAAAATAACAGAAGTTAATTTTATCTTAATTCTTAAATTCATTATGAGAAATGCTAGAAAAATTAGAGCTTTAAGTTGTATTTAACATAGCTGTTGTTTATGTACAAACATTTCCATTAACTCCTTTATGGTTCTTTATCGTTTCAATTGTAGCTGAGATTTTTTTCGAATATTTTCTTTCCTGTCTTTTGTAAGAAATAGCTGACATTTTAAATCATTATGCCCTTAAGCTAGAAATTTATTTATGTGTGTCTTTATTTTCATTTCCTTGTTTAATTTAATAGTTTCTTTACACAATCGATAATGTGAATCCTTTATGAGAACATTAAACTTATATAAAGAATTTCCTCGTAACATCGAACTATCCAGCCACTTTCCCAAACTTGATCGAATTTGGGAACGACCGAAGCGATTGTAAAAAGACAAAAAAATGTCTTTTACTTGGATGTTTGTTTTTTTTTTAATATATTGCCATATTGTACCCATAACTGAGCAGGATTCTCATGAAATCAATTGAAGCAACCATTGTATCTAGGCAACTTCAACTATCGTTCCTCTTCGATCAAGATTGGGAAAGTGGCTGATCAATATGACAATAACAAACTACGGTAGTGGAGACTTAACAATCTCAAATATTAGCATTCTGATGAATTATTTATGTATTTATAAGATATATTTACTTTTTAGTCCATTTTATTTTTAAACAGGTGCCTTTCTTGTTTTTCTAGCGAGTTTAATCATCAGTTTCGTCAAGTGTGTGATGTTCACTAATTATAAGATTTGATAAGAATACCGTAGCATTGCCATACTTTCTTCTGTTCCCACACTCAAATGGTGATAAAAAGCTGAGAGTGTGTTTGAAACAAATGTTATCATATTGAACTCACATCCACGATTTATGTACTTCAACGTCATGGCATTGCAAACATCTTACACTGAAAACGAGAAAAAAACACACACACTCACACATGCAGTTGCTCTAAAGATGCCACTTTACAACCGTTTGCAACCCAAGTTCAACGCCACCGGCAGTGGGTGAAGAAATCGACCGACAATTTGCCGGAAGTAACTTGCGATAGATCACGTCCTCTCTTACGCGCGCGGTATCATGCCGCCACACCTCTACCAAACCCCGCCACCTCGGAGACGCTGATGGTACGTAAGTGATTAAGCTCTGGTATCGCGTCTCCGATTTCATCATCGCCGGGCGTTTGTTGCCACATCATGCCCACGGTGCCAGAACAACACCCATGTCCCGTGTGTAGCGCATAAGAACGCAAAGAATCAACCGAGTGTGCGATGGCTTCTCTACGGACTCCACGGAGCGCGCTGCACCACATGCGCCCACTTTCTTACGATGCGCTCACACTCCCCCACCTAACTGTGAACAATTCCGTCACAAAGGAATCGGTAAAACAAAAGCTCCCTCCACGAGCCCCAGCCGTGTGAGCTGGCGGGCGTGTCTGAGATGCAGGGTAGCTTTTCCAGTGTTGCTTTGTAGGAGGTGTGTGTCTGTGCGAGTGTGTGTGAAGTCCCTGCCCAAGTTAAGTCAAACCGAGCGGAGTGCATTCAGCGGAGTGTGTAACTGGAATGAGTCAGCTTTTAAGCAGACAGGAAGCAGAACCGCCCGCGAATATGTGTACTGGGCGCGACCGAGTTCGTGTGCGAGTGTGCGTTCTCACTTTCAAGAGTCTAGCCTCATTGACACCATCCTGGTCCTGGTTGGCGCTTGTGCAAGGATGATCAAGTGAGGATAGAGCCGTCTGGCACGGAAACTCTTATTCCGCTGACGCACGCAACCACGTCCCGTGTGGCTTCCGGTGGCCGCAGCATTGAACGCATTTTACGCCTCACCTGTTTACGCTTAGATGGAGCATATGCACGCTTTGCTCGCGATTGCTGTAATGATTAAACCAAACGATAAGCGTGATGTTGGTGACGATATGGTGAAGATACAGAAACACAATGAAGGATACAACTTTGCCAAGCTACTGGGAAATTGTAATATCCCTTAACACACACTCCGAGCTATTCTTTGCGTACATTTACAATGCGTTCTGGGAAGAATGACACGCTGCTGGATAGTGCAATATTGCAACACGACTTCAAACACGATTTCATGGTAAAAACAACGCTTCCTCAGAACCAGAATGCAAAATCCAAGACAAATATGCAACATGCTTCGACAAAAATGTCACTTGCTTGCTTGGAAAATTCCCAGTTTTCCCCAGTGACCGGCTTTGTGCATTCGGTCCGACAAACGGATGGTGTAAGCTTCTCGGGAATTTAATCTCACATGACGAACAACTATTTTTAGACAGGACAATGTCCCTAGAATACCACAGCCTGGTCGAAGCACCACAATGTAACCATTTCGAACCACACATTCACACAACAGTCAATCGTTTCGAAATGGAAAATGGTAACATTTTCAAATTCTTCCAACACTTACTAGGACGACACACGGAGGCTCGATAAGTTCCTCTCTACCAACGCTTGAGCGTTTAATAATTATACTCTCCTGCACTATCGCTTTTCATGCGGCGAGACAGCACGTTTCGCTGCATAATAGTGACCTCATTTCTTCAGCCAAAGTAATCATTCATCTTCCGTTATTTTTCCCCAGCCTGATGACGTCCAGAGTCGCCGCAGGTCCGCTTCAAAATAGCTATCGTTAGTAACCACCGTCATCGCCCTCCCTCAACCCCGATCGGCCGATGATGCGATGGATGGGATGCCGGTTACATTCGCGTTATCGTGAAAAATCATCTCAGTTTCATCCGAAAACTGTCGTCCCTTGGTTTGAAATTACCCTCGGTTCGCGCGTATACGCAAACCGTGAGCGCGCACCACCCGTTAGCGCAGGGCGTAATGTCCGAGCGTGACTTAATTTATTCCCATAACTCTTAGCAATATACCATTGTTGTGCACTGTTATCTGATGTAGAATGATTGCACACACACACACACACACACACAAACACCCACCGTTACCAGTTGTTCCCGGTTCTGAGGATGATGATCTGGGTGGCTTCCAGGGGATGAAAAAAAAACAACAACCCTCACCCAGCAAGATGGTAGCTTTTGGCAGATTACGGATGCTCCAATTCTCGTTGGCTGGAGCGGGCTGAATAAAAAAAAAAACTTGTTCCTCGCAAACACAATAAGATCGGGATTACGATTGCATGGCGCTCGTCTGTTTCGATGCTGCCCTTGATTTATGCTTCCTCTTGCGCTGCGTGTTTTACACCATTCGCAGAACCCTTCCCACCATGGAACGGTATCGTTTGTTTTGGCCACGCGTTCTAAAAGTAGGCATTGTGCTGTTGCAACATTCATCTGGTAGTGCATAGCAGTGTGGTATGACTTACTTGGCATTTTAAAATGTCACGTGTCAATAACGGAATTTAAACAGGTGAGAAATATTTTACGACCAGTGTGGCCTACATACAGGCGTTGGGATGCATTGGGAATGGGAATATAGTTATTTGCTATTTTATTCTTGGTATGTGATAGGTTATTTCAATAATATCTTATTCATATGAACCCACACGATTTTGATGTATTTTCAGTAACTTAGAGTAAATTAGAGTTCCTATTGTTTACAATTAACTATTTTTCAGTATTAAATGTTCACAACGCTCGCGAGTGGCTGTTCCTTACACGCACAAATGTCACAAACACATTGAATAATGCTGGTTACATTGGAAACTGACTCGTAAAACAGTGCAGTAATAAAAAATATCAATTTTATTTGCATGTATTTGCATTGTTTATTCGTGTTTCTACTGAAGATAAGATATATAAGTACTATCATAAATGTTAACAAAAAGTGCTTTGTTCCCAGAAGGTTAGAATGCTAATAATTTACAGTGAAATATATGCATTGTTGGATTATTTTTTTTAATGAATTTTTGATAGTGAAGTTGATTTCTCGATTTGTTATGGGTAACGTTATTTTACCGACTTGCTCATAGCTTTGCCCAACCTGCCAATTATTACGGAGAGGTTTGATGGAACAGTTGTGTAATATTTACCGTTTGCTTTTCGCAAAAAAAAAACAGACGGATAAGAAAACTGCTATGATCTAAATACAGGCTAACCTCTACTGTTACAGCGTACCATTTGTTTGCTACACACGTTAACCACCACAGGTATGCTACCAGCTTGCAGCAAAGCAAAGCACCACGTACTAGTCCGCGTACCCCCGAATTAGCTAATACTTGAGCACAATCAGTGGGAAAAAACTAAAATTTACGCATCAAATAGAGCAGTTTATGTGAAGTAGGTTTCTTTCAAGTTCTGTCGAAGCAAAACGGTATCGTCAGTCGGTCATGTGCAAACAAAGTATTGAATCTCAGCACCTGTTTCAGTTTAGTTAGAATCGTTTATTTTCTATTTTTAGAATGGAAGATTTTAAAACAGTTTCCAAAATGCAGGTAAGGTCAGGGATTCGTCCACTGTTATTCAAATTTCAAAGTTAAACAAACGGAACTAAGCGAGAAACCCAGCTACGCGCCTAAAGGTATGCAATATGGTTTTTATTTTTATTTTTTACCTGAATTTCCTTAAAACATCATTTAATTATTTATGAAAAATGTAGAGACCTTTGAAGATATTTCATAACCAGTATAACATGAAACAAAATGATTCCATACAACATGTTATGCGATTCAATTCTCAAACTGCCCTCGCGAAACTGCTTACTCATACGAAATTACCACATCGAAATGATCCACATTTATTTCCTTCTGCTACAAACTCATTTAGATAGTACAACCATTGGCATTTTATAATTTCCCCCTCTCCCACAGTCAAACCTTGCCAGGGACGCAAAAATGTTGATTATTATTTAACGAAATCATTTATCGCTTACCTGTGTTTGCTTTCAAGCGCTTACAGCGCCGTTGCTGTAGTATCGCTCGCCGTTCGAAATTCGCTTCGAACAAAACCTCAATCTGCACATACTTAAAATAGCATTATGTCCTCGGGGCACGGGAACACTCAGTCCATTTGCTCGACCGAAACCAAACCGACCAAAACCGTCTCGTACCAATGGCTCCGCTGGTTTCCGAAGGGTCCTCCGAAATTTATGAAATTAGTTTTGCTGCTAGTAGCAATGCATCCGTCTGCTCTTTACCATCACGGCGTTTCCCCACGTGTTCGTGTATGTGTTGTGGTTTTAGCTCGAACCTGCCGAGCGCACCGAAATAGCTCGGAACGGTACAGCAGCAGCCAGCAGCGGGCCAAACCGGCCCCCGGCAGCCGTTCACCAGGGTTGCAATCAAATTTTCATTCTAATTCCTGCTACAATCGAACCGTAACAATTAACATACTTTTGCACTAAATTTCCTCGGATTCCCATCTGCAAATCCCGTGACATCTGGTCGTACGGTTTGCGTAGAGTAGCTTTGGCCTTTCCCCTCCGGTACGGTGGCTTTGGCCGAACCGAACCGGCAACGGTGGCTCGGTTTCGCAAGTAAATAAATATACATGCTTGAGTAATTAGTGTCACGCCGGGCACATGAAGCTAGTCAGGTGTCGAGCCGATCGTCTCACCTTGTAGCTGAAGGCCGTGTATTGCGGGCGATGTGGCCAATGTGGAACATCATTTTCCACGTGATTCATTAAAATATGATGATTTCCCGAAAGAAGCTTTCCATTAAGCGTTCCGAGCGAATAAATCACTTCACCGGTTGCGGATGGACGTGTCGGAAAGTGGGGCAACGTGTGTGTGGGTTTGCAACAACCGGGGACCAGTGACCAGTGAGTCCAGAAGGCAACCAACGTCAGCAAACGAAGCCGACGACAAAATATCCCTCGAATGTAGATTTTATCCCTACGCCGATGATAACCAGACCCGGAGTTTCCTCCACGTCGACCGTGCGCAGCAAATCTAGCCGCCGGTCATCATCATCATCATCGTCGTCCAGCCGGTATGGCCATAAATTTTACGAACCCGGCCCGGATCTGCCCATTGCCGATCCCATCCCCGGATGTTGACAGTGTAAATATTTTAAGGAATAGCTGAAGCCCAAAACCTTCGGCTCAAACCCACCGGGGTCACGGGATAGAACGACCACGAGACTGATGCAGTTCCACCACGCGTTCCGTGACTTTGTTTCGTTCCATTTTTCGACCTGATAGATTTGTTTGACCATCAGAAGCGAGCGAGCTACGAACGGGTTTGGAGCGACGCAAACAAAGCAAATATTTTCACTCCCGCTTTGAAGTACATTGTCCAAATGTTTGGCTCCTATTTACCATTCCACCCACTCGGCAACGCAACGGCATTCTGCCATTCTGTCTGGCCAGCGGGATTGAAATATTTAGCACCGTGGGTAGGGGTTAGACAGCAAGAGCTTTAAGCTTACAAATGCTCCCAAAAAAAACCTCTCTATACAAGCAGAAAAACAATCTTCCAAACTTCACCGAAACAATCCCATTCAAGCGGAGATGATTTAAATAACAAATTAGATGCCACCCAAGCGAACCAACCGCCAACGGCAGGGGAAAGCGCATCAGTACCGGCGGTGGCGGTGATTCAATTTGCTCCGGCAGCAAACACTCAGCCGGCGATGACACTCTCACATCATTATCGTTCGGTGTCGTTATCATCTCGGCGTCTTCATCGGTAACTTTTGGCGATCGATTGCCGGGGTCGCTGTCAGCAGCAGCAACTTCTGGCAGAGGCCTAAAACACCGTGAGCTGACGCGCGAGAGAAGTAAAAAACGGCGCTGCACGCCTCAGTTTCCAAGATTCGATGTTGGTTAAAAGTTTGGGCGAAGCGCGATGGAGCGATGGGGAAGGGGACACACCGAAGCGTCAACAGCGCGAGCCCTTCTCGCCCTATCTTTGACGAGGGTGCGAATTTTTAATCCAATTCTCTCATTACGCGCATGAAGACGTTCCGCTTACCGCACGGCGTCGGCTGACTTAACAAGGTTTTGATTAATTGAAAAGTCAAGCTGATTGCAAAAACATCCCTTGCTGCTTGGTGGTGGAGGGGGAGGAGGAGTGGGAGAGACGGAGGGACGCTCGAACCATTACCATCGAGTGAAAACGGACAGCGTTTGGAGGTTTGGAGGTCGCGAACACTGTCGAATCTTCGATAAACGGAATAGGATCTATCTGCACCAACAGCGCAAAAATCAAAGCTGAAAAAGTATTGTGCACAGGCGACAGTACCAGGAATTATGGATAATTTTATTAGAATTGATAATTGGCAGAAAAAATACACATTGCAGAAAAAGATTTGCATACTATTAACTTGTGTTAACTTGCAAGAAACAATAAAAATGTTTTCTTTTACTGATTTTTCTTTTATTCTTTGTGTTTTGTAAATCTCAATGTTAAACTATCTAATGTCTGAATCTCAATGTTCAACTATCTAATGTCAGAATTGAAAAGATTCTCTAAAATTTTGGTTTGATCACAAATTGCTCGCTCGAGTAAGTACCATTAGTTGCATTTAATATTTCTCCTAATGAATTTTACAGAACTAGTTGGAGTTTCCAAACGATAACATTTGTCAATATTTATATGCAGCCTGAGAAGTAACGCAGCTTCTTAATCCTCATGAAAATTAGATTAGGACCTCAAGGACGGGTCCTCTATCATAGGTGTAGCATCAATTGTTTGGCTTCAAATTGAGGTGTTTTTAGAAACTTTGGCTTAATATATTACAAACTCTTTTGTATCGAGTTTGACATTTGGTGACTGATATGATATCAAAACTACATCCAAATCCACACTCAAAACAAGCCTCAGATTTTCAGCCAAGATTATTTAGGCCTAGGTTTAAACAAACACCAATTCGTCGGTCAAATGAAGAATTGATTTTTTTAGCGGAAGGATAAATATTGATTCAAGACGGGTTAAAAATTGTTGGATTCGACCTTTTTAAGTTTAATCAAAGTACTATAATTCATTTCAAAAAGAAGAAAAAAAAAACAACTTAAAAATGTATCTTTATTACACAATTTCTGAAATCCAATATGGTAGATCGTAAATGGGCAATGGATGTAACCCGGACGGTTACACTGAAAGGCTGAAAATTTCAGCTCTCTGCCTTAAAATAAAGAAGGGATCAATGATAGACAAACTAAATGATAACCTTAACCTAAACCTATAATCAAGGCTCAGAAAGATTATCTATAGCATGTTATCAACATTTAAAGTCTAGCTTGGCCAAGAATTGAGCAACATATTTGTAATTAAAACTGTCCAAGAATTGAGCAACATATTTGTAATTAAAACTGTCCAAGATTTGAGTGTACCATCAGTTTAGAGAGGTATGTTCCTTATGGATGTAAGAATTATATTAACTTTCATTCATTCAATTAACATTCGATCGGCACACATTACTTATGCCCAACCACGAACGATAAAAGAGGTGATGATCCTAGGATATTGAATCATCCATAACACATATAATCACTTTGGTTAGTAGAAAAAGACAAGCTAAGTCTTATTTTGGGTTGCATGTGTGAGACCGCACTGCTGGAAATATCGACTAGAAGTAATTAAAATAAATTAAATATTAAGAATATTAAGAACAACTATAGTTTTGAACTATAATGATGAGTTTTTACAATATTCGAACATAGAAAAATCCAATTTTTGAACCAAATTCAGCTCAACCAACCCATTCGTAGCTAGGACACCTTTACCGGCTGTAGTTATGTCACAAAATAAGAATAACATTATTATTGAATATTCAATCCTTAGAAAATGAAATATATCCTCAATTATCGTGCACAAAAAAACACCTTTTTACACACACATACATACACAATTCATTTCCCGCAATCTACCTACGCGAATCATTACCATCATTTCACAATTTCCTACAACCCGATACTGTGTTACCTAACATTCAACTCTTACCCCAGCCCACAGTGCCGTGGTACCCATTCACACCAAAACACGTGTCATACTCATTTACCGCAATTTCAATCTAGCTCCGATTCAATTAGCACCTTACCCGCGGGCGACGGCGCCTAGACGCGCCCGGTTGAGCATCGCGGACGCAGTGGAGCAGAAATCGGGATAATTGTTTACAGCAATCCATTTTCTTCGACAAGCACTTGTACGAACACTGTGCCACCCTTACGCTCCCTGCAACCCGGCGATGGCGTTTTCCTGATCAGCGTTGGTACGAATTTATCAGATCTTTGATCCACATGCACCACGATAGCTCGCCCTTCGACCTACCATCCTGCAGGTCGGGAAGAAGGTAAAACATAATAAAAAGCCACGAGTGAGCCACTTCAAACCATGGTTATTTGCGGGCATCACAGCACCACGGTCACCGGCAACCAACTAGGTAGCAAACTACCCACGTGGAAAACCCTGCTCGTGCGCGCGCCTTTGAACGCAACGGGAATAATTAAAACTCTTTCCGTCAAATCCCGGCTAGCAGCACAGAGCGCGGCTTTCGCTTACCGCCGCGAAAGAAGAATCGTTATTACTTCATTACTTTCACCCCGCGCACGATCGCGCGCAAAGGGTTTCCAACAGCCCGACGACGCACACCAAGCACATGAAACGCGGGCGCATGGTGATCACCATGGCCACAAGCCACGGTTGGTTTTGCACATCGGTTTCGATTGTTTGTGTTCGGTTCGATTATAAAACCAATTAAAAATCAAATTAATTTCTTGTCCTACATCAGGGTGGCGCTCGGGCGAAAGAGAAAAAAAAAAGCGGAAACCAAAGCGGCAAGCGGCAAGAAAAACAACCACACAGCCCCACACTCCTGACCTGACGCGTTTCGCTTATCCTCGTGCTTTCCGACGTTTTCCGGTACGTTCTAGTGGTCCGGTAATTCTATGCCGTTCGTTTTTTTTTCTCTCTCTGCTTTTACTGCGTGTTCCACGTTCTTGACAAACAATGTTCTAATTTTTTGTGTTTCCCCTCGCTACCCCGTTCTTTGATTCTTTGCGCTGTCCGCGGGTTTGGTGCAGAGCTTCGGTTTGAAGCTTTTGAAAACTGCTGAAATTGGCAGTGATGAACGACGAGCAGCGGACAACAGCGGCAGCGATAGCGTTCTTTACAAAAATGTAAATTTACAATCATGCAGCGAGCGCTCGGGTAGCACGAACCCTAGTTCGCTGACAGTGCCAATTTTATTTTCTTATCCATCGATTCGTGAAAGCTTTTTTGAAATGGAGTGGGGTTCTGGGTTTTTATTTTGCTGTGCCTGAATGTGATGAATGCAGTGAGGAGCTATTACTTCATTTAAATTTTAACTTGAACAAAGTAAAAACAAGTTGATGAATTTTTGTTGTGTTGAAGTGTATAGCAAGTACTGATGAGTTGAGATTTAGTTTAAGCTATAAACTGATCGGAAGTGATTTGACTATCTTTTTTAACATCCTATATTAATCTTGTAAACTGGAAATTCTTAAATTCTATGGTTTATGGGAAGAACAATAGGATTTCTAACTAAATATTTCCTAAAATCTATACAAAATGATGTACAAAATGAATCATTGGGTCCTTTTATTTTCTCTTACCCCTGAACGGTCAAAAGCCTTGACTTATATTTAATTAATTTTCATTTCAGGTTTTATTGCAATACTCACAACGTCTGTGAGAACGTCTATTCCTTAAATTGATGTTCGTCGACGAACTACAGTTCCGCTCTCACAGCATGTATTTAAAACATGCTTTCCGTATTTCTAAAAATAGCTTGAACATGTTCCGTAAAAGCCGTAGTTCCTAGAAGTGTGTCATTGTGCTTTGCGTTTGATGATTGATTGATTGACTGCTTCCTTCTGTTTATACGCAACAAACTGATATCTTCTTCTAGCAAGGTGGAATTCTAGGAAGTATATTTCCAATTGATAGTTTTGTTGTCATTACAATATGTTTCATCTGTGCATATGACTGATGCAGTCATTCAAAGTATTAAAATAATCTTGATCATACATTAAACTGCTAGGCAAATGGTAGTAAAGAGCAACGCGCATTTAATTTGTTTCTACGCCGAATTAAAAAACATACTGTTTTGTTCAGATTGCTAAACCGGAATGGGTTTATGTTTCGTTAGTTAACTGAGACATGTGCATGCGGTATAGTTATTGAGCCTCGATAAAAAAGGAATGAGTTCCTGGATCATTATATGATTAGGATCCGCTCCAGGGTTTGGTATGAGCTACATTTCAGTTTGCAAAACCCATGTGGGTTCGGGATCAGTTCCAGGATTGGTATGGGTTCAGAACAAGTTTCTTATCCAGCGTTGGTTCAGGGTTTGTTATAGGACCTAGTTTTGTTTATGATAAGTTTCTGAACTTGAGGTTAATTCCAATATTGTTAAGGTGTTATGATGTATTCCGGAACCTATAAACATGATCAATATCCAGACCGGGAAAGGTTCAGGAATAGTTATACGATCGGTATGCATTAAAGTTACAATTACAGTACCGTTTTTGGCTTGTGATCAGTTGCAGGTCCGCTTTGTGTTAAACAACAATATACTTTCGGTAAAAAAATGAAAATTCAATACCAGAATGGTTTTAAATTCAGTTACTAGGACATTAAAAGGTATAGATTAGATTCTGAACTGTATTTGGTCCACAAGTGTATAAAATATTGAATCTATTTGGAAAAGCCTGCAGCATTTTTTTAAAACTAAAACATTAGAAAATAAAAACATAAAATAATATTATTTTCTAGAGTATTTTACGTTCCGAGCCTTGTTTGTAATCTTTCATTATTAAAAACGCCTAAAAACGCAGGAAAAGAAACGCTTCGATTAAATGTCGCCTCTGAGGCAGCCAGTACTCACCTGATCCTGAAAACAGCGTAGATCGTCCATATATTTAATATTTATTTCCTATTTCTTTTTGTTTGTGGAATGATCCTAGATTCATTTAAAAGACAAATAAATTTAATCCAGTGTGTTTTTTTTATTTGTATTACGAGAAGTTAAATTAAATCCTGTGACAGAGCATCTAACCTGCAGGTCTCTTTACTGTTATAGCTAAAACTGGTTGTTTTTCGTTGATAAATCTATGTTTAACTGTGGGCTTTACGATTAAAAGTACGTGGAATCAATCCCTGTCCAGATTACCGATCAGCCCACGTGCCTCTTCTGTGACCGCCGGTTGTCCCGCTCCCGTTACACAACTCGCACAATCTTTCTTCCTATAGTTATTGCATTACAAACGCCTACACTGCCTGAGTATGAAAACCATTCGACGAATTCCAAACCGTACGTAATTTGCCATGAAATATCCAAGCGTTTCCAATTTGGTGAGGTGTACCATGTGTTCGGATATTTCATAGAAATTGGAAGCTGCTATTTTTCCACCACATCCACCTCACACACAGAGGTCTCACCATTTCTGCTGCCGTTCGATCGCTTCCATCACAATCGTGAAGCCTTGTGCAGCTGGACCGAACCAGCTGCTGCTGGACAGGTTGTCCATCCATCCCGACGCGCGTCTGCCACTGGTTTGGGCGGACCGGGCACCCGTCTCATCTAACGGCCGTGCGCCGGCAAACGAGCGGCCACCGTTCAGATAATCGATATAGTCGTAATCCGCCGTAAGCGGTGCCACTTTCGAGTAGTAAATGGCGGTTAGCGTCGAGTAGATGACCACGGCGGCCGTCACGAGCTGCAATGTTGGTAGAATTTATTCTCATCAGTAACCGATCGTAGGGGGTGGGAACACAGGTTGACGGGTCGATCACTGTATATTACGGAATCAACAACCGCTTTACTCACCTGGAAAACGGCCCAAAATTTGTACGACCCTTCGCTGATGATAAAATCGTAGTATCCGTTCAGCGGGTCTCCCTTGATGTAGCGACCCTCGGCGGTGGCTGTGGGAAGGATGGATCGATACAGTGCACTTTTACTCCTCATTTACTTGTGTCGGACGGGTAGTGAAGCTTGTCAGAGACGAACGTTTCGTCATACCGCTTCGTTTAGTATCTAGTTGAACAATTACACCTAGCAGCAGGGCAGCAGGATACTTTTGTGAAAGAAAGCATACTGCCCGAAAACACACACAAACACACAAACATGCACCCATACACACATTCAGATAAAACATTCAAGGACTCATTTCGGCCGAATCAAAGGGAAGGGCGTTAAATGTTTCATTTCAATGCGATCCCGATGCGCTGCATCTACTTCGGTGCGTTCTCGATTGCCTGCATCACGATTTCGAACGTTTGGGCCGCCGGTCCAAACCACCAGTTGTTGGCAACCGTATCCCATATCGAACCCCCACTAGCACCACTCGCACCGCCTGCCATCGAACGGCCACCGGCGAACGAGCGGGCCCCGTTCAGGTAATCGATATAGTCGTAATCCGACGTGAGTGGGCTCACTTTCGAGTAGTAAATGGCCGCAAATGTGGCGTACATCACCAGCCCAGCGGTGAAGAGCTGCGTGGTGGTTTAGGATTTTCAACCCAGCAGCGAGAGAGAGAGCGAGAGAGCGCACGAAGGATGGAATAAAAAAAAACAAAAAGAAAAATGCATTTGTACACACAATTGCGGAAAGAGGAACACACAATTACGTCCTACCACCATTCCCGAGCGCGCATCCCAAATTGGTGCGAGTGCAGGGCGTGGAATTAGGACGCAGACTGTGCTGGTTGATGATTAGTTTATAGTGCAATAGCTACCTGCATCACCACCCAAAACTTGTACGATCCTTCACTGATCACGAAATCGTAGTAGCCATTCAGGGGATCGCCTTTAATGTATCGTCCACCTGTCACCGCGGTTACTGTTTCTGGAATGAAACATAAATCGCACGTTTAGCACCGGTTTTAATTAGCTGTGCAGGTTGAAAATGGGAAATTGAACACGCTGGGGGAGTTTTACTTTTCGAGAGGTGGATGAGGGAGAAGATGAGGGCGAAAATTGTGTTCTAATCGCCACGACAAATGTGTACAATGATTTCGTTTGGGGTTGGTAAATTGGATGTGTAGAGTATGTATCATTCGGAGTAGTTTCGGGCAAGGTACATTATTATAATTTAAATTATATTAAAGGTTTATCTGTCAATTCTATAGCATTTCAGTAATTGAGTGGATGGGTGTCCGCGGAGTGCGGGTGTCATCAGCAATAACATGGAATTCAAGTTGCAGTTTAATCAAGCTGAACTCCATCAGAATATTCTATAGCCTGAGTAATCTGATGAGACGGTCGATGCTTGAACAATTATAGTTTCAGTGAATTTTAAATTAGCCTCCGAGGCATCGAACCTGTCCAAAGGTCAAAAATCATTTTTGAAGCGTATGAAAACACATCATGTTCATGATGGATGTTTTCTTTTCCAGGAACTGTCAATATCAAATATGCCGGAAAATATCGTCCAATTAGGAATGGAAGATGCAGGGTTGTTTTGAAATATCGAATATATTTTTGACAAACGCAGGCTTAAGATATTCCAATTTAAAAGTTTAAAATGTCAAACACATGTTCATATCCTAATAGAACAACAAAAATTTTGTTTGCTTTAATGCTGCTGTTATCGGCTAGATCACCCAATATCTTATGAGGAATTTAAATACTTGAACGTTAGTAAAGGTAAGTTCATTCGCCTAAACGTTAACATAGAAAAACTGTCTGTTTTAAAGTCTATTTCCAAAATACGCAGGGTAATGCGTTCACAAAGCCACAAGTACCACCACAAGTAGAGACTATTGTCTTGGACTTTTTTTTTTCAACAAACGCTATCTCTATATCGACTTTCCTATGCCGTTGAAGCCTATCAAGGGATTAAACAGGTAGCAGAGAACCTCCGATTTCTGATAAAAGAAATAAAGACCAAAATCTAACCAATTACGTCGTCTAAGATTTCTCCTACCTCAAGCCAAAGGTCAACAGTGAGAATAAGCGCAAAAAGATGCTAGCTGCCATCCGGTCATAATATAGCAAGCAGTTCACCTCAAAAAAAAACTGTCGAGACGGTGGAATCTAGAACTATGTCGTACCTTTCTAGTATCAGGACATATGCCTCTCAGACATCTTAATCTGACGAAGACCTTTTTCTCGCGTTCAAGCAGACTATGATTAGAAGAATTGTTGGCTCGTAATGTGTGCGAGAATAATGGAGTAGTCAGACTTCAGTTCGGAGGCATGAAACCGGTCAAATCAGTCCGGGCAAGCCCTTTTAGCACATCGACAAGGTTCTCTAACAGACTCGACATTGCATAATGTTGGTCGACAAGTACAATTTTAAGACAGCCTATACAATCTATATTATGTATCCCGCAATGCCCTGCAGCTTGTTGAACAAAATTTCCAGCAAACATCCAGGTTTTTAATTACGAAATAATTTCCATTTGATATGGTTTTAAGTTACAGTCATCTAAGTCATCAAAAACCACCACTACGTCCATCGTGCAAAACCATGGACCCCTTTTTTCTGCATCCAGCCCCGTGCACATTCACCTCAACAAACGCAGTTCAAATCCCAGTGCATCATTGCAAAACTATAGTCTTTGCCTTTACGCTTCCTTTACGCGTCTACCATGTCTGAACACACATGAGTGGAATATCACCGCATTAAAATCCCGCCGGGAAAAATCAACCTGCAAACACACAGCTTTTGCCTCTATTTTTCACAGTATTATCCACCGCCCTCCCACGTTCGGTTGACTTTTTACGCTGAAAAATCCCGATGCAGCTTACGGTAAGCGTAATAACCGGGAAAGGGAACGACACACACACGCCGTAAATGCCGCAGTCCAGCGGGGGGTTGCTGGGGAGGAGAAAAGTTTTTAATTTGTAACTTTATCTCACTGCACTGTTCATGAGCATGCAGCTGGCGAAAAACTAATGCTCACCAACTGATGGAAAGAGAAAGATGGCCAGCTTTTTTTGTGGGGGAAAAGGTTATAAAACCAAGGATTATTTTTCTCGCATCGTCAACATTGGAATGTTTGCATAGAGCTACGCCATGGAACCACCACGATCGAAGGTAAGGTTATGTGTGTAAATGTAGAACCGTTTGCGAATTGTGATGTGTTAAAGTTTTTCAATTTACTCTTACTCATATGCAAGTAGAATGTTGCTTTGGAATGAGAACTTCAACCTTGTTTAGCTGAATGTATGAGAACGTTGTGAGACGCATACCAAAAACACAAAAATTGCTTAGCCTCGATACTAGCCTAGCATAGCCTAGCAACGTGTAGTCGTTACTTCCCAAACAACCATTTTGAAGGATAAATTTTAATTACACTTTTCCTATTTCCATCTACAAAATGCTGCCACTGGCCACACTACGAGACCAGAGCACACATTCAGCATCGACCGGAACCATATTTATTGCGCCCGGGATCAAACAACCACATCAATATGCCGACCCGCACCCAAATAGCTTAATGTCTCCGAAGCTGTTTTTTGTGTGTTGCCGAAAACTGTTTGCCAACGGCGCCATAAAAGCGTCTAATAAAAATCCATTACCTTCCACAATCGCTTCCTCTTCCTTATGCAAACGCTTCCATATTTTATGTGCCCTCTCGAGGAGACGTATGTGTTCTTGGTCTTTTCCCGAATGTGACAACCACCGGGGCCAAAAAGGCTGAAGGCGCGCGCTGTGGCGCTTTTGACGGTAAAGGATAGCCGTAGGCTAACGCTTTCCGAAACCGGGGATTCATTGAATGCGTGAATGTGTCCTTTGCCCAAACGGGGGGCCATACGGGTCACAGCTTACGACCAGCCAGACAAAAAAGCCAGCTCCTTTGCATGCAAAACCAGCCTCCGCCAGGCTCCGTTGCTGCATTCGGGAAATATGCTAGACATTCAAAATATTCATTACCATTTTCATTACCTCCACCGGCGGTGCCGCTTGTTGATTTTTCGCCAGCCGTGATGATCTCGGTTTTATTGCCAGGATTGCCGTCATCGGTGGTGGCTAACGTCCGCTCGGTGTCGTCTGCTGCCGGCCGCTGCCAGCCCTCTGTCACCGTGCGCATTGATCTTCCGGACGATAAAACTGTGCTTATCACATTAAATAATGTCAGCATCGGTTTCACCATATTGTTGTACTGCTGGTCGACGCTCTGCTCCTGCTGCTGCTGCTGCTGCTCGCGCTCGGCACGGTCCGCCGCCTCGTCGTAGTCTTCCAGGCCTTGTTCGTAGCTGTCCATGAGGGGGATTCCGGAGAAACAACGCGAGCACCGAGAATGGTAACATAGAACAGACGGGGCGAGGGGAATGGTTAGAGAACATGTGGACAAGAGTTAGCAGCAGCTAGAGGTGGAAAGACATATTCAATTTGCTAGCCGGCATCAAGGCAGGAAGGAAGGAGCTGCCGAGCCGGAAGGAAAGTAGACAAGGGAATTTTTGTGCTGGGAACTAGCGAATAAAGCATTTTATTCTTGGGTGACAAGATGAGAACGGAGAACCAATGAAGCTCGACATCGATATTAGCTTTCGGATTTGAAGTTATTCAATTTTTTGGGGATGCAAAGACAAATTTAGACACAATAATTTCATATAAAACTAAATAAGTCCAGCTAAAGTAAGTAAATGTACGAACAAGTCGTTAAGCTGATACGCCAATCCAATACTCACACAGTGGTATTAGCCACTTTTATGGCGTTTATGCCACATCGGCCCGTTATTGTACCGAGCCCTCCAGCACTATTCTAACGGTGCCATCGTGCATGGCAAAGGAATTTCTGGCCACAACCCAAGTGAGCACAACTTTTGCTCAGCAAAAACGACACACATTCAGCTGAGCAAAAGCGACACACGTTTTGCCCCCCAAAAGGACACAATAGTCATGCGGAGGGGCAAGACTTCCGACAAATTCGTGGAAGGAGGAACGCGCAATAAGCAGATAAGATAAAGGGCCAAACAGAATTAAGCGATAATAACAATAAATAAAATTTAATTCAGTTTGTTCAAATTGTTTTATTAGAAATAATGAATGGTGTCGCCTGCGGAAAGGTGCCGACCCGCGAACGGCAATGACCCGAACGGCACACCGTACGGCCATACGCCTCACTCCTCGCTTGTCCCTGGTGCCACATTTGCACTGGTACTGTTGTTATTCTAACACCGCTTCTTTCCCTGATATGGACTCTGGTATATGTATATATGTGTTTGTTTGTGCATGTGAAGACAATGTCCGAAACGGTGCGGTGCGCCCCAAATATCCTTCCCAAAACAGCAAAAAGGTACTTCCGGGGTCGTGCCAAAGAGCTTCATTATCGTTCGCTGCGGTTTGTTGCGGGCAAATGTTTTTGTTGCTGTACGCCCGTCCGTGGTTTTGGCAGAAGCGGGCAGTTAATGAGGCTAATGAAAGAAAAACCTCTCCACTGGGCTGGGGCCCCCGAAACCGAAACCGAATACCCGAATTCGGGGTTTGGGACATTAGGCTTGGTACGTACACGGCACCACGTACACGGTTGCACACACACACACCACACTTCCAATTCCCGTCCCGCGAGAATCATCATTTTATGGGGTGAGACTAACGGTCTAGATTATGATCCTGATTTGAGTTCAAAGGATCACCCCGGACGACGGCGACGACGACCATTGGCCCCAAACGTCCCCATTAGGAGACGAACGGAAGCTGGGAATGGGGAATGGTGTGCGTTTTTTCTTCCATTTCACCGAACACATGTACGATGCGTAGTGTAGTGCATGTTGTTGTGGTTATGTTAATTGATAATGGTGCGTCGGAATGTTGGGCTTCGGGTTGGGGTTTCCCGCAGCGCAACAGTAGCACAGCAAAGGCCCCGAAAAAAGGGAAGCTGGCCAACAGCAGCAACTCTTCCCATTTGGTGTATCGATTTTTGGGGGGGAAAGGCCGTTCATGGCTTTGCTCGGAATTATCTTATTATCACCACCGACCGAGACACGTCCTCCGCACGCATTGGAAGCTTCGGCATAATGAGCGGCAAATTGAAACAAATGAATTTCGTAGTATCCTGGCGTCCTTTTTTAAGGGCGGAGGAGGAACTATCGTTCCCCTCGTACCTCGATAAAAAAACAAATCGCTCTATAGATACACGTACACTCACACACATGTATGGAGCGGTAAAAGGAGTTTCAAAGGGGCGTGTAACCCAACTGCTGCAGCAACTAAACTTTAAGCATTTTTGTGAATGAATTAATTGCTAAACTTTCTGCTCCACTAGCCTTTGTCGCTTTGAACGATTCCCCGGGTTAAGCCGCTTTGAAAATTAAATCGACTGGATAATCGGCACTGCTTTGCATGACCGCACACGGATGCAATTGGGAAATATTTGCCCAAACACAGGGCATGGCGCTTCTGTTAAAGGGCTTTATAGCAGGCTTCACTCTAAACAACGCACATAAAAGTAATTAAGCTGACTAAACTTTCGCTCCACGTCCAACGTTCGCCTTCGTTCCCTCGGCCATCCATATTTCTAATTTCATCAAAAGCAGTGATTATGATTACATTTTATGCAGTGCGTTCGGCTGTAGCTTGCTATGAGCTTAGTGTAGTGCATGTTAATGTAGTTTCGGCAATGAGTGGCACGGTGTATTGACGCAAAAAACCGCCTGTACGCCCTTTGAATTAGTGCATTTTTTACTCTTCCGTAGCACGTCATTGGGAATGGATGCATTATGCAAACCCGGCGATGGATTGAACCTCTCACCCCAATCAGCACACCCATCATCATATATTGCGCATTCTCTTTGAGCCCTTTGACGGGCGAACGGCCTACCCTCTGCCTGATTACAGTGACTGGACTGCAAATTGGAAAACCAAAATGATAATTAATATCTTGCATGCGTTCGGCATTTCGGGTGGGGGTGAGTGCTCACTCGCCAATCAAATGGTGCACGCAGCAGCAGCCGCAGTGTGTGTTTCATACACGAGCATAAAGAGGACATTGAGTTAAGTGTACTATTTTTCCTACTGATCCATTACAGCCTGCAGGCAGCGTTCGCGTTTGCAGAACCTGCATCAGGATGGGTTCAAGTAGCCCAGATGCGTCCGTTGCGTGTCCCCTTTGTCTGTCACTGCCCTGCCGTTGTCGTCGTTACCATCGTGTGTGTGTGTGTGTGTGTAATTCGTTGAATATTCAATAAATATTTCACCTGTTTATTTACGGCGCACTTCATGCGCTGAACGATGATGCACCAGCAGTGCAGTGGTCTTGCAGTTAAAACTGAGATTATATTTTTTACAATTTTGTTTTTATATTTTCGAGAGTATTTGATAAATTACTCAACAGACCACAGGTTAGTGTTTTTATACGCTCTTATAAAGATCTAAAACAAATCTCCCTTTTTGACGTTTGAGCCATTAAAAATAAAATCAAAATATAATTATATAAGGTTTTTAACAAACCACATTGTAAAATCTATGATTGGGGCCCTTTACAATTCTAGTCAGTTTTTTGTATGGAGTTTAAAAGTTAGAGGCTGAAATCATGTAAACACTCCATACAAAACCACACACAAAACTAGCCTGGAATTATCAGTCTCGATTATTCTAGCCTCAAAGCTAGAATTATATTCGAGTACCTGCTCGAAAAATGGCATAACAAGGTGGTGTTTCCATTTATCCCAAGGTGCATTAAAGAGATCACGTGGTGGAATCTAGAATCAAAGTGTATGTAATCCAGGTGGTCTCATAGTATGTTTTTTATAACCAAATTTGAATATCACTTGTTGACAGGATGGATGAAATCTTTTGTTCAAACAAGCTTTCTGGATATTTGACGAATACTCAAAACACTCTTAAAATCTTCATTCAGAAGCAGAAGCGATAAAAATCAGTCTTCTAAATTCATACACCTTGGGATAAGCCCCCCTGGACATTAAACCCACTAAGATAACTGCTCGAGAACTGCTATACAATGCTAACAGCTGACAGGCTGTAATTTCAGCCTACAAACTTAAAAAGGAAAGGGCCCCATTGATGACAAAATGATGGAAGTTCAACATCAAAATATTAAACTACAACTAAACGTGTTGAAAAGCATCTCGATAGTAATGAAAACAAGCCTATTTAGAATAATTAGAATGCCCATTAGAATGATACTCAGAAATCGTATCAACACAAATCTTTGACAAATTTTTAGGCTAGCTTTCATTCTGCCTATAACCACTTTTATATTTTAAGCCAGGAAGCTAACATTTCAACCTGTCAGTGGAACAACATTCATCATCTTGGTTGTATCTTTTTAAAAGTTACGTTCTGCTACATTGATTATTTATCAGTTGTCATTATTTGCACCAATTTTATCATTTGCGGAGGAACAGAGGTGCGACTTTAAAATCATATTGTTTTTTTTTCTTTACTGTTTGAAACAGATTTAAACGCTTCTAATACATTCAAAATTATCGAATTAAATAGTTTTTGACCTTTCTTGACAGAATACTTGAGCTTCAGTTTGGGATCCTGTTCGTGTCTGCAACGAATCGACGTTAGTTTACATATTTTTCAGGCTGAAAAATATAAGGCTTACAGCCTGAGGCTAGTTTGTATTGCGGTTTTGTATGGAGTGTTGGCATGATTTCAGCTGACATGAAGTCAATAAAAAAAACTACCAAAAGTCGATTTGAGAACGAATGAAACAATATGACAAAGAGTTTATTGTATTTTGCAAGACATTGATTTGAACTCCTTTCCTAATTATATTAAAAAAAAACATCAAAATAAGAGTTTTTAGAATAATGTATCCCGTGACATATCGGAATTCATCGGAGGAATCAATCTTAAGAGCCCGAGGAAAATGGAAAACTTAACGATCTGCCGTACTCTGTACTTCAAAGGTTGAAGAACACTGCCAGTGCGGTATGAAATCCATGCACCAGCACAACAGCCCGCTGGTTGACTGTAACAGTTAACGTATCGTAGCTGTGCCTGCCATCGGTGTGTATCGAATGAAAAAGAAAACTTTTAACCCCCACAACACCGCCATTTTTTCCACAAAGAGTACAAAAAAGCAGACACAGTAGCGGACCAAGCAAGAGAGAGAACAAAAATGGACATCAGAAATGAAATTACGACCCCACTCACATACACGAGATGAATGCATTCAAATGATATTCAATTTATATTTATCTGACCTTGCCGACGGGGTCGGGGTGAACGAAAAGAAAAATAATAATAATAATAACAGGGTCACAGAACCAACAGAGGGTGCTGGTATAAATTTCATATGAAAAATTTAACCATCAGCCACCACACGCCATATCGCATCGGGGATGGGAAGCGAGCAACTGCAACTCGGGGAAAAATCTGTACCAATTGCATCTGTACCGCCCGGGCTCAGACAGCATTAAGCAAATGGATTAATTATGATTTTGTGCCCCCGTTCCACAGGCCCACACATCTTAACACGGACCTTTCACCCAAGGCCACGCCACAGTGCGCTGCCAAAAATATATAACGATATAAAACAACGTACCAAATATTACTTAGCAGTTTAAATAAAAATCAGTTTAAATATGGTTGTTTTTCACATAAACCATCACTACAGCGGTAAAACAATCACCAAAAGAGCATCACATGTCAGCAAAACAATCACATGACACTCACGGCAAGCTTGATGCAGTCAAGCACGTTAATCGGCCAACCGGCGAAGCCTTTCGGGTAAACTTTGGCAGAGCGCTTTCCCCATGCCCGCAGCAGCACTTTCGCACGCAACTGTTCGCCTGCTTTGTTTTCTTTCCGATTGATGAAAGCAATCGAGTGCACTCGATTGGATGCCATTTTTCCATCCATCCTTTCCATTATCTCTCTCACTGTCTCTCTCTCTCTCTCTGACCATCCCGCATCCTCCCTGTCTGTGCACAACATTTTCGGAAACAATTTTGAATTAATGAACTATGGCCCGGGCTTTCATATATTATTTGCAATCGATTTGGCTTTCGGATGTGCGTTTTCCCCGCCACCACCACCACCACCACCAGCAAGGTTGTGAAAGGAGCAATCGACCAACGAAGACAACGATTGAATATCAATTTTCAATTGCTATCAGATAAAAATTAATTCCTCAAACCCCCTTGTCTCTCGACCTTGCATTTCGTCACCCTGTCAACGTCGCATCCTCCCATTTTGGCCGTTGGAATGGGTGGAAAATGTGTCAAAGTTATCCGCGTGCCTGTTTTCCCCCGCCGCCCACAATTACGCCCAGCCATGGGAGGGGGTGGAGGCAATGAGCACTCAATTCTTTAGCGCCCGTGCGCTCGTGCTGTAATAAATGAATGTACGGGCATAATTAAAATTAAAAGCTCACACGGACACCATGCCTTTGGCGTCTCTCCACCTTGTGTGCCCGTTTCACCTCATTTTTGGGGTGGAGAAAGAGAGAGAGAGGGGAAATCTGTGGCTCCAATAGGGAAGGGAGAGACCGGTGGTGATAATGGCAAATGGAAAGGATTAAACACAGCGGCCCCAGCACGATTGGTTTGACCGATCGTGCGTGCAAATTATGCGCCACGGGTGAATAGATCTTTTTTGCGCGAGCGAAACTTTTACACCCACACACGGAGAAGGGGGCTGTGCCCCCTACCCCTCTCCTCCCCTCCAACGCTTTCCGGACATCTGACTGTAGTGATTGTAATTGTCAAATTAAGCGGTTTAATTTAAATCTCAACCCGTTTCCCGCACCCGGCAACGACGGAAAAGAGCCCCCAAAGTTCGTGGCGATGCTTCGGCCAAACTATCCCGGTGCCACAAATTAAACCCCGTCAAGGACGTTGAATAAGCCCGGTTGCAAACCTCCACTCCTCCACCCCTCCACCCCAAAAGTACACGTGGACACACGTGTGTGCGCAATTGAATATCCGGCTGGTAAAATTATGCAGGGTGAAATAATTCAGAAGCCAACACTTCCCAACACACCCGCAGAGTCCGCGGAGCGTAACACAAAACCACGCGCGCGCGCCAATTGCATGTTATGGCGCACAATCACGCCGTACACGCCGCCCGTGGCGGTTGGTTTGGGTTGGGTCGAAAAAATCTTACTCCTGTCGCTCTAGCTCTCTCTCTCTCTCTCTCTCTGCTCATTACACTTTCCTCCAATTTCCCGGGAAAAGACCAAACCGCTCGGGTACGGAATAAGGGATGGACGACATCCGCCCCGGCCGTAGAGCCTGCTGGCAGCCAAGCGTTTAGTCGGACCCAAGCCAACGCGCCACACAGCCGTAATGAAGGACCTCATCGGAAGAAGCGGCCGAACCGAAACTCCCTCCACCGCCACAGCTCTTGTTTTAATGTTTGTTATTGCGGGGTATCCGGTACACATTAAATTCCCAGTGATCATAAATTTAAATTCAATCTACGTACAGGGAACGGACGGGGCCGTGGTCGTATTTTTTTCTATTAAGCTTAGCCCCCCGTTGCATGGGATCCAAACTCACCAGCAACTAGCGACAGCAGCAGCAGCACAGAGCAGCGAAAAAAAGCCGACCAGACTACAATCTACTAAATGGCAAATTGGTATGTTACTACAATAAATCCCACCGCCAGGTCCCATCGGCTGCCCTCTGCATTGTATTAGTACACCAGGGGCGCACCATCATGATACAAGGGGAGGGGGTCGGTTGCTTATATTGGCCTGTCTGGTGCTGGTCTGGGCTAGAGAATGAATTTAACCGCCGCTACGATGAGGCTCATCGACAAATCCAAGGTCCGGCGGGGCGGTGGTCGGTGGCAACGGCAAGTACTGTAATTATCGTTAAGCACAGTTTTGTACACTTTTTACCCACACACACACATACACACACACAAACACACAAACGTGATCGATTGTTAATATGGGGTCAACACGTATCCAGTATGTTTAGTTCGAGGCTGTTTCGTTCGTTTGTTTGCAGGCGTTGTAGTAAAGCTGTTTGTCCCTATTGCTGGTTGGCAGAATGGCAAGCAAATGGAACATCCCCCCCCTCCGGACCGGATATGCATTAGCCGGGCATTAATTGGAAGTTTTTCCTGTGCAGTTTTTTTATGATGAGTGACATGCAACAAGCATTAGGGATGGTTGTTTTTACTTTATTCTTGGCGGTGGAAGACTTCACTAATTGTACCGTATCGTGTTTATCATTTTAGTGGTGATGGTTTTGCTTTGATTGGTATAAGTGCTGCCGGAGCGGGACGGTCTACTCCGTGTTGTAACCCATCATCAGTAACCCAAGTCGAAAATACTCTCTTTGTTTGTAAGGGGATATTAACACTCTGAACTTTGGGTGCTGAATTGTTGACTCATTTAAACGAACGAAGCGAAAGTTCATGTACATACAGGACGATTCCTTTATGTGAAGAAACATCTCCATGGATAGCATTTGCCGGATATGAGGTTCAATTCAGTCTTGAATCCAAACTATGGAAGAAGACTTAATCTATTTGACGTAACGTCCTACGCAGACTTGCCGGCCTATACAGGCATTCGAGACTTAATTCATTACCACGCACAGCTGGATAAGTGAATCCTTGCTACGGGGGCACGGTCCATTCTAGGTTAGAACCCATGACGGGCATGGTATTGAGTCGTTCGAGTTGACGACTGTACCACGGGACCGCCCCCTCAAGCAGACTCAATATTACCATAAAGTACAGCTACATGCTAAGAAGGGCAAGAACAGAAAGAGCCTCCAAACGTTTTGAGATCGATATTGAAAGAAAATTTAAATCGACTTTGAGCGAAATTTTATACATTTTATAACATGTTAAATAACTATTCAGCCACTTTCCCAAACTCGATCAAAGAGCGTTAATACGATAGTTGCAGTTGGCTAGATAAAACGATTGCTTTAATACATTTCATGAGTATCCTGCTCAGTTTTACGTACAATATGGCAAAATGTTTGAAAAAATCCAAATAAAATCACCATTGTATGTCATTTTGACTATCGCTACGATCGTTCCCGAATTCGATCGAGCTCGGGAAAGTTGATCATTATTACAAAAATATAACGTTCTAGGGGCAAAAACCAAAGTATTTTTGAATGCCAATCCAGTCGGAATTCGGAAATATAGCATTCGGCAGCTTAAATTACACCCATAAGAAGCCGCTACAACGACGAATGATCCAACTGTAGTTTAGCATGCCTAACTCAACAAGATTAGGTGGACTGGTCTCACGCTTGGACTCGGATGACTCAGTCCGGACAGAGGTGGCGTCCAACATGGAATTATAGATCTATCCCGACTACAGTTTTAAAACCTGAATCTCACTCCTAATCAAAACTAGATTGAACTCCACAATAATGTACGTTTCTGAACAAGTGTGGAAGACTATTAACGAATACGGTCGACTCAGAGCAAGTCCGGACGTGTCTGGCTAAGTCAGGAAAAATCTGGCTAGTTTCCAGATGAATAGAAACAAATTTGAATGAAAGTTTGAAGTTCAAAGTAGACTATTGTTAATCTCAAAAGTTATTGCATGTTCGAAAAAATCTCATTGATTCTTTAAAATTGCATTGAGCAATTGACATTGAAGAATGTGTAGGACTTCAGATCATACATTTCCTTTTATATATATTTTTTGTTGCTTTCATGACATTTGGTAATACCAGTGGTTTTTCAAAGGTTCAAAGCAGTAATAAATCGTAAATTCCATTGCCTAGTTCTCTTTATTCAGATTTGTATCGTCCTGAAATTACTAAGATTTAATTTGACTTTGTCGTACTTGTCCGGAATCAATGGTCCGAAGAAAATACAACACCTAGCTAGTATAATTATGTTTTAAAACCAAAATGAATAGCTCAAAAATAGTAAACGCTACCTACCAAACCAGCAGTTTATCAGAAGGATATTCCTAAATAGTGCAGAATGATCCTCACCATGGTGCAGATTCATTCACCGGTAAAAGCCGCCAATCTACACTTCGATGCAATATAGAGCGGATTATTGCCGAAGTAGTGTGGATAGAGCAGATGCCGCTAATACGTCTACATCGCAATGACACCTGTTTCATTCTCCACACACCATCTACGAGAAACGATAATCCTTGCACCGAGTGCTATCAAAGGATAATATTAAAACTGGCTCCGCTTACATACGCTCTTCAAGCCTTCAGCAAATCCGTCACATTGAAGTTCCATTCCATCCCGATACGATGAATCGTACGGTTGTACAAGTGTGTAAATACTTTCACAGCGCAAACAGAAACCTCTCTGTGAGTGAGCTGCATAATTGTGTAAATAACTGCAGCCTAGAGTGTGTCTATTGCAATAACGACGGTTCGACGGCGGGTCGGCGAAAGGGCGAGAGAAATTAATAAAACTTGCCATTCAAAAACACCTTTTCAGCACAACACACGTTCGGAGCTTGATACAGTGTGTTGAGTGTGATGTATACCACCGTTCTACAACCACCCCCCCCCCCCCCCCCCCCCCTTTAGTACATTTGTGCAAAGTTTCAACATCCGCACCGAAACTGATTATTCGCTGCAAAACTAACATTTGTTCGACCAGAACTATGTTGCCGCGGCGACACCCGCCGAAGTTCATTAACACCCGCAACCGAACGAAAGCGAGTTGATGAATAGTTTCCGCAGTAATTAGGCAACTTTATTTGAGAGATAGCAAAACACATTCCATATGCATCCCACTCCACTGCATTGGCGGACCGTTTTTGTATGCGTTCACTCTCCCCCGGATGCAGTTTTCATGCGTTGCGCCGGTTGTTCGGTGGTGCGCCAGATATGATGATGCCAGCTGGTGACGTGCGGGAAACTCATTTTAACAGATTGGCCTGGCTTTTGTGGAGTTTTGTCAGTGCGCTTCAAGTGTTTTGTTCTCCATTGGTGGAATAACTTTTCACTCGCAAACCGGTCGGGCGTTGGAGTTTAACGAATTGGAGTGTGATTTTAGTGAGCATGATCGCACCCGTGGCAACTGAAACTCAAACAGCAACAGCACACGGCTGGGTGTCGACTGTCGGCCACTGTTTGCCGACCGATGTGTGACCGATGCGGTGATAGCCTTTGCTCTTTGCTGGACCCTTGGCGTATCAGACAGTATACCTACTGTACATTTTTTTCGGAACTTTTGCTCAAAATCCTCGGAAAAGCGTGTGCATTCGTAATTGCATGTATAATGCTGCAAAAGTTTGCGAGCAAGTGCGGTTTAACCGATTACAGTATTTATTGTAATTGCGATTCACATAAGAGAGCAGAAATTGAGGGAAAATGTTTTGAATTAATGTGTTTATAACATTTATAACATTCCTCAAGGCTAATACAAAAAAGTGTCGACAGCAAAAGGCTACAGTGCACCAAACATAACTATTCCCAGAGCGAATTCTGCTTTTGGAATAGATTTTGAACCAATATGAGTCCAGACAGTGATCCCGAGCACGTATCGATCTAAGAACTGATCTTGAACCCATTTTGATCCTGGATCATTTAAACATCCCATGCGGACCCTGGAATTGATCCGCAACGCATAAAGTTCTTTGTCTTGAATCTATACAAATCTAGAAACTGATCCTCAATCCATACCGCTTCAGGACTAGATTCTGGACTAATAGCTCCTAGAGTTCAGACCTAAACTCAAACCGATTCTTTAAATCAGGGGTCTCCAAACTACGGCCCGCGGGTCCCTCGAGAGCTTATTATGCGGACCGTGGCTTCTTTGTGAAGGTTAAAATAATTAGTTAATTATTGTGACTTATTTGAAGAAAATGTAATTGTTGCTTTTCAGCGACGTAGTTCAAGCTTAAATAATAGAATGCTGTAGAAGATTTGTATATTTTTAAGTATTTTCTTATAAAGACGAAATTTAAACGTTTGCATTAGATACAGGCAACTGAACAATGGCCCTCAACACCATTATATGTGAAGCAATGCGGTCCGCGAACAGAAAAGTTTGGAGACCCCTGCTTTAAATGATACTAAACCTATACGGCCTGGGCCAGTCTGGTGGTACAGTCGTCAACTCGTACGACTTAACAACATACCCATCATGGGCTCAAGACCCGAATGGACCGTGCCCCCATACGAAGGACTGACTATCCTGCTATATGGTAATAAATAAATCACTGAAAACCAATCCAACTAACAGTAGTGGGTACAGGCAGGCCTTGACCGACAATGGTTGTTATGCCAAAGAAGAATAAGAAGAAACCTATACTGGCACAGGATCTCATCTCGAACCGACATTGATCCTGCAACTGATCCTTGTATCCGTAGCAGTTCTGGGAGATCGTTAACTCACGCTGGCCCTAGAACTAAGCTCAAACACACGACGGTCCTGGAACAGATTCCGATCTCACACCGGTCCTAGAGCTGAGCCTTAACACACTACGGTCCTGGGACTAATTCCGAAACCCGGTTTTCTTTAACTACAACTAAACGTGTGCCCATCCTAAAACTCCTGAACCCATGCCAACCTTGAAACTGCTTTCTTTATTATTCTGGTATAAAAACTATTCCTATGTCCTATGTCTTCCTATGGAACGGATGACAAACGTGTCCCGGCCCAGAAACCGATACAGCAACCTAATCCGATCCAGTAAATGACTGGGCGACCATGCAGTACTGTTCACTGAAAAAATGTAATCCAAATTACCAGGAAGTAACATGTGGAACGAGCGTTACCCCTCACTATAATTTGTATAGCGGGAAAATGTCGACGCCTCCATTTAATGCTCTACTAATAATATGTAAAAATAATACAAGAACTTTTTATCAAATAAAAAAAGTAACTTCAAGAAAAGCTAGCAAAAAAATGCTTTCAAATTTGAATAAAAAGCAACCCGTCCCAGAATCTGCACTTCTGCCAGCAGCATTCTGTTGATTTTAAGGACAATCGTAAATTATCACGCCACGCCAATCACTCCCGGGACCGGAAACGGGCACAAAATTACCACCATCCGCTGCCGCACCGTCCACGGCCGGCTCATTACTTACCGGCTTAGCTGCTTCACGGGCCGCACCACTATCTTGGGCGTGGTGGCCACCGCACTGTAGCCTAACGTGGTCCCCGTTACCGAACCAGCATCGTCATCTTCGTCCGGTGCGCCACCTCGCTCGGTTGTCGATTCCGCACTTTCGTGCCGGTTGGGGGATGGGTTTTCGCCACTGCTGCTAGCGTCTTGTTCGAAACTTTCTTCACTCTCCTCGAGCATCTCGTCCGATGAGCCTCCAACTGCTGCACTGCTGCTGCTATCTTCATCTTCCGCTACAGTGGCTGTCGTTTGTCTCGCTGTCGCACGGACACTTCCGGCGGCCACCACTTCCCCGTTCAGTATGACCAGCAGTACCAGCCCCATCAGCAGTAGCCGAACGAGCAGCAGCTGCATCGTTGAGCCAGGTCCGGCGCCGCTTCTGGCCATCATTACGCTTAATCTCTTCGCTTTTCGCAACGATCCGATGCAGATTTCAATACACACTGCTGCTGCTGCTGCTGCTGCTTCTTTAATGCACAGCTGCACTCACAGATACACACTCACACTAACAAACACAAACACACGTCAAGCGGATGGCGATGAGAAGGCAAAGGCACAACTTTTCCTGCTTCTCGTGTGGCTCTCCCCGTGACGTCCTTAAGTGAGGCACGTACTGGAAAGGATTCGATGGAGACGCGCTGGGTGGTCAGGTGTGTCAGCAGGTTGCGGTTTACGGACTTTCTTACCGTCGAGTTTGTGCAGTTCGAATCGGTCCGGATTTTGCTGTCGATTGGGGCTACCGGTTTCCGTTCCGTTCCTCAATTATTTAGTTCCTGCAAACACTTTTTAAAGTGTCACTTGTAGCCGGCGACGGGGATGGGGGTGCCGTTGCAAGGTAACCTGATCCTTGATGTCAGCAGATGGTTGTGTAAAGTGTCTTGCCTTATTTCATACGATAAGGATAAACACAGCCAAATATTCACACACACAGAATTTTTTCAACTTAAGTGTGTCTGAAATTTCACCTTCATGATGGACAGTTCTCGAGGTCTTCTTGTGTTTAGTGCAAGTAGTTGTGTTAGAGTAGTTTACAAACACTCAATGCTTTCAATAAACATAATCTAAGCTTGAGCTTAATAACCACAAGAAACGATTTTAGCACGAAACTCCTTAACTATGTCTACTCTAATTCTGTTTGGCTCTCGATTTTTTTTTTATTATTTTAAACCAGTCAATGTTGCAGCCACGCGACAGTAGTAAAATGGAATCAACCAACAAACCAAATCGTTACTGTACCACTAAACCTTCACGGACACCGTTCTGCGCCGGCAAGTGTCTGGCGGTAAACTACACCATCCGATGGTATCACACCGCCAAGTTATCGTCGCTGCAGTCGGGGGCAACAATTTACAGCTCAACAAAAAGCGACCTAGAAGAATGTGCGGTTCTAATTAGCACCTGGTGCGAACGTGGCGCACGCTTGGCAGGCAGGCATCGGGAAGCGAGGGCCCACTTTTGGTTCGGTCCCGGTCGTTACCGATTCGGCTAACCTAGTTTAAGTTGGTGGTCACTTGTTACACGTTAGCGAGATTTTTTTTCTTTCTAAAAAGCTTCTTTTCCCTCACCACCAGTCACAGTCACGATGACTTTTTCATTCACACCGGCTAAGGGAGGGTTGTGAAAGTTGGGTCGTTTTTTTTTCATTCTTTTTTTGGGATCCTATAATTTACTTTACAATGTAGTTGTATCTTAGGGCAATTTGTTTTGCTGCTTTTATTTGGTGTTTTCAATTGAATTCTTTGTAGATGCTAGTTTAGGGTAAACTTATCTCGAAGTTCATGAGATTTAGCGACATACCTTAAGCAAAAGCATACCAACAGTAAAGGAACATCGTAGTGCATCGGCTCTGGACTTTAAAATCCCTTACTTGCCGCAATTAAATGAGACAAACAGAAAATTTTATAAGAAAAATGAACTACAGTCTGTTCCCGAGATACGCGATTTTCGATTTACGCGGATTCGGAGATACGCAGTTTTCGAAATTTTATAGATCAAATGTCAAATCAGTACAATTTGCTCCCAATGCAGTATAAATTGCATTTTTGCTAATGAATTTAATCCACGTACAAGCGAAAAATATCAGAATGTTCTGCACGAATCGTATAAAATAAATGATAAAGAATATAAAAGTATTAAATTGAATAAAAATAACGAGTAAATAACTGTATCTTCGTCGAAAACTGCGAATTTTGACTTCGGATATTCAAGTTACGCGGATTTCTCGGGAACACACAAACCGCGTAACTCGGGAGCAGACTGTACAACAATCGGTAGTTTCGTTATTTAAATGAGTTTTAAGATCATTTGGTTTAGGTATACCAGCTACTTGAAGCATTAGTTTTCTTTACTGTAACTTCCATGCTTTTAGCTATGGTTTTTTTTGTTTATGTGTCATATCTTATCTTCTAATCTAGACATTCATTTGAAACATTTATTGAAGCCGTCGACGAGCAACCTGTTTAGCTTTTCTTCAACTATAAACGATAAGAAAAGAATACAATAAAAGCTCTGGAAAAACTATGCCCAAATGCCGAAAATAGAGCCTTAAGTTATAATAGGCATTAAACGACGACCGACGAGTTCAAAATCCGCATTAAGCATTATGATTTTTGTTTCAATGTAGTTAAAGGTTGTCTTGGGCATTATCTTTGTTCTTGATATTGTTAAACGATGCAACTACTGTGATGCCTTATTTACGCAGATTAATTGCGAATATTGCCTGCCAATCGTGACTAAGATGGACTGTGATGTGCTGCAATAAATTATGTAGCTCGTGGAATTTAAACGAACTAACTATTGTAGTCACTAAAGGCTTTATACTGAATACTTTAACTTCAGCTCTACAATGCTTTGCTTTAAAAATGAGATGTTACAACTTAACGCTTTAGATTATTTAATAAAGTATTAACTAGGGAGTGTTCGGTTCATAACATAATTCCCACGCATACGGTCATATATTCGCTGTCTAATATAGAAATGAATCAATAAATAGCGAAACTAAATAAATGAAACAAAATAAAGTTCTATAGTTGATTAATTTATGAAATTCTAAAACTATAATTAAACAAGTTTCCTAAATAATCTATACATAAATAAATCAATAAAAAACATCATTTAGATTAATATATAATTAGATACAAAATAAACAATATAAGATATAAATAAATAAAGTGGACCAAAAAATTACCTATTAAATAAACAGATTAGCTTCAGATTTTAGCCGTGTTGCTGTAATTTAAAGAGTTTTTTTATAAAATCCATTGGTGGAAAAAAATATCTTAAAAGTAATTATACTGAAGTGTTCAGATTTCTTCAGATTCCCGATGGAGACTATTTACTACTCAATTAGTTAATTTATTACTTTTATCTGGAGTTCATCGTCGTTCGCTCAGCAATTAATGTTTTAGAACAATCCAATATTTTTAATCGATCTTCAAAATAAATAATCTTCTTCTTAAGGTCGTCATATTGTAATCAAGTCCTTAAGTTACTAGTATTTCTTTCGATATGGCCAGTAAAATAAATATAAAACACATTACACAAGTAAACAATTCCACTTAACCACTCAGCAATTCCTAATTTTAGCAATGTAACCAATCGTACAAAACTACAACCCACCGGGCAATTCCGTCTCAAAGAAGGACAACCCACCCAGCCATTGTACAGCCTACGCGATACAACAGCACACCACTGCGCTAGACATTGCTTGATAACTTAATTTATCTCCGCCGTCTAGACAGAGCGAGCTGCAATTTCCTTCCACCCTTCAGTGCAGTCAGGTCTGTCAGGTTGATTTCCGCTCGTTTATTATTCCTCACGCTGCCTTGTCTGCTGCCCACCAATACCCGGAATCGGATGAAAATTGAACTCCTCGCCGGCTGTATCAATCCTTCCTCCAGCCGGCCAGATTGATGAACACGCTTGATGATGGGGGTTTGGGCTAATAAAATATTTTGCCTACACGCGGCGTTAGAAGCCCAAACCGTCATCCTTCAATCGACGGAACGCAGTTAGCAGGACGATGGAGGCCTCATTTGTTTTGCTCGAGACGGTCAGACTGTCTCTCTTGGGGTCCAGGTGAGGCTGTCCGTGTCCATTCTAACGCTGGCGTGTGCATACATTACTTTCGCATCCTCCCAGGCGTACATTCCCAATCCAATCTCAAAGCCAATGTGTGAAAAACCGCCCTAAAATAGAAACGCACAAACACATAAACGACGGCACCGGAATCTGGACAGTCTCGTCCGGATGTTCAATTACGAAAGATTCCTCAATTTTCACGAAACGATTCGTAAATCGATTTACGGTTCCATCGAACACGGTGGCCGAGATAGTGGAGGAGTGGAAATGAAACATGTTTTTCTTGGGCATCATTCATTCGGCACCGTAGGTATCCCCTACATTCTCCCCTACAGGGGGGAAAAAACAGCCCCATCAAATCACCGAAACTAGACGAAATGGACACACTCGTCAACCAGCCAACACCATTCCAAACCCAGGAAACAGAGCAACACCACAGTGCGCGGGGCCAACGAAACGGCCGCAAGGGGGCAATCGAACAGATGTGCCAAACGTGTCGTGCTTCCGGCGACGAACTGATTTCTATTCCTACCAAACTCACAATGTTTTCGTTCGGACAGGTTGTTGCAGATGACAGGAGCACTCTGGTGGAGAGTGGTTTTGATATTTTAGCAGCGATTTTTTTTCGAAAAACACATTTTTCCCAGAACTCGGAACATCGGGGTAGTAGAATTGGAACAAAATTTAAATCATTCAGCTGCTCTTCGTTGGCAAAAATAGCAAATTTATTAAAAAAAAGAAACTGCTCCAACTGATCTAGAATTTATTAAGCTTTCTCTTATACTGCTCCACATTTGCCTGCCAATGCGTAAATGGCTCGGGAAGGGGTGGCGCTAAAAGACGTTAATTTTCGGCAGCCACCCCGCCCCCCTCCCCAGGGTCCCGGTCAGTGCACGCCAGCGCTCGGGTCACGTTTTGTCGGGTAGTAAAATCACACGCATCACCATCAATGATGAAAAGCACGTAACATTTGTTAATCCGTTTGTACTGCTGCTGGGGAGGGGGCCCTTGTGTTTAGGCTTCACCCACGGGTGCCTCGTGCCTCGTGGAAGAATGTTGGGGCATAAATCAAAAACCCTTCGGTTCGAACCCTCAGCAATCTCTTGTAATCACGCGTCCGGCCCAACATCACGTCTCACGTTGCCAGCTCAGTCAAATGAAGAGAGCCCCAAAAACCGAACCCACAGCACACGCTAACGCACGCTTGACCGGTGTTGCTGCTGTCAAATTTGGCACCTTGCGTACGTGCTTAACACCGCGCCAACGCCACGATTTGCTGCGGAGATAAAGCTGCAACGGTTCTGTTTAAATATCGTCCCTGATTGGGCGCAATATTGCTGGGCTGGGTGGAAAATTGCGACGATGATAAACGCACTTTCACAAGCAATTGATTGGACACGTCACATTACGAAGGGGGGAGAGGATTACAATCACGGGGCCCAAACCATAAATGGGACCGCTGGATGTCCTGCTTTTTTGCAACCCCACCGGCAGCAGCTTGTTGGACCCTCGCGTAGAACGACATCATACGCCACTAATTTGCGGTAGAGCGTAGTTCGCTGGTGGTGATGTTCAACATACAGAAATGAATGTGATTTTTTTTGTGGATTCAAACTATCAAACACACACACACACACACGTGAACAAATTCATTTTCCATCTTTACCAAAAGACCACACGAAACTGTAACCAACTATACATAGCACAGCATCAATCATCCAAGCGGAACTGGCAAACACGCACACGCACTGTTTCCTATGACACAAACACACACACACAACGCAACGATTCCTGTGGGCAGCTCCCAGGGACCAACATCGAAGCTCGGAGCCCACACAAAAAAATGAAATCACTTTCATCACCCTGCCTTTACTGGGTTTTGTGAGGCCAGGACACAAAAGCAAACAAATCTGTGCAAATAAACCGACAGTGACAGGCGACAGAGGGAGATATAGGAAGGAAAGGGTTGAATTGCACGGGGAAAAAAACATTGATTGATATAATTTTCATTCCGAGCGTAGGTTGAAGGTTTGATCGACGAAAGCCATATATGCGATCACCTCCTCCCCAACCTCCCCGAGCATGGGCAATAATATCATAGCAAAAGATCAATCCCGCCTGTCGTGATGTTTTATTTCATTCGTTTTATACATCATCCCCGCACCACCACGTGTACGTAAAATGCAGGACTGTAAAACGGGAAAAAATGGGAAAAAAGAAACGTTATCGAGCTGGCTTTTATTCCAATAGAACCGATAGAACCACACTGGACGCTTGTTTTATAACAGCGACGATGTATATATTGATCTCGATTTATTATTACACATAAAAAACGAACGGCAACCGTTGTTTATAATTCAATTTCCATGAAATGCATTTATTTTCATCTGTGGAATTGTCGTTAAAAGGAACAAATACATCAAACTGGTTTAAGCTGGTAATGGCTTAATTATGTAACCGGACGTTTGTGTTATTACAGTTGAATGGATTATTTTGGCAGGAAGGTGGTGGGAGTGTTTTTAGTGTTTGAGTTAGCAGGAATTATAGAAAATGGATTATTGCGGTTCGGTGGGAATAATGACGCTATTCTAGGAATATTTAATCCAAAAGTTTAATGCTACAAATGGACAATTCCAGTAAGTGGGATTAATATTAATTTTAATTAATTTTAATTCAGCGAATTTCATTAATCAGTGTGCGATTCTGGCAAAGCTTAGAATATTAATTACGAATAATTCAAAAAGATATGAAAAACTAAACTACAACCATACACTTAGCATTGTGTAAAGAAAGTTATTGTGAAGAGAAGATGACGTATGCACAAGATCAGTAATCACGCAAGAGCTCTGTGTAGCTCCGTACGCTCCATACGCTCCTCGCATTCTATAGTGTGGTGTGGTCTATAGAAGCTGCATTGAAGCTGCATGTGCTTGTCATAGTCTGGCTTGTGTGATGGCTAACTACAACCAGAACAATGGTTGTTGTAGTATTTTAAAATATAAAATCTTTTTTTTTTTGTGCACAGTTTGTACACTAAAAATATACGGAGCAAGCGCACAGCTCTCACTTGAAGGAGAGTAAGAGCTATTTATTGTTATTGCGCTCTTCATACAACAATAAAATAAATACAACAATAAATTGTTCTAACCCTGCTACATTACTACAGCATTTACTGATGCTGCGGTATTGGATTTTATTGAATCGAACCAATCCAAAATAATGAAAATCGGTTTCGACCAATCGAAAATATAAACAGAACAGAATCACAATTGTAGCCAACTGCTTAAAACTGCTTGCGATACTTACTTACTTATCCGGCGCTACAACCGCTTTGCGGTCTTAGCCTGCTTCAGGAGTGTCCGAAACGCCATCTTGCCACCTCAATTTGGGCCTACCACGCCTCCTCTGTCTTTGTGGACGACCTAAAAAGACTTTATGGGCTGGGCCGTCCATTTCCATGCGTACAACATGGAAATGCCCACCGGACCCTGGCGAGCTTAATACGCTGTACGATAGTGAGGTCGCCGTACATCTCGTATAGGTCGTCATTATAGGGGCTCCTCCATTGTCCTTCCACACATACGGGGCCAAGTATCCTTCTAAACATCTTCCTCTCGAACGCGGCTAAGAGAGTTTCGTCAGATTTGGACAGTGTCCATATCTCAGAGGCGTATGTGAGTACCGGAACTATATAGGTACTATATAGTCCCAACTTCGTCCGTCGCGACAGGTTCTTTGAGGTGAACTTTGGCAGCCAGCATTCTTGCGAGCAACTCAGCTTCCATGCTGTTGTCGTTGCTGACCTTTGACCCCAGATAGGTGAATTCTGGGACGACTTCAAAAGTGCGTTCACCTATCTGTACGTCACGCCTACGTAGATTCTGATTATTTATTGGTAGGCCCGCTGATGTTGCCACCATCAGTTTGGTCTTTGCCTCGTTTATCTGCAATCCGAGGCTCTCTGCCGCCTGCTCGATCCCTTGGTAGGCTTCTGCTACATAGGAGAGCCGCAGACCAATGATGTCTAAATCATCAGCGTATGCCAGGATCTGGGTTGACCTATATAAGATGGTTCTCGTAGTCTCCATCCTCGAGTCGCAGATGGCCCTCTCTAGTGCCAGGTTAAATAGGAGACAGGCAAGCCCGTCCCCCTAGCGCAGACCCTTGGGGCGGGCAGACTGCTTGCGATAGATTTGAAAATATTCCTTGAACTTTCCACGGCTCTTATTTATGAGAATGCTGTCAGCGAAACAGTCAACATTTAGACCAGCTTACATTATTTTTTTGTTAGGTGTAGTGTGGAGTATAGGGAAACAATATGATATGTATTATATTGAACTTCATTAATTAAATCTTTTTAAATTTGAAGTTTGATCACTTTAGAAAACAAATGGATTGAGTTTTGTGTGTTATGAACTCACAAAGTTGTAACTTAAATTTAAGAGAATACAAGAAGTTTGTTTTAATATTTTTTACAATTTTTGCAAGTGCGTTTGATGCAGTGAAATTAAATACAAACATATAGCAAGGATAACAAACAAGGATAGCAAGGATAGTTCTAAAAATGTAATAAATAATAAGTCTGCTAAACGTGTTCATGTTACGTGTTATTACAATTTATTCTTTTATTTGAACTCTTTGGAAACTATTATAATTATCTTTTTCAAACAAGAAGAACGTTCTGTTGTCTTCCATAGACCTTTTTAAATTGAATAAATGGTCATGATCTATAAAAGCACGATATCAATAGCTATTTGGAGTGCCAGGACAATGAAACAACTTTAGCGGGACTTTTCCTCTTAAAAATATGCAATGAAAACCTGTGCTGCAGTATTTAAGTACACTTCCTCCTTCTACATGCAAGTCAAACAGGCTTACAATGTTTCTTCTAACAGAGGGCACCAAATTGAGCTTTCTCCACCTACGATACACTTTCATTCAGTTGACTACATCTTCATTTCCGTCCCATACCATCCACACAGCCCCACTGTTTGCTTTGCTGATTCTCGTCAATGGTTATAACGCTTCAACTAAACTTCTTTACGCGTGATTTTAAGCTTCATCGCCCCAGCGCACCAGCGAAACGTGGTCAATTGGGGCCCATATTTTTTTCCAGGTCGCCCCAACAACCACCGACTGCACTTTCGCTTACGTCGAATCAAAAAGCATAGCAAAAGCCATGGCAAAATATGGGTCAAATGATGATGATGTCCAGACGTCCTAACTTTGCGCCGAGACGTTGAAACTTTCTATTGGTTTCGCGCAATCGGAAGCGCAAGCCAGTGGCTCGACCATAAGAACTGGAGCATGCAAAGCTGCCGTCGACACCTTACTTAGAAGAAGAACGAAGCTACTTTACACCGATTAGCACCTTTCATCTTCCAGGGAAGAAAAGCAGGTCATTTCACAGTCGAACTCCGTACGAGTGAGGGAAATCTATCCTTACCGCCCAGATATATGGCCCAGTTTCAACGAGCCAGAAAATATTTGTCACGTTTCGAAGCACAGGAGCAGAGGAGCCGGAAACGGGTACGGCTAGTTGGTGGTTCATGGTGCAGGAAAAGCTCACGAATAATTCGAACCTCGATCGGACCGGCCGGAGCCGATTACTGTGTTTACAGCGGACGGTTCATGTTCATTTCATCGCAAGATGAGTGCGCGATAAGACGCATCTCTACTGCTTCTCGCTGATAAGACAAATGTGGAATGAGTGCAGGTAGAACGTAGACAGTGTGTGTGTGAGTGTATACGTGTGGAATTGCAAAAGGACATTCAAACAACGCGTGTGTGCTACAAATTTAGTGGAATAAGGCGCTGCAGCAAGCTGTTACTATTAAGAACCCGACAAGGATACACACAATTATGCCAAACACCATGGGCCACATTAAGAGCTCGATCGTTTTAGTGCTATTTACACAGCTGCTCGGCCACAGTGAACCGAAAACGATCGTTTTCAATTCATACTCGAATGAACCGGCCCACCAACCGGAGAGCAGCCGGAATGTGACCAGCGAGCAGCAACCAATCGCTGGCAGTGCACACCGCCAGGAAGCAAGTGAATCGTAAGATAACCCACCGTACCACCTAGCGACCCAATCTACTAGAATGATTCTGACACTTCTTTCATGCGGTTTTTGTTCTTGTTCCCTCCCATCCCATCATCATCATCATCAAAGCTCCGGCCGAGGGTTCTCCAGTGGCGGTGGCAGTGGAGCACCTAGCTTCCCATTCTCGATACATCCCGATTTCCTGTCGAAGCCGGTGCAGGTGGCGAGACCGAACACCGGTTACAAGACGCCGAAATACATTGTCTATCCGAGCTACTCGCAAAACACTCCCAACAGTGTACCGTACTATAACGCTCCAGTCGGTAAGATAAACACGATTTGGGTGGGGGTGGATTTGTTACTTTACCTTTTTCCTGTAGTGATGGACAAAATGGAATTGTTTCGTATCTAGCTACTGTAAGATTCGAATCCAGATCTACTCCAGAATCAACAGAATTAGTGATAATCTACATCCTCCAACTATACAGTTCCTTACAGAAACTTCCTATATTTAAGGAACTATATACAGTTGTTGGGAATTAAAGGCAAGATATGCAAATCGTAATTGATGAAATTCCTACTCAACAACATCTTGCTCTATATTGATTTTGTATCTACACCATATCGTTCACCTTCAACAAGTCTCAACCCAAAGTCTCCAAAGTTACTTCGAGCATAATGATAAAAAACAGTTATCATAGTTGCTCCACTCGAACAACTAACAAGGAGCTAAAATCAGATCAGCTCCTAGTTATATTATAAATTTAACTATTTTATACAAAACCAAGCAGGATAAATGAATCAATAACGTACAGGTATTCCTTGACATACGCAGATACGAGGACCGGAGGCAATAGCGTACCTCGAATATTAGCGTAAGTCGAATTTCAAGGTTTTCTGTCAAATTATAGCTAATTTTCGTAGAATTTTGCTTAATTTCGTAAGTTTTAGCCACTAAATTAGTTATTGGATCTGATTTTAACTAAAGATAAAAATGTTGTACTTGTTGTTTTTTTTTTCAATTTGACCAAAAGGGAATTTATTTTGCATTTGACATTTGATGTGTCAAATCAGTACAATTTGCTCAAAGAACTGTCAATTTTGGAAAATCAACCACACGTTCCAAAAGAGAATCATAAAGAATTCCAAACAAAGTATATGAATCACAGATGGGAATATTCACTCTTTTCAATCATTTAAATCAGAGTATAGGAGTGACTATGGCGATTTCAATGATTTAAAGTTTGAATTTGAATTTGTTGTAAAGATCACTCTTTAGCGAGTGAGTTGAATCCTGCAAGTGAATGCACTCAACATTCAAATCAGAGTTTAGTTGAATATGATTACTGATTCAACTCACTCACTCTATTTGCCAACTAGTGATTCCCTCTTTTCGAATTCAATTCACTCACTCGCTACGCCGACTATTAGTAGCCTCACTCACTCTTACTAATGCGATCGTTTGAAACACATAGCGCTTGCACAGTAGTGATGATAACCTTTTAAACAGGGAGTTTTTTAGCAATGTTCACTAAAGATCATATTTTTGATTATTCATATGAGTAGCTATGATGATAACAAACGATTCTTCTTCATTCGGATCAATACGAATTCAATCCCGATTGATTGGATTCCATTCGGAGATATCCAGTTTCATCTGAGTCGATGTCGATGTATTTCGGACTCGGATTTGGTCTCAAAAAGTCGGAGTTGGATTGGAGTCACGAATCGATTCCTGTACTCCCATCACTACCTTCCAATTCTTACAACGTTGACTGCATCCTGGGATCTTACGTGTATGCTGCAGACAGCACTGTTTTTAACGTTTTTTGGGTTTTTGTTTTTTCCCCTTTCCAAAATCACCCATTTCGGCCAACCAGCAATGGACCGATTTGCACCCGGCGAAGCGTACGGCGGCACCATCTACAAGCTGAAGAAGCAAAAGCAACCCGGTAACAGTAGCGTCACCACAATATTGCCCACTATTTTCCCAACCAAACTTCCACTTCAATAACTTTCCTCGTTCTCATGTTTTTTTTGTTTTCTCAAAGCAGCCGCCGCTCCGTTTGCATCGATACCGGCCGCTTCCTTCAACAGCCCGGTCAGCGTACCGGTCCCGAGTGCGCTGCGCCCTGCTGCCTCCGACAACAGTCCGGTCAGTGTGCCTGCGCCACCGTCAGGACCGCCATCACCACCAGGACCACCACCGTCCCAGCCAGACCAACCGATCTTTGTGCCGACGCCCGTGCCCAACTCTGGTGAGGATTCGTCGCCATCATCCGCTTCCACGAACGAACCCATACTGCCCACCTCGCCCAGTTCGACGATGGATTCTTCTTCCGAAATTATCCTCTTCCCTCCCAACTCCCACACCGGTTATTTGCCCCCGTTGGACAAAAAGCCCAGCACGGACAGTTACAAACCGTCGAGCGATTTGTTCCAATTTCCTCCCAACACTAACGCCACCTATCCGGTGGGGACGTTCGAACGGTCTAAAAACCCGGTTACGAGCTATCTGCCGCCACCTTCGGGTGACATTACCGTGGCTGTCGCTGCACAGGGTGGCCACTCGTCGTACAAAGGTACGGCCGAGCTGTACCAATTCCCGCCCAATGTTAACACCAGCTATCTGCCGCCGGATGGCAATGGAGACGCTGACTCTACCGAGCACACGGGCACGAGCTACGGGGCGGCACCTTCGGGTGATCCCCGTTCGCCGGCCAGTTTAAAGCCCGTTCCCAACAATGAATGGGTCAATCCGACAGGGTCAGTTCAACCGTCCGAACTGCACCGATTTCCACCCAACACGATGGCTAACTATCTGCCTCCGGATGGACCCAATTCCTTGCAATTGCCCTCAGCTACCAGCTACATACCACCCCCTTCCGGTGATCCCCAGGCAGCGGCCAACTTAAAACCCGCCCCCTCCGCTCAAATGCCTCCCAGCCAGTCCGGCAACTTCAAATTCCCTCCCAACATTCATTCCGACTATCTTCCTCCCAGCGGGAAAGAGTCCCCACCAGCCTCCGTCACTAGCTACCTTCCACCGCCGTCGGGCAATCCAAACTCCCCCGTCAATCTTACCCCACCCAAAGCACCACCCTCACCCTACCGCCCACCGTACATGGCACCGCCCGAGTTGTACAAATTTCCACCGAACGTCCACTCGCCCTATCTGCCCCCCTCGAACCGACCCCCGAGCCAAAACAACGCTGTGACCAGCTATCTTCCTCCTGCTTCCGGCATTCCAGGTGACGATGCCATCGGTACCATATCGGTTGGTCCGGGCAAGCCGCAGTATCTGCCGCCGAGCTACTCCGGTGAGTGTCCCACTGCTGAAGAGGGCCGTGCGACAATGTTACTTATCATTTTGCGCCTCCACTCCAGATAATCGCCCACCGATGCAGCAAATGGCACCGATGATGGCGCCGCAGCAGATGAACAAAATGCCCCCGCAGATGGCGATGCCGATGGCGAGTGCTCCGGCAATGGATGGCCCACCGTCCGGCCCACCGTCCGGCATGGATGCAGACTACGACCATCACCATCACGACCATCACCATCACGAGCATGATTTTCCTTACTTCACCGGCTTCGACCATGATCACTATCCGGACATCATCTTCGACCACGATCACGATCATCACCATCATCACGACGAGCCTACGACGACGCCCGCTCCTCCGCCACCGCCACCGCCGGCACCGGAAACGCCCCGGCTTAAGAACTACAGCTACTACTACCTCAGCCGAACGCTTTGGTACGTGCCGCTGTACTTTACGCTGTACTTCACCGTGTACGTTGCGATTCTGATCATCCGGTCCATCGCTCGCCATAAGGTACGAATGCACGGCTGCACTACACTGTTGCTCAAGGAATGAACCGTTCTGTACTGTTTTGGTATCATTTGCCTTGTTTCACTGTTTTGCAGGTTAATCTACCGAATCAATGGGTCGGCAATACGCGATCGTTTGGCAGCATCCGGGACCTGAGCAACAAGGAGGTGCAGGAGAAAGCGAACATGATGGCAGCGTTCGCGATGAAGCAGATCGAGGATTTTAGGGAAAAATATTTATAATGCATTAGCGCTTAGTGGCAGGATTGCGAGGAGTCCCACGGTTAATTGGACGCTAGACATGCTCACCCAGGACGCAGCCATGGACAGCAGTCGGGTGGGAATGTTTATTGATCAATGAAGAACTGTAAACTACCTGGTATTGAGGTTAAGATGGGGTGTGTTTGATTTGTTACTGTCGATCATCCGAAACGTGACTTAGATTGGGCATGTTTAATAAGAGATTTATAACATTGAGATACGTATCATTGGAGATTGAATTCTACATCTGGTCAAGAACAAAGCAATCACAAGATTAACGCCCCAAAAGAGTGAGAAGACATTTTCGAAACACTAGAGCAGATTGGATTAAGTATGAGATGGAGCCGCCTCATCTTTCACAGATGCTCTCGAAACACTTATTGCATAGCGTGAGATAACTAACCTTGGTTGAGATAACTAACCTTGACCCCAAACTGTGTGTCGGAGTTGTTGGAAACAGTTCCGTTATATCAGAAATTCTAGGGCTCATGATCTGTTGAAGAACCCGATTCAAGATCATCAGGAACTCTGGAGACTGGACAAAGATTTAGAAACAGTTAAGAATTCGTTATAAAGCTGATATCAGCTCCAGAATCTTAGAACTTTTGGGATGGATTTACAATATCCTGGAAAGGAATGAAATTAACTCCAAAATCGAAATAAGTTAGGTATCAATGACTGAACCGTGGTAGCTCTGGTACCAATTCTTCGGTCAGACATTGAGATTTCCAGGACTAGATTGTTTTACTCCCAGGTCTCGTCCCAGGAACAAGATTAACCGAATCGATACTGAGCTAGTTCCAGAAACGACACAGTTAGAAGATCATTTTGTTGACCGCGATAAGTTCGATATATCCTGATATCGCTGTCAGATTCTTCATACAGAAAGCACTTTAACATTAACTCCCGTACTGGAGTAAGTTTGGTTATAATTCTAAGGGAAGGATAGCTTTGGGATCATTCGCAGGACAAGATTGGTTTAAAACAAGCTTCAGAATTGACGATACGATACGATACGATACCAATTTCGGGAATTCTGTACCAATTCCTCGAATCTTTTTCGGATCATTTGAATCCCAATTTGGGAATAGAATCAAAACCAGTTCAAGAAATAGGATCAGTTTTTGATCCAGATCAGTTCAAGATCACTCTTTACATCGATAGGCTTGGGATCAGTTTCTGGGTCAAGATGGATTCTGCTTAACTTTCTGGCCACGGAGGTCGGTTCCACTATTAGGATTTATACAGGAGCATTCAATAAACATGGAGATACGTGAACTTATAAACATGGAGATCTGCTCGAAAGCGAGATACAGGGTTGACCACGATTTATTGATTAGTTCCCATCAATTTTTGGTTGGTTCCCATATTTTTTTTTGGTGCGTTCCCACTATTTTTTTTGTCGTTTCCCATATTTTTTTGGTTTATTTGTATTGATATCCAAAAATCTATGGAATACGATCAAAAAATGGAGAACGCACCAAAAAATCATGGGAACTGACCAATAAATCGTGAGAAACCCTGTAAGATTCAGAGTAAATTTAAGATTCTGGTAGTTCCGGGGCCGATATCTACGATTTGAAACTCCATCGACGTTTATAAAATACAATAGCCATTTAGCGTTAGGATAGTTAGCCAACTGAATGAAATCCAACAAAAGCTAATCGTCATCTGAACTGGGGTAAAGGAATCAATCAAATAAATACTTTTTTGCTTATACAACTGTTGTGATTCAACCGCAATCCTTAGCTTAATTACCGTTACTTAGTCTACACCTTACAATTGCCTGTCCTAAGCTACCTACCAGCGAGATATGCCGGATCTTTTCACACATTAAGCTCCATTTTTAGCTCAGATTTGATCGGCGACCCATCGGTATCTGCTTCATCAGCAGTGAGTGTCAGTTGTTCCTGTCGTTCTTTCCCTCTGTTACTGTTCGATGCTCGCGCAGTTGAGCGAATGTGTTTCCTCGTGATCTCAACGCCTTCCCCATCGCTTTGGCTTCTGGAATGAAATGAAAGATTATTACTATTTCTCCTGAATTGGCCACACAGCAGTCGGTTCTCACTTTCGCTGAAGGTGTTCCAGTTTCGGAATGTTGGCAGCCGGTTTCTGCCCACCCGCCGCCTCCAGTGCGGCCAGCTCGCGCGGATGAAACTTCTTCTTGTGGCTGCGACAGTTCGATCCGTTTGCAAAGGTTTTATCACAAAACGGGCACTGGTACGGCCGCAACCCGGTGTGCAGTATCAGGTGTGCCTTCAGCGCCTTGGAGCGCTTGTACTCGTTGCCACACTCCTGGCATTTGAACTTTTTCTGATCCGAATGCACAACCATATGCATGTTGAGGGTACGCTTGGTGTTGAGCTTCAAGCCACAGTGCGGACACACGTACAGCGTATCGTTGTGGGTATCTTCGTGTGTCTGCGGGATGGAAAAGGGAAAATGTGAAGCGTTTACGACAAATAGAGCAACCAAACCTACCTTAAGACGTGGCGCATTTTTAAAGCTTTTCGGACAGTACGCACACTTAAACGGTCGCTCCTCGGAGTGCACGATGTAGTGCTCCTTCAGTGCTCCCTTCGAGCTGAACGGTTTGCCGCACTCCTCGCACATGTACGGTTTTGCGCCCTCGTGCATCATTCGCATGTGCGCCCGCCGGATTGAGGATTTAGTAAACCTGAAACACAACGCCGAGAAATTAGTTTGCTGAAACTGTTTCCCTCCCTCAAAACACTTACACTTTGCGACAAATTTCGCATGAGTAGCGTGGCTTCCCATCCTGCGTCAGATGGATGTACTCATGCCTCGTTAGCTGACTGTTGCATTTGAACGTTTTCCGACAGTATTTACACTGATGCACCTGCTGATTGGGGGAAGCGCCCCTGGTCGTCGTGTACCTTCGTTTTTGGAGCTGCTTGGCAGGTACGCTTTCATCGTCCCCATCGATCGGAGACTCGGAGTCATCTTTTCCCTTGCTCTGTTCACGCTTTGTACCGCTGGCCGATCCGCTCGTCTCTGGTTCGTAATCCGAGTCGGAAAATTTGTCAAACTCTTCCTCTTCCACGTTCTCATCGTTCGTCTCCAGACCATTGCTACAATCGTCCATATCGACCTCCAACATTTCCCACTGCTCCGTCTCGTTCGCATTGTTTTCCAGCTCATTTTGAACGCTGGAAACAGTCAGCGACTCCACCTGGTACAGCACCTCCGTATTGTCGTCCGCCACTTTACCGAGCTCTGTAACACAAGGGGACAACGTTATTGAACGAATCGCAACGAGAGCTGCAGTGCAATTTCTATTACCCTGTATATCTTGCGTCTCAAGCACGGGATCAATGCTTAGCAGCTCCTTCGCACGCTCGCTCTCCGCTTCCAGCACCTCAAACAGCTCCTCATCTCCATCGTTCGGAAGCATCTCGTCGAGATACTTGCTGCGGATCTGCTTCAGGTCGAGCGGGTGCGTTTCGTCCGGCAAGTGCTTCGCCAGGTAGGTAAACAGCTGGTTCGTTTGATGGCATCTCGCTTCGAAGTGTTCCAGTTTGTTGACAAAGCCTAAACATTCCTCGCATATGTTCGCTGCTGTGCCTTTGATTTCGATCAACTGCAAAGAAAAGTGTTTGTTTCAATTCAGTGTTCAAAATGAATGGCGTCGGCTTTCTCTTGATGTTGGTGGAGGCTTACCGAAACATTGAAAAAGTTACCAATAACCGCATTAACATCGCGGACCGATTCCAGCTTTAAAAGCGCCTTTTCCTCCGCACAGAGTCGGCACCAGCTTTTCCAGCTCGTTAGCATCTTTGCGTGTCCTTTCTCGGTTCAGTTTTCCCGCACAGTTTTGAACAACACAAGCGTCGGCCGTATTGAGCTATTGCATGCTTGAAAAACTATAACACTGCATTGCACTTGATTTTAGTTTAATAGTTTTAATCTGTTGGGATAGATTAACACTACAATACACTTTTATTGTAAATTTAATGCAAATGAATTGATACGATGCCTCACAACTTGTTTGTTGATTGTTTACACTTTCCTTCTAGCTGTCAGGAGCGTATAGCCAGGCTGGGCAATAGATTCGCCCGTTCGCCATCTTGACTGTCAGTACGCCAGTTAAATTTGTTTGCCCAACTGCTACACTGCAAACAGCTAAACACTTTTATTTCTTCTGCGCTTTGGTGAATGAGTTTTGCATCTTTAAACAAATACAATAATATTTACCCATGTTATTTTGTACTTTAGATAAATAAATAAAACATTTAAGTTAGAAAAAATCCACATAACGGACTTTTGAAACTGAGAGATCAACTGTGGTAGCAAACAAACCTAACCACAGTAAGCGCCAGAAGGTATGCAATTTGCAATACATACAACAATCGCTGGCTAGCTCATTTGAATTAAAGGCGTTTTTGTATTTGGGGTGAATGTAAATTCGGTAGGAGTTTTAATAATTTCGAATTGCATGGTAAGGGAACGTTCTTATGTAAAAAATAAATGCAAAATGCAACTGATTTAATATCCTTCATTACTCCATGTTCTCCAATCTTTTGAAATCGATACATTAATACATTTTATATTTGTAAATCAACAAATTTGAACCTGATAGCAGCCTATTGTCATCAATTATACCTGATGATGAATAATAAAAATATTAGAAAATCTTCTATCACAAAATTGTATGAAGTTATCTAAAAAAACTGTTTTGCAAAATATTTTTTTCAAATATCTTTTTTTACAGGACTTTTTAGGACTGGAAGTTCTTTCTTCACCTCTAATTGAAACCAACACATTAAACGTTCTATTCAGACAGGGAAGTTTTAATTTTATTTCTAGCATAAAACAGATTCGTTCAGGGATCCGTTGACGGTTACCCTCTTAGAACCCAATTTGCCTCTCATGCAGCTCAAAAAAGTCAGCTTAAACCAATTGCGGTCGAGCTGTATCGACCTGCAAGGGATGATTCAATAGAACTAAATCATCCGCGTCACATCAGCGCGCTTAAATGCACAATAAATACACCTCACCAGCTCGCTCTAATCGGTAGTATAAAACGGTTTCTAATACTATTCGTGAAATGCAGTCTAAGTTTGTCGTAATACTACTAATTACTTTGTTCGACGTTCCGTTGGTAAGCCTAACCTTTAAAAGCAAAAGCACCCCAAAACGGGGTGGAGTTTTATTGTTGCTCACCGCCGTGTGTAGTGAAGGAATGTTCTTTTAAAAATCAGGCTTAATCAATCGATCGATTAACAACTACTCGCAAGTGCTGTCTAGTTTTCTTTCTTTTAGTAGAAATGCAGCTACTGCACCTACTCTCTATAATGCTAAAAACTACTTTGCAAAAGTAACGCTAAGGTTGGAAGAGGAAGCGAAAAACACAATCAAACAAAAACTAAAGGAAGTAATGATACTAAATATTGCAACTCGAGTTCCATTCGTGTCTTTGATTAAGCTTTCGTTTGGTGACGTCTCGTACCGTGCGTAACGAGTGGTTGTTTTTTAAAGTCCTCCAGATGCGCGACAGAAGCATTCGTAAAAGTGTGTCTTAAGTGAAGATGCGTGCCGCAAGTTACTGGACAATCGCCCGCCCAGAGTAACCCTTCGCGTTTAGCTCATCGATGCTCTTCTTGCCGCTGCCTTGCATGCGCGATGCCAGTCCACATGTCTGAAGAATTGAAAATGAACCGAATTTTACATTTAAAAAGCATTCTTGATTTGAATTTCCCACATCTTCTACTTACTATCACGGTGGAAAGTGCCAGCAGTGCCGCTAGAAGGCCCGAAATGACAACAAAATTCTTGCACTGCTCCGGGTTCTGCTGGTAGCGCAGCGCATCATCGTACTCTCCCGGCATTATGACCGTATATTCAATGTTTTCCTTAAACTTGGTGTACTCGGTACGGTTCCGGGACTGCTCATCGCGCCGTCTTCTGCCAAGTCCTACAAAACAGATCAACGTTGTTGTTTTTTGCGGAGTTTAATACACCCAATCTTCTTCAAAGCTAAGCTCTTCATCAAACACTTACTCTTGGACGGTTCGTACATATCCAGACAAAAGTCCGGCTGACAGTCCATCGCATCCATGCACGCCTTAATCTGCGAATGGATCCACAGCGTGCTCCGCTCCTTCATCGAGCTCAGCAGGAACGCTTCAAAGTCGAGAAACACCTCGTTCGGCTTGTCGCGATAGCGGGCCGGCTGGTGCGGTATGATCGACGCAAAGTCCCGGTTCCGGCAACCGTCCCGCACCAGCGAAACCGATCCTTGCGCGTGCGGATCGTCCGGATCGGGCGAAACCGTTACCTCCATCAGCTTCACGTACTTCCACACGCTCTGGGAGCTGATGCGGGCCCGCAGCTGCAGCTTCGTACCGATCGGGACGGCCTGATCGACCGGAACTTCGTTGTTGGTCACCGCCGGCAGCGAGGTGGCCGAATGGTTCTTCAGCCCAGCCAGATTGCCGCTGATGCGAGCGATCGGCGGCGCCTCCTTGTACAGCGCGACCTCGTACTCCAGTCGGCCCGGTGTTTCCTCTACCACGCCCGAAACGCGTGCACCGTGTGGGCTGGCGGGGGGAGGAAATAGGAAAAATAACACCCAAAGGAACCAAACAATCAAAACAAACCAATCAACCTGTGTCGATGCTAGCTCCAAACGAAAAACCAAAGACTGGGGGGGGGGGAGCAATTTGGAATTAAGGTCAACCGCGCACACTTACAAACTTCCCGCGAATCCGGCAGCCTTGTTCTGGATAACGGTCGGTTCCGGCGGCTTACACATGATGATCAGTTCCTGATCGGATTGCATTACCACCGATGGAAACTGCGGGAACCAGATACGGACGTGCACGAACCCCTGTTTTGGGAGGAAGAGACAGAGAGAGAGAGAGGGAGAAGATGATGGGCAAACCGTACACCAAAAAGCAATTTCTTCATTAGCCTGGTGCATCACGGCACCTTACCGTGACCCTATTACTATCCTAACGCCCGGAGGCTCGTTTTTTCCAACCAACGCCCATATCGATCGTGCACAAGCCTGCCAGGCACTGCCCGGTTCCGCATTAATGGAACAGTAACGTTCTTCGAATGTTGTGCGCCGTGTTGTTTGGCAGTTTTTTGTAGTTAATTGTTCATACGTTTTTTGTTGCCTCCCCTCTCAAGAACTTAAGCAGCCTGCATTCGCTACACGTGTGTGTATGTGTAGTGTGAATGGAATGGAACTCTTAACCCCTAACCAGTAGAAGCGCGTAAAAACTTACGTTTCGTTTTAGCACACCGCACCGTGAGAAATCGGTAATCTTCAGATCGTACGCCAGCTCGCTCACGTCTTTACGATCTTGCTTGATGGAGCAGGCAAAATCGGCTTCCGGATTCACGGCCCGGTCGTCCGCGAACAGGGGCGCCCCCTTGAAGCCGATCGGTTTCTTCAGCTTTGCCGTTATAATGTCGCCCAGGTTGGAGCCCTGCGATGCGAACGAGCACTGTATGTCCGTCACTGGTGTGAAAAGGTTAAGTGGAAATGGGAAGGCATTATTGGTATGTGGCATTTGATACAATGTGGTTTGTTGGAAGGAAGGCTTTTTTTGTTGGTGGACATTCTTCATCAGGGAGTATGCCAATACTTACCATCATAATCCTGTGCTCGAACCAACGGCAATAGCTAGAACAGGGGAAGAGAAAGAACACAATTAAGTATGATTTTTATGATAAAAATGTAATCAAAAAGGAACAACCGGCAGCGTGCGAGGGCGTGCGCACCGCCACTTCCATATGGTGCAAAATGGCCTAATTACGCAATTACAGCATGATTTCTTGGGAGGGGTTTGGGGCTGGCAGTATATGCAGGAAAGGCCAATTGCCGAACAGGCATGCGGATGGTACCGCGTGGTTCATGAGCGCATGTGCGCGCGCCACTGCCACTGACCTTCTTGTTTCTTGCACTGGACCCCAAACTCCGAGTAACCAGATCGATCAGTAACCTCTCCATTCAAAGCGGTCCACCACCACCACCGCCACCCATCGGCAAAACCCAAACATCGGCAGAGGAATGAAAACAAACGCAAAAATGCCCCTCGCCGTAAATGCTTTTAACGGAAGAGCATTGGCATGCTGTGGGTTGTCCGATTTGCTCGAAATTCACCTACACACCGATCGAGCAGCGAATGGTGGAGAAACGAATTACGATGCTGCCCGCACGAACAGGGTAATTGCCGTAATAGGTGGCTCAACGCAGAAAGGTGCTATTGTTGTTTGTTTTCCCTCCAGAGGTGCTTCTCGAGGAGGTTCTCTGGTCAGGTGTTGTTCCGAGCGTTGAAGAACCACTACAGATCAGATGTACCACCGTTTGAATGTTTTTTGGAGGGGCTAGAATTGAGATTTTTGGTGAGAATGCGGCCAGCGTAAAGAATTTAGTGTACGTTGAACTAGACTTTAATTTAAAAAAAATTAGTTTAAAATGGAAATTGAAGAAGTTGATGATGTAGAATGTAGAGAATGTTTGTTTTCTAATCCAGAATATAGAATATTCTTTTAACTAAGCAATGAATCAACCAATATCATATAAATTATGTATAGTTTGTTATTCCTTTCCCATACAAACTCTCACTTACAGCACTAAAGAACATGTATAATTCTATTTTTAAGATTTGGTAAAGATTTAGGTGACATTATGGTGTGTGGAGGCGTTCGCCATTTTTGTTCTTCTTCTTCTTTGTCACAACCAGCCATTGTTGACCAAGGCCTGCCAGTACCACAAGTGGACTTAGCTTTCAATGACTTATTGATTATCCATAGTCCATGTCCATCCATGTGTCCATTCGAGGCTTGAACACATGGCGGGCATCTTGTTAACGGTAACGGTTTGGTTGACGAAGGCGCGGTGAGCCAGTGAGTGGTTTCGGACAGTCCTGAGGCAGGCCAAAACTGCCAGGAAGTTTCTACAGTCTGAGTTTTACATACAAAGCTTGGTGATATTTAAACAAAATACCAAGTGACTTACACTTTTATTTCCTGGACTTATTAGTAGGCCCATCACACTACTGGTCGATCATAATAGATCGTGTAGGACCACCAGTTATAATCCACCAACACGAGTGTAAGCTCTAGAACTTGATAGGCGGTCACACGAATGTAGGTCCTTAGTTTGTGTAGGGATTGATTCAGCTCTAGTGAGACTGTGGTCTTTAGGTAGAAGTTATGGCTCCTGTAGGCATCAATTTTTGACCCTAACACACTTATTTTTATCTGTAAGTCATCAATTCTTGATTCTTGTAGGAATCATGATATTTTACAATATATTTGAGCAGATTTATGACAATTTTAATTTTACGTCTCATAAACAATTAAAAATCCGTGTAATTCTATTTTATTTTTGTAAAAAATAACAATATTATTTTTGAAAATTCTTAAGCCATTGTTTACACCTAAAAGTAAATGCCAACTTATTTTACTCCATTGAAACCTCTAAAATAAGCATAGTAATTGTTATATTTTAAATTCTATCAATGACATTATTAACTACTTTACTTAAATTCAATACTTTTTGCAAAGCATAGCTTCAGAAATTACGTTTTTTTTTTTGTAAATAAAGCGATTGGCTCCCAGTCAGAAATTGATGCCTAAGAGACAAAAAATTATGTCTTAGAGAAAAACATAAGTGAGTTAGAGTCAAAATTTAGCGGCAACGACTGTATTTCGCATGTCTTTAGCCGGGTGGTGTTATTGATAGGAAGATAAGCCAATATTTTCATCTTAAATCTCATACTCAAAGTAATTTAATTCAGTTAAACTAATAAGCGTTGAGGCTACGCAACAAGGCTACGCGGGCAAGTTATTAAATATAAGATCAACACTTAAAGATATGCAAACCATTCTGAGCAATCATTCTAGTTACAAATTCATTCATTGATTAAATAATTAAATGAAATAAATTTACGTAAATTAATAAAACAATTACTCAATAAAGACTAAAGAGCGTAAGCTAAAGCAAAGCAGTACCAAAAATACTACATATTAAACAATTGTAAATCGTGATCTGAATTCTGAATCTGATTCTGAACAACTGTAAAACTTAAATTAAATTTGCTCTAGTTAAACGTTTATCAATAACGTCAACAGAAGAAAGCTGTCGCATGTCCTCTTTAGTTAAGCGATAGGTACACATGTCATCTAACAAACGCTATTAAATACCACTAGACAGCAATGCAATGCGCAACACGAAAATAGCTCACTTGCTTTGATTGCACGTGCATTTTTGTTTTTCTATAAATCAACCCTCCATTGACCGCTACTGAGAGAGATATACAGCGGCAATCGTCCAACCCGTCTACCTTACGGTAACACATTTAATTCGATCGATTGTGCGTTGCCCTACAAACCCACTAAAAAACATCCAAGCGTAGATGCTTGGCAATCTTGCCACTCTTGCCCACAGTCGTCACATATCGTCTCATGTTTTTGTTGCTGTGCGTATTGACTGTTTTGTTCGCGGCTTGTTCGTCGAGCAGCTTGTTAAGCGGTTTTCATCAAATATGTCGAGGATTCCACGTGTGTGTGTGCGTATTCCCCCGCCAGACAAGGAACCCTCTCCTTCGAACCTGTTCCGTGATTCGGTTTGTTTAATTTTTTGTTCCTTCTTCTTATTCCTTTGGTTCAGCATTTTCGTGCCGTTTGAGCCGCATTTAGCACTCTCGCTGCTCACCACGTGTCCAGCGCTGGATGCTGTGGGGAACGGCCCATCGTGTGCCGCAGGAAAAGTGCCGGCTATTTAACGGCTCCCCCTGTTCGTGGCTTCACCGTTCGAGGCGGCCCATGTGTTGGCTGGTTCGATTACGCATCAAAGTGAAGGATGAAGTGGCTAGAGTCGAGCTAGAGCTGGATGGTACAATTATCCAATAAGGCAAACAAAAAAACCCTCAATCCGCTGAAATCGCATGCCGCGATCGTAGCGGGAAATTGTGAAGGGAAAACTGACTGACAACAAACAGACGCTGAGGTGAAGCGCGGTCGTAAAAACAGGCAAAAACAAACGAACCCAGATGCCCAGCCCAACTCAACACCGGGGGGGATGGTCAGTGGCACTGCGAGCTGCTTGGGCATGCTGGGCAATTTACACAGCGCAGCGCCGGCCCTACAAAACTGCACCTGTTGCCGAGATTTAACGGATATTTATCCGGTGCAGCTCGATAGAAGACACACGCACACTCTAAACAAAAAAAAAACGCAGCAGGAGAAATACAGCAAAAAAGCTCACTTTCTCACTTGTTCTAGAATTAATTGTGTTACTGTGTTAACTGCTTTTTTATAGATTTTTGTAATTGTGCTGCACTGTGCTGTATTACTGAGCTGAGGTTACGCATGTGAGAGGCATGCATTGTTTAGCGAAATAAAACTATTACAAACTTCCTGCCCGCATGATGATCGTATTCTAGTTTAAGGCTCAGCATGGTCAAATTTCTTCATTAACAGTAATGACCTTCCTTGCGATTCAACAGACACAACTCTGCCTCTGCCCGTCACTGAACAAACCCCCTTTTAACAAAAGCATTCGTTTAATTTTATGCAACCACCAGTGGGGACTGAACCGCAGCCAGCAGCCAAAGTGCATGAGAACCCACTAACCTCTTGCCACGATGGGCTTGTGAGAAAGTGTGAGCACCAAATGGAGGTACTGCCTCACTACCCGCACACACACACACACACACTACGTCGCAGTAGAATAAAATGTGGAACATTTTGGATAGGAAAATTGCCGCGATTATGATTGCCACATTTGCATAGCAGCAACTAGATCGTAGCATAACCTGCCACTTATGCTGTCTGGCGTGTCGCTCTGTGTGTGTGTGTGTGTGTGTGTGTGTGTTTGTAATGGCTCGGGGGACAGGTGGCACGACGGTGGCAAAGATTGTGTAGAATGTATGCCAGCAGCCAGGCCCGTCGAGAACTTGGACATCAAGATTGCAAACGCAGAAACGGTGTCGACAGCTGCTTGCGGACTGTCCATCGCTTGTGAGCTGACCGATCATCGTCATATACCGAGGGGCATTGTGTGCTAATGCCGGACGGCATTGCAGTTCGGTTGCTCCATGGTTCACACGTGGTGGACAAATTTTGTGGGGTTTGGGGTTTCGCTCGGTACACGCTGCCTGAACTTTGAGCGATGTCAACTGGTGGTGTGGCGGCTTAATCATGCTGACACAATTACGCCAATAAAACACACACAGACACAGAGCTGTACGAAAGCTGCAGCTGTCGTAAATGTGTACTTTCGTGGTTTTTCCTTTTTCCACCCCTTTTGACTTGCCCATTTACCCCGCCACGGTACGGTACTTCCATTGCCGGTGCGCTGAAATGGACTCCGTGATGACAGTCTGTGCCTCAGCCTGGGCTCGTGTGTGTGTGACTGAGCGTGAAAATACGAATTTATGAAATTGAATCTCAGCATAAAAAAAACTGCAGTGCCCCTTTCATATGCCCTTTCTGTACCTTTCTTTCCCTTGCCTCCATTACGAGCTGACCGCGTTTCCGCGAATGCGCGCTTGGGATTTGAATGCGCTTTCGTTCCCGTCGAAAACGTTCTGTGACGGAACGGCCCGCCCGCCCGCTGGTGTTCCCCTTTTATGCGAAGTGGGTCTCTACCAAGGGTAGCATGCATGCACCCGACCAGGCGGGGGGTAGGCTTCAGAGAAATTGGTGCATGAATTTTGAAAGCTTTTCAAAGCGTCTCGAGGGAACGGGAAAAAAGAGCAGTCATTTCAAATCAATGGCAAAGGGTTTCGCTGCACGCTGCACACAAACCGCCACGGATTAACTGTACACTGCAGGCTGCTGCAGGCTTTGCTGGCTTGGTGGATTTATCGCTTTAAATAATTTCACGCTCCAGTAGATCACGCTGATCGTGCAAGTAGCGGAAGCATCCGTTCTACGGGGACGGTTCGGTGCATTGGCGAAACGATTCCGTTGCCGGAACTGCATGCCTTCGACGGTGAGGGGGCCGGTTTTACATCGGCAACTGCACCTAGAAGCCGTAGTTCGCAGTAAAATCATAAAACAATCACTATTAATTAAATAATAAATTCCGCATAATCGAGGTTTATGTGGAAAGATTAGAAAAAGTCTCTCATCCCTAACCGCTCTAAACCCACTAATCAAAGCTTTCGTCATAGTCAATCATTTCTCTCTCTCTCTCTCTCTCTCTCTCTCTCTCTCTCTCTCTCTCTCTCTCTCTCTCTCTCTCTCTATACGTGTGTGGTTTTAATATCATAGCACGAGATGGCCACGTAGCGGTACTTCAAACCTACCACTAAACGATCCCATCCCATCCCTGAGATGATTTATCAATTTGTACGATTCGATTCTCAAACTCACTCACTGTGTCTCTCTACCTTGATGCGCTCCCTTGGGCTGCATAACAGCATAACCACGCTTGCGGTTGACAGTTTAACTTTAAAACGCTATAATAATACCCCGGCAGGACTTATCCGTTAGACAAAATTAATACCCTAATAGTACACCTGGCTGGCAAAATTCCAACGAACCATCGGGGGTGCACTGATCACAACTCTTACAACCTCCGCTTTTGCTTTCTTCAGACCGCTGCTTGTTTGTTTCATTCATGCTTTTGTACATTTGTAACGAACGGTGTAAACCGATAAGCCGGAATTGCACTCTCCAGGGCAATATGCAAGCGCCCGGGTAATTTGTACCGGGCACCTTTCAGTGGGGAGGGGCGCATGCAAATGCACGTGTTCCTTTTTTGCGCTCTATTTGCATTCCCGTTGGCCCGCGGGAGTTGGCTTGTTTTGCACTTCGTTAACAAGAAGCTTAACATGCGCTCATCAACAGTTCTTTATGGCTTCGGGTGTGTGTGTGTGTGTGTGTGATACCGTGTTAGTAATGACAGTTATTTTGGAGGGATAATCTAGATCTAGCTCTGTTCTAGATCAAATCGTTCGGAGGCGCTTGTGGTTGAAAAAATAGGCAAAAAATGGATTGCAATTGCTAGCTTAATGCTTACAACAATAATAATAATAATAACAATAATAAAATAAAAACAACAAATTTGATGATTCTTGAGTTTGATTTTTCATATTTTAAAAACTTTTCAATTTAATGTTTATAGTTTTATGTTTTCAAAATGTTGATTTGATCGATATAGAATTTAATTTCAAATGGGTTCCTATTAGATTTAACGTTCGATTTGAAATTTTAAAAAAATTAAGTTTTTCTCGAATTTCTTTAAAACATTAAACTACTAAACTAAACTTTTTTAGAAATTGGAACTTTCTGCTAATTATGAAAAAGTTGTATAAATTGAAGTTAAAAATAGAGGATGGAACTTATTGGAAGTATGCATAAAATTCATATACATTACCAACTCATTCCAGTTATTTATGCATTGCAGGAATATCCACAAAGATATCTCTTTGAATGAAACACTGTAAAACAACCAACCCTTTGCCTTCTTGAGTTGCCTTACTCTTACTCTCATTTCGAACATTCTTGGAATTATTTGCGCACGATTTTTTTTTTTTTTTTTTTTTTTTTGCTGAACCATACTGCAGCCTTGCGGAACAGCAGCAAGTAGCGTGAGAAGTGAATACAGCTATGCAGCGCCACCGCGGATGATACGGTTAACAGTGGCCCACGATTGGCTACACTCCGTTTCGCCAAACAAGCAAGCGAAAGATTTCAACGATAGCGGTACCGACGAACCCGCGCATTCGCTATGCAGCGTGGTAGCATTTGTTGCACCAGTTGCAAGTAAGCGCACTTGAAAATTGAGCCCAGAAAAATCATACAACCCGTAAACCGATGGAGGAGGGGGTGGCTCCATTGCAATATTTACTTTGATTGGTTGTTTTTAGACTAAACACACACACTCAAAAACTTCCTAGAAACAGTAGCAACATAACGTTTGTTCATAATTGCGTTCACTTACCACAGTAAAGAGCACTGCCACCAGGTGACCACTGCTGCACTCGACCAGACTCGATTTTAGTAGCTTCATTTTGGCTTTCGTTGTCAGCATTGAGTCCGTTCAGGCGATCCGTTATAGGGGGGTGGGCAGTGGTGCTGCTGCTGCTGCTGCAGGAAACCGTGCAACCGTGCAACCTTATCGTGCACTACTCGTCATTCAAATCTCTGCTTGACCGGACGTCCAAGCAGTCACTGGTGCTGGGTACACTGATCTGCCTTCCACCTGTTGCTGTACGCGCCTGCAAAGAAGGGAGCAAGATCAGAAACGTGAAGCAGCGAACCAACCGCCGAATGCTAATGTAAGTGCAGCAGCAGCACCCGTAATTATTGGTTTTCGTTTTCGGTATGAAAAGTAAGAAGGAACGAGGGCCCTCTAGCAAGGTTCATGGCTTTAGTGCAAAAAAAACGGAAATATCTAACGATCGCGAAAATTTAAGGTCTATTTATGGAACTAATTGCAGGGGATTGTTTGGAGGAGATGGTTTGCACGTGGATCAGCCGCTTAAAATGGCAATTGATGAGAGAGAATGAGAGAAAGCAACACTCTTCAGAAGGTGCGCTATTACTGCTTGTGTTGCACTGTTCATCCTACACAAAGATCGAGGTCCTACAAAACAAAACAAACTTCTTTTTATTGGTATCGATATTAGTCGATCCTCCATTTACGATCGATCGATACTCCGTTATGTCTCACGCACATAAACCCTAATTAGGCACAACACTAGCAACACAAACAAAACCCCCACCAACCTTGATCCGCGTAACTAGTTTCGATTTCTGTCCTCAATTTACGGCGCGATTCCCTCCCCACTATTTCTCCGGGACTGGGAACCGTTTCGTTATCGGCTACAGCGGCCTCCCGACACAACGGCCACAGCCACGGCCTGTATGTAGGTGAGCACCGATTACAAACCGACGCTTCGATCTACCGAGTGCGCGATAGGGGCACGGTTTAGATGCACTCGGCGACCGGTTCCCCGGCAAACCGGCAAACCGGCTCGAACACACTGCAGGCACTTCGAGCACCGATGACACCCTCGATCGTACCAAGCTGCTGCTGCTGTCCTACAAACAGGATGAAATAAGGTTAAATGCACCAGCATCCGTGCCTGGTGCGAAAGGGCCTGAGCGGAAGCAGTGTCGATCGTGTGCACAGGGGCCCCCATTACCTTAGGGTCGGAAGAGATCATTTTCAATTTCGACCGCTTCCTGCGCGTGAAAGTCGGAAAATGAATTTGCAAAGTACGGTTCAGTGTCACGGACATGCTGGTCTGTCTGAGCAGGTGCATCAGGTGCAGCAGCAGCGCGGGACAGTAAGATTGAATTTCTTCTGAACCCATTAAAGGGGAAAGTGCTGATGCTGGTCCCAAACCGCAACAGAGAAAGTAAGCGGTTCCGCTTCTAGCAGAACCAGTTTATTAATCTGACACCTTTACTAACTGCTGGTGCGGGCAGCACTGGAGGGTAATGCGCCATTGAAACGAGCTCTTCGAAGCTTCCAAAACGCAATTTACACCGAAACGCCTTCCTAAACGCCGGGTATGCCCATTTGCTAAACTGCGCTGTCCCAGATATCTCCCCAAAAAGCACAAAAAAAATGGGTAAAAACCCCGCATAAACACAGCCGAAACTTGTTCCGGGGCAAAGCGGAAAGGAAAGCTGATATCAATCGCCAAATTGCTTGTCTCTCCCTCTCCCGGGTGCGCTTCCAAACATGTTTCCCCTTTTTTCCCCAGTTGCCCAAACATTCCAACCGATAGTGATCTCTGCAGCCCGGGGTTTACAAGCCCTCGTTTCGTTGAGGTGTGGCCCCAAACACCAACCGTACAGATCAAAACAATAACAAGCAGGTACGGGCGGCGTCACGCCACCAGCTCAGTACTTGTCGCCGGAATCTGGGAGTGTGGCGGCCCCGGCTGACTATCGTTTTTTTTTTCACGAATCGCGTCGCGCGTGACACCGCGACACCGTTTCCCAAGAGTGGATGATCGAGAGGTCTCGATTTCCTTCACTCTAATTACCAAAAATCTCTTGCCCCGTCTCCCCTTCACTCCCGGGCATCATTAGCAGCACACCAATCACCGGGATTGGGGATAGACACTACAGCAAACAATTCCTTTCACTCTCAGTGGCGCGCGTGGTGCTTTGTGCTGTGTGGCATATTTTTCCCAATTCCAAATCTGCTCGAACGCAAAATCGGCCCAATAGTACGCTTGAAGGTGCGTGAAAAATTAACCCGGAACCTTGTTTTTTTTTCGGTGCTGCTTGGAAAGTTTGTTGGTGTACTTGTGTACAAACCCCCAATTTTCGGCCTTCTCCTTAAATCGAAACCATCCCCTCCCCCCGAGGCTCAGTGATGCGAGTCGATTTAACACCGCTTTTCATACACCAAACTAATTTCACTCATTTCTCACTCTGCGGCGAACATTTCACTCCCTTGATCTCGACCTTGATCTCTTCGGGCCCGGTGCGATCAGTGGAGAGGGAGCTGGACGTTTCTGGATCGCAGATACGGATCTGTCACACCCGCACGGGCGGATTAAATCGTTACTCGGTTTCAGTGGGATGACCAAAAATGGGACCAAAATGAGAACTAATCAACCGTGCTTTCGAAGGAAAGTAAGTATGTGCAAAACAAAGCAAGCGGATCGTTACGATGCCTTGTCTCCCCACCGGGCCCTACTTTAATGCCGACTGTACCAAACAGTGTTGTGCTGTGTTTCCCTCGCTTCACACATTATCCATCACAATCAATTGGCACACATTTTCGACGCGTTTTCCTTTTTTATTGCCGCCAAGCCGGCCGGCTGGTGTGGTGCAAACCGCGCTCCCGTTTCGCGTGTTTTTAAACACAAAAAGGGAAAACTTAAAAAAAAAAACAATCCGACCAGCCACACAAGCGATCGTCGTGCATCGATCATAATCCAAAATATGACGCACTTTGAGTTTGAACCAAAAAAAAAGGGTGGGCTAACAGGGCCGGAGATGGAACCGGACGATCGCGCGCAATCCGATTTAGGTTAGGCGCGGAGAAAGGTTGAGCTAATTAATTACACCTTCCCCCTGTGGGACCGCGTGCGCTCTAACGAACTTGCCTACCACCGGTTTGCTAAAGCCGGTGCGATGCGTTCAACAGGTTTGGCAGGGTTCCATCTCCGGCTGATGGATGGGCGAATGGGGTGACGAGTTGCTGATCGCGTTGCATTCATCGCCGGGGAATCAATTGGTACAGCGTGCAGCAGGAGCTGGTCGTTACAAATGAGTTAAACTTTAGTCGATCGTGGAGCAGAAATAGGGGGAAACGTTTGCAGTGAATCGCGTTAACATTAATTTTTAGGAGCTTAAACAGCAATCGAATGCTTCCCTTACCATTTTTACTGATCAAATAGTACGCGAAAGGGATGGAAAAATGTCTTCGAAACCTCCTTGCCATCGGCTTGCATTATGGCAAATTAAATAGCATTCTGTGCAAACTATCACCACCATCATTGAATGACCTGTCAAGAAAAGCGCTTTCTTCGTCAACATTTAACCCACTTCTCATAGATCGAGCGCTGTGGCTGTGGCTTGATCGAAGCGGCGAAAAAGCAAAGTGAAATGCATTTTAAAGTGCATCGAAATTTAAAAGGCAGCAATTGTGAACGCTTTGTCGAGCCTTTGTCTTTGTGCTGATGGCTTATGAGAGACAAAAAATAATGGCAATCCAGCATTACAGTGCAAATTTTGTCTCGTGGCTAGTGGCGGAAGTTGAAGATCACTCGATCACCTCGTTAGCACGGTGACTGTAATAAATGTTTTATGCCATTTTACAATGTCGATATAGGGTGTGAAGCAAAGAGTAGCATTAGCTTTAGAGCTTTTGGTCCCACTAAATAACTTGATCATAGTATTGTTTAAGAGTTTGAGTAGCTGTACAAATTTATACAATTTTTATCATTGTCCCATTGCCCTATCGAAGACTCTCCGACGACAGAACCATCCCGTTTACGACGAAAATTACACACTAGTCAGTACATTTCTTGCTCATTGCCTTAGCAGGTTGCCCCGCAAACCGTGGAACCGGCTGTTCCATATTCAACGCACCGTAATCACTGCACCGGGGGTAAGCTCCAGCAACTTCTTCACCGGCACACACTCATCAACGGCAGCAGCTCAACCCGAACGACAACTGGCAACTGGCAATTGCAATCGACCGCGCGCGCGCGCACACACACACTCTCGTACACACTGCAAATGGGGACAATTTTTCCAACCGTTGTCGAACGGGAGGTTGCGTGACAAATTCCTTTCGCTTCCCACCTCTTTTTTTGGCACGCGTTTTTCGTGAAATGGGGAAAATTTTAGTATTTTATTGTTTTTATGTTTTGTGAACTGTTTATGTTTTTTTTGTTGGAACTAAACCGCCACTAAACCACCAACACCTACAATTGCCGATCGCGTTAATAGTACACTTCACGTACACGCGTGTGTCTTCGGGAGGGGAGTTTTCCCCGAGCTACTCCGGTCGGTAGGTCCGTACGGGCCGCGCGCTTAACATGGAATGAACTTGACTTTGAGCATCCAGCCACCGGCACGGTACTTTTCTTGGCGTGCGCGCGTGCGCTCCCGCTCTCTTGCTGTGGCAACTGTGGTGGGGAAGCTTTGCCTTTTCCCGCTGGGCGGTGGTACATGGTACGGATGGAGCTGGAAGGCAACGGAGAGGGAACAATTTTCCTTCCGTCTCGCCGATACAGTGGGGTAGAAAGACGGTTAAGTATACCATGCGGCGGTCCCTGCTTGCAACGAAAGTTTTTTTTTTATTGTTTCTTGCAGCATTGCTCCCGAACAGGGAATGCTAATATCGGAGCGGTGTATCATTCGCAGGGTGATTTATGATGGGATTGAATTATGATAAACCAATCAGAATGGTTTAATTTCAATAGACCTTTTTTTCGGGCTAGATGTCTGGATCTGTTTCACTAATTTTAATAAAAAGTGCAATGAAACTTTTCTCTTTGAATATTTACCGTTACCTTTGAATATTTTATTATTGTTACCTTTAATTTTGTTTTGAATTCTTAAAGTTCTATAAGGAATGACCTTTTTACTGAACAAAAAATATAACAATATGAAAGTTATATTTTTGACGATAATATCCGTTAAATAGCTAAATAATTACATACATCCGTAAAACAAAGTAACGCTGTTAAATAGAAACTAGGGAAATATTCAAAATTATTGTTGAACGTCACATGATTACATTGGAATGCCGTTGATTTGGGTTCAATGGGACTCGACCTCGCCCAGAAATTCAAATAACACAAATGATGGATCAAAATTGATATTTCTTACAAATTCTTGAATTTTTTTTTTGTATTAATGTATATGATGTTTTGGCTAAACTTGAATTGAACACTTGAATGAAATTGAACTTGAATATTTGAAATTTGCCAAGAATTTTAGAATTTTTAAATATTTGAAATTTGCCAAGAATTTTAGCGCTTTTTTTGTCATGATAATGTGATCTAAGAACGATTTTTACTCACAAATATCCTTCTCAGCACGCAATTTCATAATTGTATTGAATTGTCATTTCTCAACAGCCGGAGAAAAGGTACCTGAATAAGCGGCGTCCCACTGCATATTTGTATCAAATTACGATGATAATTATGATCCGTAATCACAAGTTTTAAAAAATAACTTTTTTCAGTCAACTCGCACGGCTTAACAGCATGCCTATGATGGGTTTTAGCCCCGAATGGATCGTGCCCCTATACGTAGCACAGACCATCCTGCTATGTGTAATAAGTAAGTCCAAGAATTATTATCATAGTTATCATTATAATTATTATCATAGAATAATAATTCTAGTTGTTGTCTGGATTAGTGATGTGCTGTATGGAGCGCACCCACGGCTCCGATCTGACTCCGACTATTGTTAGTTCGATTCCAACTCCGGCAAAATGGAACCACTAGATCCGCCCGGAGTCGAAGTCGTTTGGAGTCGTCCGGAGTCGACCGGAGTCGTCCGGAGTCGACGACTCCGAACGACTCCGAACGACTCCGAATCCGAACGACTCCGGACGACTCCGGACGACTCCAAACGACTCCGAACGACTCCAACTCCGGGCGACTCCGGGCGACTCCGGACAACTCCGAATGACTCCGAACGACTCCGAACGACTCCGAACGACTCCGACTCTGGGCGACTCCGAACGACTCCGAATGACTCCGACTCCGGGCGACTCCGGGCGACTCCGGACGACTCCGAACGACTCCGAGGACTCCGAACGACTTCAAACGACTCCGGACGACTCCGACTTCGGGCGACTCCGGACGACTCCGGACGACTCCGAACGACTCCGAACGACTCCGGATGACTCCGAATGACTCCGACTCCGGGCGACTCCGGGCGACTCCGTACGACTCCGGACGATTCCAAACGAGTCCGGATATTGCAGCGCGGACCTACCTTCCGGAGTCGATTCCGAATTTATCGGAGTCGGATCGGAGTCGACTCCGGATTTTTGCCAACTTTACCCATCACTAGTCTGGATGCTCTCAACTTAAAATTGAACGACCATTATAACACATTAATTTACTTTCAACGATCATTTCACAGTGTGAAAATACTGCAACTTTACTCTAAATTCGCACGATTGGACCACTCACATTACCCTAAATCGAAGTGTTTGATTATGATTGTTATGATTTTTAAATATAAGAATATTATCTTAATTATTGTATGTCATCCATATTGAGAAAATTTTCACTCATTTTATTGAGTAAATAGAGAAAATATTCAAATTTGAAAAAAAAAACAAGATCTTTTTTTTATTTCCTCCAGACTTTGAGCTAGAATACCATAGAACATGATGATGCATACTTGAAATTCCTTTTAAAAGCATATTTATCCGTATTAGTGAAATGATAACCTTTATTGCTTTGTATGGCTATTTTGCTCATTGTCCCTATAAACCTAAGACAAATAATATCTTAAAATTTATGAAATAAATACAGGTAGTCTCTGAGATACACGGTATCTCTTATGCGCAGATTCGGAGATACGCGGTTTACTAAATTTGACAGTTTTTGAGCAAATTTTACTGATTAGACACATCAATTGTAAAATGCCAAATAATTTCCCTTTTAATCGAATGTTAAAACCCATTGCGAATGGTTTAAAACTGTTATATTCTATCAGAATTATATCAAATAATTAATTAAGTGGATTAAACCACCTCTTACTTGCAAAATTTTACGAAAATTAGTAATATTTTGGCTGAAAATCACAAGATTCGACTTACGTTAAAATTTGAGAGACGCGATCTTACACGCAAATCATTCGTACGAAGTAGTGTTGGCTATTTCTCCAAATAAGCAATAAAACATGCATAAACGAATTCCTGAAACAACTACAACAACATTGTTGTTCTTCCATACTTTTGAACCACTTTGTGTAGCGTATTCTTACTCCCCGGTTCGCACCTTGCACAGGAACACATGTGCTCGGCTGCAGCAGTTGATACCCCGCCAAAACCCCAATTTGCTACCAATATGTTATAACCGGGAGGTACATCTCATCAAACATACCCGTACCGGGGTTGCGGTATGAAAGGCACCGCGATAGTAAATAGCAGTAATCAAAATTAGCTACCTTGCGTTCTACCCCTTTTTCATGGTCAACTGGCGAATCTGAAATCGACCGTGTAAGCTCCCCCATATTGCAGCACTTGTGGCGGTCCGTGCGCCCGTTTACCGTTTAGTTTGTGGTTTATTTGCTTTGTATTTTTTGTGCGTGTGTGTGTGTGTGTGTTTTTTTTTTGTATCTTCTCACTGCTCCATACGTTCAAATTTAATTAAATCTTACCCCCAGGGCCACAATTCTTAGCCACGAAAGTAGGTGAGAACAACACCAACTATGAAACAGGCAACAGGAATCCAACGAAAACAAAAACAACCTGCGTCTAAAATGGACGCAGAGGGGATTGGTGTAAAAGCTTTCCACGTGCGTCCCAGTCTCCGTGCGCCGGGACTCAGCAGTAGACACGCGAATGCTTTCTAGATAGACTTAGAAAACCAATCGAACACTTGAGCGGAAGGGGGAACAAATCGGCCCGTGGAAATAGCGCAAGCTCGAAAGCGCACCTTCGGCTGTGATGGTGGGAAGCCCGATCGAATCGGATCAAGTACCGGACCGCAATTGCCAATTACGAACTAGTGGGTACCTTGGTGATTTTGGCGTGATCTTACATGTGTTTATTTTTTCTACCCCTGCCAATCGTACCGAACGGAACCGGCACTATCAGGTGGTTGCGTTTTGGGGGGAAAAACACGCTCCACGGCCAGATCATCTCACATCATCGCGGTTCTCTCGAACATCTCCAACTCCACTCGAATCAGAAGATCTGCAACTGATCCAGGGTATAGCCAAGGCTGTTGATGGTGCTTTGGATTAGTTTTTTTTTTCTCTTCTAAATCCGCGTGTAGGAAATAGTTGCACGCACTATCAAAAATTTGCCACGCCATCCGCCGATTGGAATTTCCGGCCGGTGGTGGTTTACCGTTTACCGTAAAATGTATTAACTTCAATAATCGGAAAGCTGAGTTGGATCGATTCTGAATCGCTTTTTTTGCATTTTCTTAATGTTATTCTTGAAAACATAACAAGTCTCTAAATATAAATCAGTCCGATTTTCCAATTTATAGCACTTCTAAATATTATTCTTGTTTGGTGCAACAACCTCAGTCACGAATGGGATTGCCTGTCTGCAACTAATTGGCTCAACCAAAACATATTGTAGTTAGTTCTGCGAGATTTGAACCTATAACGGGTTTGTTGAATCCTGAAGCAAGGGGTGTTTTACTGCTTCGGAGAATAAGCTCACAGGCGCTTTTGTGGGTCCAATTTTAGATGGTAAGACGGTATTTATGACGTAGGGAAACATCCCTTAATTACGTGACGCATATAATAGCTCCAGAGTACACGAGGAGTCTACTCTCCAGGGTACAAGAGTTAAATAAAATAGTATGCCTCCGAGTTCTTTGTTTTATTCTTTCCAACAGAAGAGTAGCTTAAATGATATTAAAAAGATTATAATTTTGATTAAAATTCATAAAATCTAAGAAAAAAATGCTTAAATTGAGTACAATTCAGAGAAAAGGATTTCATTCTGCAATGACCGATGTGTTTGGGGAAAATAGAGTACGTAAAGGTATGGAGAAGCTGATGTAACTCCGAAATGTTGCGTAAGTTAGAGAAGAGAATCGTTTCGGACATCGCATTTTGCTACATTAGAGGGAGGCGCGTCAAAAATATGATTCCTTAATAACTTAGCACACGGACAACCCCTTACGGTACAAATCAACGATTGGATAATGACAACAGACTTGCTTGCAGTGTCTTGGTTTTAGAAGATGTCTTGATGTCTTGAAGATGTGTCTTTTGCAGGACAAGATCGTAGTGATGCAAGCTACTAATAAGTAAGGAATCTAAGATTAGTCTTCGTATAGTGTTTGTCTACATAGATCATAATTAAATTATGACAAAAGAATTTCCGTTTTAAGTGTTCAACCTAGTTCGATTCATGTGACCAAGATTTTGGCCGTTTTTGAAGTTTTGTGAAGAAGCAAGGTCTCAAGAAAATGAAATAATAATTCGTCATGCAACAAAGGGATAATTTTATCTCAATTTTCAATTTCAATCCAGAAATCGCTACATACATTCTAATGTAAATTACTACATATTTCAAAGAAGAAACAAGCAATAAAAGTAAGAAAATGAGTGATAAACAAATCGACTTCACAAGCTTTCACTAGATAATGGGTTGTAAATATATCTATATTCCCTATATTTTTGTTAAAACAAATGAAACAAGATGTCTATAGACTGTGAAAACAAACCACTTGATACGTCAATTAATCAATTAATAATTTTATCTAAAATGGTTTATTGATAATAAAAAATATGCTCGAAATGGCAGCGTTAGTTAACAACTGCAAATCTTGAACTGTTATCCGTTTTATCAGCTACACTTCATCACACCAGCTTCCTGTCCTATTCGAACGAAATCCAATGTTTGCGCTTTGTAGTATATACAACGCCACTCTATCTAGTTCGCAAGAATGGTGTGCGATGCGCACCTGCCGAACATTCTTCAACCCAGATTTTCCCAGAACGTTTTTCTCCACACCTGCCCCCACCGTACCCTTCCGATGCTCGATGTGCGGAAGTGATCCAGAAAATTTTTAATTTTCCACCATCATCCGAAGTGGTGCAATCGATGATGGATGAAAACCACAGCCACAGGAAATATTGTACACACTCACCGTACAGGGCGCCGTATACATTCCTCTTCGCACCCCCCCTTACAAACAACAAAACTCCCCTTTCAAACATCCAACTAGCCAACTGTAACCGATCGGAACCGATTCCGCTACGGCAGAATGGCAGCGGCGGCGGCGGCACAACATTCTTGCGCTCGATCGAATTTAGATAAATTTTGAAGAATCCGCTCGCGCGCACTAGAACTGTAACGCAAATGTACAGATGGGGATCCATCGCTCCATGGCACCTAGTTATGCGAGCGTGAAACTAGCGGTCGAGGACGACACATAGTCCCCTGGTACATCCCTTTCTCTCGCGCTAGCAATAATTGTGTTTGTTTGAAAGTGTTTTGTCCATCGGCACTCATCGGCACTTGCTTCCGCATTGACAGGCAAGGGGAAATTCGTATGTGCATGCGGTGATGCTTCTGCAATAATAACCCCCTTGCCAGCAAATGGGGTCCGTGTCCGACCGCCCGTTAGCTGCACTCAAAAAAAAAAGGACCACCTGCCTGCATTCGACCATGCATGTTCAGTTTAGGGCCGCTGCTTCGACTAGACATCGCGATTGGAAGGAGAAAAATGCCAATCATGGGCTCCAAACAATTTGTGTCTGTGTAGGAAATACTATTGGGGTGGGATTGAAAACAACTTTGCTATGTACTGCTAACCTCAATTGTGTATTGAATAGGAAAAAAGAGTTTTGTCTCTGTTTTATTCTGCAGTTGTTATTTTATTTCATTTTCCAAGTAAGATTAACACATTTCAAGTTAAATGAATGGAAATTGAAATAATGTAAGTGAATCATTAAGAATAAATTGAAAAGAATAAATTTAAGGAAAGAGAGAGAGAGAGAGAGAGATCGAGAGAGAGAGAGAGAGAGATCGAGAGCGGAAAAGAAAGAGAATAGAGCGATAAAGAGATAACAAATTAAACAGACATAAAATAAAAATAAAACAACTTTTTAAGTAAAAATAAAAATTAATTGAAAGAATTATTAGAAAAATGAATTCTCTTCTGACTTCTTTGCAGCGAACGATAAATGTTAATTAGCTCCATACTGATAATGTTATTGTCCGTTTTGAGTTATTTTATGTTAATCACACTTTTATTTCTTGACATACAAAATAATTCTCTTTATTTTGTCTTTTTATACAATTTTCATTAGTAAAACTTTTAGTTGTTTTCTTTTAATTATTTTATGTTTGAAAATTTTTAAACTTTCTTTAAATTTTTTTTTTAATTTTATTTTCAAAATTGTAGAAAAACACAGTTTTTTTTTAAGATTGAATGTATCTTATTAAAAAAAATATCTTATTTTTGCTTATATTTTCAAACCTCAATTGATTAAAATTTACTAAAAATAAAACATTTGTTTATGATAAATGAATGTTTATTTTGGCTAAATATTTTTTTTTTTTTGCTGAATATTTTCACTGTCTCACTCCAGTTTCTCTCGAGCAATGAAATCGAACCCCCTTCGTCCACCTGTTCCCGGTCGTTCCCTTTGCTAATTCAGGTCAACCGACACACGCGTTGTCGAAATTCTCGTCAAATTATGCTAACGCACCGCAGAAACCAGATTTCGCGTAATCTTGCACACTCTCTCTCTCTCCGCTCTCCTTACGTACGACGGTGCGCATACCTTCACCATACCATACCATACGAATTGGCTACCCCATGTTTTATTTCCCGCGCTCCCAACGATGCTCCAAAACCTTAATCCAGCACCAAACTGCACCAAACTGATGCGAAACGGTTAATCGCTCACACCTGTAATGAACGGCAAAACGGGCGTGTGTGTGGGAAAAACGATGAACGAAACGAACGCGCACACATACAGACAGTGGCCAGTAAGGGCCCATCGGATTGCCCTCCGGTAGAACGGGCGCGTAATGTGGCGTACAAGAATTTGCGCACCGGTGCAGCAGCCAGCGAATGGCTAAGCTGTGAAGATCAAGATCAATCGGCATTAATAATCCCAATTCCATGCCAAACGGATTTCCACCCCACCGGTGTAATTGGGGGCGTTAATTTATGCTATTTTCCTCGCACCATCGGTTTTACCTTCCCCAAAAAAAAAACTGTTACTGCCAACTTGTCGGTGCGTCGGCCCTGGGGCCCTTTTTTCACCGCAGTGATACGCTCCAAATCGGATGAGGTTTTGGGATTGTGTGTCTGTGTCGTTTTTGGATGGTACACGCTCGCAAATGGCTGCAGCTGAGGTAGTAGTAGCAAACCAATGAAACATGAAGCATGGGTACAACTGGAAGCAATCGCACGGTGATTGGGCAAGCGTGTTGTTTCCGTGGTTTGCATAATTATTAAAATATTTGAATCAGGTGTATGTGACAGCAATAAAATTATTGGCTTTTTGATTCGGGTTCAGTTTAGCAAGGAATGGCAGTCTCGTTGCTAAAGTGAATGCTTTTTTAGCTTTTTTAAAACAATATAATGCCAGCCATCATATGTTGGCTAATTATTACCTTTCTTTTAATGAAAACTCAAACAAACGATCGATAAAATGTTTTAAAATACACCTACAAATATGAAAAAAAGAAAAAAATAGCAAAGTTGCAGCAAAGTGAAGTCATTTCAGTCTACGCAATGTTTAAACGATAACAAACATCACATAAAATATTTACTTAATTTGAAGATATCTTTATATAATCACTGATGCCTTTTAATTAATGATGCTTTTCGTCAAAAAAGAAAAGAAAAGCCTATCGATACATAATACATTTCGTCCTCGGCTGCATGTTGCTTAACTAGCACGCACACGTTTATTTAGCCGTTACGTTGTACGAAACATGTTCAAAACATTCAAAAAATGGAGCACGCTCGCAGAACGTTCCGCGCGAGCGTGCTCCAAAGCAAACGGAGAAAAACCGACCGAAAACAAACAGCCTCGTTCAGGAGTAAAATGTGTGATTTTGGTCAAAGCAAGCGTATTTTTACTACCAATTATTGCTTGGTGATTCTGTAAAAGAGAATATAGAAGATGGCGGTTGATATTTGTGTGATATTGAAAAAAATGTAGTAACGGTTTTAACAAGTGCTCAGTGCCGTGATAATCAAAACGGTGCTAGAACACGGAAGTGAAATCGAAGAAGATAGCATTTCTACAAACATTGTAGGACATTGGGCAGCTTCTAATCGCTCCCTAATGCATGTTCACGTGACTCTGAATACTGTTCAATTGATCTACTCGCGCTAAAGCACATTGTATCGACACATTCGGATTGAAAAATGAAGCGAAGTCCGGACCTTGGACGAAGCAACTTCTCAAGGTAAGTATGCCACAGTCTGTCAGGTCTGTGGGTAGTAATATTAGGAAATAATCTCCACAAAGTTCTTGAGTGTTGACAAAACCTCTCAGGGAAACGATCCACATTTAGCCCTCTATATGCATTATAAATTTTAAATGTTAATTGTAAAACTTATAACCATCATTTATGATTACGAGGTTCAGTTTAAGCAATGTAGCAAAGAAACATCAATCAGAGAGTATATTTCATTTCGCGTCGCGTAAATATTTAATTCCCAATAATGCTGTCGTAACAATAAAAAAAAAATACATTTTACTTCTGTTCGGAAGGTTTGCACATGCCAGACATCTGCGCCATCAGTTCATCCAGGCTAACGTCATTATCGACCGATACTTGACCAGTTTCCGCCTCAACCACCGGTGCATCGTACGCCAGCTTTAACCCTTCCGCAATGTTGCTGCCGTGCGTGGGGGCCGCCACTTGCTCATCACTTTTGCCCGCTGTGTCCGCATCATCCGCCACCAGCTCAATCCCGTACAGATTATCTTCGTGCAAAGGACCTTCCGGTTCCTCTTCGGCAGCAACTGCCGTCTCACTGCGCGGTTTGGCCAGATAGTCCCGCTGCCGCTCGATGCAAAACCGATCGTCACACGTCGGGTTCGGTTTGAGGCTCATGCGGGGAAAGAAATCGATCATGGCATTATACCCGAGGTAGTCCGACACGGTGCCGAAGTTAAGCAAATACTTGAGCGTATTTTGTACCAGCATGCCCGCCACAATGCCCATCGTCGTGGGCAGACTGGCCGCACAAACGCCTTCCCGCTTCAGCGTCTTCTCGTCGATGTTTTCCGCCACCACGAGCGGCGGAGCGCAGGCAAAGCAGGCCGTCTCGCCCGGCCGTATGAACTGTATGTGACCGGAGACGGCATTTTCCGACACGCCCGATTCGAACCAGTTCAGACTGAGCTCGTTGCAAGCCGTGTTGATCGCCATGCGTGCCTCAAAGTTGTCCACGCAGCTAAGCACTAAATCGACCGGCGTGCCCTGCTCGATGCCGCCCGTGCGAATAGCGCCGAGAAAGTGGTCAAAGTTGTCCACCGTCGTGATGTTGTAGTTGTGCGTGGTGATTGCCACGTCCGGGTTGATAAAGTTGAGTGTTTTCGCGGCAGCTTCCACCTTTGATAAGCCCGCCTGGTCCGGGGTAAAGAACAGTCGATTCATATTCGCCAGCTCAACCTTGTCGTAGTCGAACAGCATCAGCTTGCCGATACCGCACCGGGTCAGCATGTCCGCCGTTACGCTACCGACACCTCCGACGCCTATAAAAACAATTATGTTCGTTAGATTCAATCATTGTTGTTATCTGGAGCAGGCCAGATGGGTGATACATACCGACAACGGCCACACTCTTTTGCCGGATCCGCTCGTACTCTTTCACAATTCCCATGCGCTGCAGAGCCATCAGGCGACTGTAGGGGTTAGAATCCACCACTTCTGCGGACATTTTTTCGATCCGTTCTCGTCCCATTTTAGCACCTTCGTTCGATTTCTCCATACTAATCACAAGCAAGTATGCTCAGCTTTCTGTTAACTGTAGCTTTATTCTTGTTCTTGTTTGAGGGAGTTGTATCTTTTCCTGGATACGGAGTTTAGCTCTATCTTTGTCCTGTGATATTAGTATACAATTGGAGTACTCAATTACACAAACTTTAACTGACTTAAAGCAAACTATTTTAAGCCATATGCAATTGATTTCGGATCGTTTTCTCAGACATAGATCTTAGGTGAAAGTAACTACAACTTCTTGGCCACAGGTTTTGTTTGCCAGCTGTCGTGGCTATTGCAACTGACGTTTCTAGGGAACCAGTGTGGCCAGATTATTTAGACGGTTTTCGGTAGGCGCATAAAAATTTTATCGGTAGTTTTCGGTAGGTTAACCGTCTTGTGTACGACCAAAAAACATCACGTAATCGTACAACCGCCTACCCGGGTAGGCCATTCATTTTGTATGGAACAATGATGTTTTTCGTGGTTAAAAGAGTATATCTTTTGAATTTTTTGTAAGCTTTGAATGAAAACTGTCTTAAAGATCCATAATAATGTTTTATAACATATCGTAGTAAGATTAGAATTTTAAAAATCCTATGAATATTTTTTTCATTCGAAAATATGATCTAACTTTTCCACCATAACTGGCTAGGCCACATGTTTTAAGTGGATGATTAGTCTTTTTCTAAGTTTTAATTACATTTCTCTCAAAACAGAAGTGCCACAAATCCACTAAACGGCTACTAAACGGCTTCTAAACGACTCAAGTTCTCTACCTAAACGGAATGTAGAAAGACTTCGTTTAGCAGACGGCAAACGACTCATGCATTTTAAAAATAGCAAAAAAGCTGGTGGCGCCATCTGTTTGTGGGATACCCAACCAGTTGAGCTTCCTCGCTTGGAGGAGAGCTTTCTCATTTCCTCTGTACTGTTGTATGGTTTCGCATTAAAGTTATGCATCGCTAGAACTAGAACGGCGATACGATTGTTTAAATACTAAACTCCAACGGACACCACCAGCACTGAAGCAAGTGAGATTTGAGTAATGGTCGTTGCTGTTGATACCCACGTATCTGACCACACGACCATTCATAAAGATTTTTGCTCGGAAATTTAGAAGGTTTAGGGGCGCCACAAAAGTGGTCCCTAATTTTTTAAAAGATACGCAACACGCTTGGCGAACTACGTTTAGGTAGAATTCGATTTATTTTTTTCTTTTAAGCCGCGGAACGGTGAGTTTGGGAGAGACGCAAAAAATAGTGTTGTTCGTTCGAGAGTTGCCGGAGAAGAAGTGTGTGTTGGGTAAGCCGGACGGATATGCGCGTGTCGGTGTTGAAACGTTTAGGACGAGAGAGAGCGTGTATGGAGCAAGCCACCGTTTTTATAGCTGCAGTGCAGCATGCTACCACTGTTTGTCCTGCTCTAGCTTTGTGTGCAGTCCCTGCCTAACTAGCCCGTTAAACATTTTCTGCCGGTAGTTCTAGGTGTGCGCACCAGATGGCGCTCTGGTCGCTACAGGATTCCCCTCCTAGATCGGTGTTACTGGTATCGTAGAGGAAGGCGAGTTTCCGTTGAGCCCTGGTAACACCGGTCGATACGATCGATTCCATATGTCGTAGGATAGGTGGTGGTGGGGTGCAGCTGGCGGTTGGTGCAGCTGGCTGGTTGTAGCGACGGCATGGGTGATGTTCGTGTGGCGCGGTTCCGGGCTATCGGCGGTTGGTTTGTTGACGGCAGCTGTATGGTCGAAGGCGACTGTGTGGCCGTTGGCTGCTGATCTGGCAGCGACGACTGGTTGGACGATGGCAGCTGGTCGAGCGTCGACGGTCCGGGCATCGGAGTTGTGAGACGCTGGCTCATCGTCGATTGTTGCGTCGACGGTGGTTGGGCCACCGGAGTAACGTGTCGTTGGCTCGTCAGCAGTTGGTCGGGTGACGGTAGTTGCGGGGCTGACGAGATTATTCCTTCGGTGGTATATGCTGGCTTTAGGCGGTCGACGGACACAAGCGAGGGGTGTCCGTTTAGTTGGATCTGAAAATTTGTGTAAGTGCTTGGTATGAAGCGTGATACGTTTGTTGCAGCGACGGTCGAATGATATGTTGCTATGGGCGAGCAACTATTCCAATCGGTCAAAGTGCCAGACGATGTCCTGTAGGAACGTTGAAACAAGTGTCGATACGTTTCGGTTTGATATCGTTCGGGTCAGCAGGTAAGCAGATTGGTGCTCGTCGGTAGCGGTTACCCTGGCTGAGCGGAAAAGTACCCGATGATGTCTGGGCAAGTGGATGAGCAGGAAAGCAGAAGAATCCTGTTCCCCCTTACGGTCCTGCCAAACGAATCGTAGTGTCATCGGTTGGGCGAAGGATCTCGCTTTAGGGTTCGAGTAGCGGTTGATGTGGGGATTCTGCTTCGAGGTCGGCATACGTAGCGTGTAGCGTTTTCGGTCGGGCCGCTGTGCGGCAGATTCGGTATCGATTCGATTAATCGCTTAGGTGTCGGCATCGGTAGCGACGAAGAAACGTGGCAAGGCGATCATTTTCCGTTGATACTAATCGTCGAGAGATTTCGATGGTTCGTGGTGAGGAAGTCGATTGCGTACTGCCTCGTTGCGGTCCATGGTGGCACGAGCAAAGAGACCGGCAGTTAACGCCTCCTGACCGAATAGGTGGTGGTCGGTAGGTTGTTCGAAAGCTAATAGAAAGCTTGGGTGCCTAGCGCGGACTGGAAGGTAGTCGTCTTCGGCGGTCCGGATGCGAGGTCGGTTATCGGTCGGTTGCGAGGTACCCCATGGTCGGCGGTCGGCGGCGATTTTCCCGTTGACGTAGGGGTAGCACATCATTTTTTATCGCTGCAGAATGTTCGCAGTTAGTCGTAAAAGGGTGGATCTTACCTTAATAGCACGATGATGATGACGTATGATCGATGTCGTGGTGACGGCGTGCGTAGTGGCGTCTTCGCGGGGCTTGCTGTCAGCGGCCCTCCCGGTCGGGTAGATCCACGCGAACACGATGATGGCGGCAGCGGCTCTCTCGTCTATGGTGTTAAGCGGTGGTGATGACGCAAACACTCCTGGTTGTCTCCACGTTCATGCACGGGTAGAGGTGAGAACGATGAAGTGCGTTGGCTCGCATGATGGTGTGCGTCGTCCTTTTTCGCGAGCAGCAAATGGCGTCTTCTTACTTGCAGCGGAATTGTGTAGACAAAATGGCGGCGTCGTTCTTCTTGTCAGCTGGATCCAAGCGGGTTCGCCTTCGAGCGAAAAAATCGTGATGGCGGCGATGTGTCACTACTGCTACGGCTGGATAATTTGCGTGCGCAACTCGACGTCGGTGTCTTCCTTCTTGATCGCACCCGTAGATGGAAGCGCACACAAACGGAAAAATTCCCAGTAGCACGAGGTGTAGAAACAGCTTGCGAGGCGGTGATCGGCGTCGAGGAGACCACCAGCGGAGATTGTCGTCGATCCGCTTCCAAGAATTGCGTCGATTGCGTCAGCCGTCGAAAGAAGGATGGAATTTTTCTGCTGCGCCGATGATGGTGTGTGTGCGCTTGTCGCGCTTCGAGGCGGCGCGCGCGTGTGCGGGTGTTCTTTTGTTCGCTGAATGCAGGAACGCTCCGTGTAGCTACGGGCGCACTAACACGGCGTTGCTGCGTTTTTTCGTTGGCCAGCACTCAACGTCCTGTGTATGATGAAAGGGCGCTCGTTGCACACTTTACAGGGAAAGGGGGGAGGAGGCCAGCTGCGTTGCCGGTACCTCTAACGCTGGTAGCACTCCCGGTCGTAGGCACACACACACACGTTGTCTTCTCTGCGTCGATCTCCGCTGCCGGTGGCACGTTTTAACACGTTCAACGCGGTACAAGTTTGCGATGCGTAGTACACACACACACTCACGTACGAATTCGCGGCGTCGGTTGCGGATCACGTCGGGGTCACCAGTTTTAGGGGATCCCGACGGCATCCGCGGCGGGTTGCGAATCACGTCGGGGTCACCAGTTTTAGGGGATCCCGACGGCATCCGCGGCGGGTTGCGAATCACGTCGGGGTCACCAGTTTTAGGGGATCCCGACGGCAGGCCGCGGCGGGTTGCGAATCACGTCGGGGTCACCAGTTTTAGGGGCGCCACAAAAGTGGTCCCTAATTTTTTAAAAGATACGCAACACGCTTGGCGAACTACGTTTAGGTAGAATTCGATTTATTTTTTTCTTTTAAGCCGCGGAACGGTGAGTTTGGGAGAGACGCAAAAAATAGTGTTGTTCGTTCGAGAGTTGCCGGAGAAGAAGTGTGTGTTGGGTAAGCCGGACGGATATGCGCGTGTCGGTGTTGAAACGTTTAGGACGAGAGAGAGCGTGTATGGAGCAAGCCACCGTTTTTATAGCTGCAGTGCAGCATGCTACCACTGTTTGTCCTGCTCTAGCTTTGTGTGCAGTCCCTGCCTAACTAGCCCGTTAAACATTTTCTGCCGGTAGTTCTAGGTGTGCGCACCAGATGGCGCTCTGGTCGCTACAAAGGCTATATAGGTCATGACTAGATGAAACTTGTCGAAACGCATTGCAAGAAAAAGATAGCAATGTAATGATGAGTTGTAATACGCCACCTATTGATCAAACCAATGAAGCTGTGAAGCTTTCATTTTTTTTCTATGGATATTCAATTTTCCAGTCGTTTAAGCATAATCTGTGGCGCTTGGAATAGCTTTCGCTCAATAGATAGCGTTCTATAACTTATCATTATATTGATATCCTTTTTTAGCAATGTGTTTCTTACTTTTATTTATGGCCTACATACCTCTCTAACTTTCTAAGCAAACATCTATTAGATTGTTAATGTGGTCAGATACGCGGGGTATCAACAACAACGACCATTATTCGAATCTCACTTGCTTTTGTACAATTAGTTCACATTAGAGTTTAGTATTTAAGCAATAAACAAAGAATGTCGCCGTTCCTGCTCTAGCGATGCATAACTTCAATACGAAACCATACAACGGTACATTAGGAAAGAGAAAGCTCTCAAAGCGAGGAAAACTCCACTGTGTGGCTATCCCATCAACAGATGGCGCTTTATTTTTTTGCTGTTTATAGAATGCATTTTTAGATTCCTTTTATGTTCAGAGGTTGAGCCGTTTAGGACCCGTTTAGTGGTCGTATAGTGGATTTGTAGCACGTGGGTAGTTGCATTGAAATAGTCTAGCAATTGTTCCAAAATTCTGTGATAAATTACTTGAGCGAACAATGATTTAGATCCCAAGCATAATTTAAGAACAATAAATGATCTTATGCATCCTGTATTAACCATTTGCAACAACCTCACTTTTTATTCAGCACTTCCTCATCAACTCGCTAACGTTAGCACTTCACAGCCTTCATTCGTTATGAGAACTGTGTGTTCAAACTGGGCACTGCGTGCATTATCGGTGGACACGGCGGTCCACGCGTCCTCCAGAATTTCAGCCTCGCACGTGCCCAGCGACAGCACTGGTTCAATAGTGAATGTCATGCCGGGAATCATTACGCCAGGAAAATCATTGTCTAAAAACAGAAAATGTTGTAACCGTTAAACTGAAAAAAAAAACTTGTCAGGCGTATCTTACCGAAATGTAGAATGTTGGGCGGCCCGTGGAAATAGCTACCGATCCCATGGCCAGCAAAAGCTGGCATTACCGACAACTTTTTGCGTTTGGCGTATTTGTCGATCGATTTGCCAATCACGCATATTGGTTGCCCAGGACCACAGCAAAGAATTGCTTCTGCTAAGCATTGTTCGGTGCATTCCACCAGATATTTTCCCCGCTCGTCTACATTGCTTACCAGCACCATTCGCGAACAGTCACCGTGGTAGCCGTTGAAAAACACCGTAATATCGATGTTGACGATGTCTCCATCAAGCAGCTTCCGATCGTCCGGAATGCCGTGGCAGGCCACGTTGTTCACGGAGGTGCACACGGATTTGGGAAAGCCCAAGTACCGCAAGGGGGAAGGATATGCGTTCGCTTTGATCGTTTCTTCGTGCACAAAGCCGTCTATTTCGTCTGTAGTCACTCCAGCCTGCAAATGTAAAAAAAGTTATTTGCTGTCTTAGAATACTTGTCCCACAACTCCATAATACCTTAGCAAACGAGCAAGCACTGTTCAATATGGTTGCGGCCAATCTGCAGCTTTCTCGCATACCGGTGATCTGTTCGCGTGTCTTTATTTCTGGCTGCCCTTCGCCGGTGCTGGGTGAATTGCGCACATAATAGTAAGGCGGCTTGACGATGTGCTCTGGGACCGCTCTTTCCGGGGAAACGTTTCCAACTTCTGTGATGATATTACACGCTCCAAGGTCGGGTCTGTAGCGAGGAAAGATATCGGGGATTAGTTTATGCAATGCGCGCTAACCCATACCGTGTTTACGTTTTCCTTCTACCAAAGAACATTCGGCACCAGTTGGTTCTCCATGTTTGCAGTCCTTGTTTTAATAGCGTAGAGCTAAACTGCATTATGAATCTACTTCCGCTTAGCAATCCAATTTATGATACAACTTGACAACAATAACAACACCCAGCCGGTAATACAAAATGATAACAAACTCTAGCTTGGCTTTGGGCAGGGCTCTTCTGCACGTGAATTGGAAAAACAGGGGTGTTTTACAGACTTTACTGTCAAATTTAGCATTAAAATTTCAGTGTGTTGTTGATAACTCTTTTTTAACAAACTTTGAAGGATTTCTGCATGATTTTATGGTTTTACTAACATTTTTTTGTGGAATTTTGAAAAATAAATCAAAGGAATATCAAACCAAGAGCCCTGTATTTCAATAGAAGTCTTCCCAGAACAGCTGATTTTCTTTGTGTGTTGATAGTGTGTGTGTGTGCGTGTGGTTCGCTCGAAATGTCAAATCGTTTGCACCTCACTATGAGAAATAGACGGACAATTAACAAAGTGTTTTGTTTTTAATTTTTTTAAAATATTTAATGAAAAACTCAAAGTTTGTTTTTCTCGGGAAATAGTTTGATCGTTCATTTTATTGTTATGACAAACGGAGTACTGAGTTGAATCTAGGACAAGCAACCTAAATTGGCTTATGATAAGTTTGCGGAAATATCGCTATCTGCGAATCAGCTTCGATTAAAAAAACTGCATCCTTTAGACAGTGTGAAAAATACATCACAGATTTTTCACAAAAAGCACCATAAAGCAATTATTTGGTTTTGAGTTAGAATATGCTCTCTCTATTCTAAGTTTATAAAAGCCAAGCCATATTTGGCCAAGGCTTTGACCCCAAAATTTCGCATGATGTTGTCTTTAAAATAATAGCAAGCTGTAGCCTCTTCTGCTGCAACTCTGTATATGTTTACTATTCTTCTTCTTCTTATTGAACTAACTTAATGACTTAACGAACGAATATGTAACAAACGCTGTCATGATGGGCTATACAGACTTTCGAGACTTATTCGGAGGATCTAGACGAGGTGACGGTCCATTGTAGACTTGAACCCACGACGGGCATGTTGCTAGCTCTTGCGGGATGACGATTGTTCCACCAATTATGCTTGAAATCTCGGCTCATAAATCTTAACTACTGACTTTCGCTTAAAACCTTAGAGACTGGGAACGTTCTTGTTCGCTGCATGCTTGGTCGCTGGATCAATACTAAACATACTACTTTTTTGTTCAATATCTTTTGATCTTTTTTATGGGAATTAGTTTTGGAACATATCATGTTGATAACTTGTATTATTTAACAGAAAAACTTCACTTCTTCCATGGACGAATTACAGGTATCGGATAAAGATACTAATGACGGCCATTTCACTATTGAATACGAATAATTTAAAAAAAGGCCAGGTAAAACAATTCTCTGAAAAAAAAATCTATTTACTTGATTTTTTCATTCCTGCTCTGTGTTACGGTAATCAGTATGATGTAATTTTTAGTAGTTTGTTGCATCAAAACTTCACGATCCCACGTATCCCACATAAGGCATTTCATAATGCTCGTTTACCATTGCTGCTAGCTTAGCATGTGTAATAGAAAGTGTAATAATTCTTCCTGTTCATTGTGTGGGGATTACCATAGGTTTTGAAATTCAAAAAATCGTTGCAAAATGCATCGCCAGTTCACAAACCGGGCAAAACGAAACCTTTTAATTAACGTTAGAAAACTGCACCCCCGACTGCACTACCCAAAACTGGTTTATCTTCAACCCCTTTCAACGGACCCTGGCGAGGGTGTAAATGAAATCGTCGAAAGCTGCACATCACAGTTCCTGGGCAGAGGCAGCAGGGGCCAGACTCAGCAGAAAGCGCACGGTGAAAATTGAAGCCCACTCGCATGCGGTGCCGCGCCGATCTTAAACTCTTCGCTTTATTATTATGTTTTACTTACTTCGCTTCTTTTATTACGGTTGATTATTACAATTATATTATTACTGTCCTCCACACATTATAGGTTTTGATCGATAGCGGGTTGCACCCCAGGCCCGCACCATCATCATGCAGCCGCACCGCGCATCGTTTTGCGCAGGTTTAAGCTACAGTTTTACGAGCGATCAAGCTAGTGGGCCTGGCCACCACGCTTTGAGGAACATTGAAGATGGCACATATGGTGGCAGAAATGGGCTAAAAGCGGGGTGTTCTCCCCCTACTGCACCGCGAGCCGGTCTCAGCGGCCGGTCACGACGATCACTTTAGACTTGTGATCGCAACGTGATACGGAGAGGAATAAGGGAGGCGGTCTGGGCCTAGCTTAACCTAGCTTCCACGGCATCCGGCTGCAGCGTCTTCCAGTGGACTAATTATAAGCCATGGTTGGTCAACATTTCTGCACTTTGCTCATCAACGCGTTATTGCATTTTTAATGAGCCAACGCGCGCACCACCGCTGCCCATGTCGGTGGACGTGGGAGAACCTGCGTGAGGTGGACGGGTGCGTGAGCATGGGGTGATCTTTTGCTTTGGGATCTAGAAACCCTGGGTCGCGAGGAGCCCGGCCAGGCGGCAGGGAGACACGCGGTTCAATTGTGGACGAAGCGCCCGCGCAAAATCCCCCATGGCAAGGCCTCTCGCTCGGGGCTCGGGGAGTGTAGCGCGCAGGTCAACAAGACTATTATCATACCAGCTGGATGAGCTGGAAAGTGTTTTGATTGACCAGGCGGGGAAGGAGAGGAGGGAAGTTTGCAGCAGTTCACCGCACGCTAACCAGTAGCCCCCCCCCCCCCCGGCCTGTGCTCATTGCGCACATTTTATTGAACAGCGCTAGCAGTCAAATAATTTACTTAACATTTCTATTGCCCGAGCCTAGCAGGGCGTCCATTAACGTGCCGACGCGGGCCCAGAGAGTGGACGCAGCGCGTGTGAGCATTTAACATATCATCTTTAACATTTTAAGCATCGTTGCACCACATGCCAACGCTAGGCCCGGTGCCAGTGCAGCCCTGTCTACTAAGGTTTCGGTGGACCCTGTCCGTACCAAAGGGGCTGACACCGAAACAATGAGTGCCAGACATAGATTCGCACGAGTATCGGGGTGGGAACCTTCCCGCCGGGCGCGAACCGTTAGCCGGTGCATTTTATTATTTTCCTCGGTGTGTCGAGTAGGGGCAGAAAAAATGGAGAATATTATCCCCTGAACGGATGCCACCGTCGTTTGATGCATCGCAAGGGCCTCTCGGCACCCTGGCCCAGCGATGATGGTTCTTGATGCACATTTACAAAGTGTACCGTGCCGCAATTCAAGTACAATCAGAACCGTTGGGAGGGACTGCAGTTTTACGATCCACGAGCTTTGAACTAGTTTTTGGCCCTGGTAGAACCCACAGCAACTCGTTTCAGTTGCATTGCGATCGAGTGGACCGAGTTGTAAGGGGATGTGCATCAAACTTCCGCGACCAAACTACTCCAGGGCGTTGCTAGAATTAATGCTTCTATTTTGTGCATTTATTGTTGCAAGTTTCGTTACAAATCCTCACTAAACAGCACACAATCTTGTCTGCGATCTATGTTTAGTATGGTTGACTCATCGTTTTCATTGAGTATATGATCTTTTCAAGTAGAAATATAACAAAGGAGGAAACAAAACCAGCTGCAAAAGAGTTAAAGCATATTATTTAGCGTCGTAAATGTACGCTGTTTGTGCGTTATTACCGGCGAGGATTGTGAAAGGCGCTGTTACTCCAGCCAGGACAACGGGATGCACCAAAGGTCCACCCAGACAAGTTGGCTGATCACTGCTGTATGTTTTTAAAAGCCGTTTTATCAATCCTATCTCTGTAGCTCTCGTAAGGCTACGCCAATCAAGATAAATAGAAAGGAATTCTAAATTAAAAACTAAACTTTTTAGTCTTCAAACCCATAATTATTGAATTTTGAATTATATTACGTGATTTTGAACTGCTCAGCGTACATGCTTCCCTGCGGTACCACAAAGCTCATCAATGGCAGCTCAGTGTACAAGCCTTTCATCTGCATACATCCGGCATACAGGTATCGTCAAGGGGAGTTGAAGAAAAATGTGATAAATAAAAAAATAAGCGACAATTACGACCACCTTGCGACGCCAGACAGGAAGTGTGTGATGTCCGGGAACAGTGAAAGTAACCCGGACAATCGATCCTGGGTAATACGAGACGCTGAAGGCTGCGTCAAACCTCCTCCTACTTACCGTACGCAGTTCGCATATTTCGTGCGCATCAAAGTGGCTGGCTATCGCTCGGAAGGCTTCGGTCAGTTCGCAGTGAAATGCGTAACCACCCAGCTTCAGCAGCTGAACAGCTGTTCGGACATCTGCGTAGATACGATCGGAAGTCATCGCGTCCGGTACCCTGGCGTGCTGCTGCTCGTAAAGGATGTAACTGTATAAGTGGATGTAATTTGGTAATTAATTCCAATATAAGATACCCGTACAAACTGTTGCATTAAACCGCCAGTGCCATTATCCTGCAATGGAGAGTTGTAGTTAATTTGTGGCTATTAATCGAACTGATAGCGTTTGCCCGTACCACCGCAAGTGCCCGATTGTACGAATCGTTGGCGAACATCACGGCGAGTGGCGCATTGAGCAGCTGATCGATCGTTGCTGGGCCCTGGTTGGAGCAGCTAAGCAATTCCCCGACGATCGATGCGGTGTAATAGTTGTACAGTAGGAAAGCCATAATCAGCACCGCGTACAGCACGATTCGCAGCGAAATGTATGCCGAACTCTGCGCGGTACCTTGCTGAGCAATCAAACCGATCGTGTCAATTAGGTAGTGATTGCGAGCGAGGGACGATAGCTCAGCATGAAATATTGCTATGCATTGCAAAACGCCCAGAACGAGGGCCAGTACTGAGGCGACGGAGTACCACGTAGTGTCGGTAAATGGTGATAAGTAGCTCGTTTCTCTCGTTGCACCGTTCAGCTCTGGCGTGAGACGAAATATGAAGCCCAACCTATTGCAGGGATGGGAAGAAACACTTTAAGATGAATGATAACTAAAGTGGCTCTGTACAATCACCTATAAGTCCAAGATTGTAACAATATGCGAGCGTTTAAAGGTTTGTCTTGCAAGCTCTGAAAAACTCCGGATGCCACTACGTCATAGGATGGAATAACTTCAGAACGTTCCTGGCTCGAGTACTGACATTCTACCCTAAAAAGAGATAAACGGCTAACAAGCAAGAAGTTTCAAACATATTTGTTTGTAAAATGCTTACGAAAAGTTATGCTCTTCTTGTAGAAAGTTCAGCAAAGCATAGTGGAATAGTTCATGTCCGAGAGCTTTACTCGTATCGTTACCATACATATGGTTTAGCTTCGTTTTAAGCATATCCGGTGTCGAGTGCTACAAGAAATTCCAAAGACATTCTAAATATGGCCTGTCTAAATGATGTCACAATCAAAAAAAGACCTTACCATAAACAAACCACGCAGCATCGTTTGATGTAAATTCTTTCTTAATTTCACTTTGCTGAATCCATCAATAATATGAAGTCCCGACGTTTGTCTCCAATGTCCGGCCTGAGTCATTTGAAACGTTCCACAACGCTTATCGCTTAATGCGAAAAGATCTATAAGATGGTAGAAGCAACTGTTTGCTGCTTTCTGTAGCCACAGTACATCTGAATCTAGACGCAAACAGAACGGTTTCTTCTGTTCCAGCACAAGATCTTGAAGTTTGTATTCGTTTGCGATGAACAACCAAGCGTATGATCCGCTGAACTTGTCCTGAAACTCAACCTATTTTAATGGTAGTATTAAAACAGTGTCACATAATGTTGAAAAGGTTACGTTAGTGCGATCTGATTACCGTTTGAATGTTCTTCCGTACGGTAGAGCAATCAATATCCGCAATAATTGTATACAAATTAGGCGAACTTGGTGCAGAGGTTGGTGTCTTCGAAAATGTATCGTTAGAAGTGTAATGCATTGATTGTACGAACACACCAGTAAGCAATAGATCCTTAGCAAGCGGCACAAACTCTAGAAAGAGCATATCATCACTCAATTTTTTTAGACTTATCAAAAGACACTTCACGAAACTTACCATCGTTACAGCCCATAATCATAACACGTTGCGAGTTTTTGTATGCTAAAATGTCCTTTATCATTTGTCCGTCAAAACTTAAGGTCCAAGCGAGATCTACACATGCAAATATTAACAGCGTGTATGCAAACATAATGTTGTGAATAGCAATTCTTTGCAAGTTGGTCAAACAACACCATCGAAATGAGTTTACAGTCTAAAACATCCGCTTATAAGTGCAATCAGAGTGTAGTCGTATCAATCATAATTGCGCAATTATATCATTCATCATCAAGTTTGATCTATGATTGACGTGAAATTACCATTGTGAGCTATTTGTTAAATATTTATCAAGCGGTCTCTGTTTTTTTTACTGCACTATTTGCTCAATAAAAAAAGACCAACATCCTCTACGTCTCATCCGAACCCTTGCGGAAGCACATGCACACACACAAAGCAACAATGATACGGCGGTATACACATTTCTACTGTAACGGGTCCCCCGGTCGGATTGTACGGCGCCGCGGTACGCTTTCCCGTTTTTCCACCAGATAAATTAACCCCGATAGTGCGATGCCGACTGCAAAAAAAAGAAATGGAAAGAAACATAGAAATAAAACAGGTCACAAATCCCAACGCAGCATTAGCATTAGCGAGCCGGCATGATACAAGCGGCCACGGTCCACTGCACCAGCCACCGCGTCTTTTGGCGTCTTTTACAACCTCCCAATATAATAAACGCTAGCGAAACCTCCGTCAGCTCCACCGAGTAGACCGTTGCACTTCCTTGGCAGATTGGTTTCGCTATTTTGTGGATCCTATAAATCCGCTTTACGATCCCCGTTTCCTGTGCCCGCATCAAGCTTTCGGGAGGGTGTTGACCGGGTGGGAAAAGAGGTGGGCAGTGGGTGTAAGATGCAAACCGAAAGATGAAAACAAACAAACAAAAAACAGGGGAGGGTGGATAACTCCATCAAACTTACGTGATCTTGAAGAGCTCGCTGTACATGCTGTGTTTCGGCAGCACGAACGCCATCACTCGTATGTCGTACCGGTACAATCCTTCAACCTGGTTCAACAATCAAAAGGCCAGATTTTGATACAGATTTATCCAACAACTATCAGACGGGGTTCGTCGCTTGCTGCTACCAAAAGCGGGACCGTTTACCGTTCGCAGCTCGCATATCTCGTTGGCGGTGAACTGATTGGCGATCGCGGGATAAACCTCTGTCAGCTCGCAGTGCAGCACGTGTCCGCCGCGTCTCAGATACGGTACCGCATGCTCGACGTCCGTAAACAGGGGCAGATCGTTGGGTGACCGTGGCGGCAACGCTTTGCGCTCGTGCATCCGTGTGCTGTACGGTAGCGTTTGTTCCTGTTGCAGTGTGAACAAAAATGAACTCGTTAGCCGCAAGTCACCAAACGCCGACGACCAGCGTGTAACGATCTCTAGCGATAGCGCAAAATGGCAAAATAGCTGTGATAGGCTCACCCGCAACAGTATCCGATGATAGCCCGTGTCGGTCAGGGACAGTAGCAGCGGGCTGTCGATCACCTGCGCGATCGTTTCCGGCCCAATCATCTGCGAGCTGAGCAGCCCGCTGACCACCGTGGAGGTGTAGTAGTTGTACAGCACCAAATTAGCGACGAGCAGCACGATCACGGCGACGCGCGTCGGCACCAGGCGCGAAACGTTCGGCACACCTTGCTGGGCGACGCACGCCATCACGTCCAGCACGTATGCCATCGTAGCGCGCGTGTTTCGCTCGTCCGCAGACAGCCGGGCAAGATACTGCAGCACCAGCACCGACAGGGCGAGCGATAGCAGCAGCGCCACCCAGACCGGGAGCGAAAATGGAGCAACGAAACCGTTTCCTTCCGATTTGCTCCCAATGTCCGGTGTGATTTTGTAGATGAAACCCGTTCTGCAACGAGACAGTGGGTTAACGATTTTGTGTTACCTGGACCCGGTGTGGGTTTTTGCCCCTCCTCCCCTTACTCGAAGGCCCAGCTGTAGTGGATCGAGTCCAGTTCCGGCTGGCGGCTCAGCCGCATGATGATACCGGTCGCGGCGACATCCGTTTCGTGGCGCTGCACCACACCGAGCAGCCCCAGCCGATAGCCGGAGCGTAAGCGGCCGGCCCAGCCGCGCGTTGGACGAAATTTGATGCTTGGGGAAAACGTTCGTTTAAAAACGGGATTAAAGAATAAGCACTGGAAGAAGCTGCTCGAACGGACTTACGTGAAGTTGTGAAAATCTCGCAACACGACCAGCAGCGCGTAATGATACTTAACGAACGCGACGATGCCCTTGGTCAGTCCCGGTTCACCCAACAGCTGATCGACCTTGCCCGATGTTACATTTTCTCGATCGATCTAACAAAGAGCAATGCACTAATGACCTAAATTGCATCCAAACGCCTCTCTTTCTCTATCAAGAGCTAACCACGGTAACTCCCCGGAGCTGCAGGAAGTTAAAGTTTTGCCGAATCTTGTACGGGCTGTAGTTGGGCGTCAGGCGGAAGCCAACGTCAGCGCTCCACGTTCCCAGCAGCGTTTGGAAGATATCTTTACACAGATGGCGACCCTTGGAGTAGATATCGAACAGATTAAACACCCCTCGATGGTCGGTGGTTTCGATGGCCGCAACAAGATCCGAGTTCATCTGAATTCCGGCCGTGTTCCATAGCACTCTCGGCAGCAAGTCGGCTGTTGTGTTGCGAGATAGTAGCAGCCAGCTGACGGTGTTGTTCATGTAGCGATGTTTGGAGACCTACAAAGATAAAGCAAAAAACAGCAAATCGAGGGGCAATAAGATTTGCCCAGCGAGCGCCCTCCCTGGGGCTTACTTCCTCCAGAAGATTCGGCGCTCCCGGGCAGGCAAAGTCGAGCACGGCGCACAGTTTGGCGTGCTGGCGAGGTGTGAACAAGGCTCGGACGACGCTCGATGGCGTGCTGTTCGCGGCTATGTCGACGAAGCGAACGAGCGTGCTGCTATTGTGGGAAACTTTTAGCACTTGGGCACGATCGAACGCAGAGGAGTGGCAATCGAAAATGATGGCATGGTGGCAGTGTTTGAGTGTAACAAAATCCACCAACAAACGGTCAGTAGTGCGGTGATGCACTCCTACTGTAAGGCTAGTCAACATTGCTGCAAATAGTACTACGCTGGGACGCATGATGCACTGTACTAGGTGGGTAATATCACTGTCGTTTGATTTTGAACTGATTGTTATACTTTTGTATGTCCGGGTATTCATGATACGATGTAGATTGACAGGATAAACCAACATACTAACTTATTCAAACGTAAATTGCTTGATTGCATAACTGCGCTCTCTCTCTCTCTGCGTTCCATGGAGAAAGAAACTTCCTTTTAGTACAATGTTTTGAATCCGTTAACTTTAACGACTCCTGGGACACTTGCTGCGTCTAGAGGCAGTCCCTTCGTTCGTCCAGATTATTGCAGCTGTTGATGGGATAATAATAGTATGCGCGACTGGGATAATAGCCACACTCGGGCCAATTGCCAATGACATACGGCAAGGTGAAAGAACACGGTCTGCACGTGACCTTCCGTCGTTAATGTAGATAACACTGGGAGCAAAACAAAAAGGCAACTACACTTGAGTACTTCAACCCTCAGCATCGTTGCCTTAAAGATTCGTTTCGTGTTTTTTTCCTCCTCCAATCGCTCTCTCGTTTTAAGTTGTTCAGACCTAGAACGCTTTGCACAAGCTCTCACGCGCGCGCGCGACATATGTCGTTCAAATTCTGAAACCCTTGCCAACCTTGACCAGCTCCATCATCCCATCTGGCCGCACCAAACCGCAAACCAACGAATGGTGTCAGTGGCCAGTTGTGCAGCGCTGCTAGCGGATGCAACTTGCGGTAAATATAATAAAATTATAATTTTTATTACACATCCTTTGTTTTGTCATCCATAAGCCTAGCACGATGTCGGTGTCATTGACGCCGGCTTTGGCCGGCCGGGTGCGTTCGGCATCGGGTCGAAAACGTTCGATCACTTTTACACCCCGCGCCAGAGTCACCTTGAGCCAGCACCAGAACCGGACGTGTATGGAAACGCACCGCTGCGACTGGCACTGGGCAGTGGCTGGCTGTTCCTTCGTTCCGCTTTTTACCGCTTCCCCCGTGCCCGTTTACAGGCGGCCTGTTGGGTGTTTTTTCTTCTCCTCTCCATGTGACATTATACATAATTATATGCAAAAGATTGACATGGTCGAAATAGACCCGGGCGAGCAACCTGCAACCGCAACACGGTCAAGCGACAAGTAGTCGTGCGAAAGAAAAGACATCCTTTGCCAAGGGAGCAACGGGTGCAGATGCGTGGATCGCACTATTAAAAATGCAAATGTAATGTGATGTAAGAACTAGGTACGAACATTTATAAGGCAAAATTTGCATCCACTCCGAGGTACTCGTTTATAATTGGTGACTTATTTTATAAAAACAAAAACCGCCCGGGAACGATCGCTTTCCGTGATTGTTGTGGCAGCTCATTTAGTGTGTGTTTAAAGGCGCTTCCGAGCATTCGCTTTATGGGTGTGCAATTTTATGCGTATGGCCGGAAAAATGGGGAAGTTGTTATAAACAAAAAGCTTCTAATGTTATATTGCACACCCGCGCGTTCTGCCGAACACTCACATTTGGCGGAGTAACAATATTTATGTCTGCGGTCACCACCGTGCACACCAGACACAACGATTGACCGCAGCGATGTAACGATGAGGCAAACGATTGTAGGCCAGCCCAGACGGTTTCAGTGAGCAAATGAGAAGCCGGCGCGCATTCCCAGCGCAGTTATGGGAGAGTGATTTTCCCGCTTCACACGGCGCGCACTCGGGCGAGGAAAATAACTGGCAATTGTGTCTGGGAAAGAGGCATCGTTGCGGAAAGCGGAAGGTTCTACCCGATCGGAGGTAAAACTGAAGGAAACAGAGAGCGGAAAAAGGGTTTATTGTGTAGCAGACGGTAGCAAAAGTTGCGAAACAACGCACGCCGGGATCATGGGTGGCATCAAAACGTTTTCCCCCGGGCTGCATTCCGTTTTGGCGACGATTCCCTGTTCCATTTGCGCTCCAAGTATTTGTGTCAGTAAGTGAGTGGCCCGAGCGTGGAATGACAGTTGTTCGATGGAGAATGCGTATCAATTCCAGTCCACACGTGCCGTCACGCAGTGATTACCTGGATTAAGGCGCTGGAGGAAGGCGACAGGCTTGAATGTCCATCTATTGGAAGTGGAATTCAGGATATTGATCTCAAAAGTTTGCTAGATGCTGCTAGATTAATTCTACTTAAAAGTAGCACAACTTGCACCATTTCTAAAGGAGCTAGATCAGAGATGCCCCACTGTTGGCCTGCGAAGTCTTTCATAATGGTCCGCGACCGATTGAACCAAATTGTATCTTGCATTTCTGCTTCTACAGTACATGAAGTATCAAGAGATTTTCATCCTCGCAGATGTCTTTAAAAAAAGGTTTTTTTTAACAACTGACTCCTTTAGCTTTAAAAAGATAAAAAGATCGTAAATTACCGGAATTAACTGACACATGCTGTGTGTGGTTTCAGAAAATTACTTTTTATTAAAATTCTGAGCAAACTATCAGGGTACTTGGTGACCGAAAGAGCATTTTTTTGTAAGAAAAAGACTTCAAACAATTAACAACACTACTCTACCAACAGAAATAAAGAATGCATGCTCTGACACTTTTTGGCATATTGTTTTGGGAAAGTATCATATCGATTTTTTTAGGCAAAGGATGGAATGTAGAACATTATATTTCTGCAAAACGTTTAGCATAAAGTTGGAATTAATTGTCAGCTCAAACACGTGTAATTTTTGATAGGATGTTACGTATGATTTCAAGCTTTCCATGAGGCAGCAGCCTAAAAAGACTTTACGGGCTGGGTCGTCCGTTTCCATGCGTACAACATGGCCAGCCCACCGGAGCCTGGCGAGCTTGATACGCTGTACGACAGTGAGGTCGCCGTACATCTCGTATAGCTCGTCATTATAGCGGTTGCTTCACACATGCGGGGCCAAGTATCCTTCTGAGCATCTTCCTCTCAAACGCGACTAAGAGGGTTTCGTGAGATTTGGACAGAGACCATGTCTCAGAGGCGTATGTGAGTACCGGTACTATACAGGTACTATATAGTTCTAGCTTCGTCCGTCGCGACAGGTTCTTTGAGGTGAACTGATTTTTCAGGCTGTAGAATGACCGGTTGACAGCCCGCATCCTTGTGCGCAATTCAGCTTCCATGCTATTGTCGTTGCTGACCTTTGACCCAAGATAGGTGAATTCTGGGACTACTTCAAAAGTGCGTTCACCTATCTGTGCATCACGCCTACGTAAATTCTGATTATTTATTGGTAGGCCCGCTGATGTTGCCACCATCAGTATGGTCTTTGCCTCGTTTATCTGCAATCCGGGGTTCTCTGCCGCCTGCTCGATCCCTTGGTAGGCTTCTGCTACATAGGAAAGCCGCAGACCAATGATATCTATATCATCAGCATATATCAGGATATGGGTTGACTTTCTTTGCCAAGATCTGGGTGTTAGCCTGTTAGCTGCCAAAAAATTTGAAAATATCAGATGCCTTTGGCCAAATGAATATAATCTCCCACAAAAGTCCTTTGGAAATACATTTCTTAGTTTTAGTAAAATTGATCATGTATTAAAGTTTTTACTGTTGTAACGTAGCTGTTATCCCAATATGAAATGGAAGGAACTGCAAACGATCCGATTTTTGCATCATATAAAATCATATAAGAATTTGGCTTGTGTTACTATTTTAATAGTTCGGAATCGTTGAGCTAGATAAATAAAATGATTCGAGATAATGATAAGAATCCATCTTTCATGTACAGAATCGAACAACTCGCAGCGATTACGACCGCTAGAGCACGGTAAGCCATAACTCATCGCTGAAGAAATATATCAACGCTCGCACGGCCAAACCACCACCGTATTTGATAAACCACCGTGGCAGAGAACCGTCAATCGATTATCTGGACAAAACGGTACGCCATGTTCCCATACGCGCATTAGTCTAGTTCAGTTTTGCCTCGAGCGATGCGTCTCGATTTCCGGTGCAGCCGCCAGAGCCGGCGGGCAGTTGCACCACCGTCTTACTCTAGCAGACTCGAACAAACAAAAAAAAAAAGATTATAGAAAAGTACATGGCAAACAGATTACAGCAGACGACGACGACGACACCGTGCTGGCCCGAACAATTTGCTTACGGTGCTTCGACCACTCTATCAATCTCTCGCATAGTTTGTCTTGAGCCGGGGCGATGTTTAATTTATCATTGCAATCAATCATTTTACGCAGCATTAATGCTATCATTCGGCGGGATAGATTGCCGCCAGTTGCGACAAACAAAAAAACGTTTCTATGGCAAACGAAAGCAAAGCGATGCAAAAAAAAGTGCACTAACTCACAAACACACAGGCATAACCGCCAGCCAGCCAGCCGGTGTTGACGGTCGGTCGGGACTGGAAAACATCATGATAGGTCAATTGTGGACGGTGGGTGAGTTATTAAACGCAAGCAACGACACCAGCCGGCAGCGCCCAGCCAGACCAACGAGGCAGATGGGTGGAATTTATGCTCGAAAGAGAGCGATGATAATGTGACCGACAGAAGGGGAGAGAAAGAGGGAAGCAACAAAAAAAAACGGCTTGCACGGAGAGCAGAGTCGGGTCGCGTCACGAAGCTGGTGGAAAAACGGGACAGCAAAGCTGCAAAGAGCGCCAGAGCACCCTTCTCTGCGTCCCGGAATGATCATTCGGTTGGCGGTACATCATATCGGTGCGCCTTCGTCGCCCCGTTCCTCGGTGCGAGCACTGTAATATTAAAAGCTATAACTTTTTTTTATCATAAATTATAATTGTGACAATAAACGGAGAATTACACCTTCGCAGGCTACCCATGATGGGTGCCCGGGTGATGAACGTTTGCGCACTTCTACCGATCGGTGTGGTGATGGAAAAACTCCGACCACCGTATCCAATTCGATCAGTCTTGATTGGGGGGTGGTGGGGAGGGGGATGTGTGGGTGCTGCCAGTGGCTTGCTTGGAGGAGAAGTGGCCGCAAAAGCGCAAGCCGTGCTGCAGTGCGGAGGTAAAAACGCGCTGCATCGCCGCCACCGTCAACGCTGAATGACAACCGACCGTGCACAATTGTGCAACACTAATCACTTATTCCGTGGAGACAGAGCGAGAGAGAGTCGTCTGTGTCGTCTGTCGTTCGATGAAGTCCTCACCACCAACGCCGACGGTGTCTAGGATGTTTCAGTATGGTTTCTGTTCCTTCTCTCCACTCCTGGCCAGTTCACGTTCTTGCTAGGCATTGAAGTCGGCGAGCAAAACATCACTCCCAGCCCCGATCATCAGGGGCCAGTAAAGTGTTACCGTTTTTTGCCGTTCGATTGATGGTGAGGCACCATTTCCACCCGGGCCCGGGCGCGCATCATCATCATCATTCAGCCGAAGCCGCTCGCTTTGGCTGAGTCTCGCTGCCTAAGGGCGAACTCGCCTCTAGGGAGAATGGGCCACTGTGTGTCTGTGTGCCGAAGGTGATACCAGCGGGCAGGCCAGAGCTGCAGTTGCAGTCGACTAGGCAGGTACGAGTGAAGCAGGGATCCGTAATCCATCCCGAGCGCGGCGTGTCCCGATCCGCTTGCCCTACACCTAAACATAATAACTTCGACTGTCGACCGTGAATAGTTGCGCGCCTGCGCGCACTGATTGAATTAATTGATTATGAATAAACATCATGCGGAGATAAACGATCGGTGCGTTTGAGAATTGATGTTTATCGTGTGGACGGGACGAGATGCGCACGGCAGGCAGGAAGAGGGTAGAAAAGCGGCGGACAGATCGATCGAGGAAGCGCTTCCTGCAAAAAAAAAGCCGAGCGACGAGAGTAGTGGTATGTTGATCGATCGACGGAGCAGTTGGAGGATCGACGGGCAACGGAGCATGAGCTATGAACGGTAGTGAGTTTATCATCATCATATGTGCTTCCTCCGCACCGCTAGCACACCCGATTGGACATGTTTTAGATATATTTTATGCTTCAGGATTGCTTTTTCTCGTCAGCGCTTGTCTAGGCCAGGAATGAGTGGGGAGACAGCGCCAACCGCTGGTGTGTGTGTGTGTGTGTATTAACCTGGTTGTCTGGCGAGTGGACGATAATGTGAGCGGAACGGAAATTGTACACCGTTCTGTACACGAGGGAAGGAGCGAGAGAGAGATAAAGTGATACAGAGACGGATGAATATAACTTACCTTGATAAGGGCAAACAGGAGACGTGCGAACCGGGGAGCCGAGAAAAAAAAGGAATACGGTGCATCGTCAGCTACACGCTGACACTTTCTGTATAATTTATTTTCATATATTATACAGGGCATGGCTAAATGGCACAAAGTGCTGCCGTGCATACCGATCATCAGTGACGTGAAATAATATAAATTACTTGTGCAGATTTACATACACTTGGAAACAATGTTGTCAACCGTGCCATTACGGAAATCGTTTTTCATGCGTCGAAAAATGCGTGTGTTCGACTTGTTTTGAGCCGTAAGGACTGCTGGTGGAAAGCCGTTAAGGCGAAAACAACTTTCCAGGTGGTGGTTCAAACCTCAAGTATGTTCTGTATTGAATGTTGTACAAATTTTCAATTATTTTTGGAACGTTCATGAACATCTTCAATGAAGCAATTGTGTTTAAATATGAATTTATAAAGAACGAATAAATCGAAGAATTCATTGCAGAGCTTTAGCTTTCTAAATAAACTACGTATTGCTATGAACAGTTTTATTCAAGTTAAAGTAAAAAAAGCGTAAAATAGTCTAGCTCGCATTCAATCCTTGCAGTGATTTATAAAACATTTGAAATTTCGTTTTTATATACCATAACATCAGCTTCAGTTCATCTCTACCAGGCGACTCCATCCCAAAACCACTTGACTTTTATGTTAAAAAAAGGTTCATAATGTGTAATAATTGCTTCTTTATTTCGATATACAGTTATCTTATGCCGTGTGTATTAAGGCATCCGAAATTTATGGTGTACCATAACCATTGCCATGTCCGTTTTATTCATGTTAATGTAATGTGGTATATTCTAGTTCATGATTTTTATTTATTTATTAATTTCTATTTAGCGTTTTTATTATTTTGAAACTTTAACAAATTTTGTTTGTTTTTATGTTACAAACTATTCAGTTTTATTCCTTGAATAAATCTCATGTAAAAATATATTTTGGCTCATTTCAGCAGAAACAGTATAAACATATTTTTGACCAGATATTTTGCCTTTCCCATAGTCAATGGAGAAGGTATGCAAGAGGAACATTGAAAAACGGGGAGATGAGTTCATTTCAACACCGCTGGATCGGAGAGCTGATCAGGGTGATTTTGAAAAGGGGTGAACATGCGGTTAGTCAATAACCAAAAACATGTTTGTTTATTTTACCATTAGCTTGAATAATTTATCGTTTTATGATTATTATTATATTTTTTGATGAATTTGCCTCAAAATGATTATTTTATATAAATGTTAGTTCAATGCTAATTTAATGTTAACATCTTTTTTTTTGTCAAAATTATAATCTAATAAATTTTCTATGCTGTGGAATAATATACTTTTTTAGATTTGTCAAAAATAATCTATAATTTATCCTACTTAAACTATAAACAGTTTTATCAATAAAATGACACTTAATATTATAACTAAAATCAAAACATTACCTTGAACTAAATGCATGCATATGAAGAAGTTAAACATTTTCACAACCGCTCCTAAAAAATAGAAATAAAGAAAAATAAAATTTTACTTCCAACCTGTAATCGCTCCAAATCGACGCCGAAAACCCCTGCAGCGGTGAAGTTTGTTGATTTGCTAAATGAACACGGTGATTCATGCATTCATTTGCTCTCAATCCGTCGATGAGTAAGGAGGTGTTTGCGCGAGCTCTTTTGCTGGAAGAGTTGTAGTTTTGCGTAGAGTTAAACGTCTGCTAGCGGTGATCGTGCGAAACGTGTGTTGTGGATCGATCGTACACCGTGGTGCATCGTGAGAGTTGAGCGCGTTACAAATATTTCCATCAGTGGCTGACATACCGTGAGTTTTTTGGTCGCAACAAAAGTGTACTTTTCGAATCGTGTCAATTGGTGTAGTTCGCAAAGAATTATAAGATCGCTTCGTAGCGCACCAACGGAGATGCTGTACGTGTGTGATTAATGTGTTATTAAAACTGTGAACATAAGATCGCTATATAGTAAAACACATCGATTGCAAAACTTAGTTGAATCTTTTGCAGATTGTCGATGAAGACGTACACAAGGACATTCATGTCGTGAATTTATTTGCTCAAGCTTATTAATAATTTAGTGGAAATTGTTTACTTTACTTGCCTAAGCATTGTTTTCTTGGATTTAGAGTGTAAATACTTGTTTGTGGAATACTTGGACGAATATGTTATTAACAAGCAGAATAAACTTTTACATTTCCAGACACGTAAAATATGTAAATTTTTCAAGGATTCATTGAAAAGAATAATTTTAACCAACGCATATATGTTAGCATCATTACAACACAACTAACTGTTGTTATTTTAGTATCAAAATTTTCATTAATTGCTGAACAATTTCAGCATAATGTTGCTTATTTTTTCGCTTGTGCTAGATGATTAAGTTCCAAATGTCTTTTAAAGCAACATTCTAGCGAAAAAATATTTGTAAAAGGATCATTATTTGTACGTTTTATAAAACACAGTTCTGCATGCAAGCGTAAAATCCAGTACCATTTTGCATCGAAAGCAACTGCAACGATGAGCGTACATTTTATCGATTAATTTCTGGTTGCGAGCGCCTTCCTTCGCATCGCGCGCTGCAAATCTGGTTTGGAGAAGGAATTTCATGCAAGACGCGTCCGTCATCTGCGATCGGTAGTGACTGTTGTCAACGCGCTGTCGTTGCTTTCATCGCTCTTGTTATCGCGGCACTACATGCTTTGGATCTCGTTGGCCGGAAAGGATACAATTTCATGCGCAATGGATTGTGCTTTGTTGCGGAATGAAGGAGGAAAGGAACAACTTTTCTGTGTGAATACACCAGCTGTATGCGCATCGGCGTGCTAATTAATTAACATAACGAAGTCAAAAACAACACGTAGTCCTTCGGTTCTATGAGCGTTCATATTTCACATTTGATTGAAACGTGTTTATTTTTTTGTTTCTGTGGATAACATATATTTTTCAATTACAAAATGTTCAATTTCTAAACAGATCGTGCCAGTAAAGTCGTTGTTAAAACATTGTGAACAACAGCAAAACAGATTCGTTGTTCCGTGTGCTCGGGCTCATCGACAGTTGTAGTGATTGATTGATCGTTGTGATAGTGAGTTCCGATATCTTACCAAAGTGATGAGTGCAGTGTTGTAAATCAAAGTGCAAAGGTTTGCGGTGCCAATGCGAGCTTCAAAGAAGGGCCAGTTTTGTACCAATCAGCAGTAAGAGTACAGCCGTAATAGTACCTGAAATATTCTCTCAACAATAATTGATACACAAACAGTACGGCGTATTTCTGGGTGAATCAATCGACAATATATTTTTGGAGTGTTCTGTAAGTATTGTATTTTTGAAACAATTATAAGTGTGCTATTTAAGTTAACAATTTTGAAGTAAAACGGAAAAAATGAATGTCATCCGCATGGGTGTATTACTGCCATATTCAATGAAGCTTATGAGAACCGTTTTCCATTGCCGGCACATAATGTGCTACAGCATGGAAGAATAGGGAAGGCAAGCATTTAATGTTACCTTCACAATCACCCTCAAATGCCACTCCTGTACTGTGGTAGTGTCTTGCTAGTGCCGTTTTTTGTTTCTCATGATGGACCCGCTTAACCCCTTAAACCGAGCAAATAAGCTGGCAGCTTCTCTCGCCACAACCGCTACTTCATAAACAATCTATTTGGTAATCTCACCTGATCTAAGACTATGTTCCCTTAGCACCATGCTAGCCATGTAAATTCGTTACACACCACTTTTATTCCACCGTTCATTCGGCTGGTGGGTTTTGTGTGTATGTGTGTGTGTGTTACTGCTGCCGATTCCGTGCGCAATTCGAGAGCACCACACTGGGACGACTTTAACGTTCCATTTCGTGGATCTGCCCCCCGGAACCGCATGCCGCCGTGCCAGCGTTTGCCGGGGTTTGGTGTGTGTGGTGTGTGGTAGACACACATTCCCCGCATTCGGTACAATACCGTAACTCCATCGATAGTTAGCAAGTGCACGGCAAAAACAACGATGACTAATCGGCGTCATGACGTGCATCGGCGGTAAAGAATCGGTTTCAAAACAAACCGTAAATAATGTCCATTGAATGCGGCCACACAATAATGGTTTGAAAAACGTCGGCAATAGGTCGTGGTGTGGATCGTGGTGTGGTACTCGCTCGCTCCTAGTTTTGCCGCTTTTCCACCGTGCAAAACGGTGAGGCTTTGCTCACATTTTGATTCTTCTTTTTGCACACCGATGACGACACACGGCTAACCGCCGAAAGTGGTTCGCTCGTGCAATCGCACACTGTACGAATCAATTCGCGTGGCGAATTAATCAATTCGGATCGCATTGTGTGAGGTGTTTAATTTTATTTCTTCTTTGATCGTTAATCCATCCTCTCGGTTCTCGCGTTGGCTTCTTTTTGTCCATAAATTGATCGTTTCATTATCGCGCCGTGGCAGATGCGATCGTGTTAGCGCGCATCAAAAGACTTCAACGCCCGTACAGGGCAGAAGCGCAACGGGGCCGAGGGAGAAAACAACCATTCCGTAACATAAAACAACACATAAAACCAGCGGAGACAGATAACGACACTATCAACGCCGGGTTTGCACCGGGCTACATAAATCACATTTTTTTTCAGATTAGAGCTGTGCCGGCTGCCCCGGGCAGCTTAAAGCAAATCTTACTTCCGAGCAGAAGAAGTACGATTAATGATGAATAAATTATAATCACCTTCCTTCTGCGGGGCCGATAAACCGACCCGCGGATCACAGCCACCTGGAATGGTGCTTGCTTGATGGGCTAGCAACCCGGGTTTGTAATCTTCCGAACAAATTCATACATCAGATAGTCGCTGCTGATGGACAGTTTACTATCAATCAAAACCTAAATTCTCCCACCCAGCACCCAGCAGTGAGGGGGGACGTGAATGAAAGGGTTTTTAGTTCTTCCGGCGCACTGCAAATCTGAACAAACGATGCAAAAGCTAGCCACTCCATCAATGTCCTTGCACTGTGTGCATGCGGGAGGATGCGGTTGGCTAATGTTTTTTTGTTTTGGTTTGCTTTTCATTTCTTTTTTTGTGGTTTGTTACTGCCGGCCTCTCAGTGTCAGTTACCGCTGTTTGTGGCACTGGAAGTTTCGCAATTCGCAACAGCCCGGGGTTTTGCCTACTTACTAGGGGCTCTAGTGCAGCACACGGGCACATCCAGTTTCGTTTCGCAAACGCGCTCTCCCGCGCTCTCGCTCGATCAACTGCACACCGTTGAATGAACGATGGGACAGCTCCATGAAGACAACATATCCGCACGCGGGGAGCGATTGGACATATCGGCAACTGCCGATCTTGCCCGGGCACAGTGCGCTGGGGCAAAGCGAACCTTAGTTTCATCTGCGTTCGGTGAAATCGGTGTAGTTTGTTCCTTGCGGCCTAGCTACTAGCACGTTGCCCTGCCGTGCTGGGGGCTTTGGTGGTTTTCTCGCTCCAATCCAAACCAAACCGATCGATCGAGTTCGATTGGGCTCTGTTAAGCTGTCTCTGAGGGCAGCTGTGTGTGTGTTTGTTGCTCGATTTATCGTGATCAGATATATTGTGGTCAGAGGGCGATGCGGTTGCAGCAGAATCGAACCAATCAATTTTCTACCACCGAGCTTTGCAGCAGCAAAATCGCATCGAATGCTCTATCGGTACGGCAATGCACACAGACACAAACGCTGTGGGAATCCTCAAGTGCAGTGGCCTGAGTGACAAATGTAACGCCTTCAATCACAGCCTTATGTCTTTCGCGAACTTGAAAGTTAGGTATTATCTGTTCAGAAACATTATAAAATTAGGTGTGACACACTTTTTCTCATAAATATTTTACTAACCGTTAATTAAACCTTTTCTAAGCGTGATCGTTTATATGAGATAAACTTCAACAGTGTGAAGAAATGAATCGCTGCGCATGATGGACTCCGATGGGAACATATGCGTTGATGAATCGGGCAATCTAGATCGAAAACAAATGCGGTTGATTTCCCAAAAAAAAAAACTTAACTCATTCCGCATCACAGACAGTACAATCGCTGCAGACAATCTGAGAAAAGGATGAAAAAGCGTAGCTCATCCAGGTTTTGCGCTAATTATGCGCCGTGAAATAGAGTATCTATCTAGAACAATCTGGAAAATTGTATTATGAGTTGCTTTACGCCGCACCACGGGTGTTCCTCGATTGCTAGCACAACACACAGTACATGTGCTCCATCATTTGCATTTTCCACCGGCACTGCTGCGCGGCCACAGCTGCCATCGACAGATGGTGGCCACTGGCAGGCTCATAAAGCAAAGGGGAAAAGGAAATCCTCTCCACTCTCCAACAAACCATACACCTGTGTAAATTATACCGCTCCTCTTCTCCCCGAGAAGGTATTGTTTTGTGCAGCTTTCCAGCATTTGTGATTGGCTTACGTCCCTCCCTAGGGAAGGCATTGTCGCTTTTCCGCCAAAGCAAATCGTGGCATCATGGGCAGCGGGTCGCTGAAGCGATCTCGACCTACACTTCCCACTTCCCGTGTGCAGCGATCAATCAATAAATTATTCCAGCCGGCTTAGCTTTTTCCCACCGTTTGATCTTACGGCAGGGCCACACGCCGGCCTGTGCGTGTGTGTGATCGTTGCTGCTAATGAATCGGTTCGGTAAGCGGTAGGCACCAGCACAAGAAGGAAGTGGAGGATTTGAGAGCGTTGGTAATGAATTCTAATGCGCCAGCCGGGAGCTTTTGCCTTTGCGGAAGCTGGCCGTACTTTGCAGTCAGCAGTTAACGTCTAAGGTAAAAGAGCACTGCTTTGAGCGCGATCCGCTCTATGTCATCGAGCGGCGGGTGGATTTGTTACAACAGCGCCACCATGCTGATGTTTGAAGGCCGAAGAGCCGCTCTACTATCACCCAAATGTATCTCCCGAAGTTCGTTCGAGAAAGTTACGACAACGATTACGTAAGCTTCTACCACACGGAGCTAGAAGAATATGGATCATTGTTGGTTTCAGTTTGGTAGAGCGGCGTTTCGTGAGAAGCGTAAACTAAATCAAACAAAGTATCATCGAACCTTCGATTGGTGGTACAGCTGCACAGCGCCGCAAACCTCAGGGATTGCAACACATCTTTAGCCTGCCTTATCTGGTATCATGTATCTCGCTATAGTGACAGCGAAGGTGCACAGCAAAGTACAAGAGAGCCCCCGCATCACAACGACACAACTTTTGACCTTTATTTCTTGGTCGTGTCATAATGGTTCACTTGTCGGCACTGGCGAGCTTTCAGCAGGCATGGAAGATGACGTAACGATTGAACCCGACCGGAAAAACGGAGCGAAACCCTTCTTCTGGCTGGAAATAAAATCGTTTATTTCCTCCAACTGGAAGTAACGAATCAAAACGTGGAACTAATAAAAAAAAACACGAACGAATGAGAGCGACGACGAAAAAAGCAATCTAAAACAATGCGAGCAAAACTAAACCAACCAAAGCCAAACGTGCGAAGGGGGGGTGGGGGGGAATAACAGCAAACAACGGCAATATACCCAACACAAAACTCACACACCGCCAAATTCTAATATCCCAAATTAATGTGAGTCAAGAAGGTGACCGGTGTGCCGGAAGCTCGAAGATGTGAATGAACGAGAATGAGAATGAAACAGTAAAGCAAAACAACGAACCGAAAGCAAACGGTCGGGCTGCTGGCTTAGGGAACTTCTATAAGCAGCAGCAGAAGTAGAGTAGGAAAGTAAAGTAAGCACCGAACCCGGGACACAAGTGGGCAAAAGTGGGATAGCACTATCATCTAGCATTATGAATGATAGCTGTCGATCTCTTAAGAGAGGGATCGCGACCTTAGGAAGCTTAGGACGATGGGATTTAGCGCGAGCTCAAACGTCGGAATAAGCTACCTGTTTTCTTATTGCGTTACTCTTGGGAGTTTAGAAATAGCTTTGACTTTTTACCGTTTTTTTGGGGAGCGATTTACTACGTAACGCTTGCGGACAGCATTCTTTGAGAAGAATTCATCGATTCTTCGGTAACTACGATCAAAAGAGTTCACAGATGATGAAATACTTCTTTCTTCACATATCCTTCACATCATTCACAAAAGGCTCTTGCGCTTTACACTTGTTGTCGAGCTACTCTCTCATTTTGCATTTCTAATAATCATATTTTGAGGCTATCTAACTTATCGCGTTTATTCACCTTTTTGCTTTCGCTCTCTTTATCTCCCCTTTTTTGGGCAATTTTCCCGCAGTGGCACCCCCGTTTACCCCGTGTATAAGCACGTAAAACCCTTCTGTATGTGTGATTTTTGGTTCTTCCTTAACATGTAAGAAGCCTCCGGGCACCTTGAGGGACGCCGTGCCCCTGCTATGATTCGCGGCCTGTGCATCCAGCGCATGTGGCGCTGTTTTACGCAATCTTTCATCAGCTGTTTGCGCGTGAGTTCATCTGTGCCTCGGCCGTGTGCACCCTACGTTGCCTGCACCCCATTTTCGTTCTTTCCACGCCGTGACTGTGTGAAGGGGGTTTTTTTTGCCCCCTACAAAAAAGTTTTGTTCTTTTTCCTTCGCCGATTCTCACCACTATGATGCGTCGATGATTGGCGGGGATGTGAATTTTGCGCCCCTGTCCACGTCCAGCGCTCTGCACCTACTGTCTGCCTAGGCGCACAGGAAGTTTGCCGCTGCGACACGCAGCAGCGAACAAGTGGCGGCACCATACAGCGGGGGCCCCGGCAGCAGCTGAACTATAATTACAAATAAATTGTGCTTCTTTGTTCTTCGGCTCATCATCGATAGTCGCGACGTTGTCGGTTGTGTCGCGTACGCGGACCCGGCCCCGGCAATGGACAGGCCTGTGGACGGTTGTGTTCATGTAGGTGAGGCACGGTGTACTTCTTCATCCCCTCCCCCTCGCCGTATGAGTGCGTGAGTACACGGACGATCATTGGAGCAAATTATTCCCTTTCCATAGTGCCGCCGATTGGCAGTTGCTGCTGGTGATCGCCGAACCAGCAGCACTGAGAACGGCTTTTGTAGCCGTTGTGTGTGTGTGTGTGTTTCTCTCCCCCCTTGCATCTTATACTACTTTTTTCGCATGAAATTCGCATCGCGTAGCCGTGCCGTGCTCATCGTACATAAAATGATTGACCTCACTGTGCCAGTTGCGCCCTCCGATGCATGGCCTCCCATTTAAACGGCGAGCGTTTTTAATATATTTAAATTCATCCGTTGACTTATTTATAGACAGTTTGTGTGGCTGTGCGGTAGCTGACGGGGAAGCATCATCTGCTCTCATCCCTCGCGGCACAATTGCCCTCGCCGTCCTTTGCCTCATCTTAGGTGATGCTCACTTACCTCTGCGAGTTAAGAAGTAGCCCGGCAGAAGACGAGGAGACCCTATCGTACACCCTTGACGGCCGATCGTCACGATACAATGTTGCGCCCGAGCACCGTTGCTAGAGCAATTACACGGGCCATAGTGACCGGGACAGGCGACTGAACTCTGCAACCGTTTGCTACACTAAATTTACGGACACATTTAGTTTCCCCCCGCCATGGCGCAACACCAAGTAGCGAAGGCTTTATGCACTTGTTCGCTTTTTTTAGACTTTGCTTCTTCCAGGTTACTGGTTTCAATGGGGATGTTATCACATAACGTAGGACACAAGGTGCAATTTTATGTTTGATATAACAATCTTGTAGGAGTGCCTAATTTTTCGTAGTAAAGATACTCCTTTCCATGTGTGTTCCTTTAATAGTTGGTTTTAATCGAGAATATAAAATAAATTATTGGGGTTGAGATTTTAAAGCTGTTCTTAAATTGTTTTGACATTTTGACATGACAATATCATTATTATGACATTTTTTCGTTGTTTTTTTTTATTTTATTTCATATTCCATTGCGCTTTATTTTTTGTATATTTTAATTGTTACTTGTCCTTAGTGGAATCATCCATAAATTACGTTACGGTATTTGTTTTTACAATATTTTTATTTAGTATTGCATTCCATTAGAACTCAATAGTTTTTAATTGTAATGTATTTTTCTTGCATTCCTTCATAATTCACCTTACCTCATTCAAATGGAAAACTATTGAATTTAGAACATCGTGCAAACATTTAGTTCATTACACATTGAATATAATGCAGATCACGCGGCAGTACTTAACCCCTGAACAATCTTTCGATGTTGAAAGTTAATATTAAATATTAAAACCCATTTTTATTTCTGCGTTTGATTAAAAATTAAACATCAATTCGTGAAGACAAATATTAGGTTTCTAAAAACTACAATTTAACCAACTTAAGTAATATATTTTGATAATCATGATACTTTGAGATATGCGGTATGATATTTCCTATAAGAATGCTATAGTTTTTGTCATATTCATTTGGCACATCATCGTCTTTACCTTTGCAACCAAATAGGAATATCTTAGTCATCAGTATGAAGTTTTGACCATACTTTGAAGTTATCTTCAGGATTATGTTTTGTGCTTCTTAACTAATTGTCAAACCCCTCCTACTACCTACGTAACAACAAGAGCGTTAAGTAGTTTATGGACGACCCCTCATGACATCCACAAACGGAATAGTACGACAATTTCCAACTAGTGTTGTTAATTGTCGACATTTTTTTTATGATATTCGCAGTAAGCGGCTGTCAAAATCATTTTTTGATCATTATATTCACGAGTTTTTTTTATCATGACACCACTTTCCAAAAGCGACAATCATTTGTGCAATAACAAACACTGCTTTTGCGATGACTTGATTGCAAAAAATGTAGAATGAATGTCATTTGACATTTTTGATGAGACGCCAGAACTGCTTAATCGTGCATTTACCGATGCTTAGTCATTTGACCACTTGATATTTTCACTCAGTCTATAGAATATAGTCCCAGGAGTATAGAAATTCACGCGAAAACATGAAAAAGGACCCATTTTCGATGAAGATCTAGTTCACTTGAGGTACGGCAAAATCAAAAAGTCAAATGAATGCAGCAGAAATATATCATCGTGTCAAATGATATTTCTTTCCGTGATTGTTGAATGAAAGCGTGAATCTAGAATGCGATGCTTCAAAAAGTATCATTTTGTAAAATTGTATGTCGACGACTATCACCGTTCGCAACACTGTTTCCAACCAATCCAACTACTGTGCGATTACAACGATTGAGTTTAAATTCTTCTATTTGGCGTAACGTCCTACGCGGACATGCCGGCCTATACAGGCTTTCGAGACTTAATTCATTACCACGCAGCCGGATAGTCAATCCTTGGTATGGGGAGACGATCCATTCTAGGATTGAACCCATGACGGACATGTTATTGAGTCGTTCGAGTTGACGACTGTACCACAGGACCGCCCCTATAACACGCACCTGAGTATATTAGGAGCAATTCCTCTTGAGCAACTGTGGCAATTCTCATTCCAATTTACCATCTTTGTATGAAAACCGTCCATCTAGAAAACGATTTGCATAGTTTGTCTTGAAAAAAAGCGTCCCAAAAACACAGACAGCCAATTATTGCACCCCCCCGAAAAAGTTTCAAATCCACGCTCTGTGACCCTGAACATGCTCGGACGGAGCACTCGGACAGCTTTCAATTGTCAGCAAACTATCTGTTAATTTATCCTTTTGTGCAGCTACTGCCGCCCTAACAGTGCCTTCCGCCAAAAGGACAAGTGTGCGTGGCCTCGGCTTCGGCAGCCATGCACAGTTCGGCAATCAGGCAAAGAATTGCACCGCGGTATGTTGAACTTTTGCCGCAAAATTATATTACTAATGCCCCCTCTCTCGGTTCATTAACTTCGACCCACTCCCTCCTCCCCGTTAGAAAATGCTTCAAATTGTTGACGAATTACAGTCGCAGCGCAGCCAAAAACAAACAAACGGCAAAAAAATGCTCCCTCCCCCCGCCCTCTTGGGAACGACATTCGCGGCAGCGCTGGGCCGGGGCTCCTGCACTCGACGCGGAAACTTGCCGGGCGAGTGGCGAATTTATTTGATTGCTTTTATGTTACCCGTTGTCACATTATTCATACGATGATTAGAGTGTCGCCAAATGTTTGATTTAGCATCAACGGCACACAATAAAATAAGCCGTGTGCCGCCGTGCGGTGAAGGGGCAGCGATTCCTGCAGTACGTACGATGTCTTGAGGTTGTGTATGTGTGCGTGCGTGTGTGTGTGTGTGTGTGTGCTGGGATACTTGTACCTTGCTGCGGGACACACCGAAAAGTCCGAGAGCGATGCAATGCCACTTCCCCACATAACGGGGGGGAGGGGGGGCCAGCAGAGCAATGCCGGCGGATGCTGTGCGGGGCAGCGCGCGGCCTCAATAGCGGAATCACGCCAAGAGACACTCACATAATCACATCGCGGCAGCTAAAACACAAGCCAACACACACGGTCAGCAGCTTTCGCAGAGCGAGCGAGAAAGAAAGCACACACACAAAAAAAAAGACGATCCCCCTTCCTCCTCCTCCTTCCCTTACTTCTCCTTCTTCCCAGGGACAACCAAAAAAAAACAAAAAAAGATAAAACAGACAAGAACCACGGGTTACACCAGAATCGCGCAACGAAAGGAGAATGTCCGGTCAAAAATGACGAAATTGACCAAAAACGTAATCGCGAAACATAAAAAGTATACACTCGGCCAAAGGGGGGGGGGGGGGGAGAGGGGTATGACCCGGGGGGTAGAATGAGGGAAGAGTGTGGTCGCGCGCGCGCGCCCGTTTCGCGAACAAGAACGCGATCAACGGACGACATCCACAAACGGACGACGACGGCGACAACGACGACAGCGACCAGTCAAAGCGAAACTCACCTCTGCTTGATGCTTTTCGGTGCGGCCGGACACGGCCAACACACCGAGCCAACAAGTCAAAGAGCATCAACAACAACAACAACAACAAAAAGGTTGCTCCCCAGTAGGGTGTGAGTGGGGGTCGCCGAGGGGAGGAAGCAAAGTCGAAAATAAATGGTCATCCGAAAATCGCTCACTCAACTCGCGCAACTCCGGGCAAATAAGCATCACCGCTGCCGATTCGTGTCGCGAATGTAAACCCCCCTTCCACTCGGGAACTTGTGAAGTGAGGTGAGGATCAAGACCTTGAGCCCCTCTTGGGTCCCCCCCCCCCGTGCCGGGGAAAAACACTTCACCCGACACCCGGGAATGTCGCGCACTGCCACGGTGCTACCGGCGATGGATGTATGTTTCCGGCATCGGACAGTGTGGAAACTTATCGCGCAGAAGACGCAAGCAAACAATCCCACGAGACAATCATCCACCGTACCGAGCAGCCCCTCTATCATCCAACCTTTTTCCCTCTCCGGAGCTTGGTGTGGTGGCAACGAAACGATGAAAAATATGCGCACGGCCCCACCGAACTCACAGCGTCCGGGGCAAAGCAAACAAAAGCAGCAGCGGCAGCAGCAGCATACTTTGTCGCAAATCAAAAACGGACGAAGCGACGCGCAGGTTCCTTGAACTTGGTGCCAGATTTCGACCTCGATTCGGCTGGCCTGCTTCGCTCCGCCATGTGTGTTGTATGCTACAGCCCGCGACGACCCCGGGTAATATGGTAAAGGACCGGCGCGCTTCACTACTCTTCTCATGTCGCCGCATGTTCATCTTTCATCCTCGTGCGCACATACACATTTTCGTCCCATAGGCCCCTCTTCCTCCTGATTGCGGCATGCTCCCGGGCCCCTCATTTTCCACCACAAACAAAATGGGGCTGTGCGAAACTTTATCTCTCCGCAACGGGCAACAAACATCTATCGCCGAAAATGCTGTGAAACAATGCACGAAAAGACCAAAAAAACAAATGTGTAGCTCGCCAAAAAGGGCCAACAAATGGAGCGAAAGAAAGGAGGAGTGGGTATGATGGCAAGCCGCTGAACAAAAGGCTGCACTGGCTGCACCGAGAGGGGAAGGACGATAACTTCGCCCAGGTATTATACATATTTTTATATATTATTAAAAAGAAAGACCAGTGCCGGATTCTACTCTATATAAATTATTATTGTTATCGAACGCACTAAAAAACCCTTCCCTTATACACTCTCAAGGGGTGATGCGAGACGAGGGGCACATGCACACGCGCTGCTCCGGTCAACCCTTTGCCCCCCGTGACCGGCCGTAACGTGAAGGGACGGGAATCAAAAATGATATTAAGAGGAGCAAAAAACGGCCCTCTGACATGCATGTGCATATATTGCCGCGCTCGGCCAGAAGCGTGTACGCATCATGCAATCATCTTGCGTTCGGGGAGTGCAGCCAACTAACACCCCACTCCACTTTTGTTCCACCGTACCGATCCATTCCCCTCCCCGTGAGCTGGCGGCTTCTCGCGGGACACAGCCACCTTACACAGCGAACACAGCAAGCGCGACGCGCTGTCGCGTCAAGCTTGCGGGGGAAAGAGTGCCTGCCACCGTTTTGCCCTTGACGGCGCTGGTTTGTCGCGGAAAGATGCGCGCAATGTCCCCAAGAAGTTCGCATACCCCCTCTCTCCCATGCATTCCATCAGCACAATTTCGGTAACCGTTTTTCGTCGATCATGCACACCATCACGCTCCATAATGTGCCCCTCGATGCCTCTCGATGCTGGTTTTGGACGGTTGATGGTCCGAGTGGCCCAAAGATGCAGAAGAAACGGGCAGAAAGAGTGCAGGGTCGTTATCGTTTGGGGGAAGGTTGCCAAAGGGTCGCTAGCGTTGGTGGGGCCTTGGCTGCTTTGCCATTTGCTCCGGAAGTAGTGTGGAGGGCTCCCCGGGTGCTTCGTCACAATGAGGAGCATGCGGGAGGGAGGGCAGAACTTTCTGTTCTTCTGTTGGGCGTGTAACGCGCATCGATCCTTCTTCGATCGATCGGTCGATCTGACGAAATGATGTCGCCCCAAAAAAAAAACACACATAAAAAAGAGACTCAAAACAAGCGAGAGACACGAGCACTACTTGTTTGGCTGTATGATAAACGCAGTGCGCAGGTTGTTGCATTCTGGTTCGGCCCTGTTTTTTTCCCCCCGGTGTGTACCGTTGCCGGTGGTGAATGTTGGGCCCCGTATGGCAATGCAGCCGGACGGGCAGTAAGGCAGCAAACTCCGATCAAAAAAGAGCGAGAGAAAAAGGACACATTGACGACCAAAAATCGTTTCTGTGTGTTGTGCAAGCGGGTATTAGTGTCTTTTTTTGTTGTTTCTGTTGACCAAAAATATTGTGATGTATTCACAAACAATAACGATTGTAATAAACAAGAGCTGAAACATGCGGGCGCGGGTAATTGATTCAGCCACGGGGGGAGCCCGCGGGTGCGACATAAACAATGTAAATTGCCTCCAGGTATAGCCAATAAAATCGCTCGCAGTCGCATCCCATTACCCGACATCATCTGTTTGGCAATGGCACGTTTTTTGGGGGCAATGCAAATTTCGGTGCGATCATCGATGGCACAGGTTGAGGCTCCCGCAGTAGCGCAAACCGTTTGATGGGGGATTATGCCTTTTTTCCGGAATATTATTGCTTCATCGCGCTGCTTGTTTTTCCAATCTATATAATGCTCCAACTTTTACCTTTGCACTTATTTTCCTATATTTGTGACTGTTGGAGTAGGGAGTAAAGCTGTGTTTGATCGTACATTCCAGTAGTAATCACACAGCATCCGCTCTCTTCAGAAACCAGACCGCAATGCGTGCAATTAAGCCGGGCCGCACTGGCTAGGTGTAGCGCGGGCACAGTGTGTTGGACCGTTCTGCAAACCGAGGGGGTGAAGAAACAGTGCACTACAAAACCATTAGTGGCCTGCACAGCCGGGCTTTCGGATCTATTGGGGCTGCTATCGGATCTCGGCGCTCTGCACCATGCCCGGATGGGGCTGGATGGATTGTTCCAACGAGCGGCTTGAAACTACCTGCTATTAATCTGCTTTTCAATTATAAACACATTACATTAATGTGTTGTTGCCATTGAACACAAGGAAATGGAGCCAGGGCAGGGCAACAGTGGTTGTGTATGTGTGTGTGTGCAAACAACCAACAGCTTCCAAAGCGGCCCCGTTGGAAGCTGTTGGTTGTTTTGATCATTTTTCCACCCCTTCAACGACTGAAGACGGGATCGCTTTGTATCTGTTTGGATGTCGAGCATTTGTTTTCTTTTCTTTTTGTTTTGCTGCTTCTTGCGCGTCCAGTGACGTCCATCGACGGCAAGCGTCGACGATTTGGGTTACGTCTGATGATGAAGCACAGCAGAGGGGTTGATCTATTAATGCACGCTTTAATATGCAAATGTGGTTGGCTTTCACTGACACCCGGGCGCCCAACACAAGGTGGTCACAAGCAAGTGGCCTCGCTTTCAAAGTTTACTTTCTTTGGCACGATGCAATTAGATGTATTGGTACGGGTGTGTACGGTGAAATCGAACCACGGAACGTATATTATTAAGTGTATTTTTAGGCCTAACTGTTTTGTTGAGAAAAAGAGGAAATTAAATATCCATTTGGTGTATGGTCTGATACAGGCGCGCAATGGCTTATACATTATCGCATTTTATGGATGTCTGGGATACTGAGAATCTGTAACATTCGATTTACTCTAGCTTGGTCCTCCAATAGTGATATCGTGAGATCATCTGTCATTATACTAGAAACACCTATGAGCATTATGTTTTTGTTGAAATTGTGATTCAATTTTAATTTCAACAAACAGCAGGTGGTTTGTTAACTACGATTTCTTTGGGACACATTTGAAATCTTATACAACAGCCGTTGGCAGTCGCAAAATTTCGCCTCAAAATCCTTAACTAGATAGTTTTATGTGAAAAATTCAAGACGAAATGCTACAAAATGCTTTCCAAGTTAGAAGACTCGATTGGAGCATTCAAAATCGAGTAAAACCCGCAATATTTTGAGTACTTGTTATTGATTTACTGACTGCTATTTCAATCTCTTGTTGGCCTGCTCACGATAGACCACGTCGATGGCCCGACATGGCCCGGTCAACAATAATTGTCCAGGATGCTCGATCCCTGGCTGCAGCCTCCTATCCGTGTAGACACCCGATTTCCGACAGGTCTCGCTTCACCTGGTGCAGCTATCGAGGCCGCTGAGCTTCCCTACGCTCTATGCCGAACTGAGGATTTCTGTCGAACTACTTATTGGTGGGGCATTAGTCCGGCATCCTCATGACATGCCCTAGCCATCGTATCCTACCAGCCTTTGTCATCGTCAGGATGCTCGGTTCGCCGTAAAGCTCAGCATGCTCGTGGTTCATCCTTCTCCTCCACGCTCCATGATCGAACTCAACAAAATCCATACTTCAATCGACAAAATCTGAAAAACAATGCTTCAAAAATTTTGTAAAAATGTCTAAACAATTCCGTTCCAAAACTGACACAAATTAGTACATTAGACGCAAACATTCATGCATTTAAAGCACAATTTCGCAGTAATGTCTTTAATGTAAGAATGATCGTGTTAGGTCCTAATGTTAAAGTACCAGCCTACAGAAGAAAAACTGTTGCTCAACTGTGATAGCTAGTTTTGCACATCCAACCAGCTTTGGATTTAGGCTGAGTCATCAAAAGAAAACCTGGTGTTGATCACCAATTAATCACAATTCCCAATTTTCGGGGAAGTGTCAAACGTATAACGAAAACTGGATGTCTACATTGCATCCCAGTTTTCTTTCAACGCACGCGACAAAATAATACCATCATCTACAGCTAATTTCCATCTGCGCAATATCTCCACCGCGTTAAAAACGTCCACTCCAACATGTTTCCCAGCATTTGCAGATCAAAACGTTTTAACGCGAAAGATCTTGCAACCAGAGTTACAAAACACGTACACGAGTCCTTGCCAAAGTCCAAATCACGATCGCCGAGTGGTCCCGGAAGGCCGGGACGAGAATAGCGAAAGTATAGATGGAGTCGTACCAGCAGATAATCTTAACAATGACACACTCTACATTCCATTCTCTGTCGCATACGGTCCTCAAGCAGAATCATGCGAACGCAACCGCAACAGAGCACACACACGTAAAAAATCCTCACTGTGTGCCCAGTCGCTTAGTGCTGCACTACGTGTTTGCTGCAGTACATGCACCGGTTTTTGCCTGCGCCTAAGATGATGATGATGATGGTGATGATGGTCCTCACCAGGTCTCCCATGAGGATGAGGTGAAGAAAACCCGGCAACAACTTCTTCAACCAGTCGCCGAAGGACTGAAGGGACAGGTGCCTGGGAAAAGGGGAATGGAAGCAGGTGAAGTGAAGGAATGGAAGGTGGGGGGGGGACCGTAATTTGTTCATTCTGTTGCCTGGGAGACATCGGTGGACACCGGAGAGTGTTCCAGCTTTTCCTCCCCGCCCATTCGCTTCTCCGCGCTGCTGGACTCGCTGTGTTTCGCGCTACCAACAAACACAGAGTGCGCGCGCTGGATAGGATCGCACTGAAGAGTCCGCGCGGGACCTACCACACGATTGGGATTGGGGCGCACTCTTGTAGAGTGTAAGTGCGCATCCCAGACACAACACCGTGTGGTTTTCCACTGGATTCTAGTCCAACTCCAAGTATCGAATGATACCCTCCTGATCAGGTACAACCCGGCACTCTGTCACACAAAGCTCTCACCAGTCTCTCACCAGTGCAGTCCGGGGGGGAGGGGGTCAGGGTGCAAACGCGTCGTGTGCTATAATTTTCCATTTAAAATCATATTTATCAACTTCGGTGTTCCTGCCACTCTCCACTCTGGAGTCCAGGCTCGATGCTCTCGGCATGCCCTCTACTCCCAGGCTGCTTGGAGGGTGGCAGTCGACCGGACTAGACTGTCCGGAATCTATAGCTACAATTCGTCACAGTTCCATTTGAATCAAATATGGCACAAACATGGCTGCTAAAATATGCGGACGTTTTTTTTTTCTCCTTCTCCCCTTTACTTCTTCTTTTTGATTTCTCTCTTTCTTTCTGCGCGCCACACGTACAGCCAAACGGGACGGGGCTGCAGAACCGGCTGGCTTTACTCCTTTTTTTTCTCCTCTTTCGAAAGGTGTGATTATTTGCACCGGGGTGCTGGACTAGTTCGTTTGGCTTCCCACCACAGTGACATTTGCGGTGCTCGGTGCGGTAGGACGCCCCTGGATTGACTCGCAACGTCAGCCGGACCTGCCGTATGACTCGCGCATTACGCAGCGCAAAACTACGCAAGCTGCCAGGGCTGCCGTAATTGATGAAGTGAGACTTTCCGGGCTCCGAGAATAGAAAGATTGATTTCGTTTTAATTCATCTTCCCGGGGTGGGGCGCGCGTCTAGGCGCGCGTTCCCAGCACCCGGAGCCGGCTGGACTCCGGTGCGCTCCAGTGCCATGGATGCCATTCCGCGGATCCGCGACCGGCGGGTCGGATACGATAACAACTTGGCCCATAAATTGTGACCATATTCTGCGCTCGCGCTAGTAGTGAAATACGAGTGCTTGAAGCTGCTGCTGCTGTTGGAACTGAACTGAGGCAGCAATGCAATGGCCAGAGAGAGAAAAAAAGGGCCAGGGCAGGAGGAGCAGCAGCAGCAAAATACAACTCAAAACCGGAACCAGTGGTTCTCCGCACACCACCGTCCAGCGGGCCACCGGGGCGCGCGAGACCTGTCTGCGGTTTGTCGTCGGTGGCGTCAAACCGCCGCGCGAGGTGTTTGTACAGCGCAGCCGTGCGAATATCATCGTCTGTTGTGCCATGTCTAATTCATGCAATCTTTTTGTGCCCATTTGGACGCACTCGGCGCTGGGCGGATAAAACGCTGCGGAAAGGTTCGATGTACCCGCGATGTTTCCTAGGGAGGATCACGGTCACCCACCTCCTTGTCATCCCAGTCGTACTCCCGGAAGGGGGGAAGATGATTACTCGCAAATTCTTTTTCACACGCAATCCCCCCGCCCATTCCACCCTCTCTCCGGCAGCAGAAATACACCGAACGCGAAACCCTTTTGCGCCCAGATGGTTTCGGAGCGTGCCAGTGCACGCGAAACCTCGCCACTCTCTGCCCTGCTCGATTTGCCGTTTGCGCACATGGACCCGGGTTTCGTTTGCGCACTGCTCGCCCGTTAGAAATCGGTCGGTCGGTAGGTTTGTGGCGAGTTTTGGAATGTCGGTCGGGCCATGCTCCTCCGGACCATCATCGGACCTAATGAAGTCTTAATGAGGCGATCCTGATCATATTTTTAATGAGCAAAAAAGCATACGAGAAGTCCCCCCTTTGCACAGCAGCCACTCTTCCGCCTCTTTGGCGAGCAGAAAACCGAACCGAACAGCTCGTCACAGCCCACTAATGGCAGTGTGTCATGGTGTTGCTGCTGCTGCGCCGACCACTTGCGTATCACGCTCGCACAGGAGCCCGCCAGCAGGAAGCAGTAGAGATGGTGGAAGCGGCCGCAGCAGCATCAACAGAACCGGGCAGCATCAACTTCAGTATTAAGTGCGGGAGCCGCACATCAACGCCTTGGCGAGTGCTAGAAAACGGAAATCCATAAATAAGGATTAAAACAAACGTGTTCGGATCCAGGGGTGGCAAGCGGGGGATGGCTGGAAGGGTGGGGGGGGGCTTTTGATGCGTCCCTGTCGACGAGCGTAAGAGCGTAAGACCTAGACCACGGCCGGCGCAAGGCGCCCCAGTAGTAAGTCACGACTTTGGCGCTGGCGACATCGGTGAAAATCGCGCTCCACACCTGAGATAGCTCACCTTTCCGCGCGAAGAATGCACCCTCTTTTGCCGCACCGGCCCCGAAAGGATAACGGATGTTCTCGGTTCGGACATGCGTTTCCTCACGCCGTGCATCAGCGTAACTAAATATGTTACCAAAAGCCAAAATTTAAGCCCTTCCTCATACCTGCACCTTATCAAGTTGCTAATGCACAGCGACCGGGAACATTCATTTGCAGGTTTTCTTTTCAGGCGGAATACATGTTTCGAAACAAAAGTACTCTGTTTGTGTGTTACGAATGATATATGGGATGGTACACGGCAATTGAACGTAAAGCTGGGATCGATTTTTACTGTATGTATTATATTTTGATCGCAACAACGGCAGTATTCAGAAATAAATAATTGATGTTATTCATTCATTTGTACGGAGGCTTTGAGCCTAAAGTTTCGATGTCTACGTTTAAACCACGTAAGAAAGGAAACATTCCTTTAGGCACAGTCTAATTTTGGACAATTGCATTGATTATTCTGATACTCCAGCTAGGATTCTAAGACACTAATGAACCCGTGTTGTGTATGTAACGCAGTTTTATCTCGTCGTTTTTATATCTAGATTACAATATTCCGATCGATACATGAAAAAATCACCTTTTAGATTTATTTGACACTCTTGTCCGCAATTAATAACCGATCGTAAGCTACCGCATATTAAGATAGTTTGTTGAAGTTACTTAGGCTACTACAGAGATCATGCAAAAATGATGTTTAATACATAAATAAACAAAAGAATAAATCAACTTTATCAAAGGCTCTATAAAACTCATCTATTTGAAATGTAAACACGAACATCATGGTTTGTTGATAGAAGCAATATAACGATTCTCTGAGACTCGTATAAAATTACCCATTTCATACTGAAAATTGTATGTACTAAATAGTGCACTTAGCCACGGCTCTATGTGACAGCCCTTAGGTACATTTAGATTCCACGATTGAAACGATTCCAAAAATCTATGCAACCATCATATCATATCCGCTTAAAAGCAGAGATCCAAAAATACACTGCATTTAATAGAACCTATCAAAATATTACAATCAAAGGTTAGTGGTATCTACAAACGAGATAGACAGGCAGTAAGAGCTACTAGAAAAAAATTATCTAAAATTTGATCGATTGCTTTTAGTGAAGACTCACCGGAAAAAGTGATATCAAAAATAATTGTCGAGCAAGAATCCTACTGTCTAAACCAGGGGTCTCCAAACTACGGCCGCCGGCCCCATGCGGCCCGCGATGATTTCATAAAGAATAATGTAAATATTAGTAATAATCATATTAGTTTGACAATTTTCATCAACATTTTGATATCAACACGCCAACACGGGTTCTTCCCTCGCCGCAGTGTGACCACTAATTTGGTGGAGTTTGTATCTCACTGCCATGCTGCATTCGTTTCGGGAGCCCAGATGGATGTCATCTATACTGACCTTAAGGCCGCCTTTGATCAGATTTGAATCACCCATTGCTGTTGGCGAATCTTGCTCGACTTGGGTTTTCTACTCGTTTAGTGGAGTGGCTCGAATCATACCTCACCAATCGTCGATATCGCGTCAAAATTGAAAGCATAATATCTAAGGAATTTGTGAGTAGTTCAGGTGTGTAGTAACCTTGTACCATTGCTGTTTTCTCTATTTTTCAACGACGTTACTACTGTATTAAGTTAAACTGAATATTTATTTTATGCGCGGCGATCTCAGACTTTTTCTTCCTGTGAGGTGTTATGGTGATTGTCTTGTCCTGCAGTCATCGATCGACTTTTACTCTGACTTAACACATTTTACACTACGACTATTTTGACTGGAACTCCTAATGTTACCCTGTTTGTGCTGATTATTTTGTGCTGATGTTCCAATGTACTGTGATGCTTTCTGTTATATATTGCTCCCGTAGACATCTAAATAAGATCAGTGATAAGGCTGCAATGATGACCAATCAGTTAATAAATAAAATAAACATTAAATTTAACTAGACCAAGATACAATATCAAGCTACAATAATATAAAAATGTAGAAGACCTCATTACTAAAGGTAACGCCAAAATGGCTCTCAGCAACATTATTTACGAAGCAATGCGGCCCGCGAACTGAAAAGCTTAGAGACCTTGAAGCTTGGAGCTTGCATATGAAACGGAAAATCATTTGTTTTATGATTGTTTGAATATATGTATGCTAACATTTTTATTTCTTTATCTCACCCAGTATATGTTTTATTTATTTACACGCATGCTAAATAGTTCGTTGCCATCTCATCAGCATTTTAAAATTACTGACACCATCATTTTGTTCATTTCATTTCAGCAAATATGCCCGTGCTATATCTGCATAATATCTCTGGTATCTCCATAGTGTAAAAATGTGTAAAGTTGGTTGAACGCCCGCAAGCGAAGCCCACGCTCAGTAATGTGTGACCCGCACAACTATCCCGCGATCCGGTGATGTACATTTAATCGCTTGTATGCAGCGCGCCTTGTTACTGTGTAATATTACTTAGCGTTTTAGGGTGGAGAGTGTTCTAGTGTGTTTGTTTGTTTGTTTGTTTGTTTTTTTGATTGTGTTTTTAATTGTTATAGTTACACCCCTACCCCTTCCCATTCGCTACCGGTCGGCGAAGCAATGTGCAGCCCAGTAGTAGTATGCCTAGTCTAGCGTCGCGCGCGGCCGCACAGTACGTTGTTGAGAGGCTGCAGTCGAACGTCCGCCGCGTATTGCGATGCACAAGGTCAGCACCCTACCGACCGGAACAAGAATGAACCAGCATCAAAGTGACCTAGTGACCTCAGTGACCGTATCGAAAGGAAGTGGTGCCGCCGGGGCACAGATCGGGCCGAAATCTGCGCACGCTGCCAATGCACCGAACGGTGCGTCCACGCTCAACAACAACAATCTGAGCAGCAAAAACAAAAACCCTTCCGCCCAGCCGAACTCGCCGGACAGTGTCATACATATGACCAACGTGAGCGTGCCGCCGAAGCTGCTCGTGCCGAACGGGAAGAGTCAGGCCCCGGCCGTACCGTCGGCACCGGACGCGCGGGCCAAGCAGGTGCTGAAGGAGGCGGTCGATGCGGTTGTAAATAGTTTTGCCAAACACACGCAAGGATACGGGCGAGGTAAGCATGTTTGCTGTTTTAGATAGTTTATTTTAACGATCATACATTGCATACGACGCAGTTTTTTAACACAATACTAAGAGCGATCAAGGTACCAAAAGGTTGGTATGTGCTCGATCTCCAAAATCAAAATGGCACGATCGAGAAGGGAACGTATAGCTACACAAATCGGGTTAATTACGGTCAGTGACTCTTTCGTCAAGCACAACCGCTATCTGACGCATCAGCCTCACAATGAACCGTCAAAATAATGCATTTCGGACGTCGATCGGACCGGGCAGTGATGCGCTGCCGCCGTTGATCATTACTCATTATGACAGCGATATTTGGGGCATTGCATTCGGTTGGATCGATTGTGCTTAATTTCAGGATGCCTTTATCATCCTTAAAGGGGGGGAGCGCAACAACTGCACACAAAGGTGCAAGCTAAGGGCAAGCTCATCAGAACCGTTCCATCCTGCCCCGGCGGGCCTGTGCATCGGTCCGCCAGGACCGGTACTCTGCACCTCTATCGCATAAAGAATGGCCAGCGAATCCATTATCCGGGCTGGTGAATGATTACTTTTCATAATTTTTGGAAACTCATCGTCAGCTACCGCGACGCTCCGCTCCGGGCAGGAGCTGGAAATTGAATGCCCTTTCTACATGGCAGCCAGTGCAAGCCGCCGTGCCAATTGGTACAGCCGAAGAAAAAAAAGCAATATTTCAGATGGCTATTCATTCAGTGGCCCGCAACCACAATTGAAGGCGCAATTGGTACCGATGTACCGTTCGTTACCCAATGCCCCAACGCCCCATCAGGTTCATACACACACACACACACCGTACGCCGGTACGCAAGGTGCACAACATCAACCTCCAAAAGCAGCAAGAAGGAAAAAAAGGGGTGCAAGCATTTTAAATAAATCTTTTCAAATAGCACAATACATCATTGCCAAATCCGCCCGGGCGGGTGCGCTAATTTTGTGTGCGTCGTCCAGGACGACAGCAGATGCCAAAACCCATCAGCAGTCCTGAGAGCGCGCGCGCTCGCAAGGGTAATGCACTCCCGGACAAACGGTACAGAGCAAGAAGAACTAAACCAAACAACAAAAACATCCTTCCTTTCAAAACATTTCCCATTGTGCATGACGAAAGGGCCACAATGTTGCCCACATGCTGCACAGACACTTGCCAGGCACAATGAGGCACAACCGTGCCACTACTCCCTCAACTACCGGAGGAAAGCACAAAAAAAAACCGCTCTCGTCACCCGAAACCGCAACACATCAACGAATGTCGATTCGAGGTGGCTCGTCCTTAATGCAACCGCGAGTTCAACGGTCCACTGTGGCACATTGTCACGGGGTGAAAATTGCATTTTTTGTTGTTGTTGTTGTGGCCAGGAAATGATGGAAGTAGCTGCAACCGCTTTCGCGAGCACCCTACACTACACAACTTTTGGCCAATTTCAGGTGATGGTTTGGTTGCTTTATCGGTGCACATTGGTGCTTCTCCCATGGCGCAAACATACTAAAATACAAAAAAAAACCAGGACACTCCTTTCGGCCCTCGATGGCAATCGGCACCCGGCAGCGTACGGTACGAACGGAATCGGCGCACAAAGAAATCGGCGAGTCATTATTTTGGAAAGCTTAGTCATCAATCATTATTTCGAACAAAATTTAAACTTAAAACCCTTTTTTGATGCATGGGAAACGGGAAGGAGGAGGAGGAGGTGCACAACAGTACAAAAGGGATATGGTGGAACCTGCGAAGACACGGTTCTTCCTATCTATTTATCTTGCCTCTTGCCCGTGTGGGATACGTGGCAGAATTGCTTTTGAAATGCATTTTTTCGGTGTGCAACGGTGGTGTGTGCTCTTCCAGCTGCTCGTACACAAAAAGGCATTAGCATCATCGTAATCGGACCATGTGAGCAAAAACAATTTCAGCAAGCAGAAACCCACGGCGGGCGCACCACCGCAAGGTGCAAATTGGTGCAACGGAATCGAACCGTCCATCGCGGTTTTGGGGCGAGCGAATGTGCGCCCCGATTTACTAAGATTCCTCCCAGTAATTAATTTAGATTGCCCCAAAAAAAAAAGAAACGAGAAATCGAGCCCCGGCGAGCTTAATGGAGAATGTCAAGAGTCATTTTTTTTTTCTTCATTCGGAAATCATTCACCTCGCGTACATTTGAAAGCATTGCATTGTCCATTTTGGCAAAACTAAGGGGGATGGGGGTTTTGTCAGAAGCTACCGTACGTCCGGTAACATCCAACGATACCCGTTAACGCCCGTCAGCAGCGACAACTCTGATGGTGGGCCTGAAAGCAGTGCTGAGCCGTTCTGACTAGTAGCTGCAATTAAGGCTGCCGATCTAATAAGGTTGGTCAAGTACTGGAGGCTGTATGCGTGTGTGTGTGTGTTTCCCCCCATTTCTGCATCTTCTGCTTTGAGCGACTGTTTGGTGAGCAGTACAAATGTTTCTCCATTTGTAACAGTAACATTGACAAATGCGCGATGCTTATCGATCGAGCGGGAAAGTATGCTTAATTGCAGCTCGTTTGCATTACTGGCTTTGCAGTTGTGGTATAATTGAAAACAATGAGTAATGGTGTGGAGTAATATTACTTAGGGATAGCAAATGTTCAACAAATACCATTTGTGACGTGTGATTTGATGGTTTTTAATGTGTAAATGATGATTCGGTTTTTGTATAATTTTGATTACAATATTCAAGCACAATGAATTCTCAATATTAGAGTGAATGCATCCTCTGCTTGATGAATCCTCCATATTTTAAACGATCTCAAACAAATCGCAAATATTCTCGTTATTATTGGTTTGTTTGCAAAGGAGCAAAAACTATTTCATGACATTAAGCAATGCACTGCCTCTGACAACACAAAATATGAGAGCACGCGGTAAGATGGGCATACGATGCAATATTGAATCCCTTCACTATTCTATGGTATAAATTGCCGTAATACATACAATTAGTGCATGAAACGATTTGGGACGCAATTTGAAGTTTTAAACTTTTGTTTTGAAACTGCATAAATTAAAATTAATACAACGGATATAGTACTATACACAGTTCTTCCTTTCCAAAGAAGAACTAAGACTGAGCGAACCTAACCAAGAATTAATGTAAGACTATGGGGCCAGGATAATTTCAAGATCTGTTGCTTTTGAAGAAACCAAATATTATATCACTTGTTCAATGAAAGTGGCTACAAAATAAAGTAAAAATAATGCATTTAAGGGGATGTATTAGACAGCATTCAAAGCCTTTTTTGGGGTACTTAAATCTTTGAGACAAAGCAGATCAATTTCAAGGCTACGATTAGCGACAGCGAATGTACGTTATTCTAAAAAAGCACAGATGTCGACGTAAATCACTTCTTGGAGTAGAAGAAAATGATTTTCAAATTTGAGCATCAACTAAGCGTATTGGTGCTGTTCTATGTTATGGTCTATGCGGTCATAGCGTCCTTTCACAAACTTTCAAAAATTATTTGTACCACGTCACGGAACAGTCAGTGTTTGCTACGAGGATTGGTTCTGATGGGAATATAATTTCGTCTGGTTTCTAGCAGAACCACCATATACAAGCCACCATTTGAGCCATGTCCGGTAGCTGGGGATTTTTGTTCTCACTGGTTAACAGCAATTCTAGACATGGTCATATTACTTAATACTCGCATACAATTGTTTGTCATGCACGTCGAAACAGTTGAGGTTCGTTTGTAGTTGATTCAATCCGTTTGATTTCATTCGAGAGAGCCTTTTTTCAATGAATTACAGGATTTTTTTAATATGATGTTGATAGATATATTGATGTTGGGAGATGTCGATGAACATCTTTTACCTACCTACCTTGGTCAGTTGTGTACATATTCTTGGCTGAGAAATGAAGCCATACGTTAATCCTTTTTTATTTGACGGTCTCGTCATAATCCATACATTTTATGTCTCCTCAAGATGAAGGTCTCCCTAACGCGAATATTCTCGAAGCTACTTTTGCGATCTGGCAGCCTAAACTTTCTAATGTGAATATTGTTATGACAGTTCACAAAAATATTGGTCCAGGTATGCCATATGTTTTCCCCGTGGTTTCTTTGATACTTCATGGAATCACATTCATTTGTTTTCTCCAACATGAATATTTCTCACTGCGCGGCTACATGAGGTGAACTATACAGCGAAATGAACTATTTGACAGGCAAAATATCTGACAGCTACAGCTAAAGGGTTGGATAAAACACAACTTCCGCTTACGAAATTGACTTAAAAAGAATATCTTCTTAAGCGGAACTTTCCCAAATTCGAAGAAATGATTAACTGTTGATCGAAAATGAACGAGGTGCTTGATATCGAAACTCTTTAATGGATTTAGTTACGATTGTGTGCACGTTATTTGTTTACATTCCACATCAGCTGGTTGGTGTGATGCTTTATCCGTCAGATATTTCGCCTACCAAATAATTCATTTCGCTGTATATTTCACCTCATGTGGCCACGCGGTCAAAGCTGACATTCTCTTGAAGAATCACTCCAAAAGAGATTTCACTGTATGTATTTACTGGAAATGATACGTGAACTGGAGCGTTGGATAATGTAATGACCTTTAGTTGATAGCCCAAAGTGTTCCGAAAGTATTTTGTTTTTTCATGAACAGGTGTTTCAAATCTCATTCGTCAATTTCAGATTGGTTCTTAAAGTTTGTTTGCGAAAAGACCACGTGAATCAGCTCAATTAGAAATAAAGAAAATGTTGATTGGAAGCCCAACTTGAACATTGAAAGCTCTGCTCTTTGTTAGAACTTTGCATTATAATATGTAACGAACGCATTTCATAATTTTCTACCCTTAAAAAAAACAATTAGAAAGTGGTGCAGACGCTTTAGAAAAAAAACACACACACTCACACACACTTAAAAAAGGGACCCATAATTCATCATTTCACTAACCTACATTTGCAACATCTCGAATCGCACCCCTACCTGGTTCTACCTACGCAGCAAAAGGTAGCCTTTTATTGTGCGAATTCGTTCCACATATTATCAACTCGGGCACGTTGCGTTCTGCACCAAGAGCGGAGTGTTGGCTGCTTCTTCCCCCCGTTGCCCCCTCCTGTTGCCCGTCTCCCTGCAATGAAGACCCCGGCAGCCCCGACCGAAACCCGGACCACAAAGCGCTTGAGAAGTTTATATCTTACCCCTTGAACTGCTTCATAACTTAACGCCGGCCGGCACCGAACACGGATCCACGGATCCAAACAAAACAACAACCGAAGCAAAGGGGATGACGGGGTAGGAGAGGAACTACAGCGGGAGTATTTTTCGCATCCGGCTTGCCCGCGCTCGCTGTTGGGCCGATGTGAGAGATGTGAAACATCTTTCACAATCCCCCCCTTTTTTGTTGACTCCACATCTTTCTTCCTGTACTACACACAGATCTTCCTCCCAGCATTCTCAAAAGGGCGGACGGATGGCGACGCACCAACCCCGTGGTAAGCCGTGAAGGTTTCGCAAAGATTTTAATAAACAAAATCGGCGTGCGAATCGCACGCAGCAGCAGCAGCAACACAGCGTTAAGCAAGGGCCTATTGGGTCTGGGACCGCCCGAATGTGGGTTGGGGCGGGGGGGAGGTTGTATTGCTGATAAACCCTCCCCTAGGTCCACCGCGGCGCGTATCGAATCTCGCCGGCCGTCTCCCCCCCCCCCCCCCCCCCCGGGTTCCAGCTTACAGCCCGCAGGTAAAACAGTGAGTTATCTTCTCGATTTACCGTTACCTCTGCGTTCAATCAAGATTTCGGTAAGGGAGCCTGCCCCGCCACCTTCACAACACAAGGGATGGGGACACAGCGCACCCCGTCCCCAAAGAGGAAGGAGGGTGGTGCTGCGAACGCAAAACGACGAAAATATGCGTGCGCCTTATGCTGCAAGCGTAACGTGCACCGATGCAACATGGGGACAGCAAGACAAGAAAGAGACAGTGAAAGAGAGAGAGAGAGAGCTTACGCGAGATGCGCACCTGGATCCGGTAGAGGGTTGTCACCGTCACGATCGCAATCGCCCTCTACAGCACAACACAACCGGGGAGCAGGGCTGGTGCTCCGATTGGCTGGAACAACACAAAATCTGTACAGCTCCAGATATGGACAATCGTGTCCTTTTTCCTTCTTCTTCTTCTTCTTCTTGCTTCACCCTGCTCCATTGCTGGCATTGTACGGTGCTCGCGCACACTACATCAAATATTTTAATCGGTTGTCCCATTATTGATTGTTTATGATATTCGTCATATTTTACCTCGCGCCTCGCGCGAGATGCAGCGTGCGTTGTGCGTCGCGGGTTTTCCTTCCCGTGCACGAGACCGTACCGCGTTTTTCCCTTGTGTTCCGCCCTCTTTCCCGAGTCGCACACGGTAGGATGCACGGAGGTGATGCATTAACATTTTCGTTCCACCGAATAAACCATTCACCCCAATGTCTTCTGTACTTCTTGTGTGTGCTGCTCTGGAGCTCTGGACAGCTTGAGGATGGCAAGCGGACCATGCAAATGTTAATAGGCCTCATCTAAAGGACATGTGGTGATAATTTTGGATTGACAAACCTTTACAGCTCGCTCTGCACGCTGCTGCTGTGTGGTGGGGTTCGTTGACACTGGACCATGTTTTGTTGGCCGTGTTCAACCCGTACCGTGGCCTTAATGCTCGTTTCGTGTTGATCCCCCCAGAGTATGGTTTTACTCCTGAATGTTTTTTTTTATTTTTTTTTTATAAACCATTTGGTACAAAATTTAAACATCCTTCTACAACATAACTAAGTATCCGTATCGAAAAAACAACCTCAAAATCTCTTCAGTTAAATTTGAATTTATGTCGCACACACACACACAAACAGCCGAAAGCAAAAGTAACACGGCTTCCGGCTTTCTCCTTCGGTTCGGTTCGCTTTGGCGGGACCAGCGAACCAAAAATTACCGATAATATGTATAAAAATTGAAGGGACAATTACGCGCGCGCTAGTACACCGTTCTCAACCAGCTGATAGTTATGATGGCGAAATTATGCATATTATTAAGCAGCGAGAGAGAGGAACAAAAAGGGCTCACATTGACATGCATAATAATAAAACATAAGCTGACCCAACGAGGCCACTGAAATTGTTGTTGCCGCTTGGTGAGCCGCGGACACAGTGAGAGCGTGTGTGTGTGTGTTTTTTTTTTTCACCGTACTGATGAACCCACTGAAGAACAAAAAGCAAAAGGAAGCCGCACTAGAAGCTCGAAATAATAAAAAAAAATCAACAGAAACGCTACATTCTTATGCTTTTCGTGTGTGTGTCACCGTGCGCTTTTGATATAATTTGTTTTCCCCCCCAAAACCCACCTTCACCGCCACCAACGAGCCGAGATCGAGAAAGGAGGAGAGTATATGAGTAAAAAAAGCTGTTGGGAAAGCTTGTGAGGGCAAGAAGAAAAGCAAGCTAATGTGCCGAGCCCCGTCCGGTATGGCGTCACACGCAATACTAACGGCAGCAGCGGTTGCGTGCGGTGCAGCTATTGGTCGAAGTGTAAGTGCACTTACAAATTTAATTAATATTGTTCCGCAGGATTTGATATATCCACCAGGGGTTTCACCGGGGAAAACTGGTGCAGCCGGACCTCCCAAGCATCCCCGCGCAACCCCGAAGGCTGCAAGCGTTGACAGACATATGCAATATCAGCTATATATTGATATGTTGCGGCATGCATGCATGCATCGCGCCTGGTAGGCCAAAGAGATCGAGTCTAGGCGCGCAAGGTTCCGCAAGGTTTTGCTCTGCTGTAATACATTTGTTATTACTTTTATTATTATTGTTACTGTTATTATGATCCGTTCTGTGCGAAGGGTTTTACGACCGATACGGCAACACCACGGGCAGTCGCTATAAATCAGAGCCGGGGGGACGCTCTGCCAGTGTCCCTGCCGGACTCATTTGCCTTTCCGCGCGCGCTGGATATTGATTTTTTCCGCCACCATTCATATCCCCGTTCACCCAAGAGGGGAGGAGGAGAAGGACAAAATGCGATCACGCTTTCCGCCACCGCCACTCCGCACCGATGCGGAGTACTACAAGAAACTAGCCGACACACAGGGCGCGTAGCCCTGAGGTCCAAGAAACTATTACGCATTCATCGACGGCATCATCAGGCTTTATGGCGAGGGTGTGTATGGCCGTGTGCACCTTCACGGTGGTTACCGTGTCGTTGGCTCTAGGTTTAATCATGGCTTCACTCTGCCATCCAGTCTCCCCCCCACAACGCATCCCTGCTGCAAGCCATCCACAGCAACAACGCTTCCGACCCAATCGCTCCCAACCGAACGAACGCGAAGCCCGTGAAGGGCAAAAACAAAACAACACACACACACACACACACACACCGAACAGCGCTGTTTATGCACTCGGTGCCGTAAGAAAATTATCAGTTTCTTACCTCCTGATCATCTTTTATGTCACTACAAATTTTTATTACATTTCTGTGGCAGAAACATAAGCACCAGAGGGCTCGCCGTATTGTGTCTGTCGCTCCGGTTGCTCGGTTGCCTGGCAGCCGGAAAAAGGGGGGGGGGAGGAGGGAAAGGAAACGGTAAAGAAAGGAAGCAGAAAGAATCGAAGGTGATGGAAGGCACCAGTCACCCCGTGGCCAGGCAGGCTGAAGCCTTCTAAAACTGCTCACGGCCACGGCTTTCGACGGCTTCGACAAAACACCGGTGTGTGGGAAAAGTAAAGCTTATGCTCCTGTTTGCTCGTGCCTGCTCCCGAGACCGAATCGACTGATCGAACACACTGGAAGGGAAGGAGCAGGAGCAGGAGCTGCAAAAAAAAACATGCTTCCCATGCGCGAGTGCGTTGTTTTTGTTGTGCCTATCCGTGGTTCTTGTTGCCGTCACCTCGGCCAATGTGTCCTTGCAGAGTTTTTCCCTTTTTTTTTTGTTTTTCTCGCTTACATCTCAACGTTCCAGATGGATGGTTCGGTGGTGGTTATCTACAGCGTGCAACAACGCGTCCTATACCTTGAAACCATCGTCAACACACACTCAAACGCTCGCAGATGGCTCTCTAGGAGTCCTTATCGCATGGCGATAACTTTCCCATCGTGCCCGGTCGATACTGTTTGCTTGGCTTCACTCACCCCCCTGAGTCTGCGATGCGTCGGTTTTGCCTGAAAAGAAACGGAGAAATAAAGAGCATATTTATAAGGAAGCTTTATCTTTCATAAAAGCCCACCAAACTGCCGGACGCAGGGCGCCGTCAAAATGCAATCCATACAGCTTGTCGAGCTCGCATAAATTGCCGCTACCTCAATTATGGCCTCCTGGCGTTTCATCCTTTCAATCCTCTCAATCTCGATCACAAACATCACCGCCAAAAAGGCAATAATTTACTCGCTCAACGAGCCCCCTTTATCTCGAGGCAATCGAGCAGATACGCCCTCCGTAGTCATCGATCCGCGTGGAGTGAACCTCCACGACCTCCACACGCCCCAGACTGGCACGGCGAGGTGGCGGCTTTTGACCACGGCACTGCTTGCCGCGAACGCGTAAATCCACCAGATTAAAAAAGTTGCACAAAAAAAGCACGCATCCGAAGGCGTCTAGCAGTAACTCCCGCGCACGTGGCCGAGTGCGAGGCACGCTGCAATTGGCAGCACTACTCCTGACATCCTTCACAACTCATCATTCACAACCCCGAAAACATGCGCCCGTCCTGCCCGGTCTGCAGTGGGCGAATTAAGATCCGCCGCATTCGCTTCTTGGATCTTTTCGGGTACGGTCGGTCGGCAAGCCGCGTAACCGATCCCCCGACACTTTTCGGTTGCTTTATCCGCTATAATTTTCGCGAGTATTAGCGTCTGGTGGGTGGTGAGGAGGAGAAGGAGGAGAATGGTGCTTACCCAGTTGTGTGTGTGTGTGTTTGTCTGCAAGGCAAACGTGATGCACTTGAACCGGGCTGGCACCGTTGGACCCCAAACCGGACCGCGAAAAAGTCAAGGACGGAAGGCGCGGACTGATGGCCTGCCGGCTGCTCGTGTTAACGGCGCCGGGCTGATCAGCATATGTTGCCCGTACCCTGGGCGGTACGTGTGTGTGTGTGTGTGTGTGTGCTATGCACGGTGATTGCCCGTTGATGCCTTTTGGTGCAACTACAGCCCACGTCACGATCCACGCGCAATGAAAGCAAAATAAAACAAACCGAAACCGAATACAACAACAAAAAATGCAAACAAACGGCGAGCAATACACGAAACGACGACGAAACCCCGGTTTTGCTTCTGGGGGGGGGGGGGATGGAAATTAACTTAACGCATTCGCATTCTGCCCACCCGTTCCGGGTTAATGGTTCCGTGTTTGGTACGGTGCGGTTTGGAGCCGTTTGCGATTTTTGCAGTCTAGTTAGGGCGCGTGCCTTGTCCCCCCCGGGGGCTGTGTAAGATGAAAGGTGGGATGGGAGGCAGCAGTATAGGCTTTTTTTTTGTTCGTTGTAACTGCCGTCTGCCAGATGCTGGATTTACAGTGATACTGGGGAATGAATCATTCCAGGCGCGGGCCGACTGGCTGTCTAAGTTTTGCGTAATTAGTATAATTTTGTAATGCGCGTGCGTGGAAGGTGGTGTTTGGGTGTACGGAAGTGACCGTTACTTTTCACAGGTAGTTGACAGGCTCGTGTGCGCACGGTTTGCTGTAAATGCTTCAATTACGATAGCATTTGCAACAGGTGGAACAATGCAAAAATGCAGGGGTTTTGCTTTCTTTTTATATTATGAAAGGACAAGCGTAACGGAGTCATTGCTGTGTTAGGTTGTAAAACTGAAGATTTTTCAATCTGCACATGTCAAACAGAGTAATAATGCTGGATTCTACCCTCTCGTATTATTGGTTTGTGTCATGAATCTTTAGTTGAGATTCTTTCATTTCAATCATCACCGATGAGTGAATGGAATCTGGAATCGACTCTCGAAAGATTCATGAATCCTTAAAAATCATAGATCTCCCGAGATTCAATAATCTCTGAAAACTCATGAATCTTTAGAGATTAAGGACTTTCAAGATATTGAATTTGCGATATCCCGTAATGCAGTGGTTAACTAGCAAGACTTAACAACATGCCCGTCGAGGACTCAATCATCGCATGGACTAGTGTTGAATTTAATTATTCTTTCGTTGAAATTAATTCATATGAATCTTCAGTGATGCGTGATTCGAATCGCGAATCGACTCTTCAAAGATTCGTGAATTTCAAAAGATTCATGTATATCCAAGGATTTATGAATCTTATAAAAAATCATGAATCTTCAAGAATTCATAAATCCCAAAAGTTACATGAATCTTCTGGGATTCATGAATCTCGAAAGATTCATGGACCCATTAAAATTATTATATCTACAGGGATTCATGAATCTTTAGATATGTACGATTTTCAAAATATTTTCGAAAGTTTGCGCGATCCCATCCATCAACATGCCCGCCGTGGGTTCATGCCTGGCATGGACCATCTCCCCTTAGCAAAACGTACTATCCAGCTGGGTGGTACTTGCAAAGAAGTCTTGAAAGTCTGTATATGCTGTCACTTTGGTTGTTACGCCATGAAGAAGAATAATAAGAAGCTCAAGCTCGATGAATCTTTGGAGATTTATGAGTCCCTTAAGATTCGTGAATCTTTTGAGATTCATGAATCTTTTGAAATTCTCCTCGTAATAAGTCTCTAAAGCCTGTATTGGCTAGAATGACCACGTAGGTAGTTACTTCACCAAGAAGAAGAATAAGAAGAAGTTCAAGCTCTATGAATCTTTCAAGAGTTATGAATCTTTTCAGATTCATTAATTTTTCTTTATCCATTATTCTTTACAACCGAGATTTAGGTTTATTGAATCATTGATAAGATTCATTCAAATCGCTGACCAACACTAACTCGTTTACATACCATTGTGAATCTTCAAATCGTTTTGTCCTAGAGCTCGAAACGCTCGAAACGAAAACGAAATCATGGATTTGTGTTGTGGAAAAATCGTTTTTGAAAGCGTTAAAATTTCGTTAGTGCGGGTTTTGCGTATTTGGTATTTGACAATGAAAGAAGTATTTTTGTTCCTCAATAGAAGCACTATTGAAATGCTGTATAGTACTTCATACTATATATCCCAATGTTTGGTATTTATTGTTTGAAGACTTAGTTTGCAACATTCGAACGATTCAGTGTGAAATTGCAATATTTTCGCTGTATTCACATGTACGACTCTAGAAATAATGGACTGATAATTATAATTTAATTAATTATTGCCTTGCTTGATAAGTAAAAAGTGGTTGAACATATGTATTAAAATGAATTCACCTATGCTCCCTAGTCAATGCATACATTATCTTGGTATTGATGCTTCAGTCTGCTTAGTGCCTTATTATTTATTGATCAACTTAAAAGTATCGTACCAATAATTATATAATTGTATCCAATCATATAATACAAGGATATTTTGCCATGATACAATAAGGTCACATAACCCATATTTAACTTATTTCAATTATGTCAAAAATGATGTTTTCCTTAGTCATAGCTCAAGCACAATAATCCAATACATCCTTACTGATTAGATGTAAAACTCAAACTTGTGATATGATAACTTGGGCACTTTTTTTTTATTCAGTAGGGACGGCTTTGCCGTATTGCTTATAACTTGGGCACTTAACCTTGGCATAATGTTTTAACACACAGATAAATATCGATTTCTCCTCATTCAAGTATGTATCAAAACTAATGTTGTTGAACTTCAAGAACAACATGTATTGATGTAATAAAATACACTACTAATTATTGTTCAAAATCTTAACTAATTGCATCAAAAAGGCTGGTAATCAGTACTGTACATTGACACATCGTAAGCATTAGAAAAAAGGGGTTCGTTTTGGTATTGCCATTCATTCGAAGCTTCCAGTAAAATGGAGTGCTTTTGCACTAAATACTATAAACCTGTGCCACAGCGACAACTCCCCTCACCCCCGCATGCTATAAACTAGTGCGATCGTGCACCCGTTTGCATGCGATCGACGCATGGGCTGCTGTGCACGCTCGGTACACTGGTGCCAACCGCGCTCACCGCGGCACACACACAAGGTGAGAAAAGAAAGAAACAGGATGGTGTCATTAATGTGGATCACGTTTGGACCCCTCGAATCTGGCTCTGTTAGGTCGGTTGAGACTGTAGAAACAAAGATATAACATGATCGCTTTTTTTAACCCTTCCCCACGCTCTGCGAATGTGCGACTGCGAAAAGCAGCAGAAACGCGACCCCGAGTGGCCACGGCCACAGTTGTAGGGCGCCTGTCCGTGCCAAAGCAGAGCTATTAAAATTTACCCGTTGTAACACATGCCGTTTGATATCGTTAATGAATCGCACTGTGTGCGGCACTGTGAGCGGGAGGCAGTTTGCGGCGATGGACAAGATATGAAAATTTGTCTTGGAAATTCCAATCGGAATTCGTTTCAAATTCATCCATTTTTTTATTTGAGATAATTTCTTTCATTGGGACCTTTTACGATACTATCCAGCTTTTTATATGGAGTTTGACAGTTGGCGGCTGAAATCATGTCAACACTCCATACAAAACCACACGCAAAACTAGCCGGCGATTTTCAGCCTAGATTATTTTAGCCTCAAGTATTATTTCAGATTCGAGTACCTGCTCGAAAAAAAAATCAAAGCAAAGACGTGTTTTCACTTATCCGAAGGTGCATTAAAGAGATCAGGTGGTAGAATCTCAAATTAATGTGTTTGTAGACCAGGTTGTCTCATAGCCTTTTTTATAACCAAATTTGAACGTCACTTTTTGACAGGACGGGTGAAATCTTTTGCCCAAACAGACTTTCTGATAAGTTGAGTTGAACAATACACAAAACAATCTTAAAATCTTCATTCAGAAGCAGAATTCAGAACCTTGGCATAAGCCCACTTGTATATTATACCCACTTTGATAGCTGCTCGAAAGCTGCTATACAACGCAAACAGCTGATAGGGTGAAATTCAAGCTTACGATCTTAAAAGTGAAAGGGCAGCATTAGTATATAAATACTATTTGATTCTGCTCTCTTTTATTTTGTCCATTCATTTGCGTTTCCCATTCCAATGTGCGAATGTGTATTAGTGCCATTTGTGCAACTGTTTCTTATATGCTTTTGCCCGAACCTAGCTGCTTGCCGTGGGAAGCATCGAAACGGGATATCTATAAGATAAGCTTTCCTAAACTCTTTGTTGATTCTTTCACTAACGCTGTTAGGCTAAAAGTCGTACTTCGGGCCGTATTTGTATGCCCATTATGCAGCGCGTGCTGGTGGGCACTAGCAGCGTAAACCACTTTCGTTTATTACGATTATCGGGCCCGGGAATGACTATTTTAGTCCGGGAAGCTTTTAGACTGTAAAGGAAATGATAAAATTTTACGTTTTGCGATTGTCAGGTGTACAAAGTAAGTTTTGCTTCCTTATCATAATTTAATTTTTTTTTTTGTTGGATAACAAAGGCAGTAAAATTTCACAAACACGTCTTTCGAAACAATACAACAAATTCCGACAGACACACAAAAATCCAGAGCAACAGCGAAAGGAACTATATTTACCTTTAAATATTTCACGACGACTAATCTAACGATGGCTCAATCAATTAGCTCACATCACATAGTAGCGGACTGCGTTGTTGGCGCTTTATTTGTTCTTCCTCACTCTGCGCTCGACGCTTGCACTCGAACTTCACCACTTTCCACGAATGCTGAGGGAGACACACACATACAACAGAAAGAAGAAGAAGAAAAAAATGAACGGTGTACAACAGAAGAAAGCATCTTCTAAAAACGCGCACATTATTTACCGACATCTTGTAGGGTCATCTCGGGCTCGTAACTCTCCTCTCGTCGGCGTTTGATTTCAATTTCCTAGGAAAAAGGTTAGGTCGGGAACAGGCCCTAGCATCACAAATAAATTATTCCCCCCGCCGATACGTATACATATATGGCCCACACAGGTTCGTTCGGCGTCATTAACATACTACCAATAATTAGAAAAACAAACAATATGCCACCAAGAGGCACAGGAACGAAACGCTGTGCGCGGAGGACCTCCACAGCGGTTTACATTCTTGCAGCGAGATGAATTGGTTCCCGGACAAACCGAAGCAACTAGACAGTGGAATATTTTAATGTTTTTTTTTTTTTTTTTTTTTTTGTGGTGAAAAGCAAGAATGAATAAAGAAACAATATGCCTTGAACAAATACTCGGTGTACAGGGTGGGCAAATAAAAGCCGATGGCGGGCTGTCTTGTACCGCTCAGTTGCAGGAACGCGGTAGAATAGTAGAAGGTGGTCAATAGTGGTGAGTGAGTGAACTGGACATTCTTGGGCAATACGTAATTTCTGATTTAACAAAAAAAAATTGGAACTAGCTGTTACTTGTAAGAATCGCACTACAAGAACATAGGAGAAGTTCGGCTGGTTGAGAGTTTGAGTATAAGGATTTTTAAAATATACCTTTGATAAAAAAAAAATACCTTTGATATTTACAACAATCCAGAAAGCGGTTGTTATAAGAGAATTATCAAGTCGTAGACAATGAAAAAAAGTCCATTTGATGTTGACAGTTAAAAGCTGTCATACATAGTAGAAATTGATGTATTATTTTTTAATTTCTTACTGCTAATCCTTTACATACACATTTATGCAGATTCCCCTACAAATCAAATATTTATGTCGTGTAAACGCCTGTTGAAATATAATAAAACATTATCGAACATTATTTTAGTTAAAATACACGATACAATATATTATTTTGACTCGTCAACTTGGGTTATAAATCATATATTGAATGATATTCGACTTACATCTTGCTTTGGGGCATTTTTGCGGTCCCAAATACAGTCGTATCTCAGGGCTCACCTGTAATAGACAATTAATTTTTAAGTTCTTAGGACTACTTAGGCGTTGAAAAATGGGTTAGGTAATTATACTGATAACGGCTTCTCTTCTATCGTTTAAGCCAGAAAGCTCAAATTTCAGTGGAGCAATATTCATCATTGGAGTTGTGGTGCAGTAACACATCCATGTGACATTAACGCTCCATAATGATATTTTTAACAATTTTAGTACAAACAAAGATGCATTTTTATTTTATTTGTTTGTTTCTGAAGTGAAATGGGTTTTGATACATTGCATAAATTTAAAAATATCGATTCATACAATAAGTACGTATTTTTGACTCAATATTAATGTTTCATCCAAAAAACTCCATTCATTCACGAGCTAATCTGATCGAGCATACAATGAGTCGGCGTTTGTTTACATATTTTTCAGACTAAAATAATGTAGGCTGAAAATCTGAGGCTAGCTTTGCGTGTGTTTTTGTGTGGAGTGTTGATATGATTTCTGCCGCCAAATGTCAAACTCCATGTAAAAAAGCTAGCTAGTATCGTAAAACCCTTCAATTTACTTTCTTAAAACTGTGACATGCAAGGGAAAACAAAAGTCTGCTATCATGTAAATGTACTAAACACGACAAAACTAGTCAAAAGTAGTAAGAAAAAGTATGTGATAGAGAAATAATTAATCTTGAAATGATGAATTCCATTACTTATAACTATTTAGAACATTCTGTCTACAACAACTAGTGACTTCAAAGAATTTGTGATTTTGATATTCCTTATTTTAGTTATATGCATCATAAATGTTTTAGTTTCATATAAAGTTTCTAAATCGAATGAAAAAATTATACGTAAAATAAAAAAGTCCTAAATTTTTCAATCATTTAATTGCCATCTTGTCGTATCTTTCATTAAATAAATAGAAACTTTTACACACGTTTAGCTGGCTGACATTTTCTATCGAATGTACCAGAACCACTAAAAAACGTGTTTAAGTTTAAGGCATTCCTTGCGAATTACAATCTCTACTATCCCACGAACCGCACCGTTGCTCCTCTCCAACGCCCCGACACAGTTTATTAGCTGCAACATGTAAAGCTATGCAACTGATCATTATTATACACGGGCGCATCTACTACTACCACCACTAACCGCCACCCTCTGGCAACCCCCCCTCGCCGAGCTACGTTACATTGGCCCGGTTCAATCTTAAAATAATTTTATAAAATAATTTCCGTTGAATTGTTCTTTCGCGTTGTTGGCAGTAATCGACCAGCACTAACGACACCGCTGCGTTAAAACGCTGCGCCAAGATTGCCAAGATTGCGATGCGTACGGTGCGTGTGTGTGTGTGTGTGTGTCGGTAACGTTTTGGGACGCTGACCCCCGCGCGCGAATATGTCAGGCCTCGATGCTCCTTGACACCGGGCCGACATTCTCGAAGCAAGCTTCTGTGCCCCGTCTCTGTTTTACATGATCGACACACCACCACCAGCAGCAACAACAAAAACAAAAGGGTTCCGAAACTGATCACAATAATTACACCCGTTGTCTCCATTTTCATTTTGGGCAATTTTTCGGAGCGATCGTCCCCCCCGTCCTCCCCCCCCTCCTCTCTTCGATCGCAAAAAAGGGAGCGTAAATGGGTTTCAATTCACCCGATTGAAACCTCCCGTCCCAGCTCTGAAGTGCGGTTTGAGACGGAATCGGTTTGGCCGGTGTTGTGCCCTTTTTTCTTCACCGTTCACCCTTTCCCATCGGCCCTTTGTGGGCCCGCTCCCTCCCCCCTGGGCGACGCGTGTTGCAGGACGGCCGGCGGGCGGCGCTATAGGTAAATTGCACCGTATTAAGAATGCTTGTGTGCATACCCACTCCCTTGCACCAGTACCGTACGCGCCGGAGCCGCGCCGGCATTATGGACGCGCAGCGTGTCCTCCCCTGCTTCCCCTTGCCTGCCTGCCTGCCTCGCCGTTTTGTTGATTCGCGTTCCGGCAGCCCTCGTTGCTGCTGCTGCTGCTGCTGCCGTTTTGGCCGCAGAGGAAACGTTGGCTGGCGTGAAGAAGAGTTTGAAAGTGATGAAAGTCCAGTGGATACGGTCCCTCCGGGCTGATAGGTTCGACGAACCGCCTGCGCCGCCGGGCCCCGTTGGCAAGATTAATGGAAGCGCAGTGCGCGCTGGTGCAACCCCGGGGACCCGCGGGGCTCATATGTTTACCCGAGGCAGGGGCCGGAAGAAGGGGAGGTGAGGGGGGGGGGGGATCTTTGCTCTTGGTGTCCCGCTTTTTCTCTCTCTCTCTCTTTCTCTTTGACTTCCCCGGGTTTTTCGCTCTTTGCTCATGTTCCAAGTGTGTGCGCGCGCGTGTGTGTGTGTGTGCGTTTCCACCAGGCTCTCCCGGTGGTGTGGTCCCCCTTAATTTTTGCGAAGGATCCGAAGGTCCGGTCCCAGCCGATTTGCAATCATCTTCTCTCCGCTATTTCATCCCCTCGCCATCCCCCCCACCACCCCATTCCCGCTCCAGGCCAGGGGGGGGGGGTCAGTGGCAGCGGTGCAAGCGAGAAACAAAAACAACGACAAAACATGAAACGAGAGACGATTGCCGTTCTGATGAAATATTCATCTAAAAAAGCAAGCGACGAACCCGCCGGAGGAGCGCGCGTTGGTGGGGGGGGGGGGGGGCGCGATGGAAACTTAACGAAACGGCATGCATAGAGAAAGAGAGCAAACGACAGCTCAACGATACGGTGGAAGAGCATGGGAAAAGCGCCAGCGGTTTTGGAGAGTGACTAAAATGCATATTCCCCCCCCCCTCCCCCGCCCCCCTCGTCCCCCGCTGGATAGTGTGTAAGTTTTTGAGAGGATAGCAAATATGTAAACCGAAGCGGACCGAGCAAACCCTCTATTGCGGTAACGGGTTGGGGCAGTGTACATACAGACACACACACACACACACACACATACTTTGCCAAGACAAAGCGAGACAGGGGATAGACACACACGCGCGTGCACACATTGGACCAGCAGCAGCAGCAGCGGCGGTTGCGGCGACGACGACGAACCCTTTCCTTCGATGCCCGCGCGTTCCCGTCAGGACAGTGGAAAAACGCGAAACGCGAGTGAATGCAGACGTGCAAAATATCATCGATAACCAGTACTATTAGCGACGATTAAATGGGAATGTCTTCTCGCTCTCGGGAGACACCGCGAAAGAATTCTTCGGTCGGTCGCCCGGTTTGACGGTTTTGCTTCCCTACCAGGGTTATATGTGCGCGCGCAAGAGAGAGCGAACGAGAGAGAGCGAGTGAGATGTGCGGGAGGAGCAGCAGGCGAGGAAGGCCGTACGCTGACAAACTTTCAAATTGGTAGCCGCACATCAATCGATTGAATCGGTCCTGGTTTATAAGACGATAGTGTGACGTTAACGTTCGCTGATTTTGTCTCCCTTTTGTGGCCCGAAACCCACCGCGCTTGTGGGGTACTTTGCGCCGTGGAGGAGATTGGGGGGGGGAGAGATTGCGGGTCCACCGTTTTTTTGCTTCCCCTGCCTTTTGTTGCCATTGTCTCGCGGGCTCGGTGCTAAGGGCCATGACAAAGTGCATTTAGCGCAGAAGGCGATGCAATAGAAGCAGAATGAGCAGAAGAGCGCTGGCGCAACCGCGCTACACATGATTATTTATGTTTTATTTTTATTATTTTTATTATTATTATTATTTTTTTTTTGAAGAAACAGATCAAGTTTAGTAAGCTTTTAATAAGCCGTAGTAGGTGAAACATAAAATATTTAATCAAAAATTTATACATTTTTAAGTAACATAAATACGATGTGAAATATTGACATTCTGCCAAAATATTATAAATTTCAATTATTGGTTTCCTTGAAAATTGCATAAAACAGTCCACACATTAAATGATATTTTTTTCAATTTACACTAAAGCTTTGCATATTGCCTCTTCACTCATAGCGCGATGAATCATCACTTCATAGCGCAATTGCATCCGCGCTAAGCGTCCTATTTGTTCCGGTAGCTAATTTCATGGCCACTACCGAAAGACGCCTTGTTCCGAACCGATATGGCCCATTATGCTCCCTTCCTAGCAGCTTCCATCAACACCACCACCACCACCACCGCCAGCCTATTCCGTGCTCATTGTAATCTGCCCTGAGGAAGAGTGTCGTGGCGGCCCATCATTCTGCTCTTTCTCTTCCATCTTCCTTGGCTATCCCCCAAATAATCATTCACATCGCTGCTACGCGAAGAACGCTTTTTCCCGCCCCCACCCTTTCCCATAGTCTCTATTATCTTTTCCCTTCCTTTCCTCTTCCTTCTTGGCACACACACACACACACACACACTTATGCCTCCCCGTCCGATAAGTTCCTAGTGCCAGCAGGAATAAATCACCATTTGCCCGGGAGCCCAATTTCGAATGGGGCGGGGGTTCGTCGCTTAAATCATTCGTTCTACACGGACCGCGCGCGACGACAAACGCGCGGTGCAGCCGCGCTTAAGTGAGCCGAAATTTCTCTACATTTTATGTCTCCTCTTTCATCGGGTTCGGGCTGCCCACCCGTTCGTTGGCCCTAATACCACACGGTTGGGCCTTATCATCGGTGTGCTGCAGCAGCAACACAACCACTTCGCGCGAGGGCAACATCGCATCCGTCCTATGCTCACAATGCGGCCGCGGCTCTCATGCTTTTTTCTTCTCATCTCATCTGGTCGCTCTCGATTTGCTCGCTCTTTGTTTTCGCTTTCTCTCTCTCTCGCTGTTGAGCAAGTTTCTCATTCTACAACTTTGCTCATTCTACTCATCTTACCACTGTGCAGGAGACCTGCGATCGATCCGCACGCACACAGGTGTATTGTGGGGCACAGCCGTAGATCTTTCTCCCGTCTTGCGTGCGTTTCTCGTTGATCTTTCCTTTTTTTGCTTCAGTGTGGCGCACAAGAAATCCCTCGAGCCCACACGCTCGGCTAGGGATTGGGAAACAAACAACGAAGAGGGAGCAACAAAAACAACACAACACAAAAAACCCACACCACTCTCTCAGCCTCGGCTCAGATCGGTCTGCACTTGCGAGAAGAGAGCAGCAGCAGCAGCAGCAGCAAAAAAAAGGTTCCCGTCTCGATCGTACGTAGATTTCAAAGGTCTTCCCTCTGTATGGGTGTGCGAGCACACACACACACACATGCACACAAACGGTTTCCCGTACCCAGATTACCACCGGACGCAGCAACAGCAAAGTCCCCCTCTCGGTCACCCTCTAGTCTGCCCTTTTGCCCTTGTTGCTTGAGTCGTGTGTGTGTGTGTTTTTTTCCTTCACCTCTACCCGATCGCAACAACAAAAAAACGGTGGCCCACGGACGGACGAACGAGTTCAAGAGAAAAGCGCCAGGGCAGCACGGTGCGGGAGGAAGCGAGACAGCACGCACACACACACACAAGCGCGCGCGCGCGCACACACAGCGCAACTCCGAAAGACGCCCCGTGAGAGTTGTCCGGGGCTGCCAAGGCGCTGGCGCTGCTTGGGCCTGCCCGCCGCCGCCCGCCGCCACTTGGGTGAGGAGGATGCTCACGCTGGGGGCTCACACGGCCCAGGCCAAACTATTCACACCCCTATCTCGCCCAAGAACCGGCCGCGCTCGCTCAGTGCGGTGCGCGCTTCGCCCGAGCGTATGCTTTTATGTTTCTCCACTTTTTAGGTTCTTTAGTCTTTTAACTATATCGTTGGAGCGTTGACGCGTGTAAGATTCGTCGCGATTTCGGCGTGATTTTCTGTTGCTGCTTGCGTTTTAACGGGCGGGGCGAAGAGGGGGGGTGGGGGGAGTGAGAGGGCACTTTCAGTGGGAGAGTGTGTTCGGTTTTTCCTGCCACGGGTTTTCACGGGGACTCCCGTCGGCCGGCCAGGACTGTTTGGTGTGAATCGATCGATCGCGGTGCGCGTTGTTTGTGTGGAAAAATCGTGTCCTCTCCGCGCTTTCCTTTCCGCCACGGCCGTGTGCGCCGTGCCGTTGTTACGGTACATTTACGGAGGGTTTTGGAAGTGTCAGTGCAGCAAAGGGAGCTTTTCATTTTTCTTGGTTTGGCTATCGTTGTTGCTGTTGCTGTTGCGAGAGTGGTGATGATGGTGATGGTGATGAGTAACCAGTTCGGCCAGTGATATCCGGATGGGGTGGACGCTCCCTCCAGTGTCCGTTTTTTTCCCCCAGACAGTGAGACAAACTTTCGTTGCGAGTGTAATTGTGTCTTGAAGCGTCTTGATGTGATTGCGTTTTTGGTTGTTTATAGTAGCAAAATCATAACAATTGTGAGTGTTTGTTGTTGTTGTTGTTGTTGTTGTTGCGGTTGCTGTGAATGATCATGATGTGATGCACTCAAGCAGTGGGCATAATCGCTTTCTCTGTCATGCTTTCGTGAACTCAATGCAACGCGTTTTGAAGAGAAAAAGGGATGAGTAGAAACAGCTATTTGGGGTGACATTTTATGAATTAATTCCAGCTCAAAGACAAACAGCATCAACTGTTTGAAGGCTCTTTCCGTTTTGCTTTTTAACTCCGGTTGTTCGGTGACAAAAAGACGACAATTTGCGGTTCTCATTTTATACACAAATTGAAGCGTACGATCGTACTGCAAATGGGGAAAAGCACACACACACAAAAGATATTGCAATAATAATCTCTTTGCGACGGCGTCTTTGAGCATAAGTTTTTGAACTTGGCCGTGTCCGTTTAAAAAGACAGAAGAAAAAGGCATAATGTATGCACGGGCACGGGGCAGCCTCCTCAGCCCTTGCGCAGTGTTGTGCAGGCAAAACCGCACCCCGCACACGATCGATGCATATCGACAATGTTGAAAAGAGGAAGAAGAAAAAAAACACAAAAAGGTGTACAAAGAGAAGCAAATAAAACAAGAAAACCAAACAAAAAAAAAGACACACCAAACGAGTACCACCGCAGCATACTTTATAAACACGGACGGCCAGCGACGTTTTGATGTGTGGTTGCAGTGTGTGTGTCTCTTTCTCCGTACTTAGCTTTGCTTGCCCTACACCGTTCGCGCACACACCGCATGCGTCTATCTCGCTCTGGCCCTTCGGTGCGCCTGTGCCATGATGTACAACACTTATGCAAAGCAGTTAATGCTTGCAAATAAATAAAAAAACACAGAGGGATGGGAAGCGCCCAGTGTGTGTGTGTGTGTGTACACGGCGACAACGGCCGCGGACAACGCAGCGAACGAGGAGAAGAATTCAATAAAATTAAAGTGACCATCTGCATGGAAATAAAATTTCCTACACTCACCAACCCACCTGCAAGTATATACATACATACATACAAGTGGTACACACACACACACACACACAGGAAGACAACCACATCAAGCCTGCAGTGCGACAAAACCGCAGCAACGAACAGCAAAAAAAAAGCAATCGCAGCAGCAGCAGCAGCAGCATCAACAGCATCAACAGCAGAGCATATACGGCGATCGCGAATCGCACGCCCACATGCACAACCGACACAACAGGCCACGGGGTACACGATGGAGCGAATGGGAGATGGGGAAGGACTGGCGTTGGACCCTGCTGCGGCGAAACCCGTCATCGAGGAGTATCGCCGTGTTCGCGAAATCTCCCGAAGAGAGCAGTGTTGTGTGCTCGCGGTGGAAGCTGCCAACCAAGGGGTCGGTGTTTGTTGCTGATTCACATTTTAACCGTTCCATTTTTACGGCCTCTTTCGCGAAGGCTCGCACAAGACGCCGTTAACGGCAGCACCAGCAGCAGCAGCAGCAGCAACATGGGCCAGCCAGGGCCAGGGTCCAAGCAGTTGGACCGTATAAAGAAGAAAAATGGCGAAAGAAAAATAGTTCAATGTGACAGATGGAAAGAGAGAGAGAGGTCCAGGGAGAGCGAAAGAGCAAGAGAGCAAAAGCAAGGAGAGCCAAGACGACGAACCGGGCCTGTAGATGGCCTGCAAAACCTTTTGCAAACACCATGGCGCTGCTGGGCCCCGGTTGGTGCGGTGCGAAAGAAAGCGAATGAACTGCCTTCTTTCTACCCGCGGCCACCGCCGCCGCCGCAGCCCCCGGAACCCCCCCCCCCCCCCTTCTCTTCGTGCGCTGGTGAAAGAATGAACCTGAACGAGAAAATATGAAAGCAGCAAAAGACGACGACCACGACGACCACAACGACGACGACAGCATAACAGCTACACAGTCGCGAACGCGGCCGCCAGAGTGAAGATTTCTTGCTGTTGCGAATTTAATTTATGTAAATACGCGTCGATATTTATATATAATTCAATTAGTAGTCGGCCGCGGACCGGAGAGCTGCTGGCTGACCTGAAGTGCAACGGTTCTGCTACATTGATGCGCTGTTTCAGTGTCGGAGCTTGAAACGCCGATTCAATTGTAGATCTGTTTTCTCTGCCGCTTGCGTACCCCTGGCTTGAACACCCCGTAAAAGTGACAGAAACGACGAATGTTGACCGCCCGGGTTCGTCGCTTTACGTCGGCGCGTTGAAGTCCTTTGTTTATTGCGCGCGCGCGCGCAAGAGCGGATGAACCATGTGCTCGCGCGCACGCCCTAACAGCCTGTCGGAAATAACGCCATAACACGCCGGTTCGGTTGGGGATGCTGCGTGTTCGTGTATCGTTAATTCGGTCAGATCGAAAATCAAAACCGTACCACGGCTGCCTAACCTCAATAACTCATCCCACTCTCAAAAAACCCAAAAACAAAAAAAACAACGACATCCAAAATCGGACGAGGCATCCACAGGGCGCGCGCGCTGCGCGATAAAACCGATTGATCAACTTCTGTCGCACACTAAAAACACATCGCTTGATTAAACAATAATAATTACCTCTAATGTTTTTATTTCCTCGCCGTTCTGCTGTTTGTCGTCCCCGGGGGTTTTCGTGGTGGAAAGTAGAGGGGGGGGGGGGGGGAGGGGGGTTTTTTTGCCTACTATTTCCTTTCTCTTTTCTTTTCTCTTCTTCTTTGCCTTTCTCTTGAGCCTTCCTTCCCCGATCGGTAGGGGCTCGGGGCTGATCGTCTGCTTTTGCTTTCCATGTACCGTTTTCGTGGACGTACTGACTTCATCAGAATTTGTTACGACTTTAAAGGAAATTAATATTCATCGCTCTCTGTCTCTGTTTCGCGCCGCTGTTTCTTTTCGGGGGGTGCCTGCTGCTGCTGCTGCTGCTGTTGGCCCCGTGTTGGCCCGTCGTTTCGTACGGGTTTGGAGCGGTTGCTCTCCGTGATCGTGCAAGGCGGAGGCAGCAGCAGCAGCAGTAGTTCGACGTCCGGTTGATCCCACCGAACAACAGAACCAACCCGAACCCGAGGGAGAGCAAATAAAACAGGGAAAGCAATAAAATATTCCGTCTTGATTGAACTGCTTTTATCTGTGCATTTCAGCTACGATTCGTACAGCGCTTTGTTTTCGTGAAGCGGGCTCGCCTGGGATCGCTTTTAATTCATCTCCCAGCCTTTCCTTACGCACACACACACACACACACACACACACACACACACACACACACACACACACACACACACACACACACACACACACACACACACACACACACACACACACACACACACACACACACATCACACCAACACTCGGGTAACACACAGCACCCGTGTTTCCACAAATTCCAGTAAATAATCTCTTACCAACCATTTGGTCGGAAAACTGTAACACAAAGGACACAGGAAAGCACAGCTCCTCTCAGCGCCGCCACCGATATGGGAGATGGTGTATTTTTATGACGCACCTGATTGAACCAAGTGCACAATGACTAGGTTTGATTTTCTTTTGGGCGCTTAAAATGGCTGCCGGTGAACAAGGTGGTGATGAAGCCGATGCCTCTGCGGGAAGGGGGCAAAAAAACAACAACATTGTAATAATGCTTAAAGTAAACACCGGAAGCGACCATCCGTGTAAAAGCGATTGGCCACTCCACTCTACGGGTAGGATAATTAGGGGATGGCCACTCAAGAGTGCCAAGCCGATAATGCTTCTTTTCCTTTTGCGTGCGGAGGGGGGGGGGAGAACAAAAACACTCAGCATGCTTTTACAACAACTGCCCGAGCACGAGTGATTCTTTCTGGCCGGGGGAAAGAAGCCCCGAACAGCCGTATCTTTCCTATCTTAGAATAGCAACGGCTTTGGCGGTGGATGATTGTAAACTCAGCAAAGGCTTTGCTCGATTATCCCATCATCCCAAGGGCAAAAGAGGATGTTTAACAGTTTCCTACAATTTGCAGTGACACGAGTTATCCTTTGCTGCGAGTTATCCTATAATCCAATGATAACGTTTCAACAGTGGTTAGGTTGTGTATAAGAATAACAAGCAGAGGACAGCAACAGACACAAAAACCCGGTAAAACCAAACCCCATTTTCTAGCGAGTTGTTGTGTGATGTTGAGCCCGGAAGAGGTTCATCTTCTGAATGAACACCTAACAGCAACATTCAGAAACGTGCGTGCGTACGATAGAAACCACCGGTGTACGGTTGTGTCAGTGTAACGGGGTCTTCGCTACCAGCTACACTACTGGTGTGGTAGGGGTTTATTACGAGGGACAGAAGCAGCACGCACGGCAAAAGGTGTGCAGCACGCGCAACGATACACTCTTTTTCGTGCCTGACCCGTTGGGACGAACTCACCGCACCACCGCAAAAGGTTCTTCCACCGTAAACAGTAACAGCTTCGGCAAACCATTCTACAAAACCCACTGCCAAGATGATGGTCTACCCGGAAGAACCGATCTGGTCCATTCCACACATTCCGGCACTGTACGATGATGGCGATTACGGTGGTAAGACGCGATCGATGAGTCTGTCTCTGCTCGATCAATTAACGATCGAACGAACTATATTTTGTTAAAATCTCTGTTTTAAGATATCAAATTGAAGCATTCAAAGCGTTGCTAATTATTGATTCCCTTTCCTCCTCTGCTTCCAGTGAACGTCGTCGAAGCACTGCAAGAGTTCTGGCAAATGAAGGCAGCGCGCGGAGCGGACCTGAAGAATGGCGCACTAGTGATATACGAATCGATTCCGTCCACCAGCCAACCGTACGTGTGCTACGTGACCCTGCCCGGTGGAAGCTGTTTTGGGAGTTTTCAGGTACTTTTACTGTTCAAGTCAGCTTTACAACAACAAAAAAGTGCATTACTAGAATCTAGTGATGTGCTATTTGGAGCGTACCGACGACTCCGATCCAATTCCGGCTATTGTTAGTCTGATCCCGGCAAAATGGGGACCACTGGTCCCGCCCGGAGTCGTTTGGTGATGTCCGGAGACGTCTGGAGTCGTCTGGAGTCGTCTGGAGTCGTCCGGAGTTGCCCGGAGTTGGAGTTCTCTGAAGTCGCCCGGAGTTGAAGTTCTCTGAAGTCGCCCGGAGTTGAAGTTCTCTGAAGTCGCCCGGAGTTGAAGTTCTCTGGAGTTGCTCAGATTCGAAGTTGGCCGGAGTTGCTCAGATTCGGAGATGTCCGGAGTCGTCCAGAGAATGGTCCGAAGATGCCCGGAGTCGTCCGGAGTCGGAGTCATTTGGAGTCATTTGGAGTCGTCCGGAGTTGTCCGAAGTCGCCCGGAATTCGCCGAGGTTGGAGTTGTCCGGAGTCGGCCGGATTCGTCCAGAGTCGATCAAAGTCGATCCCGACCGCGACTCGAGTCAACTGGAGCCGTCCGGTGCATTGTGCTTGTTATCAGGAATTTCATTTCGTTGTCTTTTTTTTTTTTTTTTGGTTTTTCACTTTGCGCGTGTACTTCGTACACAGATCTTTGTTTTGAAGGAAGACACCGGCCCGGATTTCGGACGACTTCGGGTGACTCCGGACGACTCCTGACGACTCCGAACACCTTTGAACGACTCCGAACATCTCTGATCAACTCCGAATGACTCCGAAAGTCTCCGGACTCCGAGTAACTCCGGGCAACTCCGGACGAATCTATTTCGAATTTTTACGCCGCCGTACCCATCACTACTACAATCCTTTCTATGTTTCACTCGGTTCCCCACATTGTTACAGAACTGCCCCACGAAAGCAGAAGCACGGCGAAGCTCCGCGAAGATAGCTTTAATGAATTCCGTATTCAACGAACACCCGTCCCGGCGCATCAGCGATGATTTCATCGAGAAGGCGGTCACCGAGGCGCGTGCCTCGTTCAAGGGCGATCAGAACCAGGAGGACGACGGGCCCGACACCGGCATCGGAGCGTTCAGGTAAGGCCGTTGGCAAGAGCGATCGTTCAGCGGATTTTTACAAAGGAAACGTGTTTTATTCTCCCCCCCGACCCCCCTCCCCCTCATCGCGCTATGCAGATTCATGCTGGAAACCAACAAAGGCCGCACCATGCTCGAGTTCCAGGAGCTGATGACCGTGTTCCAGCTGCTGCACTGGAACGGTTCGCTGAAGGCGATGCGCGAACGGCAGTGCTCGCGGCAGGAGGTGGTCGCCCACTACTCGAACCGATCGCTGGACGACGAGATGCGCCAGCAGATGGCGCTCGACTGGATCGAGCGGGAGCACGAAAACCCCGGCCTGCTCAGCCGGGAGCTGGCTATAGCCGAGAGAGAACTAGAGACTGCCCGTCTGGCGGGCCGGGAGCTGCGGTTCCCCAAGGAGAAGAAGGACATCCTGCAGATGGCGCACAACCAGCTGACCGGGGGCAGCAACATCAACAGCTGAACCAGTCGCCTGCTGCCATTTTTGTTTCTTCTCCCCCCTCCGATCCCGCTTTCACCCCACTTCAACATCCCGCGGTGGCCGCGGACGCATCTAACGCAAGCAAGCTAATTTTAACTTACATATTATTATTATTTTTTTGTTAGGCATTTGTTTTTTTTTTAATATGAATTCAATTAACGGCAACACATTGCACACACATACATGGCCGGTGATGACGCCGACGGTAGTTGACAGGCACGGCGTTACGGAAATGGAAAAGCATGTAGTAGATCTCTGCTACCTGAACGATTTTGTTTTAGCTGCTTTCGATTACACTTTTATAGCAAACGCTGTGCTAAGCACGACTCCACTATCATCATCACATCGATCATCAGATTGTTAGGCGTGAAATATCGATCGATGTCGTATTGGCAAGTAACAAAAGAAAAACAAACAGAGGAAAAAAACGTATTGCTAGATGCAACGGTTCACCTACAATGCTTGACTACATTCAAGAGCTATCTTGCGCGAGAAACGCAACGTTTACATTACTACCCAAGTAAACTTAGTTTCTTCCCTCCTTCTTTTCGGGATCTAGAGATTAATTCTTCGAACAGGAATCACTTTCTCCCACGATCGTTTATTAGCAATCCGCGAAGCTTTCAAATACGGTCACGTGCAAGCTATTCAAACTGACGAACATTTTAACGAACGACTGCATCATTCTCTTACCACTTGTACATAAAAAGCGAGGTAGAAAGAGAGAAAGAGAGAGAGAGAGAGATAGAGAGAGAGGGAGAGAGAGAGAAAGTGAGAGAAGAAGAGCACTATCATATAAAGTCAGTACGAACAACGAAAGCGCGGATCGAAAAATGCGTTCTCTGTGGTCTGTGGTAAAGGTAACGAACGTGCGCAAGAGCAAGAACAAAACATCGAACGTTTAAACGTTATTTTTTAACTTTACGTTTAAACATTTTTAACCCACTCTTAACGACTCCCCCGCCCCCCAAGGACTGTTGAAAATGCTACAGTTTTTGAGTAAAATGGTTTAATTTTATTGTTCTTTTCACCTTTCGCATGCTCACCACCACTCTCCCTCCACCCTTTCAAGCATTGTGTTGATTGCGTTTAATTCAGATGCCTGTTGACAGAGTAATAAAACAGCAACGAAAAATGTGATTTTTAATTTCGACAAGATTAGGTAATGTGCAAAAGCAAAACAAGAAAAAAAGCAAAATTTATTATTATTTTTTCGTCGTGAACGCTATTTATTTAAAAAGAATGATAGAGAGAGAGAGAAAAAAAACGAGGAGGCAACAAAAAAGCTTAACAAAAAAAGAAGAAGAAGGAGCAGAAGAAGTAGAAAGGCAAAACGGTGTTTTATTTACAATCGACAATCGTTGACTAGGCTAGGTAATGGAAATTTTATTATTATTTTTTTTTGCAACACGTGAAGCAACAACGCGAACTGCAACAAAACAAAAACTTTCGGCCAAATTTTAATCTTAATTGAAATTTATAACAAACAAAAAACAAAAGTTACGTGTTAGAAAGAAAATACAAAATGAAACATGTAGAAGAAATGAGAAGGAGAGAAAGAGAGAAAGAATGAGATAAGAAGAAGAAAAGTATGTGCGAGAAAAAGAGAGAGAGAGAGAGAAAAGTATAAATTAAAGAAAAATTCTAATAAACAAATCTAAACGAAGAAATTGTGATTCTTATGTTTAACTAAATTTACGATAATGTACGATTACGAAAAGCGGCAACAAATCATACAACACAACAGAAAAAAAAGAAGGAAAAAAAAAGAAATCAAAACAAAAAGAAGCAACAAAACAAGCACAACAACGATTTTAAGTCGACTACCAGCCACAAACCGTCGTTTGTTTCTAGTTTTACGATTTGCTTCGTAGCAAAATTAACTCAAATCCACAACCACAGTGGAAAAACGATCATTTCTGTCCCGTAACCCATAACGCATATGCATGCAGCCTTAATAGAGAATATTTTGTTTTTAGTAATTATGAAGTATCATCATTTTGTTTTCACCTATCCACCCCCGGGGGGATTGCCAGGATCAGATCAGTAGGACACGAAATAGGAGAGAGAGAGAGAGAGGAGTGTTTTTTTTTTCTTTTCTTTTTAAATCAAATCACGCTAGCGCGCGCTGCTAATGACACAACGAATAACAAACAACACACGTCTCCGTTACGTATTTTGTAATGAAAAGCAAATAATACGCATTGTACAACACAGCACCGAGCGAGCGAACATTGTGGCGCGTGATACAAATAAATGAATTTTAACAGTATACATACATACATTACACACTTTTCAATTTCAATCTTCAAGATTGGCGCAGATTTCGGCACTGATTGGTCATCGTTTTGCACACCCCGATTAGGGTCAGGGCGGTCGTAATGGTGGTGAACGCGATCAGCATCTGCTTGTGCTGCACCGATAGCATCCGCGGTGAGTACTCGAGCGCGAGCGATGTCATACCTGCTCGGGAGGGGTGAAAACGGAATTATTGCAAAGAGGGTTGTTGTTGTTGTTGCTGTGGCGCGTTCAATCAATCGAAACGTGCGCGCGATCCACACACTTCCACACTCACCGATAACGAAGGCGACAATGCCGGTCAGGTAGTGGCACATCTTCACGTACACTGGCTTGATGAGGTGCTTAATCTTGACGGTGTACATCGCTGCGATGCCGTTCAGTATGGACAGTGCGATAAAGATGAGTGAAACCAAACCTAAAAAAAAAAAACAAACGTAATACCAGTGACATTGTGGACAGCAGGAGGAGTATTAAAATGCATTTCCATTTACCCGTTATGGCATGATCCGACCGGAAGTGGTTCCGTCCGGCATCCTCCTTCAGATAGATCTCAATAACGATCCCGACAAGGATTGCAACACAGCCGATCGCCTGCAAAGCCCAGTGCAGATGGCGCTTGGTTGCAGTCGAGTACCGATTCGTCCACGAGTTGGCCGGGTAGAGCGTAAGCAGTGACTGTGCCATGAAAAATTGGTACTGCGGTAAAAGAAATCGGGGAAAAGCTTGTAAGTAACGTTCGCGATGTTTACTACCCTCGTTTTAATCATATACTTACACCGACGGAGCAGAGGAAAATGTGCCAGGTAAACAGCTTGCCAAAGCCTCTCGTGTACGAGTAGTAGGACAGATAAAACGTCACATATCCAATCAGCATGTGGTTGATGGTGTTAAAGCATGTCTCCAGATGGTAGGCGATCTTTTCCCTGCGCTCTGCCCGCGTATCGATCGGTTCCATGTTGTGTTGCTGTTGCGCCGACGGATTGTGGTCCGCACTCGTGGTCCCGCACAAAACGGCAATAGGCAAACTGACCCCTTCGACTAAGCCCCGCTTGATGGTTTTATAGCCGAATAAAAGGCGAGCAGCTTCATTCTGTATCGCTCGATCAGCTAAGATACGTGTCTGTTGATGGTTGTGTGCTTATCAAACCTCCCTCCCCCCCTTGCATTTTGCTGCATCGAACGGTTTGATCTTGTCACGAAATTGAAGGAAACCCCCCCCCCCCCACTGCTTCGATTGGTTGCATCTTTGAAATTGAAACAGAAAAAACTGATTAAACACACTTTCTAGAAATAGCTAGAGTACAATGTTGGTAATGCGAAACACACCGACAAGACGGACTTTAATTGCAGTACCACTGCTTTTGCGTTGGTATGGAAGGGTCTTGGAAGCTTCATTCCGTTCGTGCTGATGGCCAACTGTCTTAACAATCATTCACACCAACCGGTTAGAGAAATTAATTACAGCCCAGGCAAAACAAAACAAACCGCACAAACACAAACACACACCAACCAATCCATCGCAATCAAAGCTTGTGGGAAAAGGCTGTTTCGGATGGCTCCTTCGTTTTTGCATTTGATTGCAATAAAATTCAATCAGCTCACTAAACCCCCAATTCCCACCCTGTAAGCGGTGTGGTGTAAGGCTGTGGAGCCTAGGTACAGCGCAGGCAACGAATCTCGCCATAAAAAAGCGGTCCATTTTGACCGCTGCCTGCCTGCTTCCGAACTGCCCTTAACACATTGTGCTTTAAAAAAAAAACAAAAGAACACGAAAAGAATACATAAAACAAACTGACAAACTACATCAACCATTCCAGCTCAAAGTACGATCGGCCCACCAAAAAAAAAAATCAACCTAAAAGCGCCGACATTTGTCATTTCTGCGCTTCTACAAACGATCAACCCCGAGAACGATTCCGTACACACAAGCATTCAAATATTTTATTTAATTATCGTACAGCTGCAAATGATTCTGTTTCTTTTCTTTCCTTTTTTTTGAGGAATTGCCAACTGCATTTTGAAGTTGCATCGTATCAAAACCGAACGGAGACAATCAGAACGGGGACGGGACGGTTGCAACAAAACGGCCCCTCTTTCGATGATCGATGAAGATGGTTTTACGTTAAAAGTTACTCAATTTAATAGAAAAGAAACATATTTTTTAATTCTATAAAAAAAATTAAAAACAAATAATAATTTTAACTACAATGTGCAAAACAAACAATACGAAATCAACAATCAACAGTCGTTTTTCCGGTAATCAATTTACACTGGGCAGCACTAACTCTACTCCACAAAACGCATATCCGTTCCCCCTCCCCTCCGGGGTGGTGTAACCGTTTTGTGCCGCATCATCATCATCATCATGCAACAACAAACTCATCGCCACTTTCGGTTCCCGATTTTTCGGTAGGCCCCCTTTACCTTTGGCCCATACCTGGCCCGGGTGCCGCTTGTCGCTTTCCACTCATTCTCTCTATCGTTCTCTAGACAACGGCACCGCTTACTGCTGCTGCTGGGGCCTGGAACGCATTGTGCGGTTGCGGTGGCGACGATGCCCGGCATTACGATGCACATCTTCCTGTACCGAACAACAATCATCATCCTTTCATCGCCCCAAACGCATCCGCATCGTAGTTACGATGGAACCCAAACGGGAAGCGAACACACACACACACACACGTGGAGGTACGAAGGAATTTCCTTTTTCCTTACTGGTCAGCAAGCGTTTGATACACAGCAGCCAGCAGCGCAGCGGCAACGACAACCAAACAGCAGCAACAAAAAAAGTCTTGCTCGTAATTTAAAATTTTAATTTTTATTCCTTACATTTTCGCGTTCGTTTGCTGTTTGCGAAACAACGCACAACCCCGTGTGTTGTGTGTCATTTTTCCCCGTCCCCGTTCTGTACGCATGGACACAGGTTTGTCCACAAAACACGTTGTAAGTGATGCCCCCTGCCTACTTGGTTGATGCACGGCTGGGGGTGGGGGTGCATTATTTTGTTTTATTTAGTTTTTTTTTTTTTTTAAGGGGAACTATCGCAGTAACCCCCTGATATTGATTTTAATAAAGAAATATATTTAATGTTCGCTGTGCATACGAAGCGATGTACAAATAATGCATTTTTTACATTTTGTTTAATTTAGTATAGTAGTTATTCTGCAAATAGATTTAAAACAATCGTCAAAATTAATCAAGCTTTCCGAAATGCTCTTTGGGTGATATTATAATAAAAATTAATTTAACATAACTATTGCCATAGCTTACCTTAAATGAGCTTGAAACGGCGTAGCCAGCTGCAACGGCTCTACTCTGACGGCACCCGTGTCCCAAGACCTATCCGCTTCAAACACCCAACCGGTCCATCTTCCACGATTGAAACCTTCCCCGCCCCGTCGAACCACCTGCAGCGTGTGTGTGTGTATCTAAAATAAATAAATGTATCACGGTTAATTACAAAAGAGGTCGTGTCCCCAAAACTTCCGCGCACCCCACACCCCGCCCGCCCGCCCGCCCCCCTTTCCCAATCCACTCTCGGCCACACCGCGCGCATACCGATCAACCCGATCGCAATTGGCTTGCCCAAAAAAAAAAAGGGCCAATTTCGTCAACAAGTTTCCAGCGCAAACTGTCGCTGCTGCACGCCCGACCACATCCTTATACAGCCACTGGCCCCGGGACAAGTGTAACACAGGGCTGGCAGGGGTGCATGGGGTCGGACAACCGGGCCTGGTCGTACGTCGTACAATTTGTGAACTCCGATGCGCAGCACGCCACTTCTGCACACCCTTGCGTGTTTTGCGGACCCCACCCCGCACCGCACCGGACCCCCAAAACAACGTGACCAAAAGTGTATTCGAGATGCAGCCATTTGCCGGGGGGACCCGCAAGGAACGGAAGGAAACGAAACGAAAAAAAAGATGCACACTCGCAAAAGCCGCAACAAAAAACTGCCCCCGAAACTGCGTGGAAGGGATGGGGGGGTGGGTTCTTCATTCGAGAGAATGACAAAGTGAGCGAGAGACAGAACGTTCGCGTTTGTGCTGTTTGAAAAACTCCGGAGCTTCCGAAAAGTGGGAAGCACGAACACTTGGGGAGGCCAGTGTGCAAACGGTATAGTGGGAAGGAGGTGGGGCCGAGCTGGAACGCTGCCCTTTTGGCTTTGGGAATTTTCGTTGAATGATCTGTGGGAAAAGCCATCATTATTATTGGATGAAAAGCTCATTAACACATTTTAAGTTTTTTTCTCCCCTTCCCGGCTCGCTGGCCGCATGATAACGGATCGAGAGGAAGGAATGGAATGGAGACACGTGGTAGTTCTTTGCGTAGCTTACGCACGAAGGAAACGCGCACGTCGCAGGTAGCTTGATGCAATATTTTGTGTGCAAACTGCAGGGTTTGTTTGTTGCCACCCTTGTTGGCAGCCGAAAACACCCTTGCAATGGTGGGAGCGGGGAGATGAACGTTTTAGGAAAAACGCTTTATACTCCCTCCAAACCCCCCCCCCCCCACCCACCACCACCACCCTACCGCCCAGGGAGCTGAGGACGACGAAGGAATTGAGCAATCCTGTCACGCACGACGCTGCGGCAAACCGAGTTCAGTCACCTTTTGTAACAGTAAAACGCGGACACCAATACGGCGGATGATGATGAGGCCCCTCCGCGAATTTGATGGATGGAAAAACTTTTTGGAACCTTTCTCTTTATGAATATTCATGCCAACAAACGGAACAGGGGCTTTCATTTCGCAACACGGAAGAAACTAGTTTTTCTACATTAGCTCACCCAGTGGGGTAGGGTTCGGGTGGGGCAGTGTATAGGGAGGCCCAGGAGCTTCATCAGACTATTTCCGTTGCATTCCGCTTTAATTGCATGGAAGGAATGGACGGCCAACGAAACATTTCTGGCACTTTTTCGCTGCTGGTCACGCCAAGCACTTGACGATCCGTTTTCCACATTTCAGGGAGGAGCAAGAAAGATAAGAATATTAAGTTCAGTTGAAATTATTACAGTATAACGTTACTTTTTTCCACAGCTGTGTGCTGCTGAATGTTTTTTTTTTCCTTTGTTTAGTATCCCTTTCGGTTTTTGTTTGAAGCATAGAGAAATACATAATATGAGAAAGAATCCCAAGTGCCACAAATCCACTAAACGACCACTAAACGGCTTCTAAACGACTCAAGTTCTCTACCTAAACGGAATATAGAAAGACTTCGTTTAGCAGACGGCAAACGACTCATGCATTCTAAAAATAGCGAAAAAGCTGATGGCGCTCTCTGTTGGTGGGATACTCCAACCAGTTCAGCTTCATCGCTTGGAGGAGAGCTTTCTCATTTCCTCTGTACTGTTGTATGGTTTCGCATTGAAGTTATGCATCGCTAGAACTAGAACGGCGATACGATTGTTTAAATACTAAACTCCAGCGGAAACCACCAGTACTGAAGCAAGTGAGATTTGAGTAATGGTCGTTGGTGTTGATACCCACGTATCTGACCACACGACCATTCATATAGATTTTTGCTCAGAAAGTTAGAAGGCTATATAGATCATGATAAGATGAAACTTGTCGAAACACATTGCAAGAAAAGGATAGCAATATAATGATGAGTTGTAATACGCCATCTATTGATCAAACCAATGAAGCTGTGGAGCTTTCATTTTTTTTCTATGGATATTCAATTTTCCAGTCGTTTAAGCTTAATCTGTGGCGCTTGGGATGGCTTTAAGCGGACTTTAATGCAGCTCTTCCAGATTACATTAGAATCGGTATATTTTTGTAAATAACTTCGATTTCTTTCTTTATCTTGATATCAGATTGTTACGTAAATTAATACATTACTCCGGCCCGTGTATTTTGACCGCGGCCTTATACTATCTCTATAAAAAAATTCTAATAAAGGGGTTCTTTCCGTTTTATGTTCGTAGGATGAAATTTCAGCCTGTCAGCTGTTTGCATTATATAGCAGTTTTCTAAGTGGGTATAATGGGCTTATCCCAAGGTGTATGAATTTAGAAGGCTGATTTTTAACGCTTCTATTCCTGAATGAAGATTTCAAGAGCGTTTAGAGTATTCGTCAAGCCTCCAGAAAGCTCGTTGGAGCAAAAGTTTTCACTCGTTCTGTCAAAAAGTGATATTCAAATTTGGTTATAAAAAATGCTATGAGACCACCTGGACTACATACACTTTGATTCCAGATTCGATCAACTGATTTCTTTAATGCACCTTGGGATAAATGTAAACAAACCCGTGTTTTCGAGCAGGTACTCGAATCTAATTCTAGCTTTTAGGCTAAAATTTTCTAGACTGAAAATCGCAGGCTAGTTTTTTGTGTGGTTTTGTATGGATTGTTTACATGATTTCAGCCTCCAACTGTCAAACTCCATACAAAAAACTAACTAGAATCGTGAAGGCTCCCATTGTTTGTATATTCTGCAAGTCGCCAGAAAGCTTGTTGGAGGAAAAGTTTTCACCCATTCTGTCAAAAAATGACGTTAAAATTTTGTCATAAAAAACAGCCTTTGAAACCACCTGGTTCTCATACACTTTGTACAGGACCAAAGGTACAAACATTATCCAAGTTATCCATTCCTAACAACAACTCATTCGCCAACATCGTCTCACTATAGAATGAAAAAGTAACGCTCTATAGCAGGAACCTCCAAACTTTTCAGCTCGCGGGCCGCATTGCTTCAAAAATAACTATGTTGAGGGCCATTTGACGCTACCTTTAACTGATGAGTGAACGTTTAAATCTCGTTTTTATAATAAAATACCAACGATACTTGTACAGTTTCGTGTTACTAAAGCTTGATTTTTGTCTAAGAAAAGTAAAACATAAATGTTAATTTTAAAAATTCATAATAACGTAATATTTTTATGAACTCTGGCAAAGTCATCGTGGGCCGCATTATAAGCTCTTGAGAGCCGCATGCGGCCCGCGAGCCGTAGTTTGGAGACCCCTGCTCTATAGTGAGACCTATTGCGACGATTCAAAAAAAAAGTATGCCGCTAGTCTAAACTTAATTGAAAAACCCTGTATCAAATATGTGCATTCCTTACCCTCACTCGGCATCAGCAGATTCGTTCAAAATGGGCGCCTCCAAATGCAATCTCTTGCCTTCTCTCCGCTGCGGCGCTCTCCTATTCTGCTGTGGGTCGCCGCGTAGAAGAGGCAATTGGAGGCCCCATCACATTTGTTTATGAACGTTCTATCTACAAAAAAAGAAAAAAAGGAAATAATGAGTTGTTTGCGTTTTTACAGAAATCAAACTGTTTTACCTTCATACTACACCATTCGCTCTCAGCGACACATCTACATATTCCCACAGAAAACTCATTGGCCTGTAACAGTGCCACTTAGGAGGCGCAACGGGATCTGAAATTATAATCAATAAATATAAGCACGATTTAATGTGTTTTATTAGATAAATTTACAGCGCGTCTAGAAAACTCTTACTTGCATCCATTTCTTTTGACCGCTGCCAGCTCACGTACCCTGATCGCACGGTACTTGTACCGGAGCTGGTGCCAAACTTTCTGGCATCTGGCCACGGTGGTCGCCAGATGCCTGGCTATTTCCCTCCATGCTTCGGCAATCTTTCTTCTATTATTATAGAATGGGTCATTCTGTTTGGAGGAAAGCTTGCAAAAAAGGAAAATCATTGATTTGTTTACATATACACAGCAAATTTTCTCATCTTGCTTCAGTAAAGTTTTTTACTAAAACGGTTCAGTAAAAGAATATTATACTGATTTTCAGCATAAATTATATGTTTGTACTGATTTTCGGAAAAAAACAATTTACTGAATGCATTTCAGTAATACATATTTTTCTGAAAATCAGTATAATCAATGTCAAATTAGTCGTTTCACTGATTATCAGTAAAACAAATTGCTGAAAATGCAGCAATTCTTTCTCTCCAATCGACCTGTCAGTCAGAACATTAAAACAAAACAACGCGGTGTTGTGTGCTCGTGCTCGTGATGTGCAAAAAGTAGGCACTTACTTGAGTGTGATTTGGTAGGCACTTACAGTCACCCCGATAAAAATTCAGATGATATTTCGACGTGCGAGGTTCATTTAAAAGAATTGGCAGCCGTGTTAGTGTGGAATCAAGGATAATGTACAGGCGGTCCCCGAGATGCACGGTAACTCTTATACGCGGATTCGAAGATACGCGGTTTTCTAAATTTGACAATTCTTTGAGCAAATTGTACTGATTTGACACATCAATTGTAAGTTGCCAAATAATGTCCGTTTTGATCGAATGTTAAAAACTATTCCAAAAGCTTTGAAACTGTTATATTTAGTCAGAATCATATCAAATAATTCATAAAGTGACTAAAACCACCCCCTACTTGCAAAATTACACGAAAATTAGTGTTGTGTTTGGACCTTGCACTACTTTATTACACGTATTAACAACATATAAAATAAATAATAAAACACGATACATAACTGATACAACACACTTTAAAATAACAAGTGCGGTGGCCGCGCACCAGCCGCACCGAGCGCCCCTGCCGAGAGCTCCTGCTCGATCGGCTCACTAACACACTCTAACTGTGCGCTCGGCACACACTAAGCCTTGCGCTGCTTAGTGTGTGCGACAGTGTGTGTGACACACTGTCGTCCTCCTGGACGTTGACCGGTGGCAGCGCAACTGCCACGGCAAGTCCAGGGGTCGGCACGGCTGCCCACAACACTGCTGATGCTTTTGCTGCTGCTTCTGCTGCTTTTGCTACTGCTGCTGCTGCTGCTGCTGCTATAGCTTCTGCTGCTTTTGCTACTGCTGCTGCTGCTGCTGCTGCTAATGCGTTTGCCGCTTCTGGAGCTTCAGCAGCTTCTGCTGCATCTGCAGCTTTTGATATTTGTGCTGCGTCTAATTCTGTTCTCACCTGTAATAGAACGAAATGATTAATAATGTTTGAGCAAATGTTTCATTCATGGGCAGGTCATCCATTTTGTATGAAAGTTTGATCTTTCACGACTGAAAAGCATTTCTCCTCGGTTCTAATCTATCTATATCTATAAAAATCTCGTGTCACGGTGTTTGTTGCGAGCAAGCTCCGAAACGGCTGGATTATTTTCAACGAAACTTTGCACACACCTTATGGTGATATGAGAATAGGTTTTAAGACTCACATCATTTTCAGAAGTTGCACTAAACTTATTTTATAACCAATTTCCTAATCCCATGCCAAGAGCAGTATTGTTGTCGTTGTATACAGCGCTTTGACACTCGGTGTTAAGTGCAGCTTACACTGGTGTTAAAACCCCGCAAGCAACTTCGAGCAGTTTGCGAGCTCGCACGAGTCCTTGCAATCGCGCTTTTTAGCTTATCTTAATTTAATTTTCTTTAGATTTTCTTAATTTGACAGTTCTTATATGCTACCTCGTCCCCTCTGGACACTGTGGCTGTAGCCGAGGCGCAATTGGCGACGCCTGTTCAACTACAGCCAGGGCGAAAGCGTTCGCGCCGATGTGTGCTGCTGTGTTGCAGCCGATGCAACTTGTGCGTTGCCGATCCTGTTGTGCTGCCGAGGCGGAATGGTACGTCGCCGTGGTGAGAGGCAGGGCTCGAGCCGCGGCGGAATTGCTGCCTCGCCGATGATGTGCTGAGCTCGAGCCGGGGCGGTATTGCTCGTCGCCGAAGGATGCTTGCACTGCTGCTGCTGCAGCTGGGCGGAATGCGTCCTCGCCCGATGAAGCTGGGGCTGCAGCATGGGCGGATGTGACGCCCATCCGATGTTCCAGCAGCAAGGCGGAAAGGTGCCTCACCTCTGGTGCTGCTGGCGTTGCTGGGGCTGCAGCCCGACGACCTTCCTTGTCGCCGAGAGTGTGTGCTCGGCTGCCCATGTGGTCGCCAATGATGGGACGGCAGCCGGGGGTCTCGGTGTTGGCGGCGGTGGCGACCCAAACCGTTCGCGGTGTCCCGCAAGCACGGGGACCGGTGCCAACGCGATGGCCGCTGCGATGATGCAGCAAAAACGAGATGGGCCCGATCGCGATGGCGTCCGCGGGTTCTTGTTGGATCCCCCTTACGCAGGAGGATCCCATCCTCGTCGCCACTGTTATGAACTGCTCTTTTGTATTTATTTAGACACTTTATACAAAGTACATAATAAATAAAACATAAACGAAAACAAACAATACACTCTAAAATATAATAGTACGGTGGCCGCACACCAGCCGCACCGAGCGCCCCTGCCGAGAGCTCCTGCTCGATCGGCTCGCAAACACACTCTAACTGTGCGCTCGGCACACACTAAGCCTTGCGCTGCTTAGTGTGTGCGACAGTGTGTGTGACACACTGTCGTCCTCCTGGACGTTGACCGGTGGCAGCGCAACTGCCACGGCAAGTCCAGGGGTCGGCACGGCTGCCCACAACACTGCTGATGCTTTTGCTGCTGCTTCTGCTGCTTTTGCTACTGCTGCTGCTGCTGCTGCTGCTATAGCTTCTGCTGCTTTTGCTACTGCTGCTGCTGCTGCTGCTGCTATAGCTTCTGCTGCTTTTTCTGCTGCTGCTGCTTTTGCTGCTGTTAATGCGTTTGCCCCTTCTGCAGCTTCAGCAGCTTCTGCTGCATCTGCAGCTTTTGATATTTGTGCTGCGTCTAATTCTGTTCTCACCTGTAATAGAACGAAATGATTAAAAATGTTTGAGCAAATGTTTCATTCATGGGCAGGTCATCCATTTTGTATGAAAGTTTGATCTTTCACGACTGAAAAGCATTTCTCCTCGGTTCTAATCTATCTATATCTATAAAAATCTCGTGTCACGGTGTTTGTTGCGAGCAAGCTCCGAAACGGCTGGATTATTTTCAACGAAACTTTGCACACACCTTATGGTGATATGAGAATAGGTTTTAAGACTCACATCATTTTCAGAAGTTGCACTAAACTTATTTTATAACCAATTTCCTAATCCCATGCCAAGAGCAGTATTGTTGTCGTTGTATACAGCGCTTTGACACTCGGTGTTAAGTGCAGCTTACACTGGTGTTAAAACCCCGCAAGCAACTTCGAGCAGTTTGCGAGCTCGCACGAGTCCTTGCAATCGCGCTTTTTAGCTTATCTTAATTTAATTTTCTTTAGATTTTCTTAATTTGACAGTTCTTATATGCTACCTCGTCCCCTCTGGACACTGTGGCTGTAGCCGAGGCGCAATTGGCGACGCCTGTTCAACTACAGCCAGGGCGAAAGCGTTCGCGCCGATGTGTGCTGCTGTGTTGCAGCCGATGCAACTTGTGCGTTGCCGATCCTGTTGTGCTGCCGAGGCGGAATGGTACGTCGCCGTGGTGAGAGGCAGGGCTCGAGCCGCGGCGGAATTGCTGCCTCGCCGATGATGTGCTGAGCTCGAGTCGGGGCGGTATTGCTCGTCGCCGAAGGATGCTTGCACTGCTGCTGCTGCAGCTGGGCGGAATGCGTCCTCGCCCGATGAAGCTGGGGCTGCAGCATGGGCGGATGTGACGCCCATCCGATGTTCCAGCAGCAAGGCGGAAAGGTGCCTCACCTCTGGTGCTGCTGGCGTTGCTGGGGCTGCAGCCCGACGACCTTCCTTGTCGCCGAGAGTGTGTGCTCGGCTGCCCATGTGGTCGCCAATGATGGGACGGCAGCCGGGGGTCTCGGTGTTGGCGGCGGTGGCGACCCAAACCGTTCGCGGTGTCCCGCAAGCACGGGGACCGGTGCCAACGCGATGGCCGCTGCGATGATGCAGCAAAAACGAGATGGGCCCGATCGCGATGGCGTCCGCGGGTTCTTGTTGGATCCCCCTTACGCAGGAGGATCCCATCCTCGTCGCCACTGTTATGAACTGCTCTTTTGTATTTATTTAGACACTTTATACAAAGTACATAATAAATAAAACATAAACGAAAACAAACAATACACTCTAAAATATAATAGTACGGTGGCCGCACACCAGCCGCACCGAGCGCCCCTGCCGAGAGCTCCTGCTCGATCGGCTCGCAAACACACTCTAACTGTGCGCTCGGCACACACTAAGCCTTGCGCTGCTTAGTGTGTGCGACAGTGTGCGTGACACACTGTCGTCCCCCTGGACGTTGACCGGTGGCAGCGCAACTGCCACGGCAAGTCCAGGGGTCGGCACGGCTGCCCACAACAATTAGTGATATTTTAGCTGTAAATCACGAGATTCGACTTACGCGGAAATTCGAGATACGCGGTATTTTGCGTTGCCGTTTTCAGTCCCCATTAACAGTGTATCTCGGGGACCCCACCTGTATTTAGAAGGTTGATTTTTATCGCTTTTGCTCAAGGTGTATGGATATTAGGAGGTGAAGTGCTTCAGAGCAAATTGACATTTCACGACTTGACATAACAATACTGGGGGATCCGGTTTTAAAATCGTGGAGGGCTGCAGGGGGGTATAGTAAATTGCATGCGATTTGACATAACAATACTCAATGATGGCGCCCGGAAAACCCGCTAATAATTCACCTTATTAACAAACACACCTTGCTTTTGCTGGGCGACATTTTGGGAGACATTTGTCACTCTCTGCATACAAATTTCATTACACCGCACCAGCCCTCCCCGATTTTTATATCGAAGCCCTCGGAACAGTTATGTCAAGTCGAGAAATGTCATTTTGCTCTGAACAACTTCACCTTGTCATTTTAACCTTTAAGTTGGCAACCGGATACCCGGGTATTTTTTTCAACTTTAAACTACCATAACTTTTGATTCATTGCTTTTATTGACCTGAAATTTGCCGTAGCCTCCCAACTTTTAATTTATGATTTTTTGGTGCATAAGTTGTAATTTTAAACATCCTGTAAGTATTTTATTTTGATTTTTTTTAACTTTACCACGTAAGTTGGCAACCAGCATACCCGGGTATTCCATACATTTTGTATGGAGAATGACGTTTCTCTTCTTCCTCTTTTTGTGTTGTGCTTATTTTCGAGTCAAATTCAAGCGATTCCAAATTTCAATTTGACCGTTATTTTTATAATAAAATGGAAAAACTTAATTAATAAATGAAATAGAAGAGAATATATGGTCGGCATTACTTGCTTACAGCATTAAAATATAGAAAGCATTGTTTACCTATGAAAATCGTTAATTTTTTGCATCAAAACGTGTGGAATACCCGGGTATGCCGGTTGCCAACTTACGTGTGTAAATCTGGTTGCCAACTCTACGGTTAAAACGCCTTGGTGTGGTTTACCATAATGGTTTACCACTGTCAGGCGTGATGCTACCTGGCATGAATATAATGTCAAGTGACAGGAGGTAGGGTATAACCGTAGCAATAGACGATGCGCAATCTCAGATTGCGCATATATTTATCTGTCAAACGGCCCGATTTGATATATTTATCTGTCAAAAAATATTTATGTATCTCGGACATATAATCTTGAAAATTTATGCGCAATCTTGGCGCAATCTGAAAATGTATGGAAATGACGTTTATAGCTCAGGGTTGGCTACGCGAGATGACTTATGTTTTGATAAAACGAATGTATGCGCAATCTGAGATTGCGCATCGTGTATTAATACGGTAAAATAAGTTGCTAAGTTGAATAAACTCTCTCTCTCTCTCTCTCTCTCTCTCTCTCTGCGTGCTGAACTCTATCCCCCAAGTGTGCTGCGTTATTGTCATTGCGATTCTGCTAACAAAACTGACCCAATTAACATATTCGAGCACGAATAACCGGGAATTCGAGCAAATTCCCTTAAACTGGAGCCTTAAACTTCCCTTAAACTTAAACCAGTTTAAAGGAATTTAGAAAAAAGTCCTGTAAAATCAACTGTGATGCGGTTTTTCGTTGCTTTCTTCTAGATTAGATCGGAAATTATGTTTCCTATCGTTATAGTTGGTCATGTAGCCATTTTATACTGAAATAATATCGATTTTTTATAGAATAACCTCACAAAAAATTTGCTTTTGTTTTTTATCAAATACCAAAGCTATGAATGTAAAATGAGCTCGACAGCATCATTCATCGATAGAAGAAAGTCTAATTTACGAACACACCAAATCTTAGCGCTCTCAACACACTTGATCACACACAAATCCACAATTTCAGGCATATCGAGTACTAATCGAGCAGATATGGAAAAACAATTTCGAGCAAATATCACTCGAGGAGACTTTTTCACTATCACTGAAATCAACGCGTATCTTTGGCTATTATTGCCGAATTGACTTCCAATTGTGTGTTAATATGCCGATCTCTATATGCTCACTGGTATTCAATAAATGAGAATTATACATTTTTCATTCGTAATTCAATTTATGAAGTTCAAATTTTTATGTCTGAATTCCAGAATCACCAACCCGGGTACGTCATAATTTAGCCGAGACAGCTATGTATCATTTATCATGTAAAATTGAGACTCCGTGACAGACCCTACGGACAAAGAGCGGGATATTTTTAACATGGTGTGCGTAATAACCTGAAGTTAAACCGACGCAAGATTTCCTAGGCTTGGGGTTGGCCCTAGGGTGGGGGTCGTTACTACGATACTCTTCCGCTTCTATACAAACTACAAGACGCGCTCTCTCAATGTTCGCGACCATGCGCGAGCATCCTTTCGTGTGCTTGTGTTAGTTTCTTTCATATTGCGCTGTGTGCGTTTCTTTCGTTCAGCGATCGTTCACACTCGCTGCGTATTTTTTGGTTATCTAAAGCTAAACAAAAACACAAACACACTTAGGTTTTTTTTTTCATCACTTTAATTAAACTTTTATACCTTAACAATACATGATTTCACACATTTACGTACGGTGACACAATATTTTACTTTTAAAATAGATCGCTCCATCGGTGCAAACGTTGAAGTGGCCCACGTTGATTACTGTAAAAAAGGTACGAAATAAAGCTGCGCGATGTATATAACATACATTCTTTTGGCTCACCAACCTTTGTCGGTCAAGGCCTGCCTGTACCACTTGTGGGCTTGGCTTTTAGTGACTTATTGATATTCTCCCATAGCAGGATGGTCAGTCCTACGTATGGCGGCACGGTCCATTTGGGGCTTGAACCCATGATGAGCCTGTCGTTAAGTCATACGAGTTGACGACTGTACAACGAGACCGGCTACTCTTGAACACTTCACAAAATTATTACACCAAACGCTCACGACTTAGGCTGACTTAGGAATCTTTGCGCGCTGGCCGAAAGTAAACGCACACATTTACACATTTGTAACTGTGTTAGTGCCAACACTGTGTAGAAACCAAAACGCGCACTCTCCTCCCAGTGTTTCACACCGTTTCCCCTTGTTTCTACCCAATTGACATTTTCGAGCACGAATAATCGGGAATTCGAGCAAATTCCCTTAAACAAGAGCCTTAAACTTCCCTTAAACTGCACTAGTTTAAGGGAATTTAGAAAAATGCCTCTAAAATCAACTGTGATGCGGCTTTTTCGTTGTTTTCTTTTAGATTCGCTCGGAAATGATGTTTCCTATCGTTATAGTTGGTCATGTAGCCATTTTATACTGAAATAACATCGATTTTTTATAAAATAACATCACACAAAATTTGCTTTTGTTTTTTCATAAAAAATCAAAGCTACGAATGTAAAATGAGCTCGACGGCATCGTCAATCGATAGTAAAAAGTCTAATTTACGAACTCACCAAATCTTAGCGCTTTCACCTCACTCGATCACACACAAATCTACAAATTCAGGCATATCGAGTACTAATCGAGCAGATATGGGAAAACAATTTCGAGCAAATGTCACTTGGGTACATTCCCCGCGCCTGTAAATCGCTCTCTCTCTCTCTCTCTTTGATTGTAGGGTAGGTTTTTACGCACACCATGTTAAAAATATCCCGCTCTATGTTTGTAGGAGGATCAACTAAGCTCATCATCGGTTACGGTGTATACGGTATACGGTATCACTATCGGTTTGCAACAATACCCTTAACTGTTGACTTATTCCATTATATTATATGATTCAAAACCCCGGATGGTTGGGGCTATATAATAATACTTACAATTGATGCTTGAGCTGGCGGGTTTTGGGTTTTGTTGGCGAACGTTCATCTGTAATAGAACGAAATGATGAATAATTTTGAGCACACACACACACAAAAATACACCCAACCTCCCTCTAAGCCAATTCCTAGGCGACCCAAAGCAGAAGCCTCCCGTCAAACATTGCGAGGGTTGCAAAGAGTATCATCTGCTCGAAATCTTATGGTATTTTCAATAATCTTTGTTTTTTCTTCAGTAATTATTTTTCCTGCAGTGTTAATTATCAAAAAGATCAGTCTTAGAATTTTTGTAGATTTTTTCAAAATAAAATGTTAAAATTCTAATTTTTTTTCAAAATAAAATGTATATTGAATTCAAAGATCTGCCACAAAAAGTTATGGGAGATACGAGACAAGTATAAGTTCTCAGAATGAAGCAACTGTCAAATGTCATCACATTTGGGAGGTGACGAAAGTAGATTACTTATTTAGGAAACAGTTCGACCTTGGTAATGTTTTCATAGCGGTTAAACACAGCATTTAATGGAGCCCAAACCGCACACATTAAAATACGAATAAAATGAAAGCAGCTAATAAAATAAAGCTTGGGTGATCGATCTATCCCGTACAGATATTCCCAGTCACAACACGGTGCTACAACCGTTGGGATTATGACCACATGTCGTGAAACTGCAAAGATCCGAATAGATCCAAACTAAGTCTTCAATGTAGAGAGTACATAAAGCCCGCAGCTGTACCAAACCAGCCAAGCTCCTCACTTGCCCTGAAGGCAGAAATGTTCACCAGATAGGACGGGATAGGACGGACGGGTGCACATTAACAAGGAAAGCATGGAAGTAATCCAAGTCAACCTTAACCATTGCAAAGCAGCACAGCACATTTTGTGGCAAGTGGTGGCAGCAGAAGAAAAAGGAGATGTAGCGTTTAATTCTGTGCTTTACCAGGCGCTCACACGCACCATGAATTGGATCGCACACAAAACCACCAGAAATTTCGGTCATGGAAAGAATCCCTGTACAAAGCTTGGTCTCCAGTAAATTTGAGAGTCTTGTCATCGCTTTAATTTACGGAGTCGACTTTTGTGGTTGCTATGCTCCCGTTAGCTGGGAGCATGACTGATTTGTCATCATGCTGGATTATCTTAATGCTGAGTTAGTGGGACGGAGTTCAGTTGTTGTTGCAGAGGACTTTAACGCCTGAGCAGTATAATGAAGTAGCAAGCACACTAATAGCAGGGGTGATGCAATGCTGTTTAGTCTAGCTCGGCTAGATGTAGTACTATGCAATACTAGCACAACTCTGACATACAATAGACACGGCAGGTCATCTATTATAGATATCACCTTTTGTAGCGCAATACTAACTCACAACCTGAACTCACGAGTCAGCGAAGCTTACATTCTCAGTGACCACGGTATGGCTCGCTATACTGAAGGAAAAATTGATGACAAAGCTTTAGCATCACATAATACTACGTGAGGGTGGAGAACTCATTGTTTCAACAAAGAACTGTTTATAGCAGCGCTTACATTTGGTGATTTTGCAGATGTTGGAAGTGCATCTGACCTGGCAAATAGGTCTGGCCAGGGCATCCGATGCCTCAATTCCAAGGAAAAAAACATTCAAACCAAATCCGTCGTTCGGTAAATTGGTGGAACCAGTCTATAAAGAGCACCAGAGATGCATGCTGTGCTGCACGTAGAAAACATATGTGAAAGCCAGATCTGATCTCAAGAGGGAAATTAAGAATAGCAAGAATCGCTGCTTCCTAGATATGTGCACAGAAATCGCCCACAATCCCGGAGTCCTGCATTCAAGGAAATAATGCACAAAACGCAGCCCTACCGCAAGCTTGTCGAACAATGTCCTTTAAAGCTTCTGGGTATAATACAGCAACTGTTTCCAGTCCACGACCACCTAATAGCCACGGAAACGGTAGAAAAAATGATAGGTGGATGCAAGACGTACACCTCAAAATAGCACATGTGAAAACAGAGTTTATACTGATAAACAATCAGAAACACATTAAAAAAGTAGACATTGGGGCCCTTTTTCCGTTTGAAGCTCGTAGGCTGAAATTTCAGCCTGTCAGCTATTTGCATTGTATAGCAATTTTCGAGCAGCTATCTAAGTGAGTATGATATACAGGTGGGCTTATCCCAAGGTGTATGAATTTAGAAGGCTGATTTTTATCGCTTCTGCTTCTGAATGAAGATTGTAAGAGTGTTTTGAGTATTCGTCAAGTCTCCAGAAAGCTCGTTGGAGCAAAAGTTTTCACTCGTTCTGTCAGAAAGTGATATTCAAATTTGGTTATAAAAATGCTATGAGACCACCTGGACTACATACACTTTGATTCCAGATTCGATTACTTGATTTCTTTAATGCACCTTGGGATAAATGTAAACAAACCCGTGTTTCCGAACAGGTACTCGAATCTAATTCTAGCTTTTAGGCTAAAATTTTCTAGACTGAAAATCGCAGGCTAGTTTTATGTGTGGTTTTGTATGGATTGTTTACATGATTTCAGCCTCCAACTGTCAAACTCCATACAAAAAACTAACTAGAATCGTGAAGGGCCCCCCTGGTAGAATTCCTGTGCATGGGTGCTTCAGGATCTATCTGCATCGTTTCCACCATGCCTCCTGTCCCAGATGCCCTCTATGTACGGTTGCAGAAGAGACAGCTGAACACGTCCTGCTTTATGTTCCGAGATCCCCGAAACATATAGTGCTGAATTTGATACCATGCGGGCAATGGTGCAAAAGCTAATAAACCAATCGAGGGTAGATCAATCAGCGGCTTGGTCTTACCTAAGTGCGTTTTCTCGTTCCTGCGAATGCCAGATGTGTGCCCTTCGTGATAAACCGTGAGGGGCCTAACGTGTATGTGCTAATTGTGTAGTGATTATCGTGAACCTCTTGAAAAAGGTCCGGGTGCCACAGCACCGCCCCTCGCATGAAGTAATATTCAACGGTGACCCCGAGGCGCGAAACGGCTTATACAAATTTTCCCGGAGATCTCGAAACGGCCAAGTAAATTTCTTTCTCCCTCAACGGATGGGCACAGTTCAATGGGGAAGCAAGAGGACGAACAAAAGAGGCGATGCAGTGCTTGAGAATTTTGAACGATTGAACGTAGTGTTGGGAAATGTCGGTTCCTCGATCATAGATATCACGTTCTGCAGTCCAGTCCTAGCCTGGAATCTAAACTGGTGAGTGTGTAAAGTGTTTACCCTCAGCAACCACATGGTAGTTACTACCTGTACTAATACTATACTAATAGTACTACTTGTTACGAGCATCTGAGGCTGGTAAATAGAGCCAGAGTTTGTAGCTGAACTGTCTAAGCCATGTGACATTACAATGGCGTCCAGTCTACTGGTAAAACGCTACGATTGCGAAGCTTCGGGATGTATGCACTAAGGCGCGAAGAAAACTACAACGAACTGGACATCTCCAGCAATGAAAGAATCTCTCAGATTGAATTCCAGGTCAGGACTAAAGAGAGAGAGATAAAAGCAAGCAAAAGGCGCTAAGCATCTTTCTGGAACTCTGCACTTGTTGAATCGTTGAATATCAACTATTAGGGATCAGTCGATTTGGTTCGATGGTCTTGAACGCATTACATAACCTAGGTCCAAAGCTCAACGGTCCAAGTCAGTCAAATTAACAACATCAAAGAAGTTTAGTTTATTAACCGAACCTAAACTGGGGGCAAGGTACTATTATAGATTTTTGTGCTCTCTCCTCTTCTATAGCTTCTAGTTTTTCTGTTTACTCATGGCAGTGATCACCACCCACTTTTGTTCATGGCCATCAACTAACCCACAGCATTCGAAAACGTCCCAGGTGACAACATGACGAGGCTGACTGGGTAAAATACAAAATATGACAATTCACATCACCCTTAGATGATCCCCCTTCCCTTACCCGATTTACAGCGACAATAACAAACGCAGCCTTTACTAGGATCCCTCTTATAAAGGGTATAGTTAGCAGAAAGTACGTTTCCTGGTGGAATAAAACAGTTGCCCTTGTCATTAAGACTCGACGCAAAGCACTGAAGAAAAAACGAAGGTTCGTGAAGACCTTCGCTCGGATTCGCTTCGGCTTCGGATTACTTCGGGTGCCGAATTATTTCACCAACTCAGCTTCCAAGTCAGCTTCTAACTCAGCGGATCCCTGAGTGCTGGTGACCGTTGGGTGTTTTCTGGGAACCGACAGCTTCCGATGTAACCGATAGCATTCGGGCAGTACTTCGCACGGCAGCAAAGAGAAGGAGATCGCTCTCCTCTATTTCTGGTGCCGTCTAAGGACAGCACGGTAACATATCTCTCCAATAATATGAGCTTGGGTACACGGGGAAACCCAACACCTTGGGAAGATGGGTTATATGGCTAAATTGAGCGGGCGAATGACCAGAGGATTCGTTCTTCAACCTGAGCATTATAGGGTTTACCAGTCCAATAAACAACTGTCCACTTGTTTATAACAATAGTCGTTTTGAATAGACACCGCTGTCTACCACTTGCTCACACGTAAGATATAAGCTACGCTGTCCAATTTAATAACACAATTTTCGCCTTCGATTGCACAACGATCGGATTCGGCACGGTTTCTTGTGGTTGTTGTATTAACAGTATATTGCTTGAATTAAAGAAACGTGTTTGAAAATGTTTTGTTTTGGCAAAACTTGTCGTAACAAAACAAACTGTAGCTCTAGCACAAAATAGTGCGCGCACAAAATTGTGCTATAGCACAAAATAGCACAAATCTGTGTGGTACCACAAAACTGTGCGGTGCCACAAAACTGTGCGGTACCACAAAATTGTGCTGTTGCACAAAATCGTGCGGTTGCACAAAATTGTGCGGTTGCACAAAATTGCGCTATTGCACAAAAGTGGTACCACCAAAACACCGCACACTTAATTGTGTGTGGTAGCACCGCACCACACAGTAAAAAGTGCTACTTGACCCATCACTACCAATATCCAAAATAAGAAGTCGACTAGGAAAAATATTTTAGTACAACGCAATCAGAAGAGAAATTTTTTGCGCTCAAGTAGATTAGCAGTCTCCAAAAAATGAAAGAAAGTGGTCCATTCTCCATATGCACACAATAATAGTGATACTAAACAACAGTATAACATCGTATTTACAATCAAAAGACGAAGGTTATACAAGTATTGATCAAATAAATAATCAAGTCCCTTACTGAGGAAGATTGTTCAGAGTTCAATAGGAAAACGAGCTGATATGGTAATGATGACATGACTTATATAGCATAATTGAAGATCACGAAGCGCTAACAAACGAAGATCATGTTCTTAATCCGCCTACCCGCCTTCTACCGTCTACCCAGGTAGGCCATACATTCTTAATGGAAAAATGATGTTTTTCGTGGCTAAAAACGTATATATTTTGAATTACTTGTTAGATTTAAATGAAAACTGTCCTACAGGTTCATAATAATGTGTTATAACACTCGTAATAAAATTAGAGTTTTAAAAATCATATCAAGATTTTTTTCAGTCAAAAATATGTTGTCACTCCAACACCCCAACCGGTCAGGCGTTGCTTATGTCTTGAGTTTTGAGGTGATGCTTATGTCTTTTTCCAAGTTTTACTTACGTTTCTTTCAAAAGTTTTACAATTTTTTTGTTATTTTGCTTTGTTGTATAAAAATATATGTTGACGATCTATAAGACGTGCTTATATATTTTTTTTAAACCGTATCCCACCGGCATCAGACAATTTTGGAGCCGACTCCGCACCCACTGCTCCAAAGCTGACCCCGCTCGAACGGCTCCGGAGCCGGCTCCGCACCAACGACTCCGCACCCACGGCTCCGGAGCCGGTTTTAACAGATTGCACAAAAATATCCTTTTCAATAAAGTTTCAATCGGAAAGATCCGTTAATAGCTGAGTAAATAATGTTAAGACCGGGGGACATTGTCCGTACTCGCAAATGTAACTTTGATTTTCACTAGCGCATCTGGCGGCGGCTGGTGGAAGCTTTTTTTGGTCATCGAGGGAATGGTCGTGCTGGTTCTCAAAATTAAGTAGTTTTTCCATCTTTTTTTGTCATGAAAAATGGATGCAATGCGTGCAGGGCATGTGCATCTACTTTTTGCAAAACTGTTTTCGTCCGAATTAATTAAAAAATATGGAAAAATAACATATTTTCTTAAGCAACTCCAAATTGTTTGGTAAAATGCTTCGGTCAGCCGCCGTCAGATGCGCTAGTGAAAATCGAAATTACACTAGCGAGTACGGATAGTGTCCCCCGGCCTTTAAAATGAATTTATCAAAACAAATTAAAAATCAATAAGTTTTGAACATTGTTCACAATCACAAAATCACATCCGGTGTTAGCTTCTACACTTGAGAGAAGATAAATTCGTTTGTTACGCTATCATGCAATGCTGGCTCTATTGGAACATGAGTTTTAAGCCGTTGGTCCGGAGCCATTGATTCGTGGCCGGCTCCGGAGCTGTTGGTGCGAAGCCGGCTCCGGAGCCGTGGTTGCGGAACGGGCTTCGGAGCCATTGGTGCGCTCGAAACGCCCATCACTAGTCGGCAGTAACACTATAACTAAAGTTAGAATGTGTATGTTTCGGCCAGCGAATTCTATTTCGTTTGCTTGTAGTGGCTGACACCATTTTAATCAAGATGATTTCAGAGTTATTTTCAATCTATTGTTACACAACAAGCAATCAAATATAACTTCAATACAACGTTTGAAAGATAAGAAAAAGACATAAGCATCCACTCAAAACATGCGGCAAAGCCGGTTGTGTGTTGGAGTTGCAGCTCTTTTTATAGTGAAAAAAACATTGACATGATTTTTAAAATTCTAATTTTACTACGATATGTAATAAAACATTACTATGAACTTACAAGACAGTTTTCATTCAAATGTAAAAAGTAGTTCAAAAAATATACGCTTTTAACCACGAGAAACATCATTCTTCCTAACAAAATGTATGGTCTGCCCGGATAGGCGTTCGTACATGTGAAGTGTATACAAACTTAATTAATTTAAAAGATATTTAAATAGTTTTCATATTTTATAAAGTAAACATCTTTCCAGAGATCATTAATTTATTCTAGAAAAAAGATGCGAAACTTACCCGGATTAGTGGTCACAGCACAAAACGCACGAGGCACTCGAGAACACATGTTGCAAAATGAACATGTATGCACGTCTGATCACAAGATGTATGTATTAAGAAGGTGAATTATTAACACGTTTGCCGGGCGCCATCATTGAGAATTGATAGGCTGAAACAAGGTCTGTATAGAAACGAGGTCAAATATTACCATATCGATAAACAATGCGCAATCTCGGATTGCGCATACCCGCCATGCAATTGACAGCGATTTGCGAGGGCGCGCGAGGGCTCGCACGCCATACAAGTTCACCGCCCCCAGAGCCCTCGCATTAAAGAGCTTGCGAGCCTTGGTAGTTTTTTCACCCCTAGTTTTTGCAGTTATAATTATAGCACCCCGAGAGCAGCTACAACAGTGCGATTTGTAGCATACTAAACACCTGAATTTTGACATTTTATTTTAAAAAATCCAAAAAAAAATTAAATAGTGATCTTTTAGCCAAATACCACCGCACAAAAGATAATTCTTGAATAAAAATTAACGATTTTTTAAAATACCATAAGATTTCGAGCACATGAAATCTTTCACAACCCTCGCAATGTTTGACGGGTATTCCAACTCAAGTGACATTTGCTCGAAATTGTTTTTCCATATCTGCTCGATTAGTACTCGATAGGCTAGAAATTGTGGATTTGTTTGTAATCCAGTATGTTGAAAGCGCAAAGATTTGGTGTGTTCGTAAATAAGACATTCCACTATCGATGGACAATGCCATCGAGAACGTTTCTCATTCATAGCTACGGTTTTTTGATGAAAAACAAAAGATAATGTTATGTGACGATATTCTATAAAATGAGTATTATTTAAGCATAAAATGGGTACATGATCAACTTTATCGATAGGAAACATCATTACTGAGTGAATCTAGAAGAAAGTAACGAAAAAGCCGTACCACAGTTGATTTAAAAAAACTTTTTTCTATATTCCCTTTATCCGGTGCCGTTTAAGGGAAGTTAACCCATAACCAAAATACCGAAAACGCCACCAATTTCTTGTACTAAAAATCCAGTTCCATCAAACAAAGCTAAAAAACTATCAGTTTGGTGGGTTAAGCCACATGGCCACAGAAGCAGCCACTTCAATGTTGTTGAAGTCAGTTTTTTATGCACGGGCAATTTATTTGCTCAACATGTTTCACCTGTGTTAAAATGTTATTCAATTGTGCAAAGGAAGCAATTAAACGTGAGTGTTTAAGTTGGTTTGTTGTAAAACATTCATGTGTAATATGTGAATATGTGTGTTTGTTTACTTGCGAATGAACTCTTCCATTTCGCTGGTGCATAGTTTATAGACTAATAATATTGCTGAAGTTGAAGTGCAGTGATGTAAGTGAATGAATTTAATCAATCGAGGAGTTAAAATATTGACCTTAGCCAACCCTTGACCAAACTTTTCCTCAAAGCATTTTTGCAAAAGGTGGGTTAAGGGTGGGCAGGATAAATACATCGGATCGGAACTGGCAGCTCCGATTGTTCTAAAATTTGGTGGGTTAACGACTGAATCGACCACCACAAACCCACGTGGGTTAGAAGTGGTTTTACAGTGGGTTAAGGACGATTTGGTTATTTGGGTACCGTGTGCCTGTTAAAAAGGTCCATAGTTCCTCAAAGTACCGTCTATCTCTTAATCAGCCACAAAGTACGACATCGGAACGATTTTTCGTTAAACAGACTCAAATCAGCTATAAAGTTCGAGCTGGCTATATGGGGCACCGTTCATTATCAGGATGGGAGAAATATGTATCTCATTTCTCCTTTTATTAGAGTTATCGAAATGAGTTTGATATAATAACACCTTTCAACGGGTTGGTCTTTGACAACCGAATAATGCAGACCATCTTTAATAGTGAATAGTGAAGTGAAATAGCTCAGAGCTTAACGCAAGAGAACATAACACGTAAATCGTGCTATCGAATCTCACGCTCATATCTGGGAACACTACAACAGCGCAGTGCTGAAGACGCTTGTAAGGTTTTCTTTTGACAGTTGCAATTTCAAATTTCAAATTAAAAGCGAAATTTTTCAATGACATATTTCAAAGGCATTTAATTACTGCTAAATGCACTACTGATCGCCTTCAATTCGCCGGCGATTACAAGGCGATTAGAAGGCATTTAGAAGGAAATTTGCGTGTAGGGGAACTATTTTTTGTCACGCGAGCCGTCGTCGCGTGCGACGTTGTCGCTACCCGTCAAACATTGGGAGGGTTGCAAGTACAGTGGAACGTCGATTATCCGAGCAGCTCGTGACCGGGCGGTTGCCGGTTAATCGATTTGCACGGATAATGGTCCAAGAAATGTCAAATTCATATAAAAATTAAAAAAATCCGCTAGTTTTATGATTAATTCACCTTGAATCAATCAATAAATTAGTTGATATATTTAGTAGAATATTATTTTAAACAATAACTATAGGTTTAACCACTGTTCATGAACAAACATAAATTTCGAAAACACCACTAGACACTACAGAGCTGCACAAAAAACTGGTTGCCCACTTGACTATCGCAGCAAATGTTCGATGTACGTGGGAGCCCTCGCAAGCCCTTAAAAAACTCTGCCATTTGCATGGCGGGTATGTCTATTAGAAAGATAAGGCGGCGCTCTAGCAGCAATCGAACACGACTTCCGACACGAACAAACCCTTATAATCATATGGAGGTGCACTGTCAGACACAAACAAACAAGACATACAAACAAGATTGTTGCTTGAGCACCGGGTAAGACGGCGCTCTGGCACCAGTCGAACAAGACATCCGACTCCTATAAACAAACCTATAAAATCATATGGTGGTATACTGTCAGACAAAACAAACAAACAAGACAAACATGTCAAATCCCAAGGATAATGTATTTAGAAGGTTGATATTTATCGCTTTTGCTGGGCGACATTGTGGGGGACATCTGTCACTCTCTGCATACAAATTTCATTACCCCGCACCAGCCCTCCCCGATTTTTATACCGGAGCCCCCGGAAGAGAAATGTCAAGTCGAGAAATGTCATTTTGCTCTGAACAACTTCACCTTGTCATTTATAACACCATGGTCAAATCCCATACATCTTTCATGTCCGATGTCGTGTACGTTTGTTGCTAGAGCGCCGGGTAACCGTTCAGAAAGACATATACGGACGTCACACGAAGCGTAAACTTTGGCGTAAACTCAAGGTGGAATGTATAATGAGGTGTAGTTATAGCGCTTTTGGCGATCCCCCCCCTGGGCTCCGATTTTGACAGATGGTTTTCCGCTTGTATATGTATTGATGGATTGTTTACGTTTTGCATGGTCAATATTTGGTGGAGATCAATTTGGGTGAATATTTTAGTTTATTAGAACACAGTCCGTGATTTAAAATGGAAATTTTTCTTCGAGAACTTGAAGCGTTCGTCAAAAGCGGAAAACTAACTGTCAGTTTTCTTCGTCGATTCTTCTTCCACCTAGCTGTCAAAACGGGCTTATAACTTGACCTGATATCTTTACGGTCCTTGCGTAAACTGAATTTCAGCCATACAACCAAAGTGGGTTTATTATACAGGTGGGCTTATCCCGAACAAATTGACAGCCGTACTGTAGAAAAATGAAAACGAAATGACAGGAGGGGATTCGATCATTTGTTGATGTATGCGTGTGAATTCCAATGGCTATTTTGGATGATGTATCGTAGTGTGGGTGAAAAACTACGTTTCACAATCGAATCCCCTCCTGTCATTCGTTCGTCCAATATGGCCTTCCCGCCAAACCTATAAGCCCACCTAGTCCCTATACCCACTTTGCATACAACCCTGAAATCTTTTGACAGGAAGTTTACGCTCTCCCATACAAATCAAGCGTAAACTTTTTGAGTTTACGCCTCGTGTAACGTGTAACTCAAAAAGTTTACGCTTGATTTGTATGGGAGAGCGTAAACTTCCTGTCAAAAGATTTCAGGGTTGTATGGCTGAAATCCAGTTTACGCCAAAGTTTACGCTTCGTGTGACGTCCGTATAATAGAGACAAAACCTAGCACGCGACGACGCCTCGTGCGACAGAAAAAAGCTTAATTTTGCAAACAGAGCTACTTGTCTCACGCGACGTACGTATCTGTCATAAGGACGTCACACGAGGCGTACACACATAGCTGAAAAAATTGCTTAAGCAGGCAATTTCGGCAAGCTAAAGATCGCTGCTTGAATTCGGCTTTTTCAGTTGAGAAATAGCATAAAAGTTCCAGGTGATCCTTTTAAATAGCGTCTAAGCAGCTTCCTTATGCCTCGGTGCCAGGGATTATTTTTCTTTGTGTTTTATTTTCAAGCAAGACGTCGTCATTGAAATAAAAAACACAATTGTTTTGTTTTCTTTATGTGAATATTTATTTGTGAACTGTAAATGTTCATAACGTTCACAGAATTTTAAAAACTTTACAGTTAAGTCAAAACCACGTCACTTAATATTATTACTTCAAATAAATAATCTTACTGGAGCACAAACCACGAGACGGTGTCTTTCTTTGACACTTTGACAAGAGCCAGCTTGTACCGATGTCATGCATTAAAAAAACTATACAGTTCAACCAAGTTCGGTACTCATTCTTAAAAAGCCTTAATGTTCCATCGTCTACCCTGCAGATAGTGCTGTCCAAGAACCACAAATTCACTAAACGACCACTAAACGGGTTCTAAACGACTCAAGCCTTCAACCTAAACGGAATATAGAAAGACTTTGTTTAGCAGACGGCAAACGACTCATGCATTCTAAAAATAGCAAAAAGCTGGAGGCGCCATCTGTTGGTGGGATACCCAACCAGGGGAGGGTCCTGCTTGGCGGAGAGCTTTCTCATTTCCTCTGTACTGTTGTATGGTTTCGCATTGAAGTTATGCATCGCTAGAACTAGAACGGCGATCCCTACCAGCATTAAACGGCTTTGAAGGCATTCAGAAGGCATTTAAAGCCTTAGTCGCCTTAGAAGGCGAATAAAGATTTCAACCGAAACTTTCACGGCTGAAACGGAATCTCTTCGAAATCTTTCAACTTTTTGATTCAACGAAAACAGATAGCTTGCCGCCATCATAGCTTGTTTATATACTGGTTTTGCATCCTAACTAATGTAACTGCCAAATAGAGCAGTGACAACGCTTTTGGTTCCGAACCGAGAAAGCGTGTGTTCAAATCTTGATTTTTATGATCTTTTTTGTGTGTTTATTTCTTTTTAAATTCATATTCTCTTGCTAAAATTGTTATAAACAAAATCAATGTGAAGCAAAATTAAAATAATACCTTTTTTAAAAACATAAAAATCACACTATGTTCACCCTTGATTATCAGGATGGGAGAAATATGTATCTCATTTCTCCTTTTATTAGAGTTATCGAAATGAGTTTGATATAATAATACCTTTCAACGGGTTGGTCTTTAACAACCGAATAATGCAGACCATCTTTAATAAAGTGAAATAGCTCAGAGCTTAACGCAAGAGAACATAACAAGTAAATCGTGCTATCGAATCTCACGCTCATATCTGGGAACACTACAACAGCGCAGTGCTGAAGACGCTTGTAAGGTTTTCTTTTGACAGTTGCAATTTAAAATTTCAAATTAAAAGCGAAATTTTTCAATGACATATTTCAAAGGCATTTAATTACTGCTAAATGCACTGCTGATCGCCTTCAATTCGCCGGCGATTACAAGGCGATTAGAAGGCATTTAACGAAAATTTGCGGGTAGGGATACTATTGTTAGTATTTAAACAACTCCAATGGAAACCACCAGCACTGAAGCAAATGAGATTTGAATTATGGTCGATGGTGTTGATACCCACGTATCCGACCACACGACCATTCATATAGATTTTTGCTCGGAAAGTCAGAAGGCTATATAGGTCATGATAAGATGAAACTTGTCGAAACACATTGCAAGAAAAGGATAGCAATATAAAAATCAGTTTTCATACGCCATCTATTGATCAAACCATTGAAGCTGTGGAGCTTTCATTTTTTTCTATGGATATTCAATTTTCCAGTCGTTTAAGCTTAATCTGTGGCGCTTGGGTAATCAGCCGCAAAGTTCCAAAGAATACCGTGTGCTTGTTTAAAAGCTGTATGGTTCCACCAAGTACCGTTTCAACTCTTAATCTCCCACAAACTACGATACTTAAACGATTTTTCGTTAAATAGCCGCTGTGGAGTTCGAGCTGGCTTTTTGGGTAAACTCAAAAAGCCTACGCAAGAATTGTATGAGAGAGTAAACTTCCCCTACCCGCAAATTTCCGTTAAATGCCTTCTTATCGCCTTGTAATCGCTGGCGAATTGAAGGCGATCAGCAGTGCATTTAGCAGTACAGTAGAACGTCGATTATCCGGGGGCGGATTAACCGGCGGGCGGTTTAACCGTGCGCATAAATGTGACAGCTGTTCAAGCGTACAGCGAACATTTGCACCGATAGCCAAATGGGCAACCAGTTTTTTGTACAGCTCTGTAGTGTCTAGAGGTGTTTTCGAAATTCATTTTTGTTCATGAACAGTTGTCAAACCTATAGTTATTGATTGAAATAATATTCTACTAACGATTAATCGATTAATTCAAAGTAAATTATTCATAAAACTAGTCAATTCTATGATTTTTATATGAATTTGACATTCTTTGGACCATTATCCGTGCAAATCGATTAACCGGCAACCGTCCGGTCCCGAGCTACCCGGATAATCGACGTTCTACTGTAATTAAATGCATTTGAAATATGTCAATGAAAAATTTCGCTTTTAATTTGAAATTTTAAATTGCAACTGTCAAAAGAAAACCTTACAAGGGTCTTCAGCACTGCACTGTTGTAGTGTTCCCAGATATGAGCGTGAGATTCGATAGTACGATTTACGTGTTACGTTCTCTTGCGTTAAGCTCTGAGCTATTTCTCTTTATTAAAGATGGTCTTCATTATTCGGTTGTTAAAGACAAACCCGTTGAAAGGTGTTATTATATCAAACTCATTTCGATAACTCTAATAAAAGGAGAAATGAGATACATATTTCTCCCATCCTGATAATCAAGGGTGAACATAGTGTAATTACTATGTTTTTTTAAAGGTACTATTTTAATTTTACTTCACATTAATTTTATTTATATTAATTATAGCAAGAAAAAATGAATTTGAAAAACACAGAAAAAATTATAAAAATCAGGATTTTAACACACGTTTTCTCGGTTCGGAAGCAAAAGCGATGTCACTGCTTGGCAATTCAATTTGGCAGTTACAATTGTAAGGGTGCAAAACCAGTATATAAACAAGCTAAGATGGCGGCCAGCTATCTGTTCTCGTTGAATCAAAAAGTTGAAAAATTTCAAAGAGAACCCGTTACAGCTGTGAAAGTTTCGGTTGAAATCTTTATTCGCCTTCTAAGGCGACTAAGGCCTTTAATGCCTTCTGCATGCCTTCAAAGCCGTTTAATACTGGTAGGGCTTGATCTCATTTTACATTTATAATACGATTTTTAAGAAAAATAAAAGCTGATTTTGTGTGATAATATTTTAAAAAATATTGTATTATTTAAGTATTAAATGAGTACATGACCAACTATAACGATAGAAACGTCATTTCCGAACGAGTCTTGAAAAAAGCTACGAAAAAGGCGCATCACAATTGATTACATAAGATTTTTTTTATAAATTCTCTTAAACTGGTGCAGTTTAAGGGACTTTGATTGAATTTCCGTTTTATCATATCAAGTACTTATCGATGAGATATGGAAAAACAATTTCGAGTAATTGTCACTTTGGTTGGGATATGCGCAATCCGAGATTGCGCATTCCCAAGCGGAAATTTTCGGACGATAACTCATACACTCTCATAATTTGACAAGCAATATATGATTGTATGTGTGGTTCTTCCATTCGTAACATTTCGCTCTCCAAGCCAAGCGTTGAAGCAGGTTATGTGTATTTCTTTTTGTGTATTACGTTTAGCTTGCATCAGTTGTGTTCTTTCGTATCGTATCATTCATATAAATACCAACAATTTAAAAACTATTTAACCTCAAAATGTGTAACGCTAGACGTGCAATGAAGATAGCAAATATGCCATTGCACGCTGTTGTGGTTATGTGCCGAAAAAAATCTGAATCTCGTACACTGTTTCGTTTGTCAAATCGTGCACGAAATATCAATCGAAAAAACAGCCGAAAAGTGACATTTTCACTCGCTTGGGTTGTTTATCGATATGGTAATATTTGACCTCGTTTCTATACAGACCCTTGTTTCAGCCTATCCATTCTCAATGATGGCGCACGGCCAACGTGGTAATAATTCATCTTCTAAATACATACATCTTGTGACCAGACGTTGATACAAGTCCATTTTGTTTCATGTTCTGCTGCCGTTGAAATAGACATAGACCGTAGCAATAGACGATGCGCAATCTCAGATTGCGCATATATTTATCTGTCAAACGGGTCGGTTTGATATATTTATCTGTCAAAAAAAATTTATATATCTCGGACATATAATCTTGAAAATTTATGCGCAATCTTGGCGCAATCTGAAAATGTATGGAAATGACGTTTATAGCTCAGGGTTGGCTACGCGAAATGACTTATGTTTTGATAAAACGAATATATGCGCAATCTGAGATTGCGCATCGTGTATTAATACGGAGAGCGAAAACGTCTCGCGCGACAAAAAATAGCTCAAAATTTCATTCCGCTTAGATAAAAGTAGCTCAACTTAGCCCAGTCAACCTACATGCTTTTTGCTTAAAAACATAAAAAATGAGTTAAAATGTGTTCAAATTTATTTATTTTAATTATGAATATATTTGGCTCACAAACAAACTGAATATTTTGATTGTTTGAAAGACCAAGCAGAAATGTCGCGCGAGACAAATAGCTCTGTTTGCAAAATTGAGCTACTTTTTGTCACGCGAGACGTCGTCGCGCACTTAGTTTTCGCTTTACGTCTATTTGTACGGTCAAAGTACACTGGACGTACCGGCCTGTAGTAATTTATGGACCTTGATTATGTTCCGTGACGAGCCGCGTGCTTTTAAGTACCTTTCATTTTGTGCGATTTTTTTATTGAACAGTGCAATTAGGTGAGTATTGTGAAAAACTGATTAAGTAAAAAATTTATCGCATTTTTTTTGTGTTTTATCAATGCCCTAGGGCCAGCAACCGGGCTAAACGTGTTAAATTTCGTAATCTTTTTTCATTGATATAAATTTTGATACATTGTCTGCACCTTTTATTACATCGGATACCCAGTTTTGGAATACAATTGTTCCAATTGTTCAATATTGTTGGACGAACTTCCGGCAAGTTTTCCAAATTAGCGACATAAAGCTTACTTACACCAGAATATTGTCAATAATTTTTGGCGCTACTCATTTAACTATTATGCTTGCTATATTTTTTACCCTGTTAGGATAAATATTTTGGTTGGGTCTAAGTAAGTAATTTATTTATTTCACTTTAAATCACAGTTCTGTAACCGTGCTCGTGTGGATACTGGCGTTGCGGTGATAACAAAATCAACCCTTTTCTATGATATTTTAACAAAAATTTCCCTAAACAACTTGAAATCAAGTTTATACAATTGCTCAAATTCACAATGTTTAGTCCCGTCATGGGTTCAAGCCCCGGATGCACCGTGCTCCCGTAGGACTGTCCCTCAGTGAGCTCAAAAACTTGGATGTACAGTCCGAACTCACTGGTTGAACTTCGATTCCCTGCCAACTAATGAATATGTGCTTTTTAGTTGGCACGTTTTTGTATACAAAAAATATCTGAAATTTTTTTCGGCATGGCATGCGATTTTTGTGAATTTTTCAAAAACCGGTTTTCCAATACAAACGCATGCTTTTTAATTGAACTATCAGCCAACTATTGAGCGTTCAACTAACAAGCGTTCAACTATTGAATTCTGGCTGTAATTCGTACCATATGATGATGATGAAACGGAATGGTTTTCTTGCACATAGATGTGATATTGTAGCCCTTTTTGGTAGGTTCAGAACCATATACAAATAGTCATGGTTATTGAAAATGTACTTGGTGCACTGCGACGTGGCTACAGAGTAATCGCAACAATTTGTGATAAATTCCCGGCTATTTCCCGGTTCCCCGTTTGCTAGATGATGCTGTCCTACACAGCAAATTTTCTCATCCTGCTTCAGTAATGTTTTTTTTTTTTACTGAAACGGTTCAGTAATAGAATATTTTACTGATTTTCAGTATAAATGTCATGTTTTTACTGAAAATCGGTAAAATCAGTGTCAAATTAGTCGTTTTACTGATTATCAGTAAAACAAATTGCTGAAAATGCAGCAATTCTTTCTCTCCAATCGACCTGTCAGCCAGAACATTAAAACAAAACAACGCGGTGTGCTTGTGCTCGTGATGTATAAAAAGATTGATTTGGTAGGCGCTTACAGGCACCCCGATAAAAAATTCAGATGATATTTCGGCTTGTGGGGTTGATTTAAAAGAATTGGCAGCCGTGTTTATTGTGTATAATGTTGACTATTATGTGATTGGCAAAATCTTGTGGTGCTTGCTATAATTTTGTGGTGTCTGCGAGCGCTTACTGACCCATCAACACTTGTTGCGACAAAATATAGTATAAAAACTGTATAAAACAACATAAAACATGTATGAATATGAACCGAGGGACTGGCAATCTCTGCGCATCAATAAAAATCTCAATTTAAAAGAAATATTTCGTCATTTGTCTATCGCTACCAACTGCTGAAAAATCAGTAATATGAGAATGGCTTTACTGCGGTTTCCGTAAACGAGCTGTCATTTTGGCGAGCACCGGACATTACTGAATGATTCAGTAAACATTATTTTTATTGAAAGGATTGCTGAAACTTCAGCTCAAAAAAAAAAATCAGTTAAATTTTGCTGAAGTTCAGTAAAAAAAAGTTTTCTGAGTAGGCCTAGGTTCAGCCCCATTACTTTTTCAAGCAAAATGCAAACCATACATTCCAGCAAATCATAACATTCTCATTATTGTTAATGAAGGTGGTGCAAGGAGAACTGTCATGTACTGTCATGCACACATATTACTATTCCCATGCCTATAAGTTTGCTGTCAGATAGCAAACACTATTTGTCACTTCGCATGGAAAATCGTACAAAATTGACATTCTGAACCTAATCATTAAAACATTAAATATAATTGATGTTTTACTTCTAGCTATCACATTTTATAATAGTAAATTCCTTAAAAACATTCACCTTGATGTTAAAAATCTATTTTTTTTTCAGACGATTTTTTGATCATACACAAAAACTCATAAATCAAATGGCTGCTATTTAAATTGTCTTATAGTTATTCCCAAATTTCATAAAAAAATAATAATATCAGAAAATATGGCATCATTTTAAAGGTTATTGAATAAACTTTAATGAACTTTCAAAATCAAAACAGTGCATTTTGAAATATTGTAGTTGAAAGATTCTTAATTGATTGTTCTAAATATGAAGGATTTAAAATATTTTTCAAATTTGATTTTTTTCCTTGTAATCCACGTGGTTTAGAAGAAGGGGCTTAGAACACCGACAAACCGACGTGACACTGGCGTTACAAAAGTGTCCCACACAAAAGTACTGTCATTTACCAGTGAGGCGATCACTTCTGTCAAAGTAAGCTCTGTTCACTGCTGCTTCGATGTAAACAACTTTTCTAAATACAAATTGCGAAGGAAGTATGAGACACAATTTTGTGAGAATTATTGGACAAAACACCCAGGAAAATCATTTTATAAGTTTCCAAATCAATGCAAAAGATGTGAGAAGTACAGAAAACAATACGCATTGGAATTTGCGAAGAAAAACAAAAAGGGGATTTAGCAGGTTCTTCTTTGTGTCAGTGTAGTAAGCGAATCATTATAGAGATGGCGCGAGTGTTTAACGTACTTTCATTTGAAATAAGGAGAAAACTTTTGAAGCTCATTTTGTTCGAAGTGTCACGTCGGTTTGTCGGTGCTTAGAATACTTACGGCATTGAAATCTAAAAATGATTATCATGCCGGCCTGCTTCCACTGTGCCTTTTCCCCGTAATATGGACAATAAACTACAAACTGTTTCTAGAAGAAGATTCGTATGATCTATTTTTAATCCAATTACCAGCGTTGAAGATCTTTCTCTGCTGATACTATGGTGTAAGCAAAAGTAAACATTCCCGGTTATTATTTATCCGTTTCGTATCCTTCTGATGCTTTCTGTAGTCAGTTGTTACGTGAGACTGGGTGACTGGCCCTGCGCCCACGTGGCCGTTTTATTTTGCGTCGGGTTGCCCCCCCGACGTTCAGGCACCCAGTTTCCCGGGATACCCACCCCCCTCCTGGTTCGCCATATGCCACCATCCGCCCAAGGGGTTGGATCTAGCCCGTGTACCCAAGCTAGGATATACGGAGGCACATGTTACCACTCTGCACGACGAGGACGTGTCGGAATAGGAGTTGGATGGGAGAGCCTATGTTATCCCTCGGAGGGCTTCGGATCCCATCCCATTACAGAGCATTCCCGGTTATATAGTGAAAAATTTGACGTCAATCTCGTTGGCGATCAAAATCTCCGTATAAGCTCACCTTTTTTCAAAAATCGGATTGGCCAGCTTGGATATCATTTTCCTGTCAGAAAGCTCTTGAAAATCCATCAAAGCGTCAATCATTTATTATTACCCTCCTCTAAAATTTTTGAGCCAATCAACAATTTCTTGTGATGCCAAACCGACCTTTGTGATGCCGATTTTTGTTCCTTTTTTTATTCAGGAGGAACGGTCCGAGAAGACCGTATTGCTAAAAATTTTCATTTCAATCACAATTCATTTTAATTGAATCGAAAAGAGCTGTTAGATGTCAATCTGCCTGTAACGAACTTTTGCCTACTTGTCAAATCGTTCTACATTACGGGACCTCGTTTCTACACAATCCTTGTCCCGAACGATTAAGCTGTACCTGTTAGATATTTCACCTGTCAAATAGTTCATTTCGTTGTACATCTAAATATTAACATCTAAATCGTCGTTTCTGCCATAGTTCGAGGGTCGCCTGTGCTTAGACGAATGCCACCGGAAAACAACTCAAACTGATATTCAATGAGATAAACAAAATCTATATCACTTCAAAGCCGTTTACACCGGCTACCACAGTGTAATGCTGTCCAGCACCAGTTGTCTAAACTCCTACAGCAACAGTTAAGGCTGCATACTAAATGTTCTGTCTTCTTCTTGTTTGTACGGACCTTTCATTCTCTTTCAACCTCTATAATTTGAAAACCCTTCTTATTCGACAGTCCCATCGCCTCTCAAATAAGAGAGAGTTGACTGTAATTTGATCCGAAACCGATGTATGGTAGGCGCTGTAGTAATACTTACAGCTGCTTCTGTTGGAGGTGCTGCTTGGGCTGCTGCTATTCTGCAGGCATCCATCTGTGACTTAACAAAGTATGTGCTTAATGCTAGTTGACGAGAGGAAATAAGGATGACGGGTACAGATTACATGGACTGGGAAAATCATGAAGTGAGGAAAAATCACGAAGACGTGAACGGAAATGGAACACTGGGACATTGATGTCAAGTAAGTGATAGAAGCCGATAGAGCTCGGAGAAAAGGATCGTTCGACTCGTAGCGGGTCTGGCGGGATGGGATCGATAGGGGAGGTCTGTCACGAAGGCGACGAGAGGGCGCATAGAAAGGAATGACGGATAAGAGGGATGGTACGTCAAGTTCATTTAACAGCAGAGCTGAGATGAAACTTGCACGTATGTGGGAATGTCTATCTTCGATGGGGAGTAACCCAAGAAGGCGATAGCGGATAGGATATGAAGGAAGGGATTGGAAGGAATGAGAAGCGGGAAGGAAGCGTCGAACAGCTACTCGAGTGAACTTATGCTGGACACTCTCCAGCCTGGCCATCGCTGTCGAGCTTGGAGGAGACCAAACAACGGCGGCGTATTCCAAGATAGGTCGGACCCAGCAGCAGTACAGAGACTTCAAGCATAGGGGACCGGGAACATATTTACAGTCTTCACAAGCCTCATCTAAAAGTTTATCAATAAACTCACAAAAGTCCCGTAAGTTTGGTCGTGCGATCTGGCTCTTGTAGCGTATCTACTCCATACACCTCGATGTGGGCAGCTTTTCCGCTAGCTCCTTCAGCAGCATGGGATTGTTAAGGTGTTCTTCTAGGTCTGCCGTCACTAGTTGATCACACAACTGCTGCACTGCCATCCCATAGGGGATGAGCGACTCCAGGTGCTCTGGTTTGGGAACTTCTGTTCGTCGCGCTTGGTTCAGCAGATGTCAGATATAGATTTAAAAATTTTGACGAAGATGCCAAAGTTTACGCTTCGTGCGACATCCCAAAAACTTAGACGATTTAACGGATTGTATCGCCAAAAATTGTCGCGGAATATTTGTTGGGTCGTCTAACCGCGCAACCACATAAGGTGAGATATGAAGCGAAATGATCTACAGCACCTACCACAAATATATGGATAGTCGTTTTTCACGATTTGCGGAAAATCCATAAACGCTAAATAAAAACAGCGAATGTATGAGTTGTGCAGAATACTATTTCACATATTTTTTTATTTTTTCAAAATTTTCACAACTTTTTTACACGACTTAACACGAAAAATCAAATTTATGATCGTACCGTAACTAGACACTTCGTAAAACAGGGTTGTTGTGCTAACCAACGCAGTTAAAAATCGTTCAAAAATATTAATAACATATTCTAGAAAGGTTTTACAGAAAAACATTTTTAACGATTTAAAAAAAATGTATTAATAACTTTTTTTTTGAGTTTTATACGAACAATTATAAAAGGGTATATAAGGGTTTTTTTTGAGTTTTTTAAGAATAATTAACAAAATACTATTTTTAAAAATAACAAACAAATAAAAAATAAGTTTATTTTGCTGTAATGAATGTTTTGAAAATCGAATCATTGTAGGTAAAAAGATTTCAAACTTATTTTTTTAATTTCCATGAGAACCTTATCAATTTTGTGAACAACGGTTCAAAACTGATCCAATCCAACAGAAGCGGCACAAAAATCTCACCAATGATTTTTTTTTATCAGAATCCTTATGTTTGCTGCTGTTTTTAACATAGTAAAGGAATGTAATCCTAGCCTGATATTTTGTTCCTCCCACCACCCACTTCACCATCGATGTTCACTTAGACCGCTACTTGTAAAGTTTGGTCGTATGTTTATGGAAGCCGTAAGGAAGTTTATGAGCCGATCTCGTAGTACAGTCGTCAACTCGTACGACTTAACAACATGCCCGTCATGGACTGTGGACGTAGGACTGACTATCCTGCTATGGGGGAACTCAAAAAGTCACTGAAAGCCAAACCCACAAGTAGCGGTACAAGGCAGGACTTGACCGACCACGGTCGTTGACCAAAAAGAAAAAAAATAGGAAGTTCATGAGCCTATATAAGGACTGGCTGAATTAGTAATGTTTGGCCGGTGTGGTGGTATAGTCATCAACTCGTACGAGTTAACAACATGCCCGTCATGGGCTCAAACCTCGAATAGACCGTGCCCCCATACGTAATCAATACGTCACTGACAGCCATGAAGCTCACTTCACTGGTGGGTACAGGTAGGCCTTGACCGACAACGGTTGTTGTGCCAAAAGAAGAAGAAGAATTAGTAGTATGATACTCACATTATTAGAAAAGTATTTCTAATGCCAGTAAGGATATGTGAGAAGAGAATGATGGTAAGTTGAATATCGTATTCGTCTGCACTTCCTCCAAAACATTTACGGGCGCCTTCGTAGCTGTCTACGAGAAAATCGATGGTGAAGTGGGTGGTGGGAGGAAAAAAAGTATCAGATTAGGATTACTTTCCTTAACTACGTTAAAAACAGCAGCAAATATTAAGATTCTGCTAAAAAAAACATTATTGTTGAGGTGTTTGTGGTGCTTTTGTTTGATCGGATCAGTTTTGAACCGTTGTTCACAACAATGGTAAGGTTCTGATGGCAATTTAAAAATAACTTTCGATAATATTTTTACATACTTCGGTTTGCATTTTAAAAACAAATCATCACAGCCAGTAAAATGTTTTATTTTTTTTCATATTAAAAAAAATATTATCATAATGTTGTGTCCGCACAAAATGAGACAGCAGACGGCGTACGGCACAAACAGAAAGTGCATTGAACTATTCCTTGGTATGCTTTACGAATACACAGTAAATAGGAATAGAATAGAGGAAGATAATTAAGCTGGTAAGGCTTAATACGACGCAGCGGTTTTATTGCGAATAAAACCGGCCTGGCAAGCGTACGGCTGAAATGGCGCTGTATAAACGGGGGAGAGTGCTGACCGGCTTCCGTGGCTAACGCTCGATCGGGATTGATGGTGCAACAGATGCGGACAATTCTGCCGCTGTAGATGGCTGTTGCACCTGACGCCGATGTTGTTGGCGCAGCTCTCCTGGATGCTGCTGACGTTGGGCCGGTACCGCTGCACAGAGGGGACCGTGATGTCGCTATCCTTGTGGCTGTGCAGGGCGCGCCGAATGATGGTGATGATGATGACGATGGGGGTGCACAGGGGACGACCGTGATGTCGCGCAGGACGACTGTGCACCCGGACAGGGGACAGCCTGTACGCCTCAGCATTGTGTCTTACCGGGCTCCGCGATTATGCGGGTGCAGAGGGGCGGCCGTAATGCCGCGACGTCGATGCTGCTCCAGTATGTGTCCGATGATGACGCTGCAGCGGGCGGCGGTGATGCCGTGTGTCGCCGGTCCAAGGGGTCCCCTCAACTTGGCCAGAATAGTATTGCAGCGGAGTGAGGATCCGTTCCGAGGTTTCGCGCTAGTCCAAGCGTGCCCATCCTGAGCGATGGTGGAACTGCCATGGTGATCTCCGCGTATGGTCCTTAGTAGGATCTATATCCTTAGTAGGAAAAATATATTTCTTCAAAACCTTTCTAGAATATGTTATAAGTTTGTATTTCAATAATTTTGGTTTTTTGTAAATAGTCGTGTAAAAATGTTTTTAAAAAATTGAAAAAAATATACAAAGATGTGAAATAGTATAGCACCACTCATACATTCCCCCATTTCATTTAGGGTTGATCCGTCAAGGGCTGGACGCTTTGGTATTTTTCTTCATATATTTTTTTTTTCTGACGAATAACTTAAACTAGGCGGATTGCGCCTGGCGCAATCTTAAATTAACTTAAACTAGGCGGCGTGGAAGATCTGGCTCCCGCAGTTCGGGCGATCACCTTTCGCCTGTTGCCCTCTCACGCACACCAACCAACGCGTTGATGGCCGCCAAATTATGGCACTCTAATTATTGCATGGCTATTTCGAATATTTCGTGCGAATAAATCGTCTCATCCGCAGATCCTAATTCTTATGTATAAACAAGGGTAAATGTACCGGTATTGGGCAGGTTAGTGCAAGAGTTTCCCAAAAACTGCTCGTAAATTTACATTTTTATCATTTTTCATTAAAATGGCATTATTTTGAACGATAAACTATCGTGTTATGTTGTACTATTTTTTATTTGCCGGTTTAAATATATTTTTTAGAGATATTCATGAAAAAGCAAACACTGTTTTTGTTCCTAATTTCGGCAGGTTGTTCCTTTTTCTGGTAGGCTGTGCTATTATTTTTGCCAGCGCGAATACGGATTAGAAAATATTTGAACCAATGCAATTAGGTACAAAAATGTTTACAACAGTTTTACACTCTCTCTTTCCTGAGATTGGTGATGAAAAGCACTTTAAGCAATAATTTAATGTAGCCCATTTTGGTCATTTTGCTGGCAGTTTTTACAGTCTCTTCAATGTGAATTACAAACAAAGTAGGCATTGAAGAAAAGAGACAGCCTGACGCATATAGAGAGTAGTGGCTCACACATTATTATTTTCTCTCAAGCTATTGGATTATTATATTGAAGGTGGTGATATATCATACAAGAAATTTGGTTTTGTGTGTCTACATACGCATTGCAGTGTTCCGATAAAGTTGTAAATGAATATTCAGCAAAATCAATGGTGTGTTATTTTGCTTATTTTGTTTTGGAAAATACGCAAGTAAGTGATGTGAACTTCGTACAGTGAACCCTCTCTTATTTGAGAGGCGATAGGACTGTCGAATAAGAGGGGTTTTCAAATTACAGAGGTTGAAAGTGAATGAAAGGTCCATACAAGACAAGAAAGAGACAGAACATTTAGTATGCAGCCTTAACTGTTGCTATAGGAAACTGCGAACAGAATCGTTAATTTGAGCATACATCTTTCAATAACCATGGCAACACCATACTCAAATAAGAGGGACACAGATTTCAGAGCGATAAAAAAAAAATTTAAAGCGATAAAATCGAAATTTTAAAACATATATTTAAAAAAATACATCCTAATCAAAGAACTTGTACAAGAACACAAGTAAGAATTAAAGCTGAAGAAACATTAAAAGTTATTCAAAATGACATCGAAAAAATAGATACAAATATACTTTTAATAAGCTATTAGAATTTAGTAAAACTTCTAACGCATTAATACAAAATATAATTGCTATGAGCACATCAAAAATCAACGACGACTCGCGTAACAAGTTATCTGAATTTTCTACAAATAGCTCAGAGGAGAAAAATATCAATTTAAAACTTTTAACAACCACTAGATTATCATTTAAAGTCTTAGTTCAGGTCATATTAGCTATACTAAAGCTGCATCAAAGTATGATGGTAATGAGAGAGATTTGAAAGGTGTGGTACCAAACTTAAACGTGCTAAAGTGAATAGTAAAACCAGAAAATAAAGAAACAATAATGGAACTAGTATTAGGACGTCTTACAGGAAAAGCGCGAATTGTCGTATGGGAAACCCCAACCTCAATCGAAGATATAGTGAGCAAATTACAAGATAGGTGCAGCATAAAGGTAACACCAGAGATCGTAGTATCGAAAATAGACAATACTAAACAGAAACCCCTTCTATAAAAAGAAGATTTTGGAAGCGTTATTGAAAAATTAACACAACAACTAGAAGAAGCATACATTGCTGAAGAGATAGCGTCAGAAGTAGCCAGAAAAAAGGCAACTAAATCAGGAATCAGTACATTGAGTTATGGACTTAAAGATGACGAGACCAAAATTATAATGAGATCGAGTAAATTTGAAACCTTGCATGAAGCAATAGAGCAAGCAGTAAAGTTGGAACTAGAAGACAAAACGAAAAAGGGAAGGAATGATCAGACAAAGATCCTATATTCAAATGCTACCAGGAACAATAGAGGATATGGAAACAACAACTAGGGAAGGACCAATTTCAACTAATTCCCAAATAATAATAGGTTTCAAACATAAAACCCACCCAGGTTCCCACCCGTAAGATACGGACAGAACAACAACAGAATTAATAATAACTTCAGATATAACAACAATAACAATACTAACAACAACAGAAATCAGCAGCCGAATCGACAAAATATTTCCAATAGAAATCAGTACGTACATTCAAGTCACAGGCAAAATACTCTAGCGCATATTCATAACACAGTAACAGCAGAAAATACCCTATATTAACCATAAACACTGATGCAGATAATTTTGTTAAAATTAAAATAGAAATTGCAAAGGAAATCTATAGCACACTCATCATAGATACAGGAGCAACCGTATCCGTACTTAAAACTAGTAAATTAAAAACAGGTTGCAAGATCAATACATCTAAAAAATTAACATTGATAAGCTCTAGTGACCATGAATCAGAGACTTTAGGAACTGCTATGACAACAATTCACTTTGGCGATTATTCCATTATACACGAATTTCATATAATAGAAGACGTAGAATCAATTTTTTCTGATGGACTGTTAGGAAAAGACTCATAAAGCACAGATGTATTGTTGATTATGTTAATTGGATGATATACTTCTCTTCTGATAACGGATTGATTTCACATCCAATAGAAGACAATGTAAATGGAAATTATATTTTACCAAAACGAAGTGAAGTAGTACGAAAAATAACCATACCAAACTTGACAGCAGATTCAATCATCTTATCACAGGAAATCCAACCATGAGTATTTTGCGGAAACACAATAGCCTCCAAACGTGATCAGTATATCAAATTTATTAATACCACAGATAAAGATGTTTCTTTTGAGATAAAATCTTATAAACCAGAAATCGAACCTTTAACAGATTATGAGCAGCTACAGAGAAAATCAAACACATCTAGGGAACGAATACAGAAAATTCATAACAAAATTCATGTAGTAAATATTCCATAGATAGCAAGAGAAGAGTTATAAAATCTTATCACAAAATACCTTCTTATATACCAAATTACAAGCAAATACATTCACAAACTGAGGAAATGCTATCGCAGGTGTTAAAAAATATTATTGAACATTCTGTTTCGTCATATAATTTACCGATACTATTAGTACCGAAGAAATCAGTTGAAGACAAGAAGAAATGGCGTTTAGTAGTGGATTTTCGGCAGTTAAACAAGAAAATTTTACTAGACAAATTCCCTTTACCCTGCATAGACACGATACTAGATCAGTTAGAAAGAGCCAAATATTTCAGCACATTAGATCTGATGTCAGGGTTTCATCAAATCAAGCTTGATAAAAATTCGAGAAAATATACAGCTTTTTCCACACCTACAGGCCACTATCAGTTTACACGAATGCCATTTGGACTCAACATCAGCCCAAACAGCTTTCAAAGGATGATGGATATCGCTATGGCTTACACGTGCCGTGCGCGCTTTGTGTCTTACGGTGCGCATGCACTTGGCGAATTAAATGAGCTGCATATTTTCGTTGACTCGCATAGCGGAATGAGCGGAAGCGATTCCCTTCATCCGCGTCCTTTAGGGTCCGCCCTTAAGGACATAAGTGCTTTTTTCGGTCGTAGTGGCAAGACACCGGTTGAGCCGGTCTCGTAGTACAGTCGTCAACTCGTACGACTTAACAACATGCCCGTCATGGGTTCAATCCCCAAATAGACCGTGCCGCCATACGTAGGACTGACTATCCTGCTATGGGGGGAAATCAATTAGTCACTGAAAGCCAAGCCCATAAGTGGTACAGGCAGGCCTTGACCGACAACGGTTGTTGAGCCAAAGAAGAAGAAGAAGTGGCAAGACACCAAGGTCACCCCCGGATGAAAACGCACAGAGTTCTGGAACTCCCGTATTTAGTTCCCCCTCCTCCAAGGAACAGGAGCTTGCTCCCAGCATCAGTAAACTGCAAGAAGCTCTGGCGGTTGCAAGAGAGTTGCATGAGTTCACCAAGGATCGGAACAATGTACATGCTCCGACCAAAAAGATGTCGGTGAGCATCCTGTCGTCGCTAACCTGTATTGAACGGGAACTGCTTACCATGAAGATGAGGGTGGAAAGGATCAAAAAGGCGTCTATGAAACCCAAGGCAGGCCTTACAACTACACCGATCTCGGGGAAGAGAAACAGGAAGGTGAGAACACCAGAGGAAGCAGAGGAGGTATAATGGCCAGCCTCTGAACCTAGTGAAGAGCAGGAGAAACCAGAGAGTAGCGAGTTACGGAGCACGGTGGTCAGCAAAAAGGCCAAACGTAAGGCTACAATAGATTCGGCCAAAGATGTTAGACAAGGTAGACCTGGTGCATCCAATGGTCCAACTAAACTGACCTCATGGCGACCGAAAACGAAGGCGATTCTAGTCGAGACAAACGAAGTGTCCACACACAAGGACATACTTCGAAAACTGAAGACTGATCCCGAGCTAGAGCCGTTTGGCAAACAAGTCACACGAGTTAGGAGTACCAAAAATGGAGGTTTACTCTAAGCTAAAGAAGCTAAAGAAGAACGATGGTACCTACAGTGAAGATTATTCCGAGAAAAACCAAAAGTCCATCGGAGAATCTGGTAAAGTAAAACTCCTTGGGCAAATGGAGACTGTCGAAATTCGTTATATCGATGAAGAGACAGAGGCAGCTGTTGTCGAACGAGAAGTGCGAAATCAATTTACCTGCACTGAAGGCTGTAAATTGGAATTAAGAATGAAATCTTCTCTCTCAGGTATGCAGACTGCTATCGTGAAACTTCCAGCAAAGCTAGTCCCGGCTATGACAGTAGCAGGAAAAATACAAATAGGCTGGTCAGTCTGCCCAGTGCGGGTCAGCACTCCGAGTAGAAAATGCTACCGCTGCTGGCAAACGGGCCACATCTCGCAAGACTGCAGGGGTTCAGACAGGAGTAAATGCTGCCTGCGTTGCGGAGATGAAGGTCACTTCGCTTCTGCGTGCCAAAAAACCCCTCGATGTGTATTCTGTCCAGCTGGATTCAACGTGCATCGTTCGAGTGGAGCATTCTGCCCACTGACGAAAAAAACAACATTATGGAAGTAGTCCAGATAAATCTGAACCACTGTGAAACAGCCCAGGACCTCCTGAGCCAAGTATTTTTTGAAGAGGAGGCAGATATTGCTATTACATCAGAGCCTTACAGGGCTCCAATCCTATCTACGAATTGGGTGGCTGATAAAACTGGCGCAGCAGCAATTTGGGCGATACGAAGATATCCCATTCAGCGGGTTGTTTCAAATACGTTCGAGGGCTTTTGCATAGCCGAAGTTAACGGAGTATTCTTTGCCAGCTGCTACGCACCTCCTAGCTGGGAACCAAAAATACACAACAACAACTAAACAATCTATGTGCAACGCTAGAGGGATGCAGTCCTTTGGTGATTGCCGGTGATTTTAATGCCTGGGCTGTCGAAAGGGGGAGTAAACGGACGGAGAGGAGAGGCAGTGGTAGAAACTGATGCCCAAATGTAGTTCTGGAAAACGTCGGCTCAACCGCAATCTGCAGCAGAAACGAAAACACACACACACACACAGACACACACACAGACACAGCATCGACCTCATCCTCCTACCAGACAGCGATTGCCAGCGTAAACTTTTTACATTCCTTCGTACTCCTAATCTTTATGAGGAACTCTAACCAAACCCACATATGGAACTTACATTTTTTTTATTTAATCAATAGATAATAGTTTCAAGTAAGCAAATTACTTGCAAAGTAGAATGTTAAATTTTAAGCTTAGAATTAATCTATAGATTGAAAGAGGCAAATGAGACCAATTGGCTCAAAGTCTATATTAATAAAAGGAAAAAAAACAATACTTACTGATGCTGCTGCTGCTGCTGCTACTGCTGCTACTGTTGCTACTGCTGCTTCTGCAGCTACTGCTGCTTCTGCAGCTACTGCTGCTTCTGCAGCTACTGCTGCTTCTGCAGCTACTGCTGCTTCTGCAGCTACTGCTGCTTCTGCAGCTACTGCTGCTGCTTAGTGTGTGCGACAGTATGTGTGACACACTGTCGTCCTCCTGGACGTTGACCGGTGGCAGCGCAACTGCCACGGCAAGTCCAGGGGTCGGCACGGCTGCCCACAACATCTCCCCCTTTTAATACCGAAGGGCTCGAACCGACGCGGGGGTATTCCACTAAGGGAATACCGGTGTGGTGAACCCTTCCGGCCGATGCTGCCAAGATGTGGGGACCCCGATGTTGGTGCGCTGAGCAGCGCTTGCTGCTGCTCTCGGGCCACACCGCGATGGCGATGACGCGGCGGTGATGCTGCTGCTGTGCCGCTCCCTGGGACGGCGGCGATGGTGTGACGGCGATGATGATGACGATGATGATAACTATGATGATGATGATGCCGCGATGATGAAGGTGCCGCGATGATGAAGGTGCCGCGATGATGATGATGCCGCGATGATGATGACGATGATGATGATGATCCTCGCCCCAGGGCAGCAGCGATGTATTTTTTTCTGATGACGGGCGGCAGAGATGAAAATACTCGGGCGGCATTGTTCCTCGCCCTCCTACGATGCGTTGGCTCATCGCCCTTCTTTTATGCTGTGGCTGCAGTCGCAGCGCAATTTGGTGACGCCCGTTCGACTGCAGCCGGGACGGCATGCTACCTCGTCCCCTCTGGACACTGTGGCTGTAGCCGAGGCGCAATTGGCGACGCCTGTTCAACTACAGCCAGGGCGAAAGCGTTCGCGCCGATGTGTGCTGCTGTGTTGCAGCCGATGCAACTTGTGCGTTGCCGATCCTGTTGTGCTGCCGAGGCGGAATGGTACGTCGCCGTGGTGAGAGGCAGGGCTCGAGCCGCGGCGGAATTGCTGCCTCGCCGATGATGTGCTGAGCTCGAGCCGGGGCGGTATTGCTCGTCGCCGATGGATGCTTGCACTGCTGCTGCTGCAGCTGGGCGGAATGCGTCCTCGCCCGATGAAGCTGGGGCTGCAGCATGGGCGGATGTGACGCCCATCCGATGTTCCAGCAGCAAGGCGGAAAGGTGCCTCACCTCTGATGCTGCTGGCGTTGCTGGGGCTGCAGCCCGACGACCTTCCTTGTCGCCGAGAGTGTGTGCTCGGCTGCCCATGTGGTCGCCAATGATGGGACGGCAGCCGGGGGCCTCGGTGTTGGCGGCGGTGGCGACCCAAACCGTTCGCGGTGTCCCGCAAGCACGGGGACCGGTGCCAACACGATGGCCGCTGCGATGATGCAGCAAAAACGAGATGGGCCCGATCGCGATGGCGTCCGCGGGTTCTTGTTGGATCCCCCTTACGCAGGAGGATCCCATCCTCGTCGCCACTGTTATGAACTGCTCTTTTGTATTTATTTAGACACTTTATACAAAGTACATAATAAATAAAACATAAACGAAAACAAACAATACACTTTAAAATATAATAGTACGGTGGCCGCACACCAGCCGCACCGAGCGCCCCTGCCGAGAGCTCCTGCTCGATCGGCTCGCAAACACACTCTAACTGTGCGCTCGGCACACACTAAGCCTTGCGCTGCTTAGTGTGTGCGACAGTGTGTGTGACACACTGTCCTCCTCCTGGACGTTGACCGGTGGCAGCGCAACTGCCACGGCAAGTCCAGGGGTCGGCACGGCTGCCCACAACACTGCTGCTGCTGCTGCTGCTATAGCTTCTGCTGCTTTTTCTGCTGCTGCTGCTTTTGCTGCTGCTAATGCGTTTGCCGCTTCTGCAGCTTCAGCAGCTTCTGCTGCATCTGCAGCTTTTGCTGTTTGTGCTGCGTCTAATTCTGTTCTCACCTGTAATAGAACGAAATGATTAATAATGTTTGAGCAAATGTTTCATTCATGGGCAGGTCATCCATTTTGTATGAAAGTTTGATCTTTCACGACTGAAAAGCATTTCTCCTCGGTTCTAATCTATCTATATCTATAAAAATCTCGTGTCACGGTGTTTGTTGCGAGCAAGCTCCGAAACGGCTGGATTATTTTCAACGAAACTTTGCACACACCTTATGGTGATATGAGAATAGGTTTTAAGACTCACATCATTTTCAGAAGTTGCACTAAACTTATTTTATAACCAATTTCCTAATCCCATGCCAAGAGCAGTATTGTTGTCGTTGTATACAGCGCTTTGACACTCGGTGTTAAGTGCAGTTTACACTGGTGTTAAAACCCCGCAAGCAACTTCGAGCAGTTTGCGAGCTCGCACGAGTCCTTGCAATCGCGCTTTTTAGCTTATCTTAATTTAATTTTCTTTAGATTTTCTTAATTTGACAGTTCTTATACTAATTTGACACATCAAATGCCAAACTCAAAAGAAATTCTCTTTACGGCAAATTTAAAAAACCATTTAAAATAGCACAAAATTTCAATTTTTTCAAACTCCGTGGTAAACCTAAAACTCAGTAGTACCCAAGCGGATGATAGTAGATCTTAATTATCTACTGTTATTACGACCGATAAGAAGAATCGAAGCTTTGGGATAAAACCATAGTTATCATTGTAATCGTTGTTTTATACTCCTTGGATTGCAAATTTTTCTATTTTTAATAAAAACGGGACATTAATTTTATCCCGCGTGAAACCGGGTAAATCAGCTAGTCTATATATATAAAAATTTCATGTCACGGTGTTTGTTGCGAGCAACCTCCGAAACGGCTGGATCATTTTCAACGAAACTTTGCACACACCTTATGGTGGTATGAGAAAAGGTTTTAAGACTTAAACATCGTTCAGATGTTACACTAAACTTAATTTAATAATGATTTTCTAACTCCCATACAAAGAGCAGGATTGTTGTGTTGTATACGACACTTTGACACTTGGTGTGATGTGCCTGGCGGTTTACACTCGATGATCGGATCCTGAGGGGATACGTGCACGATACAACTATCCCAAGTAACAAATCAATAATGGAATATTTTTTATTTTATTTTTTTTGAATAACTAAGTTTGTCGGGCCAGCTAGTAGTCGTATAGATTTCAAAGTTTTATTGATGATCTGTTTTGATTAATGGGATGTGTTAATAATTATTAACGACCGATTCGTATAAAAAGTGTAATTGCTGACAGAGGGCGACATGTTAAATTTTTAAACACAGCCACAAATACCTGTCCTATTAGTGGGCATGGTACTATTTTCGATTTTTGTGCTATTTTCTTTTCTATAGCTTCTAGTTTTTTCTGTTTACATCCATAACAATACAGTTAATCTTTATCTAGACCGGTTGGCCATAAAAAAAAAAGATTTTTATTTTACACAAACAGGATTACTCCTGACTAAAGCTAAACTATTAACTATATCTGGCTGATTCTAGACTTCGACTTCGACTGACTAAACCTAACGAGCTAATCTTCTAACTAGGCCGCTGGTTTCTGGCTGCATTGGTCCGTTCTCACGATCGGTCTGCGTGTCGCATTACTTGCGCATGTCGCCGTTGTCCGCTCGTGGCCGGTGTAGCGTTACATCTTCGTCTGCTCGTAGCCGGTGTGGAATGCTAGCTTGCAGTCTGGTTTCTAGCGGGTCGGTCTAACTATCTAACTAACCCATGACAATGATCACTACCCACTTTTTGTCCAAAGCCATCAACTAACCCACAGCCCTCAAAAACGTCCCAGGTGGAAATATGAGACGGCTGACTGGGAAAAATACAAAATGGAAATGACATACACATTATCCTTAAATGATCCTCTCTCCCTTACTCATTTTACAGGGATAATAACAAATGCAGCCTTAACTAGTATCGCTCTTAAACAGGGTACAGTTGGAAGAAGGTCCGTGCCTTTGTGGAATAAAAAAGTGGCCCTTGCCATTAAGACCCGACGTAAAGCACTAGAGAGTCTTCAACGTTCAAGAAAAACAGACAATATTTGTTCTCCGTTCTTGGCCGATCAATGCCGAGAAGCCAGTCGGGAATCAAGAGAAGTCGTTACATTTACGAAAAATCTATCTTGGAGCAAATTTGTTTTTAAAATTAACCCTAAGACAACCATCAAAGTAATATTCCAGAAGGTAGCAATTTTATCCGGTAACAACCACAAATCTGCACCAATATTTCTGAAAACAGAAAACACCATCATTCCACCTTCAGAAATACCTGAGGGTTTAGCGGTTCTACTGGTTGTGGAATGTGCTCCAGCATCGACTATAGCGCCATCCGGCTACAAGACCATACCTCAGTCTTCACCGCAGAAGCAATATCCCAGGTTATTGCTGCTGATGAAGGTCTACGCAGAGACAAAGCGAAGGTTCGTGAAGACCTTCGCTCGGATTCGCTTCGGCTTCGGATTACTTCGGGTGCCGAATTATTTCACCAACTCAGTTTCCAAGTCAGTTTCAAACTTATCGGATCTCTGTCTAACTTAGCGGATACTTGTACCGAAGCTGGTGCCATACCTTCTGGCAACTAGCCACTGTCGTGGTCAGTCGATAGGCTATTCCCCCCATACCCCGACAGTCTGTCTTCTATTGCGATAGTGTGCAACACACTATTCGTTAGGATTCGGATACGATCATTTCCGAGTCAACTATTCGTTAGGATTCGTTTTGTGTCGGATGCACGGGGATTAAAACAATTAAAACAACAACCAAGACTTATATGGATCGACACACAAATTACTATAAAATCTTTATTCCCTATTCCTAATACTAAAACGGGCCCGTTTTCCCTAATCTAGCCCTACCGAACGAATGTGTATACTCCCTCTCTCTCTTCGCTCCCTTATTCTCCCTTCTGCTCCTCTGGTCAGCGACCCGGGAACTCACGCACATCCTGTCACGCACACATTATACGACAGCCGTCGACTGCTGCGGTGTATACGGCCCGGTGGACAGAACTGCGTAGTCAGGTTGGACCACAATAAATCGGATACGATCATTTCCGAGTAAGACATGAGTTACCGTGAGTGGCCAATTGCCAATTGCAAATAAGCCAATTGCTTAGATAATAAAGGCCCTTCTTTTTTCTCGAACTACGATAACTAAAGCGTTGTGTATTACTATCCTGGTACCCCCATTTTACACTCTTGTTATAGAAGATATGATCGCTCTGCCAGAGCATAGGGTGCTCCGATACAAGCCGGATCAATTTCTGTTTTTCGTTTTTAGACGAATGCTTGCAAAATAGGAAAATCATTAATTTGTTTTGTGTATAGACCGTCTTGTTTTTGCGAGTTAATAAAAATCCATAATATGTATCTAAAAACATTAACTACTAACTAACTAACTAACACAAATAAACTAAATAAAATCATCCAAGAATCTGCTGTAAAGTAACACTGATCAGCCTTTACTAGAGTTTTATAATAGAGATTTGTGCATTCCATAGCCTCACTCAGTAGACCCGTCGTTCGTAATGGGCGCCTCCAACTGCACTCTTTTCCCTTCCCTCCGATGCGACGCTCTCCTATTCCGCAGCGGGTCGCAGCGTGGAAGAGGCAATTGGAGTCCCCATCACATTTTGGGGGGGATCTGAAATTATAATCAATAAATATAAGCAAGATTTAATGTTTTTTATTAGATAAATTTACAGCGCGTCTAGAAAACTCTTACTTACATCCTGTTTCTTTTATCGCTGCCAGCTCACGTACCCTGATCGCTCGGTACTTGTACCGGAGCTGGTGCCAAACTTTCTGGCATCTGGCCACGGTGGTCGCCAGATGCCTGGCTATTACCCCCCATGTTCCGGCAGTCTGTTTTCTATTATTATAGAAGTTGTGATTGGTCTACCAGAGCATGAGGTGCCCCGATACAAGTTGAATAAGTTTCCGTTTTTCATTTTTAGAGGAAAGCTTGAAAAACAGGAAAATCATTAATTTGTTATGTGTATAGACCGTCTTGTTTTTGCGAATTTCCTTCCCTCTGCTGCGGGCCACCGCGTAGGAGAGGCAATTGGAGGCCTCATCACATTTTCTTCTGAGCGTTCTATCTACAAATAAAGTAAAAAGGAAATAATGAGTTATTTGCGTTTTTACAGAAATTAAACTGTTTTATCTACATATCACACCAGTTTCTCCCAGCGACTGATCAACTATTTCCCTCAGAAAATTCAGAGGCCTATAGCAGTGCCACGTAGGGGATTGGGATCTGAAATTATAATCAATAAATAAAAGCAAGATTTAATGTGTTTTATTAGATAAATTTACAGCGCGTCTAGAAAACTCTTACTTACATCCAGTTTCTTTTATCGCTGCCAGCTCACGTACCCTGATCGCTCGGTACTTGTACCGGAGCTGGTGCCAATCTTTCTGGCATCTGACCACGGTGATCGCCAGATGCCTGGCTATTTCCCTCCATGCTTCGGCAATCTTTCTTCTATTATTATAGAATGGGCCATTGGTCCGCCAGAGCATGGGGTGCTCCGATACAAGTCGGATCAAATCCTTTTTCTCCTGTTTGGAGGAAAGCTTGCAAAAAAGGAAAATCATTAATTTGTTTTGTGTATAGACCGTCTTGTTTTTGCGAATTCCCTTCCCTCTGCTGCGGGCCACCGCGTAGAAGAGGCAATTGAAGGCCCCATCACATTTTCTTCTGAGCGTTCTATCTACAAATAAAGTAAAAAGGAAATAATGAGTTATTTGCGTTTTTACAGAAATTAAACTGTTTTATCTACATACCACACCAGTTTCTCCCAGCGACTGATCAACTATTTCCCTCAGAAAATTCAGAGTCCTATAGCAGAGCCACGTAGGGGATTGGGATCTGAAATTATAATCAAATAAATATAAGCAAGATTTAATGTGTTTTATTAGATAAATTTACAGCGCGTCTAGAAAACTCTTACTTACATCCAGTTTCTTTTATCGCTGCCAGCTCACGTACCCTGATCGCTCGGTACTTGTACCGGAGCTGGTGCCAATCTTTCTGGCATCTGACCACGGTGATCGCCAGATGCCTGGCTATTTCCCTCCATGCTTCGGCAATCTTTCTTCTATTATTATAGAATGGGTCATTGGTCCGCCAGAGCATGGGGTGCTCCGATACAAGTCGGATCAAATCCTTTTTCTCCTGTTTGGAGGAAAGCTTGCAAAAAAGGAAAATCATTAATTTGTTATGTGTATAGACCGTCTTGTTTTTGCGAATTCCCTTCCCTCTGCTGCGGGCCACCGCGTAGAAGAGGCAATTGGAGGCCCCATCACATTTTCTTCTGAGCGTTCTATCTACAAATAAAGTAAAAAGGAAATAATGAGTTATTTGCGTTTTTACAGAAATTAAACTGTTTTATCTACATACCACACCAGTTTCTCCCAGCGACTGATCAACTATTTCCCTCAGAAAATTCAGAGTCCTATAGCAGAGCCACGTAGGGGATTGGGATCTGAAATTATAATCAAATAAATATAAGCAAGATTTAATGTGTTTTATTAGATAAATTTACAGCGCGTCTAGAAAACTCTTACTTACATCCAGTTTCTTTTATCGCTGCCAGCTCACGTACCCTGATCGCTCGGTACTTGTACCGGAGCTGGTGCCAATCTTTCTGGCATCTGACCACGGTGATCGCCAGATGCCTGGCTATTTCCCTCCATGCTTCGGCAATCTTTCTTCTATTATTATAGAATGGGTCATTGGTCCGCCAGAGCATGGGGTGCTCCAATACAAGTCGGATCAAATCCTTTTTCTCCTGTTTGGAGGAAAGCTTGCAAAAAAGGAAAATCATTAATTTGTTATGTGTATAGACCGTCTTGTTTTTGCGAATTCCCTTCCCTCTGCTGCGGGCCACCGCGTAGAAGAGGCAATTGAAGGCCCCATCACATTTTCTTCTGAGCGTTCTATCTACAAATAAAGTAAAAAGGAAATAATGAGTTATTTGCGTTTTTACAGAAATTAAACTGTTTTATCTACATACCACACCAGTTTCTCCCAGCGACTGATCAACTATTTCCCTCAGAAAATTCAGAGGCCTATAGCAGTGCCACGTAGGGGATTGGGATCTGAAATTATAATCAATAAATATAAGCAAGATTTAATGTGTTTTATTAGATAAATTTACAGCGCGTCTAGAAAACTCTTACTTACATCCAGTTTCTTTTATCGCTGCCAGCTCACGTACCCTGATCGCTCGGTACTTGTACCGGAGCTGGTGCCAATCTTTCTGGCATCTGACCACGGTGATCGCCAGATGCCTGGCTATTTCCCTCCATGCTTCGGCAATCTTTCTTCTATTATTATAGAATGGGTCATTGGTCCGCCAGAGCATGGGGTGCTCCGATACAAGTCGGATCAAAACCTTTGTCTCCTGTTTGGAGGAAAGCTTGCAAAAAAGGAAAATCATTAATTTGTTTTGTGTATAGACCGTCTTGTTTTTGCGAATTCCCTTCCCTCTGCTGCGGGCCACCGCGTAGAAGAGGCAATTGAAGGCCCCATCACATTTTCTTCTGAGCGTTCTATCTACAAATAAAGTAAAAAGGAAATAATGAGTTATTTGCGTTTTTACAGAAATTAAACTGTTTTATCTACATACCACACCAGTTTCTCCCAGCGACTGATCAACTATTTCCCTCAGAAAATTCAGAGGCCTATAGCAGAGCCACGTAGGGGATTGGGATCTGAAATTATAATCAAATAAATATAAGCAAGATTTAATGTGTTTTATTAGATAAATTTACAGCGCGTCTAGAAAACTCTTACTTACATCCAGTTTCTTTTATCGCTGCCAGCTCACGTACCCTGATCGCTCGGTACTTGTACCGGAGCTGGTGCCAATCTTTCTGGCATCTGACCACGGTGATCGCCAGATGCCTGGCTATTTCCCTCCATGCTTCGGCAATCTTTCTTCTATTATTATAGAATGGGTCATTGGTCCGCCAGAGCATGGGGTGCTCCGATACAAGTCGGATCAAATCCTTTTTCTCCTGTTTGGAGGAAAGCTTGCAAAAAAGGAAAATCATTAATTTGTTATGTGTATAGACCGTCTTGTTTTTGCGAATTCCCTTCCCTCTGCTGCGGGCCACCGCGTAGAAGAGGCAATTGGAGGCCCCATCACATTTTCTTCTGAGCGTTCTATCTACAAATAAAGTAAAAAGGAAATAATGAGTTATTTGCGTTTTTACAGAAATTAAACTGTTTTATCTACATACCACACCAGTTTCTCCCAGCGACTGATCAACTATTTCCCTCAGAAAATTCAGAGTCCTATAGCAGAGCCACGTAGGGGATTGGGATCTGAAATTATAATCAAATAAATATAAGCAAGATTTAATGTGTTTTATTAGATAAATTTACAGCGCGTCTAGAAAACTCTTACTTACATCCAGTTTCTTTTATCGCTGCCAGCTCACGTACCCTGATCGCTCGGTACTTGTACCGGAGCTGGTGCCAATCTTTCTGGCATCTGACCACGGTGATCGCCAGATGCCTGGCTATTTCCCTCCATGCTTCGGCAATCTTTCTTCTATTATTATAGAATGGGTCATTGGTCCGCCAGAGCATGGGGTGCTCCAATACAAGTCGGATCAAATCCTTTTTCTCCTGTTTGGAGGAAAGCTTGCAAAAAAGGAAAATCATTAATTTGTTTTGTGTATAGACCGTCTTGTTTTTGCGAATTCCCTTCCCTCTGCTGCGGGCCACCGCGTAGAAGAGGCAATTGAAGGCCCCATCACATTTTCTTCTGAGCGTTCTATCTACAAATAAAGTAAAAAGGAAATAATGAGTTATTTGCGTTTTTACAGAAATTAAACTGTTTTATCTACATACCACACCAGTTTCTCCCAGCGACTGATCAACTATTTCCCTCAGAAAATTCAGAGTCCTATAGCAGAGCCACGTAGGGGATTGGGATCTGAAATTATAATCAAATAAATATAAGCAAGATTTAATGTGTTTTATTAGATAAATTTACAGCGCGTCTAGAAAACTCTTACTTACATCCAGTTTCTTTTATCGCTGCCAGCTCACGTACCCTGATCGCTCGGTACTTGTACCGGAGCTGGTGCCAATCTTTCTGGCATCTGACCACGGTGATCGCCAGATGCCTGGCTATTTCCCTCCATGCTTCGGCAATCTTTCTTCTATTATTATAGAATGGGTCATTGGTCCGCCAGAGCATGGGGTGCTCCGATACAAGTCGGATCAAATCCTTTTTCTCCTGTTTGGAGGAAAGCTTGCAAAAAAGGAAAATCATTAATTTGTTATGTGTATAGACCGTCTTGTTTTTGCGAATTCCCTTCCCTCTGCTGCGGGCCACCGCGTAGAAGAGGCAATTGGAGGCCCCATCACATTTTCTTCTGAGCGTTCTATCTACAAATAAAGTAAAAAGGAAATAATGAGTTATTTGCGTTTTTACAGAAATTAAACTGTTTTATCTACATACCACACCAGTTTCTCCCAGCGACTGATCAACTATTTCCCTCAGAAAATTCAGAGTCCTATAGCAGAGCCACGTAGGGGATTGGGATCTGAAATTATAATCAAATAAATATAAGCAAGATTTAATGTGTTTTATTAGATAAATTTACAGCGCGTCTAGAAAACTCTTACTTACATCCAGTTTCTTTTATCGCTGCCAGCTCACGTACCCTGATCGCTCGGTACTTGTACCGGAGCTGGTGCCAATCTTTCTGGCATCTGACCACGGTGATCGCCAGATGCCTGGCTATTTCCCTCCATGCTTCGGCAATCTTTCTTCTATTATTATAGAATGGGTCATTGGTCCGCCAGAGCATGGGGTGCTCCAATACAAGTCGGATCAAATCCTTTTTCTCCTGTTTGGAGGAAAGCTTGCAAAAAAGGAAAATCATTAATTTGTTATGTGTATAGACCGTCTTGTTTTTGCGAATTCCCTTCCCTCTGCTGCGGGCCACCGCGTAGAAGAGGCAATTGAAGGCCCCATCACATTTTCTTCTGAGCGTTCTATCTACAAATAAAGTAAAAAGGAAATAATGAGTTATTTGCGTTTTTACAGAAATTAAACTGTTTTATCTACATACCACACCAGTTTCTCCCAGCGACTGATCAACTATTTCCCTCAGAAAATTCAGAGGCCTATAGCAGTGCCACGTAGGGGATTGGGATCTGAAATTATAATCAATAAATATAAGCAAGATTTAATGTGTTTTATTAGATAAATTTACAGCGCGTCTAGAAAACTCTTACTTACATCCAGTTTCTTTTATCGCTGCCAGCTCACGTACCCTGATCGCTCGGTACTTGTACCGGAGCTGGTGCCAATCTTTCTGGCATCTGACCACGGTGATCGCCAGATGCCTGGCTATTTCCCTCCATGCTTCGGCAATCTTTCTTCTATTATTATAGAATGGGTCATTGGTCCGCCAGAGCATGGGGTGCTCCGATACAAGTCGGATCAAAACCTTTGTCTCCTGTTTGGAGGAAAGCTTGCAAAAAAGGAAAATCATTAATTTGTTTTGTGTATAGACCGTCTTGTTTTTGCGAATTCCCTTCCCTCTGCTGCGGGCCACCGCGTAGAAGAGGCAATTGAAGGCCCCATCACATTTTCTTCTGAGCGTTCTATCTACAAATAAAGTAAAAAGGAAATAATGAGTTATTTGCGTTTTTACAGAAATTAAACTGTTTTATCTACATACCACACCAGTTTCTCCCAGCGACTGATCAACTATTTCCCTCAGAAAATTCAGAGTCCTATAGCAGAGCCACGTAGGGGATTGGGATCTGAAATTATAATCAAATAAATATAAGCAAGATTTAATGTGTTTTATTAGATAAATTTACAGCGCGTCTAGAAAACTCTTACTTACATCCAGTTTCTTTTATCGCTGCCAGCTCACGTACCCTGATCGCTCGGTACTTGTACCGGAGCTGGTGCCAATCTTTCTGGCATCTGACCACGGTGATCGCCAGATGCCTGGCTATTTCCCTCCATGCTTCGGCAATCTTTCTTCTATTATTATAGAATGGGTCATTGGTCCGCCAGAGCATGGGGTGCTCCGATACAAGTCGGATCAAATCCTTTTTCTCCTGTTTGGAGGAAAGCTTGCAAAAAAGGAAAATCATTAATTTGTTATGTGTATAGACCGTCTTGTTTTTGCGAATTCCCTTCCCTCTGCTGCGGGCCACCGCGTAGAAGAGGCAATTGGAGGCCCCATCACATTTTCTTCTGAGCGTTCTATCTACAAATAAAGTAAAAAGGAAATAATGAGTTATTTGCGTTTTTACAGAAATTAAACTGTTTTATCTACATACCACACCAGTTTCTCCCAGCGACTGATCAACTATTTCCCTCAGAAAATTCAGAGTCCTATAGCAGAGCCACGTAGGGGATTGGGATCTGAAATTATAATCAAATAAATATAAGCAAGATTTAATGTGTTTTATTAGATAAATTTACAGCGCGTCTAGAAAACTCTTACTTACATCCAGTTTCTTTTATCGCTGCCAGCTCACGTACCCTGATCGCTCGGTACTTGTACCGGAGCTGGTGCCAATCTTTCTGGCATCTGACCACGGTGATCGCCAGATGCCTGGCTATTTCCCTCCATGCTTCGGCAATCTTTCTTCTATTATTATAGAATGGGTCATTGGTCCGCCAGAGCATGGGGTGCTCCGATACAAGTCGGATCAAATCCTTTTTCTCCTGTTTGGAGGAAAGCTTGCAAAAAAGGAAAATCATTAATTTGTTATGTGTATAGACCGTCTTGTTTTTGCGAATTCCCTTCCCTCTGCTGCGGGCCACCGCGTAGAAGAGGCAATTGGAGGCCCCATCACATTTTCTTCTGAGCGTTCTATCTACAAATAAAGTAAAAAGGAAATAATGAGTTATTTGCGTTTTTACAGAAATTAAACTGTTTTATCTACATACCACACCAGTTTCTCCCAGCGACTGATCAACTATTTCCCTCAGAAAATTCAGAGTCCTATAGCAGAGCCACGTAGGGGATTGGGATCTGAAATTATAATCAAATAAATATAAGCAAGATTTAATGTGTTTTATTAGATAAATTTACAGCGCGTCTAGAAAACTCTTACTTACATCCAGTTTCTTTTATCGCTGCCAGCTCACGTACCCTGATCGCTCGGTACTTGTACCGGAGCTGGTGCCAATCTTTCTGGCATCTGACCACGGTGATCGCCAGATGCCTGGCTATTTCCCTCCATGCTTCGGCAATCTTTCTTCTATTATTATAGAATGGGTCATTGGTCCGCCAGAGCATGGGGTGCTCCAATACAAGTCGGATCAAATCCTTTTTCTCCTGTTTGGAGGAAAGCTTGCAAAAAAGGAAAATCATTAATTTGTTATGTGTATAGACCGTCTTGTTTTTGCGAATTCCCTTCCCTCTGCTGCGGGCCACCGCGTAGAAGAGGCAATTGAAGGCCCCATCACATTTTCTTCTGAGCGTTCTATCTACAAATAAAGTAAAAAGGAAATAATGAGTTATTTGCGTTTTTACAGAAATTAAACTGTTTTATCTACATACCACACCAGTTTCTCCCAGCGACTGATCAACTATTTCCCTCAGAAAATTCAGAGGCCTATAGCAGTGCCACGTAGGGGATTGGGATCTGAAATTATAATCAATAAATATAAGCAAGATTTAATGTGTTTTATTAGATAAATTTACAGCGCGTCTAGAAAACTCTTACTTACATCCAGTTTCTTTTATCGCTGCCAGCTCACGTACCCTGATCGCTCGGTACTTGTACCGGAGCTGGTGCCAATCTTTCTGGCATCTGACCACGGTGATCGCCAGATGCCTGGCTATTTCCCTCCATGCTTCGGCAATCTTTCTTCTATTATTATAGAATGGGTCATTGGTCCGCCAGAGCATGGGGTGCTCCGATACAAGTCGGATCAAAACCTTTGTCTCCTGTTTGGAGGAAAGCTTGCAAAAAAGGAAAATCATTAATTTGTTTTGTGTATAGACCGTCTTGTTTTTGCGAATTTCCTTCCCTCTGCTGCGGGCCACCGCGTAGAAGAGGCAATTGAAGGCCCCATCACATTTTCTTCTGAGCGTTCTATCTACAAATAAAGTAAAAAGGAAATAATGAGTTATTTGCGTTTTTACAGAAATTAAACTGTTTTATCTACATACCACACCAGTTTCTCCCAGCGACTGATCAACTATTTCCCTCAGAAAATTCAGAGGCCTATAGCAGTGCCACGTAGGGGATTGGGATCTGAAATTATAATCAAATAAATATAAGCAAGATTTAATGTGTTTTATTAGATAAATTTACAGCGCGTCTAGAAAACTCTTACTTACATCCAGTTTCTTTTATCGCTGCCAGCTCACGTACCCTGATCGCTCGGTACTTGTACCGGAGCTGGTGCCAAACTTTCTGGCATCTGGCCACGGTGGTCGCCGATGCCTGGCTATTTCCCTCCATGCTCCGGCAATCTGTCTTCTATTATTATAAAACGGATCATTAGTCCGCCAGAGCATGGGGTGCCCCGATACAAGTAGAACAAGTTTAAGTTTTTCCTTTTTAGAGGAAAGCTTACATTTGCTTCTGAGCGTTCTATCTACAAATAAAGTAAAAAGGAAATAATGAGTTATTTGCGTTTTTACAGAAATTAAACTGTTTTATCTACATATCACACCAGTTTCTCCCAGCGACTGATCAACTATTTCCCTCAGAAAATTCAGAGGCCTATAGCAGTGCCACGTAGGGGATTGGGATCTGAAATTATAATCAATAAATATAAGCAAGATTTAATGTGTTTTATTAGATAAATTTACAGCGCGTCTAGAAAACTCTTACTTACATCCTGTTTCTTTTATCGCTGCCAGCTCACGTACCCTTATCGCTCGGTACTTGTACCGGAGCTGGTGCCAATCTTTCTGGCATCTGACCACGGTGATCGCCAGATGCCTGGCTATTTCCCCACATTCTCCGGTAGTCTTTCTTCTATTATTATAGAATGGGCCATTGGTCCGCCAGAGCATGGGGTGCTCCGATACAAGTCGGATCAAATCCTTTTTCTCCTGTTTGGAGGAAAGCTTGCAAAAAAGGAAAATCATTAATTTGTTTTGTGTATAGACCGTCTTGTTTTTGCGAATTCCCTTCCCTCTGCTGCGGGCCACCGCGTAGAAGAGGCAATTGGAGGCCCCATCACATTTTCTTCTGAGCGTTCTATCTACAAAAAAAGTAAAAAGGAAATAATGAGTTATTTGCGTTTTTACAGAAATTAAACTGTTTTATCTACATACCACACCATTCGCTCTCAGCGACTCATCAACTGTTCCCCGCAGAAAGCTCATTGGCCTATAGCAGTGCCACTTAGGAGGCGTAGGGGGATCTGAAATTATAATCAATAAATATAAGCACGATTTAATGTGTTTTATTAGATAAATTTACAGCGCGTCTAGAAAACTCTTACTTACATATTGTTTCTTTATTCGATGCCAGCTCACGTATCCTTATTGCTCGGTACTTGTACCGGAGCTGGTGCCAAACTTTCTGGCATCTGGCCACGGTGGTCGCCAGATGCCTGGCTATTTCCCCCCATGCTCCGGCAGTCTGTTTTCTATTATTATAGAAGTTGTCATTGGTCTACCAGAGCATGAGGTGCCCCGATACAAGTTGAATAATTTTCCGTTTTTCATTTTTAGAGGAAAGCTTGCAAAACAGGAAAATCATTAATTTGTTATGTGTATAGACCGTCTTGTTTTTGCGAATTCCCTTCCCTCTGCTGCGGGCCACCGCGTAGAAGAGGCAATTGGAGGCCCCATCACATTTTCTTCTGAGCGTTCTATCTACAAATAAAGTAAAAAGGAAATAATGAGTTATTTGCGTTTTTACAGAAATCAAACTGTTAGCAGCTCGAAGAAAGTCGCGTGGAATATTCGTACTTTTTCACAGGATTGAACTTTATTGCATTTTGAAAAATATGCTTAAATTGCAGCCCTGTGAAAAAGTACGAATATTCCACGCGACTTTCTTCGAGCTGCTAACAAAGCTTAAAAATTTGGTCGCTCTATTCCCGCTGTCGAATGTTACTCGGTGCAATCGCGATGGCGAGGAACCCGATGCCTGATCTTGAGGTCATTCGCCTTTCCTGTACCCGAACCCGTTACAGTGCCCTCTATAGGTGAGAGTGTGGAATCTCTCGCGATCGCAAGCGCTGAATGTTTGGCTGTCAGCTGCGGTGACAGTTCTGCTCTGTTTGTTTACGATCGTCGCAACACAAACTGTTTTATCTACATACCACACCATTCGCTCTCAGCGACTCAACAACTGTTTCTCGCAGAAAGCTCATTGGCCTATGGCAATGCCACGTAGGAGGCGTAGGGGGATCTGAAATTATTTCATTTCATTTCATTTCATTTCATTTCATTTCATTTCATTTATTAATACAATATCCGCCATCAAGGCTAAATAAGGCAGACTTAAAACTAAATAAACCCTAACAAATAAACAAAATAATTCATGAAAAACTAAGCCTAACTAAACTAGTCTAGACCTAGCAAAAAAAATTAAAGAAAAAAAAAATATAGGTAGAGCGTAGAGACTATCAAAACTTAATGAAACTTAGAAGAATAATTAAAGAGAATTAGAAGAAAAAATACGGTTACGGAAAGAGTTGAGAGAGGAGTCGAAATCAAAGAGATAGTAAAAGTGGTTAAACAACCTGAAACAGGATAGAATAGGATCATTGAAAGTATAAAGAGTATGACGTGTTTCAATTGACAGAGGATCACGAGGACGAAGGGAACGAGAGGGAACATACAACGAGATGGACGAGAGTAAATCAGGAGCATCAGTATCAGAAAGTAATAAGCCACCAATAAAACATGCCTGAGACACTTGGCGGCGGAAGCTTAAAGAGTGAAGATTGAATAACTGCAATCGCGTTTCATAGGGAGGTAGTGAGGCAGCACCGAACAAACGACGAAAAGCAACCCTGGTAAAAGGCGCTGAATGCTTTCAATTCTCGAACAGCCATCAATAGTAGGAGGATTCCAGATGATGCTAGCATATTCAAGAAGAGGCCTTACCAGAGCACAATAAAGGTTTCTTAAGAAGCTTTGATCTCTAAAAATAGAGGTAAAACGTAAAATAAACCCAAGAGTTCGATTAGCTTTTAGTAGAACCTCATCAAGCTGCAGTTTAAAGTTAAGACGACTGTCGAGTATAATACCAAGGTCACGGATGGACAAAACACGAGAGAGAGACGAGTTAGAGAGAGTATAGTTAAATGAAATAGGAGAAAGAGAGTGAGAGAAAGAAATAACAGAACATTTATCAGGGCACAAGCGAAGTAAGTTGGATGAACACCAATGAACAAATGCATTAAGGTAATGCTGAAGACTCATACAATCAGAAGAAGAGGGCACAGGTAAAAAGATTTTGATATCATCCGCATAAAGGAGATGACCATCAGGAGGTAAAACATTACAGACATCATTGATGAACAAAGAAAACAGAAGTGGACTTAGCACACAACCCTGAGGGACACCTGACGTACAAAAAAACTCCTCAGATAAGTACGACCCGGTTTTAACCCTGCAAGATCGATTACTTAAGTATGAGGACAGCCAGCTAATAATGCCATCACCAAAACCAAGTTTAGATAGTTTAGCTAATAGTAAAGAGTGGGGCAAACTATCAAATGCAGCATGAAAGTCAGTGTATATTGCATCAAGTTGGGTACCTGCCTCAAAAGATCTGAAAATATTGGTAACAAAAGACATGAGATTAGTAGAAGTAGACCTACCAGGCATAAACCCATGCTGTTTAGGGCTAATAGCGGAACTACAACTATGAAGTATGGTTGGAAAGATACATAGCTCAAAAGTTTTGGCTGTGGCACATGTTTGAGTTATCCCACGATAATTAGAGACAATGCTACGGCATCCCTTTTTGTGTACCGGAAAAAGCCAACAGGATTTCCAAAGAGCAGGAAAGACCCCGAGAGAAAGTGAAAGGTTGAAAATTTTAGCAAGGTGTGGAGCAAGCACGTCCTTACAGTTTATTAAAACTGAGGCAGGAATGCCATCTGGACCAGGAGTAAAAGAACGTTTCAACCCAAATAACACCTGTACAACTGTTTCAGAGCTAACCGAAATATCGGAGAGATTAATTAAGTTCTCTGGCGTGTAGAGTAGCCCACCCTCAATAAGGTTAGGGTCACTAACCGGTGGCTCAAACATTTGGGAAAAATGTGCAGAGAATAGCTCACAGATCTCAACAGGCGTAGAGGCAGTTCGAGAATCAAGTACCATTTCATTAGGTAACGTATTGCACCCTCTTCGAATCCTAACAAATTGCCAGAAGGATGCTGGATCAGAACGGAAATGCGATTGCAGTCTACTCGAATAGGCCTCAAAACGAGCCCTGTTGTATAGTCGATGCGCAGAGGCAGCGTACTTAAATAAACGAAAGTTGAAAGCAGATCGGTTCAGACGATACCTCCTAAGATATTTCATTCTATCCTTTTTCAGGTTGCGAAGAGTACGATTGGACCAGGGAGGATTAGGAGGGGAACGAAAAATAGGTGTACATGAAAGGAGTGCAGAGGTTAACAAAGCATTAAACGATTGGACAGCCTCGTCGACCGATGTACATTGATAAAAAAAAGACCAGTCGGCACGAGATAGAATAGAATTGAGTTTACGATAGTCTGTAAGACGAAAATTATAACGAACACTCAATGAATTAGGAGCAGAAGGCAATTCATTCCTAACCCTACTAGCCCTAAATAAAGAAGACGGTAACGCAATTTCCAGAGCAGGATGATGGGCATCCTGGGGCAGGAGCAGTGACGAAGCAGGATACACAGAAGAACAAGCAGCAGCAGCAGAGTTAGAGAGCACCAGGTCCAGATAATGATTTGAATGGTTATGCACCCCGTTCAGCTGATAGAGTTCATGCAAATTTAACACATCCAAAAAGCAGGAACTGGATGAATTCAAAGAGATATGAGGCACATAATGTCTCATAGGTAAAGATGAATCTGACCTTACTGCGGCTGCAGGCGACCACCCTAACGCCGGTTGATTGAAGTCGCCAAGAAAGATAAGATGATCATTTGGTTTCATATGCATGTATGCATCGCTGATGAAAGCAGAAAGGGATTCGAAATAGTTGCGGTCGCTGCTCAAATACGGTGGCACATAAACAATCCCCACATAAAGACGAAACTTAGGAAAAGAAACACGAATACATAAAGCTTCAAGCGTAGGTTGATTCATGTTAAGTGCCACAGACGGATAACGACTGGAACATGCAAGCAGCACACCACCCCCACGCGATCGTTCATTGTTTAACCTGCTGCGATCGCAACGGTATATATTGTAAGAATCACTATCCAGGACCATATTGGATGGAATCGATTCATTTAACCAGGTTTCAGTAAGGGCAAGCATTTCAAACCCTGATTCAATCGCAGAAAGGCGCAATTCATTATATTTGGTGCGAAGGCCTCGAACATTTTGGTAATAGATCACGAAGGGGTCTATTAATTGTGAGCTATCCGTTTGGCAAACGGGCTGATCTGTGGTGAGCGATTCGTGTTGCTGAGATTGTTCTGTGATTGAAGCCCCACCCCCGGTGATAACTGAGGGGGTGTGGGAGGAAACTCCGGTTGGATAGCCTCTAGGATCTCGGTCATCTGGGATAGTGATTGATTCCCGCGCTGTGGGGATGGCGATCGATGATCCAAAAAATGATCCGGATGAGCGGTGCTTTGTGGCGCAGCTGAAGAGCAATTTGCACTGCTTGAACGATGCGAAGTAAGCGCAGAAGGGACAAATCGGGCCCTTTCATGTATACGTTGCTTTGGTAGGCCACGATCAACAAACTCACGAACAGTAAGTGAAACTGGCCAAATAGTAGATTGAAGCGCCAGATCCTTAAGTGATTTAGGAATACTCACTTTAAACGATATAAAGGACACCAAATCAAGGTTTGCACCCTTTTTCGTGAGACGGTAAACATCTATGTTGTCGGTTGGCAGCACAGCTTTAAGCCACACACGCATATCATCAGCGGAGACATGCGATTTGACGTTCGTGAAGTATAACCATACTTTTTCTGCTATGCCAGTGTTCGTGGTATCATGGTTCAAAACAGGATCAGAAGATGATTTTGTATTTGTTCGGCAGTGCCCAGCACTAATATCACTAGTCACCTTAGTACGATGAGTGTAGTGGTTGCAGCTATCAGAAGCTTCCACAGTGTTGGTATCGTTCGCTGCTTGTTGGATATCTGCAGTGAGCTCCATTGAGTTGGTAAATGTACGGCGAGTGGATGCTGTTTTAGTCGTTCTGGTATTAGTGGCGTTGAGTGACGATGCATTAGTGGACGTGTGCGTTCGCGATGCGTGAGAAACAGACGGCTTAGCTAATATGGGTGTTAGCTTATCAGCGAGAGCGAGGATCTCAGCAAGCAAATCGCTCTTGATAGCCGATCTAAGAGAAGAGAGAGATGAGTCAATCGTGGTGAGAATATCTGCTTTCACCAACTCGAGTAGGGCTGCTATCTCACTTGTGAGAAGTGAGTTTGTGCCATTGCGAAACTCGTTACAATTTTTGCACAACCACAACAATTGATTATTCCGCCCAAGCTCACGAGTAGAATCACGGGACAAACCCGTGCAATGGGTATGATGCTTGGAACCACACACACCGGCGCAGGACACCGAATTTGCACTATCGGTGGGTGCATTGCAGGTTGAGCACTGCATAACGAATGACACAGCACAAACTGACGAGTGACAGGAGCAGGAACGAAGCCAAACAATATCTCGGCAAAACTGACGAAATAACAGGAGACTAGGTGCAAGAACTCAAGTGCAACTTGATAACAATCGAAGGCACGCACTAGCCAGTACAAGCAACTCAGCAGCACCAATGTTGCAAATGTTGAAAATCAGGCAGTAACACGGCAAAACAGCATCAAAAATCAGGAGCACAAGGAAGGCACAACCACTCGGTTTGACAGTCGATCTCTCTCTAAATGTTTGAAGTCGATCTCTTTAATATTATAATCAATAAATATAAGCAAGATTTAATGTTTTTTATTAGATAAATTTACAGCGCGTCAAGAAAACTCTTACTTGCATCCTGTTTCTTTTATCGCTGCCAGCTCACGTACCCTGATCGCTCGGTACTTGTACCGGAGCTGGTGCCAAACTTTCTGGCATCTGGCCACGGTGGTCGCTAGATGCCTGGCTATTTCGCCCCAAGCTCCGGCAGTCTGTTTTCTATTATTGTAATAGTTGTTATTGGTCTGCTAGAGCATGGAGTGCCCGATACAAGTTGAATAAGTTTCCGTTTTTCATTTTTAGAGGAAAGCTTGCAAAACAGGAAAATCATTAATTTGTTTTGTGTATAGACCGTATGTTTTTGCGAATTGATAAAAATCCATAAAATGTATCTAAAAACATTCACTACTAACTAACTAACTAACACATATAAACTAAATAAAAATCATCCAAGCATCTGCTGGAAAGTAACGCTGATCAGCCTTTACTAGAGTTTTATAATAGAGATTTGTGCATTCCATGGCCTCGCTCAGTAGACCCGTCGTTCGTAATGGGCGCCTCCAACTGCACTCTTTTCCCTTCCTCCGCTGCGGCGCTCTGCTATTCCGCAGCGGGCCACCGTGTAGAAGATGCAATTGAAGGCCCCATCACATTTTCTTCAGAGCGTTCTATCTATAGAAAAGTAAAAAGGAAATAATGAGTTATTTGCGTTTTTACAGAAATCAAACTGTTTTATCTACATACCAACCCATTCGCTCTCAGCGACTCATCTACATATTCCCGCAGAAAACTCATTGGCCTGTAACAGTGCCACTTAGGAGGCGCAACGGGATCTGAAATTATAATCAATAAATATAAGCACAATTTAATTTCATTTCATTTCATTTCATTTATTTAATACAATATCCGCCATCAAGGCTAAATATAATAAACTTAAAACTAATTTAATACTAACAAATAAACAAAATAATTCATGAAAAACTAAGCCTAACTAACCTAGTCTTGACCTAGCAAAAAAGAAAAGAAAAAAAACAAGAGTAGAGCGTAGAGACTATCATAAACTTAACAAAAACAAAAAAAAAAGAGAGTAATAGAAAACTAAGGAGAATAATTAAAGGGAATTAGAAGAAAAAATACGGTTACGGAAAGAGTTAAGAGAGGAGTCGAAATCAAAGAGATAGTAAAAGTGGTTAAACAACCTGAAACAGGACAGAAGAGGGTCATTGAAAGTATAAAGAGTATGACGTGTTTCAATTGACAGAGGATCACGAGGACGAAGGGAACGAGAGGGAACATACAACGAGATGGACGAGAGTAAATCAGGAGCATCAGTATCAGAAAGTAATAAGCCACCAATAAAACAAGCCTGAAACACTTGGCGGCGGAAGCTTAAGGAGTGAAGATTGAATAACTGCAATCGCGTTTCATAGCGAGGTAGTGAGGCAGCACCGAAAAAACGACGAAAGGCAATCCTGGTAAAGAGGCGCTGAATGCTTTCAATTCTCGAACAGCCATCAATAGTGGGAGGATTCCAGATGATACTAGCATATTCAAGAATAGGCCTTACCAAAGCACAATAAAGGATTCTTAGGATGCTTTGATCTCTAAAAATAGAGGTAAAACGTAAGATAAACCCAAGGGTTCGATTTGCTTTTATTAGCACCTCATCAAGCTGCAGTTTACAGTTAAGACGACAGTCAAGTATAATACCAAGGTCACGGATGGACATAACACGAGAGAGGGAAGCGCTAGAGAGAGTATAGTTAAATAAAATAGGAGAAAGAGAGTGCTTGTAATGTGCTTTATTACATACATTTTCAGCGCGTCTAGCAAAAAAAATATTTATTTATTTATTTATTTATTTTAACAAAGTTATCTAGCCATGCTGGCCTCCAGAACTTAATGCTAGTTTCCTAACCAATATAAACACTGAACTCATAAGCAAATAAATAAAAGCTGACCACAAAAATAAATTGATAAAAATAATAAGAATTTCGCTCGTCAGTAAAGGCTTCGCAAAGTTTGTTTTAGTACATTTACGCTTACGCTAGGATCGACAATGCAGTTAACAGAGCTATACGAGCTAATCATTCTCAAAAGTGGATCATTAGAACCAAATACCGTAGACCTAAAATCAGTGCTAAATAGGTTACATTGCCTTAGATTCCTACTAGGTCCCTGAAAATTAATTTGTTCTAGAATAAACGGTGCGTCAATGTAACCGCTGATAAACTTCTATGTATAAAAGTACACTGTGCCGTCATTCGTCTATGTTGTAGTGAGACTAGTCCGAATAGCAGACACCTAGCAAGATACGAAGTATACACAGATTCTCGAGACCATGGTAAACGGTAGTAAAGAGTGCGTAAAAGTTTTCTTTGAACTGCTTCTAGTCTATCGATTTTGTACTGCTGAGTTGGTTTCCATAAAATGCTAGCTAATTCTAGAATCGGTCTCACATTAGCACAATACAGTGATTTTAGGGTAAAGGGGTCTTTTAAATCTTTAGCGACACGTAACACAAAACTTAACAAACGATTTGCTTTAGCTAAACACAACTCAAAATGATCGTCAAACGTTAACCTGCTATCAAGCTGAACACCTAAATCGCGAACGCTGTTGGTCCGCGGAACTGAACTGTCAGCTATTTTGTAGTCAAAAAGAATAGGGGATCTTTTTCTGGCGAACATAAACTGTTATTGAAATTTGAATCAGTTAACAAATTATCTAATGGAACAGATAATGAAGCTGATTTGGAAATGTGTACACAATCATGCACACAATCGTGACACTATCGCAAGTGTATATTGCACTATAACGTTATTTACATGTTAAAATTATTCATTATGCAAACACATATATAATTAATGCATCAAATATACTACTCATTTTTTAACTGAAATTGTATAAATATATCGCATTACTCACCAATTGATAGCCTAGTTGTTTTTCTTTCGTTTGGCATTGGGGTGTAGTAGCCACATTTGGGATATGTAATACAATCATATTTTTTATTCTACTGGGTTTGGTCGGTTCGATCGGTAACAAGATAGGAAAAATAAAATAGGTGCACATAATAATATGCACGCACCACTAACAAATACTTTTACTAGACCCGTTCCAAACAGAGTCCAGTGTATGTTTAAAACACCTTGTATATTGTTCATTTGAATCTGAAAATTTGAATAAGAAACAAAGATATTAGCATTCTTTATACTTATTAAACGTACTGAAATTATATGTATACTTGCCTTGCGTTATACTGCCGTCAAGATATACCGAGCGGGATACCGTCACCATCCAACCCGAGCAGGATGACTTTGTACATATTCACGGCTGCGCCATAATGATTTGGTGTGGTATGGATGATACGTGGGAGCTGTGCCAAAAACATCAAACCATTCTCGCCTCCTCCTGATAAGCTTTAGCGCATTAGCTCCTTGGTGATGTCATCATCTGGTTCCTGCGGACTGTATATTCATTCCTTACAATCCAATATCCCCAGCGACTCGGCAAACGTTGCGACCGAAAGAGACAAATCTTCTAAACATGTTCGTAGATTTGCACTTGAAGAGGCAACTAGACCAACCAAAAGAGAACATGTATGAAAATTATTTAAAATGTGTGAACGATAAAGAGCCTCCACTTAGTCAACAAATAGCCACATGCGGGTCGCGAGCCGTACTATGCCGATCGCTGTCCTAACCGATCCGATCTGTGTCCTGCCAGCCGATTGGAACGCACCCTCCCCTTCGCTAGAGCCACCGGCCGTGCGCCGATAGTCATGCCAGTTGTTGATGAAAAGGTGTCTGTGAACAAGAAAGAAACAAACATGAAACTCAATCGCACACCCGGAACATACAGCGCATCGCACCACAATAGACGACGCAACTTAACTTCCGCTATGCTTCTAGTCGCGATGGCCGGACTCACTCGGCATCGTTACACAGTTTGAATCGAACGTATACAGCCGGCTCTTGACCGCCCTCATTCGGCGTGAATGGCTCACCGAGAAACGGCTTCGCTGCCAGCTCGGCCGCGCCGATTGCATCCTGTTACTGCCGCTCGTCAATGCGGTGCACCTCGAGTGCATCGACGACCGGTCCGTGGAACAAGGCATTCACAGACGATCCAGGATAACCAGCTGAATCCCATCAGCCGGGAACCAGCAACCTAAAAAAAGCCGGACACCAACCATACCATTTTTTCGATCCTAAAAAAAAGCCCAACAACCGGAACGATATTATCCGCACCCTCACCGTCGATCTCACAGTACGAACGGGACGAGTGCTTTCCTTTGCTTCGGATAGTTGTGAAAGTTTTCCACGTACCACTGGTGGGTGATTTTCAGCTTGCTCGAGAACACCTGCAGGAACCAGGTCTCGTAGAACAGGTGCAAACACTGCAGCGTGATCAGCGTCATGGCAACCATCGTCTCGGTAGGCGTGGTGCGCACCATACGCTTGTTGGTTGCCAACGTATCGAGGAAGGCGATTACGTAGTCCCGCGCTGGCTACATCATGACGGCAAATCCGGCCACCGACCAGAGGGCAGCAAAGACGTAGAAATGTATAAACCACGCCTTCAGGATCTCCAGCAGGGACACCAATCGGTCCAATGATCCCTTCAGTGCATGCTTGTCATACCCGGCGTATAGCCACACCGAACGCACGCTTCACACACGTACACATAAATTTAATCGGGCCACTACCACCATCAGAAGGAAACGCGTACTGCTTAACAATGATCGACAAATTTACGCGTTGGTCTGAAGTAATACCGATCCCCAACATCACCGCCGAAACTGTTGCACGTTCCTTCATTACAGGATGGATTTCGAGATTTGGTGTTCCCTCTAAAATAACCACCGATCTCGGGAGGCAGTTTGAATCGGAAATGTTTCGTTCATTGTCCGCAACGCTCGGAATCGATCACCTTCGAACAACACCTTACCACCCCCAATCAAACGGCCAGATTGAAAGGATGCATCGACAGCTAAAAACCAATATCCTTTGCCACAAAAACGCTCGTTGGACGGAAGCACTCCCAATAGTGTTGCTTGGTATGCGCTCCAGCATAAAAGAAGACATCGGTGCAACCAGTGCAGAACTCATCTATGGTACAACACTTCGATTACCTGGTGAATTTTTTGACGAACCATCGAAGTCACCTAACATCACGCTTGACTACATAGCAAATCTAAAAAATATAATGTCATCGTTGAAGCCGTCCCCCACATCGGATGTTTTTAGATTTGCTATGTAGTCAAGCGTGATGTTAGGTGACTTCGATAGCTCGTCAAAAAATTCACCAGGTAATCGAAGTGTTGTACCATAGATGAGTTCTGCACTGGTTGCACCGATGTCTTCTTTTATGCTGGAGCGCATACCAAGCAACACTATTGGGAGTGCTTCCGTCCAACGAGCGTTTTTGTGGCAAAGGATATCGGTTTTTAGCTGTCGATGCATCCTTTCAATCTGGCCGTTTGATTGGGGGTGGTAAGGTGTTGTTCGAAGGTGATCGATTCCGAGCGTTGCGGACAATGAACGAAACATTTCCGATTCAAACTGCCTCCCGAGATCGGTGGTTATTTTAGAGGGAACACCAAATCTCGAAATCCATCCTGTAATGAAGGAACGTGCAACAGTTTCGGCGGTGATGTTGGGGATCGGTATTACTTCAGGCCAACGCGTAAATTTGTCGATCATTGTTAAGCAGTACGCGTTTCCTTCTGATGGTGGTAGTGGCCCGATTAAATCTATGTGTACGTGTGTGAAGCGTGCGTCGGTGTAGTGTTGGGAATTTCGGTAAAAAAAAGGAACGGAACGGAACTAGTTCATTTTTCTAAAAGAACGGAACGTGAACCTGGGGTGCAAAAGAACCGACCCAAAGCTTAGAAGCCAAACTGTCATCCGAGGGGGGGGGGGGGGGGTGGTGTTACTTATTATCCAGGATATGAAAAGGCGTTTCTTCAATCTGAAATCATATCTCACACCAAATCTAGATGGGTTCAACCTATGCCTAGTAAGCTGTACCAGCTGTGCTAATATAAAACATGCATTTATTATCTAGCATTTTTTTAACTTTTTAGATGCGACGACCATTTTCGGTCAAAGTCTTCCTGTACCACTAATACGCTTGGCTATCAGTAACTTATTAAATGCCCATAGCAGGATAATCATTCCAGCGTATGGGGGCACGATCCATTCGAGGCTTTTACCCATGCCGATGTTATTGAGTGCTACGAGTTGACGATTCTATCACGAGATTGACTAATTATTTCAATTTCACTTACTATTTAAAACAAATAGTTTTCCACACAAATCGTTTACAAGATCACGGCACTCAAACGGTTGTCGAATGGAACAGAATGCTTCGAATCGAATGGCCAAATATTGGAATCATGCCGAGTGCCAAGATCAAGTGCATTTCGTGGCATAAAAAATAAATACATTTTAGTTTTCGTTGTTCATACTCGCATATTATAATACATCTTTTCCAACCCGTTCTGCCATATGAGTACAGATTAAAATTTTATAATGGTTATTTGTCTAGTTAAGACAAGCTAAATTATAACAAAAAGTATAATAGATGTTACAAATTGCACCATAATGCCAAATGCAATTTCATTTTTGGTTTCGCTTATCACCGATTTTTATAAACGATACGCGACGAAGTGCGATGAATATTCCTGTGAGCATGGGAGTGTGCACAAGCAACACATACTGTGTGCGAGAAAGAGTGAACAGTTATCTTGCATGCAGCAAGCAACAGCCGGACAAAGCCGGTTTTTTTTAAAGAACGGAATGCACGAACACCTTGCTAACAATATTGAAGCGGCAAAGACCGGAACGGAACGGAGTGAACGGAAAGAACGAATTGAACGGAACGGAATGAACGGAACGAACGAAATGAACGGAACGGAATGAACGGAACGGAATGAACAGAATGAACGGAATGAACGGAACGGAACGGAATGAACGGAACGGAACGATTTTGTATAAAGGATCGGAACGATTTTGTATAAAGGATCGGAACGGAACGGCCTGCATTAAGAACGGAACTTTTTTACTAGGTTCGGACCGGAACGGCCAACACTAGTTCGGTGTGGCTATAGCGGCTGTAGGTGTCTTGTTATGACGTATTATTTTGTTTTTTTGGCACTCAATACACGTCTCTACGAACGCTTTGCATTCCTTTCTAACTGATCGCCATACAAAGCGTTGCGATACCAGGTGTGTTGTTCCTCTAATACCAGGATGCGATAAGCTGTGCAGTTTGGAGATGATCAGTTTTCTGTGCGCTTTGGAAACGAAAGGTCGGATGTATTGAGTGGAAATATCGCAGAAAATAGATTTGGTAGAGTTCGGTATAGCCAGTGATGTTAATATCAGTGATGATGTTTTCGGTGGGTTGTTTAAAAAATGCTGTAGTTCGCTATCGGTTTGTTGTACACCTGCTAATTGGTTATAATCGATGAGCGTGCTTATGCTATCTATACGGCTTAACATATCTGCTACTAGGTTGTGTTTGCCGGCCACGTGTCGTATATCGGTGGTGTACTCGCTGATGAAAAGCAGTCTTCTTTGTTGGGTGGGATTGGCTCTTTCGAGGTTTTGGTCAAATGCAGTGGTTAACGGTTTGTGATCCGTGTACACGATAAATTCACGTGCTTCCAAAAGGTCTTTAAAATGCTTTATCGATTCGTATATATCATAAAGTTCGCGATCATAAGTGCTGGCTTTCTTAAGTGTAGGTGACAATTTCTTAGAAAAGAAAGCGAGAGGTTCGATACCCTTGGCAGTCAACTGTTTTAATGCAGCTCCTATAGCATGACTTGAAGCGTCAACATCTAAGGCGAGCTTTGCATTTGGTGAAGGGTGAGCTAATAAAGCTGCGTTTGCCAGATCGTGTTTGCATTGTTCAAATGCTTGCGTGCTGTTTTCATCCCAGTTAAGTATAGTGGAGTCATTTTTTATATTGCCATTCATCATACCGTGCAAAATTTGTTGGCGTTCTGCTGCATGCGGTATAAAACGCCGGTAAAAATTAATCGTGCCAAGGAAGCGTTTCATTTGTCTGGCTATGGTTGGTTTTGGAAAGTCAAAAATAGCTTGTACCTTGCTGGGTTTTGATTTAATGCCATCTGCGGTTACAAGATGACCGAGAAATTCTACTTTTGTTTGCGCGATTTGACTTTTTGTTGGATTAATTGTTAGTCCGTTCTGCCTCAAACGTTCGAACAATATGCGCAAATGCTGGTGGTGCTGTTCTTCGTTCTCGGAGGCGACGCATAAATCGTCAACATACGGAAAAACAAAATCTAAATCGCCAAGGATGGAATGCAAGTGCCGTTGTAACGTTTGTCCTGCGTTTCGAAGGCCAAATGTCATAAAATTAAATTCAAATAACCCGAATGGTGTTGAAATGGCTGTTTTGGGTATGTCTTCAGGAGCCACAGGTATTTGATGATATGCACGTTGCAAGTCGATGCATGAAAATATTTTTCTGTTATACAAAATATTTGAAAAATGTTGAATGTGGGGCACGGGATACCGGTCAGGAACGGTAATAGCATTCAAGCTCCTATAGTCCCCACAGGGTAACCATTTTTCATCTGGTTTCTTTACGAGATGTAAAGGGCTTGCCCAACAGCTTTTAGATGGTTTGCAAATGCCGTTTTTTATGAGGAAGTCAAATTCAGCTTTTGCTTCACGTAACCTTTCTGGGTCCAAACGACGTGGACGGCAAAAGACGGGTGGATCGGTGGTAATGATTTGATGTGTTACGTTTGTATTGACTGCTTTGCGTGTGTTATCGAGTATCGTGATATCTTTGTATTCGTTTAAGAGATGTGAGAAGCTATCGTTTGAACTACATGCGAATACTTGTGCTGGTAGTGTATTAGTGATGTGTGTTTTGTTTTTAATTAGCTTGTTGCGTTTGATATCTACGAGCAGATCGAAGTGTTTTAAAAAATCAGCTCCGATAATATGCGAGTCTACATCAGCTATTGTAAATGGCCATGTAAATGATTGGTTAAGACCGATGTCTAGTGTTAGGTTTTTTGTGCCGTACGTACCGATTGAGCTGCCGTTTGCAGCGAAGAGTTTTCTGGCTGGCATCGGGTTCATTCTGTCCTTGGCGGATGGTGGTATGACGGAAATCTCAGCGCCAGTGTCGATCAGGAATCTGTTGTTGGTTCTGCTGTCGTTCACATAGATGCGCTCGATTACTTCGGCCTTACCGGGGTTCAGCTTGATGCTGGTGCTGGTGGTGTTTAGCGTGGGGCTTGCTTGTAGTGGTAAGCTGTTGCTGCTGCGCTGCTGCGGTGAGGATGCGTTGTAGCTGGTGCTCACGGTCTCGGCTGGGTTGATGAGAGTGTTTCGGCCAGGATGAGTGTGAGAGTGTAGAGAGAAACGCACTACTTTTTTCGGGAGTAAACTGGCAGATGCTCGTCGAAAAAAATACACTTAGTGTTTGTATCGTTAGAGTGCTCCTTCTCACACTTCTCTGCCTTGTTTCCATGGCGATAGTGGAACCAACAGATTTCCAGATACGCTGGCTTGATCATCAAGCGATGCGGATGGCATTACAGCAAGGCCCAACGACATTTCTGTTTCATCCGAAATATAGGGTTTTCGAGGATTATATAGACATGTTCAGCGAGTTGTAGATTCGTTCAGGCATATAATAGACTCTTTCAGCGAGATATAGAATTGTTCGGAAGTAAGCGTTGACGTGTTCGGTTATACTGTAGAGCTGTCACTTTCGTACCCCTAGGCCGGGCTACATTGATCGTACTCCCAAGTGTAATTTCGATTTTCACTAGCGCATCAGGCGGCGGCTGGTGGATGCTTTTTTTGGTCGTCGAGGGAATGGTCATGCCGGATCTCAAATTTAAGTTGTTTTTCCATCGTTTTTTGCCATGAAAATGGATGATTTGCTTATAGGACATGTGCATCTACCTTTTACAAAACTTGTCTTGTCCAAATTAGGTTAAAACATGGAAAAATTACATATTTTCTAAAGCGGCTCCAAATTGTTTGGAAAAATGATTCGGTCAGCCGCCGCCAGGTGCGCTAGTGAAAATTAAAATTACACCAGAGAGTACGATCAATGTACCCTCCCTTTGGACTGCAACTTGCATCATTTTCATCAGTAGGTAAACAAACGGTTTTAAATACAGTGAACCCTCTCTTACAGGGTTTTCCATTCCAATTAACAACTGTCCACAGTCTACTAGCAATCCTCGATTTGAAAAACACAATTGTCTTACACTTACAAACAAGTCAAGCCGTTTTTGGTACACTGTCCATTTCAATTTCACAATTGTCGTCTTCAAAAACACACGTCAGATGCGGCACGGTTTGTTTTGGGTTTGGCTGGAACATGTATCACTTGTAGTTAGGACAGCTGGGCAACATGGACATATTAGGCATTTTATGTATACTTTAATCTTTCAATACAATGCAGGAATTATTACATTTATCAATGCTTTTACTGGCAGCCAATGATAAAAAAATTACAACGTCCCAAAATAACCTAAAAACTGTAACGATCCAAGAATAACTAAAACCAAATGATAAAACTGCTTAAAATGTCCAAATTGCTCAGCTTTCCCATATTCTGATATTCAATCAAGACCTGTTTACAACATGGTTTAATTTTTACAGACAAGTGATACACGTTCCAGCCAAAACCGTGCCGCATCTGTCGTGTGTTTTCGAAGACGACAATTGTGAAATTGAAATGGACAGTGTACCAAAAACGGCTTGACTTGTGTGTAAGTGGTAGACAATTGTGTTTTTCAAATCGAAGATTGCTAGTAGACTGTGGACAGTTGTTAATTGGAATGGAAAACCCTGTATTTGACACCTCTCCAATTTGAAAAACCTCTCTTATTTGAACATTTTGCACAGTCCCTTGATTTCCAGTACATTTTTGTTCGTCTAATTTGGAAAACCTCTGAAATCTGTGTCCCACTTATTTGTTGTGGTGTTGCCATGGTTATTGAATGATGTATGCTCAAATTGGCAATCGTATTCACAGTTTCCTATAGCAACAGTTAAGGCTGCATACTAAATGTTTTGTCTCTTTCTTGTTTGTATGGACCTTTCATTCACTTTCAACCTCTCTAATTTGAAAACCCCTCTTACAGGGTTTACCAGCATAATAAACAACTGTCCACTTGTTTATAACAATAGTCGTTTTGAATAGACACCGCTGTCTACCACTTGCTCACACGTCAGATGGTGTAAGCTACTCTGTCCAGTTCAATAACACAATTTTCGCCGGAAGACGACACGGAAGCGAAATGTTCTGCAAAACCTTTGCAGAGGTCATCTTCACCCGAAATGATGTTTCTCTTGAAGTTCATTACAGCTGGAAGACGGTCGCAGGATTTATTATTTCGTATGAATTTCCAGAATGCTAGTAGATCCTTTTTGAATCTGAATTCGATCTTTCTAACGTAGTCAGCATACGCAAAACGGTTTAACTGTTTGTAAATCCGAGCAGCGCGAGCAAAGTTTGCTTGGTTGGTGCTGTTTTGAAGACTGCGCAGTTTTTGTTGGGCATTAGATCTCCGGCGTTTGGCGACGCGTAGTGCATTACTAGCCCACGGTGGTTTCGATGGAGGATTAAAGCAGGGAACAAACTGTTCGAATAAACCATTTAGATGATTTGTGAAGCTTAACACGCTATCGTTGATATCGTGGTTAGACTTTAATAATTCCCAATTGGTTTGAGTTAGCGCTATTGTTAATTCATCAAATTTCGTACGTCTAAAGTTCAAATCTCTCCGTTCTGGGGACTCAGAAGACGACAAATTCTGTTGCGGAACCACGAAGCTGGTAAGTAGAGCAGGGTGATGTGGATCAGGTTCAACTATGGATTCTAATCTCAGTTCTAATGGGCTCAATCGTTCAACGGTCTGGTCATCCGCAAAAATTAAATCATGTATAGTATTGTTACAGTTGGTGATTGAATTAACTTGCTGAAGGCCGGCCAAATTAATTTCATCGAGGAGAATTTGGCAGGTAGGATGTATTCGGGAGTTGCTGAAGTCAAGCGAAGGAAAATCGTTCTGAGTAATCCATTTAAGATAGGGTTGATTGAAATCTCCGAGAATAATCAAATGATCGTCTTTTTATTTTTCCCTAGTTTCATGTAGCGTAGTACAGAAAGTATTTATAACATCGGGGTTGGCAGCTTGGTCAAGAGGGAGGTAGAATGAGCCGATGACTAGGGAAACATCCAAAACTTTTACACGCACCCAAATACACTCAATTGATGATGTATTAGTAGTGCACAGCGAAGCCGCATGTTTGATATTCGTGGCAATGAGAACTCCTCCACCAATACATTTATCACTATTTATGGCAGAGCGATCCAATCGGAAGGTATTATAGCGGTGGCTGTCAAACAATAGAGAAGATGGGTAACTATCGGTGAGCCAGGTATCGGGCGTTGTTCACTAAACTCTCGACGGAGAGATTTACAAGATACTCGCGATTCTGCATATCACTTCCCTAGAAGATTTAAATACGATTTAACAGTGTGGTGAACGAATTGCTTTGTGAAGTGTAACCGACTGTATAATACTAAATTTATGAAATGTTGCGAAACTATTAAAAGAAGGTGAAAAATGTAGATATTTCGGTGTTGAAAAATCACAAATTTAGTTTATATTTAGTCCTCCTTCTTAATATGTGGCGCAAATAAGAGACCGAAGGCGTTTCCTTCGGCTCTATTTATACCGCTTCGTTTTCTCCCGCCATCGCCCTTTCCGTTAGGAATGGAGGGCACTGTAGCCCTACGTTGACCTTTGCCGCGGAACCCTACAAAGTCGTATCATGACGAGAAATTGTGTGGTTCCGCCAACGTAAACAAACGACGTTGTCACAACAAAGGGGGATCGTTGAAAATTGTTTGCGTAGCCCTGTAGCCTCTTTCTATTTTCGTCCTTTTTTCGGACACTTATGATGTATATTTCACACACACGCGCGCCTTTCTGTATGTACAGAGATCCAATATTAAAATCTATTGCAAAAGCATTAAATGGATTTTTAAATTAAAACAAATGGAGAAATGTAACAATTTGCAGTACACATATTCAATGTATATAAAATATATCATTACTCCTGCTTTTGAAATAATGTTAGTTGTAAAACTCGAGGAATGGAACGCATGAAAAAGGTACACTTTTTTGTTGGGCTTTTGGGGTTTGAAATTGCTTATTGCGGGGCTCCATAGTCACAATCAGTGGCGGATTTTCCTATAAGCGGACTGAGCGGCCGCGGGGGGCCCCGGCCTAAAGAGGGCCCCGAGCTAAACCTCCACATGTTAAATCACTTTTATAAGCGATTGATTTTTTGTTTTTATTGCACAAATGAACGGAAAACTAAATCATTCTCAAAGTAGTTCATTCTAACAAGTAAGTGTGTGGAATGTGTTGATAACGTTTATAGCAATTAAAAGTTGATATGAACTTTGGAGATAATTTTTGAAGGCCAAAACAAATTTTACATACTTTTGCACTCTTCCATATTAAAAACAATAAATCCTCTCCTGATAATAAGTCATAAAGATGCTCCTGATGATTAATTTATATTTTTTAAGAACTTCCTAAACGGTCTCGATTGCAAGGACGAAAAGACTACAAATACGCAAGTGCAGGATAATCATTGTTGGACGCTTGGATTTCAGGCACTTTTTATGTATCTGTGAAGCAGGAAATCACACAAGCTTTGTATAGTGGCTTTCACTGCTCATGTAGATGAATGAGCAAACAAATGTATTGCAAACTCTGTTCTAAAAATACAAAAGTATAAATGAGTAAAATTCAGATCCTTTTGTCAGGTTTTCCAGATATGCCTTTATCTAGATATGCCTAGATCTCTACTGAAATTCGGAAAGTCTGGAGTTTTACTAACTACAGTTTATTATTTCATTGATTTTCATTCATTGATTTATTTCAATATACAAGACTCTTAGCTTAGAAAAACGACCTAATGCGCACTTGTGTTGAAAAACTACTACAGAGAATGAAATGCTGCTTTACACCAAACACTAGTAACACTTCAGCAAAATTTTACTGAAATTTTTTAAACTAAAGGTTCAGTAATCCTTTCAGTAAAAATAATGTTTACTGAATCATTCAGTAATGTCCGGTGCTCACCAAAATGACAGCTCGTTTACTGAAATCCCAGTTATGCTTGGAGATTGCCAGTTCCTCAATTCATGTTCATACATGTTTTGTGGTCTTTTATACAGTTTTTATACTGTATTTTGCCGCCGCAAGTGTATATGGTTCAGTAAACGCTCACAGTCACCACGCAATTTCAGTGAGCACAGTGGATTGTAGCAAACATTTTACACACCAGCACGGCTGCCAATTATTTGAAATCAATCTCGTAAGTCGAAATCTCACCTGAAATTTCACCAGGGTGTCTGTAAGCACCTACCAAATCAACTTTTTGCACATCACGAGCAAGTGGGTACCGCATTGTTTTGTTTTGATGTCCTGACTGACAGGTCGATCTGACAAAATCAATTGCTGCATATTCAGTAATTTGTTTTACAGATATTCAGTAAAACGACTACTTTGACACTTATTTTAATGATTTTCAGTACAATGCGTATTACTGAAATGCATTAAGCAAATTGTTTTGCTGAAAGTTCGTAAAAATATGACATTCATGCTGAAAACCAGTAAAATATTCTATTACTGAACCGTTTCACTAAAAAAATTTACTGAAGCCAGATGAGAAAATTTGCTGTGTAGTATTTGAATATAGTTTTGATTTTTGCACTACCGGAATCAACGATGATGCACATCTTAATAATATGCAAAATATGTTAGCTTGATTACACGAAGACTATAGATCCTTTTTGGGCCGGTCTGGTGGTACATCCGTTAACTCGTACGACGTAACTACATGCCCGCCACGGGTTCATGTCCCAAATAGACTGTGCCCCCAAACGTAGGACTGACTATCTTGCTACGGTAACAAAAAGTCATTGAAAGCCAAGCCCACTTCACTAGTGGCAGGCCTTGATCAACAACGGTTGTTATGCCAATGAAGAAAAAGATAGATGCTATTAAAATAATTAACTAACTGCCATAAAAAACGACAGAAGAAAATTAATCCCTCACGAAATCAGGATGACATATTTGGTATTCGCAACAAGATATTAAAAAAAATGCAATATAATTTTCTGGACTTTTAAGGAAACCAGGGGCCCCAATTCTATCCCCCGGTTAGGGCCCCGAGATGGATTAATCCGCCTCTGGTCACAATTCATTGATTCATTATTTTAGGTTCCTTTAAACGAAACGAATACGAGTTACGCATGCCATGTTGTGTTAGTCTATCCTACTGTGTATTGTAAAACTACCCAAGCGCCACAGATTAAGCTTAAACGACTGGAAAATTGAATGTCCATACAAAAAAAATGCAAGCTTCAGAGCTTCCATGTTTATTTCACTAGATGGCGTATTTGCTCAATCCAAGCGAAAAAATGTTCATATAAAAAAAATGAAATTCTATAGCTTCATTAGTTGATGCACTAGATGGCGTTATTTCACTTTTTCCATGACAACATTTTCATATTAAAAAAATTCAAGTTTCAGAGCTTTAGTTGTTTGATCACTAGATGGCGTCTTTTTTTCGCTTACGTAAAGCTCAAAGATCGTGATCATTTATGATAAGCTGCGTATGCATATATATACAAGTGACATACACGTATGGACATTTATTAGTGGATGTATTCTTGATAAAATCAGACTTGTGTTTCTTTTTGTGAGGTGAATTCATCATTTGTTTATTATCATATTGAACATTATTAACATTTTTTTTTAAATATAATACAATGGAGTTTACTAAACGGATTAGAAAAAGTGGTATGCTATACAGGCATAGGGATAAATTACAAAAAACAAATGGAAACTTGGCGAATGTTGTGGTTAGTTCATCGACATCATCTAATGACTGCCTTGGCGAATTTGTAAGTGCTTATGTTTGCATGCTTAACTTTTATAAAAATGTTCATAAATTGGAACATGTTTTGTGTTTTAGGTACCCGAAAATACACATTCGGAAGATGCTGCAGCGCTTTCAGATGGTGGGGGATTCCTCAATGAAAGTCACGATTGCTCTAGCGTTTGCTTCAGTGACGAGTGCGATATTATCAATGCTGCTGATACTGAAGATTGTAATGAAGAAAATAGTAGTTCAATATTTCAACAGATGGCATTCGTTGAATGTGTTAAATATTGGGCTTTAGCTACAAATCAGACACACCATTCTGTAGAAATGATGCTTGAAATTCTTAGGGAAAAGACTGCGCAAAAATTTCCCAAGGACCCAAGGACGCTCTTGAAAACACCAAGAACAGCAACAAATATTACAAATATTGAAGGAGGACAATATTGGTACAACGGTTTGCAGAAGTGTATCATCAATAATTTCAGGTGAGAATCAGAAAAAATGTCTTGATGGTGTTTTCAACTCATTGAATTTTCAGTTTCAGGGACGACGAAATTGATGTGGAAACTATTTCTATTAATATTTCTATCGATGGCTTACCCTTACATAAGAGTTCGTCCACGCAATTTTGGCCAATACTCGCAAATATACATGAACTTCCTGACTTTCCTGTCATGACTGTAGCGATTTTCTGTGGCCCCAAAAAGCCAGGAAATCTGGATGAATTTTTAGGACCCTTAATCACTGAACTAAATTCATTAATGGCCAATGGAGTTTTTGTAAAGACCAGAAAGATAGGAGTAAAAATACGAGCAATAATAGCAGACTCACCAGCCAGAGCATTTATAAAAGGTAAAATTGTAAATTGTTTTAATTGTGTCAAAAGTTACTAATTAACTATTCACGTCTTTAGGTGTTGCTTATTTCAACGCGAAGAATGGGTGTTTGAAGTGTAAATGTGTTGGAGAATTTAACCACGATTCGAATACAGTTGTGTTTAGAGGCATTAACGCTCCTCTCCGAACTGACAAGGAATTTAGAGAAGCATCCCAGACCGCACATCATAAAATCTTGACACCTCTACTGCTACTGGATAATTTCGACATGATACAGAATGTTATTATCGCAGACGTACTGCATTTGATATACTTGGGTATTATGCGAAGATTACTGTTTGGGTGGAGAGATGGTACCTTAGGTAAATACACAAAGTGGGCTTCCAGTACGATTGAACAAATTTCTAAGTGGTTAAAAAATGTTAAATTACCTTATGAAATTCATCGTAAAACACGAGATCTATATTGTTTGCGACATTGGAAAGGCACAGAATATAGTAGTTTTTTTCATTATTTAAGCTTTGTTATCCTAAAGCACTATTTACCAGAAGACGCATATGAACATTTTATGCTTCTATTTTGTTCAATTACATTATTGTCGTCAAACATTTACAAATCAAATTGGAAACTTGCTGCCGAAATGCTTGAGCAATATGTTCTAGACTTCGAGAAGATTTATGGTGTAAAGTATATGACCAGCAATGTTCACAATTTACAACATATTTACAAGGACGTAGATAAATTTGGAAAATTGCCTACCCTTTCAACCTTTAAATTTGAAAACGACTTACACTCCATGAAAAATATGCTCAGATCAGGATACAAAAATTTGCAACAGATAGCTAATAGAAAAATTGAATTAATGAATTTTAAACCTATAAATATGACTAAAGTACAATTTCCTTTCCTTAAAATTCAAAAAAATGGTAGCATGCAGTTACATTTACGAAGTGGTTGTCTACTGAGAAATTATTTTCCTGATTCTTGGTTTTTGACAACTGATAATTGTATTGTGAAGTACCATTCTGCTACTAAAGAACACGGATCAATTGTTATTCAGGGTTTCAAATTACTTGATTGTTATGATGCATTTGATAGTCCATTTTCTTCACAAATATTGCATGCGTTTGAAGGTGATATAAAGAAAATTACTCGTTCAGCGTCCGAATACAGATGTGAAGATGTAAAATGTAAGCTGGTAGCAATTAATAGTGTCGAACCTGATGGATCCAATTTTTTTTTCATTCCGCTACTACACACTTTTATAGAATAGAAATTAGTTATGTAGTTAACAACTAAACAAACATGTCAAATTGAATCAAATTTAACTAATATATAGAGCGTATAGTAAGCCTTAGTTAAATGGTTTTACGAGAATTCATTTTTTATGGCAATTCACGTTTCTGTTATTTTTAAACACATTCTGTAGAAACATAATGCGACCAAGTTTTTAATCTTTTTATTATTAATTAATAAATGTATTCAAAAACTTCTTAACATCAACATCTTTTGTTGTGAGAAGTAGGTTTTCGTAACCCTTGAATCATGCATCTTTCCTGGCTATGCTTTAATTTTTTTATGAAAAAATCTTTCAAGCATTGATCTGTTACCAAAGTCAAATGGGTTGTACCTATCTCTCTAAAAACTTCTAAGAAATTAGGAAACATTTTTATCGGTATTTTCGAGTTTTCTTTGCCTTGTCCTGACCAACTAATTTGCGTACAAAATGAACGATTCAGTAACATATCCAAAGCATCTAACATTCTATTATTACTGTTTGTTTCACATATGTTATGGGTAAGCCAATCAATAACAGATGTTTTAAAATCGTTTTCCTCAAGACTTTTGTCAAAATCCTTTAAATCTTTATGGTTATCGATCGGATCCATTGAAAATGATGGTTTTTTTCTTTTTCTGTTTTCTTGCTCCAAACTGTTAATGAACAGATCCATTTGTACCGTATTTAAATTAACTTTTTTTTTTAACTCTTTAAATTCCTCTACAAGACCACCTAACGTTGGTACGATCTGCTGCTCTAGTACTTTTGTTAAATTATCAATTTTATCTAATCCTATCAGTTTGTTGGAATTTATGTCGCTGATTTGTTGAATTAAACCACCTACAACAGCGATCAAACTTGTGATTGCATTTTCCATGTGATTTGTAGGAGAAAAGCTATTATTTTGCTCTAATTGAGAAGGAACTGAAGGAAAATCCTTTCTAGTCGTTTCTGGTGCAACACTCGGCTGTGCTGATTCCATGAATTCATTCGTAGTGTCTGTTTCTAACTGTGAACAACCTTTGGGTGAAGTATTTGTATCTAATTGTGCACAACCATACGGTAAAATGTCTCTCTCTAACTGTGAACCACCTTTAGCTAAAGTGTCTGTCTTGAATTGTGAGCAACCTGTAGCTAAAGTGCCTGTTTCTAACTGTATACAATTTTCAGACAAGGCGTTAACTTTGTTAGCATTTTCTAATGCTCTCTGGCCAAATCGCTGCCTATACATAGTTTTTACGGATTGTATGATACAAGAATCATCACTCGATTCTCCTGACATATCGCTAAGTATAGCTATACCTTGTTGTAAAGATAAAATATTTGATTTTTGAATTACACACGCTTGTCTCGTCCATCCAGATGAAGGAGTACTTGTTTCAACTTTGATCAGCTTAGCTATGTCTCCTTTGGGCCAATACACATAACTTTTCCCAGCACTGGTACTCTGGATCCAACCATCTGGCACTAGTGTAAGTTCAGAAAAGCCTTTTGGGCCATGCGTCGTTATAATCGAAAAAGGCATAATATCTGCAACAACAGAAAAAAGTTTAATTTCATTTGGTTTCTTTGAATTTGATGATAAAAATACCTTCCAATGATTCAGGTAACCCCTTACAAAACACTATGCTGACAAAGCTGGATCATCAAAATATAAAAAGCTATATTGAACGCTGTTGAAGCACGCAATGTTGAAGTCTGAAAATACAAAAAAAAATTAAAAAAAAATAACTTAGTTATCAATTTTACGACGTTTCTATTGAAAACAAAACAGGTGAAAATATATTTTAAAATGCTCAATACGGAAATAATAAAATTTTTACACGTTAGGTTGGTTCATTCACACCGATATAATGATAAAGTTTACATGTCCATCACATGAAGATAATTAATCACAACACAAAGCAAAGCCGATATAAATACAGCAATAGCATTGAGCTTTTAAATGCAGTTAGATGTAATCACTTTTAAACGATTATAAAAAAACAAGCCGGTCTCGTGGTACAGTCGTCAATTCGTACGACTTAACAACATTCCCGTCATGGGTTCAATCCCCAAATAGACCGCGCCGCCATACGTAGGACTGATTATCCTGCTATGGGGGGGAATCAATTAGTCACTGAAAGCCAAGCCCACAAGTGGGTACAGGCAGGCCTTGACCGAAATCGGTTGTTGAGCCAAAAGAAGAAGAAGAAGAAAAAAACAAATTGTGACTGCCTATTTCCCGACACAACAAAATAATCTTTGTGCACCGTTTTTTTTGTTTTTTTTCGGAAGGAACGGCTTTGGCCTTATTGTTGTTTGTGCACCGTTGTTGTTGGAGAGATGAAAAAGTTTTCTAAATTTTTAACACGAAAATAACATATGTTTCACACGTTAAGTTGGTTCTTTCTCACCGATATAATGGTAAAAACACAACACAAAGCAAAGCCAATATAAATACAACTAACATTGTTTCTGAATAAACACACATACATGTAACAACTTTTGCACGATTATGAAAAGAACACGGTCATTGAATCAAGATCTGGAACATGCATCTATTTCTTTTACGCACAATATTAAATATATGGAAACACTTAAACGGTTTGTATCGCACTATTTTGTGTACTCATAGCATACCGGGTTTCAATCAGCCCCACAAAGTAGGTTGTTAAGGCGCAGGTTGGTGAACAGTATCACTTGGATCAAAACCACAAAATAACTATAAGATTTGTTATCACTCAACAATTTCTCTTCCATCCACTTTCAGATTCAACAGCAAACTACGTAGCTCTTCAACGCGTACATCACCGGCAAGCTTCAGCCGAGAAACACTAGTGCCTGGTGACGGGTAGGGGGTGGGGGGAGAACAGTTGTAGCGGATAGCATACCTGGCTTGGTGGGATAAACAAAAGCGCTTATCGCCGCCTCGATTCCTGCGAAAGAGCAATCAATGGATTGCCTACAGCGAGTGGACAAGTGACAAGGAGGAAGCAAACGGGACAGTAGCACATACACTTGAATATCAGAGCAGCAAAGTACGATCACTCACCAACACATGTTTTTTATGTTCAAGCAGCAATTCGTACAACCACTGATACTGGAATAAGAGAAAAGAAAAGCGAATATGTGGTAGTGAAAACTTTAACCGTTGAATGTTTCAAACCTTGTAAGCTTTAAGCTTCGAAAGCTTTGAACGTTGAAAACTTTAATTGCTTGAAGCTTTGAACTTTGTAAGTTTCTTGTAATATCGCAGGTTCCCAACAGGTGGCCACCACCAATTTTTTTGAGTCGTTTGCCGTCTGCTAAACGATGTCTTTTTATATTCCGTTTAGGCTGAGAGCTTGAGTCGTTTAGAAGCCGTTTGGTGGTCGTTTAGTGGATTTGTGGCACTTGGGTAATACGAGCAAACATGTATCCAGCATTTATTGTACCCTATGCCTTGTACACACTCAAGGATTCTTGATATATAAAAAGGATATAAAAAAAAACTACTTATATATGGAACATGATGAGCACAATCCATTCAGTTCAGTTCATTCACGAACAATGACGAATCCGTTTGAACGGGCTCGATCTATTGAATTGCATAGGTATAATTTACACACCAACAGAGCACAGATCGAACACAAATGAGCCAGTTCTAACGCGTTCGATGAATTCAGTTGTGTAGGTACGATTTACACACCAACAGAACACATGACGAACACTAACGGATCAGATCGAACGCGTTCGATGAATTGAGTTGTGTAGGTACGATTAACACACCAATAGAACACAGATCGAACACTAATGGACCAGTTCGAACGCGTTCGACGAATTCAGTCGTATAGATACGATTTCCACACCAACAGTACACGTATCGAACACTGCTGGACAAATTCGACGGCGTTCGAGGAATTGAGTTGTATGGGTGCGATTTCAACACCAACAGAGTACATTTTGATTTCTGACGACCCGTTCGCACGGTGCGAGAAAGAGCGAGAAAGCAATACGACTTTGAACGTTTCATTGCCACATTTACAGGGTTTTCCAATTGAGTTTAGACTAGCCGCATACTTTTTTTGAATAGTCGCAATAGATTCTTGACTAGCATCCTCTATTTTTGATTACGAGCAATGGATTATTGACTAGGAGCAATTGATTTCAGCAGGTCCCTGCATGACAGCCTAAGAGCGTCGCGTTTATAGCACCCGGTGTGACAGATCGGCTTGAATAATAATCTGTGGATAAAATCTAATTTCATCCGCTCATTAGTTTAAAGCGTTTGTTTTACTGCTATATATCATCCACAAAATAAGATATATTTTATCTGATAGGTTTTTGGTGCTATTGTTTTGATTTTATGAATGCACAATACAACACAAAAGCACTTAACGGCTGAATTGAAATATGCAGTAGTGAACCCACAGGCATAACCTAACCAAAAGCTAGATTAAGCAAGTTTTTCAGAGTGACCATTTATAGTTCTATCGATTTTCGATCAAATATCGGTTTACAATTGAGCACACTTAAACTCAGTTTTTCTAACCAAAAATCAAATATTTTTCTAAGTATTGATCGTTTAACCATAAAATTGGAATTTAATAAAATTTATGAGTGAATACAATGTTGTTTTTACTGAAAATTACCGAATTTGCTTTAGATTTCCTACCGATAACCTCTAAAAACAATCTGGTCACTCCGCGCCAGCAACCGGTCTGCTGAAATCAATTGCTCCTAGTCAATAATCCATTGCTCGTAATCAAAAATAGAGGATGCTAGTCAAGAATCTATTGCGACTATTCAAAAAAAGTATGCGGCTAGTCTAAACTCAATTGGAAAACCCTGTATGTGTGCCGTCGAACACTGAACGGAACGTTCGAACGCGTACGGTGTAGTCAATTTCTTCCAAAGGTCCTGGTCGTTCTTTTTTTTTTTTAAGAATCTCGTTCGTGTACTTTACCGAACTGTTCGAACGGTGCGATTCTCGTTCATTTTACACATGCCTAATTTGAACGGTCAGATTCAAAAAAAGGAATACGCAGCTTACGCTGCGCATGATTCAGCATCCAGGCTCCAACCAAACACAACGTATTTCACTCTGATAGCTGAAAAGAACATAACAGCTGCAAGGCCGGTTGGGGTGTTGGAGTTACAACACTTGTAGTAGTGAAAAAAAAAAATTGAAAAGATTTTTAAAATTCATATTTACTACGATATGTTATAAACATTATTATGAACCTATAAGGCAGTTTTATTTCAAATCTAACAAGTAATTCAAAAAATTTACGCTTTTAGCCACGAAAAACATCATTCTTCCATAAAAAAATGACCTTCCTGGGTAGGCGGTTGTACGATTACGTAGAGTTTTTTGGTCGTACACAAGACGGTTAATGCTTCCAAATCGGTTGGTTCGTGGGACAACGGTATCAACGGGCGTGAATTTAAACTTTGTTCAACTTGAGCTAAAATGGTAAGCATATGCTCCTGAGTGATACTGCTAGTTGCTATTGGTTTTAGAAAGTGCTTTTTGGCCCATTTTACTGCCGTTTCCAATAGACCTCTGAAATGAGGTACACACAGAGGAATGAATTTCCACACAGCACCAATCAAAAATACCTCTCTTATCGGCCTCATCGATTTTCAGCATCTTATAAATGCGATGCAACTCATGCGCTGCTTCCTTGAGGGTTGATGCATTGTCCGAATGCAATTCAGCCTCCACCACTCCCTCCCTCCAGGTATAACACTCCGTGAAGATAGCTATACATGCCTTGGTGAGATTGCGATTGCGAATGGTCGATTTCAAGAGAAACGACCAACAAATATCCACCCCACTCAGCACAAACGGTCTCATTGGTGTTACCCGTCATTCAGGCAAATCCGCTACAGCTTGTTACACCAAGTGTGGCACTGGTGAAACACTCGCTTAACCATATGTCGGCCTCGAAACAACCAAAACTTCTGCCGCAGTATGTATAGTTCTCCTTCATCGCTGGTTTATCACGGGGCCACTCCTTCTGTCCGTAGAACAACCAATTCGGCCGATTGCGAAACAAACCAAGGCACTCGTAATTCGCGTAGCGAATACAACGTGTTGTGCAGCTTCCTTCATTCTTCCTACAGGTCAGTTGGGAGCTCCAAACCAGTCAAGCGTTTAACCAGCTTGCTTCAACCCCCAGAAACATAGAAACAATTTGACCAGGATTGGCAAGGTCTGGTACCGTTGGCCCTAGTAAGCCCAGGGGATAGCAGATTCTGGCCGCGAAAGCGCCACACTTTGCATAAGCTCTTGAGCTTGTGGTGGTCGACTCTAAACCGTAACATGTCGTTAGACAGTTCCCAAACCAAATCCTACGTCGAAATCGTTTGATTTTCCTTCCAGTCTAGAAGTGGCTGGGTCGCTAGATCGTCGCTTGGAACTCCCTCGAGCACTTTGGAGATGTCAGATGTCCACTTGTTCAAGGTGAAACTTGCCGATTCGAGCACTTGCGAAATTTGCATTCGCATATTAATAGCCACTGCTACATCGTTCAGTCAACAGAAGTCAAAATCATGTAGCGCTGGATCAACTGGCAGAAAGTACTGTTGTGTGGTCGTGCGCAATATCATCAAAAACGGGAAAGGTAACATTGATCCAACTTGTATCGGAGCACCCCATGCTCTGGCAGAGGACTCTTGAACTATATAACAATAGAAGAGAGACTTCCGTAGTATGTGGGGGGAATAGCCCATCGACTGGCCACGACTGTGGCTAGTTGCCAGAAGGTGTGGCACCAGCTCCGGTACAAGTACCGCGAGATCAGGATACGTGAGCTGGAAGCAATTAATAACACCGGATATAAGTAAGAATTTTGTTTTTTCGTTTTTTGTGCCTTCCTGTGTCGTTCGTCAGAAATTTTTTCTGTGTTCTTAACCAAACAAAAAAAAAGATAGGCTGATAAACTGCCTTATTAATTATCAAATCAACAGGCAGCGATGGTTGGAGGTGGTGGTGAATCCTAACAGGCAGCGATTGTAAGAAATGGTCGTGTTACAACCCGGCAGGCAGTGCGGGCTGCAGCTGCTCGTGTTGGAACAGCAGAAGCAGCAGAAGCATCTGTTGGAACAGCAAAAGCTGCAGACGCAGCAGAAGCAGCAGAAGCAGCATGTTGTGGGCAGCCGTGCTGACTCCTGGACTTGCCGTAGTAGTTGTGCTACCACTGGTCAGTGTCCATTGGACGACAGTGTGTCACGCACACACTGCAGAAGCAGCAGAAGCATCTATGCATTCGTTCATATGCCCTCGTTGCCAGACGCCAGCTGTGATGCCTAAATGCAAGCTTTTTGATGTGAATCGATACAATCAGATGAGAGGCAACATGGCCCAAGCTCAGCCAGCGATGGTTGCCCGCAGCATAGCAACAGCCCAAGCAGTACCACTAGGAGGTAGAGCTATGAACGTTCGCCAACCAATTCCGCCAGCTCACGTATCCACCAACATTGAGTTTTGTTGCGCAAGCTCGGCTTCACGCTGGGCGCAGTACACAGCCACAGGTACTCGGCGTAGTCTGGGAACCGACAGCATCCGACGCAACCGAAGGGTTCGTCGGTACTTCGCGCGGCGGCAAAGCGAGGGAGATCGGCTCTCTTTAATTTTGGGTGCCGTTGTAGCAGGACTGTGTGTCTGTGTGTCTGTGTGTCTGTGTGTCTGTGTGTCTGTGTGTTTGTGTGTTTGTGTCTTTGTGTCTGTGTGTCTGTGTGTTTGTGCGTTTGTGTCTTTGTTGCTTTGTGTCAGTGTGTCTGTGTGTATGTATGTCTGTGTGTCATTGTGTCTGTGTGTCTGTCTGTATTTGTGTCTGTGTGTCTGTGTGTCTGTCTGTATTTGTGTCTGTGTGTCTGTATGTCTGTGTGTCTGTGTGTCTGTGTGTCTGAGTGTCTGTGTGTCTGTGTGTATGTATGTCTGTGTGTCTGTGTGTCTGTGTGTCTGTGTGTCTGTTTTTCATTGTGTCTATGAGTCTGTGTGTCTGTGTGTCATTGTGTCTGTGTGTCTGTGTGCCAGTGTGTCTGTGTGTCTGTGTGTCTGTGTGTCTGTATGTCTGTGTGTCTGTGTGTCTGTGTGTCTGTGTGTCTGTTTTTCATTGTGTCTATGAGTCTGTGTGTGTGTGTGTCTGTGTGTCTGTGTGTCTGTGTGTCTGTGTGTCTGTGTGTCTGTGTGTCTGTGTGTTTGTGTCTTTGTGTCTTTGTGTCTGTGTGTCTGTGTGTTTGTGTGTTTGTGTCTTTGTGGCTTTGTGTCAGTGTGTCTGTGTGTATGTATGTCTGTGTGTCATTGTGTCTGTGTGTCTGTCTGTATTTGTGTCTGTGTGTCTGTGTGTCTGTGTGTCTGTGTGTTTGTGTGTTTGTGTCTGTGTGTCTGTGTGTCTGTGTGTCTGTGTGTCTGTGTGTCTGTGTGTCTGTGTGTCTGTGTGTCTGAGTGTCTGTGTGTCTGTGTGTCTGTGTGTCTGTTTTTCATTGTGTCTATGAGTCTGTGTGTCTGTGTGTCTGTGTGTCTGTGTGTCTGTGTGTCTGTGTGTCTGTGTGCCTGTGTGTCTGTGTGTTTGTGTGTTTGTGTCTGTGTGTCTGTGTGTCTGTGTGTCTGTGTGTCTGTGTGTCTGTGTGTCTGTGTGTCTGTGTGGCTGTGTGTTTGTGTGTCTGTGTGTCTGTGTGTTTGTGTCTTTGTGTCTTTGTGTCTGTGTGTCTGTGTGTTTGTGTGTTTGTGTCTTTGTGGCTTTGTGTCAGTGTGTCTGTGTGTATGTATATCTGTGTGTCATTGTGTCTGTGTGTCTGTCTGTATTTGTGTCTGTGTGTCTGTGTGTCTGTGTGTCTGTGTGTTTGTGTGTTTGTGTCTGTGTGTCTGTGTGTCTGTGTGTCTGTGTGTCTGTGTGTCTGTGTGTCTGAGTGTCTGTGTGTCTGTGTGTCTGTGTGTCTGTGTGTCTGTTTTTCATTGTGTCTATGAGTCTGTGTGTCTGTGTGTCTGTGTGTCTGTGTGTCTGTGTGTCTGTGTGTCTGTGTGCCTGTGTGTCTGTGTGTCTGTGTGTCTGTGTGTCTGTGTGTCTGTGTGTCTGTGTGTCTGTGTGGCTGTGTGTTTGTGTGTTTGTGTGTTTGTGTCTGTGTGTCTGTGTGTCTGTGTGTTTGTGTCTTTGTGTCTTTGTGTCTGTGTGTCTGTGTGTTTGTGTGTTTGTGTCTTTGTGGCTTTGTGTCAGTGTGTCTGTGTGTATGTATGTCTGTGTGTCATTGTGTCTGTGTGTCTGTCTGTATTTGTGTCTGTGTGTCTGTGTGTCTGTGTGTCTGTGTGTTTGTGTGTTTGTGTCTGTGTGTCTGTGTGTCTGTGTGTCTGTGTGTCTGTGTGTCTGTGTGTCTGTGTGTCTGTGTGTCTGAGTGTCTGTGTGTCTGTGTGTCTGTGTGTCTGTTTTTCATTGTGTCTATGAGTCTGTGTGTCTGTGTGTCTGTGTGTCTGTGTGTCTGTGTGTCTGTGTGCCTGTGTGTCTGTGTGTCTGTGTGTCTGTGTGTCTGTGTGTCTGTGTGTCTGTGTGGCTGTGTGTTTGTGTGTTTGTGTGTTTGTGTCTGTGTGTCTGTGTGTCTGTGTGTCTGTGTGTCTGTGTGTCTGTGTGTATGTATGTCTGTGTGCCATTGTGTCTATGTGTCTGTCTGTATTTGTGTCTATGTGTCTGTGTGTCTGTGTGTCTGTGTGGCTGTGTGTCTGTGTGTATGTGTGTCTGTGTGTCTGTGTGTTTGTGTGTTTGTGTCTTTGTGGCTTTGTGTCAGTGTGTCTGTGTGTATGTATGTCTGTGTGTCATTGTGTCTGTGTGTCTGTCTGTATTTGTGTCTGTGTGTCTGTGTGTCTGTGTGTCTGTGTGTCTGTGTGTCTGTGTGTTTGTGTGTTTGTGTCTGTGTGTCTGTGTGTCTGTGTGTCTGTGTGTATGTATGTCTGTGTGCCATTGTGTCTATGTGTCTGTCTGTATTTGTGTCTATGTGTCTGTGTGTCTGTGTGTCTGTGTGGCTGTGTGTCTGTGTGTATGTGTGTCTGTGTGTCTGTGTGTCTGTGTATCTGTGTATCTGTGTCTGTGTCTGTTATGTCTGCGTTCGATTATCGTCGATTTCGGAGTACCGTTTGTGAGCACCGTCGAAGTGAGCACGAACCACGATAGAAACAAGATTCAATTGGTTGGTAAGTATTGTGCTTCGCGTTAAATGGAATAGCTGTTGGCATAATAGTTAATGTTTCCCTCTATCCCTAGGAGAGTCGACAACAACAGGAGAGGAAAGAAGGCAGGAACGATCATTCAACGCGCTAGAGCCGGACGAAGGAGAAGCAGCAGGAAGGCAGGAACGATCCACCAACGTGCTAGCGCCTGACACAGGGAGGGTACGTGTGTATCCCGCACCGGTTTTCAGCAGAGTGATTTGTGTGAGTATTGAAAAGTGCATGTGCGAGTAAAGAGATAAAAATAAAAAGCGTATGTGTGGAATGGATAAATGAGAGAGAGTCTGAGTTTGTTTTGGGAGAAAGGAGAGAATGAAAGAAATTGAACAATAATGTAGCATGCAGAAACTACATGTATGATATACGCTGTCGCACAGTTGCAGAAACGTGCTCTTTAGTGCTGCTAATGAGCACGATTTGAAAACGTTTTGAGCCCTTTTTTTCTCGTACTAAATTGTAAAATGTCGCGCGATAATTTCGTTTGGGTAAGGGATTATTTTAATGGACGCCCAGATAGAGCCCGATGAGACCGAAATCGCATGGATGTTGGTACCGGGGACTTTGCCTGTATTTTCCGTGAGCCAAGCGATTTTAGCCACCTCCTACCCGCGTTGAATCCGAAAGCACGCTTATCGCGGCAACGTTCACCGCATACCCACACAAACCACCACACTTAGGCTACAACATCTTCCCTGTTCCCTGTTTGTGACTAGAAAAAAAAATTGTGTTTCTACTCTTATTTTCTAAAAAGTATCAGTTTCTAGGATCTGAATTTACAAACAAATATCAATGTACTATGTACTGCTAATGATATTGCACTACATTAAGTTTTTGCATATCTTTCGCTAAAATTCGTCAGAGTATGAAAACGTTGATACAATTTGTCATGACTAATTTAAATGTTAAGATCATCGTGCTGCTGTAATTATGACGCACGCTGTGTGTGCGGCGGCGTAATTCGCTACCTCGTATAGTCGTCTTCTTGTTTATGCTTACCGTTGCTCACCTCTGCAAGAACATTGCTGCTCGCACACTCGTCAGTCTGTGGCAAACAATTGAAGGGCGGGGGGGGGGGGGGGGGCGTGTCGGTTTGCTCCAAAAATCGTGTTTGATTTTGATGTTCTGGATTTGTTTGCATCGCTGTTTGTTTTGGTGAAATTGAAAAGGTAAGAATCATAATGATTGCTGGGCAGTCTTGTTCTTCTTTTGGCTCAAAAACCATGAGAACGGCTTAAAATGTTATTTATGAAGGATTAATAAAATAAACTTTTAGTAATATTATTTATAAAAATATATTATATTCTTTTCTTGCTATAAAAATATCCTGAATAGAAAATTTCCCAAACAAAAATTACACCTGTTTCCAGCTACTTCGAATCGCATGCCACTACCATCGAATGCGTGCAACCATGGTTGAATCGCGTTCCACTACGGTCGAATCGTGTGCCGCTACCATTGAATTTCTGAAAGATAGAGCATAGTAAACTGTTTGTTTATGTTTGCAAACTGCTTCCTTTTTCGCTGATGGCAATTCGTTTGTAAAATTCTAATAAAAGGTAATTATTCACTTTATTAGTATTTCACAAACGAAATGACGTCGGTGAAGAAAGAAACAGCTTTCAAACGTAAACAAACAGTTTACTATGCTCTACGTTTTAGAAATCCAATGGTAGCGCGTTGTATTGTTTAAAACTTATTCTCTTTATTTTAAACGCCACACATGAAATTCACTTTTCACATGCGGGGAAATAAACAGCGAAATGAACTATTTGACAGGCGAAATATCTGACCGCAGTGTCGTGATATCCGCCACTTTCCTCGCCAATTACAACATTCGCCTTTTTCATTTTACTTCTTTTTTTTATTATCTCTTTTTTTTACTGCAGTCTCGTGCTTCAGATGCTTAGGATGCTTGGTGCTTCATGACCGCTCTCGTCAACATTCGTCCAAAAACTGATCGCTGTGTCGTTCTCTCTCTCCGTCGTCCCCAAAGCTCTCTCCGATTTTCGTTCGTCTCTCGTGGTCATCGCTCCAATTCGTTTCTCTCCCGCTCTCGTTTCTCTGCACTTTGTGCTTCCTTTCTCTGGCTCCGTCTCTCGTCCTAGGTTGCTTATCATTTTGACACTTGCCTATACATCGATCTTCTATATTTTTATTATTTCTTATTCTATTCTCTACATTCGCCTCTACTCCTACTCTATTGATCAATTTGATACAAAACCATATCCCTCAGCTTATTCGGCATCCTAATATCCCTTCTTGGTCTTTTTTGTGAAGCAAATTCTGGACTATCATCCGATATCTGTACTTGCCCTTCTCCGGAGTTATTTCTTTTCGAGAGTATGACCGTTGGATTTGTCTTAGGTAATGGTTGTCTTATTGCCTTCTTACAATCTGCCACGTTCCTGGTGTATTGTACGCCTCGACCGTTCTGTAGCACTACCTTCGCACCCTGTCGAGCCAAAACTGTAAATTCTTCTAAGGAAAATGTAGCATCCGTCTTATTGTTCTTGGAAATTGAAATAAAAACCGTATCCCCCACGGAAATATTAGAGTCTTTTGCCCCTCGATGAGAGTCTGCATATTTTTACTAATCATTTTAGAGAATTTATCCTGCTCACGTACGTCACATCTATCCACGTGGTTATCTAATTTGGATTCCCAAAGGCTCGGGAAGAATCCCCATTTTTTATCGCCATCCTACTAATAACTCGAAAGGTGTTATACCTAGACGGGCGTGTGGTTTCATGTTATTATGTACATGTACGTAAGAGTTTAGGGCTTCCTTCCAACTGCCTCCTTCATGTTTGGCTGCTGCAAGCGCCTTGGTCATTCTCTGATTTTGTCTTTCGACGGCTCCGTTAGATTGTGGATTAAGGAGTATAGATTTGTAAAATTTTACGCCTTTCTCTTCCTAGTAAAGAGTAAATTCACTACTTTGAAACGGTGGTCCATTATCGCTCAGAATAGTTAGAGGTAAACCCCAGATAGTAAATATTTTGTTTAAGGCCATAATGGTACTCTTAGCGTCTATGTTATTCATCTCATTTACGGCTATATATCTTGAGTAAGTATCGACAACTACTAAAAACTCGCCTGTTCCATAACCAGGAATTGATAAAAAATCGATTTGGAGGACTTGCCAAGGGCCGTCAGGTAATGTACGATTCGTAAGAGGTACCGGTGGGTTCATGTTAGGCCACCAAAAATATTCTCTCAAAATGCAATTCATAGCCGAGATACCTATATGACCTTTATGAGCAATTTGCATTATTTCTGATCTTAATTCAGTTGGTGGTATTACCTTATCGTCCTTGAAGATCAATGATCCCAGAGAACAAATGGATTTCCTTTCTGCTTCGTACCTTCGAAAATTGTCAGGCCAACTTCCAGATCTAATAGCTATTCTTACTGCGTCAAGTTCCAAGTCCCTTTCTGACGCCTCCTCGATTTCCCTCCAAGAAACGCTAATAAGACCTCCCCCTAAAGTATACAGAACATGTTTTTCGTCATCTTCGTCGAATGGTAAACGTTTTGCTTGTTAAATAGAATGAGAATCGCTCTACTCCCCAAACTATCGCCAATGCCTCTCTCTGTCTCTGAGGATACTTTTGTTCGGTTCTAGTTAAAGCTTTTGATGCGCATGCAATTATTCGTGACTGACTATCAGTATCGAATTGCACCAGGGCCGCTCTTAAGCCCACCCGAGAAGCGTCTACGTAGAGCTCAGTCTCATCTTTGTAGCTAAAGTATCCTAATCTAGAAATTGACTTCAACGCTTCGTGCTTGAGGTAAACAAATTCATCCTCCTCTGATTCTGTCCAGTAAAATGATTCCGACTTTGCTAGCTCGCGTAAATGTTTTGTCTTGTCTGCTCGCATGTAAATGAAACGCTCTGAAAAATTCATAAATCCTAAGAAACTTTTCACTTCGAGCACAGTCTCCGGTCGACGGAAGTTCCTAACTGCTTTTAGTTTTTCGTCTTCGACACGCATTCCCTTGTCTGACATAAAAAATCCTACAAACTTAACTTGGTTTTTTCGAAGACGCATTTGTCGTTGTTAATACGTACATTATGATTTTTTAGTCGATCCAGAACTGCTTTCATGTTTTTATCATGTTCTTCTTTCGTTTTTCCGTGTATCAAAATATCATCCAAGTAACATTTTTGTCCACTACAGCCCAACAATATTTTTGTTTGTAATATTTCCTGAAAGATGTCAGGGGCGTTGAACAAACCAAATGGTAGACGTTTGAACCGGTAAGTAGCATTTCCGGCAAAAAAAAATTGCTAGATGCCGCGATTGTTTTGCGATTTCTACATGGAAGAACGCACTTGTAAGGTCGATAGTAGAAAAATATTTGGCACCATGAAGGTCGGCCAGGATTTCCTCCAAATTTGGCATTCTAAAAGGCGTGCTTATAATACATTTATTGGGGCCCCTTAGATCCACTACTAGCCGTATATCGTCTTTACCTTTTGGGACGACTAGTAAAGAAGAGAAGAATGACCTATCCGTTGAATCTGTAACGAGCTCTATAATCCCTGTATCTAAAAGGTCCTGTAGTCTACGTTCGGTCTCCTCTCGAAATGGCAATGGAATGTTCGTAAATATTTAGCGAGATGGTGGCTTGGTAATGTCATACGACAAAATTACCGGGGGAACATTGAATTTTGGGAATTCTTTCTTTGTCGCTACTGCTAAAATTTCACCTGGAAATCTAACAACACTACCTTGGTAATCGTACCCACGATCGACTACGACGTTGGGTCCTAACTGCAGCACACTGTACCGAAGGCTGTATCCCTTCCAAGTAAACGCTTTCCGCCTTTGATAACATAAATTTTTTCGAAAAAACACGGCCTTTCCTCGGAAATAAAAAGCTCCGTAACGAAAGTTCCTACAACGTTTATCTTGCCCGGGCTGGCGTACGCGCGAAGCGGTTTATCGGTACCTTCTGATACACAATATATATGTTTCTTGGAAGTTTCATCATTATAAAGCTTATCAAAGGTACTTTCGTTAACGGTGTTGACCTCTGCTCTTGAATCGATCAGAAAAACCACCGACGTAGAATTTGCTATACGACCGACGATGTATCCACTAGGTATTATCGTTTCGTGACCACCATTTATAGTTACTGCCATCTGTTCGACAACCTGAAATAATCATCAAAATTATCAGATCTGTGTTTCCATGTAATATACCTCAATTCAGAAATGCCATTGATCGCTATGTCAATTGCGGTCGAGTGTCGTGGTTCCATGTCAATGCTTTCCTCAAACGGCATAGCCCTCTGCAGTCGATTGTTCTTAAACTTCATCTTCTGGAGTTTAGCGACTAGTAGCATATTTCTTTTTCTCTCCAACTTTAGCGTCTTCCGTAACTTGTTTCCTTTATTGGTCTTCCTAAAAAAAATAAGATTAAAATTTTGTCCGTTCAATGTGTTATATATATTTTTGCAGCCCTCCCAGAGGCGTACATTTTTCGAGTAGCCCTCCCAGAGGCGTCCTCTTTTTACACTCGGCCCTCTCAGAGGCGTTCGTTATTATTATTATTTTTTGTAGCCCTCCCAGAGGCGTACATTTTTCGAGTAGCCCTCCCAGAGGCGTCCTCTTTTTACACTCTGCCCTCTCAGAGGTGTTCGTTATTAATATTATTTTTGTAGCCCTCCCAGAGGCGTACATTTTAGAGTAGCCCTCCCAGAGGCGTCCTCATGTTACAAGTAGCCCTCCCAGAGGCGTACCTTATTCTTTTGTTTTATTAGTATCATTATTACATATATATATTTGATTTCTTAATTTTTTTGCAGCCCTCCCAGAGGCATACATTTTTCGAGTAGCCCTCCCAGAGGCGTCCTCTTTTTACACTCGACCCTCTCAGAGGCGTTCGTTATTATTATTTTTGTAGCCCTCCCAGAGGCGTACATTTTTGAGTAGCCCTCCCAGAGGCGTCCTCATATTACAAGTAGCCCTCCCAGAGGCGTACCTTATTCTTTTGTTTTATTAGTATCATTATTACATATATATATTTGATTTCTTAATTTTTTGCAGCCCTCCCAGAGGCGTACATTTTTCGAGTAGCCCTCCCAGAGGCGTCCTCTTTTTACACTCGACCCTCTCAGAGGCGTTCGTTATTATTATTTTTGTAGCCCTCCCAGAGGCGTACATTTTTGAGTAGCCCTCCCAGAGGCGTCCTCATATTACAAGTAGCCCTCCCAGAGGCGTACCTTATTCTTTTGTTTTATTAGTATCATTATTACATATATATATTTGATTTCTTCATTTTTTTGCAGCCCTCCCAGAGGCGTACATTTTTCGAGTAGCCCTCCCAGAGGCGTCCTCTTTGTACACTCGGCCCTCTCAGAGGCGTTCATTATTATTATTATTATTTTTGTAGCCCTCCCAGAGGCGTACATTTTCGAGTAGCCCTCCCGGTGGCGTCCTCGTGTTACTAGTAGCCCTCCCAGAGGCGTACCTTATTCTTTTGTTTTATTAGTATCATTATTACATATATATATTTGATTTCTTAATTTTTTTGCAGCCCTCCCAAAGGCATACGTTTTTCGAGTAGCCCTCCCAGAGGCGTCCTCTTTTTACACTCGACCCTCTCAGAGGCGTTCGTTATTATTATTTTTGTAGCCCTCCCAGAGGCGTACATTTTTGAGTAGCCCTCCCAGAGGCGTCCTCATATTACAAGTAGCCCTCCCAGAGGCGTACCTTATTCTTTTGTTTTATTAGTATCATTATTACATATATATATTTGATTTCTTAATTTTTTGCAGCCCTCCCAGAGGCGTACATTTTTCGAGTAGCCCTCCCAGAGGCGTCCTCTTTTTACACTCGACCCTCTCAGAGGCGTTCGTTATTATTATTTTTGTAGCCCTCCCAGAGGCGTACATTTTTGAGTAGCCCTCCCAGAGGCGTCCTCATATTACAAGTAGCCCTCCCAGAGGCGTACCTTATTCTTTTGTTTTATTAGTATCATTATTACATATATATATTTGATTTCTTAATTTTTTGCAGCCCTCCCAGAGGCGTACATTTTTCGAGTAGCCCTCCCAGAGGCGTCCTCTTTGTACACTCGGCCCTCTCAGAGGCGTTCATTATTATTATTATTATTTTTGTAGCCCTCCCAGAGGCGTACATTTTCGAGTAGCCCTCCCGGTGGCGTCCTCGTGTTACTAGTAGCCCTCCCAGAGGCGTACCTTATTCTTTTGTTTTTTTTTTTATTATATATATTTGTCTTATTCTTCTTTTTTTTGCAGCCCTCTCAGAGGCGTTCATTCATCGAGTAGCCCTCCCAGAGGCGTTCTCTTTTTACGCTCGGCCCTCTCAGAGGCGTTCATTATTATTATTATTATTGTAGCCCTCCCAGAGGCGTACATTTTCGAGTAGCCCTCCCTAGGCGTCTTCGTGTGACAAGTAGCCCTCCCAGAGGCGTACCTTATTCTTTTTTTTAATTATTAGTATATATATTTTTGTCTTATTCTTCTTTTTTGTTTTGCAGCCCTCCCAGAGGTGTTCATTTTCTGAGTAGCCCTCCTGGGGATTTTTCTCCTTTACACATAGCCATCCCAGAGGCGTATTTTATATGTGTATCAACGTTCTATAATTCCAGAGAACTGCCTCAATTTACCAACTACAATTTGAATTAGTTTGACTAAAATTGATAAAAAATTTCACATTCGTACCGAACCGTAAAACATATCTGGAAGATCACGCTTCATGCTAAGCACCGTACTCTAGCGTGAACACTGACTTTCGAAACAATCCACGCATACATTTGAAGTCATAGCCTATGGAATATTTCGCTTCTTTGTAAAAAAGAAAACGCCATTTTGATCCTGAGTGAAAACGCGGGTTCTCTAGACGTAGTGCACAAACCTGCGCACACACACAATTCTGGCGGACATACACTCCTTCGAGCATGTGTGCCTTCTAGATCAGGTATGCCAAACCTCCTTTTCGGTAGAAAATTCTTAGATTTTATTACACAGTGGATTTGCTTAGTCTAAGAAAATAATTATAATTATTGATATTTATCTTTCTTTTTTACAATAGTACACTGACTCTTTTTTTTTTTTAATTTAAGAACTATTCTTTTCGGCTCGCGGGTTAAAATTTAAAGCATAAATGTAACACACTGATGAAAAGTGTTTGACACACCTGCTCCAGAATACGTACGCATACACTTAAAGTCGTGGCGCCCTAACGATCTTTTGTGTTATGTTAACAATAAGAACGCAATACCACCGGGCAAAAATTCTAAGATTTCGCGTGATTTGTGGTTGTCATACACGCACAAACACACATGAACACACACTCGCACACCTCTGGTATCGTGCTCCAACAAGAATGCAAATTCCCGGGAAACGGTCATACAACTGTGGTAAGCATTGTTTCCGCGTGAATAGGCCCGTTCTCCACACAATGCACGCACACTTGTCGGTATATATTTTTCTTTACAAATCCTCTGTCTTCGGTTAGAAACACCAATACGTGTTCAATATCGCTTCTGTTCATCCTCAACATGCATCGCTCGTTTATACACAATAAAGCACATTTACTGAATGTCTTTTGCAACCGACATGACGTACTTCACTTCATTTATCAACATTTTCAGCCCATTCCCGCAATGCACTGCTCTCAATCCAAAAAACGTTTTATATTTACGATCTGGGAGCGTGGTTTGCGCCATTGTCGTGATATCCGCCACTTTCCTCGCCAATTACAACATTCGCCTTTTTCATTTTACTTCTTTTTTTTATTATCTCTTTTTTTTACTGCAGTCTCGTGCTTCAGATGCTTAGGATGCTTGGTGCTTCATGACCGCTCTCGTCAACATTCGTCCAAAAACTGATCGCTGTGTCGTTCTCTCTCTCCGTCGTCCCCAAAGCTCTCTCCGATTTTCGTTCGTCTCTCGTGGTCATCGCTCCAATTCGTTTCTCTCCCGCTCTCGTTTCTCTGCCGCTCTCGTTTCTCTGCACTTTGTGCTTCCTTTCTCTGGCTCCGTCTCTCGTCCTAGGTTGCTTATCATTTTGACACTTGCCTATACATCGATCTTCTATATTTTTATTATTTCTTATTCTATTCTCTACACGCAGAACTCCACACAGCATAACACGGAGCGTAACATAACAACTGACAGCTACCAAACGCTTCAGAAAACGCTTGGGAAAGGAGGCAAAACGTTTAATTCCTGTCGGTCATCGCAGTAGGTTGGTAGCTTTTCTACGAGCATAGAGCGGCCTACTAAGGATATTCAAAACTTGTTACCATCAAAGAAGCGTTTTCTGAAGCGTTTGGCAGCTGTCAGTTGTTATGTTGCGCTCCGTGTTATGCTGTGTGGAGTCCTGCGGTGACAGATAAAGAATCACAGCAACCTGCTGATGTGCAATGTAAACAAATAACGTGCACAAAATCGTAATTAAATCCATTAAATAACTTCAATATCGAATACTTTGAATTTTCAGTCAACAGTTCATAATTTCTTCCAATTAGGGAATGTTCTGCTTAAGAAGATATTATTTTAATAGAATTTCGAAAGCGGATGTTGTGTCTCCCCCAACCCTTTCTCTTCTAGGTGTCCAAACATTTCTCTTCCTAGGTGTCCAAAGACGCTACTGACGACTCCGAAACGGGAGGAGAGACTATTTACGGCCGTGGGAGAAGGGCAGCATTAGTACCAAGGAATGCAAAGCTCTCTTCAACAATTTTAGCGGTAAGAATAATATAGATATTGGCAATGAATATGAGGTAGTTTTTGGCTTACTGTATCGTTCTAGATATGTGCCGTCGCTCGTAAGATTGATTGGAGCTTACATCGCGGTAGCCTGCCTTTACTGGATGATATAAACCAAATACTGGTTCATGAAACTAATATCAAGGGAGCGATAATCGACATCCGCCTAGAAGTTTTTGTAGCACACACACGCCACTCCGTGCGTTTATCAAAGGTAAGATTGCTTTAGTTTAAAAAATGAAGCTGTTAGCTACTATTTCCTCCCGGGCCAGAGTGTATTAAATTTACTATTTCATTTAGGAATAACGAATGCTACTAGACTGGAAGCATCGATTATGGACAATAGAGTCGGAGCTTCACAAAAATCGGAAGCAGTTCCGGACAAAAGGTGCACATTTAAAAGTCCGAACCGTTCAAAGTTGTCGAAATCGTCGATGCCGTCGGAAACGTCCGAAGCCGTTCCTTGTCCTTCGAGCCGTCGGAAGCACCAGAATGGTCGAAATAGTCGGAGCCTTCAAGAGCCGGCTCTGGCTGTCTAGTAGCGGCTCCGGACAACTCAAGACAGCTCCAAAGGCCAAAAGGTCTAGACTAGAATATACCGTCTTCCCTTAGTAGTCTCCCTTAGTGTTAGGACTAACAATTCGGCATCGTGGTGCTGTATAAGCCTCGGAAGCCTATATAGGCCGGCACGTCCGCGTAAGACATTAGACCAAGTAGAAGATACAATTAGCAATATAAAGATATGTAAAGAAAAACGACGAGATGATTTAGGCAAACTAAAATGTGTTGTAAGAAAGAGTTAGTTTTTAACACAGGACGATCAGATAGTTAGGCGCATTATGCTACGGAAGTGTTATCAGAATCATTTTATACAATGACAACTGTTGTAGGTAAAAACGGCTTTTAATAAACCATATAGCTCAGCTGTTATTTACAATTGTACATATTGGAAAGAAGAATAATTACAGGAAGTAATAAAGGGGGTTTCAATTCCAATTGTTATTTTCCCCCTTAACTAAATTGTTCCTAATTTTTTTTTAATTTTTTAAGTGAATGATTAGTCTTTTTCCAAGTTTTACTTACGTTTGTTTCAAAAGTTATATACTTTTTTCAATTGTTTTGCTTGTTGTATAAAAATATATGTTGACGATCTATAAAATATGCTCATCGTGTTTTATTGAAAACCGGCTCCGACCGTCTCGAGACAATTTGGGAACCTCCTCCACTCCAATCCAACGGAACCGGCTCCAGACCGACGGCTCCGAAGATGATTCCGCTTCAGCTGCTCCGGAGCCGGCTTCGTAGCCATTGGTGCGGTCCAAAACACCCATCCCTATTCAGCAGTAACACTATGACAAAAGTATGAACTTGTTGCTTGTAGTGTTTGCTGTTGTATGTTTGCTTGTAGTGGTAGGTATCATTTTAAAAGACGTGATTTCAGGGTAGGACCCGCAAATTTCCGTTAAATGCCTCCTAATCGCCTTGTAATCGCCGGCGAATTGAAGGCGATCAGCAGTGCATTTAGCAGTAATTAAATGCCTTTGAAATATGTCAATGAAAAATTTCGCTTTTAATTTGAAATTTGAAATTGCAACTGTCAAAAGAAAACCTTACAAGCGTCTTCAGCACTGCGCTGTTGTAGTGTTCCCAGATATGTGCGTGAGATTCGATAGCACGATTTACGTGTTATGTTCTCTTGCGTTAAGCTCTGAGCTATTTCACTTTATTAAAGATGGTCTGCATTATTCGGTTGTTAAAGACCAACCCGTTGAAAGGTGTTAATATATCAAACTCATTTTGATAACTTTTATTAGATAAGGAGAAATGAGATACATATTTCTCCCATCCTAATAATGAAAGGTGAACATAGTGTAATTATTATGTGTTTTCAAAAGGTATTGTTTTAATTTTGCTTCACAAAAATTTTGTTTGTATTAATCATAGCAAGAAAATATTAATCTAAAAAGAAATAAACACAAAAAGATTATAAAAATCAGGATTTGATCACACGCTTTCTCGATTCAGAATCAAAAGCGTTGTCACTGCTCTATTTGGCAGTTACATCAGTGAGGGTGCAAAACCAGTATATAAACAAGCTAAGATGGTGGCAAGCTATCTGTTCTCGTTGAATCAAAAAGTTGAAAGATTTCGAAGAGAACCCGTTACAGCCGTGAAAGTTTCGGTTGAAATCTTTATTCGCCTTCTAAGGCGACTATCGCCTTAAATGCCTTCTGAATGCCTTCAAAGCCGTTTAATGCTGGTAGGGGCGGTTGTACATGTGAAGGGTATACAAACTTAAATAATTTAAAAAAATATTTATTTATTTTTTATTTTTTGCACATGGGTAGAAAACATCTTTTATGAGGCATTTTTAAAATTTGAAGTCGACACGATTTTTTTTAATCCAAAGTTATTTTGGAATAAGGGCGGTGGCAACGCTTTTTCGCATGCGATTTTATCGGACGACCTGTCAAATTTTTATATGGGATTTGACAGATAACGTCGGACGACGAAATCGCACGTCCGACGTTATCTGTCAAATCCCATATAAATCTCGTTCGAGAAAATCGCATCCGATAAGCGTTGCCACCGCCCTAAAGATGCGAAACTTACACGTGTAGGCGGTTGTACCACCGACAAACCGACGTGACACTGGCGTTACAAAAGAGTCCCACACTAAAGTACAGTAGAGCGTCGATTATCCGGGCAGCTCGGGACCGGACGGTTGCCGGTTAATCGATTTGCACGGATAATGGTCCAAGAAATGTCAAACGCATATAAAACATATGAAATTCACTAGTTTTATTATTAATTCACCGAAAATCAATCGATTAATCGTTAGTACAATATTATTTTAATCAAAAACTGTAGATTTAACAACTGTTCATGAACAAAAATGAATTTCGAAAATACCCCTAGACACTACCGAGCTGCACAAGAAACTGGTTACCCAATTGATTATTGCTGCAAACTTTCGCCGTACGTATGAACAGCTGTCAGATTTTTGCGCACGGTTAAGCCGCCCGCCGGTTAATCCGACCGGGATAATCGACGTTCTACTGTACTGTCATTTACCAGTGAGGCGAACACTTCTGTCAAAGTAAGCTCTGTTCACTGCTGCTTCGATGTAAACAACTTTTCTAAACAAATGGCGAAGGAAGGCAAGATTTTGTGAGAATAATTGGACAAAACACACAGGAAAATCATTTTGTAAGTTTTCAAATCAATGCAAAAGATGTGAGAAGTACATAAAACAATACGCATTGGAATTTGCGAAGAAAAACAAAAAGGGGGTTTAGCAGTTTCTTCTCTGTGTCAGTGTAGTAAGCGAATCATTATAGAGATGGCGCTAGTGTTTAACGTATTTTCATTTGAAATAAGGAGACAACTGTTGAAGCTCATTTTGTTCGAAGTGTCACGTCGGTTTGTCGGTGGTTGTACACTAGTGATGTGCTGTATGGAGCCAATTCGGAACACCCACGACTCTGATCCGACTCCGACTATTGTTAGTTCGATTCCGACTCCGGCAAAATGGAACCACTGGATCTGCCCGGAATTGGAATCGTTCGGAGTCGCCCAGAGTCGTCCGGTGTCGCCCGGAGTCGCCCGGAGTCGGAGTCATCAAGAGTCGTCTGAAGTCGAACGACTCAGGACGACTCTGACTCCGGGAGACTCCGGACGACTCCTGACGACTCCGACTCCGGGCGACTCCGGGCGACACCGGACGACTCTGGGCGACTCCGGGCGACTTCAGACGACTCCGACTCCGGGCGATTCCGGACGACTCCGGACGGCTCCGGGCCTTTTCGTACGATTCCGAACGACTCGGGGTATTGCAGCGCGAACCTACCATCCGAAGTCGATTCCGAATTTATCTGAGTCGGATCGGAGTCGACTCCGAATTTTTGCCAACTTTACCCAACACTATTGTACACATTAGTGATGGGTAAAGTTGGCAAAAATCCGGAGTCGACTCCGATCCGACTCCGATAAATTCGGAATCGACTCCGGAAGGTAGGTCCGCGCTGCAATATCCGGAGTCGCCCGGAGTCGGAGTCATCCGGAGTCATCCGGAGTTGTTCGGAGTCGTTCGGAGTCGTTCGGAGTCATCCGGAGTCGTCCGGAGTCGCCCGGAGTCGGAGTCGTCCGGAGTCGTTCGGAGTCGTTCGGAGTCGTCGGAGTCGTTCGGAGTCGTTCGGAGTCGTTCGGAGTCGGAGTCGTTCGGAGTCGTTCGGAGTCTTTCGGAGTCGTTCGGAGTCGTCGACTCCGGACGACTCCGGTCGACTCCGGACGACTCCGAACGACTGCGACTGCGGGCGGATCTAGTGGTTCCATTTAGCCGGAGTCGGAATCGAACTAACAATAGTCGGAGTCGGATCGGAGCCGTGGGTGCGCTCCATACAGCACATCACTAGTACACATTGTCGGTTAAATGAATCATGTTATTGAGTTGTTCGAGTTGACGACTGTACCACGGGACCGCCCCATGGATGGCCATGTTATACGCATCGAAACGAACGAACATAAATTCCGTAAAGTTTTTTAGGCCGTTCATAACGACAGAGGAGGCGTGGTAGACCCTAATTGAGGTGGCTACTGTACTCTGTAAAGTCCGGTTTTGGCAGAGTACATCCTCTACCTCCTACTCATTGGTGTAGTAAAATTTGCTGATAATTTAGTTTTATTTAAAAGTTGACACTGAGCTCACCCCCTTGCACCAGACTTTACACTCCCTTAACTACACGATGGCTAAGGTCGGCGGACTGTTTTCAGCGTAGCTTGCGCAGCGAAGCAAAACACTTCCTTCTTCGGCGTGACGGCCGTGCTGTACAGCTTCATCGTCACTTGCCAGGTGTACCCGTCCAGTGGAAAGCTGGTAAAAAAGCTCAAATCAAACGCGGAATCCTTAAACACGTACGTTGCCTGTCGAGGGTAAGAAGTAGCAGAAGAAAAAGAAGAAGAAAAAAAGAAGTAAATTAATAAAACGGTGCTAATGGGGCTAACAATGAACAGATTTAGCTATTCACCGGTTGCAGGGGGCACTTCACTGTCGGCTCGATGCTGCGCACAAACGGTGACCAGAACGAGTTGGTGTCGGCCAAAAAGGAGCAAATTTTCGGCACCTGCACCGCATTGTACCGTTGGCAGTTTTGCAAATCGAGCGTGCAGCGATACGCCACTAGTGTGAGCTGTTTTGAAATTGGAAGTGGAAACCGTTGGAAAAAAAAAGACACGACAATTGCGCATATTCTTATTGTATTCCAATAAGTGGCATACCTCCAGCGGCGGTCGAATCTGCTGTACGACGGAAAAGTTCCCGTAAAAGCGCACCACATTGTTGCTGGACGTGAAGTTTGCCGGAATGATGAACTTGATCAAAAATGATTCGGTTTTATTCGTTTGGCATGTTTTCGCTTTATCAATCACTAGCTCTTTATTTCGCTGCAAACCCGAAGAGAATTTAAATTACGAAGCAACTTAACGGAACACGCCCAACGGTAATGCTCACCCTTCCCAGTGCGTTGGTGGTGGGAACGAAAACCAATGCAGCAACGGCGAAAAGGTAGCACCAAACAGTGGAAGGCATGTCGTGGGTACTAAAGTTTGGCTAAAACTAACCCAAACGGTAGTAAATCTTTACTAGTTATTTGTTTTAATTCATCGCAATCGGCGAAGCGTAGAGATAGGTTAATTTAATTTTACGCATCATTACCATTTGAATCCGGTGCGACAAAAGATGGGCAAAAGATATGAAAATGAAAAATAATTAAAAATTAATTATAACAATTTGTGTTATTCCAAACATAGCCTCAGTTTGCCTTTCGAGAGAAAATTTCATAAAAAATTGATTTTTAAGCCTCGATCATTTAATTAATTCTCATTTCCTGCACAAACGATAGGAAAGGCATACGCAATTAAACAATTTGCTATATATCATCCCTTTTTTATTTCCTTCCCAGTTCAGTAACACCAAACGAAATGTTGCGCCACGTACCGCCCCACCATTTTTACGACGCGGCTTCCGTCGACGAGGGAGGATGCTCCAGTACCGTGTCTATAATGCCCAGCGTTTGGGCCTCCTCGGGGCTCAAGAACGTATCGCGCTCCATCTTCGAGTACAGCACGTCCAGCGACGTCTTCGTGTGCTTGCCATAAATCTCCGTTAGCTGCTTCTTCAGCTTCAGTATCTCTTCCGCCTGTATCTGAATGTCGGTCGCCTGTCCCTGGGCACCGCCGGACGGCTGGTGGATCATGATGCGTGCGTTCGGCAGCGAGTGGCGCATTCCCGGCGCACCCGCCGCAAGCAGCAGCGAGCCCATCGAGCACGCCTGCCCCACGCACCACGTAGCAACCGGGGGCTTCACGTACTGCATCGTATCGTAGATGGCCAGCCCGGCCGTGACACTTCCGCCCGGTGAGTTGATGTACATGTGGATCGGTTTCGTGCCATTTTCCGACTGTAGGAACAGCAGCTGGGCCACGATCAGCGAGCTCAGGTCGTCATGGATTGGGCCCATCAGGCAGATGATTCGTTCCTTCAGCAACCGGGAAAATATGTCGTACGCCCGCTCTCCCCGACCCGTTTGCTCCACCACGATCGGGACCAGGTTCAGGAATGATTTGTTGGTCGCATGCAGTTTGCGCTAGAAACAAAAACAAAGCAACACGGGTCAGCGTTCAGAAAAGCATACGGGACGCTCTCCAGCTACTTACCACGGAAGCTAAATGCGGTAAAAATGACTTTATTCTATTCATTGTGGATGCGATTAGGATGATAAACACTGGCGGCAGACACGAATGCAAGATGTAAACAACATTTCGTAATCATGTCCAATCCACCAGCAGCAGCCGGCTGACACAGAGTGACCAGATTTATCTGTATTCCTATATTTTTTTTATTTTTTCCAGCGAAAACACAGATTTTTTAAATACTGGTCAGATGTCATCAAATCATTTCCCTGTTCAATTTATAAGGCGAGGCCAAAGTGAGTGTATATATCAGGTAGGCTTATGGTTTTCTTCCTCACTAATCTAACGACACTAGTGGTGAGAGCTCGGAATCGGACCTAATCGATTTCGATTCCGTGTTCGGAATCAAGTCCGGTGCCAATTCCGATGCTGGAATCGTTTCCGATTCCGCAGTCGATTCTGGAGCCGATTCCGGAGTTGGTTCCGGAACTGATTCCGGAATTGAATCCGTAGCTGATTCCGGAGTTGGTTCCGGAGCCGATTCCGGGGTTAATTCCGAAGCCGATTCCGGGATCGGCTCCGGAATCGATTCACCGATCGGCTCTGGAATCGATTCCAGGATCGGAATCGGCTCCGGAAACAGAATCGTTTCCGGAACCGACCTGGGAATCGCAATTTGCTCCGGTAACGGAATCAGTTTTGACTCCAGAAATGGAGTTAGCTCCGGAATGAGATTTAGTTTTTGAATTGAATGATAATTAGTTTTGAATGTCGGAGCCGATTTTGATTCCGGAGCCAATTCCGACACCAATTCCGATTCCGGAGCTAATTCTGATTCCGAAGCCGATTTCAATTCCGGAGCTAATTCCGATTCCGGAGCCGATGCTGGAACTAATTCTGGAACCAATTCCGGATCCGATTCCGGAATCGATTCCGGAAACTGATTCCGGACCTACTATCCGGAATAGATTCCAGAAAATTTCGAAGCAAGCCGGAATCGATTGCGACGAAATCTTCATTTTTCCCATCACTAATCGACACACGATTTGGCAATTCGTTTCTTAGCAAAATCTAGTCAACCTTGAAGATAAAACCCAAGAGCCACAGATCAAGCAAAAATGACAGGAAAATCAAACATCCATAGAAATAAAACGAATGCTCCATAGCTTCATTGGTTTGCTCAATAGATGGCGTATTATAACTCATCATTAAGGCCGGGAGACATTGACCGTACTAGCTAGTGTAATTTTGATTTTCACTAGCGCATCTGGCGGCGGCTGGTGGAAGCTTTTTTTGGTCATCGAGGGAATGGTCATGCCGGATCTCAAAATTAAGTAGTTTTTCTACCGTTTTTTGCCATGAAAATGGATGCAATGGGTGCAAGACATGTGCATCTACCTTTTACAAAACTTTTTTCGTCCAAATTAAGTTGAAAACATGGAAAAATTACATATTTTCTGGAGCGGCTTCAAATTGTTTGGAAAAATGCGTCGGTCAGCCGCCGCCAGATGCGCTAGTGAAAATCAAAATTACACCAGAGAGTACGATCAATGTAGCCTGGCCTTTATATTGCTGTCCTTTTCTTGCAATATTTTTCGACAAGTTTCATCTAATCATGACCTATATAGCCTTCTAACTTTCCGAGCAAAACTCTATAGGAATGGTCGTGTGGTCAGATACGTGGGTATCAACACCAACGGCCATTAATCAAATCTCACTTACTTCACTTGCAGAGTCCATTAGAGTTTAGTATTTAAACAACCGTATCGTCGTTCTAGTTCTAGCGATGCATAACTTCAATGCGAAACCATACAACAGTACAGAGGAAATGAGAAAGCTCTCCTCCAAGCGAGGAAGCTCAACTGGTTGGGGTATCCCACCAACAGAGAGCGCCACCAGCTTTTTTGCTATTTTTAGAATGCATGAGTCGTTTGCCGTCTGCTAAACGAAGTCTTTCTATATTCCGTTTAGGTAGAGAACTTGAGTCGTTTAGAAGCCGTTTAGTGGTCGTTTAGTGGATTTGTGGCACTTGGAAAATCATTCTATATTTCGTTCAGGTAGAGAGCTTGAGTCGTTTAGTGGATTTAAGGCACTTGGATTCAGAAAGGCCTTCATTCATGTGGCCGCTGAACCAAATCTAATCCATCTCCTCGAAATAGATGAAGGATTCGTTTTCCCTGGAACATTCGTTTTGCAGATAAGTCCCCCCGCCCTTTTCTCGCGCTCAACACTTCTTTTTAACTGAGAATCAAATTTTAAAACCAACCGAAAGCTACCGATAAAATTTTGGTGCTATTACCGAAAACCGCCAAAATAATCTGGTCACACTTCTGCACCGGGTCGATGAACGTCAAACGCAGCAGTCAAACGGGACAGCACGACAGTACCTCGCGCTCGTACAGCTGCAGTCACTCTGCGACCCACCATCGGAAGCAGCGGGGCAGCGCGTGTTTTTCTTTTCTTCGTCGCAAGTTTATTACAAGCAACACTATATTGCGCTTTGTGCAGTGCAGAAGTTACAGCGTACCTGGAACAGAAGTTACCCCGCCCTCCCCCCCTTTTTCAATCGATGGTGTTTGCTTAGTGTAAAGTGTGCGCAATGATTGAATGTGAGCAGCCGAACATCACCGACACCGTGGTAATGAGACGAGCACTTCCGCAGGCGATACTACATTCCATTTGACGGCGAACATCCCTCCCCCCCCCCCCCGTTACATACTGCCAATCGGTCTAATTATGGTCATGTTTTGGGCCGTGTTCGCGTTTCCTCTTTGCAGGTGATAGATCATGAAGAGTTTCTCGATCGCATCAAGAAAACGCTCTACTACGGCTCGTCCAAGGTACGGTGCACCAAGATTAGCCGCCCGCTGGCCGACTACGCGGCGGACGTGTTTTCCGAAACCCACCGCGGCCATTCCCTCAGTCGACTGAACTTTGCGACTGTGGGCAACCTGTCCGTGACGCCATGCTCGCTCATCCTGGCGATGATCTATCTCGATCGGTTGAACGCCACCGATCCGACCTTTGTACGTCGCGTAACGCCGTCGGAATTATTTATAGTGTCGATGGTAAGTAGCGCTAAGTAGAATTGGCAGTTTTGCTGTCGGTAAAGCTGATAAAGCGAGCGCGCTTCGCTCTGGTTGGAATCGAATGGCACGCAGCTTCTCGAACAGGGGGGGGTAGAAGAGACGTGCATTTCACGGCTCACTAAGCACGCACAAGAAAGCTTGCTAATTTTCTCTCCAGCAGCAGCAGCAGCAGCTCGCCCGCTTTTCCTTTCGCACAGCTACAACTTTCTCGTTCGATGTGCTTTACTCATGCTTTGGCGTCATCGCTCTTTTCTTCCCCTTCTTTTTAACAGATGGTCTCCACTAAATTTTACTGCGGTTACGACGAAGACATCTATCTAAGTGCCTGGGCAGAGTATGGAAACATGACGCCGGATCAGATGAAAGCGTTGGAATTGGAATTCTTGGACGCAATGGTAAATCATTTGTTTTTTTTTGTCAGTTCGTACCACACCCCCCCAGCTGCTTACTTATACATCTTCGGTTTCGGTCCGTAGAATTGGAATGCCTACGTTTCCAAGCACGATTTCTTCGAGAAGCTGAAAGCGGTCGAAAAGGTGCTGGCGAAACGGCAGGGCCTCACACGCGGCTGGCTAACGTACACCGAGCTTATCAACTTTCTACCCTCCTTTGCGATGGCGAAGCAGCTGATCCACTACAGCACCGTGCTCGCGCTGAGCTACACCGCCAGCGTGATGACCATTGCCGGAGCCTTCCTGTTAGCTAGCAATCTTCATCTCCCGGGCAACCTACTGTACCGCGGTTCATCGACCAGTCTCGAGGGCAGCAGCAGCAGCAGCAGCCCGCTGTCGTCACCACAGCCAACGGGGGTCGACAGTCGGCTCGATCATGCGACGGTCGATGACACAAACACACTCGAAGACTGCATCTCGAATGGCACGCTTGCCGCATCGCAGATAAAAACAGCACTGAAAGACTGCGAGGTTGCTTTTGCTGCCGGACATGAGCAGCAGCAGCAGCAGCTGCACCAACATCACCACCACCACCACCATCACCACCAACAACAGCAGCTGCACAATCCTAGTTGGCATAGTACTACAAACGAACGTCACGAAGCGACCGTTTTCTCACTACCCTACCGCTATCGCAACATACGCTTCATTTTCGATCCTGCCGGTGGTAACAATTTCGTGCAGCAGATTGATTTCCTTCGCTCCGAGCAGGAAGGGAACGAGTCGGACCGGGCACCGAGCGACGGCGGATCGAACAACGATCGCTCGCTGGAACTTCGTCACGCTGGATCTCTAAATTGTTCGTACGATTGCTTCATTCCACTGATGGGCGTCAGTGGGCGATGGTGTGCGGAGGGCAGCGCTGAGCAGCAGCACGACAACTATGACGGTATCTACAAACATTACAAGAAAACGTACGACATGTTCAGTTCGCTGCTGAAGTTTCTCTAACGTATACCCCCTTCCCGCCCCCGGCGTCAAACACTGACCGCAGTAGGATAGACGACTAATAACACAACATGGCATTCGTTTCGTTTAAAGGAACATAAAATCATGAAATCAATGAATTGTGCAATTGCAAACCCCAAAAAACCCCAACAAAAAAGTGTACCTTTTTCATGCGTTCCATTCCTCGAGTTTTAAAGCTAACATTATTTCAAAAGCAGGACTAATGATGTATGTTATTTACATTGAATATGTGTACTGTAAATTGTGACATTTCTCCATTTGTTTTAATTTAAAAATCCGTTTAATGCTTTTGCAATAAATTTTATTATTGGACCACAATACATACAGAAAGGCGCGCGTGTGTGTGTGAAATATACATCTAAAAGGTCCGAAAAAAAGAACGAAAATCGGAAGAGGTTACAGGGCTACGCAATTTTCGCGAATCGCGTAATTTTCAACGATCCCCTTTACTGTAAAGAGAAAGCCGAAAACAATGGTATCGAAAGTCAATTAAAATGAGTTACTTATGACAAGCCCTTAAGCGACCTAAAACCAACACTAAACCCATACTGGTCCTGACACCAATACATTACCTTTTCTAGTTCGAGAACTGCACATGACCTAATGCCTTCAGGACTGGCACCTATGAACCTATGCAAGTCCAGGGCTCGACACTGAGTCCCAAACCGAACCCAGGAAGCGATACTGATCATACCGGTCCTCGAACTGTTCATGTACCCATATCTGCCCAGGAACCTATCATGAACACTTACTGGTCGTAGAGCCTATCATGACTCCATACCGGTCCTGGAACCTAATATGAACTTATTTTATCTTTTTTTTTTGCATAACAACAGCTGTCAGTCAAGGCCTACACCTGTACCCACTAGTGAAGTGAGCTTCGCTCCACAGCAGGATAGTCAGTCCTGTACGTATGGGGATATAGTCTATCCGGTAGTGATGGGTAAAGTTGGCAAAAATCCGGAGTCGACTCCAATAAATTCAGAATCGACTCGGGAAGGTAGGTTCGCCCTGCATTATTCGGAGTCGTCCGGAGTCGTTCGGAGTCGGTCTTCAAAACAAAGGCCTGTATACGGGGTGCACGCGCAACGGGAAAGACACAACGAAACGAAATGACTGATCACAAGTACATTACAGGGTTTCCCACGATTTATTGGTTGGTACCCATCAATTTTTGGTGGATTCCCATATTTTATTCGTGCGTTCCCACGATTTTTTGGTCGTTTGCCAGAATTGTTTGGTCCAATTGTATTGATATCCAATCGGAAAATACCAAAAAATTATGGGAACGAACCAAAAATCTATGGGATACGACCAAAAAATCGTGGGAACGCACCAAAAAATCATGGGAACTGACCAATACATCGTGGGAAACCCTGTAAACCACACTACTCGACTTCGATCGACTCTGGACTAGTGTTGGGTTTCATGAATCTTTCGTTGAGATTCATTCATACGAATCTTCAGTGATGAGTGATTCGAATCTCAGATTGAATCTTCAAAGATTCACAAATCTTCAAAGATTCTTGAATCTAAAAGATTCATAAATCCATTCAAATTCATATATCTCCAGGGATTTATGCATCTTAATGAATTCTTTATCCTTGAGATTTATTAATCTTTCGAGATATGAAAATCTTTTGAGATACATGAATCTTTCCGGTCGAGATTCTGATTCATTGAATCATTCCAAACATTCATTCAGATTCATGCATCTGAATCAAATTGACCCAACACTATTCTAGACGACGCCGAATGACTCCGATCCCGATCGACTCCGGCCGGCCCCGGACGACTCAGGACGATTCCGACTCCGGGCGGAACTAGTGGTTCCATTTTGCCCGAGTAGGAATCGGACTCGGAAAGCACATCACTACTATTTATGGGCTTGAACCCATGACGGGCATGTTTGTTAAGTCGTGCGAGTATAGCTCCCAACATCAGTTATTTCCAAGATTGGTATCTGGAACTGTTCCGGATTCGGATTCGGAATGATATTTGGACCGGATTCGGGTATGTATCCGATACAATTCGTACGAAATTTAGCAGAAGAATTTGTATAGCGATAATCGTCAAAAAAAAAAACAACAACAACAATTGTCCATAAAACCAAATATCACAGAAAGGACAGAATCGCCAAATCGTAAGGTTGAATATGATAATGAATTTACTGTTTATTTTGGTACACATTTCGGTTTTCAATATTTGCTAGTTTCTCTATTGCTGTTCGTCGATTGTTGTATTGTTTTATCGCATTTGTCGTGTTCGTGTATGCGTATGCAATCGAGTGTCGAGGACACCAGAGAGCGATACAGAGAGAGTGTGTATTAGTAGTAGTATTTTTAATACTATAATATCCTACTATATATCCATATATTATTCGGTGTGCGTGTATGCGAGACTGTGTTGTGATCTCATTGTTTTGTTTTGATTTGAGCATCGGCTTGACCATCGTTCCCCCTCGCTGAACTCTGCTAACTGGAAGATCTAGCTGAAAGCATTACATATTTCACAAGCAATCGCTCTCTTGGAGATGGAAATACGGTATTAGAACGGGATTATTTTCTAGACTATACTTGTTATCATTCAACTCACTAGGCTCCGCGAGTCCGGTTCCTGGCGCAGTTTACAGCATAATTCAAAAATTGTCAATTTGTTTTGCTTGCTATAATAGCTAGAATACAGCGTGTGTGTGTGTCTGCGTGTTACGTTATGTATGCTGCAAATGCACTGTGCATCATGGTGTGGTTTATTAGGTTAAGTCCCCCTTAATTTGTTTGTGGCAGGATGTAACCCCCTTCATACGCTATATAAGTTAATCGACAGTACGTAGTAGTAGGTTGAAAGACGACGTAGGGACAACAGTATCCATGTGGCGCTGTGTGGCTAGAAAATTGACCCATTATGCTTAGGTACTGTGAAGGTGGCTGCACTTGCCCAACCCCCTTCCTTTAGTAGTTAGTTAGTTAGTGGTAGCTGCCCATTTTTTTGTCTGCTTGCTTGCTTGCTTGCCGACGAAAGGCCAGCCAGAAGGAGGAAGGATGATAGAAAAATAGTTTCATTTTCTTAAGCAATTCAACGATATACTAGAGTTTTTGTTTTCTTCTTCCTCTTCTTCTTCTTCGAATAATTAGTAGATAGGTAAAGGTGTAAGGCCGAGGTGTAGGTTTTGGGGTAGTAGAAATATCATGTTTAGAATATTATTGTGCTTAACATGGAGGGATTTATATGGAGCATTTGGGGGGCGCGCCGCCTTTTTCGACAGCTCCTTCTTTTGCTTAGTCAAAAATATCCGCGCGCTGAATAAGGAATGTGTATGTGTGTGGAAGAACTTGGTTCCGAATCGTTTTGTTTCGTAAGGTGTTTTTTTGTTGGCAATAAGGCAAAGGCAAACAAGGCAAAAAATGAAATGGAACGAGAAACTTGCTTCTATTGTTTTTACTCCGCGCAGGCAAAAAAAAAAGGTGTGAATGGAATCTCGGCCACTTGGTACATGCTTAAACCATGCTGCTTATTACTGCGTGGCACAAAACACAAAAAAAAACATTGCAAAGCGAAACGTTTGCCAATGTGCCAACTCATTCTTACGGGTTTCAGTGAAAGTTTTTCCGCGAAAGCGTTTCACCTTAGCGTGCCACACAGGAGGGCGGCGGCGGCGGCGGCACAGCATGTGTGGTAAGTAAATACTTGTATGCGAAATTAATGAGGTATATTGTAATCTATTGCTTACCGCAAAATGGCGCAAAGAGAAGAGTTTTGGTAAGCTTTCATTCACACCAACGAACACGATGATTATATCTGCTTTTACTATGCTACTACTACTAACACTACTACTACTATTACTACTATTACTACTGCTAGTACATACTTGAGAAATTGGTCACGGATTTAGCGGAAAGCTAATACCAATGTGTTTAAATATCTCTAATCGCTAATAAAAAGTATTCCTGCATCTTTTTTTCTTGTTTTGTTCTTAAATGGACCCAATTACACTACACTGCACTCTCGCCTACATACTCCTAAGTGACATTAATAATTTGTTTAATAGCATTTTTTGTTTTGTTTTCGAAGTAATTTCTCAACCTCGTTAATAAACCGCCATCTCTCCTTTGAAATTCGTCGCCGAAAGTTGGGAAGGAAGTGGATAGTTTTACTCTTTAAATCGCAATCAATCGCAAGCAACAAAACTCGTTCTCCTGTTCGAATAGCGCTTAAACTAAGCCTGATGCTACTAGAGTGGGTCACGGCTGGCTGGTTGGTGTTGTGTCATCGAATTCTTAATTCGTCTATTAGTATAGTTCACCCGAGCAGGACGTGTACGTACTACGCTCATCCCGAGCCGAGGAGTAATATCGTTTGTTGCGTGTTTTTTCCTCTATTGCGTCGACAGTAACACATTATATAGATAGGGACTAGTTTGACTAGTCATTCCGCTACTAGTAGGTAACAGGTTGGCCTAGAACATTAATCATTAACAAAGTTTGCTGCTCCTTCCCATTCTCTTAACGATACTAATCTGAAACACAATCGTAACACACTAACCGAAACACAAGCACGTTGCACTAAGTCGTATTGTTTTCGCTCGCCACAAACACAGTACACAGGAAAGCGTTTGTGGGCTATTGCGTTGAGAGTAATGGTTAATAAATATAGCAATAGTAATAACACAGTAGCACCAATCGTGTGCAGTGGGCTAATCGAATAACTCCTCTATCCTTGTGCCAATTATCTCCCAGAGTGGAACGATGGAACGATAAATCCTGTACCACTGATCCGCGATACGCATCACATCGCACGTCGTTTCGGGGAAGCGTGTCGTGTGTCTCGGGTAGTACTGGATTCGATCAACTGATAATATTTACATATTCCTACACCACCCAGCTCCCTGGGGGAGGGTGTCACCGCCAATCTATCCTCTCTCATCGAGCTCGATGCTCTATCATCGTTCGTTTCGTTGGTCGGTAAAATGCCCGAAGCGATTTCGAAATTTCAAACAAACGCGGTCGTTATCGATCAATCAACGTAAAATATGAACCACGCTAGGGAGGGAGATGGGTCGGAACGAGCTGGAAGGTTTGCTAATTTAAATTTCCGATTGCGTTGCTCCACACACGCGTGTGAAGCGCCACCGTAAATTGACCGTAAACCACATAATGTCTGCCTCCCTGACAACAACACACAGCAACAGCAGCGCAGCTCAAATTCAGTACCTTTTACACACTGACGGAGGCTTATTTCACGGCAACAATGTTAGCAACACCATCCGCAGCAGCAGCAGCAGCATCAGTCGCACTTGCTTCCGACGGCTTGTTCTTATCCTTGTCCTTTTCCTTCTCCTTATCCTCCTTCATGAATAATAGAGGGCACATTCCCAGCAGACATCCGATGGTAATACCCAGCACTCGTCCCTAGAGCACAACATTGTGTATTTGTGTGCGGGGTTTTACACGCAGTAGGCGCCGGGTGTGTGTATGTGCGTGTTGGAAAGAATAACAAAAAAGAAAGAAATGTTAAAATGAATTCGTCTCCGCTTGAGAAATGGAAAAATGGTGCTGGTTTGGGACACGAAACGCACCAACAGAAAGGTATGTATGGCGCAATGTATTTTGAAATTAAAATACCAATGCTATTCGGGACGGGACAGTGAGGTGTGAAAATATTTCATGCCCATAAATTATTCCATTGACGTACTCGCCGAGCGAGCCCCGTAGCCATTTCGACGCTCGAGTGCTTTCAGCCGTAACACACACAGAAAAAAAAAAGTTCTCCGCTCATTCCAGCACCAAAGCTTACCAAATTGGCCGCCCTTCGGCTGGCTTTCATCTCCAGCTGGATCGGCGACATCTTCGGCGGCTTCACGCCACTCATTTCGGCCAGCTTCTCCACGTAGAAGGCGGACCCGATGCCGATTACGTCGCTGATGGTGTTCCCCAGTGCTGCCGCCGCCATCGTCGATATGCACATGAACAGCCCGAGCGTGTGCTCGATGTAGTCGCCCTGGAAATGGCATGAAACGAAAGGGGAAATTAAATGTATACGGATACACCTTTTGGAGGCCGAGAGTTGTGCAACAAAATGGCAAGCCACAGAAACGAGCAAGTCCGTAAACGACTGATACTCGATGGGAAAAAGGGTCTGGTGATGTGCTTACTAGTGATGGGAAAATGTTTTTGTTGGAATCGATTCCGGCTGGCTCCGAAGTTTTCTGGAATCGATTCCGGATAGTAGGTCCGGTATCGATTTCGGAATCGGCTCTGGAAACGGAATCGGCTCTGGAAACGAAAACGGTTCCGGAATCAGAATTGGCTCTGGAATCAAAATCGGGATTGGCTCCGAAATTATAATCGGCTTCGAAGCGGAGTCGGTTTCGGCATCTTCATAAGCATAGGCATTTGGGTCCAATGATGATCCTTATAGTTCGTGATGGTCCGTCCGCATTAATAGCCGCAAACAATCAAACTTTACTTTTGAATGATCCATTCTCATGGATATTCCCAGACTGATTCCGCTTCTGAAATTCCTTTTTTCAATTCAAAAGCTGATTCTTATTCCGGAGCTAATTCCTTTGCTGGAGACAATCCTGATTCCGTTATCGGGCCAAATTGCGGTACTTAGATCGATTCCGATTCCGGTGCCGATTCGAATCGTGGAAGCGATTCCGGAACCGACTCCAGAATCGGCTCCGGAGTCAACTCCCGAAATCGGCTCCGAAATCGACTGGAGAATCGGCTCCGGAATCGACTCCAGAATCGGAATCGATTCCAGCAGCGGAATCGGATCCGGAATTAATTCCGAACACGACATCGGGTAGGTCCGATTCCGAGCTTCCAACACTAGTACTTACCGCAATGATCATGGTAAAGTTGTCAAGGAAACCAAATCCAATGAATGGGAGGGCGTTCACCAATCCAACTGTAATTTAAAAACAAAAAAAATAACATAAACAAAGTGAGTTAAGGAATTAATTCTTCTAAAACATTGTCAGGCAATTATTTGAAGGATTAACTTTGTTTTGTAATTTAAATATATGCTAACAGGGTTTTCAAAATCAGTTTCGAATATAAACTTTGTTATTCACCGCCTCCTAGATGTTTTTCAACAGCTGATTTATTCGATTCCAAATGAAATTTCAGTTTCAACACATGAAGAACTGTCACACTCAAGCCAGCTTGAGTCGTGTTGAATCATGCTGTAGATTTTAAAAATTATTATGATGGAAATGAAATGTCAGATCGATGCGGAACAACATTTTGCATGCGATGAATAACAATGTTGATTCGAGGCTGACTTAGAAAACCCTGTAATGTTTTTTTTTGCTGACAAGAACTGTCTATTAATTCCAACTTAACCTTTTACGACATGGCGCATTTGCAAAGGTCCTCCGATCAAACACCCGATCCGTTAAAGCATGACATAAAATATGCAAAGTACGGGGTATGTACTAAATCAATTAATGAGTAACTAATTGGCGTGTCCCAACATGTCAAACGTATTCCGAAGAACCCGCCTTTCCACCTTTTGATCACACAAATCACAACCCAACCGACAACGACGACGAAGGCACGGTGGTATAATGCACGTCATTAAAACTTTAAACACTTTTCCAAACTTAACCAGTTTGCACCGTTGTTTGGTGAAGGAGTGGTGATGGGTGGGGTCGCTGGGCGACATTTTGCACCCCATTCGCCAACGTGGAACGTTGCTCCGTGGCGGATCTCCCCGGGCAGCAGTATCTCATTAGCGAAGGACAACGAAAACGGCTCCATTCTTTCGAACGAGAGCTTTCCTTTTTTTTTCTTTTTGTGCAAAACAAAAACCTTTTCCTTTGAAAGTTTATGCATGTTTTTTTTTTTGCTTACTGTTACTGCTTTTGCTGTGCGCTATTGATGTTTGTCTCCAGCACGTTAAACTCCAATCTTGAGAAGTAAAGAGATTGTGCATAATTTCATAAACCTCCCCGGCGGTGGGAATGGTTTTGGGGTTTTGTTATCTTTTCAAATGATGAAATAACTTAAAGCGAACCTTACTTGAACTTCCTTCTTTTTTTGGGAGGGGGGGAGCAATCTACGAGATGTTGACCGCACCTAAGTTTTGTGGGGTTTTGGCGTAAATGTAGAAAGAAAAGGTGCATTTATGCCACCACAAAGCTGTTAAATATTACGCTTTGTCCGGAAATTGCCCTCCCCGACGGCAAAATGGCCCCGCAGAAACCGCAGAATCATGATGATAGATCCCTTCAGCCTCGGCCTTCCCTTTGCCCTTACAGAGGGAGGGTGCTCCACTGATTTCCGGGATAATGCAGCTGTATTCGGAAACGCCCCAAGAGTTCTCAGGCGGTTAAAAGTTAACAAACGCCCACCTCAACAAAACGTTAAATTTCTATCTCTATCTGCCCTTTGATACTGTTCTGTGTGCCTGTGTATGTGTGAGTTTATGGCCTTTTTCCTTCTTCTTCTTCTCTTGCCTACCGTATTATGTTACAATGCTGCGGGGGAGGCGGTCAGGCTACCGGGACCAAACAAAAGTTACTTTAACCTTTCCGCAACCTTCCAACTCCCGGAATACGCGCTTCCGGTTTTCTATATCCCGAGGATAGCGCACACAAAAAAAGGGTATACTACAATGCAGTGAACCACAAACTCGCTCGACCGCCCGCCCGCACGCCCTAAATCAATTCGAAAAGCGTTAACGGTTTGGCAACTGTTGCTTCGTGCCGCCTGTAACCTGTAGCCACAGTCAATTTGGTTTGAATAATAACGGAAGGCGGCTGTCGTCGTCTCGCTTCCAGAAAAATCGATACGAAAATCCGCACCGAGATGGAAAGAGGCAACACAGAGCGAAGGGGGACGCTGTGTTTTAGCTGTGTTTAGATATGTGCCCGCTCAATCACGGGCCTTCAATTAGTGGATGATTCATTTACTGCTCTCAATCAACGGGATTGCACCCCGTTTTCCATATCCGTTCTGTGCCGGCCGAGCAGTCCTTAACGAATGATATGCTCTACTTCAAATGCTGTCCTTCTTCGCTAAGCTCATCAAGTAGCTGCCACTGCCATACTCACAAACACACACGGTGCAAGTTAGCTCACTCCTTTCACTGAATCAACAATTCTTTTCCCTGTCTGTCGACTACTTGCACCACTACTAGAACCATAGCAAAGCTGACTTTTTTTTCTCCTGCTTATTTCCACCCACTTGCCCTCTCGAGTGGAGGAAAGCGAGCCCTTTTCAGACGACGAGTACGCCAAAACGCAGAGCCGCGTAGCAAACGCGCGCCGTGCAAGTGGATGTAAGTGGAAAAGATTTATCAAACGCCACCACGCCAGAACCGACGTGTTCCCAGCACAGGTGTAAGTGAAAGGGCCGCATGCACACAGTCGACAAATGGTGCACCTTACTACACGCAGTAACGACATGGAGCAGTTCGGAAAAGAACTGATACGGCACGACAGAACAGCCGGGGCGGGAATTGGACGCGAGCGCGTTTCGCTATCAGTTGAATAAAGGGATAATCCTTTGCGAATGCTTGAGTGTGTGTGTGTGTGCAAGCTACCACTACTAGCAATTGCAGAAGTGTTATTTCAAACGGGTTTAATGCTACCATTCCATTCATTCCAGCGTTGGTTCGTGTTGTTGGTTTCAATTAAAGTTTCAGTCGGATTGCTCCGTTCGTTTCGTTTACATTTCGTGCGCTGCAATTAAAACAAACATTCAGTGGACTAATAATACTTGAAACTTGGTTCATTTACAGTAATTGTCGGTAAAATAGGAATATTCTATAACTCAAACTCTCTTTGTCTATGTTTTGTTAGCCAAAATGAGTTTAAAACCCGGTGCTTATCACAAAAATTGAAGCGCACAGAGCGCAAACTTGTACAAAAAAGAGCTACAAAACTAATAAAAACCAAGCGTCTATCTAACCTACACCGGCTTCAGATAACAGCTACAGCTCGAACAACTCGTCCCCCACACTGGCATGGCAATGAAATCACAATGCTTTTGTGGCGCGTCTCTTCCTTTTAGCTGTCAAGCACCGGCAGCAGATGCCAGGGACAGTTTCTTCTCCGCACACACACACACACAATAACGAGTTTCTCTCCCCGATGGTTTCAATAAAAGCTGAAGCTGAATAACAATTATTGCTCCATTCTTTCGTCAAGCAATGCAACGGGGGCCCAAAAAGGTGACAGATTGTGAAAAAGCAGCAGCACCGGAGCACGATCTATCTTCCTGTCGCTCCTCTACTAAAGCAATTTGCCAACTGGTTTCGTCGGTTTTGCGTTTCGTCACTTGAACAGCAGGTAACGATTTTTTTTTTTGGTTGCTGTTGTGTTAAAGTGTTTAAGTTTTCACATTAAATTCTTCCCCTTCTTCTTTTCGAGACTTCCGCTGTAATAAGAAATGGTTTCCGTGAAAAATGCATGCTTCAAGCTGAAAAGTACCATGCGTCTCCATTAGTGTGTGTGTGGAGAGAGAAAACGGTGTTCAACAAATTCGGTTACTTACGTTTCATGAGGTCCGAAGTCGGTGGTACTGGCACTGTTTCGGCTGGCATGTGGAGTAGGCAAACAAAAAGGATCGATTAGTATAGAGGAAAGCAAAAAATTACAACAATAATAATTGCACCAAAAGTGTGGCCACCCATCACCACCTATCTCTACCGCCACCATCACCACAATAACAGTGTCTTTTCAGGGTTTTTTTTCGGCACTAAAACATAGCTCTCCTAATGCTTCTACGGATTTACAAGACGATTGGCGCATGTTTTACTTCGTATATAGGAAACACAACACAAGCAAAGATGAAAGTGGGGTAACAAGAGCATGCAAAGATGAGAAGGGAAGCCAGAAGACCAGAATTAAATTCGTTTCATGCATAATTTAACATCAAAAGCCAGTCCACTCGCTGCTCGATAGGAGCATGGAGGAGGAAAGCGTAACAACACCAGAAAAAGAAAGAAAATATAATAAAACATTAAATTAAATCATTCGCAACCAGACATTCGGGGTTGTTCAATGCCATGTTTTGTACAATGGGGCTCGAGGGCAACTCTCCAGTGCTTAGTTCGTATTTCAGCGCGTTTCAGCCTTATCGTTTTGAGTGTTTTGTTTGGAGTATTTTGCGTTGCATGCACACACATTAGGCGTTAATGTAATACGCACGAGAGCTCATACACACTTTATTTTATGGACACAATTTCACGCGTTTTATAGGTAGCAGACATCGTGGTCATCCCCGTACGCCGTGTAAAAATAGAACAAGCAACAACAGCACGTGTGGCATGCGAATTTATGAAGCAATTTGCCCCCTCCCCCCGATGCTGCCCTTGTCCGGGTTTTGTAATATTACATTCTCTCACGAGAACATGCTTTGTCTTGTCGGTGTCAGCTTAACGAAGCGAAGGTAAAGCAAGAGATACAAAAAACTGGAAGGGCGGAAAATGCTAAAACCAATCTAAAACCCATCAATACAAGGAAGTCATGCAATCATTAGCCACACCAGCAAAGCCAATCCGCTCAGACAGAGAGCGCGCGTGTGTGTGCAGCAAATAGATCGTTCCATCGTTGGGTCAGCACGCAACGCAACGCGGTTTGTGCTACCCGCCGCCAATCAATGTTTCATTACGGTAGTCGCAGTCGCAGAAAGTACATCTAATTTTTCCATACACATGCCGCTCACGTCCAGCCACGCGCCACTCCTGTCGATGATTAATGCAACGGTCGGGTTGATTAGAGCCGTAATGAAGGTTGGCTGATCCTTGTCTCAAGATAAATAGCGCGTCACATGGCGGGGCGAACATAATTTAGCGCAGCCACGGCAGCAGCAGCAGCGCTTGATGTAAGAAGCACCAACCACCCACAAACAAGATTAATTGTATACGCAAAAACCCCTAAAAGCATGAAGCTTTGCCGAATACGGAATTAATTCCCTGGCTTTGCCCTTTCTCAGCTCTCACTGCTTACTTGGCGGCAGCAGCAGCAGCATGCTAATTTTGTAATGAAAGCTTAATCCTTACACTGATTGAGCGTCTCTCGACCGCTCTTTTTCGGTGTTGGCCCTCAAATCTTACAATTTCTACTTAATCTGCCTTTGAATTTGTTTTTCAATACTACATACTTTCACCTTTATTTGCAGCACTAAATGTAATGCAATCGTTCTAGCACCTCAAAGTGCTGGCAAACACTGGCTTTTCGGGGAGCGCGTTGTATCATCTGGCGCAACGCAAACAGTCAATATAATGCAAAATCAATATTTACACAGCGAGCACACGAATCATACAAGGGGGCGGGAGGTGGTTTTGCAACATGAAATTAGCTCCCGGGTGCTGGATTGGGTGCCGGTCTATGGGTGAATGCTATGGGGATCGTTCAATTTTTGCCAACGGTATCCTTCTATACCGACCTACCCCGATACATAAACATACTACCGCTTTGCCAACATACACCACATACAACATCGACACACACACACCTATTTCGCAGTACACATTCACGTAAGACAGCGCCAGGAACCTACCGAAATCGCATATTTATGTGCCCTGTTTGCCCCCACACCAACTGACTTAATTTTGCGCCTAGGCATATATGGGTGTGTAGTAGCAGAAGAAGGAGTTGACGAAGCGCACAGAAAAAGAGAAGAGAAACCAAATCCTTGCTACATAGTACGTAAGGTATAGTTGGGTGTGTAAGCGTTCTAAATTCTTCGGCAGGTAAGGGTGATAAAAAGGGGTGTTTTCCCCCCTAATCGTATTACAGGTTGGGGTAAGTTGTGCAATAGGATTGTAATTTTGATTTAAACGGTTTATGTACTGGTTTGACGATAGAAAACACACAACAAAAAACAGGATCATTTTTACTTATTTTTACTTAAAGTTTATAACTTTTGATTAGTTTTCACACAAGTTTTGGGTCGTTTTTATTTTTTTGTATAGAAAAAGTGATAGGGGAAGTGTAGTTATATTAGTTTTTTCTCTTTTTTTGAGTTTTGTATCATAATTCTTCTTTTATGAATTTTCTTTAACATAAACCAAGTTTAACTCGTTCAAGTTTGATGTGTTTTTTCCCAATCTGAGAAAGATTTGTGTAAACTAGTATAAAACAGTTCACAATTTAATATTATTTACACAAATAATTTTTTTCTATAAATATCATTTTTCAACATTTTAAAATTTTGTTTTGAATATTCATATTTTTTTAAATATAATTGCACTATAATAGTTGTAATATAATTTAATAGTTTAATGTCAAATTGGTAGTAATACGATTAGGGTCACCATGTTATTAAAACACATACAGGATTTTCCAAGTCACTTTCGAATGTCAACATTGTTTTTCACCGCGTGCTAGAAGTTATTCCACATCACTCTGATATTTCCTTTTCATCATACACAAGGGTTTTCCGAGTCAATTTCCCAAAGTGTATGAAGATCAGGTGGTCTCATAGCCTGTTTTTTATAGCAAAAGTTGAACGTCACTTTTTGACAGCATGGGTGAAAACATTTCCCCAAACAAGCTTTCTGAAGACTTGCCTAATACACAAACAATCTTAGAATCTTCGTTATTTGCACTGAAATACCTTAAAAAGCACTCAAAATATTTCTTATTGTAAGCTAAACCAAATCTGAACTAATTAAAATCCATTTTTGGATCAACATAATGCCGTCGATGAGGACACCAATGTGTACTACGTATGTGTTGCTAAGAACAAAGCGAACGGTTCCTATGGAAATAGAAATTCATTTCACCCATTCTGCCAAAAGGATTTTTTTTTGATTCCGAAATTAGTTGTCAATTTGTATGGGACGAGACCTCCTGCTCTTCATACACGTTGCAATTTCCAATGTCAACAATATATTTCCTTGCTTGCAAGTTGTTTTTCAACAGTTGTCAAATGTTGTATTGGCATCACAATAATTTGTCAGTTCTTCCACATGATTTTCAACCCGCCCCAAGCTGGATTGAGTTTGACAGTTATTGTGTGATGTGTTGAAAATCATACGTAGGAACTGATAAATTATTGTTTTGTAAATGCAATATTTGACAGCTGCTGACAAAACATGCTGCAGATGGTGAATACAGGGGTTTCCAAGTCACTTTCGAAACATTGTTATTTCACCGCGTGCAAGGTGTTAATCCACGTCAATCTGATATTTCATTTCCATCATAATAATTTTTAATTTCTTCAGCATTAATTTCAACACGACTTAAGGTGGATTGAGTTTGACAGTTCTTTGATGTGTTGAAAATCATGTGTTGAACTGAAATTTCATTTTGAAACAAATAAACCATTTGAAAGTTGCTGACAAACATCTTGGATGCGGTTAATAGCAATGTTTACATTCGGAACTGACTTGTAAACCCCTGTAACGATGTGCACATTCAAAAGGGACGTAAAAACCCTGTAATATTGTTTTTATTTCTTCAGCATGATTTTCAACACTTCAGATGTCATCGAGTGATGAGATCCAGCTTCAAACCCCGGTGAAAAAACAATGGCAGCAACCCAAAGAACTGTTGAAAATCATACTGAAGAAATTAAAAAAATATTATGACAGAAGTGAAATATCAGAGTGATGTGGAATAAAATTTTGCACGCGGTGAATAACAATGGTTACAATGGTTCGAAACTGACTTGGAAAACCCTGTAATAGTGTACGATTTTCATTTAAAAAAAATAGCTCAGCAAAGCTTGAAAAATTGAAAAAACTTTTTAGGAAATATTAAATAGTAATTAAAAAATATACTTTAAAAACTCGCTTAAAGTCGTTCGGTTCGATTCATACGATACTGAGCAAAAGGAAAGCAAATTGCCCAAGTTAGTTGCTATAATAAACTAAGATAAAATTAATATAATACAATTACCCCGCCTTACACTACTTATTCTAAAGGTTATTTTGTCAACCTATTCCCTCCATCCCGCCCAGGTTAACCATACGCTAAAATGATGGATTACAAAAGGGGTTAGTAGTAAGCGAACGAAAAGGGGGGCAACCCAAAACGTTATACAAATGAAGCACTCGACTAATCTCCCTGCTACGCGCCGGTCATCTCCAGTAACGCAATGAATAAATGAAGCGGGGGAAAAACGTAAAATGTAAACCTTATGCACTTATGGCAGAGCAATCTAAATATAATGTAAACAAAAACTAAACAAACAAAACAAAAAAAAACACAGGCCAAACCACAGAACCAATAAAAGTAAACGTAAACATACACAAAGCATACCGAACTTCTTTTGCAGCCAATCTTCCGGCACCGCGCAGTAGGAACCGGTCGGATCTACATCACCCAGGACCGGCTTTAGCTTTGCTGGACGGCCGAATCTACTTCGCCAAACGGTTGCTGCCAACTGCCCTATGTGTGATGCAGGAGGAGGGAGGAGGGTTTTGAATATATAATAATATAGTAAGCAGCGCGACATTTCCTCGACTATCGTCGTTTACTACCGTGGGGGATCAAGGGAAGGCATTGCTTTATTAGTTCTCGGGGATTGGACACGAGGGTTGGACGGGGGACGGACGGAGGGGGACGGCGCAACTAATGACGGTCGGGGGACGGTCTACACAGACACACATACACCCACAACCCATCCTGCTAAAAGGGCACCTGGCCAAAAGGAGAGCTACACGGCCGAGCGTGTGAGATCACGCCATTACACCTGCTATTGCAAACGGTCAGGGCTCGTTCCCGGGATTGGACCGCCTAGACCACTCAATTGTCAAGGGTATTATAAAGCTATGAATGAACAATCATTAGACTGGGGTATAGTTGGAGAGAGAGAGGGAAAGTTTGCCATTTGTAGGCACCTTCCCACTCGAAGGATCGCTTTTCCAAGCGCACGTTCAACGGGGGTCAAACTAACAAAAGCAGCATAAGCATTGGGTCATGTTTTGCCAACGTTACCCTTCTTCGAGGGGTCTTATAATACATTTACAAAAGGAATACGTAATGCTATCTACGGTAAACTTTACCTTTACTCGAATAATACGATCACTAGGGAAGCAGAAAATGATTTAAAAAAGTCTCAAATATTTATGTTGAACTTAAATAAGCTTTCGCAGTTGCAGTTTTTCTTCCCAAATCTTACGCAACCAACCCGTGGGAGTATGTTTCTTATCATAAACCATCCTTATTGCTGTAATAATCTTGCTGTAACAGTGCAAATAAAGCAAACCCCTTTGCAGTGTCACGTAAACTGTACAGAGCTAATCGAAAGCACACGAAAACTAAAAAAGAAATTAAAAAAAAGAAGTACGCACGATTACCACTTATCACAAGAAAAAATACATCTAAATTAAAATCACATCAATCGCGCAGATAGATAAATACAGTTGTAGTGGTACAGTAGAAGAGGTGAGAAGAGCAGCTAGAGTTTGAAAGAAGAGGCGATAGAGTGTGTGTAGGTGTGCTGATATAGAGACATTATGTAGACAGATCCTACTAGGAGCAGAAGATAACATACAGAGAGAAGCCCTGATTACAGCCGACAACTGCGGCGGCGGCGGCAACGTGCAACAAACCTGCCGCAGTAAGACAATTACTCGTAGGTTACCCGGATAGCAGGTACTGAATGCTGTTTGATAAGACAGTAGAGTGAAGGAGTGTGCGGGGAGTATAAAAACGTGTGAAGAAGGAGAAGAAGTACTCGGGCTACTTGGATGAGGTGTTCTGTTCTGTTTGTTTTTTTTTTTGTTGGTTCGGGATTCCATTTGGTATCGCATTGTAGCTTGTGCAGGGTGAAGTGTGTTCGAGTGGGCTGTGGGAAACATGGGTACTATCTTGTTCAAGATTGATTACATCATTACCGGAGCCACCGGTACCCACGGTACGTACACAGATGAAGAATGGTCGTTTTGGTTGATTTAGTATTTTCTTCTCAATTTTGCTTTTCCTTTTCAATCCACGCAAGCTATATCGAATTCGCATCGATTTAGAGCCTTTCTTCGCTCTACTCGGCATCTTCAGTTCATCATCATCCATTCTTCACTGTCCTACGCAGGGTACGCAGGGTCGGTAATCGGTAAGTATGAGGGGAAAGGGAGGGAGAAAAGTAGCAAAACGTGCCCGGATGGGAAGAAAATTGAGAACTTGTTGCTTGGCATTGTGGGACGATGATGATGGCATTCGCGCGCGCCGTTTGTGGGACGCGCACAGAACGCACATTTTGAACTGCGAGCGAGTCTTTGTTTACATTTCGCGTGCAAACACCCAGCGGTGAGGCGTAAAATTTGTGGCATTTTCTATTTTTGCTGCCTGTGTCGTGCCCCACCGAGCGCCACTGCCAGAGCTCAATTCTCAATTTGCACGCTTCCCATTTGGCGCCGCGCACGTTTCTGCTCCGCTTCCGGGGAAAGGGATGGGGAAATGAAAGATAGAGAGAGAGATAGAGCGAGTGAGACAGAGAGGGATGAAACATCGAGAATTCGGGAAAATCAAAAGGATCAAGTACATCTACGGGAGCGCGCCCCCTCTTGAGTGGCTCCGAGTGTTAAATTTCACCTTCAAACTTTGCCTTCACTTTGTTGGATTCGAATTGCTTGAGCGTGTTCATGAGCAATTCTCTTTCATCTTCGTTTAACCTGTACACCAGATCGTGCAGCTGCTCCCGGGTGAGGGTCGAGGCGGCCTGGGTGTAGGACCGCACCGGGCCACCTCCCGGAAAGAAGTACACCCGCGCCATCACGGGCTGCCGTTGGAGGTGGTGGTTGTATCCAGTTCGGGCGGCGACTCGCGCTGGCTGGTGTTGGGTGACCCGGTGCTGCTGCTGCTGGGCCGTGCTGTGGAAGGATATGGAAGCACCAGCCATCCCACCTATCCGGTGACTAAGCCGCGGTGGCATCCGTGGGGCACTGCACAGCGTAGCACACTGTGACATCATGCTGGCAGCGCGCACAACACACGACACGTTCGCACACATTGCGTTTGCGGTTGCTGCTGCTGCTTTTTTGCTTCTTCACCTGGCGGAAACAATCAGACACGGAAGCTGGTGCGCACCGCGGGGGAAGGTAAATTTGTTACACTCTGCCAAAGATTCACCGCACACGCTTATCAGTGCGGGCCCGAGTGCGTGTGTGCGCTGCTTTTGATTTCGACGTTTCGCTTTTTTCGTGAATAAATTCACACTCACTTCGGTTTCGTATCACTTTCGCTTCTTTTTCGCTTCACTCTAGCACGAGCCAGGTATTTCGATATCCCTGCAGCAGTGGCACTGTTTCGCGTGGGGAAACGATTGATTCGCACTTCTGACTCCCGTAATCACGCTTATCACCCCCCGAAAACTGCAGCGGAACTGGCGTGCGTGCGCTCTAGAACAACAACAAATGACACAATGGGGAGAAGAAAAAAATAAATAAAGCCAAGTGGGCCGATCGCGACGGTTGGTACATTTTCGTTGTCAGAAGACAAGTGACAGTTGGGCGACTACAGTGCAAGAACTGACATTTGAGATCATTGCAGAATTGAGCTTTGAGAGATTGGTCAACTTTTTAATGTTTTTTTTGTTCACTTTACCAAAACGTATAAACCACAAAATGTATGACTAATTCATAATGATAATCTTCTTGATAAGTACTTTTCAGTGAGCTACAATAAACTAAATGAGTGTTTCTCATTATGAATTAACAACAAATAAAATTGAAAAAGGTAAATTTTATTGGATGTTCATAAATAGATGCTAAACTCTAAAGTTGCTCAAAACCAAAATGGGTATGAAGAAGGTTACGTCATGAAGAACATTTTTTTATAAAGGCTTTTGAAAAAAGCTCAAAACCAGGTTTAATGGCAGTTGCCAAAGGCGACGTGTGTTGCTAAATGAATTGTTAACATTCTATGAAAATTCGTATAGCACTAAAAACATATATATTGTAACCATTGGCGTAATCCATTTTGCTCAAAACTATCAAGACCTTTCGTGAGAGTGCGTGTCACACAAAATGGCATGCACCAACCTCGATGGACTTCAATTTGAGAATAAATAAGCATATTTTGACCGTTTTTAAGTTGCAATGTGAACTATGACTATACCAAAGACAACATTTTCCCATAGTGTGTTAGCAAATATAGAGAGAGACAAACCGATTTTAGAAAGAGAAAGGCTACTTCCAGTTTCGAGTTCGAAATATTCGAATAGCAGTTGGAACGATTTCAAATTTAAAATCTAAGTTCGTTATTAATTATTAAGGTTGGATTGTACCTTTTTCGTTCAATTCATTCAGTAATATGGGTTTGGGATCAGTTCTAGGAAGGAATGGGGTTCTGATTATTTCCGAGATCGATATAGCATCAGAGTCAACTCCATGACCTAATGGGATTGAAGATCCGCTGAAGGGCTGGTATGAGTTCAGGAACAGTTCCAGTATGGATTCAGGATTAATTAAAAGACCGATATGGGATAATTTTATGACTCATTTCTTATGGCACACACCTCAGAGTTAAAAGATATGTAGAAATTATGTTGTGTAATTAAGCAACCAGGTGGACATTACATAATTACCCCGATATATTACATACTTATTTGTACATTTGTTTTGTGAAACGTAAGGACGCTACATTGCGGCACAACGATACACTCAAGTACTTGGATTAAGCAGAATTGATTCTACTGAATTTTATTCAATTAATCAATTTTAGTACACAAAACTTAGTTTCACATCGTTACACTCATTATTATTAAACTCTACACTCCCCTCCTACACTCTACGTACAATTCTCCGGCGCCTGTGTGCTGATCCGTCCCAGCTCCAAGTTCATGGTGCGCAACAGTGGATGAGTACCGCAGCCACATCGGCCCCTAAAGTCGTCCAAATCCAACGCCCAAACCATACCACCGCCCAGATTCATCCGCTTGACAAACTGTGACTTTCGCCGAATCTCATCAACATCGTCGTACGACACCCACTGGCTTCCGCTGTACGCGTAAGGGCCAATCCTTCCCTCCGGATCCCGCCGTACAGTCCAGCCCTGACGGTTCACCTTGTCGCATATCTCGTAGAACGACAGGAAGCCACCTGCCCGGGTAAACTCACCCGCCTCACCCGGTCCGTACGACTTCTCGTTCAACCCATTTCGCTTCGTATCGGCCAGCGAAAACGATTGCCCGTACAGTGGCATGCCCATGACCAACTTTCGCGACGGTGCTCCCTTTTCGATCCAATAGTTGATGGAGAAGTTCGCGTTAAAGTAGTCGTACGTATCGCCTGGGTAGTAGTACAGCGGTGCAACGTGACCCGTTTGTTTGTTCCAGTTACCGTGGAAATCGTACGTCATGACCGCAATCCAGTCGAAATATTCCGCCAATACTGGCACATCGTACCCGGCATCGATCACCATCTTGCTTGGTGAGACGGCCGCCGAAAGCAACCAACTTCTGGGCCGGAACGCGACCGCAAGCTCCTGGACCAGCTTCGCAAAGCCTTCCTTCTCGTCCGGGTATCCCTTCTGACAGTCGACCTGCCAGCACACCGGATACTCCCAGTCCAAATCCAGCCCATCAAAGTCGTACTTCTCGATAAACTCAACCGCATGCTTCACAAACCTAGCACGAGCGGCAGCATCACGCACCAGCTTGCTGTACTTATCGCCGAGGGAATCGTTCCAACCGCCCAGCGCAAGCGTTACCTTCGCACCATTGCGCTTTTGCTCGACCACCCGCTCGTAGAACCTGTTGTCTATATCAGCCCACGAATCGTGCGTCTTGATCGTAAGTGTTTCACGATCGAGCACCGCAAATCCGTACACAATGTGGGTGCACAGCGTGCTATCGATATCGTCGGGCGTGTACTTGCCATCACCCTGCCGGTACCAGGCCCAGTTGGTGAAGTAGCACACCACCTTGTAGTCACTGCTGCCACCTGGGGGGATTTCAGCGGGCGGTGGTAACGGTTTCATCGTTGTGGGACTGGTCGTCGAAGGTCTAGCGGTTGGACGCCTCGTAGTAGACGTTGTAGTACGCTGAGTGGTTGAAGTAGTGGTTCGTCGCGGCGTTGTTGTAGTAGTGGGTCGACTAGTGGAAGTCATCCAGCTGCCGTCCTCTGTAGTTGAAGGGGCCGATGTTACAGGACCTTGTTTATTTTTACAATTAGTATTCTCCTCCCAATCGCAATATCCATTGTTCCAGGCTGTGTTGGTGGGGCATCTACAAACAAGAAAGAAAAAACATATCTTTTTAGTACAATGATCCATGTACTAACAAAGACTCCCTCCGACTTACCTTTGCTCGTAGCGTTTGCCATGCTGACAGATGTAGTACTTTGAACAATCAGACTCATGCGGAATGAACAACCGTCCATCGCATTTGCTGCTCGATTGATTAGAGTCAAGATCATCAATTGATGGCGTTGTCGGTCTGCTAGTAGTACTAAATCTAGTAGTAGTTCGACGCGTCGTTTGCCTTGTTGTCGATACTGCTCTGGGTGTGGTAGAAGTGGTGGCAGTAGTTGTAGTTCTAACCGTTGTTGTAGGTCTTCTTGTAGTACTTCTGGTGGTAGTAGTAGTCATAGCTGTAGTGGGACGATCTGGCGACGGTTTAGTTGAGCCTAGTATACACTTTGGTCCAGGTCCAGGATAGTTTCGCAACACTCGGTTGATTGTACGCAATAGCGGGTACTCTTCACATCCACAGATGTTTCGGAAGTCATCCAAATCCAGTGCCCAAATCATAGCTCCACCCAGACCCATTGCCTTCACGTACTCACTCTTGTGGCGTATCATGTACTGATCGTCAAACGAAACCCACTGATCACCTTTGTAGGCGTACGGGCCCATACGTCCCTTGCGATCACGTACCACGTTCCAGTTCTTCTTGTTGATGTTAGAACAGATCTGTAAATATAACATCCTTATGATTTAATCTGATCATATTTCAGTTAAATACCTAAAATCCTTACTCACCTCATAGTACGACAAGAACCCTCTGGCACGCGTCTGATCGCCCGCCTCTCCACCTCCATACGTTTTCTCGTTCAACCCATTCGCATTCACGTTCGCCAGTGAGAACGACTGCCCGTACATTGGCATACCCATGACCAGTTTTCTTGGGTCCGCCCCTTGCTCGATCCAGTAGTGAATGGTAAAGTTCGCATTGAACGTTGTATCAACATCGTCCGGATGTTCGTACATTGGTGCAACATGCCCCGTTTGCTTATCCCACTGGCCATGATAATCGTACGTCATCACCGCGATCCAGTCCATGTAGTCAGACAACGTCCGCACATCATACCCGGCATCGATAACCTTCTTACTCGGGGACACCGCCGACGATAGCAGATACCCGTACGGTTTAAAAGCCGTCGCCAACTCCACCACCAAGCTTGCAAAGCCTTCCTTTTCATCCGCATAACCCTTCTTACAGTCCACCTGCCAGCACACCGGATACTCCCAATCCAGATCGAGCCCATCGAAACCATACTTTTCGATAAACTGCATCACATTGTCGATGAAACGCTTCCTTGCCTGAGCGCTCCTCACCAGCCGGCTGTACTTGTCGCCCGCCGAATCATTCCATCCGCCAATCGCGACCGTCACTTTCTTGCCCTTCTTCTTTAGCTCCACCACACGCTCGTAGAAGCGATTGTCGATGTCAGCCCACGAGTCGTGCGGTTTGATCGTTAGCCCTTCGCGATCGAGCACCGCAAACCCGTACACGATGTGCGTACACAGATCGGGATCGATATCTTCTGGGAGATATTTGCCATTACCCTGCCTGTACCAGGCCCAGTTGGTGAAATAACAGACCACTTTGTACTCATCGGAATCGACAGAGTTTTCATCCACTTCGGTGCTTTCGTTGGATGCAGGTTGCTGCTTTTCTGGAGAAGAATTACTGTTGGTGCTGGGGGACTCCGTACTCAAGGCGAGATTTTCATTTGCCATTGGTTCTTTTACGATCGTAGCTGCGAAGAAATGATCAATAAAATTATCTATTACCTTGATTCATTGACAAAGATGTCCTATAATACTTACGAAGAACATCATTCGAATTGTACGGCTCTCGCAGTCCTTCTCGGATGGCAGTCAACAACGGGTGACTGCCCTGTCCACATCGATCCTTGAAGTCGTCCAGATCGAGGGCCCAAATCATACCTCCACCAAGGTCCATCGCACGGATGAACTGTACCTTTCGCAGCAACGATTCCTTATCATCGAACGACACCCATTGATTGCCCTTGTAAGCGTACGGGCCCATTCTCTGGAGATCGTCCTGTACCACCGTCCATCCTTTGTTTTGTATGCGATCGCAGATCTAATTGGAAATTCAATTTGTATTATTGAATGAAATCTCTTTCCACGATCGCGATCCTTACCTCGTAGTAAGCTAAAAATCCTGCCGCTCGGGTAAATTCCCCAGCCTGACCCGGCCCGGGAGCCTTCGCGTTGAGTCCATTCTTCTTCGTGTCAGCCAGCTGGAACGACTGCCCATACAGTGGCATACCCATGACCAGCTTGCGTGGTGGTGCTCCCTTCTCGATCCAGTAATTGATCGAGTAGTTCTGAGAAATAAAGCTGAATTAGCAAACAAAAACACGCCCCCGATCGTCACATCACCACATACCGCATTGAAGAAATCAATCTCATCGTCCGGATGGTAGTACAGCGGTGCAACGTGTCCCGTCTGCTTGTCCCACTGGCCATGGAAATCGTACGTCATGACTGCGATCCAGTCGAAATACTGCGCCAAGGCAGCAACATCGTAGCCAGCATCGATGACCGTTTTGCTCGGAGATACAGCCGCCGAAAGCAACCAGTCCCGAGGACGGAACGCTTCCGAAAGTTCCCGCACAAGCTCGGTAAATCCTTCCTTCTCATCCGCATATCCCTTCTTACAATCAACCTGCCAGCACACGGGATACTCCCAGTCCAAATCCAGCCCCTCGAATCCATACTTCTCCAAAAAGCCCACCACATGCTGGACAAACTTCGATCGTGCCGCCGCACTCCTCACCAACCGACTGTACTTATCGCCCGCCGAATCGTTCCACCCACCGATCGCAAGCGTTACCTTCACGCCCTTCTCTTTGGCGGCCACCACACGTGCGTAGAATTTGTTATCAATGTCCGCCCACGAGTCGTGCGTTTTGATCGTGAGCGTTGAGTAGTCCAGCACCGCAAACCCGTACACGATGTGCGTGCAAAGATCGGTCCGTATGTGGTCCGGGGTGTACTTGCCGTAACCCTTCCTGTACCAGGCCCAGTTGGTGAAGTAGCACACCATTTTGTAGTGCCCCGACAGGGGTTCTAGCACAGGTGGTGGTGTCGACGGTGCGACCGTAGTGCGCATTGTAGTGGTTGTAGTCCTCCTCTCCGTCGTAGACATCACGTGCTGCGGTCCATCAATGTCCGAACCCTGCCAGGCGTTGTTCTCGTCGGAAATGTTTTCCGTACTCTCGGGGATGCCACCCTGCGAGCACTTGGCACTTGCTGGCCAGTCGCAGATCTTCAGCTGCTGATTCCAGTGCAACCCATCGGCACAGCTGGCCGCCTCCAGACGGCCCCAGTTGCACACCAGGTACTGGCTGCAATCGCCCGGATAAGGGACGTGCGAGTTCCCATCACACGGATCATCCTCCGACAGTGCCTTCAGCGCGCCGAATGTTGTCGTGAGAAGGCGGAAGTACTGCTCATTGCTTACACAATTCACGTTTTCCTCCCAATCGCAGCTCTTGTCCGTTTGGCTCCAGTACAAGCCCGGACCACACTGTTGCGCTACCTTCTTTTCGTTCACGCAGATGTAGAAACTGTCACAGGACTTGTGCGGATAGTACTCGCCATTGGTGCAGGGTTCTGCGGGACGACTGACAGGTTTTTTCGTCGTTGTGGCTGGCTTTTTGGTGGGTCTCTGGGTGGGAGTGTTCGAAGCGAGCGTCGTCTTCCTGCGAGTGGGACGGGATGTCATCGGTTCTGGGGTGGTGATGGTGGTAGTGGTGGTCGGAGTGGTCGTTCTGGACGTAGTTGTACGTCTGGAAGAGGTTCTCGTTGGTTTTGGAGTTGTTGTGGTGGTGGTTGTGGTATCTGGTCCCTGTGTTCCCTCGTCCATTTCACACCTGGCTGATGCAGGCCAATCGCATAGCTTTGCCGCATCATTCCAGTGAAGTCCACCGGCACAGAACTGCTGCTTGAACTCGGACAGCACGCAACGGTAGTACGAGTTACAGTTGGTCGGATGGGCCTTGTACTGATTGCCTTCGCAGCTTTCCGCATTGCTGAGCTCGGGCATTACCAGTCCGGGTACGGGGATGGTCGTACCGGTAGTTGTCGTTGGGCTGTAGGTCGTTGTCGAAGGAGTCGTTCTTCTGGTCGTTCTTGGAGTGGTTGTGGTAGTTGTAGTTGTTGTGGTGGTAGTCGTTGCTCTAGAAGTAGTAGTTGAGGGCTGTGCAGTCGTAGTTCTCCTAGTTGTAGACGTTGTTTCCGGCGTCCACGATGGCCACGTGGTGTGTGAGTGTGCCGGTGTTGACGTTGTACTCGGAATTCCACTATCCGGGCTAAATGTCATTTCGGCCGGTTTCGGAGTAGCCGGTTGCGTAGGACGCGAACAATCCATCCCGGCCGGAGCGGGTGTATCAAGCCGCCCAAGTGCTCTATTGATCGCACGCAGCACAGGGAACCGTTCCTCACAGCATCGATTTTGATAATCATCCAAATCGATCGTCCACGCGGCAATTCCACCAAAGCCAGACTTCATCACATAGCGTGCCTTTGCCGTGACCGACACGGGATCATCGTAACCGACCCACTGATCACCATTCGTTGCGTACGGACCCGACTTCATTGAATTATCTCTCCCAACTTTCCATTTCTGCTTGCGAACGCGTTGACAAATTTCATAATACGCCAACATACCTGGCTGTCTCGTGTCATCGCCGGCTGTTCCCGGGCCAATACTTGGACTACCCTCGCCCGGTGTAGCTCGCGTAGTTTGTGCCAGCGTGAACGTTTGCCCATAGAAAGGAACGCCAACGATTAACTTGCTTCGATCTGCACCCATCTTAACTAGCAGCTGCATCGTGTAGTCGGTGTTGTACTGTGGATACTTGTCGTAAGAATTACCATAAAGCGGGCTTACATGCCCAGTCTGTTCCTCCCAAGAGCCATGATAGTCGTACGTCATGACGGCCATAAAATCGACGTACTTCGTAAGCTCGGCCACATCGTACGCCACCATCAGCACTTCCTTGTAGCCGGAGATGCTCGTACTTATCAAAAGTCCTTCTGCAGCAAAAGCCTTTCGCAGCTCTTGGATCAGCTTGCTGAAGTTAGTCTTGTCGCTATCCGAGCCCTTGGAACAATCACTCTGCCAGCAGACGGGATAGTTCCAGTCCATGTGCAGACCAGCGAAGTGATGCCTTTTGAGGAACACTATCGCATTGGTGATAAAGTTCTGCCGATTGGCGGCGGATCCAACCATCTCGGAGTACTTGTTGCCCACTGAATCGGTCCAGCCGCCTAGGCCAAGCAGCACTGGGACATCACCAGCGGCTGTCACGGTACGTTGGTACATATCTGTGGAAGATTACGTTAATTAAATTAAATCAGAGTGGAATAACAAATAGGACATGGTTCGTTTAGAAATGGGGCTCTTTGTGAAAGTAGGAGTCCTAGTAGTGCTCCCAGTGGCCTAAAAGGAACCCAGTCATGTTATTGCCTGATTTAATTAGCTGCCACTATAGGAAAAAACGTGCTATTGTACAAGTGTACCATCATGGAGTCAAGTTGATCCAAAATTCTCAGAAATTGCCAAATAACCATCAGTTCCGTCCAATAAACAGATATTGAAATAAAAAAAAACGAAATAAAGAAAAGGGATACGGAGCAGCCAAGGATATTGCACAAATGTAGAATTGGTGGAATTTATTCATCAAAACGGTGACTGAAGAAACTGTGCACATGTTGAGTATGAGAGAGTTCTAAGACTTGTATGGATTCAGAACCAATACTGAAACTAACTGTTCAATTCGTTCAAGATCAGTTCTAAGGCAAGTATGAGTTCAGGATCAGTTCGAGGAATGATAAAGTTCAGTTTGATTTCTAGTAATGCTTCAGAATCCTTCTATCTTGATGTGCAGGAGCAGGAGAGAATTTGGTTTAATAGAAAAAAAAAACACTGCCTGTACAAAGGATTTATAGTACATATGTCCCCGAAATTATTAAAAGATACAAGATGTACCGGATGCCCCATTTCTGAATGATCCACCTCTTATACACCAATATACTCACTGTTATCAATGTCCGCCCAACTGTCAAACTCTTTCATCGTCAGCGTTGCCGGATCTAGCGTGGCGAACGAATAGACTATGTGCGTACACAGCCCCGGGTCCAGATTTTCCGGCACAAACTGTGCCTCACCCTTCCGATAGAAGCCCCAGTTGGTCATGTGGCACAGCACCTTGTACTCGCTCGGTGCCGCTTTCTGTGCAGCCAACAGCTTACTATTCTGTGCACTTTGAACCATTGCCACATCCTTGCTGCTTAGCAGCTGCTGATACGGTGACCCAGCCCGATATGGCATGGGTTGATTGGCGGGCTTGGAAGGAATTACGTACGCCGCATACCGATCCTGGAACGGAAACACACGGAAGCTCTCCACCTCCGACGTGTCAACGGGGACCAGCTTGATCTTCTGCTTGTTCACTACCCCTTTCACCCTGCTGACGGTGTCTTCAATTTCCTGATCCATGTCCAGGATGCGAAACTCGACGGCATCACGTAGCGGGAGCCGCTCATCGACGCTGGAAACAATGCAGTAGGTGGTGCGCTGGGGTTATTGCATTTCCATTGCATTTCCCACCAAGCCATACGCGTACTTACAGGTTCGCTGGAACACTCTCGACGGCACTGCGCAGCGGTAATGATTCACTGCCAAAGTCATGGCTTGCTGCGTCCGCCACCTGCTTTTCGAACCCGTGCGGCGGTATCCGTTCCACGCTGCTACGCACAAAGCTGACCGGTTCGGGCTGACGTTCGATTCGGATCGCAGCGGTCGCTGCCAGCACCAGCCAGACACCGACAATGGTCAGCTGGAAAGAATGAGATGCATGGTTGTCGTGAATCAAAACTGCAACAATGCACAGCGGTGATTGTACTTTCGCTGCACGTAGCGCATACTAACCCGCTTATATGGCAGAAGACTCATTCTGATGCTTTCACCTCAACGAAGCATTGGAGCTGACTGTGAGGAGGAAGAAAAAAACGGCGACAACAAAAGAAGGAGGGAAATCCCGGACTGTTAAAATTACCATGGCAATCGTACTTAAAACAAAGCAATTAGTGCTATCCTCATTCAGTCAAACAACGAAAGCCCAAGCCCCCGAAAATGGGTCACCCTTTCCTGGCCCGACCTCCCCCTCCAACGAACTACATTGTTTATTGCAGCGAAACAGCAAAATTATTTCAAGGTCTATGTCACCAGTGCCCAGGTTCAGAGCGTCAGCGGCAGAAACCTGTTCCCGTGCACACGTGCCCATTCAAGACATCTCGCGAGAGCAAAGAACTGACGAGCATAAGAAAATACTACGAAAGCTATGATTCAAGTCCACGGCTACGCACGGTACCGCTAGCATACGGTCGAGGCGGCGGTGGCGGCGGTGAGTGTCTCGACCTCCGACAGTGCGACATACCGAAGCAGTGGCAGAAAGATGAAGGAGATGAAACGAATGAGCGGTAGAGAGCAGAGAGCAGAAAGAATGATCAGTAGAGCTCGATCCATCCGCTTACTATGATCATTCATCGGTTTGCATAAACATATCTGCTAGGTGTTGAGCGAGCTTTGAGCTTACGGGTGGAACACGATCGATAAGCTTATGAGAGCCATGAGAATCTTCAAGGCAACTGGTGCAGGTGCAATGCCACGCAGGTAATAGGTCGGCCAGTGCGATAATTAGTGATTCTGTGCTCGTATCGTTCGCTTGTTGCTCATACTGACCATGGCGGTAGTTGATATTTTGGGCAAATGGTCAGGGTTGATGCGAAAAATTATGGTTCCAGTGTATTAAGGCCTTCGAGTTTAAAACAAATGGGCGTGTGTGCTGGCAAAATTCAAAACAATATATTCTGGGTGAGTGAGTGTAGTGCCAGGAATATGAGAGCAACTCGATTTTTAGCAGTATGCCCAAACTCTGGCATTGGGATCGGGGGTATGACATCACGATCAGGTATTTGACAGTCGTGTTCAACTAAGTTAGGCGATTAATGCGTTTCCGAGAAGACATCACCGTAATCTACCACGTAAAGACAAACATCACGATTTCCTTGTTATTTTTATTTTTGTTGGTTCAATGACTTGTATCCAGGTCTGTTTAAGCCTTAAAAGATCATTTGGTATTAGTGGCTCATTGGTTCACACCCCGACAAGCTTTATGTACACTCTCCGATATACTGGAAAGTTCTCGAGTCTACACGGGATATGAACTTAAGACGGGCACGTTGTTAGGACGTACAATTGACGATTGCACTACGAAGGCGGATGAATTAGAAGTCATTATTATTCTATCATAGGGTTAGTATTTTTCATCTATAGACAAGATAGATACAAATAGATATAGGACAGATCGACAAACTTGTGTATTTATATTCCCTGGTGTTGCGCGCCTGCAAAACTACGGTTTAATCTGACGTCTGCCTAAGCTTCAATGTGGATATCTTGCCTCATGTGCTACTTTCTTGTTGTATTCTTAATTAATAAAGGCGGAAAGATGTTGTCATTTTATGATGCTTTGGGATTGAATACTCTACGCAAACTCATGTTGTATTCTGATTGATTCAATAGATATATTGCATCAAATCAATTGATTATGTTCATCATGTTCTTTACTAATTTTTAGGTCATTTGGTGGATTTGCCTGATGTTAGTGGAAACGATTGCCAGAAAAAATGAGCAAAAGCTTTGCTGAATTTGTTCTCCAAGGAGAATACACTCTACGGAGCTCTTGCAACAGGTTCACGGGCCTTATTTGTCACTCAGGCCCCAGTGTGTTCTTGCCTGAGAGAAGATCCTTTTGGAATGCTTTGCTGGGTTCGAATCAAAGGCACGATTGTCTAATAGCTGAGTCCCAGAAATAGCTGTCCTTTATGAACGATTATCTAAATCAAAACTAATTATGCGCTGATTAAAGATCTGCAACTTTTAGCGATCCTGATCGATCGGATATTTGATGAAATATAAGTACTAATGTAGAAATAACACACTGCAACGCTGAAAAAGTCTCTTTTTTTAATTTGGCCAGTACTGCAGCCACTTATCAGACGTTTTCCCCACAAACAAACGTGCCTTTCTAGCACACCGTTCACAAATACAATCGCACACATGATCCTCAACACGCCACGCCAAGAAATCAATTCAATTTCTATTCTTCACCAGCAATCGGGGTCACTTGGACAGCGGTGTAACGGTTTCGTTCCACGCCCCGTCCATCGGTCCGCGCAATTTTGTTGCACAGCTCACGGGCCCCGGGACACGTTCATGCTTTCACACTGGGTCCGAGCTTCACAGCCAGAATCTCCAGGGTACGTAAACAGTCCCTCGGTATGATGTTTTTGCGATTACAATTTTTATTTAAAACAAAATCACACTCGGCTTCTTCCGTTGGGGGTCGGCAAAATCGAACAGTTGATAATGCTGTTGATCCACACACAACTACCTAACCGACTGGGTCTTGTATTACTATTCTTTGTTGTCTGTTGTCTGCTTTTTTTCCTTCCCATTGATCTTCAGCAGAAGCAACCGATTTGCATTATGTTGTATGCATTTTAATTTCCCACCGACCCATACCGGCCTCAGACAGTGCACCATTACACCTGCACATGCTTCATCGTTGCACTCGCACAGTAATTGGAAACAATTGTAGCCTTCTAAAGCCTTTTGACCAGGCTTTAACCACCTTTTTTGAGGTTTCTTATTAATTCACTTTTTAAACGCTCTCTCTCTCTCCTTCTCCCTCTGATCCACTCCTTCTTCACTTACACTTTGTTTAATTGGCACAAATTCTGCACTTCTTCTCGGCACTCGGTTTCACAAGCACTTGAACACGATCACACTCGATCACAGTCGATAGTACACCGTACCGCCGTCAAAGACACCACCGATCCGACTAATTCTTATTCATCCGCGACTCCCGCTTTTATACCTTTCCGGTGCTGGACACGGGCTCCGCAGGGAAGCTCAAGACGACACGCCGAAGACGCCAAAAACTTGTTCTGCGACATTTCGTTCTTGGTCGGTGATTCTTCCGTTCCTGCGTTTCAGGTGAAAATAAATCCACCATGGAGGGCGGTAGACAGTTTATTCCATTTTTATTTATTTTTATTACTTGTTAATATTGTTTATCAGAAAAAAGAGGATGCAATAACGATGGCTTTCTTTACGGGGCATTAACCGCAGAGCGGCATCCTTGCATTGCAAACGGGTTAATTTGCAACGGAAGCTTCAGATACTAATCTATGAAGGAACCCCTTGCACGCTATCTAGTGCCATCTAGTATTCGTGGCGTGGCGTCGTGTAGAATATTAACGGCAGCGCGCTACGATACACATTAGATACCCGCGTGCTCTAGGAAGCAGTGAGCAAGCATCTCGGACCGGCTGCAACCCCACGATTGGAAGTCTTTGCGCATCGCGCTGTCAGCTCAAGCCCTTGAGGCACCCCGGAAGATTGCGGTAGCTCTTCTCGACCAAAGCAACACGTGCGAAAGATAAAACCGATCGACAGGGACAGAGGCACCTCTAACTGCAGTGCGTGTGCGTACTGGGCGCGTATCGCGCAACAAATCGCAGCACTCAAGTGCTCCAGTTCATCCCATGCGCTTCCAGGCGCTGTGTCCAGCCGGCCGGCTTGGTCGTTTGGTCGGGGCATGCAATTGTCATCGAACCGATCGAACCGGTATTCCCATTCCCTACGCCTTGCCCACGAAACACCGGAAAAGGCTGTTGGTCGCCCTTGATCTTCAGCGCAGCACGCACCACAACATATTACGCCACAGGAGCGCGCGCGCAAGGGAGGCGTCGAGGCGGTGTGTTGATTGGCGAATCCTTTGGGCACGATTTCGCGGCTGCCAGATGCTGCCTACCACTTGTCACGATACATACATATCTCCTTAGTAAACCGCAAAGATCATCCCAGGCCAGACCTACCGCGCGATCCCCCGACTGCGACTGTTTCAAACTGGTTTCGCGTACGGTATGCGCGTAGGTGCGCGGCTTCGCAGCTTCCCGAATTCCCGACCGGTACACGCATACGCAGCATCCCCATTCGTTCCGAAAAAAATAAACAGAATCGACCAAAATTCTGAATAACGTTACGCAAATTGGGGTAAAATACATTCTTCGGGATGTACCGTTGCTTTTCCAACGGGATGGTTGGTGTCTCGCACGCGAAAACTTAAGCCTGTGCCGTACCCAGCCTTGCCGCGGTTCGAAAAGCTGCTTAATCTGTCTTATGCAAATTAGAATTTCGTTTCGATTATTTCATCCCCTTTTTTGGGGGTTGTGAGGAGGAGCTTTGGGAGGATGTGCGAATGCAGTGAGGCGGTACAAACAAACGTTGTTGGGTGACATCGTCATCTGTCCCCTTTGGCTTTGGGAGAGTGGATTCTTTCCTCTTTTTTATCTTTTGAAGAGAGATGGAAATTTAAACCCGTAAAAATTAACAAGCACGATCATGTTACATAGCAGCCATGTTTTGCCATTGGGGGGTCATTGACTGGGCCCACTCTCACACGGTGCGTCGCAATCGGTCGCTTATGGAGACGCCCAGTAAATATTCAAACGCAAAACGGTCCCGATGAACGTTTTTGTTTCAATTGGTCTGCAATATGCAAAGAAAAAAAATAAGATTAATGTATTTATTAATGCTTTTTTTGTGTGTTCTTTAAAACCTCAACTCGAACAACTGGTTACAGAACGCAAACCTCAAAATGTCAAACGCTCCGCTTATTTGCCCGGGCCCCGGTTCGGTAAACCCATGAAACCCGTTTTGAACGGACGGCGACGGCAACGGCCGGCCAGCAGCAAAAATCAATAACACAGCAGAATCCGGACAAATAAGACCGCACTAATAATAAATGCCACCAAAATTCGATCATTTCGGGCAGCGAAATCGATGGGAAGTACAAAACAATCCGGTGGCTTGTACGTTGCAGACAGCAAATGTCATAGACCTTTCAGCCGCGGTGCGTTTGCTATTTTATCGTTACATTCTCACATTGACTCGCTACCTTTTGGTGTTGGCACACTGGCCGCCGGAGGGAAGAGGGTGGCAATTAATATTTATAATGCTTATCCATTGTACCGAGTGTACCGAGGATGGTACTTCGCACTGGTTTGTCAATGAGGCTGTGTCCCATCTTGGTGCGTGTACATTAAACGACACCGAAGATATGGGACGCACAGACACCTCCGCTCGCGTACAAAGTGCTGGTGGTGATGGGTGTGTGTTTTAGTTTTACCGCGTCAAGATTGAATGTCAAGATCGAGCGCTATTGCAGCCCATGGCTGGGTTAGGATGGGATGTCGCCACCCCCTCCAGGTGGAAACCCGTTTCGCAACACGCATCGTTGGCGGGGTGTGTGTGTTCGGATCGCGTGCGTGCAGCCATTGCGCTTGCCAGAGTGAAACCGGTTAATGCTTGTTTTGACTTTCTTCGTAGCCTAGCTACCCGAGCACTGATAGCCCGTTTTGTTTATTTATCTCGTACAATCGGTCCGTTTTATCTCCCCACTCTTTCTTTGCGCGATGCTGCTTGCTTTCTGCAGCCCTGTGAATGTTTACTAATGCATCCTTCCCTGTCCCTTATACCCGGCAAACTTCCAGCCTTGCTTCCCCCGCTTTACCACTTAATGTTGAGGGCTGAGTTAATTTTTTCGATCTGATGATAGCTGGTGTGCAGCAAGCTCTGCCGCTTGTTCAGATCCCCTTCGCTGTCGAAGAACGTGGCGTACATGGTTTGGACGCAATCGTTCTCCGGGGTCGACTGGGGCAGCGAACGGTACATACACTCCAGCTCGGCCGTTAGCTCGCGTGCGGCCCTACCTTCCTCGGGCCGTATCTGGGCACCGCCGTTCAGACAGCCGGACGGGCAGGCCATGATCTCCACGTAATCGTACGTACTTTTGCCCCGCTTTAGCTTCTGCACCATGTTCTGGATGTTACGGAATCCGTTCGCGATGGCAAAGCGCATCAGCACCTGACCGTTCTGCTCCAGCACCGCTTCGCGCATATCGTTGTTGCGCAGTGGTTTGAACGCGACCGTGTCCAGCTGGACGTTGAACAGTTTGCGGGCTGCGTACTTGAAGATGTACTCGGCGTATCCGCCCGAGCCGGACGATTCGTGGCCCCAGACGAAAGCGGGCGGCCGCACCGTTGGCCAGGGCCAATCGATGGCGCACCTTTCTACCAGCTGGAGCGATGGGAGGTCGAGGCTGTTGAGCATCTGTTCGATTTCGACTGCAGAAGGGCGACGGAAAGGGTTTTGGTAATTGCTATGAAATCCGTAATACAGTTGCAGAGATACTTACTGGACGTGATCACACAATCCACATCGCGGCTGTTTTCCACCTCGCTGAAGAAGTCTTCCCGCGATGCTTCCAGCTTTTTGTCGTAGCAGGGCATTACCGTGACGTGATAGATCCGGTCGCCGGTCGTTTGCAGCTGCTTGGCCAAATATTGCTTTACCAGTACGCCCATTATCTGCTGCGGCGAGCGGGTGGTCGCAATGTACGGGAGGATAAAGTTGCCGTGCGTTTTCTCAGCATAGCACACCCATCCCGGACAGGAGGAGGCAAGCATCGGTAGAAGTTTGCGGTTGGTGTTGTACCGTTCGATGAACTCGTTGCGGCACTCGATCAGCGCTAGATCGTCGGCTATCTTTGTGTCGACGACCATATCCGCACCAAGCTTCTTAAAGTAACCTGGAAGTGTGTGTGTGTGTGTGTGTGTGTGTGTGTGTGTGTGTGTGTGTGTGTGTGTGTGTGAGTTTTTGCATTTGTTAGTAGCTTGTATGCGATTTAATCGACAACAGGGAATCTTATCTTACCAGCGATATGCTCGAACGTGTCTTCCGGTGTGAGATTGTACTTTCGTGCCAGCGACAGAATCGGTTGCTGCGAGACAGTGAACACAACAAACTTGATCTCGTCGCGTTGATTGTTCAGCTTGGCCAGATTGTTCACGTTCATGACACGCAGCAGCTCCTCTTGGCTTTGTTGCGAGATCAGCACGCCCTCGGCCGAGGTAATGCAGCCCGAACAGACCAAACAGTCAGCGAGCGTTATTTCCACCTTTTCCAGCTTCTGGATTCCGCTCTGTGGGGAAAAGACGTGTAAACTTATAAACATTTGCTCCACTATTTGTTGGGTATGGTGGTTGATTTTACCGAGGATTCTTGCACGTAGGACCCATCCTCCTGGATTGTTATCTTTGCTCCCGTTTTGCTCTTGCTCGTCTCGATTTTTACAGGTTTGATACATTCCTGTGTGGGAGAGTTTTATTGCATTGTTGGACTTTTATGATTGCACTTATGCTTACCTGCGACGGTGTAATGAAATCATCCAAATCGGTAAGCTGAAGAGCGCTGCTAAAACGCGACATTGCAACAACCAGAAAAATGGATTACGATGTTTTGGAAACGCAACAATTTTTGGTAAATAAAACACATCTGATTTTGACAGCTGCGCTGAAAATCGAGCAACTGCACTGCTCGAACGTTGGAGCGCGCGTCCCGCTGGGCAAAGCGACGAATGAAATCATTGCCTTTCGCTCATTTTTTTATGCCTTCTCCTTTCGTCCTACAGTGAATTTGTTAAGCAGCTCGTCGAGCTACCTGTCCCTTGTTCTTCTTCTTCCTTCCCTTTCGCCTGAGCGCGCTGTCACAGGTTTAGATGTGTTAGTGCGCCAGACGGCCAATCGCTGTCAGAAGTCGTCTGTGCTTTTTCCCCCATAGCGCTATCTCTTTCTCGCGTGTGGTAAAGGTGGTAACAAACATTGCGGCGATGGAGTTGAATTTTCACAAATCAAACCAAAAAAGCGCAATGAGTTCAAACGTTGCAGTGTAAAAATGACCACGGAATCGCTAGCTCACGCTGGCGGGTTTGCTGTGCAACGCGCAAAACCCTAATTCGCATTAACACGTTCAACCCGGCGCTTATTTTCATCAACTTTCCGTTCCACCGGCATCTAGAACGCAGGCAGTTGAGTGAAACCGGCATACTGGAAAATTCACTGACATTTTTTTTTATATTGGCTCAATAACCGTTGTCGGTCAAGGCCTGCCTGTATCATTTTTGGGATTGGCTGTCAGTGACTTATGGATTACCCATAGCAAGATAGTCAGTCCTACGTATGGCGGCATGGTAGATTTGGGGCTTGAACCCATGATGGGCATGTTGTTGAGTCGTACGAGTTGATGACTGTACCACGAGACCAAATACACCATACGAATGCAAAAGCTTAGCGTAAGAAAGTTGTGCTTTACTGCCGTGTCTGTGCTACATCAGATGCGATTTAATCGGAAAGCCTGTCAAAATTTAATATAGGATTTGACAGATAAGGTCGGAGGTTTGATTTTCTTGTACGACGGAATCAATTTTTTTTTTAAATTTCGTCAGACCCCGCATCCGAGTTTATCAGTCAAATTAATTTTGTGGTGTTTTGTAGGAACAACCTAAACTTAATTTTTCATGACCGTTAAACTATTCAAATCATCCAAATAATCGCAATATCGAAAAAGCGTTTGACAGTACGTGCAATAAAATCGCATGCGACGAAGCACAGACACGGCCTTGATGCTTAACAGGGCCTACCAGTTAACTTTCCAGTATGCCGGTGTCACAATCAACTGCCTGCGTTCTAGAACCCGGCGGAACGGTAATTAGAGCCGAAATGAACCTGTTAATCCGAGTTTGTTACCACATTTGCCACACGCGAGAAAGAGATAGCGCTATGAAAGGAAACCCACAGACGACTTCTAACAGCGGTTGGCCGTCTGGCGCACTTACACAACTAAACTTTCGACAGCGCACTCAGCTGACTAGTTGCTTTACAAATTCGCCGTAGGGCGGAGGGAAAGGGCCTGAGAAAATGAGCGAAAGGTAATGATTTCTTCCGTCGCTTTGCCCAGCGGGGAAAAAACCTCCGCTCCGATTATCCGTACGTCATCGAATCGTGTTAAAACGTGCTCGCCACCCGGCTGCAAAAAGGTGCTCGTGGGGTGAATTGTGAAATAGTGCCACGAATTCGGTGAAATTGTGAATTAATTCCCCTCCGTAGTGTTGTTGCGCAGTGTCCTTCGGCTAGTCCCGGGTGCAGGAATCATCCGGCTGCAGTGTTTTGGTTCGCCGGGAGCGACACCGTCGGTGCGGTACTGCGTAATAGGCAACCTTGAAAGAGCGTGGAATCGTGGCGTTTCCTGTGTGTGCCAGCCTTTGCAAGCAAAAACCATTCCACCCCCAGTGAGAACCAGAATGCCAAAATGTCCACACTCACCGAGAAACGTCGCGTCTCGTCCATCCTCAAGCCATCACAGTCTGTGCCGGACGGTAGCGGTACACCGACCCGGAACAAGGTGCGCTTCGCCGAGCTGTCGATCGAGTTGGCCCTGCGGGACGTGTTGGATAACAACCGGTTAACGGGGTACGATGAACTTTTAGAAAAGCTGAAAGATGAAGATCCGCAGGTAAGTGAAAGGGCGTAGTACTACCGGTTGACTGGTGCTCCATATTAATCCGGTGCTTGTTTGTGTTTTTCTTCTTCTTCTTTATGCACAGGACATGAAATTCGTAGAAATATTCGCCGAAGCTAAGCAAGCCGTTCCTTTGATGAAGCCCTACTTCGGCAAGCTGGTCGAGTTTCTGCTGTCCTCCCGCTGGCTGAACCGCTCCGAGGAGGCGCAGGAAGCGTACAAACAGTTCGTGGTGGAGCTGTCGATTGTGCAGAAAAACTACTGCACCATGACCGTGGCCAAGCTGGTGAAACAGTTCATCCCGGACCGGGCGCTACAGTCGCCGTCGTCGTCCACGGTTGGCTGCATCCCGAGCGAGGAGCAGCAGCAGCAGATGGGATCGTTGCACGATCTGATAATAAGACTGAAAAATGTGATACCGATGATCTTCGACGTGGTGCTGACGCAGCTGCGGAAGAACTTCCCGTACTACAAGCGGCCGTCCGGCGAGGTGGCCGGCTACCTCTACAACGTGCTGCGCATGACGGAGTACGCGTCGATCTACTGCGACGAGCTGCTGGATATTGTGTTCTACCATCTGCTGCAGCTCGACGTCAACATGCCCAGGAGCGTCATCGAGGAGACGGAGTATCCGGACGAGGAAATGATGTTCGAGATGACGGACACCGGTGAGGGTGAGGACGGGGAAAGCGGCGAGGAAAGCGACACGATGAAGCATCCCGTCGCGGAAACGCTCGATTGGTTTATGGAAATCATTTTCAACTACATCGAGCAGACGGTGAAGGTGGACGGGCAGGGCGATCGGTTGTTCAAGATCGTGCTGAACCAGTTCGACGCTCACATCCTGCCGGCACACAACACCGACCACGCGCAGTTTATTATGTTTTACATCTGCAGCTTCAAGCTGTCGTACGCGGAGCACTTCATCAGCTCGCTGTGGAAGAACGTGAACAATCTGAACAAATCGCCGAACGTGCGGCAGACGTCGGTCGGCTACATCGCCAGCATGCTGGCCCGGGCCAAATATGTCCCGTTAAAGTAAGTATGGGGCAGCAGGAGGAAAACGGATTCGTTGTCCGTTCTAGTAATGGGAAAAATGAAGTTTTCGTGCTGGAATCGATTCCGGCTAGCTCCGAAGTTTTCTGGAATCGATTCCGAATAATAGAAAGTCCGGAATCAGATTCCAGAATCGATTCCAGAATCGGCTTGGGAATCAACTTGGGAATCAACTTGGGAATCGTCTCCAGAACTGGTTTCGGAACCGGTTCCGGAACTGGTTTTGGAATCGGATCTGGAACTGGTTTTGGAATCGGATCCGGAACTGGTTACGGAATCGGATCCGGAACTGATTTTAGAATCGATTTCGGAATCGGAATCGGCTTCAAGTTCGGAATTCGTTCCGGAATCGGCTCCGAAATCAGAACCAGTTTTGAAATCGGAAGCGGGTCCGGAATCGAAATCGGCTCCGGAATTGGAATTGGCTCCGGAATCAAAATCGAAGTCAGTTTCAGCAATCTTTAAAAGAATAGGCGTTTGGGTCCAATGATGCTACGTATTAATAACCGCAAAGAATTTAAATTTACTTGTAAACCCACTAGTCCGCTCCCGTTTTGCTAAACTTTGTGTTACTCTCTTCTACTTGCAGCTATCTAAAGTCCATGCTGCTGGAAATGTCGCACTGGGTGCACAACTACATACAGCGGTGCGACTCGATGCACTACAATCAATCGCTGAAGGCGCATCTCGTGTTTTACTCGGTGTGTCAGGCGATCTTCTACGTGGTCGCGTTCCGCGCCAACCATCTCACCTCGAGCGCGAAGAACCTCACGTTCCTGCAGTCGCTGCAGCTGTCGTCGATCGTCACCTGTCAGCTGAACCCGCTGCGCGTCTGCCTGCCGACGGTGGCGACGGCTTTCGCGGGGATTACGCGAGCCTACCAGCTGGCCTACTGTCACACCATTCTGGAGCGGAATGCACGCCGCAAGTTGGCCACCGTGTACAAGAACAACACGCAGCTGCCGGAGGACTGTCTCGACACGTTCTTCCCGTTCGATCCGTACATGCTGAAGAAGTCGGGCAAGCGCATCGAACCGTTCTACCTGCAATATCAGGCGCACGAGCTGGACGAGGAGAGCGGCGGTGGCGAGACGAGTGGTAGGGGTAGGGGTCGCAAGCGGTACGAATCGGTGTCGGAAGATGTGGACGATTTCATCCCGGAGAGCAAGCGCCACAAGCACCACGGGGTGGATGTAAGCGGCGAGTTTACGTTCTCGTACGGTGTGTCGCCGGGATTTCATAGCTGAGGTGGGTGGGAGACCGCGTACCACGCTATGGTCCCAGTGGTATGGTCTTGAGTGGTGGGCGTGCAATCTTCCCGTGTCTCTGTAATGCTTTTACACTACACAACTGATGAAAAATACACTATCTATCCAACATTTAATATACACAGTACACTAATGCGGAGCATTTGCGTTAACAGGTTGGCGCGTGTGTTAGGAAAGAAACATTAGATGAGTCATTTTCGTTATCAGTTTTCTTGGTAACTTGATTTGTGTGTTTTGAATTAGATTCGCTAAAATGTACTCTTGTCTTATCTTCTCTTTGCACGTTTTACTCATTATCATTACGAAACATACTTCAAACTTTATAAACGGAATTCTATCGGTTATTATTTGAATTTTCGTTCTATTAATTTTTGCGAAAAGTTGCGGAAATAAATATAATGTTTTGAGTTATCAAGTCAAACTGGTCAAATTATTCCCATTCATCGAATGAGAGGCGGTTATTTGAAGCTATGAAAGTTAAACGAAAGAATCACTTATGGTCAATTACCATTTAAGCCATGCAGAACACTTGGTCCAAGGTGGATATTTCTCTAAATCACAGATAGATATTGCATTCGTATTTAGATTCTGGTAGATGAGTACAACACTTCAAGATCGGAACCATCCAGAAAGAACTATCCTCAGACGTTCAAAGTCACTAGTCGACTGTCGAAGTCCATTGGAATCGTCGGAACCGTTCAAAGCTCAAATGCAAAAAAGGACACACCAGCGTTACGAAGCGTTACATGTATCCTATGACAGTTACATCGCATGCAAACGAGTTTAGTAAAGATACAAACCATTACATTTATAGGAAAAATGTAACCTCTATTAGTTCAACAACTCACCACCGTATGCAGAGTGGCGCTTTTTCAAATATATTTTGAATTTTCCACACCTTTTGTTTTGTTTTTTTGATGCACATTTCATTCGTTTGCTATTTTTGAGACCTAATTAGTTTTCTAAATTGCGCAATTTTATTAGCCATGATACTCAGCTGTCTTTTATGTTGTTTTCAGATTTATTTCCACGTCGTAATAATCCGTACATTCTTCTCAAAATTCCGTTACAGTAAAGTGGCAGTAAACATTTTCACTTCCTCCGGCGTAAGCTTGTGGCTGTGCTGTAGATGGTCCTTAAACTCTTTCTGAAAGTTGGTACCGTACGGTGGCGTGCTGCTTGCTTCATTCGCCGCGCCACTGGGGCAAAATTTACACTCGTACAAAAATTTCCCCTTATGCTTCGCGGTAGAAATAACGTGCTTGCGTAAATTTTCCTACAAACAAGAGGAAACAAAGAATGAGATAAAGAGTTGAAGGTAAAATCATTCGTCAGCTATTATAGCCCACACTTACAATGTTGTTGCAGGAATAGTCGCAGTGTGGACAGGAGAATGGTTTGCAGCCGGAGTGCACCAGCAGATGCCGGCGCAGGTGTCCGGGAATGTGCGTCGCAAAGTCACACTGATCACATTTGTACTTTTTCTCCAGCTCCTCGTGCCGAAAAAGTGCATGTCTGTTAGTGTGGAGAGAGAGAGAGAGAGAGAGAGAGAGAGAGAGAGAGAGAGAGAGAGAGAGAGAGAGAGAGAGAGAGAGAGAGAGAGAGAGAGAGAATAAAAAAAAACATTTATTTATCACACCAAGAGAGGATCGAGTCAAGATCGAAGATCAATTTAGGGGAATGAGGTTCGTCGTCTACCACTTCAAATATGGGTAGAGTTGACACATTAAATGGTAATGCGCTGTCCCTTGTCCCCTGCATGTCATGTGTTGCCTGGGCAGCCGCAGTACGAGTTGAACAATAAATTCACTTGATAAGTCCCGACCCAAGACGCGCGTGCGCGTGTATGTGTGCACGTACAACGGAAGGTAAAATCTGGTGCACTTTAATTGTCCATCGATCGGGCATCGGCTTGCGGGGAATGCATTTTTTTTCTTCCTTCATTGCACATTCTTTTTCCGCATCGATTCGGCACGCAGCATAAGCATAATGATCGACCGTGTACACGGGTGAGGACGGTCCAGGCCGAGGTTCCCGGGTGGGGTGGACACAGCACTGTCCAGAATCGTTCGATGTGATCGGTCGCGCACCAAATTGGACTGCCGTAAAATGAAGAAATCGTGACTTATTAAAGGCCTGCTGCTGCTGCTGTTGCTGCTATAGCGATAAAAGCAATGGGAGTGCGGATTCCCTGCGGGGAGGAAGTCCCGAGGCACAGTATGATCGAGGGCGCACGCGTCTTCGGAGAGAGGAGGTCATCGGTGGAGCAACAGCAACAGAAAAAAGGAACAAGAGCAGTTTAACCATTGCGAGCAGCAGCAGCAGCAGCAGCAGAAGCATTGCAGAAACAACAATAAAGAGACGGTTGCGGTTGTGATCATATAAATTATACTACACGTTGATGCTATCGTGTCGATAATAATATGTATTAAGGTTTTTCACTTCGCCAAAATGGCTACGATTACTGTACGGGGTGCGGCCGGGCGAAAGAGGTACCGTACCACGAGGTTCTTAGTAGGCTGCTCGGATGGATATTGGCTGAGCTGGCTTTCCCCCGGGGGTTACCATGGGAACATGATCTTCCTCGTTCATCACGTCAAGCTAAATGGAGCTGCTGTGGCGGAGTGCACGCGTAGGGAATAAGGAAGAAGCCATGAAGCTCTTGGTGCTTTAGTGTAGTTTAAGATTCATTACCAATGGACTGAAGGAAAATGGACATTTCATACGTCATGAAATTAACCTCAACAGTCTAGACAGTTTATGAATATGTTTAAAGGTGAAGAAAAGGATACTAGCCACAAAACTGCTTAAGGATCGCTTATTACTCAAATAGTTCCCAGTTACGAAACTCAGTTATGGTGTCTATGAACTCTAGGCTATATGCAATTTTTGTGCCAATTGCAGGTCTCATTAAAGCGAGGAAACACTTTTTAAAGAAGAATGCATTAGATAATAACAATTAACAGTATTACCAGAGACAAATGAACAGTCAAATGGCGTAAAGAGTCGAATAGCATTTAAGATAAAGTTAGTAAAAAAATAACAATTCCAAAGCTCTTAAATCTATATCCATCCTGTACCTCTGGAATTTGATCTCAAAACAGTCTTAAAATCTCAATTTCGATCCAATCTCGTTGGTTTTTATATAAATTTTACGTTAATTTTGAAGGCTTTTTAACATAAAATTGATCTTTAAGTTATTTACAGTGACCTATATCTTGGACATTCTTTTCAATGTCTGGGTGGAATATCTATTTTGAAACGTAGGTCATTTTTTTAACATAGAAAAACTAAATATTAGGACTAAATCACATAGAGGAAGTGTAATAATCTTGTCATTATCTGCTATTCTGACGGATTTGAAGGTGTTTGGATTTGGTCAACTTGGATACGACCTTAACAATTATATCTTGATTAGCCAATAATGATTAGGTATCTTCTGAGTAGATACCAGCATGAAGGAACAAGTCTGAGTCTTGCCATAGCCTGAGGACTCACTAAATAGTCCTGATCTGACGACAGTCATTTTTGGAGAATGATGCTTCGAGGGATGTCGAGCTTCTCATGGTTGCATGGACAGTCTGATGAAGGAGCCGCTACAATCTGTATGATATGTACGACGATCAAGCCCGCTAGGCTCCACTGATCATGTCATTCGTCATTGACACCAAGACAACTTGTAACGTAAAGCCTGTTTCCACGAGAACATAAGCTTGAATTGAAGAGGTCACAAAGAGGTTCAAGCGTGGCACACGATCTATCATTTTTATTACTCTAGTTTGTTTTGACACACAGAATGCGTTAGCGGATTCTGAACAATACAGTCGGGGGAACAATTAAGACTGGATTTGATGTACCATGTACACTTGATTTGATAGCAATACTATAAATTCGGATGGGAGAAATTTAATAATTGTAGTTACTTTCAGGCTTCGCCTCTTTCTCAAACCATACACGTCCTCTAAGTGTCCCCATGTGACTTATTCATTGGTCACATTCCTTCCTCCACACCATCCTTTCCCCCACGCGCAACGTTTCGACTCCCGAACACGATGGACATCTTGCGATTAATGTTACGTTTCATTACGCTGCCCCTGCAAAACGGGGGTGCTACTGCTTGCTCGATCAGCCAGCCCCGATCAGCGGGGCCCTTATACGGCCAAAGTACGGCCTGGCGACAAACAAGAGATTTAAACTGTAACAATTTCACTCCACTTACACACCAAGCCGGTATACACGCCTGCCACGATCATATTACAATAGCAACCCGCGCTGGAACACCCGAGCCCGCCAAGCGGAATCGCGGACAGTCGCGCGGTGTACAAGGATCCGCGCAAGGAAACAAAGCACCGCGATCGAATTTTGTTTTGCATCGCTTCCTTCATTCGTTCGTTGCGGAGCTTGGAGTCGTGTTGCCAGTGCCTGTCCCTGGTGTAAGGGGTGGACCGCAGACACATCTTGATCGAATATCACCACAGTCCTCAGCGCTGCGTTCTGCGGTGAAATATTTGCCTGAAGTAAGGGGGGGGGGGGGGGGGGGAAGAAAGTGTATCGCTTTTGAGGTAAGGTCCGATGGAGCATCGAGACGGGGAGACGATCGAGGGCATAAATATGCAACCCAAACGGCAAAGGGCTCATTGCGTCGTCTTCTTTTAGCGACAGTGAGAAGCAACCTAAGGTGAGAAGAAGCGCATGTTTGCAGTGATCGCGGTGGCGGGTTACGACGATGGCGTGTATCGATCGCGTTCTTCGTCCTGAAGTTTGTGTGGACGAGGTTACATTTCTGTTTCTCACCGTCTCTCGTCTGCATTTTTTGCAGCGCTTCCACCGCGCGTTTTATGTAAATTGCGATCACTATGCGACAATCGGCATTCGGCGAGTGAAGGCGACATTCGGACTCGGAAGCCGTGCTGTTGAAATGGTGGTGTTTTCCCCATCTCCTTTCTTGTTGAATTTGACCGTCCCCACTTGGCTAGGGAAAGGGCAGGAGGGGGGTTTGGATTTTGCTCGCATTTTATGTATTATGTTTCAGAATGTGGAGCCACCCGATTCGGTGCGATCGGTGCGATCGGGAAAGCCAATCGGCAGAAATTGAAGGCAATGGAGGGAATGGTGGCGGACATTTTGTGGAATATTTGTATGTTACCGCAGTTTACTTAACGCGTAGTTGTGCGATTCGGGTTGCTGGGTTCTCAACTGTCAGCAGCCTTTTTACTGTCGTGTCGTCGGCTGGGGATGGGAATGGTATCGCATCAGGCTGAAGATAAATCGCAGAATACTGATATCCAATGTGGAGAGACCACGCCGATGCGTGGAAGTTGAGGTAATTGTATAATAATGTATTTTGATGTTCTGGAGAACTCTAGTTATTAATATTGAGTAATGCTTACATTGCAGGACTTTTCTATAGCAGAATCACAACAAAACAAGCCAATCTAAGTTGTTAATGTATAAATGAAGATGAAAATCTTATGGATATACCAGTTAGTTACGTTAACTTAATTCATCAGAAGATTGTTACAGACACGCTAAGGAGGCTTTCAAACCACAATCCTTCTTGATACAACTTTTTTCATCATCAGTCTGAGATGTTCAAGATCACTCTAGCATCCTCTACTGCATTCAGTATCTTCTAGCATACTTCTTAATCATGGAAGCGCCTTGCTGATGAAGATGACAATGTATCAATATTCGTCTTTGGTCAGTAGTGTTTGGCTTTTACTTTAATAGTAGGAACGTTACTTAAATCTTACATATTTAAGGGCTTTCGCAGAAATTATCTGAATTAAGCCTATTTTTTCAAATTTATACCCCAAGTTTTCAACATAAACACTGACCACATTTGTGTTTCTCGTGGTTGTAGTTCGTCCACGGCTTTGACGAGTATTTGCAACTCCGTTCTACTGCACTGAGTGTTCGGAACAGTAAGAACGACGTTCACGCTGTTCTGAAATCTAGCATAACAGAATTCGAGCTGAGGTTTTCCAGTGAATGGATCAACCGTTTTATTAAAGATTATGGTACACTGATTAGCCGGTCTCGTAGTACAGTCGTCAACTCGTACGACTTAACAACATGCCCGTCATGGGTTCAATCCCCAAATAGACCGCGCCGCCATACGTAGGACTGACTATCCTGCTATGGGAGGGAATCAATTAGTCACTGAAAGCCAAGCCCACAAGTGGGTACAGGCAGGCCTTGACTAACATCGGTTATTGAGCCAAAGAAGAAGAAGAAGGTACACTGATGAATATCAATGTACAACAAGTCCATGACTTATTCCAGTCTTTTGGACTTCAAGAGATACGAACAATAAGAGAGAGTTAGAGTGAAATTTGACCGTGGAATTTCTCTTAATGACCAAGGTTCTAGAGCAGGGGTCTCCAAACTACGGCCCGCGGGCCGCATGCGGCCCTCAAGAGCTTATAATGCGGCTCACGATGACTTTGCCAGGGTTAATATAAATATTACGTTATTAGGAATTTTTTAAATTAAAATGTATTTTTTACTTTTCTTAGACAAAAATCAAGCTTTAGTAACACGAAACTGTACAAGTATCGTTGGTATTTTATTATAAAAACGAGATTTAAACGTTCACTCATCAGTTAAAGGTAGCGTCAAATGGCCCTCAACATAGATATTTTTGAAGCAATGCGGCCCGCGAGCTGAAAAGTTTGGAGGCCCTTGATCTAGAGCAAGACGTGGAAGGATTTAGTAGGTGACCATAATCACTCACTTGGTAATATTGAGTGATCAGGGTGCGTCTCGCAGTCTATCGGAGACGATTTCAACAAGCATTTTAGTCCTTAACAGCCTCAATCAATCAATTAACCAATATTTTAATTTTACTAACGTATGCATTATCAAGAATAAAAACACTTTTATAATCTCTTAACAACATTCAAACGTATGTATTTCTGTGAACCGATCAAATCACTGTTCGTCCATACCAGATCCTGTCCAGTCCGATGTCTTGACAGGGAGAAATGAAGAATATGATTGAATGTAGCTTACAATCCACTTCCTACAAAGCTCTAGGAGCATCCAATAAGTCCTTTTCATTTAACAAGTTTGGATTTTTAAGGATATCCTTCATGTTTTTCCAAGAGAAAGTAGCATCCTTGCAAAAAAACTGCTCTTTATTTTGAAAACTTGTGTTAAAATTATTAACGTTATTAATGATAATGTATTAATTATCAGAAAAAAATACAATCAAAACTCGAGGTGCAGAAACTCATCGTACAATAAAATAAATTCTTAACGACTAACCGTTGCATTCAGCCAATTTTCCCTGTTTGCAAGCTTTTGCTCGAGCTTCTTTTACATAAACAGCTTTCGGCTAGCCCCGTCAATTGAGCTGTTTGAAATGAACCACCGTTTTGCTCAATGTTTGCACTGCGCTAATGCTGTGCTGAAGAATGCTAGCTAGCCAGCAGTGTGTAGTGTAAAGTCAGGCATAACCACGAAAAATATGAAGACATTTTTATGCGCAATAAGCGATGCGAGCTTCCATTGAGAGCGAGAGCGCTAACACAATCTCACGCGCGAAAGCTGTGTGCGAAGAAAGGTCAGAGAAAGGTTCGCCTCATCGACAGGCGCGGACAGATCATGCCGCCAATGCCGTCCCAGTGTATTGCTTCCCTATTTACAGTCCGAGACACACACACACACACTGCAATAGGATTGGATCGGATTCGGATGCTCCGGTGTTGTGTGTGCGATGGTGGTCTAATAAACCCATTTGTGCAGCTGGGAGCGTTCCGACGCGCGTTCGTCATAACCATAACATGGCATCATGGCAATGCATGGCAAGGAGGAGCATCACAGAGCGCTTTTCCCGGTACGGTTAGCGCACAGCTAATCCATTGCAGTGTGTCTGTACCGGGACGGTTGCGGAAGTAAACACATCGTTTACGGGAGGATGGTGCTATGCTGGAGAGGACAGAGGATGGTTCTTCATTTTGTTTCCCCCATTCGCAACTATTGTCTTTGTTCGTTTGCACCCATTTTCAGCCATTGCTTGTGGCGGGGGCCATCGCTTGCCAGATCAGGGTGCGGAATTTCATTCCCCACAATACATCCCAACCCGCGCGCTTCATAAAAATGGCCACGGACCATGGCGTTCTCCCCACTCACAAAAGGAGCAGCATCAGCTTCTTAATGTGCGTATCGTGAGGATTGTCTGTTTTGATTAAGACTGCACTCCGCACGGGGCTCGGGTGCCGTTGAGCGTCTGCATTGCGGGCGGCGTTACTACTGCCGCTGCTGGTATTGGCCATACGCCGAAGCCTTGCAGGGGCCTTGGACGGTGTGTCTTAAGCTGTAAAATCTGTTTACCCCATGCTCTACACCGGCCGGCAGTGCTGCGGTTGTGCCTCCTCGTCCAAGATATTGATGACACATCCACAACACAAGCGTCATTAACATCGTCATCCACGGTAATGTAGGCGCAAGCGGCTGTGTCCACCCCGGCCCTGCCCCTATTTATGCAGCTATTATGCATTTGCCCCCCCCCCCCCATTCGCGTTGCCTGAGGAATGCATAATAATGCAAATGATAATAAAATGAAATAATAACATAAAGAATTATCTGAGCGTAGGGAAAAGTGGCCGTGTTTTTTGCCGTCTCAGTTTTGTCCATGGACTGGTGGAGTATTTTTTTCTCCCTTTCTTTGCTGCTTGGGCGTTCTTCTTTGGACGGAAGGAGGGAAAAAGCACAAGAAATAAAACCGTCCGTGGAAAAAAGGAGTGCATTTGGAAAAATGGCATTGCCTGTTTGTGGAGTGTGCAGATTGTGCAAAGAACAGTGCTAACAGTACGTACCAGTCGGCAGCCTGGTTGGTGTGTTTGACCATTTACTTTTAATAAAAGTAACTAACTGGGAGCTTTTTGGAGGGCCGCAGCAGAGGAACGGAGCGGCACAGTAGCAGCCATACGCAAAAGATGATGATGTACCGGCAGATAGAGGAGGAAAATATGCATATGCAACCGATTAACAGACGTGAGCCGTCCCGGGGTCGGTCGGTTTGCTAAACACCAAACACACACACAAACTGGTGCAAACAATGGAAAATGGAGCGCGCTCGGGGTGGAATATTAACCGTACAGTGTGCAGCTTAACAGGGGGTGAAAAGTAAGCAGGAATTTTGTATCGAACTGGGTGATAAGTTCGTGACCGATTCGGCCAGTTGATCTTGATGAGGCGCATGCGAAAGGGATGGTCTAGTAGGATCGTTGCTTTATGGGGCGATGGCGTTCGAGGGAAAGCTAGCCGCCCTTCCCACATCCCATTGTTGGACGGGTTGGGGGTTTTTGCCTTAATTTATGATGACGCTATCTCGTGGACGGTGCAATAATTTTATGCATTATGCATGCAACAACAGGAGAGAAAGATGTAGGAAATGATGCAGCTTGGAAGGTGTAGAAAGCGATCCATGTTTTCATACAATGTGTCCGCAGTTTGATGATCGTGTCTACCCGGGCAAGCGGTAATGTGACACAGGCTAAGGATTGTTCGATGTAATTGTTGGACTGTGAGAAAAAGAGTTGAAGGTTATGCTGAAATTAATAGTTCTGCAGATGCTTTAAAGATGATTACAGCATTTTATAAGACAAATAAGATGTGTAAAAATGGATTCTAAAAGATTTCTACACAAAAGCTTTAATAATTTGAAAAATTCAATTGGTTTTTCAATTCAATTGGGTTAAAATTTGAATCTTTGTTAACTGAAGAAGTCTTACTCTAAAGATTGCTCAGCTCATCATTTGAAACATTAAAAGGAGGATCAGGATCATCTACAATTATTGCGCCAAAATTAATACAAATTTCACTGTAAAATGAAATTAAATATTTTAATGTTCTTCTACCGGCCATGATCAACCTATTTGAGACAAGATACAGTGAGTGTTAGATAATGTTCGGACCAAATCTAACCTTAATCCCTCAATTCCCTACGACTACGACAGAAGGTCTTTCTTTGAGGCACTGAGTTGAAATACCAAAGTTGAAATAAACCGAGATAGTGTTAAATTTCAGTATGTATGACTTTAGACCTACAGATACATCGAGAGATAGTAAGTATCGCATTATTAAACCATTTTGCAACAGCTAACAATGTGAATGCTCGGCTCGCTCAGCAACATACTCTTACGGAGAAAAGCTATTCAAGAGACTTTAGGGCGTTTTTCAATATGTAGTAATGGCCGGTCTGATGGTACAGTTGTCAACTCGTACGACGTAACAACATGCCCGTCATGGGTGTTCAAGTCCCAAATAGACCGTGCTCCCATACGTAGGACTGACTATCTTGCTATGGTAACAATAAGTCACTGAAAGCCAAGCTCACTTCACTAGTGGGTACAGACAGGCCTTGATCGACAGCGGTTGTTGTGCCAAAGAAGAAGAAGAAGTGTTAAATTTAACCTACATTACGGAGCAATGGTGCTGGGCTAAACTATGGACAGAGTCATCCTAGACCTTAAGTGGTCGAGATAGGGTTGTAAATGTCGATGCGATACAGTAGCATTAAGCAAGCGGGCTATGAAAATGCTGTGTTTTACGTCTTCTGACAGAAAGAGAATAAAGGCCTAGAAGAAGACACGGCGCAGCTTACGAAGGAAGATCGATAGTGTCATGGTACTGCCAAGGAAGTAGACATAAGGCGTACCAAGTAGGCTTGACGTGTATCGCAATAAGCTGACCAATTTGAATAGGCAATAGAGAGCTCCAGAATACACACGAACAATCCAATTGGAGTGCAAATATTGCCAAAATTGAATTTTATTTTTCTAATTTACTACAGACAGTCTTCAACTGTACTTGAGACGATGTGACCGATTCCGTTGAGTGTCCAAAACAAACCGAAATTCTTGATGTTTCATGATACAAGAAGTACATTCTTCGAAACACAGCTGCGTGTTGTTGAACTGCTTTCAATCGCTCTTAAAAACGAGTATTAAATGATTTTTTTCGCTTGTACAGAAACCAAAAACTATGATCCTCCAAAAATCCCCAAAAATTCCCAAAATCCCCAAAAATCCTCCAACTCCGTCCCGTAGTTGATATCTCACTTTGATCTACATTTTGACAATATTACGCCCCTGACAGGGCACCACTAGTTTTTGTTATTCGTCGATCAACGAAAACCACGATCCTCGTGCATTCTTGAAGGAGTTAAAAGCAGAGCACAGAAAGACTTGAATTGTTGTTATTGCTGTTGTTTGCCACATTCATTTCGTACCATCAAACGCTTCGTTGGCATTGTAGCGCCCCTCCGTCATTCTCGGTTCGATTGTTTGGGGACCTTAAATGGGATCACTTTTTTAACAACTTTTCCTCTGTGTCTTTTTGCTCATCGCTATCACAAAACCATGGAGTGCTGCTTGATTTGATCTTGCCTCCTTTTTTCTGATACAAACGAAACTTTGGTCCGCTTTGTGGATTCCCGTAAAATGTGTTTCCATTTGAAATATGCTCTTTGTTGTTTGTTTCTTTGCTTCCAATGCCACCCTGTGGTTGGTGGCTTGCTCTACCGATTGAAGAACCTTGCAGTACCGATTGCAGCACTGCCCAAAATATGCATTCTCGATCGCTTTCGCAGCCTTTTTTTCCCTTGGTTAACAGGTTCTTGATCGAGGAGACTGCAAGAAAAATGGCGTTTTTAGGGAGTGTACGTTTTGATGCGATTTTTGAAAGGATTTTAGCTGCAAAATTCAAAATAAATCATTGAAATGTTCAACATCAAGTTAAAACCTCGAAGCAATTATAAGCAATAAACTGAAACAAGCAACTAATTTCTTGAGCAACATCTTACATTAAACAAGTAAACAATGATTCAAACGGTTGAGGAGAAACAGAAGCCAGAAAACTAAACAACAAACACCGACCTAAAAAAGCATTGAAATAAAATTGAAAAAAAAAAACCCGATCCCCGAACCGATCAGGGATGTGGCTATAGAATTTTGCGTATTTCCCATGGTAACCCGTTCCGTTCCAGGAGCCCATCAATTTCGCAGTCCCAATATCCCACAATCTTTGCCACTCTCTATCTCTCTTTCTCTTGAAGCCTTTCACGCGGGCATGCTCGTGTCCAATTATTTCGCGTATCCTTGGCGGCTGCTCGCGTAAACCGTGGCAGGAACGTCATTCTCACTCAGCTACCTTCGCTTCCTTTGCTTATTTATGTGCATGCACTAAACCCCACAAACAGGGCAGCTGATAGCAGCGGGCATTGAAGGTAAGGGAGAAAAACTCGTTGCGTAAACCACCGATCTTAATATGACGAAAAGGTGGTTCCGAGTGGCGAGTGGCAAGTCAATGTGTAGCAAAAGCAGCAACAGCAGCAACAGCAGCAGTAATCGCAGCGAACGGTAGTGAATATGTGTGTAAGATTGAAAATTAAAAACAATAAAAAAGTGCTTCGATATCAAAGGAATGCGGTATTAATTTAATTTAATTATTCTCCATTGCCTTGTAGTTGTTTTGGGTATACTCGTGTGTGCTTGTGTGTGTGTATCTGTCTGTTTGATAGCAAGGAGAGCCTCTGTTTTTTTGTGCGCGCTAGTGTGTATGCTAGCGCGCTGTAGTTATTTCTGGAACTCGCTGTTCCTCGTGTTGCAGCAGTCTTTGCAGAAGTGCAGAAAATGTGCAAAACATCGCAGGACCGATCGATCGCTCCTGCACCGAGGACAAAGCCCCAAACGCAGAAGGTTGGGTTGAAATCCTTCATGCGTAAAAGATTCACGCCAGATCGGTTATCGAACGCTCGTTACGCGCGCCGTCCCCGGACGATGACGTGAAGTGCTCTGGTGAGCAGCGTACATACTAAAAACAGCTCACCCAATACCCCGCGCTCAATGATAAATTATCTGCCCATTCGCGATAGAGCACAGACAGCAGTAGGGATGGAAGGGACGGAAAACATGGTTTGCATTTATGTTGAAATGTTTTCTTTGTTGTCGCATTATGTTATGTGCTGCGCATCCGTCGCTTGGTGTGGAGTGCGTCCCGGTTGCTTGAGCTGTACCGACAGGTACACGTGAAATTCTTCCTTAGAACGCAAGAAGCGTAAGAGCGCACAGCGATACACAATAGCAAATGGTACAGTGTAATCTATCCTGTTTGGAGGCCTTAAGGTGCCTAGGCGTGATTTGCCTTATATGGCAGCCAGCGAGTGAAGGCAGCTCTCCCCAACAGCTTCCCCAACTTGTGGCAAACAGTTAGTGGCACGCGTTAGCACACAATACATTGAATTCAATGCTAATACACATGATTCATAGCGCGGGAAAAGGAAAACTGGGGGAAAAACAGCAAAGAATGTACCAGCTGATAATGCTAATGTATTTAAATCCCATCTGCCCGTCCATCCGCCAAGGTAGCCTTGTTTGAAGATATTGATGAGATAATCCAACCCGCTGCTCTGTGGGATAGTTCTCGTACCGGTTCGATCCAGAAGTGTGCTGCACACAAATTAATTGATGCCTACTGGTACTGTGGGCAAAATTCCCTTGCGAATGTGGTAATTTATTAATCAAAAAGTATAAGAAATAGAAAAACACCTCACAATCATAAACAACAACCATCCGTCATCGTCCGGCGTGTATGTGCCGGTACCGCTGGATGTTTTGGGCTAAATTAGCGTTTAATTATCGAAAGAAAGATGGACAAAAATTCGGCCGCAAAACTTACCTACGCAACTGGGCGAGTGATTTCCCCCGGTAGTCGCAGCCGGGCTCGCTGCAGGCAAAGTTCCGCTCGCTCGTGTGGGACACCAGATGGCGGCGGGCATCGGTCGCGGAACGGGCGAGATAGTGGCAGCCTTCGTGCTGGCAGGCAAACTCCCTGACGGATCGCTGGTCGTGATGGACCCGGCTGTGCTGCAGCATTATGTGGCTGGAAAGGAGATGTGATGAGGGGAAAACGAAGGAACATATTACATTAGATTAGTTTGATGATTAGTTAGCTGGGTTCAATCAATCATGATGGATTTTGGCGGGAGTTGAACCGTTTGCAAGCAAATCCGCTGCCAGTACAAGTGTGTGGGATTAATTTAAGAAACGAAAAGGCTGTGGATGATTTTTATGTGTCGCGATTACATGTGACAGGAACATCAAGCAGGATTGTGCCCACAATACGTCACATAAAAACGCTCAATTGATAGCAATTTTATTAATTAGCTTCTTCAGATATTCATTTAAGAATTGTGGCAGGATAGTACTGCCTGATGAAGGCAAGTGAATTGTTATAAAAGGGAAGGACATGGATTGATCGCCAGTCGTTGATCAGATCGCAATAAAGGAACAACGTTTTGGAACAGAAGAAATCTGGTGTCAACGGTCTCTCTCATTCGGTCCATCTTCCCTACCCCCTCAGTCAGTTTTGGTCGTCGTCATACGGTTGTGTAGTCCAATATTATTCGCCGTCCACCTGTGGTTATACATCTCTCTCGCTCCCCTTCACTTTTACATCAATACAAAAACATCTCTTTATAAAACGAAATATTGCTCTTTTCAGGACTAGAAATGAATGGCCAATTACAAGCAGTTACAAATGATTTAGTTGACAGTGTCGTATAAGTGACCAGATGTTGCAGTTACTTTTAATCTTGATTGTCCTGTCGCCAGAAGTATAGCGACTGTCGCATAAAGCAAGGGATAAAGCTGTTTTCTAGTTTCAGGTAAGATTTTAAGGACCTTTGAACTAGAGGTGGGACGAATGAACGAGAACTAGTCAGTTCGTTTAGCTAATACATATGAATGATTGACCCTTGTACAACAGTTTCGTATAGTATAGTTCATCAAAAAGTAGTGAAAATTGTCTGTTAAAGCGAATAAACAAAGGACCGAACTGAACAATTGGACTTATTAGCCAGGTTTTGCGAAAAATGCATATAAATTATAATGTGAGGTCGAGTGGATACGAATATTGTGGAGCTCTTGAAAGATTGTACGCAAGAACGAAGCAGTTGCCATTGAGGTTCTTTTAGAATTCAATCTTTTAGCAGAATAATCTTTCAATTACCTCCTAAACAGACAAATGCATATAAAAATGAGTTCAGTAATATGTTGATTTAATGGAAAGAAGTTTGTCGATTACTTTTCTGCAATTCCTGCTTTTCTATAATATCCTAATTAAACTTCACGAACGCCATTTCAATCGATCAGAGGGCATCGGAGCGGACTTTCAAAAAGCTGTTATACTGAAGCCTTCCAAGCTGTCAAATTTGCTGCAAAAATCTAAAATTTAACGTTCTTTTGTTGGTTTTGGCGGAATATATCGTGATTGTCCTAACTAACATTATAATAAATAAGCAATTCCTTTGTTAGGAACGATTCCGAGCTAATGTCTCTACCAATCGAAAATACAAATTTAACGTTTAGAAGCTACCCTAATTTCTCGAACCGCAGTTCAAAGTTAAACGCAATTCTATGAGGAAAAAATATGGAAAAATTTAGGGTAGTTAATTGCTTAAATTGAACTACATGAATTAAATAAGACCATAAGCATCTCAATATTTCCGACAAGTTTGTAATCATATCGGTTGGTTAGTCTTTTCGTCGTTTAGTAATGTTTGTACTGTACTGCATCTCCCAAAGTGCATTAGATTGTAGTACAATACTATTAAATCTAGACAAAAATCTAGAAAGTAAATCCATACTCCCACTTCCCTTCAACGTCCTTCATTCACTTCAAAGCCAAATCCTAACTACGAATGTGGAAAGGAACTTTATTTTACCCTGCTGCAAGTGATTTTTATATTTCACAAGAAGCAAGTTGCTTCCGTTTCCACCATCGACTGCAATATTTTGCAGTGCAGATTTGCGTCCCCTTTCTCTCTGTCCCTCTCACTCTCGCTCTCTCCGGTAATACTACCCCGAACAAAGAAAGCGGTCAGCGTCGAGCTGATTTCCTCTCGCATGCAAAACTCAAACTTACGACTATCGTGCACTAAAAACCATTCATCCCAAAAGCGGAATGCAATTATCATATATATCTATAAGCCGGCATTGGCTGGCAGCTAAAGGCACACGAAACGGACGTACGGACGGAACCCTACCCCCCGTTGCCTCAGCGGGAGCCCTTCGCCCTTCCCATCGCGAATCATCAAATAGACTATCGCAGCAGCAGCAGTAGTAGTAGCAGTAGACGATCGCTTCCTTGCTTTGCATGATGTGACATTTTACGTTCGAAATGCAAATGACATCTCGGAGATCCGTTCGGCTTCGTTCGTTTGAGTTGCGTTTGCGAGATAGATATATATACATATTTTTTTGTACCCATCCAACCGCTCCACTTCGAGAGCACTTCCTTCGGACTCCTCCTCAAGGACATGCAGAATGTCCGTCGCCCTCCCTCCCCCAGGGACGGCACATCTCTGTTAGGTTTCATTTCCTTTGTTGTCGTTGCTTTTCTCCCTGCAGCCGCTTTTTTTTTGCTCTTACTCAAAATGGATGATGCGATAAATTTTTATGTTTATTATTATAATCAAGTGTAGTTTTTCTTATGGCGCCGTGCGGTGCATTTCCGCCGTCGCTGGGACCCGCACTGAATGTGCAGTGTGTGTGTGTGTGTGTGTGTGTGTGTGAGCTCGAGCGCCTGTGTGTCAAGTGTTCGATGGCCAATTTGCATTCCGTTTCCCCCTGTACGGGCACATCTTGACGCGCTGTGAAGAGTGCTGTGGTGAAGTGAACGTTTTTTTTGGTCATCTCCCTCAACCCTTGCTGTCATCCGGGCTGCTCCGTCCATGCTTGATGAGCTTTTGCCGGGATCTGTCCTTGTGGTGCGGAACGAGCCAGCCATTCCCTTGGACTGCTGATTGGCTGATGCATCGGAATCGGAGCTCGGACCCGCTTCAGCAGAGGAAGCGTTTCGTCACCGTGGTCTGCGTCTTCGGGTGCAGGATCTCTCGCGTGAAATGATCCTTGCACAGTTTTTTACTTCCCCTCACCAATCTCCACATCCACATCGGGGGGCATCAGCTGCTGCATCAGCAAAGAAGGAGCAGATATCGAAACTTGCGCAAAAGAATGCGGATGCAATTTTAGGGCAAAAGTTTCGGAACGGCTTCTCCCTGAAGCAGAGAGCTTTGAGGGAGGTTTTTCTTTGCGCTTTTGTTTTCGTTTTCTTCTTGCGTGGTGTTATTTCGATGGCAAAACTCATCAACTGCAGTAGAACTTTGAGCAGAAGTGTTTTCGTCTCAGCGGAAAACGGATTCGGAGTGGAGAGTGTGTTTTTTTCCTTTCTTTGCTTCCTTCTCTGCTACTAACTGTGCTGCACTGCCGTGTGCATGCATTGCCGTTGAAGTAGGAAGCTAGTGGATAGTGTCCTCTACTAGTGACGATATCGCCTTTTTGCATGGAAGGTTCCTTTTTTTGCCACTCACACGCTCACAATACTTTACGACGATGGACTATTTGGCACTCGGTGTCCATCGAGTGACGGTTAATGGCAAGCGATTACTTTGAATGGAGGAAACATTTTACCAATAGCAAGTAGCTGCCGTTGTAACGCAAAAAAAAGCGTGCACAAATTGTAATTCGAGATGCATCGGGCGCGATCAAAATGCATAATTTTCACTTCGTAGCAGCAAATGGCTGCTCATTCCATTTAAGGCACAAAATGCAACACTTCCCATGCACCATGCACCACACAAACGAAGAGTTTGTCCACAATCAATTACGCGCAAGTGTGTGTGTGTGTGGCGCTGCTACGCTAATTTGCTGGGCTATTTGTGTGTGTGTGTGTGTGTGTGTGTGTGTGTGTGTGTGTGTGTGTGTGTGTGTGTGTGTGTGTGTGTGTGTGTGTGTGTGTGTGTGTGTGCCGGCTAGCTTAGTTTGACCGTACGGTACCGGCCGTCTTGAGCAAAACACTTAGCAAATTGCCAAGCTCACAAGCGAGCAGCTTGCATTAGGTATTCATCGTGAGGTTTTGCGAAAGCGATGCCCGCCAACGGTGTAAAGACTCGCAGGGCCAAAAAACCATAAGATATGGTTCGTATCTTCGCGCTGAATGTGAAATTCAGCGCCCACGGAAAGGTGTGAGTTTTTGCCGCCTTGTCGCTCCTCCCGGCAGCACCAACCAAAATGTGTCTTCATATGCGCACGGGAGGCAAAAGTTGGCGTGAAAGATGGTGCACAGCGGAAATGGAACGTTTTAAAATTCAAAAGACAATAGAAGACACCCGTAATTAACCGGGGCCCGGCAAAAGGGGAAACTGCCGCTGTGCCACTAAGAAGGATGAAAAGTCGTAAGAAAATCGTACGTGAAGAAGTACCGCCGATATGAACTCCCGTAACCTGAGCACATTTGTAGTGTGGCTGAGCACACAACAAACAAAAGTAACACTTCTTCTACCGGCTAGGAGCACGGGGCGGGGCGCCCATTAACTCATCTCAACTTGTGCTGGCGAAGGCGGTGTGGCGGTGGCATTTTACGATTTTCATTTCCATTAATCCTTGCGAGCTGCCGCTTCCACGTGTGTTTGTTTTTCATATTTATGGCACTTCGTGTGGTTTGCGCATCTTCCACATCCTTGCAGGATATCCACATCCACACGCAGCTAAACGTCTCGGAGCTGCGATGCTTATGAAACTTAATTTTTCCTTACCTTAGCTCTTACAAAACAAGAAGGGAAGAGAGAGGCAGAGAAACGGAGAGGCACGCTTGAAATACGAAATGAATCCGCTGAGTAAACTGGCTGGCGGCGTGAATGACTAAGAGACGGCGTAAGTTTGTGTCTTATGAAATTAACCTTTATCTGTAAAAATTATGATAGAACGATTTTGGGACAAATATTTTACACCTCCACCAAACAAAAGGTGTAGTATGCAAATATAACATTTCTTCCCAGTCAAAACGGGCGGGAAAGAGGATGCCCATGCTCCCGAGAAAGCACCGAATGTTCGCCAACATTCTCACGAAACGGGGCAAATACGGGTAACAAGCGCATTATAAATCCATGTACCGGCAAGGTGTTTCATTATTCCCGGTAGCATATATGGTAGGCTTGTGTGGCAGCGGGGGGTTTGGTTAAAAATATGAAAATGTTATGAGCCATGGTACTCCGAAGACACATGACTCGCCAAGCGGATAACATGAACGCCTTTATTTCATATGCTCTGATGGAATAAAAGAAAAGTAAATCGTTTGAATCTAAGACTGCATACTTCATTGAAGATTCTGTTTTCATTTGTTAAGAAGACATTTTCACAATATCTCTAAAAATATAAAATTTTGTGTTAAAACAACTGATAGATGAATCTCAACCATAAATATTGATAAAAAACCAAATTTATTGTTTATATTATTAATTCAAAATCTTTCAAAAATGTTGTAGACATTATCAGATGATTTGTTAGAAACGTTAGGAGAGACGTTGATGTTCGAATTTGAGGTATTTCTATTAGGCCTGTCCGAATCAATCGAACATTTATTTTACTACTTGTCCAGAACATAAGAGGAGATAATACAAACAAAGAAAAATTATCTCATCTTATGACATAACTAAGCTATAAACTAAACACTTTGAAAGGCTTCAGTAATTACAATAAAAATGATAAATAAAGTTATACTGACAACAGCACAGCACTTAAACAATCATTTTGTATCATTAAACGTAAACAACACTTTAGTATTTAGCATTTAGAGAAGAAACTCTGATGTAGATTTACGACTTTGATGTAGATTATTTTGTAGCAAAATAATGACTAAAATAATAAAATTGGTTAGATTTCGATTCCATTTGCTATGGCTCCTTTCATTTGAAAAGTTTAATCTGAATTGCAAACAAATTGTTACATTTATTCATCAAGAAGATTAGGAAATTATTTTATTCCTTAAGATTCCTTGATTAAGAATTCGAATTGGCAATGAAAAGCAAATTTAATTTACGATAATATGAATCATTTGTAATAAAACACGAACATATATTTTGAGTTCTTACAAAAATCATTCACAAAGAACAGATTCAGAACAGAACAGAAGATTTCCTTTGATAGGAAGTCATTGACTAACAACAAAAAATGAGACATCTTCATGTCAAAATCACTTGCACTGTTAAAAACAAACCTAACCATAGGCAAAGATAACATTCAAACTGAACACCGCATTTACTGATGTCTGCAGCCGTTGTCATTGTATACAATCAGTAGAAGCAAAAGCAACGCCAGCAACAATGAAACGTTTCACAACACTTACTGTGCGCTTAATCAAACGTTATCTCAGCACTAGGAAACAACAGTGGAGCAAACCATCATGCTGGGGGTGTGTCTTAAATCAACCTCACGTTGTCAAACTCAGACATCAATAGCGATCGTTTCACCATAAAATCCACCAACATAAAACCCACAACCATCCACAGCCGTACGACCAAGAACAGTGAGGTGTTGCGCTCACAATGTGATGCCATTTCTTTGGCAAGGTATCGATAAGAATGATTTGTTTCCCACTGAATGGAACACACACACACACACACACACACACACACACACACACACTTTTCCATGGATCATCTAACCAAGCGCCAATCACTCGGAAATGCGCACCACAGCCGCAAGATATCGAGCCCGCTCACCACTCAACTCACTCACCTTCCGAGCGTGGTAAATACTTCCGTGCACACTTCATTACCACATCCGGCGTGGGAAATGGGGGACTCGGGACCATCAAGTGAGGCCTGGGCTGGATGGTGTGTTTCCGGATCGTTGCCGTTTTACCGTAGCCGTCGACAGCAGTTTGAGCGTGGAGACAAAGTCAAGGATATGTGTGTGCACGGGTCTGACAGACGGTGCAGCAATGTTTTGGGATGCGATGCGTTTTCGGTGGTAGTTTGGGGGCTCTCGCTACGGTTGCCAGCATATCGGGAAGATTTATAAAGGCAGTTTGTGTGCGATGATGGGAGCGAAACACTTCGCCTTTTACAGTGTGATCGGCACGGTTTGAGATGGGATCGTCATTCAGCAAGTCGCCCCTACACCTTCCACCGCTGGTCCCAACAACGATCCACAGTGGATTGTCGTTTATAAATCGTTTTTCGATAAAGCTCAAACTCTCCTGTGTGGGAAAGCGGTGCGGGATGATATGTGAAGTGGAATTTATGGTCTCATCGCACATCAGACCTTCAGCCAGCACATATCGTCAGAAAAGGTGGAAACGAGCCGGTCCGTTTTTTCCCCCCTTACTCTGTTCGGCTGGGACTTTACACCGAAGGAACACCACATCTCACCGCTTCAAGCGTCCAAGGAAACGTCAAACGATTTCGGACATGGTCATGGAATGCACGTTAAAATACTTGTGCACTTCCGATCCCCCCCTGGATGACGTTTTTTTTCTGCAGGGCGGGAGTTTCGACCTGACTGCGGTCACATTTTTCACACCCTTCTGCCGGGGCGCGGAGTGAAGAAATCCATTCCGCCCGGAAAGCCAGGCCTAAAGCCGGACTGAATCCTTGACCACCGCACCGAACTGGCAGGATGTTTCGACGCGCCCAGGACCGTAAATCATGTAAACGGTTGGACGTTGCACGGGCAGATAAAAGTATTCAATCGTTCCCGAGGCCGCCGACAAAGTGCGCCATAAACTACAAAATGCAGTCTTGGCCACCGGGCACCGGGCGGTTAATAAAATAGCGATTGTCCCCTGTACGCAAGCAGTGCACCAGGTGCAATGGGGGGAAGTCTGGGGTGAAGCTAGAATACCAAAGCTAGGTTTGGATTTCTCGTTCGCATTTTTCGTAGGAAATTCGTACGAGTCTTAGTGTGCGATCCTTTTGACTTTACAGCTTGTAGAAGCGTAAAAGTGTCCGGTTTAGTGTAGTTTTTTTTGTGTGTGTGTGTGTACGCTGTTTGTTTGTTTGCAAGAGCAAAAGATACGACTAAAAAGCGAATGCTCATGTTCAGGAAAGAAAATATATTATTATCACCTGCGGAAGAAAGGACCAGGCAAACGGCCAAGACAACCCTCCTGATGACCTCTCGCGCCCCAAAAAGAGGTGGATTTGGAGGGCGAAATATTTATAGACATTTATGTGCTGGTCAACCGAAATAAGGAATATTTTTTCGCCTATCAAAACGGTACGACAGCAAACCGTACCAGCTGGAGTGCCGTTTTCATGCCATTGCGGCCTTATAGCTAGTGCTGAAGTACTTTCGCAAAACCATCCCGTTGTCTACAAGAATTCAACGTGGCTCCAAAAGGTAGATAAAGTAACTTGAGAGCTCAAATGAAGTTAGAGTGCGCTATAAAACAAGCCGACCGTAAGTGTTCGATGCAAAAGGCAATTCGGAAAGAGTCTCGTGCATCTCCAAAGACACAAGTTGTGAAGTTTTATTTTTTCATGAGTTTTGAATGCATGATCCAAAAAAAAAAGAAATTAGAAAACCGGGGCAAAAAATAAACACGGCAATACTGGAATGCGTGCGTCGGGATGGAAGAAATTAAAAGTAATGGTTATGGCAATGATTCGACTGTATTTGGTAAGCTTGGTACTTTATTTTTGTCCGAATTTTACCCATTATCAGGTTGCACTCGGAACTCGGGTAGTCATCAAATGACCAATCAAGCGGTGTGATGTGTTGGAAGGAATGTTGCTACCATAACCATTTTCTAGATAGATTTTTATTTACACGACAAACATATTCCACGGCTAGAAAGAAGTGCGCAGGTTGCATACCATTCAGATCCGTTTTCTAACCATTTCTGGATGAAAAGTTCAAAATGAAAAAATAAACATGGTGATGCGAAAGGAGCCAAAAATCGGCACGGATTCCCACTTGCACACGGCAAATGAGAGTTTATAGCCGAGAATGTGGTCGGCGAATCCTTGGCAGACGCGGTCATTTTGCTATTTAATCCATTTGGATTGAAGGGAAGCTGCCTGGGTGCTCGGTTGACCGAAACGTTTGCCAACCCCACTTACCGAAACACCTTAGCGCCGTGCAGCGGAAAGCGTAAGGATAATAATATAAAAAAACCACGACCAAACGGGCAAAAATACCCCAAAAAGTATGCAGTTGAATCCGATGTGTCCGATCACGGATGGATTCTTGCATTCCGTGGATGACTTTTCTCGCCAGCTCCGACTCCGGCTCCTGGCAGGACGGAAGGCAACAGAAAGACGCACGGAAACGATTTACGAAACCGACGGCCACGTATGGCTGACCAAACCCCGGTAAGCCCGTTCACCTGGATAATGGGTCTTGGAATCATTTTTGGTCCGTTTCTGGCGGTTTACCGTGCCGGGATAAAAAGGTGACAGGAGATGTTCGGCGTCAATGGGATTATATGGCAAATGGACCCCCCTGTAGTCGGGAAAATAAAACAAAGTACCGAGTTTCGGTTACGACTACGACGGCGGTAGGACACATTTGACAATAGAAAGCGGCCAAAGGGTTTGACCAAAACCTCCGTGCTACGAAACAACAGTTTGCAAATGCGTTGCAAAGGCACATTTTCCCCCTGAATGGTGGGAAAAAAGTTTTTCCTGGTCATTTTTGTGGATGGGATGATCATTTGTTGGGCCCGGTTGCTGGCGGAAAGATGTTACTGAATCTCGGTACATGGCGGGAAAATTTCTGACTGTAGAGGTCGTTGGTTTGTCTGAGGTTAGGAGACACAGCGGTACTAGAGCGATAGTAAAGTGTTTTATTTTCCGCATAGATGTCCATTGCGAGCCCGGAAGCAAATAGCATGCCTACAACTTGTTTATTGCCACGGCCTGTAATTATATAGAAAAGAATTTCCTGAAACTAGAGAGAACAGTATGGCGTGTTGAAAAAAGTGTATGTAAAAACAATGAGACGACAAACATTACACGTCGGGGTGGAAAAAAAGTAAAAAAGCAAACAAAGGCTAGGAAGTCCTGTAGTTTCATTTCCTGTTGCTAGTGGTAGATAATCGTTGTAGCATCATGTATTACAACACTTTCAATTTATTTACGATTTTTAGATGTTGTGTACTACATCTCTTTTTTTATGCGATAACTAAAATAGAGTTAGAAAATATTACATTTTACAAATAACAAAAACAATAAATTTATATTTTCATCGCTTAACTGACTAAATACAATAAAAAAAACCATAAAATATCAAATACTAGAATAAATAATTATATAAGTAGTAAAAAACAGAAAAAAATAGCTAAACAGATATATTTTTAAAAATAAGCCAGAAACGTGGTTTCCAAAAAAGAATATAATATATAAAAAATAAACAGTAATAATATATTTAACAAAAATAATCTAAACTGTCAATATTACAATAAAAACTGCAAAAAGACATAAACATTAAAAAAAAACAAAAAATCGAGCAATAACCCATAAAATAAAAACAAATATAAACGTTAGCAACGTGCATTTCAAATAGATTCATTCAAACTAAATAATTCAATTGAAATCTTACAATCAAATCAAATATTATAATATTTTTTTCTTCTAATAGCTACAAATTGCTTTTGACTGATTAAATAACTGAATGTAAACGCGAAAATGTATAATACTGCATAAAAGTAATAATATATGTAGTAAAAATAACATACAAAATAGGTACATACGAATGAATATTTAAAAGAAGTATAAAATATGTTTAAAAGGAGATGAATAGTAACTATAAATAGTAAACACTCAGAATATACTTAACTACTGTTAAGAATAACAACGAAAAGATGAAAAGAACTTTAAACATCAAAAGATACAAAACACAATTCAAAACAGATCGAGCAACAAATAATAATCGATCGAATAAAACAGTTATCACTGTACTGAACATTCAATTCAAATCGAAAAAAAAAACAATAATGAATAGTACCATTATTATCTACCATTTTTATGCCACTATTTTCTGCATGATTTGCCACCCGTGTTCGAACGTTCTACTCGTGTTTTCGAGTACCCGTAACTCGGAAAGGTAATGCGCCCGCGAACGACATACAAAACCGTTTTCCACACATTTGCTCCTCTCATTACGAAAAGCTCCTATTGTCGTTGCACTTCCCGGGTTTGTATTTTTTGTTGTTGTTGCTTTGTTCCTGGTCGTTGTTTCTTTTCTGCCCCTGCCCAAACGAGAGTCTACAATTTTCCCGCAAACAAATAAAATGAAAATCTTCATAATTTATTTGCTATTTAGATTTATACTTATGCTTAATGGGGTAGTCGGCGCGGGTCAACACCGAACGGCCGTGGATTGTTTCGGCACCGGACCGGAAGGTCTGATACATACGGAAATACAAACGGAAAGCTGTTAGCACACACACACGTACACATGCACTCGCGGTAAAGACCTTTGCAGAAAGAAAGCATCGGGGAAGTGCTGCTGATGCCCGTGGTCAACTGAGCACGGACGGCCGGGCCAAAGGGGCTACCGTTTGGTCGAGAGCTAAGAACTCTCCATTATTCCGGGGCTGTGCTGTGGAAATAATTTTAATCTTTCCCTACATGTGCTCCCGGATGTTGCGACCGGAATCCGAGATGCCGGACAGTGCAACCTGGTACGTGGGCAGGTGTGTGTGTGTGTGTGAAGTGCCCATTACGGGACAAAAGTATATTTGTAGTATTTCGCCCGGTCGTAATGTAAACGAGCATCGGTATTTAGATGAATTGGCATTGTAGCGGTTTCTGCGGATCTGTCCCTTCGGTTGGGTTTGGTTGTTCCGTTTGCAAAAACCCCGACCGGGCTCCTTTGCCATGTCTTCGCGCTGCCGGTACAGAGGAGCAGCCGGGGGCATTTTCCTCACACGGCTAGGCCACGGTGTCCACGCGTTTCGGATCGCATAGGTGAATGTTTTCGGGTAGTGCGCCTGCATTACCCGGCGACGCTTCCGGACGGTGGTGTTTTACTCATAAATTACACGAAATGTTTCCAGGGACTTAAGCTCATTTCCTACCATTATTTGGTGTTGTCCCGTTTTTTGTTGTCGTTGTTGGCTGCCCTGTAACGGAAGGCCAAACGGGGTTTCCAAAGTTTGGGCGCAGGTTAGCAGAGCAGAAATCATCAAAACTCAATCGAATTATCCCTTTTCGGTAACGTGGCCTAGGCCGTGGCGAGATTACACTTCGACAATGTAGCCCAGCACAGGAGGAAACAAACGGTGTTATATATTTCTTTTTTGGACCCCGGGCAAAAGCGTGTGGTGTATGAATATGTAATTAAATCTTCCGATCGTTATTGAGCCGGCACCGGTGCCGAGGTTGTAAATTGGCTTGCGGGGTTACTGCGAGGGTTGCGTGAAGGGTGAATATCATCTAGCGTTCCATATGTTGCCAGAAATTTATGCATACCAGGTTTGCGTTGTCAGTGTGGTAGGATTTGGGGAGAAGTGGTCATAAGTTAACTGCTTTAAATACTAAAAAGATGTGACAAAACTGTCAGGCTCTATCGGTTGTACACAAAAATCTTAAAGTTCAATTTAAGTTGTGAAAATGAGGAAAATAGTAGTTCCAATTACTATCTTTTTATAGCAAAATGTACTCAGAAGCACAAATGAAGAGAGCACAGTGCAACATTAAAGTATTAAATTTTTTATTTTTTTTACATATTATTTAAATCATTCAGTTGTATTCTTTTTTGTGGTTTTCAATATCTTGTCAAGCATTTCTTTCAGTCCCTTTTATAGGTATAAATTAACATGTTTTCTAATTATTAGCATATTTTGTGAAAAAACGGCGTTCTTTAGTTGCTTTTTTAAATTAATAAATGAAAATTTCTAATTATTCTTCGAGGCTTAACGCCAAAATTCAATACTGGACATCATTGCCTTATTCAATTTTGCCTGTAAAAGCTGTCAAAACCTTGTACCATAACAATACACCATGTTTTTAAAAGGTTGAAAATCGAACAAGAAACATTCAGCATATTAGAAAAGTTAATAAATATGTCCTCAGAGAAAACATAATCTACATACAATATTTTTTTAGATTAAGGTTAAACTTTCTAAAAGTAATTTCACGTACATTACATGCCAATTGAAGGACTAAAACATAAAGCCACCTTAACAATGTATTGGTGCCATTTTCTCTCTTAAACTAATAGCATATTAGCACAACGTGTATGGGAAGATGCAATGCATTTCCCACGATCGCTCGGCACGACGAGTCCGCCGCCCACCCGCACGTACGCTGGGGGCTGGCTAAAATACAATTATGGCACATTTTGATGGACCCCGGGCTTCCAACGCTGGGCCGACGCCTAGCCGCCGACTGAATTAACGAACAGGCAGGATTAGCCCGCTGGGCGCGATGGGCGAAGGGCCCAGTAAATCTTAAAACTAACCATATTGACAACGGTACAAGGACTTCTAAATATATGTGTTGGGACCGTGTATATTACCGGGGGCTTGTCATATTAATACCGTACCACATCCACTGCCGACTGTGGGCAACGTGACCGACACAGCACGGGGACGACCCGGAGTATCGCATCTGTTACGATGTTATGGTTACGGTGCGCTCGTTCCAATCCCCCCATCCACACACACACAGAAACGGGCGGGTGGCAAGTTTATGTCGTCGAGGTGCGTACCCCGACTGTGCTGCTCTGCACAAAAATGATCCGTCCACGAAGTTTCGTCCTGGAGCGCGTCGCGGGCAAATGCCAGACCGGTGATGGTGGCCAGTTTAACGGCATGGTGGTGGCTATGTTTATGCGCCAACTGGGCCACCATTGTGTCCGTAGCACGGAGAGGGAGTTATTTGTCCCAGCTCCGTAACATCGCACCAATTAAGAAGAGGACCGTGTGATGAACTTCGTGCTATACGGCTTGGCGTACGGTCGTCAGCGTTTGCGGAGCCAGTGTCACAAAATGACAGGACATTCGCGCATAGTTGTGCTACCCATTTGCCCTTGCCCAACCGCTCGCTGTACGGTAGGTGTGAGTGTTGGGCGGTGTTCAACTTCCAAGCGGACGACCTCGAACGACCCAATGGAAGCTGTGAGTGCCAGTTGGGTAGTCGGGTGATGGTGGTAGTTGTTGGAAATTTATCTACAGCTAAGCCGGTACCAGTTACGCACACGGGCTCGTTAAGCGGTGATGTGTTTTTAGCAGTGGTTTATAGCGTTTAGGCTACGTAGAGTATGCTTATATGTGATTTAAATGAATTAGTTATATTAAGTAAATGAAGATAAAGAAAACTCATAAAACTAAGCAACAATGAATGAAAATTTCTGTTGTACTGAAATAAGGAAACTAAGGCTCATTTAATTAAAAGCTTGAACAAATGAAAATCGTTTCCGTTAACAGTGCCCACAATAATAATATTTGTTTCACAATAATGTATCAGTTATTCCAGATGATTTTCAACGAGCGTGAAGCTGGATTGAGTTTTAAAGTTCGTTGTGGTGTGTTGAAATTCAAGAGTAAGAACAAATATTTTACAGGGGTTTCCAAGTCACGACCTTACCGCCTTCAAGATGTGGTTGAACAGCTGTCACACATTGTATAGGCATCAGAATACATTTTTAGTTCTTACACATCACAAATCACAGTCAAATTCAATCCAGTTTAAGGCGTGTTGAAAATCATGTTTTTTTTTTTATTCAGAAAGAACGGCTTCGGCCGTATTGCTTAAATTGAAAATCATGTTAAAGAACTAAAAAAATATAGTTAAGCAAATACAACATTTGACATCTCTTGAAATCGCCATCGTTTTTTTCACCGGGGTTTGAAGCCGAATCTCATCACCCGTTGACAGGTCAAGTGTTGAACATCATGCTGAAGAAATTAAAAATTATTATGATGAACATGAATTAACAGAGTCATTAATTCTTGCACGCGATGAAAAGCAATGTTTCAATTCGAAAATGACTTGGAAACGCTGTATCTTGCTTCTAAACAAAAAGAAATATTCAAATATATTAGAATTTAAACGTTTCTTTTGAGTAAGTACTGTTCATTTTTCACTTTGAAAGCATTATTGAAGTGAATTATTAACAATACTGCTGTTAAAAATGTTTGACAACTGGTGAAAAACATCTCTCAAGCATTGAATAAGGCTCTCTAGCCAATTAGATAAGATATATAATTATGAGAAATAACCATTACCAACCTTTGTGCTGGTATAATAATAATACGCCTAATTGTAGTGGCAGCTTTGTGACGTTAACATTGGATCGAGAGACGATCTGACTATCCTTTTTATCCGTTATATGCCGCGTAGAAAATACGTCTTTGACGAGATTGGTTTTTTCTTTTTTATAGTTTGGAGGTAGGGATTGGGTTATGTTCGGATAGGTTAGGCGAACTTTTATAAGTCAAAACTTAATTATATTTGAGAAATGTAAACAGTAAGTGGCAAAGTGTAACTTTTGTAAGATAAGAATAACAAAGGAAAAATACAAGCATTATTACAATGATTAACAAAAAAAGGTCAAACGATGGAACAAATCGTGGTACAAAGATAATGAAATCACTAATTTGCTTAAATACATCAAAGAGTCATGTACGAGTAAAAAAAAACAACCCTTACACCCCACCCAATGCCATTACAAAACCTCGATTCGTGCTAAACTGTTCCGGCAAACAAAACGATACCGAAATGTACACCACCAATTACGCGATCGGCAGGTTACGGGAGTGTACCTTATTTGTTTGTTTCGTCTTTAGATTACACGTGACATTAATTGGTACTATATTCGTAAACGCTGCCGCCGTGAAGCACTTGCCCCGTGCGGAACGGGAACGGCCACAATCCCATACAATTGTTAATAGCAAAGATGGAACCAAAGGCAGCCCCGAAAGCAACAAAAGTAAACAGTATGTGTGTGTGTGTGTGTGTAGCGGTGGTTGTTTTTTTGTGTGTTTCTTTCTATAAATCTATCAACTCAAGTAGCTATTTTCACAAATTACGTTAGGATTTCTGTAATTAACTTTGCATTTTATCGCTACACTCTACCCACGTGTGGGTATGTGTGTAAGGGTGGCTGCACACTAAAGGGATGTGAAGGACTTTTCTGGTTCATTTGACTAGCTTCACCCCCATCCGCATGTCCGATATGCCCATTTGCGCGGGCCCGAGTTACCAATCACGACCGGTCACACTAATCGCGACCCCCACCACTACGCTAATGTGGCGGCTGTGCAATAATGGGGCCGCGGCGATGAGGATGCGCTTCTAGCCAGGCAGCTGGAGCCACCCATGGCGTGTTTTTGTGCTCCATTTGTGCCTCATTGCGCCGATACAGACGGCATACAGCATCGCGGTGCCGTCTTGTTGTTGCGAATCGTTCTTGCGCGTTTTGTCTTTCCAGTGCAATGCGACACAACGGATTAGCCCCCGGGGCGAATCTTTATGCTGCCTGGGTATCTTTGGGACAAAGCCCGAGCACAGTGGACAGTGGCCGACCCGAACGTACAAAAACCATTTACAATGAATCTTTTACCGATTTTGTTCCTGCCGGGAGGCAGCAGACCGTTACGGCCAATCCTGGAGCACGGGCACCCGTATTGGGCGTGTGTGAGATGTGGCAGGTGAAGAATAGAGAGAACACAAAAAAACCCACACGGTTAAGTGATCTTGATGTGCGGATCCATGAATTAGTTCACCCGGTTCCATCTAGACCTACCTTGGTAATCGTAGCACCTAAAAGGAAGGCGGGAAAAAGGTCACCATCTCATGTGCTTTATTTCTCTCCTTCTCGCTTTTCCACTTTCGGTAGGGCGCAAGGATAATTGCTGAATTATCTCGTTGACATTCACGTGAGGAAAAGCAGCACACAAACCCCATAAGCGGTGACCATCGGAATCTTTGCTCCGGGCGCTGCTGGACGTTCTTCCTTCTACCAGCTCCCCGGTACGGTACAGGACCGGCGACCACAACTGGCAAGCTCGCAAGACCGACAGACGACACCGGTGTCTTTCAAAGGCATAGGCATTAGCACTCTGATGGCCATTTTCTGCCGGCCTGTGTGGGACAATCACTGACATGACATGTGTGTGTGTGTGTGTGTGTGTGTGTGTGTGTGTGTGTGTGTGTGTGTGTGTGTGTGTGTGTCGTGTATTGTCTTTCCTAGTGAGGGTTGTGGAGAGGGCCGAAGCAAGCAACATAAAACAGCTCCAGGCTCAAACGGCGCCTTATCTAAACACTCATAAAGTACGGCGAGTGTAAAGGAGGTAAAAATATTTAATTATTTACGTCGAAGGCGTGTGATGTGTTTACATGCTGAGTGGATTCCCTTCACTGTTTGGGCCGAAGAATTTACATGACCCAAACTTGTTCGGGGCTTCCGGGCTCCGCATCTACCGGCGGGCGTGGAAATTTGTGACCACCAGTCACAGTCGCATGTGCTGGGCCTGGCCGGTTCGGTTGACTGACACGGAAGGCGCACACCCGTATGCGAAACTCGTTATCTTGAGCCCTGTGTGTCTGGGTGATGAGGCTGCCCTGCTCATGTCAGCAGGTCCTGCATCTTCAGCTGGAGCTGAGCTGGGTCACATAAAGTTATCAGTTTTATCGTCCTGACACTTCCATGCCTCGCTCTCCCTAGCCCTAATTACTGCGGCAAGAAGGTGCCACCATCGCGCGCACACACACACACACGCTTATGTAAACATTTGTCAAACTGAAAACTCATGTCGCCGGTGGTGGACCTGGTGAGGGTTTTTCCTTACACCCAGAGTGTCATTTTCGCATTTCGCCCGTTCACCAGCGCTTAATTGCAGCCCATTCCTGGTTTGTGTTAGTGTCTCTCTCGCTCTCTCCAGCTGGTTATTCATCCTTTCCGTCGCAAGCATCATTTTCCGGACGAAATATATGTTTATGCAATTTACAACGGGAGGTGTTATCATATTTCTCCAAAATAATACCCCGTAAAGCGGGCAAGGCCGAGGGTCATTAAGTTTGGGGAAAGATTTTCCCTTTTTTGCGTCTCCTTTTTGGGGGCTGGGGTTAACAACGGAGAGCACATTGCATTTGTTGTTGGGCAATTGTGGCAAAACATTTTTAAAGGCCAGTAACGCCGGCTCTAATGGATGGTGTATTAATTTCATACATGTCCTTACAGAAGGCGAGCGCCCGGTTGAAACGGGAAGCGATGGTTTTCTATAAATTCCACTATCTCTCAAGACAGCGCAACCCGCAGCGGAAACACATTAGCACAAACACGAGCCGGTTGGGTTGCGCTTTCCCACACAAACCCAACATTCCAACGGACCCAAGAGCCCACCGATGGCTAACGTAACATTGCGCGAAGAAAGCGATTGCTAAATATTTAACTATTCCGATATTTCCCAGCGGGTCATAAATTAGCTGCAAATGCGTCCGGTTTTGTGTGGACCAGATAGGGTGGGTTGGCAGGAGAATGTAGAACTGTGGGACAATAGCCCAACAGCGGGTGCAGGTAGATACAACAATTACATCGGGGAAAAAAGGGGCAGCAAGAGAACAAACCGAAACTATTATACTCACCGATTGGCGAACGATTTGCCGCAGCTAGTACAGATCGCCCGGCGGGATGGGCCGGCGTCCTCGTTCGGTTCGTCGCCCGGTGCACCGGCAGTCCCCACCGGCCTCTGCTCGTGGTGTATGTTATCAATGTGATTTTTGCGATTGGCCTTGCGCGTGAACGCCATCGGACAGTGCGGGCAGCGGTACAGCCGCTCGTCCGTGTGCTGGCGCAGGTGGCAGCGCAGGGACGCCTTGGAGAATGCTTTCCCGCACAGCGGGCAGGTGATTTTGGCGGGCGGGGCGGGCCTTTTTCCCCCGGCCCGATTCGGTCCCGACGGGGGATGGGACGGCTTTGCTTTGTCATCCAACTTTGATGAGTGCAAAATTTCGTGAAACAGAAATTCGGCCTGCGATGAGGTTCTGTGGGGTGTGGAGGGTGTGTTTTTTTTTCATTGTTGTTTGGTGTTGGGGAGGACACAAAAGAACACGACGGTGGGTGGGAGAGTGGAGGGGATAAAATAAATGAAATGAGAAAATTTTAATGAAGGTTGAAAAAGCGTCATTTACTCGTCCCTATATTCCGAACCATTCCGAGCCCTCCGTTCGTCGCTTACTGCCCGAGGGGCCATGTTTTGAGTGCTGCTCTCTTTTTCTCTTTCTTTCTCTCTTTCTCTCTCTATCTCTCTCTCTCTCTCTCTTTGTATCCCCATTGAATTATCCCCGAGCGGAGCTGGTCAGTGACGGGCGTGCGAATGTATTTTAAGTTTCCTACGAAACCTACCAGACCGATACGCATACCCGGCACTGGCAAGGGTACTGGAAATGGAAATGTTCGCACACTAAAACACGCACAGACGGCACACTCGCACAGGGGGGAGAGAGGGAGCGGGAAAATGGAAAATTAGCAAGGACAGCAACAAATAAGCAAACAGGTAAACACACTCCGGATACTCATCCTGGCTCATTTGGTACAGCAGCCAGGCCCGAAAGGACAATCGCCGTGGTGGTTCGATGGCTCACCAGAGGGAAGGTAAGTGAACAACAACAGCAAAGAAAAAAGAAGCAAAAAGAGAGAGTGAGAGCGCAGAGCCCTAAGCTATGGAACGGTGGTGGAGGAGACGGTGCTTTTGCCAGAAGGCAGCGTGCCTCGGAATACACATTTTCCGAGGCACCGATCGTATGTCCGACCGGTTTCGAGAGGGGGGAGGGCCCTTAACGATCCAGCGGGTCCGGGAAGGTACGTCGGAAGGTTCGATGAGGGACGGTTTAGGGGGGAGGGGGGAAGGTTTTTCACAGCCCTCCAGTGCTCCCCACGCTCCCAATTTGGGGCTAACAAATACCTGAATGGGCATATTTTACACTGCCAGCAAACGGCCGAACCGTCCTCGCCGATGGTGCCAACAATTTCATCAACGTAAACAGTATTATTTTCGGACGCATTATTAGCCATGGTGAAAAAGATTTCTGCTGACGCTTGCGGGCTCCGGCCGGCAACAATATTATCGCAATCCGAATTTGATACCACTGTCGATGGGGCTGAGGTGGCGGCGGCGGCGGCGCTGGTGGTGGCTGCCGGGCGTTGGACAGTGGGCGAAGGCTGTCGGACGGTCGGCCGGAGCGATTCCAATTTAATCCCGAGCGGCGTCGATGCGGAGGAGCGTTGGCCCGGTGGCCCGGTGGTGGGTGAATAATTTTCCATCATATCAACTGTTTGTACAGCGCGCGGCCGTAGCGGTTTTGTGACGTGATTTGATGAGATTTTTGACTCCCCCGTCCGCGAAGGCATCCGGGCATGAAAAGAAATCGGTGGAGAGAGGGGAGGAAACGGTGGACAGGTATTAGTGGCTTGGTGCGTGTTTTTGCTGCGCTGATGGTATGCGAAGCCTATCAAAGGACGTGATTTGTATCGGTAAGTGGGTTGGCATTGACGGGGAGTTAACATAAGGTGGAAATTTGTTTTTCCGAAAGCACTACGAAGTACAGGACATGTTGTGTAGAGAAAATTAATATTTTGGGTGAACAATTTTTATCTGATTAATAATGAAATTCTTATCACTACCGTGTTGGCATTGTTTTTAATGCCTCGATGATTTTGAGCTCAAAATAGGCTTGTATAAAATCCAATGTTTGGTTTGAAATCATAACCTGACAAAATTATCATAATTACAAAATCCTTCTCTTTTTGATTAAATTTGTGCATCAAAGTAATCTAGATTTATTATAATAGTTTTAAAATATAAAGTCTAAATAAAGGACGTTATTGTTCGGAGAGGAGTAGATTGTCATAAATAGCTATTATTAGGGCTCTTCACGATTCTAGTCAGCTTTTTGTGTGGAGTTTGACAGTTGGATGCTGAAATCATGTAAACACTCCATACAAAACTACACATAAAACTAGCCTGCAATTTTTAGTCTAGATTATTCTAGCCTCAAAGCTACAATAATATTTATTTATTTATGTATTTATTTATTTATTTATTTATTTATCAATTTATTTATTTATTTATCCCAAGATGCATTAAAGAGATCAGATGGTGAAATCTAGAATCAAGGTGAAATATATCCAGATGGTCTCATAGCATTTTTTTACAACCAATTTTAAACATCACTTTTTGACAGGACGGGTGAAAGTTTTTGCTCAAACAAACTTTCGGGAGGCTTGACGAATACACAAAACACTCATAAAATCTTCATAAAGTCTTCAAAATCTTCAGAAGCGATAAAAATCAGTCTCCAAAAGTCATACGCCTTGGAATAAGCTCACCTGTATACATTTTTGTGTATGGTGCATTTTTTGTGATGAAATGTTTAAAACACATACATTTTTGCAAAATCTTTACAAACAGTCGTAATTCGTCTAGTCCTGCCTAGGCCTCCTAATGGGCTTGTACATCAGTTACAGTGCATATTGGACGAGATACGACGAATATGAAGTTTTGATCTATACGCAGCTTGAACCACTGCCGGACCTGTTGATGAGGCTTACGACTAGATGACTGTTCCATTAGACTGGAGAACGAAAATTGTTCTCATGCTTTAAAATCTACCTCTCAAAAGTAGTCGTATGTGATACCTACATAGTTCCAAAAAGATTCCAAATGTTTATTGAACGACACTGAAAACCATCAATGAAACGATATTAAAGGTAAATCTTGACACTTATTAAAATCACATTAAATGAATTGTTTTAACCTTATGGACGGCATTTTGCCCCATGTTTTAATACGCAATACTACATGCCTTAAGCTGTACGAGTCCTTCAGAATATTTTATTATGTCAAATAATAATAACATTGTTCAAGATGATCTAATTTACTTTCATTTGTATCTGAAAAATTTGTGCTACACTCTTAGCTACAGCATATACACCCTTGACCCACAACACAAACCCAATCCCGGCACGTCCAGGCGTGCTCCAAAAACTTTCTGACAGTACAATTATTTAGCTGCCCATCACCGTTCTTTACTGGTGGCCAGATGCAACGGATTAGTCATCTGGCCCAAAATCGTGTATCCCAAAAGCACGAAAACGGGTTAGCGCATCGCAGGACGGAGCGCAGCCTGGCGCGTAGAATTTAACCAGTAAAAGTTATTCTTTACCCATGTCTCCCCCCTCTGGTCTGGAAAACTGATTTCCATTCCAAGGGCGCCTGCAAAATCGTCCACAAACGGGGCGGATGAGAGGTGGGTTTGGGAAAATAAAAACCGGTGAAATATGTACACTAACCTTTCGAGCGCTCATCAGCTGAGCCCTGCCCGGCCTGCTCGTCGACGGTCGTCGTGGCTGGTTCTGGTTCGGCATCGGGCGATTCTAGGAACGGAGGCACTACCGCCACCGCTACCGTGGAGGAATACAGATGTGTCTCCTTGCTGCCTAGTTTACGATCATTCATATTTACTTTAATTGAATCATTTGAGATAATTGAATTTGTGCCCGAAAGATGCGGCCGGGTTGCTGATGATGACGGTGAAGTTTCCGCCTGTGGGACTATCGCCGGCACTGCACCGCCGGTGAGCTGATGTGTCGTCGTCGTCGGCGTGGATGGTGCCGGAATCGAAAGCACTTCCGTCGGGGCGTACGGTGCCGGGCCCGCGGACGATGTCTCGGTGGAGGAATTGAAAAATGTACAATTTTTGTCACGTACGTGTCTGCCGAGTTCTTGCGCCAGGACGAAACATTCGCCACACTGAGGACAGCTGGAGCGCGGGCCGTGCGAGAGAACAGAAAATTAATAGATGAGTGAGTGCTATGAAGAAGGGACAGAAGGATGAAAAACTGTGCCCAGGGCTTGGGACCGAGAGTTTAGGAAATGAGCCGAGAAATTGGTCATCATTGAAGTTGAAGTGAATCATTTCGATGCAATTCCAATAAGACAATTTTTTAAAAATCCTTGAACTTTGAAGAGAGACGGAACTAACCTCAACCAATGCAGAAACTAATCAATCAACACTTACCTGTATTTCACCTCCGGATGACGGCTCGCAATATGCTCCTTCAGCTCCAAAACGTCGCCCAGCGTTTCCTTACACACCGAGCACGTCTTAGGCACCAGGCTTCCCTTCCGACGCTTTCTCGCCGACATAATTTTATGTTTCGAAGTCCTCCGATGCTGCACCGACTCCCGAGCCGTCTCGAACAAACACTCACAAATGGAACAGTAATAGTTCCCCAGCCGGTGCAGCTTCTGCCCGTGCTGCAGCAACCGCGTCCGATCGGGAAAGCTAGCCGGACACAGCTCACACGCGAACGTGTTCTGCACCTGCACCCGCACCTCGTCAATCACCTGCTCACTAACCGCGCCACAGTGCCGTTGATGCTGCCGCAGCTCAGCATTGTAGCGAAACTCCTGCTCGCAGCAGCTGCACCGGATGCGCGTAATCTTCCTTATAATGATCGGCACCGACCGATTGATAACGGCAATCACCTCCCGATGGTTCGCACCCATCAAGTGTGCCGTCATCTGGAAGTTACCCTCACACTCAAACTTACAGAAGCTGCACCAAAACTTGCCCCCACTGCCGGCCACACGCGCCTCATGCTCGCCCGACCGCCAATGCTCCATGAAGTAGTGCTCGCTGTTCGCGTAGAACCGGCACGGCTGACACTGGAACGGAGCCTGCAGCACGATGCGGTGCATGTTTTTCAGCACCACGTCAAAGCTGTGCCGCGGGTGGTTCAGCATCCGCCGGTAGTGGTAGCGCGAGATCAGATGCTTGCCGAGCAGGTGTGTCGGCAGCCGCGTCTTACAGACGGCGCACTTGGTGTAGTAGCATTTGCGCTTTCGCTTTCCCTCGTCCCGGGCGGCGGTGGTGTCCGTTTCTTCCAACGGCTTTACGACGGTGCTACTACTAACACCACTCGTCGTGGCCGGCTCCACTAGCCGCTTCGACAGCTCGTTCGCGTACAGCGTCGGCTTAATCGCACGCTCCAGCTCGCATTCCTCCTGGGCCCGCTTCAGGTGCAGATTTGATTGAAGATGTCGCTCGTACACGTGGCGCGAGGCGAGCCGCCGGTTGCAAATGCTGCACCAGTAATTGTCCTCGTAGCCTCTGACCGGCGCCTCGCTCCGCTTGTACTCCAGCCGCGTAATCTTCGACCCGGGCACCCACTTGCCGCGCGTGTGCCCGGGCGGCGGTGGGAAACTCTTGAAGCAATCAGTGTCCTCCTCGTCCGGCTCGCCGGTGGCGCACTTGTCCAGCGGCGAGCCGGGCGGCCAGTGGCGCCACTGCGACGTGCTGCGCAGTGCGTTCGGTGATGGACGGTTTTCCGGCTTCCACTTGCCGCCGGTGTGCGTGCGGGGCGGCGCATTGTAGTCGCACTCCTCGTCCTCGCTGTCGTCGTCCGACGGTTCCGGCGACTCCTGGTGGAATATCGGGTACAGCTCCACCTTTTTGTGGCCACTGATAGCGCTGACAGCTTTCATAAGCTTATCGGACTCGTTCGGTGTCGCCAGCCAGTCGTCCGGCAGTTGATGATGTTGCTGCTGCTGTTGTTGCTGTTGCTGTTGCTGCTGCTGCTGATCTGCTTCGAGCTGTAGGCTGGCGAGAATGACGTTACGGGTGCGGGTTTTCGGTCTAGACTGCGCCATGGCTAGCTTTGCCGCAACCGGGATGCAACCGGCTCCAGTAACACCGCCGGCACTCGGACCCGGCTGGGTGGCTGCTTGCTGCTTCTGCTTGCTGCTGCTCTGCAGCTCAAGCGAGTAAAAGAACAGATCCGCTCCCAGCTCGTACTCAAAGTTCACCTCGTTCTTGTAGTCGGCACCGGCGGCTTTCGACCCGTCCGACCGGTGATGCACCGGGTCAGCGTGGTGCTCATGATGCTCATGGTGATGATGATGATGATGAGGCTCCAGCTCGTAGTTATGGTAGTCATAGCTCGGCACTTTCTTATGCTGCTCCTGCTCCTTGATTGTTTTGCCAAAGTCAAACGTCCCATAGGGCGCCGGTTCCGCCGGTGTGGCTACGGTCGGCTGATCATCGCCGTCCCCATCAGCCGCAGCCGAACTGGGCGGAAGACCACCGGTACCATCACCTGAAGATTTGCCGGCCGGTTGCTGCTGCTGCTGCTGCTGCGTGCAGTTCGCCTTACGGTGCTTGATGTAATTTTCAATTCCCTCCACGGTGCTGCCACACTTGATGCAGAGATGGGTGTCGTCCAGCTCGGTGTCCTCCTCTTCGGCGAGCATTTCTGCCGCAGTAGATTAGCGCTGCGAGTGTGGATGCGTGCCGCAATCGAACGGGACCGTGGGCCGTGTGGATGAAGTTTGCGGTCGCGCCTTTGACACACGAGCGGCACCGTTGAGCGCAACGGTCGAACGGTCTGGCGAAAACAGGAAGTAAATCAAACTTTAGACATAAGCGAAGCATTTAAGAAGCGGATCCCTCCTCCCCCCCCTTCCCACCATGAAGAGAAGCCCCCGAGAGAGCCTCTCGTGTGGATCCGGTTTGGAGCTAGAGTACGGTGACAGCCGAACGATGACAACAACGGCTACGACGACGGCGACGGCCAGCGGATCGAACCGTGGTGCCTTGAGAGCGCTCGTTTTGCATAGCTAATGGGCATGAAGGTAGGAAGCTTCATTATGATGAGGAAACGAACGAGGTGCATCCGTGGGCTTGTGTGTAAGAGTGCACAAACCCGGGGGATCCCTCGTGAGGGCCGAATCAGTTCTGCATCGTGTCTAACGTGTGTGCACATGAGCTGTGTGTGTGTGTGGATATGTTCGAGAAGGTGATAAAGAACTTTCTGATAAATATATCATGTGAAAACATTTATTGTCTCCCTTTACGCCTTTCCTCACCCTGGTGGAGGTTTTCTTGAGGGAGCAACATTGAACCAGGCGTTCGGTGCTACACAATGCTGATGCTCTTGCCGTTGGCCGTGTCCCACCTCGGTCCAACGTCACCTGCTTTTCGGGACAAGTTCGGTTCGTTGTTTTACGGAGATAAAATATCAGTCTCTCCCAGTGGTTTGAGAAAACATCATGACGACGATGACGATGGTTAGAAGATGATGAGGAAAGGAAGTTTGGAAGCGATGGTAAACCGGATGGCTTCGTAGGGTTTTGGAGACTTCCCGGAAGCATGGAGCACAGGAGAGGGCAGGACAACTTTCAAGCGAGAAGAATTAAGGGGACTGCTGGGGAACTTCCCCGAGGCTGCCAAAACGTACGGAGGAGGAGGAGAAGGAGAACACGAGTCTCCATTAACTGGGCCCCGGGAGTTGACCCGTGTTCCGGGAGGAAAATTTAGACACGGCAAGACAAGGAACGCTTCAGTCTCTCGGAGGCTCCGGAGCACACAAATTCCGACACTTTTGCCGGTACGCGGCAAGCGGGCCAGCCCTCTGACGATGATGATAAAGCTCGGTTGCTAGTTGTGCAGCAACAAAAGGGCTAACATACATTACTGGCATTGCAGCCGGGGGAGAAAGGCGACCTGGCGGAGGTACGGGGCACACAAAGTACAGCCCGAACCTGACACAAAGAAGCCACCGGTTACACGGTTGAAACATTGTTCACTTAGCACCGGCCGAAGCATACACGGTGTGGCGTGTGACTTCCATCCGACACACACACACACCCGCTGGAAGGGACAGTGCCCTGTACAAGCGATATCTTTTAACATACTGCCATATCGGCTGCAACCCACCTCTCTCTGTAACACATTCCTCGTGGGTTTGGTAGGGTAGGGGAAGAGCACTCCACCTACAGGGACTGACCAGCAACTCCCGCATTGTCCGTGGCCGTCGAGCGGTTACCGTGGCGCTCGGGCAGCATTGCTGAATGTTATGATCCCTGAGGAGGATGATTATACTGCCATCTAGAGCTTGTTACGGTCATAAAACTGAAATCCTTATTTTGATGAATGGGCAAAGTTGTTGTCTAATTGTTGGAATAAATTCTGTTTGATATATCACATGGTTATTACACAAATTTATGTACACATAGACATGGTTCTCTAGCCCCACCCCACTCCCAAAACCCGAAGCTACCGGATGGAAAACTTACTACCCCTGGTGCCGTGAACGTGTGAACAGTGATGGGCATCCTTTTAGCAGAGCGTGTCCAATCAGTTAATTAGGAGACGAGAAATGTAGGGAAACTGATTTGAGAAGAAAAATAACTGTTAAGGAGTTAGCGATTGAAATTGTCCCAACAATCAGCTCATTAGAACAATTAGCATTTGAAGATAATTCTTCAAATATTTGTCAAAATAATAATCCAAATTGATCTAAGGGGGAAATCCTTCAGAATAATTATTCTTTTGGACTCAAAGGTTTATTTCCATAAGATTGAACTGTTTTTAGAATATTTATTCTTTTGGACTAAAAAGTTTATTTCCATAAGATTGAACTGTTTAATTGAAAAAATACGTCGAACATAAATGACATAACATTCTTATCACCAGCTAACAGCTTGGTTTCAAATTTCTTACAGTTCAAATCGTAACAAAATTAAAATCATTACTATTATCAAGCCCACCACTGTACGCCGTTATCAAACAGGTTATATTGAAACATCGGTAGTAACTCTTTTCGGGACCAGCCAGCAACCAGAAACCTTTTGCTACTTTTGCACGTTTTCATTTCGTTCGGGCTGTCTTTGAATAAGGTCAGCATCGCCCATCGTCCTCCACGGCCACGGGCCGGGAAAGGCCGGCCCGGCGAGAGAAACAGGCCATCCCTCATCAGTGAACGACATCATGCAAAAAGGGAAGTTTTCTTGCACGCGGGCGCAACACTCGGACCGGTCGAAGTCTCCGAGGTCCAGCAGCAGCACCAGTGGTCCAGAGTTTAGCGTCATTGAGGTTCGGAGGGGCAAGGATAGCTCCAATCGGGGCGTGTAACTTTCATTTACCGGTTCCCGGGGCCCCTGGGGCAGCCATGAATGGTACGGTCCTGTAGAAACATTAATAAATATATCTAATTACGTTTGCAAAGGTTTCGGGTGATGGTACCCGGCAGACACATCGGTTGCGTGGTGTGTGCGCACTCGATCAAACAACTGTTTGGAGAGTCCATTTGGAGGCCCTGCGAAAATGAACGAGCACGTGCGATCGGCAGGTTCGGCCGGCTCGTTGATGATCTTTTGCGTTTGCAGTGGTGAAGCTTGGTGCTTCTAGTAACATGATGGTGCTTAATCCAACAGCTCCCTCTCCGTTGCTGTGGCTGCATTGTATCACAAAACAACGGATGATACAGAAACGCAGCACCCGTACCGAGTGGCGAATGGTTTTTGTGAGTGAAAATTCATCATGCAAATAGTAGCGACTGAGTGTGTCGGAATGGTGGTACGGGTTAGTTGCAAAATGGAAGAACATAGAGCACCAGCACAAGGATGTGGGTGTGTGTTAATGGTCCCAGAGAAAGGGGGGAGTAAAAGATTGTAAAAGATCGTAAATTTTCTAAGCTGTTAATAACTCATGATTAAGTCGTGTAGGAGCGGAAGTACGAGTGCAATTTTACACCCGAACAGTAGCAGGCAAAGTTTGAGCCGAAAAAGATTATGCTCTATGTTTTACGATTGTGGTTTCTAGTGCAAGCGGCCTGGGACGCTTGTTTACACACATGTACGAGTGAATATTCCGTTCAAGATGTGCGCAGAAAAATGACGACTCTTAATGTCGCTTAAACATTAGACAAATTTTGATAATCAGGTACTTTGTATGGATTAGCGAGGAGAATCAGTCATTTTGAATGAGCATTGTATCACTGGCTGGAAGCTACCAAAATGACTGTATTTCTTGGTTTTTGGGAACAACTTGTAAAGTGAATGAAGAGAGCCATTTGTTTGGTCATGTGCTTTATGGTAAAATTGGTTACTATTGTTCCTAGAGGAGGAACTTGCAATGGGTGAAATCCAATTACATATTAGGGCAAATACAACAGAGTGTCAAACTCCACGAAAAGGGGCTAGGAAGATTCCAGTCGACTGTATGGTATGAAGTATGGTATTATTATTTACGATATGTAGTTTGATAATCCGGGAAATTTGAAGCTTTCCTGCAACGATCGAGAAATGTAAAAAGTGTTCCTTTTTCACGACGCAATCATACTGGCCTGTGTCAGTCGATGTTATAGAGAGACGATTTAGATGGAATTTTATTCAATTCAGTCTTATAAAGTATATACATGAAGAATTATAGTCTTAGTTCGTTAGGCCTCTAGGCTTGAAGTACTCAATCATAGCAGAGTATGGATTGCATTGTTTCAAACCTCCAATGATTTTTCAATATTAATATCAAAATCATTGGATCAATATCCATTGATAAGATCGCAGTATTTGTTCAATATTGAGTAATTTTAAACGGCCTGTGATGGTCGTTAGATAGGTCCTTGCAAATCGCATTTGGCACATGGGCTGAAGTATGTTATTACTAAAAATATTACTATTCAACATGAAAAACTCGTCGTAGTATTTTATGAAAAGTGTTAGTAACTGTATGAACTTTTTCTTTATTTTCTGAGTCTGTTGTAAGATTATAGAAAAAAGCCTGTAATATACTTGTTAGTCCTAACGATCACCTATAAGTGATCCTTAAATTAAATCAAAAATACATTTAAATATAAGATCTTATCAAAACTATACAATTATAACAGTTAAAAGGAATGCATTGGTCCATTTCATATTTCAAGGCAAATAATTAACTATACAAGTAAAAAAATGTTGCTATCTATTAACTCTAACCTCCTAACTCTAAACGCATCTCTGCTCACAAATTGGTACGGAACTGAACCGTTAGACACAAGAGTACACACATACCGGATGCGGGTTCTGATTTGCAGGATATTGAAAACAATAAAATTGTCCCTGAGGTCTCTTAAATTTCGTCCCGGGGACGTCTTTCCGACCGGGACAGCGGTAGTAAAACTTTGCGCCAACATGCGCTCGGGCGAACGCTGTCCGGACGCTGTTCTTCGCATATTTTCCATCCAGTGTCCGGCCACACGGTTGACAATCGGTTCCACGTTCCACTGTCCGATTTTGCAACAGTGGGACGCGTGTGGGAGAGAACGGTACCGTGTGAGGTTAGGATGGCACTGATATCGTAGTCGGTCGGAACTAACTTGACGACACCGGACCTTGCGTCAAGGATAGCGCAAACGGTCAACAGTGATACAGTTACAGTCCGAACACGCTACTTACGACCAAGGGCTTGTCTTGATAACCACGAAACCCGGTCAGTTGTGGATGCAGAATCGGTTGCGGACTTGTGCCGTGCGCAGGAGCGACCTAATTGACCCAAGGGACAAAGTCGTCAGTACACCGAGGTCTGTCCCAACCATGGAGTGTTTCTTGCCGATAGTAAAGGTCCAATGCCTTGATAGTGTGCTAAAGGAGAGGAAAATTGAGAGTGACTAGTTCGCAGGTGGCCCTACAGCATCGAAATTAGTTTTTGTTACCAATAACTGTTCCCTTTTTCACATTTGTTTCTTCAATGTCAATTAATAAAAAGAATCCTTCCTAAAACTGCATGTTAAAACTTGTGTCCAATATACTTATTTAACGTACCTAACACATCATCTGCTGAATTGATTAGCGTACGAATAAAAAAACCACTCCAGTAAAAACTCACACCAAGAAACACGTACCCTTGCAAGCCCTCGGGAGCCCGTTAAAGCCACCAATAAACACCGGATCTAACAATTGCTATTTAAAGCACTCTCATAACTCGCTCTGATTTAATGTTTCGCGCTTCAAATTCCTGCGGTTATTAGCCACAAATACCGCAAGCCGTAACGTGTGCGAGCCGCGCGCCCGTAATGCCCGTGGCGCGACGGAATGCGCGATCCCTGTACAGTACATGGTGAACGGTTCTGCTTACGGAGCGCCAAAAATGACTACGCTCGTTTTACCCCAAAAATTACTGACCGAAGCCAAACGGCCGAGGTCGGTGGAGGCTTTGCACGTGGAGGCACACACGTGTTGGGTTGGGTTATGCTTCTCCACCGAAATCCAACACGTCAGGTAGCGTTCGCACACCGTGCGGAGTAGAATGTGCCACTCGACGACGACGATGACGACGATGAAGCAAGGATACTACCATCGCGTCTGCCGGCTCCGGTCTACGGGTTTCCCGAAGGCCGGAAGGACATGTATGTTTTGTCGTCGTATTAGCGTGTTTAGCTGAAGATAAATGCTTCCTCGCATGCTCGTTGCGGAGCGTGGTCTCACTGGAGCTTTGGACCCGAGGCACGACGGACGTGGTCAAAGTAGAAAGTAGACTACGATCTATCGGTGGCATCGCCGCATAACGGTAGGCGGTAGTGGCAATTGCATATTGCTCCTAGCTCCGGTTACCGGTTCGTATAAACGCACACACACGTATGTTTTAGATTGACTTCTGCGAGCTGCGAGAAGGCTTCACTTTTGCTATGGATGATAGTGGCCGGTCCGGCGTACGTAAAGTAAGGCCCCTGCCGTGTTAGTTTGAAAGATATTTGCGTACGGAGCGGCGAGCTGATTGTTTATGCGTCCGGCTACACTTGGTGCATTATTTTGCGGGCAGCGGGACAGTGCCGAAACGGTGCGCGAAGCACGTGGGCAAGTGTTAAGTAGAACATTACTGGAAGGCTGTACGGGCTTTTAAGCAACAAGATGCGTTGGACAAAATATGAACTACAAGCGAACATTTAACACACAACCGCCGGGGGGTTTGGGACTATGGTTCAGGTTGGTTTTAGACAGCCCAGAATGTTATGAAATGAAGGAGGCGAAGGAAGTGATCGTTTGGCACGTAGAAACATGTAGGCCAGAGCCCTCTAAAGTTTCATAAAAATATAAATTCCAATGAATGTTAAATACTTTTTGAATAGGTTCGCTAAAATACGAATAAAATGTGCTGAATTTTGTACAGAAATTTCATAATATTCTTTTAGTTTGAAGTGTATCTGGTTCTTAAGAGAATTTAAAAGCCTTCAAAATAACAAAATACTCTCACAATACTTCTTAATAAAAAGCTCAATTTTGTCCATTTTCAAGTACACACTGTGCATACAGCATGCTTAAATTTGTCCAGGAAGAGTAACCAAATCTCAGAAGCAGCAGAACACTCATCGTCATCGTCGTTCAAACGTACGGTTCTCCCCTTGGAAGCAGAGCTCACTTCACTTCCCTTCAACACTTTGCGCAAGGCGCAGACCCATGGGCACAAAGTAGTTGCACCTTCCCCCGCGCGCACTGGTATGAACCAGTCCAATTTACGCCATTTAACGGTAGATTTAAATCAAAACACCGGAGAACTGCCTATTTCCTGTGTAGCTGTGTTTGCATCCTGCCCAACAGCAGGGGGATCCTGCGTTTTGCATTAAGAGTTGCTTCTGTCGTACTTGGTACTTGCGGCGTTGCGTACACTTTCGTCGGATGCGTTTTGCTAAAGAGATGGGCTCCGTACGGAGAAGAGATTTCGGGTTTCGTGCTGAGTGTACTGTACGATGAATTCACACAAACACACACACACACACGCACAAGTGCGTTTGCTGTACCGGGAACGCTCCGGCACTGACAAATTGACGATATAATATCGGGAGTAATGAATAATTTCGACTCCCGTGGGATACATCAATCGTGCGAAATGTTTCCACGTGCCTAATATGAAGTAAGAGCGTTAGCTTTACGTCAGCTTTGGCAATGGTTGTTGGTTTGGGGGAAAATAATTAGGGAAAAAAATAATATGATAAATGTTTTTATGCGAAAGAAATTAGGGAAAAAATTGATTTAATTTCTTTTCCTTTTTAACTCATTAGCGGCCTACTAGAGAGGTTGAAGAATATGCTTATTCTTATAAAATAATTATATAATTCTTATACTAAAAAGAGTTAAAAATATGTTTTAAAGTACATCCTTTGGTCTATTTAATCAACGTTTTTGTTACTGTATTTCAGTAACAGTGAGTCGTTTATGTCATATTTGCATTTCTGAATCATTAACTGATAAAATTACATGAATCAAAGTTATGTTAGAGGACCTTGATAAATTAAGGAAGTCCAATAAAATGAAAATACTTTCGCCAATAGATCTGATGACAACCAATTCAGTATAGAAAAACACAAAAATAACTCTCATCATCCGACTATAGAATCTTAGCATATAGTTGAAGAATTTAAGCGTCCAAAAGTATTGAATTTTATAAGGGCATCTAATAATAGAGATATAGTGTACAGAGATATACATCAGTTCTTGAGTTTCTTTTACCAACAATGTAAGAACAATAATCAAGCATGAAATAGCTCAACGCGGTCAGTCACTTTTTTTGAATAACTTGTTATACTGTATCTCTTTGATTTGTATAGATTTGACTATGGCCTTCTTCAACGAGAATGTTTGTTTGAATAGTCCTAACCTGATGTCTAAAATTGTTACAAAACAAGCCATAAAACTATCTCATTATCTTATAAACAGAAATGATACAAAACAAGCTATAAAACTATCTCATTGTATCATAAAGTTTGGAACAAGGTTGCCATTCTTTTACGGCTAGGTAAGAGGATTAGGTCTCCTTAAAGCAATCAAGACGATGCAAAACGACATTTACAGCACCAAATCCCATAATGCTTCATCTTTTACCTTCAAAGCATCAAAAGCAATGTAAATATAAAGTCTCAACCAACGCTTCACCCACTCTTCAAACATTAAACTAACAACAAATACAAAACAACGAAATGGCGCTTGAACTGTACCCGAAACCATTTGCCGAATTTATGCTAAATGATGATGACGTGCAGTAACAAAATTCCAACTGCTATGAAAAGTGAATAAAAACCTCCGCGCGAAAAGCGAATGACTTGCGAGCTCGAACGAAAATTGGTAGAGATTTGCCTTCAGTAACGGTAACCGCCTTTCGCATGGCAGCCTTTCATCCAGCGCACAAAACTTTCAATCAAACCAAAAACCATCGAAACAATCCATTTTAGCGTCTTGCGTGAAAATTCGACATCACTTCAGTTTGGCATCCCGTTATGTTACTTTTTACCGTTCTTCAACTAATGGAGTTTGTTGAATAATATATATATATATACACATAGGTATGAACAGGCAGAAGGGAAGGGAAATGAATGCCAAAAATCTACATCATAAAAAAACAACAGCAGCGACAAAAACCAGTCAAGAATTTTGATAAAACTCTAAAAAAATAGGAAAATTAAGGAAAATTCATTTCGTGCTCGAGAAAAGGTACAATGTGTGACTGTGTAGCTGTGTTTGTGTGTGTGTGTGCGTCCAAGGCAGTGTTCCAAACTTTTCCCTCCTCTTCGTCCTTCCTCTGCAAACACACCCGCCCAGCTCACTTCACTGTTTGGCATCTTATCAAAAAACACCCCTCCACGCGAGACGCGCAGTACATAAGCGTCAGTGTGTATCGCCATCCCTTGTCGTCGTCGTCGTCACCGTCTTGTATCGATGGGACGAATCGCTACACGGTTGGTCCTGCTGCTGCTACACGTTCGCTACATCTCTGTAGTGGTGTATTCCAAGCAGTTTCAGTGTGTCCGTGTGCGCGGGGGTTAATTTCGAACCTCCCCGCGCCGCGCGAAGCATGCGGGTGCGCCGGAAGCCCTGCGGCACGTCAAAAAAGGCGTCCGTGCCAGCCTTCAGCAGTGACACGTTTATGTCTAATCGATGTCAGGGATGCGCTCCGTCGAGCTGACGGCGAACGTCATTACGCACCTTTACGGCAGCGGATCTCTCTCCGTTTCGCTCCGTCAGGCTGGCGTGTGGCTGCTCATTTTCGCTCTCGCTTGCACGAAAATTTTCCTATCTACACAACCCTTCGTGTGATTCGAACGATTTCTCCACGTGGCTCCACGGTGGTTTTGGATGGTGTGCCGCCTGGTGCGCAGGAAACGTACATACCGCTTTTTTTTGGGCCGGTTTCGTTCGGCTCCGTCTTCGATTCTGTCCGTTGCTCGTCAAAGCGATGGCATGCGCCGGCAGAAGCAACAAAGCCTCCAGCCATCGCCACCATCGCCTGCCTGCCTGTCCAGCCGATCGGGCTCGGGCATACCGTAGGACACCAACACCAGCATCATCGGGTCCCGGCTCAGAGGCCGGCTCTTTCTCGCCGGTTGCGCGGAGGGGATTTTTCCATTTCATTCCGCACGAAGCACAAACCGTACGTTTGGTTGCGATTTGCTTTCATTTGTGTGATGCTTTGCCCTCCCTGCCCTGCGCCCTGCCATCACGGGATTTGTGTAAATGATTTTCCTCCGGGGAATTTCCCATGTTTGCCTCGCGTGCGAAGGACGGAGCAAACCTCCTGCACGCATACAATTTCAACGGTGTGTACACGTTTGTCTTTTAGCAGCACAGGTTTTTCTTTACAATATTAAATTACGCGTGAGTAAAACAGGAATGTTTCATTTCGATTTCATGACAGAAAAATGGCATCACTCAAACCATTTCCACTGTCAACTTGTCGATTCGGGCGCTTCATTCCGCCTCCCCAAATACACAACACAACGTGCTAGCCAACAAAATGGCAATAAATCCTACAATTTGAAGGCACACCCTCCTACACCCTACAGCGCTGTAAAATTCAAACTTTGGCAGGACGAAATAAATAAGAAATGATCCTCATTAGATTTTTGTTATCTCTCGCCAGCGTACATCAGCAGCAGCAGCAGCACCGCCACCGCTGCCGCCGCCAACACCGCACGACCCATCGTTTGGGCGTTTTTATGACGCCATTCACCGTATGTCATATTTTTAATGGTCCGTGTTACTTTCCATCCGAGACCATTATTTCGGCTGCGGCTGCTGGCTGCGTGTTTTCGTTTCACTTTACCACTATCTTGAAGTTCCCGGGGACACGGGGCGAACCCACACACCCCGGCGTCCCCGGCAAATGAAACGCACATAAAACGCATAACTCAGATGCGCGGCAAGCGAATGAAAATCCCCTCCCAAGCGCTTCGATAGGGATGCTTTGACTTTTTGATACGTGTAACATGTAGCTTCGCCAGGATTTTCGCATGGTGCGGTGTCGTGTTTTTTTTTCTCTTCTCTCTCTCGTAGGATGATGCTCGGATTGATCAAGCACGGTACGGGTTTTGACGGGGTCGTAACAGGTTCGTCGAGCTGAGCCAGCTCCGGCGCGAGGACATGAGCGTGAGTAATGTGAAGCAAATGAAAGGCAACACAAAAAAAACAGAAACAGAAGAGGAAAACGAATACTTTCCATTGGTGGAGGATTATGAAGGGATGAAGGGATAGTACGCCTGTACGGGTTTCGGTGTTTGGGAAAGATTTATGAGCTTGAAGATGGTGGCTCAGCTTTTGACACCCACCGCTAGATGACGCCAGTGTTGCGAACAGTCTATTTAGAGTTTGCTTGGAAAGGGCAGGAAATCGTAACATCGTGGCTTGAGAAGATTTGAAGTACAGGAAAAGAGATTTAAAATGGTATGTACAAAAAAAAAGATTAAATGCTTCTTTTTTTAAGTATAATGTTACTGAAATTCCAAAATATCATCTTCCAGAACGTTTACATTACTTATGTTATCACATATTTCAGTTTCGTTTTCACCAAAAAACAGCGCAAATTCCAGCATAATTGAAAGTAATGTTTCATATTTTATATAAAAACATAACTTCAAGCAGTGCTCGTATCGTGTTTCTCACATCTTCGCCATGCTGCAACTAACACACATACAACACATGGCACATTACCTTGTCATACCCAAGCATTGTCCGCCATCTGACGCCTGACGGATGCACGTGCGGGTACACCGGCATGGCGGACGACCACGGTAAACAGAAACGTTACACACATCGTACACATTGTGTTGATTGGATGGAACGCAAATAACCGTTCTGGAACACATATTAGTGTCGTTGGTGCTGCAAAGATGACACCACGACGCCATAATCGGGGGTGGTTGGATGCTGGAATCTTTCAAATTGAGGACGAAAGATGAAGGACAAGCCCTCCGAGGAGAAGAAGAAGCAGCAGCAGCAGCAACTGTGTGTGCGATAATGAAGAAAAATTGCACTCGCGAAAAATGGGCATCCCACACACGTACGTACAGCGTGATGAATATTGCGACAGGACGATGGGACGATGATACGATTGTGCGATGATTACCCTCAGTCGTACCAATCGGGATGGATTTGTGGCACGTGGAATTGGGACCATTTGCTTGATTGAAAACGAAGTTTTCCCAGGGTACTGAGCAGTTTGTTTGGATTGTTCTTCCAACACTAGGGCGCAAATGGTGATGAAGCATGTCCAGCACTGATGATGAAGACAGGCACCTACCTTTCTCTCGTCTTCTGTCCGATTGGTAGATGCCTATATTTATTAGGCTCAGAAAATGATGATGAGCTAGGCCGAAATCGAATTCCATCCGCCACTAACCCGTAATGAGCAAAAAATGTGTCGCCCCGAAAACAAATTACAGCCACAACAAACCAACTCTCCCGTGTGTTCGGCGGAGCGTTCGTGCTAAATTCATTGAAATATCCGCAATCGCCATCAAATCAAGGCAAACAAAATTAGCACCACGAAAAGCCTGACATCTCTTTGTTACGTCCTCCTCCGAAGAGTCGTCACTATAAATCGGTCCACCGCAGTTCGAACGAACATGCTCGACGGTGGAAATCTTCCTTCCCTCGCTATCGATTCCTCTTCGCGCGCGTAAGTATGAACGTAAAAATAAATGAAAAAAAGCCCACCGCTTCCTCAGAGCCAGCGTCGAATTGCCGTTCGATTTGGTTTTGATGGAAAAGCTGATCAAAAATATAGGAAAACGTTGTTCAATGCTTCAAGGCTCCGCAATATCGGCACGAACGATGCTCTCCCACGGCCCCCGTTTCTGTGGCGCTCAATGTCTTTGCCGACACGATTTTGCCATTTTGCGCGCGGCGTGACACGGTGTCTGTCTTCGATTCATCTATTTCCATAATCGTAACCGTATTTTGTCGACCCTGATGTGTCTATGCTTTTGATTTTTCGTCGATGGAGCACGGGAAAATGGAATGATTGTGGTTGGATAGGATGTTTCCCCTCAACACCTTTACCAGGGTCCCTGTTTGCCAGGATCGCGTAACGACAAATTGGACGCAGCTCGGGCATTCGCACTGCCTATCAGGGCGTGAAGAAAATATTGGAGCGAAAACATGTCAGAATGATGTGAAGAGTGTGGGGATATGGATCTAACCTGCTAAAAGGTTCCGATCATACGAAGAACAGGGAATGTGATGTGTGTCTGTGGTTGGGTGAAAATATAGCGAGAATGATTCGATTCACCTTTCGATTCGTAGCAGGAAGGGTAAATGTATGAAGGTGAGATTTGATGTGATATGATGAGTGCTACAAAAGTTGAAGGACTTTTGAGTCGTAAATGAAGCTCTTGGGGCTTAATATGATGAAGTCATGTAATATTTAGACAGAAAGACGGTATAAGAAGTAGAAAGAAAAGATAATATAAATAAACAAATGAAATCATACAGAATTGTGCAAAAGAAAATAAGTATTAGGTACGCTAGTTTCATACAGGAAGCAACGTAGGTGAGATTTTAATAAAAATATCACGAAATAACAAAAGCCTAGAGATGCTTATGGTATAAAAAGCTAAAAAAAGATATAAATAAATAAATTTGAATCAATAGTTCATTTATATTATAATTTCAAAAACAATCATTGAAACGATGAATATAATAAAATAAAAATGCCTGTAAGGACTGCAATGTCGTAGAAGAAGAATAAATGTTTGATTCTAATGAAGTAAAGTGAAGTAAATAAGAAAATCTGAAACTAACAAAGATAAGAAAAAACTCTCTTTTCAAATACTTTTTATTGATTATTGCTAATGTAATAAGAAAGAAAATGATGCAAAAAAGCAGTTTCAGAGTTCATCTCAATAAGATAAAGTAACATGAAGTAAGATAATAAAGTATTGATAGAGCAAATGAAATAAATACAGATTGTGTAAATGAATGAATAAACTGTCTTGATTTCATGCTTGTTATGTTAAAATCTCTCACATCACACTTGCCACAAAAACATTCATCGACACAAAAGCCCCTCGCCCGTCTACAGACACTGCTCTCTATACACCCGTTCTGCAAAATGGCTCCACCGCGTGGCGTTTCATTTCGGCATGGGGCGCCCGGCTCCGGCAAAGGAGAACGCCTTTAACAAGCAGCACATTTGCGCGCCGTCCAATATCGGTCGTCGGAGAAGAAATGAGATGCTAGTAAATATAAACAATAACTTAAGATAACCCTCATAAGTCTTGTACGTGTTATTGCCGCCTCGGAGATGCTGCAAAACAAAGCGAGAGCGCCCGTCGGAGCGTCTTCCGATCACGATCGAGCTATGTTACGACTATGACTGTCCATATGCACGACTGTACATCGCACAGTGTTTGCGTCCCATTTGTGTGTATGAGTGTGTGTGTGTTTGTATGTGACTGTATGTATGCACACACATATACATTCACACATACACAGCTGCATTGCTGCCCCGGCCGGAATGATTGTTGCCGGGGTCGATTGGATGGGAAATATTCCACCACTGTTTGAAATGTGACGGGACAGAAAAACAGGACCTGTTTTTGGTGGACCAACCGGGAGGGGTTGGAAGCGCTGGAAAGGATTGGAACAGTCGAACCAGCCCAGCACAAAAAAAGAGGAAGAAGAAACCGTAACAGCCCTGAAATGAAGAACCGGAGTCGACACTGATGGAGAAAACGTTTTTCCTTCAACTGTCGAGTCGAGTGTGTGTGTGTACCCGGCACCGGCGAGATAGCAGCCCCAGAGAGAGTGATGGAAAATAGATGGAAAATGTGTGCCATTCGTGGGGGGCGCGCAGCGGCAACGGGTTCTTTGGGGCGGTATCCTTTCCTTTCATATTTATGTTACGACTATGTTATCTACGATAACGAGTTCCGTTTGATTGGATGCCGTTACAGTGCGATGGGTTGCCATTTTGGCCAGGAAGCAGCCCGGACCGCCAGCCCGGAACACGGGTTGATACGGGTTTGCGCTCGATGAAGATTTCAGGCACCGTGAGTGTTTTTGAATAAGTTGTGCGTGTTCGGTTGTGTGAGATTGTGCCCGATTATTTTCATGGGTGTGCTATGAGGAATGGGAACCGTGCATTTTGGGGCGAGGAAGCTGGGTCCGGGTCGTTTGGCAAAAACTATGAAAGGACGAACAAAATATGGTACAAATAAATTTCCACACCCAAACGCTGGAGCTGAGACCCTGGGAGGCGACAGCAAAGGACGAGGACAGCAACAATTCAAATAATTTTTGTCTGTAAACTTTCTGCAGTGTCACGGGAACGTTGGGGCCGGCAGCCTTACGAAGATAATTTAGACACAATATGTTTGGTCATTGTTGTCACAAATTTGTGCAACATTTTGGGCGAAACGCAAATGTGTCTTGGGGACATTGGTTTATTTTGCATGTCAAGAGGATGTCTTGCAAGCCAGTGCGTGACACTTCATGGAAAGCAAAAATATGTATATATGACTTAATTTGTATGAATATTTACAATAATTGTATAATATTTACAAATTAATTCATATATGGGACATATATGAATTAATTTGTAAATATAGCTAAAACAAATCTTAGTTTCACAGCATTAATTCTTCGAAATTCGAGTGCAAATTCGATCAATGAATGCATTCAAAGTCTTGGAAATTTGCAGCACCATTTCACCTTGAGAAAATACTACAAAGAGACCTCTTTCCAGTGCACCAACCGATAGGTAGCCCGTCGGTTTTAAAATTTATGTCACCGCTTTGTGCTCTCCTTGCGCATCGCTCTTTCTCCCCTTAATTACTCTCGCACGGGTTCAATCTTTCGGGACATTCGACGGAGAAAAAGAATGGAAAGTTTTCCTCCTCCAGTGCAGCGGCATAAATCGATCAACCGGATCAGCACACTCCTTGAAACCTCGAGCGGACGAATGCGACCAAACCAATCCAGAATCGAACAACGGTGCTCCGTTCGCTGCTTAAACCTCCAGACCAGGAGGGGGCCATTATCAATGCCATTTCAACTCCCGATTGCAAGGGCAACTCCCCGCAGATCCCGATGGACGGTAGAATTTTATTTCCCACTCCACCTTCTTCTCGTCTATCGGTTATGCGTCTTAGCCGAAAGAAAAACCTGGAATGGTGGTACATTTCAACTCCCTTTTACCAAAGTTACCGTACACACACACACACATTTGAAACACATTTCGCATCAAACCGCACGGTGGCCAAGTGCGGCACGGCGTGGCACAGAATTTACTGATGTGTCTAATAACAAAAGCGTTCAGTGAACTGTGATGCAATTCCGGCTGCTGCTGCTGCTGCGAGGACGGCTGCCGGAAAGTGAGCTTTTCCGCGACTTTGAAAGACACAGCGTCTTTAAAAGTGCTCCACGGGGAGGACGGCAAAGAAGCAGCAGGAAAGGAAGCAGGGAGAAAAGAACTCTCCTGGCCAATGCTGGATTGCTAGGTCTGATGGATGCACACGGTGGATGGTGGAGGAGAGGACGGGAAGGAAAGTACCCAGGACTGACGGGTTCCTCCGGTTGATAAGAGAGGAAAACGAGTGCTGGGCGGGAAAAAAATGGAATGGTATTGACGTAGGCAGCCATTTGGCTCCATGCTGGAAATCGTTCCAGCCGGGCAGGTCCTCGGCAGGAGTCGGCGGAGAGGACTCTTTCTCTCTTTCTCTCTCTTCCTGACAGCAAAGGCCACAGGAAGCCCTGTGAATGATGGTCGATGTGAAAGAACCACTCGGAACCCACTCGGACGGGGGGGGGGGGGGGGGGGGGGTGGGGTGCCGGAGTGCGGAAAGGGACCATTTTCTGACAGATTTATTACGTTCGGCCTGTCTCGGAGTTTGAATTATGTCGGAAAATAGACGAAATGTACTATTTACCCCTCAAAGTGTCGGGTCGGGTTTCTTTGCCACGTTCCTAGCTCCGCTTAAACTCCGCATTTGAGGAACTTACTTGCCTGCCTGCCTGTCGTCACTCTCCGGCACTGTCCTTCCCGTTTTTCGTTTGCCATTTGCCGTCGGTAAGACTGCTGTTTCTTCTGCAACGTTTTTGGGATTTGCTCTGCTCGCGTCTCAATCTCCGGCCCAACCTTCCCATCCACCCGGGTCGCTGGGATTTGAAGGAGTGGATCGATTTTCATTCGGTAAGGTTAGGGCATCACATTTTGCAAATGATAATGTTCCCGTGTACTGTTTTAAATCGAGATTTGTTTGTCCTTTCTTTTTTTTTTGTTGGGAGAGGATTTACTGTTTTGGGATGAACTTTCTGTATTCGGGATATAGACAGCTCACAAAATGTCATGGAGTTTATCAATTGAGCTCCGGAATTTCAATCAAACCAACAAAAACAGGCTCTTCAATAGAATGCGATACATCAGATATTGAAAGCGAAACAATGTTTCTGTGATATTTGTGAGAGCAAATGTCTCCAAAATTTTGCAGACATTCTGCACAAACATTTCTCAGCAAAAACCTGATTGGACGGTGCTGCTTTGGGATGAACCGTCCCCATTTTTTGCCACCCAAAAACCCGGCATCGTGTAGTATACAGCTAGCTTAATGGCAGTTTTTCCTTGCTACACTCTGCAGACACCCCGATGATCACCATTATCATCGTCAGCAATGCAAAGATTTCATCTGATGGGTCGATGTTTGCCTCCACGACATAAGTATGAGTGTCTGTGTGCTGCTGGTGAATGTGTGAGTGCAAAGTTTTTCCTCCCTATTTCCCAAATACGTTTCGCTTTTGTGGCACGACGTTGCGAAACCCATCCCAATTTCGACACACATACACACACACACAGACAGACACACAACAAAAACCTCCTTCGAGAGATTGTCAGGACATCGTCCTCGTCGGTTTGGCATCACCAAGCGTTTGGTTCATCACTCCGCAGTGCAATGTCCTGGATGGCGCAGTTGCTCCGTTCGAACCGTTCGTGCGAGATGCTCTTCACACACATCCCTTCGTTCCCACAAAATCCCAAAAAAAGCGGTCGGTTTTCTTGTGTGACAAAAGAAGTTACCGAAACGCGCTACTCATCAAATCCATCTTGGCAAGTGCAAGCTGATGCGGGTATCCACCAACTCGACTCGCCCGTCCCGTGGCTCAACGCACCGGAAGCACAAATCAGAGCGAGAAGGATAAAACGTTCCCTGCCTGCCTGCCTTCCGGCGTTTCCAAAGTTCCGACAGGATTTGTCGCCATTCGCTCTACTGTGGCGAAACTGTGCTCGAAAGTGCCACTCGAGACCGAAGGCACGTGACAGAAGAAGAAGAAAAAAACACTGGGGAAACGGAACAGTTCAGGGCTTTAGTTTACGCTCCAAACTTTTCTAACCCCCCCCCCCCCCCCCCCCCCCCCCCTCTTTTCTCGCCCACCCATCGTGACAGGGCATCGTTTTTCACGTCCGTGTGGGGCTTTTGCTGTCTTCTTTCTTCGTACCGCCTTGTTTTTTTGTTGCCTTTTCGCACAAACACATGAGCGCGCATTGCCAAGTTGACAAACGGGGAAGGCTGTACTGAAATCACCTTTACCGTTTATTCCCACCGAGGGATGAAGAGATTCCTTTGGCAAGATTTAGGGGAGGCGAGCGCGAGTGAGTGAACGAAATAGGGGATGAAAGAGGATGAGAGCGGGTGAGAAAAACAGGGAAGCAAAAAAAAAGAAAAGGAAAATGGCTAGCAGCAGCGCCAGATGGAAGCGTTTCTGGCATTCGTCACGTTGATATGTTGATATGCGCCCGGGACGCGTCGTTTTATCGGGGTAAATGAAAGAGAACAAGCTCGAGAGAGAGAGAGAGAGAGAGAGAGAGAGCGAGAGACAGAGAGATTAGAGAAAGGGATGATGATGCTGTACACCACTCACCACGATGGCGGTGAGCTGTTGTGGAGTGACGGACCGAACCGTCGCAGTTGCGAGCGCAAGAACTTTCCCCGGGAGCAAGAATGATGGAAGGGATCTGCCAGCAAGGACGAAATGGCACTGGCCTAGCGAAACAGCATCAATTCTAGACAGCTTCGTTTGTCTCTCTGTGACTGTGTGTGTGTTTTTCTTCTTTAAATTTGAAAAGAGATCGTTCGCAGCGAAGGACGAAACAAGATAGCTACAGAGAGCTGCTATCTATGAAGCGGGAAAGCAAGATGAAGCCGCGCACCACACGAGAAGAAAGCGTGCAAGCAAAGGCAAATAAAAAAAAAAGAGGGATTTGTACAATATACACAGCACACAAAATAAGAAGAGAAGGAGGAGGAGAGCAAAAAAACGCCTTGTACATGATGAGCGAAGGATGACGATTGCGATTGAGACTGTTTGTGTGATGCGTGTTTTCCCCGTGAAAAGGAAGTCCCAGCAACCCGTCCTTGTTTGGCGCACGACACACAGCACTGCGATGGTAGATGTGTTGTTACGGCCATGGTGGTTTGGTCCTTGCAAGCCGTCCCAAGCCGTGACCGTCCTTTTGCCGTGGTATTGGTGTGTGTGTCTGCGATGGAAATGACGAAATGCTGGCCTGACGACGGGGGATGGCTGACGAAACTGAACAACCCGGGCGGTTTAGGGAATTGCTTCCGGGGAATGATAGGGGCATGAAAGATGAAAAATTAAATGACGCTGTACGGTTTGGGTGTTTTTTGTGAAAGAGAAAGAGAGAGAGAGAGGAATGTAGCGAAAAACGATTGATAAGTCAAGATATGTGCGTATTAATATGATGTTTATCAATGATTGAGTGGCAGTGAGAGTTTAATTACGGAAACATTGTATGAAATTTAAGCAATAACAACCAAATTTCGAAGGAAATAGAAGGTTTTCCACTATGTTTACAGTAGCTTTAGATTTGAATTACTATAATACTATCAAACATTGTTGAGAATTTAACAAAAACTCCATGAAGAAATCAACACTAAGCATTATTATCCCATTTTATATATTAAAACATAACGTAAGTAATGAAAATGCCATCGCAGCGCAAATAAAAAAAGGAACCGAAGAGCTTAATAGACCGTAAAGAAAAGCGATTTCCATCGAGTTTAAGTTAAATCACCCTTTTCTTTGTGTCTCTTTGGTCAAATTTAGTTGCTAGCGAGCTGTTGTTTTTTTGTTTTGTATTCTTGCTCCAACAAGAATACAAAGGTACATAATTTCTACCCCAACACCCACAGTCCCACGTCAACAGACGTCCGGGGGAATCGTAGCAGAGAGGTATTGATTTTCATTCAGTAAATTAAATTTTCCTGATTCCACCATTATCATTCCGAGCACATTTCCGAGCGCTACGAGTCAGTCGTTTCGGCGTTACTCGCCAGCGTTAAATAAAGCAATGTCATCGAACGTTCGCAGAAGGGGTAAAGTAGGGACTGTGCTTCGTATTTACATAAAAGTATCATATCTGTAGTCTCGATGGAAGTGATCTACTACTACTACTCTCTCTCTCTCGCTCTCGCATCTACCCATTTTGCTGTGATACGGTTTCAGCATCATTGCTACACCCAAACCAGGTCATGTCACACAAGTAGCATTGGGGGTGCAAGGACCCTTCACTTCATTGGCATCATTTCAATGGGGCGTCATGGGCGGGAAATTGCGCCGGGAACTTAATCTTGGCGGTGTCTTTGTTTTTGTAAGAAAATTAGCTATAATGTATTAATGGCTCGCAAGTTAACCCGGCGGCATGATGAGATCGGCGCCGAGGGCGAAGCACAGTAGATGTCTTAGCGATTGTTGTCGTCTCGCTTGAATCGGTTGATAGATGGGCACATGCATAGTAATATCCTTGCTTGAGATTAGCGTACCAAAACGGCTGGTGAGTTCAAGGCGAGCGCACTGAACTTATCAATCAAACAGACCGAATTACAGACAAAGGTTGTGATTTAAATGGAAATTCATTCAAACTCTTAATAATAATAAAATTTAATGAATTTTGTAAAATACACACACGAATCACACATGAAGCGCAGTTCCTGCTCTGCCTTTTACTCTGCGATACGGTTAACGAGACGTACGTGACGATAATAAAATTAGAAGCATTTATTTTAGCAATTAAATTTTACGATCCTTTGTTGTTTGCCTGCTCGTACAAGGCGCACGAATTCGGTGTACATTTCTTCGCTAGCAAATTCAGTGTATAAACCATATTTTTCTTGTTAATATTTGAAGCCATACTAAGCGTTGCTCCTGTATCGTGTATACAACGCTAGCAGGTGTGTGTTTTTATATCGTTTGTTGTTTGGTAGTATGGCGTCCTTTTAGCCGTTTTACGACGCGACCGTGGCAAGCGCTTAAAAACTGCTTCACACTTGATAAAAAGGTCCATCGATCGATTGATGACCTACGAAAAAATGCTACTTAAAGACGTATCGGATCGATAAAGAAAATTTATGGAACAGTTGTCACGATGGTGAGGGCGGCCGGTGGAAGTGGGAAAACAAAAGTTGGCACTTTTGAAATCACACAAAGAGCCAAGGATGAATAAATTAGGCGACCAGCCGACCAGGAAAGGTGTTTTTGATCGAAAGTCATAAAACTGGGAATCCCTTCTTGCTCTTTCCCGTCTTTGGGTGGAGGGGGGGGGGGGGGGAGGAGGGGGAGAGAATTTTATTCCTGCTTCGGGAGGTTCTGCTTACGGAACGCTTACCGTAAAATCATCATACAAGTGTGTGTTTCTTTTTCGAGGATACAGTTTTAATGGTTGCACGAGGAGGGAGGCCGTATTTTGGTGCGTCGTATAAGGAGCATTATTGGAACTCTCTCTCTCTCTGTCTCTCTCTCTCTCTCTCTCTCGCCCCTCAGGGGGAGAAAAGGTATGAGAAACAAAGAGCAAAAAATGCATCAAACCATAGCCATAAAACAGTACAAGCAATAAAATGTTTTATGATGTTTATCTTTCACCATTCATGAGCTGGCGCGTGTGACTTGTGTTTAACACTGCTTGAATTGTAACGCAAAAGGAGAAATGAAAGAGAGACAAAAAATGTCTTTTAGTTGAAAGTATTAAAGTTATGAAAGTTTTAAAACAAAGAGGGTTTTTTTGTGTTATCGTCATCAGAACCAACTTTAATGATCGCTTTCTCACATGTTGGCCCAATAAGTGTAATCTTTTGCAAGCACACACACTTGTCACTATAATTTTAATACTTTGTGTCAAGGAAATACAACAAAGACACACACACACATATCTTCGTCCGTCTCCATGCCGGAACGATACAAGCCGTGCTCGATAATAAACAGGTCCAAATATGAAGCTATAAACTATGGATTTGATCGATCCGAAAGGTCACTTCCCGCGGGGCCCGGTGCGGTCCCATAAAACCAATCAAAATCTGCCTACCCCCAGGATTGATTTATAGACACCCTGATCGGGTGACGCGCGATGCTGCTTTCATAACTTGGCCACGTATGGGTGAATGATTTTGTTTTGTCGCGAGTGGAGACCATCAAACTTAAACAACAAAAAACATACAGACACATTCTTCTCATCTTTGAAGGTCGAAAGAGGCGAAGCAGATGGAATGCTATCAGCTTTGAGCCGATGGAGCAAAACAAATCACACCAGAAACTGGACGGGAATGAATGACATCGGCAATAATTGGAACGTAAATCAAGCCCCGAGACCATTAAGATTGAAAATGAAGAAATGGTATATCTATCGCACCGGCCATGTTTATGGCCTGCATCGGTCGGCGATGACGTTGAACGAAAGATCGGATCATATTGTGAAGAATGACAGGAGGGCAACTTTACCAAAACGCGGAAGAAGAGTGTTTTACAAATATGTGAACCAATCGAATGCATTTCATGGCACAAAATACACGAAATAGTTCAGCTCTCTTTTTGACGTACCTACTAGCATGTGTGTTTCTTTCAGCTTAACAACATAAAAAGGAACAGGAAACTGGATAAAAAACACCTTTCGTGCGTCCTGTTGCGGAGGGAGGCACTATCAAGAAAGCAATCATTCTTCAAATTCCAACATCCTTAACACACATATATCCTCATTTTTTCCCTACAGAACATGCAACATCTTCATTCTAAGCTAGAAAGTTTCTTTCTTTCCTACTTTTGGTCTGCCTTTCTGCTGGTTGTAAATCATCGTGTACCAGCGCGGTGTGGCGTCATGATGCATGATGAAAGACTGTGATGCTGTTTAGTGCGTGGCATGCGGGACATCATCGCTCGTTCTTTCTTCTTACACACGAAGCGCTACATCCTGTGTTTCCCATTCCCATTGCCCAGCTCAAAGCCCGAAGTCATGTAATTATTACTGCGCTCAAGCCAATCGAGCCTGACGTCGAAAGCTGGAATGGATGATTACGTTTAAAATGGTATAAATCATCACAGAGGTCGCCCGTTTTTTTGTCTATTGAGATGTACAGGCTTTAGGTGTGTGCTGGAACTTTCTTTCCACCTTTTTTTTTAGGGAGAATTTTTACCTTTCTCCCATGTTTCGGTGGGTTTTTAATCCTGCGCGAACGTTTGCCATGGGTCAGCACGAACGAACGGCACGGTGCACGGGTATTTGATGGTAATATTTTATTCTCATTCTATAGATACCTATCTTCTAAAACATGTTAAATACTTTTACCGTGTCCCTGGCCCTAAGCTGTTCGGTGCTGGATCGTGGTCAATGTTCATACGGCTTAACTTTGTTGTATTTTTTATAACTCTCACCCTACGCAAGACCCTCCCCCCAAACGGAGGGACAGAAAGGGAGAAAGCGTATTGCATTTCCTGCTTGACCATTTCGAGCGAGAGATCGATTGTATTAGATTGCCTGCACTAAAACGGCATGTAAACTGTTTCGCTATCGAAAAACTACTCTCGATCGCCTTCCCTCGAGCGTTCCGGTCAACGTGACCGAATCGAAAACATATTAGACAAAACCGTCTTATACCGTCCGCTGCCCTGGAATGCATACATCCCTTGCCCCGGCCCGTTCGCAACTAATTACACCTCGGGAATCGGCCAACCAACGCAACAACTGAGCGGAGAATGAAATTTTATCATTGCACCGAATCTCTTACACCTCACAGCGTGCTTGTGGGGTTATGAGCTCGTTTTTAATTCAAGTGTATCAGGTTTCTGGTTCCGTTATGGTCCGTGTTATCAATAATTCGCAAAAATATTCGCTCCTTTTGCATCCACGACCTCAGCACCGGCACTGGCCGCAAACATTAGCGGCCCCAAGTCTCGGCGCTCCTTTTCGGTTGGCTTTGTATGCTTTTTTGTTGTTGGAAAAAGCGCAAGCTTAACTGCTCTTTCTCTACCTTGCCGGGCCGAGGTACACAGAAGCAGCGAGGAACCATTATGTTTTCGGGGTTTGTTGGTGCCTTTTGTGCGGCACGGTGAAGAGTGCCTGCCGGAACGTGCCCGGTAACATTATCAGGAGACACGCGGGTGTCGCGGCTGAATCGACGGTAAAAATAATGCTTAAGCAATCCGTTGTTGGTGTTGCACCTTCGGAAGGAGAATTAATCCGTGCCGCAAATCCCAATCCCACAGAACGAAAGCAGTTTGCAGCACACTCACACACACACACACACACACTGTTTGCCAGCTCGGGCCGTGGTGGTGCCCTGAAGCATTCACCACCTATTCGGTTTTCTGGCACCACCGTGGTAATGCCGTTTGCCAATTCTCAATAGCACGCCTGCCTGGACGACAGTGTTTTGCTCTGGATGAAAGGTGAATAAGGGGGGTGGGATCGGGAGACGCCGTATTGGGTACGCTACCGGTGCGGATGCATAATTGGATGCAATAAAATGATTTAACACTTAAATGATATCATAATTTAGCGAAATAAATTGTTAATAAACGTTTTAATAAATACCAACATTAGGTCCTATCTTAATTCGACATCTTCGGGCCAGTTCGGGGTTGGGTTGTTGGGTAAATTGTTTACTGGGGCGGACCGTTTTTATGTGCGTCTTGGACAGGGTGCACACGTTGGTGCACACAATGGCCGGTTGCAAAGTGGAGCAAAACGAGCTGCATTTACATCTTGCAGTAAAAGGGAAAAGAATCTGTACCGCTTAGTGTTTGAGGTGAAACAGCAGGAGGTGTGGGGAAGCATTTGTAAGAGGTGAAAAATGGACACTCGATTTAAGGTACAAGGAGCAAGATTGTGTAAAAGGCTGCTAGAACTAATTGCTCTATATGAATCAATTTACCATTTATGAAGATTTTGGTTTTATGTGTTATATCGTAGTTTTTAAGAAGGTAGAAGTGCAATGTCCAATGAACAAAGATGAAAAAAGCCACTAAAAATGTTTGAATAAATAGCTTTTAAAAATCTACTTCTCCCTATTTTTGCTTCCAGCTTTTAAAAAGGTGTATGAAATATTTTTTTCAGATCTTAATTTCCATGAGTTTTCCATGTTTTTCCAATTATTTCACAATATCGCTCAATGAAACGTCAAATTAAAAGGATTGCATGTTTTAAGGACAGACTTATAGTAGCTCATGCTAAAATGAATTTATATGTACATATACAGTGGAGCGCCGATTATCCGGGTTCATCGGGACTTGACCTCGCCCGGTTTTGACAAAAAATACCCAGTTTTTATTAACTACATGTTTTTCCAATGAGAATATTTGAAAATTGCTATGAATTATATTGTTTTTTTTTATGTCCATGTGCTTTGATAACCGATTTTTTAAATATCCTCCTCAGAACGCAATGTCACCTTTGTATTAAAGTGTCATTTCGTAACAGCACGAATAAACGGATGGCCGGATAAAAGGTACCCGGACAAACGGCACTACACTGTATATATTTATGTGATTCTACTCTTCATATTACGAAGCAGTTTCTCGAGCTTAACCATACGAGGTCTTTAATTTTTCTGACAGGAAATTGTTACTATTCGACATTCTATTACAAAGGAATCCTGTAAATTGAAGGGATTATGTAATTCTACAGTACACAGTGGAACATCCAGTGTACCGAGCTTGTGAAATGATCATTAACAAATATTAGCAATAACCTTCACAATAGTTGATAGCAAAAGAAATATTGAATTGGTTCTCAATCAATCCATTCCATGTCAATTCACAATCTTTGAGAAGTGTTTCTATGTCTATAGCATTTCGTTATCCTCACCTTGCTATGAATAATAAAGTATTCGGCGCTAGTCCATTCATCGGCACCAGTCACCATATAGTTTCTCTGTTAACGATACATTTAATGAAAATCGTCCAACAAGTCAAGTTATTCAGTAGGAGTACTTTTTACGAAATACTTTTTGAGAGGTTCCTTATTTAACTTCTATTACTTCTTTAAGCTTTCACTTACATATTATTTATCAGAAATGATTGTAACGCTTGTAATGCAGATGTCACCTAGCTATTCCTTTGCACTTTTAAAGCATCATTTTTCCCGACATTGTAATAAGCCCGCCCTGTCCGATACCTGCATCAGTATTTGCTGCTGTATGCGTACCACCTTTGCGTTTTTTAAAATTGTTTCTTCATCAAACGTGCTACCCAGCTTTCGGTGCGGTTCGTTAAGCGTCCAGGCCACCAGGCCTTCAGGTGGCTCCCATCGACGTCAGGATGCGCTAACCTGTCCTGTCGCTGAAAATGGGATTGTCACATTACCGGACGACCGCCAGATAACGACCGTCGGAATGGAATGGAAACCTTTATGAGTGCGCGATTGGACGTCCCCCCCCCGTCCCCGTCCCTTTCGATGACGGGACGATCGTTGATGAAAAAGCGGAAGCGACCGAACCGTGGAAGAACCGTTTGGTACAGCACCGTGGCCAGAACCGCAGAACCGCCCGGACCATTCCGAACGCACCGAAAGGCACCAAAAGGAAGCGACAGGCGATACGCGGAGGGAAAATTAAGCATCGTAAAAGTTTTACGAGCTTTTAATTTCCGACGATAATATTCTCAAACACCAGTGCTAGCACACACACACAGACCCACAAACACACAGAGACACACTGCATTACCGCGGCAAACTGTATGTGTCCCTCGGTGGCGATGGCGGGATTGATCCATTTTAGGTGAACTGGTCCTGTGGCGTGGAAAGACGCTAACGACAAACCGGCGTGGACAGGTGCGCAGGGGGGAGGGCGAAGGTGTGCCACATTCATAACAATTTATGACAGTGAGTTATGGCATCGGGATTCCTGAGCTTGATATTTTAGTGTTATTGGATTAAAAACCATCAAATTGGAATGAAGAATCCCATATTCATGCGCTGCCGCCGAGAGTTGATCTTTGGAACGGGGGGAAAAAGAAGGCGAAGCGGGGGGGGGGGGGGGGGAGAAACGAATTAAAAGAACTGCCGATAAATATAAAACCTCCTAAAGGTTCGATCACAGGGTAAGAATGATACGAAGCGTTCAATGATCGATCCACCAACGGGGAACAGGTATTGGCGCCCGGGCCTTTAGATTGAACAGGCCCAAACGAGCGCAAAGATGCGGACGCGGAATGTGTCTTTTCCGGCCTGCCTTCTTCGCGCTCGTTCGATAAAAATCGTGGCAGCGTTGTTTGACTAATTTCCGATCAGGTTACGCATTTTCATTATAAGCAAACTCCCCAATTTTATGGTTTATGAAGCCTTCGAGAGCATTTGTTTATCGCATCCCGCATCACATCTCTACCTCTCTTTCTGTGTGCGTGTGTGTTACATTTTGCTTTGAATCTCATTTATTTTGGAGAAGTGGATTTTTGTGGAGTAAAAAAAAAAATGCTTCTCACTCGCCGAGGGCCCCCGATCGACAAAAATATGGTTTTTGATTTGGATGTTTGGTATGTTTTGGGTTTGGGTTTTTGGTTGTTGTTTGTGGTCGACAGACACAAATCATACACCGGCCGACAGCTCGTTTGTGGTGCGCGATTGTGCGATTGCAGCGAATGTGTTCCACACAGCGATCATCACGATCCGCGAGGCTTCAATCGGTCGATCGCGGGCGCTTTTTGGTGAGGGGAGAATGTAATTATTCAACATTCCACACATATGTTGGATACTGGTTACTGGTAAGGTATCGGACGCTATTTCCCAAGACAGATTACACCATTCGGAGGAGGTTAATAAATTATCACCCTGTGAGCGCTGTGATTGCTGGCAAATGTGGTGATGTTAATAAGAAAGCCAATATTAATAGCTTTTTGAGAATTAGATGTTGTTTTTTAATTAAATTTCACACAAGAAATATCTGCAAAAATCTGTAAATTTAAAAGTAACATTATTCTTCATTAAATGACATCAAACAATGAAAGAGAGCAATTCGAAGACTTATAGTGGCTATATTACAACTAAACAAAGCACTACTCGAGACATTTGTTATTCAAATTAATTATACCCCATTCAAAAGTATAAAAAATGAAACATGCTTAAGAAATTTACAACTTTCTCTATAAAAAAACATTAACAAATCCCTTCAATCCGGTCGAAACAAAATGCCAGATACCAGCTTAATAGTTGAGGAGGAGTTTACCAAATATGTCTGCGATTTGATGAATGGCTTCCCCGCTCAAGTGAACCACTTGTGCAGTGCCTTTCAATCAGAGCTTCTTTCCCTTCCCTCCGAGTTGAGTGGGTGAGATCGTCCAAAGCGAAGCGTATAAATCTTGCACCAATCTAATGCACGCTCAATGGCGGAAGCCGCCGCTTCTTTGTGGAAGCTGTGAACCCGCATTTGCTCTATTCCGTTGGTGCATTTCACGACCGACCAAAGCCTCCCACGATCCGGTTTTTTTGATCGTTAAGGGACATAAGGCCCTCATCGACAAACCCATCTTCGAAGCCGTCATCGATGGCCGTCATAGCTGTTGATCGTTTCCAGCAATGCCCGTCTTGGATGCTGGGCATGGCCACATAAAGCAAAATCGGCCGGCTGCGTCGCCCTTTCATGCGGATGCCGGTCGGTGTCTTTGGTACTGGAGGGTGCTGTTTGCTATGCTTCTTTCTCTCTCTCTCTCTCCTTTCTCTCTCTGCCTTTCCCTTCTCAGTTTCCCTTTGCTCCTACCACCGTGAGTGTGTGCCTGTTTTGTTTCGTTGCATATAAATCATTCATTAAGAAAATGAAATGGAATGAATAGATTGAGTTAAGTATAAATCTTCATAATTTATGGTTTTTCTTTCATTGTGTTATTGATATTTTGTCCCCCTCCATCCTGCAAGCGGCCCGGGAGCGTTAGTTTTTGAATTTTGCGCTTCGATTTCGGTTTAAAAGATGCCAGAAAAACACTCAAAGTCGTGTCAAGGAAAAGAGATGAGGAATAAAAACGGGAACAGACACGCTGGGCGGGGAGAGATATCGGGGAAAGAGTAGATACAAACCTAAAATCCACATCCACGACACACGCTGTTCATAGCCGTGACCGTGGGGTTGACGGAAGGCAATCGTAATTTGGTGCGTGTTTGGGGGTGTCCGGAAGGGGGAGGGTGCGAAAAGGAAAAGATTCAAAAAGCAATCAAGTTTAGGAAGGAAGCGGTCGGTCGGTCGGTCGGGCTACCGGGAGGATTGGAGTTAGTTTTTTTGTGTTGGCAACGGTGCAAAATTATGCTGACAGAGTGGCACATGTTTTACGACGGTATTGATGCGTGTTTCAAATCAGTGTGGTTGGATGGCAGGTGTTGGAGGTTCCGTTCGCTTGAATGTGTATATTTTACCTGCACGACTATTTTAAGCGGGTCATTGGTAGTCTTTAATATTAAAATTGTCTTTTATTTCATATAAAATGATAGACTTCTTTGCTCGTTAAACGGCGACTTTTCTTTTTTATGATTTTAGACTTTTTAAATACATTTTTAGCAGTCGTCCCATTAATTAAAGTAGTAGTAGACTCCTCAAAAACGTTCCCCTTTCGAGCATGACCGCTATTTTGCTATTTAGCGATAGCGATCGTAAATTATGGTCAATATTTATGCCTCCCAATTCGATACAAACACGTCTCACTTTTGTGTCATTATGCAAATATTCGATTTCCTGCTGATGCTATGGTGATTAATTGTGTATGTGTCTATGCGAAACCCCCGAACGGTTTGAAAAACAAGCTACTCGAGTTGAGGTGGAGCTGTAGTCTTGGCCAGGCCGATATCTCCCAGGGAGAATGTAGAAGTTGTTCGTCAATGAATTAAAATGATTTCACTCTCCCATTAGCGAATTCGCCGACCGGATTCGCATTGGAGTTCGTTCGAACCGAAGGAAATGTTGTGATGATGGACCAAACATTAATCTTAATTATAAATGAGAAAATTTCCACTGACTGCTAGCATGATCGGGGGTACAATCAAGTATTCTAAATATAGTTTTAGTTGGTTTTTTGATTGTAAAATTCAAAGCCAAATCAATGAATTAAAACTTTGAAAAAGAATCAAACAACGAACATGAATTGAACGTACAATTTAATGCCTTTTTAACCACCAGACTTATTAGAGAATTTAGCCTTTTTATCGTTACATTCTGCTGTTTATTATATTAGCCATTAAAATTACTCTTAACCATCGCTTCAATGTGTCAACAAGGCTTTAAATCACAAGCCACCTAATAATTCAACCACCGCAATAAATCCAAATCATAGTTTCGCCTTTAAAACACACACACAAATCTTCCACAAGTCTCCACTTCAGTCTTGCACATTCAAACGGGTATCTGGCAATCGATTTGATACCAATCGATTTGTTCCCTTAATGCTTAATGGATTTTCCATCATGTAAATGCATGCGGAACGGAAGCATCTTCACCGAGGCAACCGAAGTCTACTCTACATTTGAATGATTTATGAGATGTGATCGCTCTGGCTGCAATCGCCAGACACGTCCAAGAATACGAAGTGCTTGTGAATCAGTTTGAGCATGGGTAAACATTCTCGTCATGTTCTTTGTCACTCGTTTTCCGTTTACTGCTCTTAAACGATCTGTCTCATAGATAAAAACAAATATAAGTAAAATTTAATGGAAAAGTCATGAAAAAGGATACATGTCACGACATGAAACCATAAAATGTTGCTTTATGCGTACCTCATTATTCAAAAACAATCATAAAATGATTTAAACGAAACAGTTTCACCTTAACAAAACTAGACACTGTAAACTGTAAATAAACGGTTCAATTCTTTTATGTGCCTATTTGTGCATTGTTGCATCTTGTGCACACACACACACTTTTTTGCTATTCCGCAATGCCGTTTGCCTCACCTACATTCGGTCGCTTTCTCTTCCAAGGCCATTCTTAAGGTCTTTAAAGCATCTTTAAAGCAGCGCTCAGCGTTTGGGAAACAAGAAACGATTGTTTGTGTGCAAGGCGCGCGCCCTCTCTCTCTCTCTCTCTCCCGAGCATTAGACGCTTGTGTGCGACGCTTGAGCCAAACACACGTTATTGTGACGTAACCCGGGGCTTGGGTAGGGTCGTAAAAAAGAAGAACGACGGGCCGGCCGGTCCTGGTGTCAATCGATATTTCAAGGCCAACGGCGCAGTTATGTTTTTATGGGCTTATTTCTTTCCTTTGTATCTACTTCCTCGGTTTCCTTCCCAAAGACGCAACAACTGAAACTCACACACACACACACATACACGCAAAAAGAGTGGTTGACCTTCCCCGTGGCATGCAACCAAACATCCTATCCACACATCCTCCCCTTCCCGCCCCGGGGAAGATTGGAAATTTTCGGCAACAGGCCGACACCACAACCGTCGACGCTATTTTCCACGCCGCCTCCCCAGACGAGCCTTGTTTCGTGGTGGGAGGGGGGGGGGGGGGAAGAAAATGAAAGGAAGGAAAATCCATACACACACGCACGGATACACACACACCGGGCGTAGCCTTTTGGCCTCCACCGTTTGTCGGCCGAACAACATTAGAATGTTTTATTGCACGCGTAATGATTTTTTCATTCCCCATGCCCACAAAGCCCTGGGATGCCGTCCCCTTTGCCCTTGCGGTATCCCGCCAACCCATGTTGCCTTCGGTGACGCGGTGCGGGCAGAGGATTTTCCAGCGCTTGCTTTGCGTTAAGCGGGAGCGGAGATTTTATGGCCATTACGGCGGTGCGTGCAAGTTCGTGCGGCAGGTTTTGACTCGCTGTCTGGCCTTTTCGTCCGGTTCGTGCCCGGGTTGCGTGAAAACGGCGGCGGCAAGCTTAAAGTTTTATGCCTTCGCCCCTTGTGCTAACGATGCTACTTCGCTTTAAGAGTGTGCGCGCTTGAAGGTCAGGGTAATAAAGTTTCGAGGGGGGAGAGAGAGAGAAGCAAACGAGCCACTTTGGAGGCACACATATGGCCATATTTGAACCATGCACTGTGGGTTTAATTTGCTGCTAATAGGTATCGCATTGCAGGTGGAACGACGCTTGGAGAAGATACAAATTAAAGTAATAAACCAAATATAGGCAAAGAGACGGTAGTAAAAGGCCGGTAAAAGCGCTGCTAAGAAAACACACGTCAAAGACGTCCGTCATCAATCATTTCCCCCGCCACAAACATGCCGGTTTTGGCAGGACAGAGCGAGCGCAGAGGTGCGATTGGCCCAGGCCACACCTTTAAAAAGGGCGGTACAATCAAGCGTGAGTGTCACTGCTGTGCACGTATCACTCACAACTACATCAATCTAGCCGGCGCGTACGTTGCATGACAGCACAAACACACACACACACCCGTCTTCCGACCGACGGCTCCCATTGTTTTGATTCTGGTGCAGCTACCGCCAGCCAGCAGGAATATGCTTTTCCTAAACAAATTCAATTGATTTACAATGTTTCTCACATTTCAATGTGTTCACCAAACAGTACTACGCACGGGAGAAATGGAGTACAACACAAAGAACCTCGTTTTGTGTGTAAAATGTATGCAAAAACATTGCCCATACAGTTGCCACACTGGGGCCAAAACAAACCACCCGGAGCGCGGTTTCGCTGTGTTCTATTGTTTGTCGAATGGTTTCCTTACCTTACGCTGTTGTTCTTCAACGAGTAGATGCACAATTTAACAAACGAAAAGCACTGTAACCATGCTACACTTCACTTTTTCACCCGTAACGTACGGAGCTTGCACCGCACAAACACGACGCCGGAATAGGAACTGTCAAAAATGAGTGCGCACTGGCTGAGCAGCGCGTGTCCGTGTGTGTGTGTGGTTGTGCGAGCTTGCGTACGGTGTGAGTGCCATCGTGAGTTGCACGATGGCGAGGGGAAGCATCTCAGCTGATTGCCCTAAAAATGGTGCAGTATTTGTTTGACGGCAGTGGTTAGCGGAAGTATATTAACCATTAGAAGAAATTTTGCTTTATTTTATATCATCTTTTATTTGTTGTTTTTGTATATTTTCAAGGGGAATAACATGGAGAAAAGTATTAACTTAATATGCCTCCATTCGATGCGATTAGGTTGTTTTATTTGAATCATCGCTGCAAGAGGCTGTTGTATGGTACGCTAAAATCAAATCTGTCTACAGCATAAATATGGTTTTTAGTTTTTTGGAGAAGGGAGAAAATAAGAGCTAGAAACTGTACAACTACAATTGAACGCGTCAATCAAGAAATGCAAAAAATAATCGTTGGCCGTTGGAACGTCTTCGGGTGACAGCACTTTCGGTCGACGTTCTGAGACGAATCTGGTACAAGTTTGTATTTTTTTGTTGCTTTACACGAGCTCTGCCACACATACATAAGGGCAGTTTCTACTCTTTTTTTCTGTGGTGTGAATAAGGTTGTCAAGCACATAGCTGTACTGGCCGCTCTGCTGGTAGTGAATCACACAACTGAAGCAATGCATCGCAATCTTGCGCTCGGCAGTCTATGGATAGATTCTAGTAGTGGTTTTGTACTGCCTTAATTCTCTGTTAGATGGAGTTTTAATTCGGACCTACAGATAGGATCAACAGCTAATATAATTCTAATGTTTGAAGTCAATCTATGAGATAAAATACAATAATAACAATAAAAAATAATATAAAATATGAATAGAGATTATACGAATTTTATCTAAACTAAATCGTACATTTTAATTCATCATAAAGCACGATATGGGATCAATCTACCATCTACCATTTCGAAACCCAAGAGTGACGAATGAAAATCATTTCAAGTCAACCCACAGCCGAACATCTCGTCAATGTTGTCTCGGAAGATTGAATTTGGTGGCATTGCGCATGCTTGGCACAGCGTTTATCGTTTTCAATTTTTCAATTTTCTTCACATTTTCGTCCAAGATGTCTTCAGCGATGACGAAAGCTTCGGTAAAGGCGGCGGATATAAGAGCAACATTACAGATAAAAACATTGATTTTTCAAAACCACTTTATTCCATTTTCGTTCCATAAGACAGCACGAAAGATTGTAGTGGAAGGAAATTTGTAAAAATGTAGCGACATATAAATATCAATAGCATTTTCGATATGAAAATTAGTACAATAATTGATTATCAGTTATCATCAGTTATTATCATTAAATTTCATCATTGATGCTATTATTTCAACAATAAATTATCCACAAAAAACAAGGTAGGTTTCATTACTTATAATTGTGCAACAAATTCGCTATGGAAGCACAGACGGCAGCAGACACATTAAGTACGAAACACTTCAAAAGTAACGCACCAGCTGCATTAAAGCACAACAACAAGAACATAAACCAAACATAAAGAAAGCAACAGCGAAAAATGGCTCCGAAACACGTTTGCGGTATCGAGTGCGCGGCCGGCGTCGGTGCAAGTTGCCTGCTCGCTCGGGGCATTATTTATGTGCACTATCTGGTCTTTAGTAAGCGATTAAACCGATCGCTGATTGTTGCTTGCCGACAACGCACCCCGACAAAGGTGTTTATGGGCATAAGCATTTCGGTGCGTTTAGGGCTACAGCGTGGCTTTTGAAGGAGCACATAAAGAGGGGAGGAAAAAGGGTGTATGATAATTAGCCAGCGTCAGTTTTGTGATCGATTTGCACCATTTACAGCAAGCAGCGCTGCACCATTTTGAGTTTGCGTTTTGGGCATAAACGAGTGATAATTGAATTTATTTGCTGCAATTGATGTATGACGGTTAAATATTTAACGTTTTCAAATATGAAGTTGGGTGTTAATCAAAGTTATATTGCAAAATTACATCATTCATTTACTATCAATTGAATGGAAATTTCTCAAAATTAGTCCATAGACTAGTGAACATATTTTGAGCATTATTTTGAGGTGATGAAGAATGTTAAGAGTGGCTTGTTCATTTTAAGTGCATCTTTACTATCTCTGTCTTAGCAAGGTCGGTTTAGTTTGTTCTGTTTGATGGATAAAGCCTGTTTAAGGATTCATACGACCGCGGAGTCTGTTACTCCAAACAGAAGAATTCTTTCGAAACGTTTCCTCCAATTACATGACATCGTAGCGTAAATCTTTCTACCTTTAACAACAACAACAACAAAAAAGCTACATGTCACAGTTTGTACAGGTATTTGAATCATTTTAGGTACATTCTCGTAGCAATCCAGCGTGGACAGCGCTACACATTCCAGGCCGGACGAGCTTTTGGCATACATCTTTTTTGTTTGTTTTATGTTCAGTTTTCACCAGATTCGTGGTGCCGCATTTTGGGCCCGTTGTCTTTGGGCGCTGAGCGGCTGGTTACGATTTACCCTTGCCTGCTGCTGCTTATCGCATGACCGGTTGTCGCAATCGAACAGTTGCTCACCCACCACCCGCCATGCACATACACCCGCAGGGTGAGGAATTTGGCCCGTCGATTTGCCTTTCAAGAAACGAGTGCACGAAGACAAGGGGTGGAAGAAAAAAAAAGAACGCCAGGAACATACCGACCCGCTCGCATGACGTCCCTGGAGGGGAAAAGAATTTCCTTTCTTTCATCGCACCTTGATGCACCCCTTTTTTGGTGCAGCAGCAGCAGACGAACGAGGGCGTATGTAACCGTATTCAACCGACACACTAGTGGACGCGCTCTAGTGGTGTGGATGCACCGAGCATCCGCGTTTGTGTATATATGTGGACACGGATTGTCTGTCTGTCGTATATGCCTGGGATCTCGTGAGTGTGTGTGCGTGTATCGGTTGTGTATCGTGTAGTGAAATTCCTTTGCCTATCCATTTCCACCTCCAGCTCCAGAGTGCAGAACGCCTGACTTGCAACATGAGAGGCACCGTACGCCTGAATGTCGATCGATCGAAACATATGTTAGGAAAAGTTACCCATTCCAACTCGGGGGGGTTCTCCCATTGCTGCCTTTGTGGTAGTGCTCCCAGCACAAAGTGCCAGCACAACGGGGGCTACTGGGGGCTACACCTTTTGCAACACCTGCGAAAAAATGTGTTCCGAGCCCGGGTTCGAGGCCCCCGGAGGCTATGGCTAGTGCCATGGCATGCATGTGTTGGGCCGAACAAGGGGGGGGGGGGGGGTGGAGGTGCTCTTGCAAGCTTTTCCGTAGCCGTAGGTGATTTGTGGTCACGTCGACCTGGTCCTCATCGAACATCGGCCGAGGCGAGCCACATTTCTTGAAGGGAGCGTTGAAGTGCAATTTCGTTCCGTGCCATTGTTGATGATCGTTCGCCCCGCTGGGGACCGGTGGGAGCGGAGGGACAGTTTACGAGTGTGACAGGTGTTTGCTGTTTCAGCGATTGAGGAGTAGATTCGTTTGATTTGTGGTTCGAATCACATTTTTGCTTGCATTTGCAGCTATCCCCTTTGCGCGATACGTCATTGCCGGAAGGGGTTGAAAATGATAATAAATGGATTTCGGATGAAAATTGATTCACGGGGCTGAATGTTAGGCCCTATACTGTTCGAGATAGAGGCGGTTTAAAAGTGATCAATTATTTAAAAAAATGTGTTTGACCGCCTGTAAAAATTCAACCAAACCAAACAATAGAGTGAAATATCACGAAAATGCATTAGCAAACTGATACGATACACATAAAGCGATTTCACGTAGTTTCTTTTCCAACAGCAGCTACCGTACTTCGAACTCATAGATAACGCTTATTTGCCTATCGGCTGATACCTCGTGATCGAGCGAAAGCTACGCGGACCCTATTTGTGTGAAGAGGGCTAATCTGGTGGATGTGGTGCAAAAATAGAACCCAATTATCCACACCGCAGGTGGAGATTGTGATACATCGAGCCTGGGCAACCAAGCCAACAATCATCCATATACAGGTTTGCTGCAGCCATTTGTGCCGAGTTTTCTCCCCGCTGTATTTGTACTATCAGACAACCCCGTTCGAACCTCGCCGTTCCTCACCGGCGAACGGCACATTTAAGTCACTTTCGATGTGCGCTAGCAATGAAAAATGTCAAAACTGCCGCAGATTTATCTTCGAAGCGCAGCGAGCGCCCGGCGGACATGAGCAATAGCCCGCGGCTATCGAGCGCAAGCGTAATCATGGGCAGGTTTTGGATAGTGACTGACCGCGCGTGTGGAGGCGAAGTAGTGGTAGTAGTAGTAGTAGTAGTGAACAGGTTTAAAATGGGAGCAGTCAATAAAAGGGAGTTCTTATGTGTGATTTTCTCCCCCGTCCTACTACTCCATCTTTACCGAACAGTGTCAGCTAGCCGAACAGAGTGAGCTTAAGTCGTGCAATGGGCCTGAACACTGAGCCCATGAGCACGGCGATGTGCAGCATGACGATCGGCCCGGCAACATGGCCGCGCGCAGTGGGACTGGTAATTGATAGCCGGAAAGGTTGAAACCGCGGGCGGACGTGTCAGTTGGCAAGAGACTTCGTCGAAGTCTCTTTAAATGTCGTCGTCGTCGTCGGCATCACCGGATAAGAGTGCTTGACGGCTGATCGGACACGATCAATTTGATCGAACCGCTCGGCGCACTCAGCTCGCAGACGTCCCGGGGGTCGATGCGCAACCGACACTCGTCGATAGTGTCCGCCCGTGTTGAAATGCAATTTAAGATGCGACGAAGCGATCCGGTTTTGCGCTTCCCCGCTTTTGCGCGAAGCGATGAAGGAATGCGAATAAATTATTGTTTTGCTGCTGATGATAAATTTTCCGGCTCACGATCGCTCGCCCATCGAACCCATTAGCCTTCGCCCGTTTGTTTGCTGTTACGGTGGCAGAACAGCGCGGTGTATGCGGTCGCCAAATATCGCCCAATATCTGAAGCGCTCGATCTGCAGTCGCGCAAATAATGGTATGCAATCGGTTCAGGCCTCGTTCGGTGATCGATTTCGGTGTGGTGAAATGAGTTAATTTAACCCGGTCGCTGTACCAGCCCGAGACAGACAGACAGACAAGGAGATCGGTGGTGGTGTTTGTGCAAAGTTGACCACTGTCAGGCTGAATATTCATTTGAGCGAAACGTGGGGATTGATTAACACTCCAACAGTGGGCTGCACAAACGAGAAACGACACACGCAGCTCAACGACTGTTTTTTTGGGACTTATCAGATGTGGTTTTTCGAAATGTTGCTGCCACCGGTGTTTCGGTCCGGACGTTTCCTTGTTTCGTTTTATTGACAGGCGATTTTGAAAACATAAATCTTTGGAACGACAACTGGTTCTTGGGTGAATGGTTTGATTTTGTAAATGTTTTAAGCATCGTATTAGGTATTGTGGTGAAGTCCAACAAACTACAGCATGCTTTAAAACTACTCTGATCGAGTAAACTCATTTTTCAACTAGCTCTGTTTCTTAGCTGGAGCAAAACATATAGACGAAGTCGTATTATCTGTGACTAGTAGATTCACACGGATCAGAATAGTTGTTCCTGCGTTCCACTGGCCCAATATAGACCCAATATAGTTCCAATATAGACCCAGGTATAGGGCATGATGTCCTTTAAAATGCAAACAACCTGACGCCAGTTTTGATTTACAGTCGTTGCCGCTAAGTTTTAACTCAATCTCACCTAACTTTTCATCCAACGTTTACGTAACAAATGGACAAGAATTGTCGATTTTTATGATGTTATCTTAACCCACACTAACGTCTAATTGCATTTCCAATAACAGAATTCCATGAGTCATGCGACAAAATCTGATACTTCTATTAGTCGAACTATAACCGTGATGGCCAAAAAACTAAAGCAACTTCTTGAAGAAGCGTGTCGTATAAGCCTGTTCCGGCATCTATAGCATCTTGGTACAGTTAGGCAACAATCAGAGCATCGAAAGAATGTCCGGTTTCAAACAGCCGACGATTCAGAGCGACTTGTGATTCCAAAGAAAGCTGAAGATGATTTCCGAGAAGATTTCCGAAAATGATTTCCGACACTTGGCTACATTCCTGATATCCTACTATATGTAATCAGTAAGTCATTGAAAGCCAAGCGCACTTAATGATAAAGATAGGCCTTGACCGACAACGGTTGTTGTGTCAAAGAAGAAGAAGAAGAAGAAGATGAATATGATGAAAAACTCTAATCCAACAATTTTTGACTCGAAAACTGTGGAAAAAATCGAGGTAGGTCTTAAAAACACGCCTGCACGCATGTCTTCGTCCGTCATGGCAAAAATTCCGGATAACTGACGAAAGGCAGCTTGCAAGATCGTAGATTTATTTTTGCGAACTTAATTTTTTACCTTTCAAAGGATATATCTATATATATGATATAAATAAGCATATATCTATATATATATATAAATCTCGTGTCACGGTGTTTGTTGCGAGCAAACTCCGAAACGGCTGGATCATTTTCAACGAAACTTTGCACACACCTTATGGTGGTATGAGAATAGGTTTTAAGACTTAAAAATCGTTCAGATGTTACACTAAACTTAATTTAATAATGATTTTCTAACTCCCATACTAAGAGCAGGATTGTTGTTGTTACAGCACTTTGACACTTGGTATATAGTGCCTGGCGGTTTACACTCGATGATCGGATCCTGAGGGGATACGGGCACGATATAAATATCCCAAGTAAAAAAGCAATAATGGAATATTTTAGTTTTTTTCGTAATAACTCAGTTTCTCGGGCCAGCTAGTAAGGATATAAGAAAATATCTCTCTTAGGTTGTTTTCTTATGGTCAGCCGAAAAAATCCATTGTTTACAGTCAAATTTCACTGTTTTTGGAGTGTTTTTGTAAAGTAAAATTACATTTGTCATAAATTTTCTCAAATATCTTATAAATATATCATGATTCCTTCAAAAGTCATGAATTGATGACCTACAGACAAAATAGACACGATAGAGTTGAAAATTGATGCACACTGTTAAAACTTCATGCCTTAGAGCCTGTCATCGTATCCGGAGTTAATTACTACATGTAAAGATAAGGAATTCATAATATTAAGGGTTAAAAATGCATTTTAGGAACTATAATATGATTTAAATATTTCCAAAATATTGAGTAATCCTTCTTTGAATGTTAGAGCGCACAAAAGTACATGGAATATCCTCGGAAATAATTGCTTCCTTCCCGTTTAACATTTGAATAGAAATATATATCATACAGTCTATCATCAGTCATCTATCATACATAATTGTGTAAAAAGAAATAAGAAATCCTTTACCAAAGCGTCGAATGTATGTACGCATTAAACTAATAAAAAATATTGCGTATTTATTGTACTGCTTCATGTCCATGAGTACAATGCCATGTACACTGAACTGCTCGGTGCGCAAAGGATGGAGAGGATCTGATTAAATCGCTCCTTTGTCAACGTCACCACCGATGGATTCCATTTTCTCGCACCCTACTCGTTTCCTCCCCTGCTAGAATCATGGCAGATTTCTGAGACTTATGCTTGATAAATTGCTGTTACATTCCATACCCCCAACCAACCAATACGCACTGCATCATTTGCAGTCGAACGCGATTTAAGACGCGAAGCCTGAACCCGCGCAAAGGCTGTACGAGTTCAACGGCACCGCGGGCCGAGTGACGTATCTGCACGCAACGCGTCGTTCGCGGTTTCGCGGCAACCTTACATGGCGATATCACACACACAAAGTTCATCATCGCTTCGTTTCCGCAATTAGACGCTGGCAGAGTGTTTCTCGATCGACTGTCGAACCTGAACCGCGGCTCTCGCACGAAAGTAACACAGCGCTTGACAGCGCAGCGCAAATACATGGGGGGCGCGGTGGCTTAAAACGGGAACGTTTTTTTTTTGCTCGCTCCACGTGAACGATACTTCTGTACGAATGGGTGTTGCCGATAAAACATTAAAAACACAGCGAGCAAAAGAAGCGAAAAAATCCCAAACACGGGGTTTCTTTGGGCCGATGAGGAATGAGTCTAAAATGTAATCAATTCCTCTCCGACCAATCAACCACTTTTTTTTGCTACAGTGGTCACCCTCCCATCCTGCTCGTGCATTTGAAATATGTCAGATCCTTGATTGTAGCTCCTTTGTGTTGCACGCTGTACAGCCATCGTGGCTGTAGAGCGGTGTGAATCTGTGCGTCTGGCGGGATGGATGTCTGGGCAGATAATTTAAGCGAAGCGCAAAGCAAATGGCGAACACTCGATTCCTCTGCCCATAATAGGTAATTAATCAAACCCCAAGTCCGGACGACGGGCAGAGAGGCAAACGGAAAACAGAGGAGGGTCGAACAGTCGAACAGCAATGGATGATAAATAATTGCCGGTTTTTTTGTTCAGTTCGTTGCTTTCGCTCCGCCGTACCATGGCTGTTCGATGCGTAAAAGCGCGAGAATATACGATTGGCGGTGCAAAACAAAATGATGCAATGATTTGAATTTGGCGAGGGAGGGTGGTTTTGCACGAGAAAAGCAGAGATTATTGCCAACTGGGCTGTACTTCTCGGAGAGAACGGCACACAGAAGTGTGAATAATAGAAACAGTTTTAAATAATTAAAAATAATTGAATCCTAATTCTAATAACGAAAAATAAAACGTAATATTATCGTTCTATTAGCACAACAGTTGCCGCCAGCTTGCCATGAGTCACTCGTCGTTGTGGCAGTTTGTCGAGCCATAAAAAACAATTGAATCAACCCCATTGCATGGCGCGCAGTACGCCGCTGACGTTGATAAATTGACATTGAGGAACGAGCCGTATGTAAAGCATAAAAATTGATTGGTTTCCTTAGCGTGGCCCAATCAGAAGAGAAGATTCCCTAATGTTTCCCTCCGTTTTCTACCGAGCTATCTTCCTCTCTCTCTCTCTCTTCCTCGCTGGTCGCTTTCATCAACTGTTCCGATGGGTCAATTCGATGCCTTCTGCTTGATTTGTATATAATGTGCTTGCCTGCTTTCTGCTGGCTGGTTGAACCGGGTTTGAAAGGAGCGAGTGGACGGGAACGGCAAGAGAAAAAACCAACCTCGTGTACTCACTCAACTGCTAGACCCATCTTTCATCGAGCATGGTTTGACGTTGCGAACGACTCCCGTCCCCGCTAGACCAAGACCAACGGCAAAAGGGCAATGGAAACGCCGGGGCTGGACAAAACCCGGTTATCCCTTTCCCCGTTTAGCGGGGCAGCGCAATCATCCACCATGTCCACGGGTGCGAGCGAAAGAACGAATTTGGCCAGGGAAACAGTCTCCTAATACGACGAATCCGGTGTACCGCCTGAACCGGTCCACGAGCTGAAGCGACGCTGCGCAGAGAGGCGCACCCCGAACAAACTCTATTTGTAATGAGAGATGACAATGATTGATTACCAGCGGCGTTCAGCTTCGGTTTGATTATTCACTCCCTGCTTTCCCGGAGTTTTGTGGCAGTGTTTGTGTGTGCTGGGCCCGAGCTTTGCTGGTGTTTGTAAATGGTTCTTGTGCCAGTCGACTGGGCGTAATTGTGCGATGTTTCTGGGGAGGGAGGGCGGTGGTAGGGATGGTTTGGTCGGCCATCGTGATGTGACCATCAGCAGCGCCATTATCGATGGCTGAGCAGTAGTAGCGGGCGAAGACGCTTGTGATGGCTTTCAGGAATGATACATTCCGTGAGCTAGCGCTTATCCTTTTGGATGGGGGCGGATTTTTGTTACGGGCGCCATTGCTTGAACAAAGGAAGAGTAATGCAGCATTGAATTGGGAATGTTTAAAGTATTTAAAACAATTTTGCATTAACTTTGATGTGGAATGATGGAGCAGTTAATTGAAAGAGCGTCCTTTCCCCTCACAACGCGACTTTTGCGTTTTAAATTAAAATCATTTTTCACAATCCATTGCACGCTTTAACAACAGCATGGAATGTGGGCCCGTCAATTAAGCATGTTTATCGTGAAACATCATGCAAAAATCCCCTTTGAACCTTCCAGGCTTCTGGTTGCAACTGATCGATCAAATCACGATCTCGGCTGACGCTCAAACGGATAGCGATTAATATGCTCGCTGTACAATGTTTGCCCCTTTCACCTTGAAATGCTTCAAAAACAGCCAATTTTTTTGTAGTGGCTTGTTTTGTTGAGCTAAAATATAGTCGATTTAACACGCCGCGAGTAGAAGGGGGGAAAACACGAACACGTGCCTCAGCCCCGCGTGGTTTGGTGCGTGGAAAAAGATCAAAGAAGTCATCATGATGCACCGAAATTTCGTCGTTCACTGTATGCAGGCGGGGGTTTCAAGCGAGCAACTGTGCGGGGGAGGGCTGTTTTTCATTCAATTATCTTTATTTCAATAATTATAACATTAATCAATTATTGATGCGTGAAAATGAATTGAAATTCTACAGTAATTTTAACTCGCCCATCCGCCGTCGCCGCCGATGATGATGAGGCCGCGCTGCTTTCGGTGCAAATTACTCACCTTTTTGGGTGGGTAGTTTTCCGCGAGAAGGTTCGCGATTTTCCGCTTCCGAAGTGAAATGAAAGCAACGCCGGAGCAGCGAGGAGTACGCTGGTTTGATGCTTTTGTTTATTAAACTGTCCGTATTAATATATTCCTTTATGTATGGCGATTTTTTTGCGGATGATATTGAGCAGTTTGCAAGTAGTGTATTCATCTCGTATTCCGGAATGGACGAAAAAAAAAATTAATTGTTTGAGAATTAAACTTCTACTTGAGAAATTACGGGTTTGAAAGGTTAAATTAATAAATGCAAGATACTTAAAAGTTACTTCATAATCATTTTTGGAGGATTTATTTCGCCTTTCTCAGATAGTTGACTATTTTCTTACTATTTTGTGGGGACAATTGGTTTGAAAACTGTCAATAAATCATCGACAAAGTTAAATATATGTTCAGCGAAACCTTGTGCTGTATTAAAAATCTAAAAAAAAAACACTAACAAATGTAAAAAACTAAAATACTATGAAGCATACTTTAAAACAACATTTAAACACTGCTTAAACAAACCATAAGTTGTGTTAAAGCAGAAAAAATCAATCCTTGCGTTGCTCACCTTACACCCCCAAAACAAGGCAAGGCCGCATAAAATATTCACCAACCAGTAGCTTACCAATTTTCTGCCTCAGTTCATCTGGCAGCCTACTGCTGCGGGAAAAGGGAGCCTGATTTTTTGGGAGGTTGGCTACTCAGTAAAACACCCGCTGACGCAGCGCCGGGCAAGAGTGGCAAAAAAGTAGCTTAAATAATTAATATAAAAAAACTGGCAAAAAATAGTACAAAAACCAAAAAAAAACCTTCGAATTGTTGCACATTTTGAGCTACTGAATATGAAAGTGTTGCTGGTGTTTCTCCATTTTCTCTTGCGCGCCCTTGTGTGTGCACACTCCGCCGCCCCCGTGTCGGCAATGATTTCCTCAATTAGCAAACGGAGTAGGCTGGCTCGGGGGTGCCCGCGTGGCTTTGCGCGACGAGGCAAACGCGCAAAACAAGCAAAGCAAGGAGCAAGGCACGCAACAAAAGCATAGGGAAGGAACTGTACCGTGGCGCTGCTGGTGGTTAAAATTGACTATCAGAGAAGCAGCATAGTTTACACTCACGCAGAAAGTGGGAAGGCAAAAAACAACCTACCACCTCCTCCCGCCGCCCTGCATTGTTGTGGTTGGTTTTGTTTTATTGTATTGAGCTCTATTCTTTTTTTGCTTTCGTTATTTTGGTTTGTTGGTGCGAATCCCCGTTTTTTACTTCCATCAGCAACAGTGTGGCGCTAGTTTTCGCGACTCAAGTGTTTGTCAGCGTATGTGTGTGTGTGTGTGCATCTGTATGTGGGCCAGATTGATATCGTTTAGGGTGTTGTGTGTGTGTGTGTGTGGTTGTGGGCGATGCGCCGGGTGTATCTCGTGTATGTGTTATATTAAATTGAAATCGGCAATTTGACAAAATCGTTTCATGCTGCCGTTGCCTGCTTGCAGCAAAAGGGGCATTTTTTGTCGTTCGGCAAAGCTTCCGCTTTGTGCTCTATGCTTCCCATTTATCTAGCAAAGGTTGCACTCATTTTTGTTTTGCCTTTTCTTTTTGTTTGTTTGGTGTTGTTCCGTTTGAAGCGAAAGTGCGAACCACTTCCGAGGGTTGACAGCAATAACAAAATCAAAAAAGGGCTCTCTCACACGTACATATTATGTTGCCAACCGCTATAAGAGCTGGAGAGAGGGGAGGGGGGGGGTGTGATGGCGTGAGAGTGTATGTGTGTGTGTGTGGTTAGCAGCGGTTAAAACGGAAGCCTCTTCAAATCCTTTTTTATCCGCTCATCGAAGAGCGGCCGGCATAAAGCACAACAGCACTAAACGTTTGCCATCCTCATGGGAGGCTCGGCGGCCGTTCCTGACCCTCCCCTTCCGTGATGTGCCGCATGGACTGCAGCGTATGTTGTTTTTTTCCAGCCCGCAAATCGTTAACGGCAACGTGTGAACGGGAATTGTGTTTTTGTTTTGTTTTTCCGGGGTGGGTGTGCACACTGCTTTTTTGGTACAGCCGAAGCGTTTTTGGAGTTTTTTGTGTGCGGTGAGCCGGCATCCATCAGCTGACACCTGTTGTGTTGTGGGAAAGGATAAATGAATGTGTTCTAACATCTACATCGATCAAATGTAGCGCTCCAGCGGTGGTTGGAGCATGTTTTTATTAAAGTAATACTTTTTTGAGAGAAAAAATGACGATTAAATTATTTAATTAATGATTTTAAAGGGTATCTAAAGAAAGAAAAACCCTAATGACCTGCAATCTAGCAATACCAATAAGCTACGCGTCTAACGTCAACATAAATCTTCTTCGGTGTGCCAGTTCGATGCCAATCCTCTCCGGCAAGCAAAAAGAATCCTATTTGCTTCCCGTTTGGGCAGGTTGGGTGGATGTCGTTAATTTTAAAACTGGTAGCCTGTTAATTTATGCTTCGGCTTTGCCATTTTCTGCATCCGTCCCCCCCCCCCCGGGGCGATGCCTTGCCCGCACGAACGAAGGGATCATGCGACAGTGTTCCTGCGGGACAGCGGGAAACAGGTTCCCTCTTCCTTCCCCACTTGGAGCAGGGCTGCGTGGCTGGGTCCGGTTTCCGTGCTGGGATGGAAACGACGAGATTTGCCTATCGCCCCGCAAAGCGTGCAACAGCGACTACAATACGGTGGTGTAGAGATGAAGCTGATGATGTCCGTTGATTGGTGGCGCGCGGGCGCTCACTGTTTACTCGCCGTGTGTGCGCGCTAGATCCACGCCATGCACGCCCAAAGTACAGCTGCCCGATCTGAGGCGTCGCAGTGCAGTGCCGAGATGATGATGGTGGCAGCTGCTTGATTGTTATTAATTGTTTTGCAGGATGCATCTCTCTCGCGCGATGCCTTGTGCCTTTTGACACACGGAGCATTTTCGAGCGCGCTGAGAAAATGTTTGTGCCCGGGTTTCGCTCGTCACCTCGCGGGGCGGGTGCATTCCATCGTGGCGTTCCCTTTTCGCGGGGACAGTGTGCAGATGGATGGCGTTCGTGCATCGCGTGCTGTGGCGAGCGGGCAGCGCTGACGATTGGCCGAGATTAAAACAGGATTTTGGCGAACCACAGGGGAGTGTTGGGCGGGCGTGTGTGTGTGTGTGTGAAGCGACTGCTTCGGACTGCTGCCGGCTACCGGTCCGGTGATGGGGTGCCGTTGGGGAGAGCGGTGCGCTTCATCACGCAAAGGGCAAATCCCAAAAACGGGGGCACAGCGCGAGACAGGGCTAGTTTCGCGTTTGCTGCAGTGTTGGCAGTGTCTTTTTGCCACCGAACACTAGATGGCGCTGCAAGTATCAATTGAAGAATTTGTTTTTGTTTATTAACGGTTGAATATTGAATGAGGGACTGATGAATGAATGGAAAGATGAGAACAAATGTATCTTTTAACGAATAAGTGTTTAATATCGTAATATCCCTAAACGAATCTTCATGTTGGGTTGAGAAGAAAAAACCCTCAGAAATAAGCGAAAATTCCTCTCGAATGTGAAAAACACACGGATACTGTGAACAAAAGGAAACGGATACTGTGGCTTCTTGTGAAGAATCAAACCACTCAGTTAATTATGCCGATAACGCAAGTCAATAAAAAGCACCACTTCAGGAAATGTAAAACCCCCCTGCCCGTTCATATCAATAAATCAATGAACAAAATATCGACGAAATAAAGAATATTTCAACAGGAAAACACATAAAAATGCTCTCCACTCTCGGGGCCAGTCCGCTGGAAAGACAGGAAAGGGCAAAAAATAATAAAAAACACATAAATCTTTTCTTGCGTAGCTCCCCGCGGCAAAACGCATCCCGCATCTTCCTCTCTCGGTCGCAAACATCTCGATTGCTTTAAATGGGCCAGTTTCGCGCCGGCCGCTTGTCCATCAGTGGACGATCAGAGGCGCTCAAAAAAGGCCTTCCTCCCATTTCGCTGGGGTAAGCAACCGGTGACGATCAGCAACCGGTGTCAACGCGTGCGTGTACAGCGATCAAGTTGAATGTAGGAAGGAGCGGAATAAACCACCGTCACAAGAAAGCGGACGCATACAGCGGACCTGTCGCGATGTTAATCAACGCTCCATCATACCATGAGCGACACGAGCGGTGCCCCCACCGGCGGGGAGTGACGGTACGGTAGATGGTAGAAGATACATGCATATAATTTAATGTGCGCACATAAAACTCAAAAACAAGACAATAAATCAATAATAAACGCGTTTGACGTGTTAATTTATTTTATTTACATTCCTTCAATCGGACCGGGACGAGCCCCGGTGGAACCGGGTGGAAATGAATGTACTGCTTGCGCTTGGGGTGATCGTACAGTCACTGATTGAGGTTAGCGGAGTGTGGGAAGGATTATGGAAGAGGGTTTTCCCCCCTCCAAAAGATTGTTAGCATGTCCGCAAAAGGAACTGAGACAATTAGACAACCTCGCCCTCGCGATAATATACATTTCAAAAGCAGCGCGTTTATTGGTTTTTCGTCTCGAAGACGAAGGTAGTCGATCATCAGACTAAGCGAGTCTCTCCCAATATATGAAATGTTTTCCGTGCATGAAATGACATCATTCAGAGTGAAAAAAAAAAAACGGAGCAAACCAGCAATCGGCACACCAGTTTCTTCGATCGCGTCAGGTTCACTCTCAAGCGATGCAGTTCCCCCCCGACAAGCCGACTTGCTTCGTGCAAGGGGCGGAAGGGGGGAGTGGGGGGGGGGGAACTCATGTTATGATTTTTTCTCTTATTTATTGCCTGCAAGAAAAATTTATGACCGTGCGCTGATGCGACGGCCGCCATACACGCCATACCCACTTCTTCAAGCAATCGCCATCAAAAGGAACGGGCGCGGGACGCAGGCAACCACCGCGAGTGTCAGTCATTGGAAAATTCTCGAAACGATGGCACTGATGTACGAGAGCGTACGACAGCACCTTCAGCCGACGCGTTTTGGGGGAAAAGATGCTTTGCTAATAATGATATTTGCAGCGATTCACTCGTTTACAGCTTTCCGAAGAGTGTCTGGGTGCTCAAGATCTTGAGTGGAGCAGTGAAGCAGGGCGCCCGGGGGTGGTGATAAACGAAAATGGACAAGACAAGAAGAGACATTCATTTCTGCCCACACTCAACGGCTCGCACTCTCTCTCTTTCTCTCGCTTACTAGCCGACTGGTGGTTGTGTTAAGAATCAGGTCGTGCTGGATGTGGATTTCACCCAATCTCCGAGACACTGTCGCACTGTCAGTGTCCCATCAGCAACGAACCACTCTCACAAACACACACACACGCAGTCAGTCACATTCCCAGGGCAAAAACGGCCCTGGACTGGCCGGCCGGGTGCATTCCCGCAGCGGACCCCGAGGTGACATTAACGTTCTGATATAAGATTGAATGATTTACAGCTGTCAGGCACCGAATGGGGGATATGTGGCTTGGCTCCTCCGGCTCGGGTTCATGTGCGTTGTGGCGCTTGTGTATCTTTTTTCCCCTCTCCCCGTGTTTCCCTCTCTCTTGGCTCTTGGGGCTCGCTCGGATGTCTCTGTTAGGGAGCGAAGTGGAGCGGACAGCGGACAGTGGGCAGGACAAGGCGGTTGAAGATGCGAATTGTATTTATGTGTTTATGTAATTTGCCTATAAAGCATGGTGCGAGATGAATGACATACGATGTCTCGACGCGCGCGTCGCCCTCTCCCGTCCACTCGATCGCTCGATCACATGTGTCTCTGTGTCTGGTTGTGTGTGTGGGACTGGCATGCAAAACCCTCCAGAGGGTCCCCTTCAGGGTTCGAGCTCGTGATTTGTTCACAGTGGCGCGTTCGGCGTTCGCCCTTCACTTGACGACTGGTGATGAAGTGAACGCTGCTGCTGCTGCTGCTGCTCTGCTGCAGCATGTGAGACGTCGTAAATTAAAGACCACGTCATTTTCGTGATGCCCCACCTCGTCAGGCACAATTGTGTGAACACAGGGTGACACGGTTGGGAGAGAAGCAGGAGGAAATCGAATGGAAGGGAAGAAGGGTGCAATCGGTGCCGGACCTTTCCGCAACGGTCTTGTTGCCAATGTAGAGTAGGCGACGCTGGGAAATGGGGCTTTTGTTTGGATCAAACCCCACACCGAGCGAAAGGAGGGTAATGTTTTGAGGATCACTTTATAAACAATTTGTCAACATTGTAACGGTTGGTGGATTGGTTGACTGTAAGCGTGTGCTCGTTAGGCAATGTGTGCGATGTGCGTTTTAGTGCAACTAAAGTGAACATTTTATGTGCCTTCAAACGAGTTTCTGGTTTCATTGGCCACTTTAGTACCTGCAGGAGACACTTTTCCACATCTCTCTGGGTCACACGGTGCATTCCGTTGTGGTGTCCCAGGGACTTAAAACTATCACTTTTATTCTTCTCAACCATAACAACAACAGACAAAAAAACCCTTCCATGCAGCTAAATCAATCTCCGGATCTGCCGGTGCTCCGGGTCCCGAAAGAATGGAACCTTTTCTCGCGCCACAGCACTAGTAGAAATAGTTTTAATATTCATCTGCTTCGTCCTTCGCCGTAAGCTGTCGCTGTTACGGGCCGACACCGAACTCCACGGCCAGAAACCATAACTTTCCCCGTCCTTGCCTCCCCGTGTCCCCCCCGCTCTCCTCTCCAAAACAAAAGGCCTTAGTTTGGCGCGCATCGTTTGCCAGATCCGGCATGCCCGCAATAAATCATCGCACGCTTCTGGATACTTTTTTGAGCAGTGATCATTCGTCACGGTGAAATATGGATCCGCAGGCAAACAACCGCAAAAATATAGCTTCCCGAGGTTCGGCTTTCGGCCGACCACCAGGAACGAGAAGCAGGCCAAAACTAACGATCCCTCATCTCATCTGTGTTCGTTCAGTGGACCAGTTGGGAGGGGGGCGGCGAGCTGCGGGAAGGTGTGTATGTCTTTTTTGCGTTGCGTCGGGAGCATGCCATCGAGAGCATGTCTTCGATGTACCGAGTGACCGAGAGTAACAGAGCAGCAAAGAATTGGCCTCTCACGGGCAAAAAAAGAAATGAAAAATGAAACAAAAACACTCCACAAATGGCCAGTTACATCCATCCATCCTCGTGCGAAATGGCTAGTTTGGCGGTTGGCTTGCAGGCGAACGCGCCAAATTCGGTCATTCATAACCCTCAGCTCGGGCACACCGTGCTGGATGGATGGAGGCAAAGAGCGAGGCAGCAAGAGGGACACACTCACACACAAAAAACACAATTGCATCGCGTCCTGCCAGCACTGGCCATCTTTCGATTGCTCGCGCCGTTCGGGACAACCGCGAGATGACTGCGGGAAGTGAACCGCCCGGCACACAAAAAAAGAACCGTACCCAACCTTGACATGATAATTGTAAATTATTTATTACTCACGTGGCAATTCAAATATCCTGAGCAGCATTTTGCATCGTGGTACCGTTGGGCTGGGCCGCGCGGATGCACCATTTCGCGATGGATTGGTTTGATTCATGCGCGCGCGCGCGCGCGCCCTTACTCCTGTGCCCGAACCTGTGACCACAGACGAGTGTTCGAGCGAGAGTATGAAGCGTAACCCAAATAAAAAAAAAAAAAACAGGATGGAACTTTTCGGCAGGCAACCCTGGGCGGGGGTTGCAAAAAATAGAAAACAGAGAAGTGAAGTCGAATGATTTGTGTGATATGAACACATACTTCAAATGTAAACGAGTACCGAGATGGAGCCCCACATTGTGAAATTGCATACTACCGTGCGGTGGGGGGAGGCTTGCGGTACCCGGCTTGCCCACGCGTTGCATTCGATTTATTGATGCACCGGAAAGACAACCATTCCCCCGGTAGAGGAGCAGCGGCAGCAGCAGTAGTGGAGAGTGACAATTGGCATAGAAAATTGTTCCCAGCAGCAGCTCTGGCCGACGGTGTGCCTTGCGGCCTCGATGCAGGCCCACTTCGATCCAGACATCCGGTTGCGCGTGCACGGAGATGAAATGCACGTCCAGCCTCGGCATCGAACGACATCCAGATGACAATGCATCGAAGATATGATATATGGCGACAGTGAATGCATTTTTATGCGCTTTCATAGTATTGTTTTAACAATTATTTTTACGACTCGCGCTTAAATCATGCCCTTGCTCGTCGTTTTTAATGGGACACGCGTTCCAGTTGTGCTGTGTGCAGAGGGGGGGTCATGTCATACAGAAACGTTTCCACGTGTGACAAGTGCGTAAGCCCGGTCGGTCGCATCGCAGAATCGATGGCAGTTTGGTGTTGTTTGGCTTGTTGTTGTTTGCAGTTCTTGGCAGTGAGAGGGGGATGAGTCTCACGATAGGATGTTTGTTGCGAATGCAGTTCGCTAGCAGTGGACTGCATCGTTAAAAGGGGGAAAAAATGATAGGATTTATGACGAAAACGTGAAAATTGTAAGCGTTTTCAGTCGTTTGTCAATCACTTTACTCAATCAATATTTATTATGCAATTTTCATTTAAATATAGTTTTTTTTTAGTTTTGTTAATTTATCATATCAAATGAGTGAAACATGTATTTTGCATTTATTATTCGTAAGTATGACATATCTTTTATAATTTCTTGAAATAGTAAAAAATATAATTTCCATAAAACAGTGTGCAACGGTTCACATTTAAACATTGCAACGACGAGACGTCTAGCCGGGTCTGGCCTTTAAAATTATACCATTCCATAAAATATTGCCTTCAGAAGATCGGTTATTTATGTACTTTAATGGCACCTCACTGTCTCGCAGTGGTACAGAACAGAATCGGGCTGGTGCACACAGAACGCTCAGACAGAGTGGGTTTAGCCGGCATGTTGTTTTTTTTCTTCTTTCATTTCTACCGACACTGCAGAACGGAGCATCTGAAACGCTGATTGAAGAGAGAATAGAAATAATGTGCAAAAAGTGACACACCGATCATAAAGAACCGATCGGAAACGTTTGGAGAAAGCCGGCACAGCCGCGTCTGCCCTTCTCTTGCTTGTCGGTGGTGCACCCGGCACGATGGCAGAAAGATGGAATGCATTCTGCATTGCACCGGCACCGGAAACCAGGACGAGATGACACATCCTCCGTGAGAAGCATGACCGAACAGGCGAGCCATCAGACCGGCCGTCTGGAATGTGTGTGTGTGTGTGTGCTGCTGTTGGGCCACTTCCGACAAAAGGAGCGTTCGTGCGCCTCGTGATTCAGATTCGTAGCCGGGTCTCTCTCTCTCTCTCTCTCGCTCGTCAACGATTGCTTTTTTGGAAAGTGGCCGGGAAAATCCGACAGAAATCTTAATTTATAGCCTCTATTTCGATGCAAAATTTGTGGGATTCGGTTAGTTTTATTATTATTATTATTTCTTTTTTTTTAGTTTACCCAAACTTAGGATGACTTGCTCACGGTTGTGTTTGATTGTGTGTGTGTGTGTGTGTGTGTGTGTGTGTGTGTGTGTTTGTGTTGATGTTATGAAACCCCCATTTTATTTCTTCCCAAGAGTGTCTCTACACCCATTGATCGATTGCGGTGGTCGTTGTGTGTGTGTGTGTGCGGAGGGATTTTATGTGTGTGCACATCCCGGCCAGCTGTAGTTCGCTCTATTTCATTTTTCCCGGGATGATGGATTTATGCTGCGCTGGGATTCGTTTCAGAAAGTATGTGTATGCGGTATGGGATGTTGTCGTATATTTTTATGTTGCGTTCGATTATCCTATTTCATTCCCCGGCTTCCAACTATGCTCCGGTTCGGGACCTTGCCCGTGTCCTTGTGTGTGTGTGTGTGCTGCTGGACGATGGGTTTATGATTTATATTAGAAGAAACATTGCAACCGGAACGGCTGTGTGACACAATGATATTTGGAACGAATTTTATGCTCTGGCGTCCATAATTCCTACTACGGGACGGTTATGATTTGTGGCAAACGAAGAAAGCAATATTTGTTTACGAGTGCAGCGGATGTGTGTGTGTCTTGTTTCGTGTCGTGAGCGAGTGCCAAAGAATAATCCGGTAAGCCGGTATCAAGCTGTCGGAAGCGTGATAGAGCTGTGGTGAAGATGAGGAGTAATAAAAATGGCAGATGTAGCTGATTTTTTTTTGTATTTGTATAATATTCTTGGGAAAGTAAGCTGTCCATTGCATATGGTGACCAAAGTTAATGTTTTTTTTTCATTTAAATTCAAAACATTGAATCAATGTATATATTAATAATGATACTCATGCTTTTCGCTTAGAAAGTTATCCTTTTTCCTTTGTTTTGTATCTCTATCTTAAGCAAATCACACAATAGAAGAGAAGTTAAGCACCAATTCCTAGAATTTTGACACTTGAGATTACATTTGACTACTAAGGAAGATAGTCTGGTGCATGCGTATGATAAAAGATAGTTCTAGAAAAAGAAAAAAAGTGAGGATTGTATAATAAGGGTAACTGATCTCACTGGTTCTTTAAATGATTATTCAAGTTCATAAAAAGGAGCCACTCAAGCATAAGCTCCAAAAATAAAGCTCCAAAAATATCAAATTAATCCAATGGTAAACTGAGGCCTTCCATTCGCTGATACAAGAAGCACTCAAAGAAGAAAAAAAAAAGAAATTTATTCTAAATTAACATGGTCTGAGTAACGTGGACAAAATTGGGTTTTGAATGTTTAAAGGTGAAACAGTTTTTTAAATACAATATTGGATAATCCATCAGGAGGATTGTTATACACGGAGTGTCGTAATACACGCTTAAGTTTCACGTATTTAAATACGGTACTTTCAGTTCATCTACAATTGTAAATATTTTTCATTATTTCCATCATTTCAAATTTTTTAAATTAATGAAAATGTGTTCTTTATTTTTGAGGTGTAGACTGTAGATGCTTGCACATGTTAAATTGTATATCTAATTTTAAAATAACTAAAATATACTAGAAAACTGTATGATTTTGACCTAACAACAATAAATATAATTTATTGCCATCATAATCACCAGCTAGAACTTATAAACAATGTACATTAGAGCACAATGAGTATAGAAGAACTTCAGCCTCATACAATGACCCTCTATTGACAATGTTTAGACAAATCAATCCTCTTTTTGAATCATTGGACATTCATGTGACTACCCAGAGCTTCAAAACTAGGATTTTAGATTCATACGCACTCAAAAATAGGCAAGATTAGTTTTAACCCATAGAATTTAGTGGCAAGGGTAATACCATAGTCTAAATAATACCAGTCCCTTAAATTCTCAAAAATGAATAAAAAAATAAATAATTGAATAAATAAATTTTAATATTGAAGGATATGATACTTCTAGCTTAAACGAGATGATATTTCAAGTTAGGTAAAAAAGAGAACTCTGGAAAAGTTAAGATAATAAATAAATAACAAAGAATAGGCAACTGTAAAGATCTATAATTAACAAATAAACGGTGAAAACACACACAACCAGGATAAGAAAAACGATTAAATTAGAGTATGTAACAGAAGAATATTAAATAGAACTAAAGATACATAACATGTCAACGAAATTATTTGTTAAATGTAAAGAAGTAAACGAAAAAATAAACACATAAAACTAAGAAGAAAAAATAAAACAATTAAAGGAGGAATCAATTTTGGTTGTTTTCCTTTTTCGTACATTTCGAGCACGCCAAACGGCAATCCCGTTAACAGCTGTCCAGGAATTATCACATATTCTCCTTAAGCCAAACGAAAACAAAACAAAAAAAAACGGCAAAACCTGCGCCCTAAATTGAATGTAAATAAAGTACTGCGTGAACAGAAGCCACCATTGTTTGTCATTTGCCTGCACTGACGCCAGGCCCGCATCCATCAAGACGGGTCCGTCCGGTCCGGATCGTCGGTTTGATGAACTAATGCGTCGGCTGGTTTATGGTTTACGCTTACAGGAAAGATTTACAGTCCACACTTTATGTGGTGGAGAAAAAAAAAGGCACAAAAAGCATCCCCAAAAAAGACTCACCAACGGATTCCAGCAGTTGTTTACAATCCATTTAGAAAGATGAATTGCTTAGACATTTTCGGATGTCCATCTGTTCCTGTTATGCCGGTGCGCGTTCGCCTCGCCAATGATCAACCGACACCGGGCAGCATTCAAAATGTGGTTGCAGTTTTGTTTCACCTTTTCTTTCCCCCCGTCGGTTACAATGGTACATGGGGATCCCACGAGGATCCCAGTTCCGAGTGAAGGGTGCTGTTTCCTCACATTTCGTCAACGTTGTCATGTGGGGCAACGCCTGTTCTTTTTTGCCTGCCGCTGCACTTGATGGCGTTTAGCAGCATGGCAAGTGGTTGGTCTTGTTTTTTTTTGGTCATCACTGGGCACGCGTCTCCCGTCGAAGAAACAAGTGCACGAGAAAAGAGTGGAAATGTAAAGCGCGTTTCGGACCGTTTTTGCGCCGCTTTTGCGGTGCAGGTTGGAAGGGATGATTGTGTTTTTTTGTCGCTTCTTCATACATTCCGATACAGTCATGCCTTTTAGGTGGACAAGCATGGTAGGCGCTGCCATCAGTTAAGCGCACATTTCGCTAGTAGCGCAGCGTATTGGCACAGATCGGAGGCTTCCGGCCACTGCACGGAAGCCACAGGAAGTGGCGTTTTTGATATGGTGAGCTGCGTGGTGGGAAAAGCAACAGGAACAGAGCAAAAGGTGCTAGCAGGGAAGCAAAGGGAAAACACAAAGACCAAACACACTCGAGTAACAATGTCCCAGGCTGAAGGAGGGCCCCGTCGTACGGTACTGGGCGGCGTGTGGCGTTGAGTTGTGACATGGACAACCTGCCAAGCGACAGTTATAGGCCCCGTCAAGGATCTATGTGTGTCATTCGCGCGTGTGTGTGTGTGCGTGTGTGGCGTTCACAGCAGTTCACTTGTGCTTTCCTCACACTGCCGCGACACAATCTTTACAATGCACGCCTCAGGTTCGGTGGAGGAGTGACGTAAGAGGTGGCGATACTGGTTCCCTTTTCCCTTGCACGTTCTCGACGGCACGTAATGTTTCACACCGTGTCAGCTGTTAGTTTCATTTGCTCGATTCCCAGGCCCCCATTCCGCCCTACCGAATCGAGTAAATAATGAAAGCCGCGCGCGGTTGAGCGCTTTTTTTGTCGTCGTCGTCGTCGTCGTCTCTGTGTTCTGTGTGTTTTTCATTTTTGATTACGCTTCGCGTCTACGCCTCCGAGTGACACGTTGGTGTCGTTTGTTGAGCCCTCGCGGGCCTCCTGAACGATCTGTTTGTTTATGGCGTCAGACAGCGGCGACTACGGCATGGAGTTGGAAGTAATGGGGCTGCCGGTGGCTCGCTGCGGTCATAAACAGGACGCTTTTTGCGCGCGGTTCGTGGCTTATGCTGTGACAGGTAGCTTACCTTCCTCTTAACCTCCCCGGTGCTTTACCTTTGCCGGCGCGATCGGTGGGAACCACGCGTTCTCCTACGTCCACGTGGTTGCTGTTAACGATTTATGTCTGTGCTGCTGCTGCTGTTGTTGTTGTGAGGCATGGCAATAGGCCTCGTTGCACATGATTTACATCTTGGCCGGATGACATTAGCGCAGTGCAAAATGGCACGCTGTTAAAAAGTATTGGTAAGATCGGAGTTGTAAGTTACGCGGTTCGTAGCGGTATCTAAATCAACAGTTGTCCAGTTGTGATTTAATTTATTTTTTTGTAAGCGACTATTGAAGGTTCTTTTTAATCGCAAAAATAAAATAAAGCCATTTTACAAAATTATCGCAGCATTTAGTTGAAAGAGAAGCCTGTAATGTCGTTTAAAAATCATTATGTTCTCCTCAAAACCATGTGAAAGCATCTTTTCCCCAAGTGGACGACTGAATAAATTTTGATTTACAACTCTTTTCCCATGCACACTACCTTCATGTCGATTTTCTGCATGAAAAAAGAGGGGTAGGGAAAACGTTATCGAATAAAAACAAGCTTATCGTGTCGAGTGTCCATAAAACGCAGTCCAGTCGCAGCCGCGCGGCAACACAGGCCGTTACGAGCCGTGCCACTCTATAAATCTTTCACCCGTTAATGCCCATTTCGCTTTTTGAAGCGCAGTCAAAATAGAATGAAAAAATCGCACCATCAAATAGCACCAAAGCCTCGGCTCGGATCGAACCGGCAGGAGATGAACACATTCGAATAGGCCAATTCGTCATTCGCAAGATCGGACGGAGAGCGAAAAAAAAAACGAAAAAGACACAAAATGCGCCTCCTTCCAACGGCTAAAAACGGATCATTTTATGATCCGATTTTTTTATGTGCCTTCGATGCCTCTTGACATACATTCCATCGTCTCCCCCCCCGCCCAGGTTTCGCTATCATGCACTTTCCCCTCGCTTATGCCGTGGATAGGTCAAACAGCTATCACTTTCCTTGAGCACTGCTTGCTAAAATGGTTCTGGAATGCATCGATTGCGCCATGCGCCTTGCGCCTTCGTCGTCCTTCCCAAGGAACGGGTTTTCCGGGTGGAGTGTCCCGCAGGGTGGAATGTACCCCTGCGGGAGGGCAATGATTTACGGCACCGGTACAGATGCGCGCACTATTCGTTATCGATCAAATTCTACGCGCGTGTCACCCCGCGTGTGTGTGTGCGGGGCGAAGTTTTATTATCACATAATTAGTTTGTTTAGTGTGAGGGAAATGATTTGCCGTAGCAGGCCGGCGGTACCGAAATGCGCCCTGTGATCATTCCGTGACAGCTCAAGCGCACGGCAACGGGCCGGTAACAGGGGTGGTGCGAAAGATTGACTTGATTTTCGTAGATATTGAAGCGAGAGTGAGCTCATCGAGAGAGGGGGGGAAAGAGGGGATATATCGGACAGATTTATGGCGCTCGATCATAAATCAACGGGGCCGGCTAATATTAAACTCCGTCAAGTAGATTGCCCTTGGCATTTTCCAGCGAGTTCGACAGCCCGCTCCCCTTTTGTGCCGCCGTTCCCGAACGTGTGTGTGTGCGTGTGTGTGTCAGGTTGGTGCTGGTGAGTGGGAAGGCGGCTGAGCTGACGAAGAACGAATCGATTACGACGAATAAAGAGTGATTTGTGTCTTCTTTACCGCACACCGCCGCATTACGCAGAAGATTGGGGCGACATTTGCGGATATACGGACAGCACTTGGACAGTTGTTTTTGTCCGGTGGTGCTGGTGTGTGTGTGTGTGCGTCCTACGCATTTTTTCGGACGCTTGCTGGTGGCATAAATTAGGCAACAGACATGTCCGCAACACTGAATGTGCTCTTGCCGAGGGGGCATAGGGACCAAGTCTGGGATTGGGTAGAAACGCGCGTTTGTTGACGCTCTGTGTCATCAATTAAAGAAACTGTTTCAAAAAAACCTTCCGATTTCTGGGGAGTTGTAAATCATTTGCTAATGTTTTGAAATTTGACCTTGTGAAGCTGATGATTTATCCTACAAATTATTGGTTTAATAATAAAATGCCATAAAGAAATGAGCTGTCATTCGTACGATCAAGCGCAAACGACAAGACACGATCAATACAGCAGTGACACTTCCTTATTAGGTCAGCTTTGCCAAAACAAATCCAAAAAAACAACCGGATATAAGAATGCATTTCATCCCAAATGTCGTGTACGTGATATGCAAACGACCGTACGGTCACTGCGCCCGATGCCTAATGGGCACCAATTAGTACCCTATTAGGTGATGATATCGAGCATTATTGAGCTTCGGGCACTGGCTGCAAGATACGCCTGCTACGGCTGCTCTTAATTATCACCGGAGCGTAATCACCGGAGCAGCAGAGACAACTTGCCTTTTCGCTTGCCAAACGGTGTCCGCGCGCGTAACGCTGACCTTCCGGTGTCCGGGGGAGCGCTTGGGAAAGCGATATATTATTGGGTCACACTCGTGGCCGGTCTCGCAATGGTTTCGATGGCGCTGGTGCGCTGGCGTCCTACTCGCGCGTGTTGCCAAACGAGTTCTGCCACTTCTGGGGACCGCACAGATTCGCTCACTGCGCGCCCGCTTTTGCATGTTCCTGCGTCGAGTGCCGGGTTCGAATCGTCATATTTTACCGTTTGTTTTCACCCACTTCTGGGTGCGCTTCCACACCGTGCGCTAGATTTTTGTGGCGCTCGTCGAGATCCAGGATCACCACGCGACCACGCGCAGATGGGCAAGCTGCTTAAGTACCGTAAGTACGTGTCAGTCTATCAATCATTTTAATTGACAATTTTATAAGATCCGTTCGGGTGCTGCTGCTGGGCCATCTTGTCCGCCACGTGACTCATTTCAGTTCCGGTTTCCTGGGGCGCTACGGCCGGCACGGTTTGACCATGCCGTCGAAAATGCGATGGGCACGGAGTACGGCGATCCCCGGCGAGTGGGCTCGTAAATTAAAAGCCACCCCTATCCTATCCCCGCACCCGTGTGCCCGGGCTGCGAGGGTTGCAAAACATAAACGTCACAGCCACAAACTAATTACTGACAATCGATGATTTATACTGACCGTAAATTTAACCCTTCTAATCACTCCCGGGCTCTCCCGGGGCTTCGCCCGGGCCCAATGGGAAGGCAAGGTGTAGCGCCTTTTCACGCTTGCCGGCGCCGGCACAAAGAAAGCAAAGAAAGTCACCCCAGACGCATAGGGAAAGCTCCCGCGAGCGCGCTGCGGTAGAACGACGCCTTGCAGGACAAGTTTCAAAGTATTGGCGATTAAAAATTTACTTGCCACCGTATGGCCAGCTCGTGGCAGTGTGTATGTGTGAACTATTCTTAGTACGCGATTGCACCCCCTCGGTTCGCTTAAATTGCTGACCACCCGGGTGCACTAATGGTGCCTCAATGGGGAAGAGGGGTGCATTACGCCTGATGCTACTACACCGAACGCCCGGGCTTCATAGTTTTTGTGCAAGCGAATGTGAATTATTCTATCCATCGGCACAATAAATAACGCGGTTGCAGCACACAAGCACACACACACACATTGTATGAGGTGAACGCACCAAAGTCAAGCAAACGCTCACGGCCTTTGCCTTCTACGGAAGTGACAAGCTTTTAGCACCCTGCTAGTGTCGATAAATCAACGGGGCCACGGGGTGTGATTCATTCGCAGTGGACCTGGTGTGGCCACCGCGTTACAAGGATGCAACCGTGGGGCCCTTCTGTAGCGAGCGATGCGAGGCCGTTAGGGCCCCTGGCTGCTGCTTGGCCATGATTGATGGCATGCACCGATGGAGGGCAGTTTTTGAGCCACCGAGGCGCGTGGTGCGAAGGATTATTTTTAATCCATCAAGGACGAAATGGTTATGAAGGATTTATGTGGGCGATTAAAAGTAGCTTGATTGGCGATGTTGCCTGGAGTTGTGATTTATGGAACAGGGTAGGTAATTATAGGGAAAAGGAGTTGGAAAACTGTGGTAGGTTAATCATAATTTCTCTCGAGAATATGGATAAAATGTAGTTATTTCTATGGAAAAACTAGATCACACCACGCCATCTTCAATTCCGGGTTGTAATATTGAGTTAACAGTAAGCAGAGCAAACGCAAACAAAACAAACACGATACTCTTACCACGGCACAATAAAGACCATTCCATTAGGCTAATATTTATGATGATGGGTTACTGTCCACTTGCCCCCCAGCCCGGACCTTCCATTCTGCCTCAAATGGGTTCAATTAGTGCAATGCTAGTATGGCACACCGATTCGACAAAGGGAACACAGGCAGTATCGTTACCATCGTTACGAGCCCTCCCCGGCTAATGGTAGCTTCGGCAAACGATTTTCCAAAACTGCAAAACCACCCATCGCCAGAAGAGCTTCTGCCACACTCCGGTACCCATAACGATCCCCACAAGGAGCCTGACCGAGGCCGAAAAGCACGCGCGGGCACCCACAAGCACGCCGACTCGAACAAATTGCCGTGAGCGGTGTACATTATCACGGCACATGCATGACTATATTATAAGCATCCAAAGGCAAAGGCATCCAGTAAATTATTATGATGCATGTGTGCACCGCTACGTATACACACGGTACACGGTGCTGCTGCTGTTATGGCTTCTTGAAACGATGCCGTGAACGCATTCTTCAAACCTTCTGCCGCAGAAATGTTGCACCACATTGTTCCAAGGGAGACGGGGGACGGCCGCCATACGCTTCGGAAAAGGCGTTACTTTCCGAATGATTTTCGCATCAGAAAGCACTCACAGGGTGTTAGGGAGCGGAAGAGGGGAGGGACTTCCGCAGCTTGGTTTGGGCTTTCTCATTTCGAGAAAATCTTTCTCGTCCAGGGCTTGACGGTGCGACGGTGTAAGAAAACGGTTGTGGTATAAATCGTTTGGCTTGTGATGTATCAATGGTCATAAATTTCAATGCCATCAAATGACCCTCTTTTCGATCCGGTGTCTTGAGTGAAGGGCAAGAGAGGGTCGGGTAGTTGTAGTGCATTCCCTAAGCAATGTGTTACGAACCTGAGCAATGAAAGATTGCTGCAATTCGATGCAGTTCGATGCTAGGCGTTTGGCCGCTGTGCAGTGTTGGCTGACTGCGTTGGTGCAAATTTGACACAAATTGATCGTTTCGATGAAAGGTATTATTTAGCCTTTTCCACCAGGCTGCTCGTGCTGCTGCTGGGGCTGCTGGTCCACCCGGGGTATGTCCATCGTAGGGAGAACAACCACCCATCTCCACTTGGTGAGGTGTGGTATGGTTTTGCATTTGCGTGCACCGTGTACGGCCCCGAGCGGGGCTATTAATAATAGAATGATTGTTGAACGGTGCCATTTACAGTGCCTGGAAGGGGTGGTGGGAGAGGTGCTCAAACGTCGATAAAACGAACAAATAATAAATCTCCATGTTTGAAAAGGAAGTTGTGTCGGTGTTAATGATTTTTTGTTTGATATATAAGGGTGGCGGAAAGGTTTTCGAGCTGATTGTTGCTTAATGAGCTCAGCCTAATGCTGACACAATGGAGCTCATATTTTAATGTCGGTCTGTTCTTTTAGCTAAAATATGAATTCAAGTTTTTTGAATTTTTCATGGCACCTGAAATTTATTTATCCTCAATTTATTAAAGTGTAAACAATTTATTAAGTAGAAGTAGAGTTAAGTTTAAGTAGAATTTCTTTCACCTATTTGAAAACATTCTGAAACCATTGATGATCAACCAACTACTTTGTAATTCGTTCCATAATTGTCGTGAGTCAAAGAAAGCTTCTGAGACTGATTTCAGGATCAGTTACATTACCAATTGATCTGCAATAAATCTCAGGACTAGTATGAGATTGTAACTTGTAAGGGTTAAGAATCATTTCATATGGCCAGCGGCGGATCTAACGGTAGGTGAACTAAGCGGTCGCCTGGAGCCTCGTCGATATAGGGGCCTCGTAGATCGATAGTCGATAGTATGCGGCATGTATAAAAGTTGAAAGAGTAGTACACACAAGGATTCTATCCCATTTTGAGGACAGATATGGGTTCAGGATTGGTTCCAGAATCTGTATTGATTTGCGATTAGTTGAAGGGTCGATACGGGCTTAGGATCTGTTCCATTTTTGAAAAAGTTTGAGAATAAGTTCCACGATCAATTGAGAGCGCAATGGATTCAGAATCAGATCCAAGATCAGTCCTGTATGTATCCAAATTCAATTCCTCGATAGTTAAGAAGGCTGGTTCAATTCAAGTTTCATATGGGTTCAGGATCAATTCCAAGATCAGTTTAGGTTCCAGACTTGGTGTAGATGTTAGACAAATAATTCCAATACCAGAGAGGGGTTCTAGATTGTTTTAAATATTGGTATAAGATCGTGATCAATTCCAGAGTCGGTATTCCTTCAGTTTCTGTTTCCGAATCAGTTTAGATGTCGCTACAATTCTGAATCCAGAAAGTGGTTCATGATCAATTCCATTAGTTGTATGAGTTAATCAGCAGTTACATGATCGGTATGGGCTCGGGACTGCATGCAATATCGTTATGGAATCAGTGATAATTCATGGGTTGGTGTAAGTTGATGTTCTATTCCAGAATTGGCATGACTGCTGTATCAGCTCCAAGACCGGTGTAGGTTCAGGATCAGTTCTAAGACTGATGTGGACTTAAGATCAGTATCAAGTATTCCTGTACTGGTATGGGTTCAGACTCAATTCCTGGACCGAAATAGTCATAGGAATTTTTCCAGAATCACCATGGGTTTAAGCGCTCTTTATGTAATGATTCTCTGACTTTAAAGGTGCATAGGAATTGTTTCCCTTAGTCCAATAATCCAGCTAATTGTAAAAATGATTGTCAGAATCATTAAAATCTAAACAACAATGTAACTCCCATAAACGCATTGGCCACTGGAAAATCAATGTAAAAAATGCTTCCCCTACTAATTATCCCCACACATCGCCCACCTCCACCCGAAAACTGCCCCACCGGCCGTTAGTTTAGACCCCGGTGGTAAATACCGGCACATTGCTGCGCTGCAAACGAAAACTTATTACTATTACACTACAATAAAGAATACATTTGCACCCCATAATCACCTGCAATTAGATTGGTCCATTAGGTTTTTGCTTGCGTCCGCGTGTGTTTTGCATAAATAATTTACGGCTTCCGATAGCTTGTCCGTTGCTGAAGCGACCGTTCCACCAACCCGATTCCATTTCGAGTGGTTGGGAGGGGGACAGGTCGTGGGAACCGGTGGGCCGGAAACCGGAGACCGCGGCTACGTGTCAATCGAATGCAAATGCAAGCGAATGAACATCAACAACACCACCCACCACGGTACACGTGCACGCCTTCGAGTGCAGGTTCCCATTTGCGACGAAATGAAATGCATCATATCCTTCCGACGGCTTGTTCGACCGTTTCGTGGGGCTTGCCCGTGTGTGGCATGAGTACACCAACGAGCCAGCCGGGGCCAACAGCTCGAGAGAGCCTTTTTCCAGGCTCTCGTCCACCGCGATTGTGTGCCGCATGTTTCACATCCTTTCCGAGCAAATGCGGGCGTACTCATGTGTGTGTGTGTGTGGATGTGTCTGTGTGGATGAGAGATGTTTACCCGTAACCGATGCTACCGCAGCACAAAAACCACCCGCCTACTTGGCCCTCTTGGTCGTAGTAGTGCCAAAGTCCGGCTTGCTCACAGCTCCGGAGAACCCGATAAGTTTTATTTATATGCGTTTATATGTGACAATGACAGTTAATTATTATTAAAACGACATCTATATGGACATGACATACAATCAGGACGCGATTCAATCGTGGTAGGAGCAGGGGCAGGGGGCTATAGAGGCTACGTGCGGGAGATATGGGGACCGGATGGGTCAGTTTGGGTCACGGAAAAACGGCTATCCTTTTCAGCGAGACAGTGGGAATAAAATTAGATACGCCTAGATTTTCACACCCCGTACAGCGGGGGTTTCGGAACATATCCCACAGTTCTTTACCCATCCCTCACATCCTCCTCCTGCACTAACTAGGTGCGGGTGGGTAGGAAATCCACCGAATAATACCCGAAAAAGGGATAATTCGCGTCCCGCTAAAACCCTGCAGCCCAGCCCGGCGCTACCCTCCGGGGCCGAGATACATTTCCTCCTGGCTGGATGCCGGCCATCCTGCTGCCATCTTTCATCGCTACCGAAACAGCTATCTGTTTATGCTGATTTGGCAAACACACGTACACAAGCACACTAACACATCGCGATTGCAGTGTGGTAAAGGAGGCTAGTTGCATCCGCTTGGGCATCACAATCCGGGGTGAGGTCGTTGTGAGGGGAGGCGAGTTGTGTGGGGCTAAATGTTCACATTTCGGAAGGCACCCGGGTCAGCTAAACAGGCGCCTAGGGGATCAAGGGCGCCTGACCGGTGGCCGGGGCGGGGTGATATGCTATTATAATGTTTTTCGGTCGACCAACCGCGGTGTTATTTTATAATGGACGACCGAATGAATGAATGAATGAATCAATGGTTGTGGGTGTGTGATGTCCCGGGGGCGCGTGAAGCTAAGGGTAAGGAAGACAGGACATTATAAAATTGCTCGTTGGCAGCATTATTTTGATGGTGGTGCAGCCCACGGATACAATGGCTTTCGCTGCTGCTGCTGCTGCTCGAGAGCGCCGCATTATATTTCATATCAAAAGCTGCTTCAGCTGTCCGAATTGTGATTTAAAAGATCAGTTGTGGTGTGTGCGAGTGTGTGTGTGAGTGAGTTTGCTACCCATTCCGTGGTGGCACGTGTGGAGACTGCGTTCAAGCTGGACACGGTTAAGCGCGAGCGAGGAGTTGGTCCGTATGTCAGTGGCATAACCACGATGATGAGTGGGATTGCATTCTGCATGTCCGTGTTTAGGAGGAGGAGAACGATGGGGTCGGGGATGCGTTGAAGTGGCGCTTATATTTTTGGCACAATTTGGCCCTTCCCAGAGCGTTCCCCCGGTGGGGCAAATGAGCTTTCGGGCTGTCACCATCAACTGTTAAATAAATGAATGTACGGGCCTTGCGCGGGACTGACACGTCGTTGTTTTTGGCGGGATATCTTGACACTTTCGCGTGGCGGTGGACAGCTATTGCGTGGAGTGCAAGTACGGCTATGCAGCTGTGCATTGGACAAACCTCTTGCCAGTTGTTCCATCTGGTATCTGATGGAGATCTGATGGGGGAAAATATAGGAAATTATTACGTAGTATTGCTATTAAATTAACGAACAATGGTTTTGAAGAAACACAAGTGTTCTGGGCACAATTTACATGTTTTGCATACATTGACTGTTGAACAATTTAATTATTTACTGAGCAATACAGTTTTTGTTCATTTTACACATCATCTTCTCTCAGGTATGCTCTTATTTACTAGGCAACTTCTTTTATTCACTTCCCAAATAAGGCAAGCAATGACACAAAGCATTAAATAATTTAGTACTCTGCAGTCATCAATCTGCACTCTGCTCATTAGTGTTAATTTTCTGACGTCGTTGTCAGGCCGTCTTAGTCTGCCTCACCTACCGGTCCTTTTCCTTAAATTTTTTCCCTCACCGAATGTAAAAACAAAAACACCACCGCAGCATGGTATTATTTGGTCGAGGAAGGCAGGCAGACAATGAAATATTTGATGTGCTCGCACGAAAACAACAATAATATTTTACAATAAATTAGACGCCATATCGGAAATGGTGACCGGTTGATCTACAGCGAGAGCAGCGTGGCAGCGAAGCCAAAGCGGTTTCAGCAAACTTTCAGACATTGGCCGATGTCAATTAGCAGTGCGGAATGAAACGGGCATCGAAAAATTGTCCCGTGGTTTGACAAATAACCCATAATTCACCCATTACGATCCCACTGGTGATGATTTAGTGATGGACCTGTTTTTTAGGGGGGAAAACGTGAGCCTGAGTGTGTGTCCGTGTGGCACAATTAAGAGAGAATGTGAATGATAGCAAATTGGGGATGTTTTGGGTTGATTCATCTCCTACAGAGAGATAATTTTAGTAAATTATTTCATTAAGTTACAGGTAAAATAGTTAAGAATATTTAATTAAAGCTGTAATTTAATACTTTGAATACAATACGGGTATGATCAGGTAGCAAAATTAAAAATATAAAACGTTAATCTACAAAAAATGACATAGTGAAGGGAAAATTGTGTCTAAGGCTTGCAATTATTAATAAAAATGCATAACTAAATGCACAAACAAATAAATAACACTATCAACTTTCAGTAAACATCAGTAATATTAAAATCATCGGCCTGTTCGATCATGTTGGATATTATTTCAGCTCAAACATTGTAAACATCCCCACTTCTTGGGTCAACCAGCTTAATGCGGAGGTTGCATTAGCTAAATGGCCAACAAAGTTCACTGGACACAGCCACAAACGCGAGCGCGCGCGCCTGCGAAGCCCGATTGATGGTTGCACCATAAAGCCTTCAAGCTTGATTGAGCATAAATATAAGGCTTTTCATGTATGCAACGGCTGCCGGTTGGAGCTGGAGTTGCCAAGCTTTTCCTACGGCTCCCTCACGGTGCCGGTGCTTAGATCATTTTCGATTAACACACATAAAGGTATTGATTTATAGCAACAGGCCGATTGCGGTGTGGCTTTAATCACGGTCAGGCGCAAGGTGTCGCACCGCACCACACGGCACTCTGTCAAGGCTGGCCGCCGATGCGAGTGAGCTTTAGCCGTAGAGAGCCTTAAGAGACGTTGCTCGGCACCAAGCACACCGGCACTCGCCCCACAAGTTCAAAGACCTCACAATTGGCACAAGCTGGAACAAGGCGGGGGGCTATAGTACGATCAAAACACGCGGCTTTTCACGCGGCACAAACTATCGGTTTGTCACTTTGTCCCCGCAAATGCAATTCGGTCGCCAAAACGGGATGGGATGCGGATACCATTGGATTGCATCGACGTCGAAAGTTGAAGACTTGACGGCTTTGCTTTTATCGAATCGTGCGGGTCGTAAAGTACGACAAATGATGACCGCTTTCAGGTTCTGGAGATGCACCCTTTGGGTGCTGTTCCGCGATCTGGTCGCATTGGGTTTCGCACTCGCTTAGGCGGCGGTTATTAAGAAGTTATCCCGGGATGCATTCTGCGTCTTTGAAGAAATGGATATTTTTTTAAAATATAAAGTAGTTCGATGACATTCAAGGGGTATTTTAGCTAATGAAGTAATTATCTTGACTCATGGTAAAATTTACAATTTTATCTGTTAATATTGTGCGTGTTGATAAATGGCAATGTTTAGTGCAAAAGTGGTGCGAATGATAAAATGCGGAATTACAAAAACTGCCAATGATTGCTCACTCTTTCCTTGTGTTGCCGTGTATCTCGTGCGCAGTTGTTACTTACTGCTTTGATACAACAAAAAAAAAAAATACAATTTAATCTGAAATTTAATTTCAAGAATTTGATTTCAATGATGAAAAATCATAATCACCTTTCATCATATAAATTCTTAATTATGTACCAGAATCGGAACCAGAATTCTGTGCATTAAGGGAGAACTACTTTCCAAAAAAAAGGCACACCATTCAGCACAGTGCAATGGTATTCCAGGACCTGTATAAAATAAAACCATAACAACCGCTGTGCTGCAATCAGCTTTTGTCGGTGTCAAAATTAAGACAAAGTCGGGCACTCTCACTCAAGTCCAACGCCCGAAATGCAGCTGTATGTATATCTTTATGCTGTTTTTTTTCTCTTGCCGTATTGTATCTGGCCGTATTTTGTTGACGTTTATTGGTGCATTCGCGTTTTGCGCCCGACCAGGGCACGCCGGGTGTCATAAAATTAGCTGAAAAATTGCATCAATAACTTTAATCAATGTGTCAACGGGGATCCTTTTTGCATACGGGCTGAAAGGCTTTATTTCAAACAAGAGACGACCCCCGAAAAGCGGGTCTCTGCGATGGTTGCGGCGCAGTGATCGTTTCTGGTGCACGCATTCCATTCCAGGCCCCACGGACCGTGGGCTGGCGACCGTGCCGTGAATCAAAGGTAAATGAGTTGAAAAATAACTCTGACAGATAATGGGCTGCCATCGTGTACTGTTATTCTATGGCTGCGGTAATGCCGCAAACAGGAATATTATTATGGGCAACACACAGTGCCACAGTCTTTAGCGGTGGAGACGTAGTCCTTGCGCACTTGAAAATATGAAACTTGGGTTCACAATTTTTGCTGCTGATTTAAATTGTGCAAAAACCACAGCGCTGCGCTATTTAACACCTCACCAAACACAAGGTTGCAGCAATTGTCTTCGCACGGCAAATAAAGCAATGGCCGCATCCAGATCCTGCCGAGGTCGCGTATGTGTCAACATAGCTAAGTGGGGGTAAGGGCTATTGGGGAGGAAAGTGAGGCCTTGGCGCTTGGCGCAACTGGACATAAATTATTTCTCGACTAATCGCAAGACTACCCCCGAGCTCTCGGGTTGCAATTGCGAATGCAACGAACCGTGACGATTTCGGAACCGACCCAGCAGCAGCAGCACCGCTTTCGATGTTACAATAGAAAACTGTCCACATAAATGATGATTAAAATCGTACATTCAATAATTTATCAATATTATAATAATATTATTTAGTTTGCAATAAATACCGAAATTGCGTGAATAGAAATGAAATTTTGATGATTTATGGTGTGCTTCGCGATTTCGACCGGCTAGTGCCGGTGTCCGTGATTTTCCAGGCCCGTCCGCGGTTCGGTTGGGTGGCAGGTGGATGGGAAAGGTGGGCCACATTTGTACTGCAACATTTGAAATACGACGCACGCGGGCACTGCACTAATCATTCCCGTGTGCTAATGCCGCATGCGACACGAAGGGAAGGTGGAATGCAGAGCCGGAGCAGATAGCGCTGTCGATGTGCATTTGGAAGTAAATCCTCCATCGATGTCCGGCGACACGGAGGACACGATTTTTAACCCCCACGGTTGGGGAGGGTTTGGGTTGGGTTTGGGTTTTTGTGTGACTAAACCGCTGCCGCTCATAAATATCAATAGCGGTGAAAACGGATGTGTTCGAGAGGTTGTTGTGCTGCGGGAAAACAGCGATTGTGGCGCGGAACCTGGGAGGGATTGCGTAAAAGTGCAATCAATTCCAAAACTAGCGCTGGTTGGCATCGCAAGCACACGCAAAAAAAAAACACACACAGAGTATTGAAATTTTAGTGCCGGTGAGGGTCAGTGCCAGGCGAAGGGCGCAGGTGCTTACGATTTGCAATTTTCCAACGATTGTAACTCAACCGTAACCAGAACAATCGTCATCGAAATGTTTTGATAATTCGTTTAGTTTTTGATTTCAGCTCGAACAGTTTTGCAGGTATCCGCGCACACACAGTCATAGGTCTACACATACACACCTGTACAGCGGATATGATGATATGCGTTTGTTTTGGGGGGGCCAATGCGATCAGGATAGGATCCAGGATTTTTATGTTCGGCGAGTTTGTGCTAATAAAATTTCCCCAGCCTCCGCGTTATACACCGTCCTGCACCTGCAAGTAGTTCAGGAAAAGCGATTATAATCTCCTGAGGGAGTTGATTTACATCAGTGCCGGGGCGATGTAACTAACTGCACCGAACTGCAAGCGCTATTAATATATTATTACGGCGTCAAGTGTGCTTCCGCCGACTGTAGCCTGTCGGTGCGAATTTGGGGGTTGGGATTGTTGTTGTGACTGCGTTGTGTTGTGGAACTGCCGTAGTTTATATGTCATGCGAATGTCACGTTTTATTGTTTAGTAATTTAGGAGCGAAGCGAGACAAAACTAGTCACCGAAGTTGGTTTTATTTTGAAACTTGTGTATTACGTTTGAATTCGATTATTGATTGTTGATTGTCTAATCGTTGATCTTGTGCATCATTGCTCTGAGGGTATAGTATACAGTGTAAATCTGAATTTAGGATCTAAAACGCTGAAAATCCCCTTATTGCCCCTAGTTGGAATCTAACGCGTCGATTTTGGTGAATGATGCTCCATCAGAGTTGACACATTTTATGCAAGCTCAGCATATAATGTGTTCTGTGATCTTTCGTTATGCTGAACCGTAGGCGAAGAGTGCTACGGCATTCTTTAGGGCACAGCTATCGTCAAAGGAAATGATCGACTGATTTACTTCCTCTGGTTAAACACGATATCCAAATTACGTGCGAGCCGTTAGTAGAAAGTTTAATATGCATGTCAGCTTTATGCCATGGTTGAGGATTTAAGTATAACTAAGAAATTTAAGTGCTACAGTCGTCAACTAGAACGACTTAACAACATGCCCATCATGGGTTCAATACCCGAATGAACAACCCGGTTGTTGTGCTAAAGAAGTAGAAGAAGAAGAAAAAGAAGAAGAAAGAGAAGAAGAAGAAGAAGAAGAAGAAGAAGATGAAGAAGAAGAAGAAGAAGAAGAAATTTAAAACGCCATTCAATTGTGCAGGATAATTTTTGACAAATATTTAAAAGAAAAAAAAAAATACGATATGGGAGAAAGGACTGCTATGAGCAATTTGCTAAGAGAGATCATAAACACCTGACAAAACAGTGTTCTATCTTATTATGGTTAGAGAATACATAATGAAATAAAAAAGGTATTTTGATAAAGCAAAGTCTTCATTATAAATTCTGAAGCTACGGAAAACGCACCCACATCTGAAAGAAAGGATCCGGCAGGGTACACTAGTTTCGTGTGGAAGTAGTTTAGACTCCAAACCCGCTTAATTTCGAGTCATGTAGTAATTTAATGGCAACTGGAAAAATAAACTTTAACAGCAAAATTGGTGGACCTTTAAAAATGTATTTGTGTGGTCTACACTATTACCCTAAGGACTTACCATGTCTTTAGAAAAGGAGTACATACGTGTATCTCTTTGTCTGTCTAGCAAAAAGGATTTCAAAGTCGTTCTACTGTAATCGTTTGTTTCCATACAAGTATGAGCAATGCGTAAATGTGTTGTTTGAAGATTGAACAATGAAGGATACATGGAGCAACTACTCGCACGAATCGATTTCAATGCCTGATAAGTAAGTAAACTATACTGTTTAACTTTCAAATTGCATGTTGTTTTCTGTAAAGTGTATTTTATGAGCCAACTTTAAACCAAAAGTACTCAAATGAATTGTTTCAACTTCCAAACCTATTGAAGTGGTACAAATTACGACATGATGCAATGTCTGAATTCTTCGAATTTTGCACTCTCATCGTTAAATTCCAACGGGTGGCTCAATCATGAATAATCCCGTAAAACGAGATTTTTTCTTTCCTTCCTCAGAATCAAACACCGACAGAAAGGCATCATGGCAAACAAATGATTCACCGTTGCAGTAAACAACTACAAAAAAAACTCTTCCGCATGAGAATGTCTTTCGCTATCTCTGGCGTGACACAGCTGACCCATTCGCGATGTGACAACGTTCAATCATTCGGCATTTTCGCGATCCGTCCGATTGCAAGCGGGCGAGCGCTAACACCGTTCACAATGATTTATACTGTCCATCATAAATCAATCAAAACCGCACCCCAGCCAACCGAACCCCGGGACGTATACCGTGCCTGCACCGTGTGCCATCCGAATGCAGTTTCTGTTTACTTTCTCGAGCCTCGAACCCGTTGGCTGGAACACACCGTTCTGCATCACCGGCGAAATGTTTGCCTCATTATTTGATAAAAAAATAAAATTACATTAATTTATCATGAATCTTAATGCAGCAATAAATCGCATCACTAGCAACGGTTGACACATTCGCTCGCCTGTCCGGTTCGCCTTCCATCTGGGTGATGGTGGTGAATGATTGAAAGGATTGTACGGATAGCGTGAACAAAGAAACAGGAAACTGTGGGACAAACAAACCGTGCCTGCGGAAGGAAGCAAGAAATGCTGGCGAATGTTGGTTTTGACATATTTTTTTCTTCTTCTTCCTTCTTTAACCCCCCGTTTCGGTGACGGTAATTCATCAATCAGCGTTCGCACCTTTCGCGCTGCAAATGCATCGGGGAGAACACTGGCGGAGAACGATAAACACGCAGCGGACACGCACAGGGCCAGGGAAAAATAGTGCTACAGATAATGACTGCGGTTGTACCAGCCCGTCAATCACTTCGATCGCACCCCCGGATCAGGGTAGGGGGGACAACAACCGTGCCAAAGTGTCCATCCACACTTGCTGACACGTTGCACATCTTCTTCGATGCAGTTTTCACTGCGCTGACACAAAGGCGTGTGCTGACTGTGACGTCCGGCAGATCCACCCCGGCCGTGTGCTGTGGTCGTTGCCATTGATGGGGTCTCAATTTGTTACGCTTCCCCATTTCAATGTCCTCAAAACTGCAGCAATCCAGTGAGCAGGGTTTGCTGTTTTTTTCTGTCGCTAGTTCCCGACCGTCCCGGAACAACTCACAGGTCGTTTTTTGTTGCACTGTTGTACGGATGAGATCAATTGTTTTTTGGTTAGCTTTGCATCGTTTCTGTCTCGTCCGTTCGAATCGATGAGGTTGATGTGATGTTTTACTTGCTCGTCGTCGTCGTCGTCGTCGTTGTGTGTAGCGCTGGACAGCGCTGGACGATCTGGGTTAAACGACGTGTGCCGAAAGTCCTGCAGGAAGAGTTATTTTGTTCCACTTTGACGGTGACGCAAGTGAGCAGCATAATGATTCAATCACTCGCTGGCAGGCTGGCTGCTTTTTGCTTATCGATGGTCAACGATTGAACGATTGGTTTTGAGTTGACAGAATGCAATTTGTCGGCATTTGTTGAAACTGAGGTTAAGCGAGTCTTGAAGTCATGAATAAATGTTTGTGATGTGCCATTTTTCTTGACATTATTGCAATAGACCGTTGCTATTCTATGATGAAATGTTGTGCCGATGCAATCCGCATATGGTTATCTAAGCAAAACTCCCAAAATTTGACCTTTATTTTTGCCCCTATTTCCTGCTGCGAAAAGAATGCAAATGAGTTGATAGATTTGCCATAAACCTGATTTGGGTTCATTGGCAGCCTTTTTTTTTGCCTGTCGTTGTTTGTTGCTTTTGTTGCTCGACATTCACAGCACAGACCCACCATAAAACAGTCCCCTAACATCACTCAACATGGTGGCACCTTTACAACTTTCTCTTTCAATTTCCTTTACGCTTCTCAGGATCACCCAATCGCTTTCTGCACACATCGCTTTCCGACCTGCTCATAAATCAGTGTGCAAAACTAGTCCAATCCATACCCACCGCGGCGGGATGATTCACTTCGGAAGCAGGCTGTGTGCCTTGAGGAGCAGTAAATCGTGCACAAACGGCAGAACTGACAGGTCTAAGACAACATACGTTGACAAAACTTTCTACCGTGATCGCTTTGACTGATGCCCAAAAACGGCACGACAGGCTGCCTCTTGCGTGCGAGTGTGTGTTTCGTGCTCGGCGGGACATTCCGTTTTCGGTAGTGTAGGCATTGCCACATGAAAAAAGGACAGTCAAATGAGCTTGTTTTGCTCTGGGTAAATAATCACAAATGGCAAAACATGGATTCGATATGCATTTCGTTTCGGGGACAACGGTGTGACGTGCTGCTATCCGGTGGCAACTACGCACCGCAGCCAAAGTATTAACTCCGTTTTTGCACAACCCTTGTAGCAGTGTCGGTTTGGTGGGCCAGGAAAAGAATTTAAATTTATGGTGCACCCGTTTTGTTACCACACTTGGGCTCGGTGTGGTCCCGGGGACGATTCAGGGAACCCGGCAGAGCAGTATCTTCGGTATCGGTGTCCGTGTGTCCAGAAGGCTAACCAGTGGTTTTGGGGTACTGAATGCGATGCGTAGGAATTGATACAATTCAAGTAAAGTCAGCTCGAGGAGTTAAAATTGTAACAACACACACATGTTGAGTTTTTTGTCGCTTCATTCCATTCTTTACCACCCTTGTCTGGGGGAGTTCGAAAACGTATCGACAAACCTTCACTCGAATCAATTTAAACCATTGGGTAAGTGTGTGTGTGTGTGTGTTGTCTGCCGTCGAGTTACGCTGCATTTAGGCTTCGCTTCTGTTTTTTCTTTCTTCCAGTGAAATCCATTCGGTTCTAATACTCTCAAATCAAGAAAGCATGTACGCATTGCATGTACGTTACCTCGGTGGGTCCTTCCCAAACGGCACCAGCAAGCGACGAACCGGGCGTGCGTTCGAAGAGCGACCGAGCGGTCGTTGCGGTGTTGTTGCGGCGTGCCAGTTTTCGGTGCGGTAGCCCCCGGGAGTGGTATCGGAAAAGCGCTTGCGGTTACACAGACACACACTCATACACATACACAAACGATTCCCCAGTCGGGTGGGTGATACTACAAATTGATAGCGTTTAACAAGATTTGTGTTTAACATATTTAATTAATTTAAAAGTACACGATTGTCTTCCGCCCGGGACAACGTACACGAACCCACGGTCCCATGTTTCGCACGGTGGCCGGTGGAAAGGTGCAATATATGGTGCAACGCAACGGACACAAGGAAGTGAAAAGCAAAACAAGTGAAACAAAAACAAAAAATAAAAGGGAGCAATGGTACCTTTGTACTCACGTTTCGCATTGCTTCATTCCGTGAAGGTTTTTGCCGGGAATGAAGGGAAAATTGGGTTCGGGCAACAGCAACCGATTCGACGGGCGGCGGGAGTTGCGATTTGGCGCGGGAAATAAAAATAATCAGACCACGAGGAATTTGCACTTGTGGATTCGGAGTGTGTAAAAAAATGTGTAAAAAAACAGACATGGCCGTATGTTGAAGTTGTCACAAAAAGGGGGAAAAAGTGTTTAATTAGTACCTCTTCGGACCAAAATGACCACCAAAACGTAAAAAGCCTTAAAAATATTGTTTTCTTATGCGAAATGAAAGCTTGAGCTTTAACATCTATGTTTAGTATCATATTTTGTTTAGTGCTCTGTTTTTGATGTGTTGCTTGAGACATTTACAGCATTTGATTTTGAAAATCCGAATTAGGGGAAAATAGGTAAAGACGGACACTGCGGGTAAGATGAACACTTCTCATAAATGCATGAAAAAGGTAATTTTCGTGTAATTCAACAATGTAGAATCCAAACTGAAGGTAAAACAACACTTTTGAGAACATTTTTCGTGTAATATAAGCGAAATTGGTTAAATTCACGAACAAAACAAATTTTCAATCGTGCGCACCTTTGTGGATCTAATTTGATTATTGCGGGTCTTAAGCTCTGTATCTGGCATTGTTTATATTTTCGGAAGTTTTATTAGGTGAACGATTTGTCATGATGGTAAAGCAAAAAACTGGCGAAAGAACGAGAATGAAAGCAATACAAAATCTTGTTTTCTGATGGTTTAAAAATCCTGACACCATAGCGGGAAAGACGGACACTTTGTCATAGGGAAAGATGGACACCGAATTTGTTAAGTTATTTTACTTCTTATATCAATTGGTGATAAATATATTTCTTCAAACACCTTAAATAAGGGTATTTTGAAGATATAAACCATTACGCAACTAGAAAAAGTAATAAACAAGCGAGAAATGAATCACCGGTCAAAATAGCAGTCATGCGTTATGATATTACTCGCTCGACGCTGATAAGGTTCTTCACGAAATCCAATATTTTTTCACGACTTGGAAAACTTTAATAAAAAAAAATTAAAGTGCAGATATCAAAACGTTCAGGAATAGATGAGAGATTCTATGGGTTTACAGATATCAAAAAGTTCAATCTTCAATGTAAGAAATGGCTGGACCTATTAACAAGTCCCTGAAATATGCTGTGGTCGCGGACTTTCCGCGAAATAATTGCCTATAGCGAAGTTTTAAATTGTTGTTCTGTAAACTGGTGCAACCTCCACCGTTAGTGCCCGATATTAAAAAAGATGTCTTAGATTCTGCATTCTACGTTCTATTAGTAGCGATGCTTACAATTCCTAAATTCACGACTGAATGAATCGTCGTTGCAATTGGCCTAGAATTGGTTTATAAACGTACCAGGACGTGGAAAGCGATAGAATTTGTTAAAATAATGTAAAACTTTTCAATTTCCAACGTTTTCTAAAGGTGTCCATCTTACCCTTCGTGGTGTCCATCTTTCCCATATCAGGTGTCCGTCTTACCCGAACATTTCAAAACTGCACAAAAAAAAAACAACATGTTTTTCATTCATGAAAAAAACGCAAAAATCGATGGAAACTTAAAAATTTCAACACATTTTCTGATAAAACATGATTGTAAGATAATGTATGCACATTTTCATGGTCGTTGCACTTATATATCCCTAGATTTTTACCATTTCCCTTAACGTGTCCGTCTTTACCTACCTTCCCCTATGTTTTAATTTTCTCAGTCCTCATTTTTCTGTCAAATTACTTAGATAAGTTGAATAAATGAAATAAAAAATACAAATAGTGGGGCCTTTTACGATACTTGCCAGTTTTTTTATATGGAGTTTGACAGTTTCCGGCTGAAATCATGTCAAAGTGCCATACAGAACCACACACAAAACAAGCTTCCAATTTTTTGCCTAGATTATTTCAGCATCAAAGCTGGAATTAGATTCGAGTATCTGCTCGAAAAAATGTCCAAACAAGGTCGTGTTTTTATTCTTCCCAAGGTGTCTTAAAGTAATCAGGTGGTGGAATCTAGCATCAAAGTGTATGTAGACCAGGTGATCTTATAGCCTATTTTTTAATATGTATTAGGATCACTCACCGGGATTTACATTATCCAGAGAATTAGTAAATAATAATAATAATAATAATAATAATAATAATAATAATAATAATAATAATAATAATAATAATAATAATAATAATAATAATAATAACAATAATAATAATAATAATAATAATAATAACCAAAATTGAACGTCACTTTTTGACAGGACGGGCTTCAACTTTTGTTCCAATAGGCTTTCTGGTAACTTAACGAATACACAAAACACTCTTAAAATCTTCATTTAGCTCTGCTTCTACTTCGATAAAAATTAACCTTCTAAATACATACACCATGGGATAAACCCACCTGTATATTATACCCACTTTAATAGCTGCTCGAAAACTGCTTTACAATGCAAGCAGCTGATAGACATAAATTTCAGCCTCTGATCTTAAAAGGGTAAAGGGCCCAGTAACAGTTTTCTAGTTTACAATAGTGTACAAAGCGCTTTAAATACACAACCATCTCCTTACATGTCTCTTTCAGTTTAAAATTACGGTAAACATTACCAACGATCCCCATTAACCTTATCGCACTCATGATTTACTTTTTACTACACACAACAGCAACAACAGGAAAAAAAAACCCCGAATACTTAAAACAATTATGTTCGTCCAATAAATCACCGTAAATTATTACCAGCTCTATCAAATGGCATCATAAATATTGATCCCTTTAACTATTTAGTTCCATTAGTGCCCGGTGTCCACTCTTTGCCCGACACTTGAGCATGCAGACATGCAGACGCATCATCATCACCATCGTCGTCGTCGTCGTGCGTTTTCCAACCGAGAGCCGGCATGATGCGTTCGTTTCACATTCACAGCATGCCAAACGTAAAACGCACGTCTCTCCACTTCATGTGCTAGGACATGGAGCCTCTGGATGGAAGAGGGGGGGGGGGAGATTCGGAGTCATAAAATCTTACCTTACCAACACGTCTCCAACAGTCCAAACCGGTAAGCAACGCCGGTACCTAATCTGCCCTAAAATTCATCAGTCTTGTTTAGTGGCTCGTCCGTCTCCGGGCATTCCCGGCACGGGTTCGGTCTCGTCCGTCTCCATCCCCCGAACCTAAAACAATTCAATCTTTCGGACCTTAAAACCACAATGATTATTTCATTGTTTCTGTTTCAGTATGATTGTTTTACGATTGGCTTGCAGTGCGAAGGCGGCCTCGGACACTCTTGATATGGTTGCCACCGTTAGGATACGGTCGGTTCCTCTATGCGTGCGTTTTTTTTCGGCTGCTGCTGCTGCTACCGTTCCTATCCTTCTTCTTTCGATCTTGTTCCTGCTGTTTCGGAAACACATTTCCGAATCATGTCGTACATTGCGTTTGCGTTTGCTGCAGTTGTGCTGCACTCCAAGTGGTCCCCAATCGTTGTCATGTATGCGATCCATCTAACCAGCAGGTTAGTACGGTATCAAAACAAGCACTGAGCTAGGCAAAAGGAAGGCATTCAAATGTACGAGTTGACATCTTCGTCGTATACCGGGGACCACCCTTTCCTCCCATTCGGAATGAAGACAAACCCTTGGAGAAAAGCAAAGCGTTCGGACCGTTCAGGCTCAACCGTTTCCCAGGCCCAGGATGCCTTACTCCCTACTGGCACGGGGTTTGGCATCCATCGAGACACGATGGATGGCATTTAAACTGCATCAACGGGAAATATGTATTTGCATAAACGCACAATACGCCCTGTCCTGTTCGCTTTGCTTGCCGCACGTGCACACAGGGGAACAACACAGTCATTCAATTGGAAGCGTGTACGACCAGATGCATCGCGGTACGCCGGACCGGCCGTTGTCGGTGCGGTCATCTATCTTTAGCCAGCCAACGTGTGGTCAACGTATCCTTCACGATGCACCCGAAAGAACTCCTAGTACGCGGCTACAGCCGTACAGTGTTGCTCGCTAGTGCTCCCTTTTTCGGTGGAGTGTCTCTCGCTGCGAGCGTATTGGACGCCTTGCGGAACGATAACGATGATGCTGAAGATTTACCCGCCTAACGGTGAGGACGTAGTTTCGTAGGATGCAATAATGCTTTCCGAGGCCAGCTGTCAGTCAGTAGTTTTGGTTTGTCGCGCGTGCCTCATGCCTCCTGTAGAGCGTGCGGGAAGGCAAACGTTTGGCTGCAAATTGGCAGAGATTTGAAGTCATCGAGCGCCTGAAAGAATGAGCCGTCAAGTGACGGAGTGCACTCGGACACTGCCGAAAATTGAGAACACGTGGGTGGGAGAAAGATGCAGCCGGCGGCTTCACTTTTGTCGGAGCAAAACCCCTCCGGGTGGGATTTCATCCATCCAGTGGGGACGGTTGTTGGGAAATAAATCGCAAGAATGATTCGTTTCTCACCGTTCGTAGTGCAGGATGCATTAGGACGTGTTGGGACCGAATGCCTGACCATCGTCACTGGACGTTGATGCAATTGAGCGTTTGAACGCAGTTGCCCGGTGTGCGTGGATCAAACTGTAATAGATTCATGGGCATACTGGGGCCCGAAATGAATCGCTTCCGAAACGATGTACCAAAGGGACAACGGACGGTCGTCTGCATGTGGTTTTTTGTTGTTTAACAGACGAATTGGACACAGACGAGCGCCTCGCCGGAGGAGGGCCGAGATGTACTACAGTTTGTTTAGCATGCAGCAGTCGAGTCGGTTGCGCAACGGGAACAAGAGGATGGTATAAAATAATAAACCTTAATAGGACGTCTATTACTGGCCGGCCTGTTATTGGTTTCTATTATTGAAAGTGAAGTCGTTTATTCTCCCGAGCATGCAGAGTGTGTGTGTGTGTGCTGGAGTGTTGGATGTAGTTCTTGCAGTTCCGATGCCCTTTTGTGATGGTGAACGTGTGACAGGAAGTAGAAGACTAGTACTGAAGGAAGCATCAGGAAAAGCCGTAGGAGACACCAGAGCAGGATGTTTACTTGTTTTGCCACAAATGTGATGACTCTCTGGACCGACGCACTTCAGCAGGAGCGTTTTTTTGGTGGGTGGTGTTGAAGAAGAGCCTCTTGTCCCAGCCCTTTGGAAGGTTAGTTGCGCTTGCAGTTTTTTATGTGATTTTGGGATATAAAAAAAGAAGACAAACAAACCAAACCCCAGCCAGTCGATGGTTGGGTTGGGACTATATGTGAACAAGCTACATCGGCACATCGGTTGGGGGGGACGGTTTGGATTTAACGTTGAAAGGGAAAAATTGTACCGTATGCCATTTGGGAAAGGAAGGCATTTAAAATGAAAGACACTTGTTGCGCGTGTACCGAGTGTAACCTCCGAAACCCTCCCCGATGCGATCGGTACAATTCATTGCATTCGTTTTCTATTTCTACAATATCTCTCTGTCTCTCTTGGCTTCGTTCCCCGGGAAGCAAAAACCTCACAGTGCAACCTCACTGTTGGAGGTTTGGCCATGTTTGTCGTAAATGAATGTTGCATGGTGTTTTACATTCCATGGAGCCTGCATGGCCAAACGGTAGCATTTTTGGGAAGGAAAAAGCTGCAACATTGAACAAGGGGAAGCCAGAGCAAGCTTTCAAGCAGTCCATTAAACGGGTGGACTGGTATTTATAACGTTGTTAGTGTATGTTTATTAAATTAAACAGTATGTTTTGCTTGAAGTACAAGAGGGAACATCAATTGCTTGCTTGTAAAGCGGACATCTTGGGTAGAAGTTAGTAAATGTTACAATGTGATCTCAGATCCTTCAAATCTCTTATCGAACTATGTTTTTGTTTAGCATTCAAATGGCTTTGATTTCAATGTTATTTCACAAAAGTTCTGGAAAACGTTAAAAAAAAGGGATGTTTTGTTGGAATACGTGTTTGTTTACATTTTGTTTGTTAAATAAAGATAAAAATGAGTATAGGAAACAATACAATTCACTCCCAAAAATGCTTCAAATACTCAAAAACGATCCAAACTAACAGACCGATTGAAAGTTTCACACGCGTGACGTCAGAAATTCTTGATGCTATCGCGGGTCCACGAATTCGGCAAGATTTATGCGCTGCCTTTATTGTTTTAAACCGGTGGTGCATTTTCGATCGTCCTTCTGCCGTCCCTTAGCCGTGCTTGCCGATTACCGAGGCAGTACGCAGCCGGGTGTCGGGGGGCAGGCGAAATCCAACCTGATTGGATTCTCGGTCCGGGCTCACGGCTCACCCGATTGCATGTGACTTTTCTCACAGGCACACATACCCACACTCCGAGAAGACCCGTGGTGCCCGTTTTTCGGCATTCCTTGGCATTTCGGGCAAAAACGTCCAAGCAAATTCAGTTCGTGACGGTATCGGTAAATAGTATTAATCGCGAACGGTTGGCACAACGCTGCCAACGCTCACGATAAACAAAACTCGTCCAGCAGCAGCAGCAGAAACAAAAGGATGAAGGCGATCCCGCGAGGGCGCGCGCGATCTACCGGGATGCATGATCTGCTTAAAGCGAAGGCCGAAGCCGGGGCAGGATTTATGGTGAAGAGCCACGACAGGTGAGCTTGCGCGACAAGCAGCCGTATGCAAGAACGAAGCCGGTGGACACGCCAGCAGCAGCAGCAGCATTTCTTCAGCATCAAACGAATCGAAGGCATAATGGGAGAAGGCGGCAATGCACCGTGCACACGAAGCCGGCGGCGGAGGCGGCGGCGAACGTCTTTCTCAGCATTTTGGGACATAGATTTACCATTATGTGCGATCAGGAGTGGCTCCGGCCCGGACTGGAACAATCGATAATTTATTGAAAATGAAACAATACCGAAAAAAGCCAAGTATCGGTAAAGTTAAAAAGGGCTTCGGGAGGGTTTGCTTTTCTTGTTACTGCAAAATACGGATGAATCGCGAATGCTTATCAGCCGGTGGTGCATTGTGCGATCGAGTGATGGGTTCGCCTCCGTACGGGTGAGGATGTATCGTATTTTTCCCGCCCTCCCGCTATCCCAGCCGGGTAGTTTAAGTCACTTTGAAAGAATTAAATCTTGCCAAACTGCTTTTGCCGGCACGAAAAAAGGGAGGCTTCAAATTCTGCGAAAAACGATGCACGATGCACTCGATATGGGATGAACAAGATGTGCTTCAATGCCGGCCTCAGTGGTTCAGGCATTGTGCGCTCAACTTTGTAGTTTTTTTAAACCGGTTGACTGGGTAAACATTCATCCTGTACAGTGCGCTTGAAGTTTAGTTTTATTAACTCGAATAACTCATCGCTTGTAAGTCACTTGCAGTCTGCAAACGGCATCGCCATCATCCCTCCCGGTCGAGTTAAATGATGACGTTTTTTGGATTGCGTGCCCATAAACACTTCATCTTGGTGGCACAAGCTCGCCACATCGGTAGTGACTCATGTGTCCGGGGCTCTAGTTGCAGCAAACGCGCGCGCATACACTTTCACACATTTCCGCCGAGCATGGTTTTGCATGCTGCATCCCGTGACGTTCCCGTGCAGTTGCACTGGGCCAAACGATGCATTTAATAAAGAAATTAATTTTCGATCGCGATTGATTTACGAGGGCGCGTACAGGGATCGTTAGCGCGCTTCGCTCCGATCCGACGCTTCGCAGACACGATAATTGCTGCTTGTTTTTTAGAACAAAGTGCGAGAACCTAGCGTGGGAGATGCACACACACACACAGGTTCACACGCATACACCACCGGGAAGGCAAATGCAAGATAGATTTAGCCCACTGACAGGTGCCGGTTTCATTATTTCTTTTTTTTCTGTACGGAAATGAATTGCTATCACTGTTTCACGGAACCGAATGGAAAAAAGCAATGACACAAAACGACGATGGTTTTTCGACGCATTTTTTTTAAAAGCGTTAGCGATTGGAATACGCTCAAACCGCATGCATGAGCGGGATTTGTTGAAAAATATTGATCGTTAGTTTTAATTATTATTGTCCGCCTAATGATGGGCAGCGCGATGGACGGCAGCATAGCTTCCCGTTTGGCTTCATGTGATGCTGCTGCTGCTGCTGTTGCTGATCAAACGATCAACCCGTTTCTTTGACGATCGTTCCAAGTGCTGCTGCTGTAAGCCTGACAAATGGACAAACGACGAACGACGATCGACGAAATGTGAATGATAAATTTAATCTCATGATATACGCTGATGAGAACAGATTCTTCGAGGTTGGTGAGGTGAAGATAATTTCGGTATTAAGATGGTCCACTCTGGCCCCAAAGGAAATGAGCCGATCCTGAGCAACATTGAGGTGGCATGATCGGAGGGAAAGATGTTAATGATTGTTAATAGGTTGTGATGAGGTATGTCATCGCTTTGAACGGAATGTGATGGGAGAAATATACGGAGGAATTAAAATGTGTAGTAGAGTTATGATAGTTTCACTGTATTATGTGAGCTCTATCAAAAAGCTAATGCTGCAATGGTTTTTTACTTATTTATAACCTTACTACATCTGTTGTACGTATAGTTTTATTGCTTTGACTACGTTTTAATTGAGTTTCTTTTTTTACCATTTCTCACAACTTAAATTACAGCTGGTTTCCTTTCCTCCCGAGAGCCGGCCTGGCAAGCCGCACCAACAACACAGCCCCCGAAAGCAAACGAAACATCAAAAACAATGGCCAAACATGCAATACATCTCGGCACAAAGTTGGCTACTGCATTAATGATCATTAAGATGCAAACTTGGCGTTGGTGAAAATTTACAGCTCCCCCAAAGTTTATCGCTATATTTTAATCTACAGGCAACATTTTCCGATTGTTACTTCCGCTCGATAAATTCCGAACAATACCGGCAGTGTTTGTGTGTGAGAGAGAGAAAGAGAGTTTGAGTGTGCATCGTTGTGTTGTTTTTTTGCTTTACTTTTTCTCACCCATTCACACGACATGGTACGACCCATTACCATTCTTGTGCCCAACACACACTCTCCCGAGCAATGTCAGACATCCTTCCGAGGGCGAGGAGCGTTCGAGGATAATTGCAAGTGTGTATTGCATAAATTTATGCAATCCATGTCCTGGTACTGGGTGCTGCCTTAGCATAAGGTCACAATTACCAGACGACCCCGGTGGAGCCATGAAGGGGCTCTGCAACTGCAAGTAGCAATCTGCATTTGCAATCACATACACACACACATGTACTGTAACACGTCAAATACAAAACTTCCTAGCAGCCCGTTTCTCTCTCAATACAGCACGGACTGAGCCATGAGTAGTTCTGTTGGATCTGTTGGATGAAAACAAAACCCATTCGACGCGCTCCGATCCACCGCCAACGAGCAGTCGGCCATAAAGCTTCAAATATTTTAATTAAAAAATTCTACAGAAAATTAACCACTTAATGCAACTGATGATTTCTTCCCCCCCCCCCCCCCCCCCTTGAATGAAGTAATCTGCATGTCAACCCGTTGCAAACAGCGAGAGCAAAGAGCTTCGGACTGCAAACGAAGCATACGATCGTACAGGGAGAAGAGAGCAAAAAGGGACGCTCTTGTTACGCTTTTTTTGCTCCCCCTCCGAGTACCTCGGCTTCATTCCATTACGCTGAATGCCATCACGTCACAACCGCTGTCACTCAATCCATCACGTGTTGGGGTAGGATTATCCTTTAGTTTTTGCATGTTTTCTGAAGCCTGCCACCAGAACGGAAAGAACAAAACATGCTGCGAAAGAAAGGAACGTGAAAAAAAACAAGATCATGTTTGACGATCACGTTGCATCGTACGGCGCAAAGTGATGTAAGTCAGATTTGATTTTGATATGATGGCAAAACAGTCGAGCTAATCCAGTTATGCGCTGTTTCTTCCAGTGGAACATATTTCTCTGCAGCTATTTTTAAGTTCAAGCAAAGGAGGAAGAATTACATCGACTCACCTCGGTCACTTCTCTGGTCTGTCCAAGAAAAGGGAAGCTGATAAGATGCACCCTCCAAGGGATACCTTCCCCCGGTGAGCAGCCCGGGAACGGCAAACCACACCGTGATGGCACCGTGAACTAGTTATCCAGTTTTTGTTTCGTTTTCATTTACTACGTCCACAGAGGTGCAGAGGCGTGTACGGTGAGCGTGTTTGTGTGTGGATCAGATTCTTTTATTTTATTTTTGTATTCCTGCGCTGGGTCTTGGGACGGATGTTCGGGTGTACGGTTTCTAGCAACGTGTTCTATTTCACACACTGCGAAACAGGAAACATAACTTGACCGTGACCGTGTGTGAGGAGCAAGGGTTTTCGCATAGAAACATAACCGCCCATAAAGTGTTGTTGCGGATGCGGGCCTCATGGGCAGGCATCATCAACCCATCTCCCGTCACGGCGAAGGGTTCGAGCCTGTCCAGTTTCGTGTGATTTTGCACAACAATTCTAATGTGCAGCAGAAGTAAAAAAAAACATAGGAACAGGAAGGAATGTTTTGGTTGAAAAAATACAGCGCAGTAGAAGAGAAAAGCAATAATGAACGCAACTGTACGGGCGCGCATCAGGCAGGGTGCAAGAAAACATATCAAACGAGCGCCCGATTTCTTAATAAATATTTTCAAACAGCTTTAACTCTTGTCACTCACCCGTCCTGAAGGCGCACAGTTTTCAGTTCCGTCAAAAACTGAAACAGAAACCGGCTTATTGCCTTGGCCCTCTTGTGCATCTTGGGCGCTGTTGCAGAGCGAAGATGAGCTGAATGTGTGCTGGAACGGCGTGTGGCTTGATAGACAAGTTAAGCTGGCCGCGCTGGCACTGCCAAAGGGACTCCAATCCAGCCGTGCGGTAATCGGAGAGCGGGTACGAGGGAGAACTGCAATCCCGTCCCGTTGACGGTTTTAAAAGTGATCCGTGACGTGGATGTGATTTGCAAGCGTTGAACACACACACACACATTCCCTTTCGGATGAAGAAACATCAGGTTTTTTTTTTAATGTTTTGCCACCGCAAACGGTTCCATCAACGATTCTGCAACGGACAGATATTTGCTGACCTTGTTTCATGTGGCGCGCGTTTCCGCCCCTATTCCCACCCGGTTTGCGTCCGGCGGTGTGGAAGGAATCTAATTAAAAATGCATGCACTGGAAGCATGTGTGGGGGCGGCGGGGGTAGCGGATGCAAATTTGCATGTGTTTTTCCGCCTCAGCGTACCCCGTTGATGTCGAAAGACGACGGTTTGATGGTGGGTTTTATAGCTGCCCTCAACTGCAATCACTCAATCAAAGCGGGGCGGGTTTTGATGGGCTGGCGGCTGGTGGCGGGTTGCATGAAGCTGAACGATCTTTGGGAGAAACGTAAGGAAACGAGCTGTGTGTCAGGATGCACCAGTGATGCAGATATTTGTTTCATATTTTTAGTTTTTATGAGCGTTTACTAAGCATCCACTTTATTGGGCATTTGCTTGGATAAACGATGGTTGTTTCCCGCGAACACTTTCTTCACACCATCTTGTAAAATTATCCCTCAAAAAACAAGCTCAATTAAACGAGCAATTTACCTCAAAAGCGAACCATAAATTGACGAATAAATTACTTACACTAATTAGTCGTCGGGGTGTGTATGTGTGTGTGTACATCGCGCATTACTTACCGGCTTCGCTGGCGTAAGTATGGCGCCTCAGTTCCGGTTGTCTAGCGGGAGCAAATTTGGCTTTGAAGATTTATATCTTCATTCCAATGGTCGACTGGAGACCTTGGAAAAAGTTCACCTCACCTTCCATTCACCCGAGCGCCACACATTCCATCTGTCCGAGATTCTTTTGGCGAGAGAAAAAAGGGCTGTCACATACCAGCGTAGAACGCATCTCGTGCACCAGCGCTTGCCGTTTGGCATTTTAAACTAATCACTGTAAAGGGGCTAATTTTATAGACCTTCCCTTTTCCCCCACTTTTCCAGCCTGTAGTCGCTGCACCGCCCGGTTGGAAAGATGGAAAGAAGTATAAAATCTTAAAGTATGTGTTTTTTTTTTTTCGTTTGTTCGCTGTTCTTTACCATATTTTATGTTTTCTTCCGTATTCCGCGGGGGATACTTAATTCGCAACGATTACAAACGCAGCGAACAGGTGAGTATGGTGAGTAGCGTATGGGAAATAGGGGGCTGAGGAGGTGCTGGGATGCATAAATAAACTTTCCGACACGATTCGGGGAATGGGTGTGCATGCCCATAATGCTCGCGGAAGCAATTGGTTCTAGCAATTGAACAATGTAATCAGCGCATCGTAGTGGTAAGTTATTTTGGACGATTCTATCGTAGAAGAATGAAAACATTTAAAAAATGCATTAGAATTAAAAAAAAAACTAAATATTTGTAAGGCTTGATATGTTTTAAAAAATGAAGAAAAATTTGAAACTTTCATGACAATGAATTTATAATAAAATAATGAATAGAAATACAGTTTGATCGTATTTTGAACTTGTTATGCATTTTTTCAACATTATTGCGGGGTTTAACGGAAGAAGTTGAACACTTTTTTATTGTATATTATTTTTAAGTGAAACAATTACAAAAATACCAATGTCTAAAGTAAAAATACCAATGTCTAAAGTGCATAAAACAAAATCATCCATCCAAGAAAAGAAATCACTTTCTGAAATACAATTTCGCAAAGTTGGGTGGAGTCACGAACACACTCAAACACCATCCTGTCCATCCATCCCGGCCGGCAGATTGTATTGATGATCGTTTTTCTTTCCGCCAACGACTGGAAATGCTCAGCAAGGCATGAGAAAATGTACATCAAACGCGAGGCTGCTCCACACCGGGGAGCACGAAACGCGGGAGGGGGTTTCGTGCATTTCCTTTCTCCCTCCCTGACACACAAACGACTGGTAGCAAACTGGTAGAAACGTGTACAATTTCAGCAAAACTATCTTATACCGTTCCACATCCCCGCGCCGGACGCCCGGTGGCCAATGCAGATGCAACGCGAAACCGAATAAAAAAAACCCCCTGGAACCAACGAACAGCGCGCACCGAAGTGAGCAGAGCAGGATCGACGGGTCAGGACATTTTCCGGACATGCTGGGAAAGGAAAATTCTTATATACACAATATATTTGGATTTTCTGACAGTTACTGGTATCACTCGTAGCGAAGAAGTGTGCCTGTGTGTGTGTGTGTAAGTGTTGGTAACAAAACAAAACCCAGCCGAATGGGAGCTGTGAATAGAAAATTTACCCAGCCGCGAAACACACAGCACATTGGACGGACTCGGAGAGAAAGACAATGATTAAAACTAGAAAGAGAAGGATTGGATGCGGCGGTCCACGATTTATTGACATTGCTGAAAGTGGTGTGGTGCATTTTTTGTGTGTGTGTGCTGTCTGTCGCCGCTCGCCACTCTATGACATTGGTCCCGCTCCTCAGTTTCGAGCTGCTGTTAGTCAGCGCAATTGTAGCAAATGGATTTTACGGGCGAAATAGTGTTGGTGTGGACTTTCTTCTTTTCGGATGGAAGCTCGGAATAGGGCGGAAGAACGCCACCATTGCAGCTAGCAACACGGGTCAGAGGAGCTGCTGTTTCTTGCACGGGAGTGCAGGAATGATGCGCTTGAAGGATGGCCTTGGCCATTGGTCGTTGAAGAATGCCATTCCGCAAAGTGGGAGGGGATGTTGTTTATTTAAGAAAAAGCATGATCAGCTTTTGCCTGGTGTGTCACAATGGTCACACCAGTTTTCCTGGCCAGCGTGCTCGGTGGCAATATTTCTGTTCCCTTCGCTTGCCACCGCTTGTCCACCGAGCCACCGTGAGCAACGGGTGACGGTGCTTTTGGGCGAATGGATTTGTGTTTGTGTGGTGGTAATATATTTATGCATACAGCTTACTATTTAGTGGCCATCTGGTAACATCAATCATTAGGGAAGGAAAACAATAGACGGGAAGAGTAAAAGCATTGAGAAATGTTGCTAGTTCACGACAAAAAGGTTGGGTGGAAGTTGTGAGCTTGCTTATCAATTATGTGATGAAGAATATTTATAGATACATTGAAGTCTTTCTTGTCTGCTTTATCCGGAAGAAATAGACTCTAATATGAACATTTTGACAGTTTTATGATTTTATTAGAATTTGAACATTTTTTATTTCTTCTCAAGATGAATTCCTGTTGTTAGTTTCACTAAGTGTGAGGTTTTTGAATTTGATAACACAAAAGTATGTGCTTGAATTTGTCTGTTGTTATTAGGGCAACCAATGAGCAATGTTTTAATATCTTGAAATAGATTTATATTTTTTCCAATCTACTTTTACCGCCGAGAACGTCAATATGCAAGCTATACAATGTCAAACACATTCGCTTCTTTTATCTTTCTGCCTAATTAGTTTATCTCGCACGTGTACCGTGTTGCGTCTGTCGTACGCAACCACAAGTTCCACCTATCCCGGTGCTGTAACATCAAACGCTGGAGCGCTGGAAAGATTTTTCTCCACAAAACAATCGCTGCTGCCGCTGACGGTACCACAAGCTGGAAAGAAGTTATGATTTCATTGGAATGTTTAACATTTTCTCACTGCGTCATCGCACTCACAGTTAAAAGTTGGTTTTGCGTTTTACGACTCCAGGTGAGCTGGAATGTTTCTAGAGATGTTGTGGATGATCAAACGCAAAATGGAAACCATTTTGGGCAAAACCAAAAACTTTCCCGCCAGCGCCTTTCAAGACGTTCAGCGCTTCTGTCTGCGAAATAACCTTTTAAGATCACACGGACGGTATCTCTGTGCTTGGGAAGGTGGGAGGGACAAAAAGTGACAGAATAAAAACCCCCCAAAAAGAAAGCATCAGTCGGCGGTGTGTATGTGTGGCTTTGGCCTTCATGTTTGTTGCGAGGGAATGCGAGTGTACCTGCCACTGTGGTAGAGAGCAGGTATGATTGCTGTAGGATTTTTACGACGAGGATAAGAACGCTGCAGGGCAATGTTCTGTCAAAATCCTCTTAATACACTTGCTAGCAATGGACATTGCCGGTGGCTGTCAGTGTTTAAGAAGATTTCCATTTGATTGTCGCAACAAGAGGGTGGAGGAATTGTCATTCGTCTATTCGGGGTTGTTTTTATCCAAAACATTAATTTTACCGCTGGAAAAGTTGTTTGTTTCATGTAACAATACTGCAAAATATTGTTGAAATTCAATTGAAATTAATTTTTGCATTACTTAACGTACATTTGTCTCAAAAACTGTCTAATACCTGTAAGAGACCATTGCATTGCTCCTGCGTTTTTAGACAGAACCTATATCTTATACCACAAGCCAAGTTTGACGTTTTGTTCAGAACAGCCAACCTGTTTACAGCCCATCGTGTTGTCAAGATGGATTGTCGTCAACGGGTGGCATTGAGACTTTCAATCGCTGCGCTGCAACCAGTACCCAGTTAAATCAATGCTTACTCTTGCCCCACCGATTGCAGATGATTAATAATCGTACACGCATTAGTTTGATTGATTTATTGGAATTCATTCTGCTCTTCCAAGATTGGATAACGATGCGGATGTCGCACCCAAGCCACATTGCATTCTCTAGTCACATTGGCAACCGATGCATTCTGCTGACGACCAACTGGCAGCGCTCATTCATCTTGACTCGGTGTGCACTGGTCGACACTGTGACACCATTCCCCTATGTGCTCGAGGCGTATCACAAAGGAACCGTTTTACCCTTCAACGCTACGCAGCACTGCCAGCACAGTGTGGGACGCGGTAATGTGCCGGTAATGTCCCGTCGTAGGTCGGACGCCTGTTTGTCATCTTTATCGTGCATTAATAACTTTAATGATTAAGAATATGCACGTTGAGTGAGACTAATTCAATCAATTTATTACGCCCGCAGTCGTAAATCGGGTGACGGGTTGCATATTGTGAATTCCTTCACAATCGATTGGGGCGGTTGTTCCAGTACGCACGCACGGTTCCGAAATGGGGTAGTTCCGGGCTGGTTCGACCTGAGCGATGAATTACGGGTAGCCGTTATTCGCCAGCACAAAACAGGCTCCTTCAGAAGTCCAAAACAGTCCGAACAAGGGGCCAACAATTAGAGGGCTGAAGACGTCACTGAAGCTCGAAACGCCGGGCCGTGTGGCCGCACGGAATTAGATGTTTATGCATAAAATTCAAATTAGACGCTACGAACGAGGTGGCGCCGGTAGAGCTGGGGCTGAGCAGGGTACGCGTGCTGGTACATGGTTGGGCCGTTGAAAGGTGATTTCCGGTGGAAGCTGGACAGTGAAAAATGACCGAGAGAGAGCGAGTGGAGGCACGCACGTAGGTTCAACAATCGGCGGTTTGTCAAGATGGATGTCCCGGTGGATACCCCTGGGTGGACGATGTATCAACCCGGTACCACCCGGTGAACAGTTGATGAATTTGTGTTGTGTTGGAGCGTTGTTTTTTCGTTCTCTAGCGATTTAAACTGTTGTTTAGACGTTTGGCTGTACGGTTTAAAGACTAGTTTATCTTTCGATCCGTCGAATTCCATTCGGTTGGTATGGTTTTGCTCGAAGGTAATTAATTGACTTCAATTACAAGCCGTACAACAGATCATACAATGTTTTGGGAATAGATGAGTACTTTTTGCGTTGAATTAAGCATTTATTTCTTTATTTCTTTAGGATCAATATTGTGTAAATTGACGATTCAACTGAAGAGTATGATGGACATTGCAGCTTGTTTGTGACTATCCGTGGTATGAAGATCATCCCCAAACCATCAACAGAGAACGCCAGAGGAAGCATCATCAACTTCACCAAAAAGCAGATGGCAAATGGCAATTGATTAAAATATTATTTACACGTTCCTGGTTGTGTTCAATGTCGGCAACCTGGTACGAAAAACTTGTGCCAATTTCTTGCCCCAAACCGAAGTTTCACGCCGTGAAGCTGCTGGCCATAGTCACGCTTGTGCTCACCTGCATTTGCCCCGTGTCCCCCAAGCCTGAAGCCTGACGAACGCATTGAACGCTGCGCACGCCGCCCTGTCCATGTGTGAACGATACGCCGTCAAAGTTTATGAGAGAAGGTATCGCATCGGTCGAGCGGGAGAAACGGCGAGTGCCGGCATGTGTTAATGAGTGCAATTCACAAAGTGTGTTTAATCAAGCAAGAGTGGTAGAACATTTCTATTTCACCCGTGCAGGGATGATGATGACGCTGGCCGAAAGGTGCCAAGTGAAGAGAACCACCCCGATGGTGCCTTGCGCTAATCTCAATCCATGTTGGTGGGTGGTGGCGGCAATGTGTGTGTGTGTGTGTGTGTGTGTGTGAACACTGAACGCTGTGTGAGAATGAGTTTGATTTATGGGTTAGAAATAAGTATCATTTCGAGGTGTCTTAATCGGCTGCAGAACGATCTTTATGTATACATACACCGCCTCACCGTGCACGGTTTGGCACAGTGGTCGACTCCCGGCGTCCCGGCGCATCTCCGTACACAGGTCAGACGCATACAAACCGTCCGTGGCGATGGCGTCGGCTATGCAGCACGCCCGTCCGCTCGCACGAGTGAAAATTGAATTAGTTGATGGGTTAAATATTTATACATCGATTCGACAGTGGGCAAACAAACGCAAACTTGTACCCATGGGGAGGGGGCTGGAAACCCCTTGCACCGATGCAGTGCTGGGCCGGTACGCCGTTCGGTACAATGCGCGTGTTATTTTTACTATATTGACAGTCGTGGCAATCGCGGAGGGTGTAAATTTCACGCGCGGACCAATTTCGCTGCGGAGACGGATGTGAACGGTTTCAAGGTAGGGCAGGTGAAATTGTGCACCTTTGAGAATGAATAGTATATATATATGTGTGTGTGTGTGTGTGTGTGTGTGTCTGAGTGTAGGGTAGCATGTTGTGCCCAGAATCAGTTTCTGCGGAAGAGATAAATTGTGAACGGAATGGATTTGTTTTCGTTAAGAATCAATGTAGAGAACGAGCTAGCCAGGAGACTTTGTTGTACAAGATAGAACATTGAGTTTCTCTCTCAGTCATTGGTATTTATTGATTGTGGTGCGAAATTGGGGATGGATTGTAGAACATTTTGTATTCAAAGACGTTGAAGTGGATTGTCATTACTCAACTGATTACAATTTGACAAATACAATCGTTCAATCAATAACAATTTACACCAAAAATGTATAAAATGCGCAGTTTAATCGATGCTACACGCTAATTTAAATGCTTTTTTAAACAAAACTTGAACTGAAATAGAAACATCATTTAATCATTTCTGTTATTTTATTTTGAAGGGTATTTTATGAAGATATATGTAAATCAAATGAACGATCGATTGGAAATCATAGCAAAATTGCGTAAATAATGTTTTTTGCGTTTTTCTTACTTAATTATGACGTTAGCAATTGATGCCATTCGCTGAATTTTCTCATTCCGAATCGTCACACTTCCAATCGCACAAAATTCCATCGTGCTACGAAAGCCAGGGGATAGCAAAAATTGGACTAAAGCGAAGTGTAATAATTTTTAATAATTTTGAAACGACTAGTCTGCTCATCTATTAACGCCCTGGCACCTCCGATGATGTTAACGTTGCGGACGAAAAAAAACTAAAACAAAAACAAACGCCACAACCTTACACATTCAGGGTGTGTCTCTTTTAGCCAAAATCTGCCCAAAATGTATGGACCCGTTCCGAACGTCCAATTTTCCCCGACCGGCAATGTTGCAACCGGCAGCCGTCACAGCGCTGATGTCTGCGCTCATCCAGCGGCCATCCGTATGTTTTGTGTGACGATTTTATGGAAGTTTCTGGACCTCCAACTGCCTACCTTAAGGCGATGATTAAGGGCGCTAAGGTGTGCCGCAAACGCGCGGCACGGTAGCAAAATTCTCGACGACTCGATGAGTGGTGCGAAAATGGGCGCAACTTTGTTAAACGAATGAAATCTGCACCGCGCGCGGCGCGCAATCGTCAAACCGGTGGCCAGAGCATGGCAAGTCTGCGGTCTGAGATGGATTGGTAGCTTGAAAACAAAAAAACCCGGAAGGTCGAAAAACGCGAGCTAGGAAGCATAGAAACGGCTAATGGCTTCAAATTGCTCATAAAAATAACAACATAATTGGTTGGAACGGAATTGCTGAAAATTTCCCGGTGCCGTCAGTTTTGTTTGTTTTCGCTTTCGATGTTCTTCTGTTTGTTTGTCTGCATGCTACAGTTTCTTAGCGTATTTTCTTTACGGTTTCCCATATTTGTATGTGTTGAATACATCTTAAACGATATGAAATAGTTACATATACAATCAACATAACGAATTTCCTTCGCGTTGTTGCGTACCAAATTTGAATTACGTGATCGGTGTTTCTTGGTTGTAAGTTGCTTTAAAAGGTTAAAATAAATTAGATTAATAATAATCTCCCTTTTTGCGTTAATGATTTGCTTTCAGTGATGCATGAAATATAGACATTCAGGTGTAAATCGACTTTTTCTCCGTAAAGCTGCAACTGACATCTTGCATACATCCACGTTTTGCTGGGCGTAGTGAAAAAAGGTTATCATAATCATCTTCACCCATCAGAGTTGTAGCTTAATTAACCGATTCTTATAAGACAAATGCTTTGTGATAATGTAGCTGTTAGTTTGCTCCATCTCATCCGCTCATTTATTAACGCTTTCGGGTGGGTTTTAGCTGCCTGGTGCTGACTGGTGCATACAGACCGGTCGGAATATAAATGGAGTGAAGTGTACCGCAGCGAAGACACCTAATTGTTGACTGTTTTTGGATGGATTAATGTAGCGTGTGTACGATAAAAAAAGAAGTAGCGTGGCAAAGCATACGTGTAAGGCAGGTAGAAGGCATCTTTTTGGTATGACTAATGATGCAATCGAGGTGGATGGAATGTAGATGAATGTATCTAGCAACGCCCATTGAATAAGACAGCTAAGACATGTGTTGGACATGTAGGCAAGCGAAGGAACTTTGTTTGATAAACAAGTTGTAACATTGGATTGATTTGATAAAGAGTTTGGAATTAAATAAGGATTTTTTTTATTAAATAATAATTTAAGATATTTCATTTCAACTTTTGTTTCATACTTTTTCATTATAGTTTTTGTATCCTTCAGGAAATACCAACATTATTCAATAGAAAATATCATTTCTGTATAACAAATATGATATTGCTTAGCATTCCAGGGACTTCTTTTTAGAATAATTAGAATCTATCTAATCTGATCAGAACTTAATCAAAAATATAAAATTCATTATTTTCACAATTTTCTTTCACACCGCAATCCAAATTTGAAAACAACCTCCTTCATATCTATATGCAACGTGATGAAACAAAATGCCGTCGGCAAAACGAGACTGCTGTGTTTGCTTCTATCGCTCACTTTTAAGCCTTCAAGTCACTGTTTGCTGAGTATTTCCATTGTAATAGAACATTTGTACATGAATTAAACAATTTTGTTGATGTTGATAATGTTTAAAACAACATTCATGTTCAAATGCTTGACCAATGCGTCCGTTTGATGCTTTTATTCTAGGGTTTTTTCATTCTTGATTGAAGACAAGCCTTGTGATACGTGTCTGCTTTTCCCCACACAAAAATGTTGTAAAATTCCTACCACTAGACGCTTAACGTCTTCACAAGGGAGAGAAAGGGCACGCACAAACCGGAAGCGTCACCAGGTACGGGGCTGGAGCAGAACCATAATTCATTCATTTTTACAACCATCACTTAGAGCGCACGCTCCACTTTTTTACCGAAAGCTTACTAGCCCAACGACAACAACAACACCCACGGGCTAGTTGTTTGGGTGATGAGCAAAAGCAGTCCTACCAATACCACATTCACTGCCCTTTTGTACACAACCGAAGCAGCAGCACCAGCGAACGCTAGTGTGTGCATAAATACATAATATAAACGCTAGAAAGAGCAGCGCGCGCTTGCCGTCGGTGTTTAGGCACACGCCGATGGGGTCTCTGGGCGAGTCACACATTCGGCGTCGTTCGGCGTTCGAGCGCCGTTTTGACGTACGCTTTCGGGGTGTCACGTTTCACTACCGTGACAAGAGCACTCATCCTGCGTGCTGCGATGTTCGCCTGAGGTCTCTGTGGTAAAATGGCTTGTTTTGAGTAGTCACATATCAATTCACCAAAAAGACGAAAGAGAGGAAGTAGCGCTGTATTCCGGTAGCTTTATGGTGCTTCGTGTTCGACTGATAGTGTAGTTTTTGGGCACGTCACAACGCTGACGACCTTTACGGTTCGGTGGGGGATTTTTTTTCGGGGGTGGTGGTGAAAACGAGATGCCAGCAGTATGTTGAACTTCTCCACGAATGCCTGCCCTGGCCTGTGTAGGTGGTGTGTTGGTGTAGCTTACGGTTTTGGTTTGTGTGGCATGTGTTTTTGGACACGTTTTTCCCCTTCACGTGATGGAGGAGAAAAGTGGCTTTTATATGTATAGGTAGGATTTTAAGGGTGTGTATTTGTGTGTCAGGTGAATAACACGAACTTCCCCTAACACGATGCGATCGTTCGTTTTGCAGGGGAAACGCCATACTCCTCAAGCTAGTGTTAGTGCGATGCATTCGGCAAAATAGGGGTGAGCTACCCTTCAGTAACTCATCGGCACCAAACACCCTGCTGCTGCTCCATATACCTTCCTCGCAGGCAACTCAAGTGCGGAGGAAGGAGACATACTTCACACGCTTCCACACGGACTTTCTTTGCCAACGACCAGCAAATTCCGTCCATACTGCCAATCCGATTAAACTGACCATCTTGAAGATGTGGTTGGTTTGCACTGCCAAAGGGGAGAGAGAGTGCGGAAGGGTGGTCACCCTGCATCCCAAGCGCAACAGAAGAAAGCTGTTCCGTGCGCGATACACCGGCTAATGAAGCAGCAGAAGGGTCGGGATGCGGGGATTACAAACGTTGCACGCCGTTTGGGGATGGTTGGAGTCATAAAACGAAACACATGATTTATGTCGTATCATACGTCTGATCAAGCACGACGACCATCGAGGGTGGAAATGGAGGTGATGATTGTGTTGCTCATGTGTGTTGCCTGCCCGTGTGTGTGCGTGTGTGTGTGTAAACGTTACTGGGGGTCTGTTTTCATCGATCCGTTTCGAAGCGTAGTAAAATGAAAAGGATCCATCACGACATTACGGTTTTTTTGCAGCAGCCGCAGCAGCACGAAGTTTTGATGGATATCCGATAGAAAGTTCGATAGTCCATCAAACCACACGACGCATTGTGTGTGTGTGGTTTTATTTGGGAATCGTTAATAGCTATTTTATCGCTTCACTTCATCATTCCCCACAAAACACTCAAGTGCGAACAGAAAGTAATGAAAGAGGAGAGTAAAGCGATTGTGGGTACATTGTAAGCTACACATTGCTCGATGAATGATTTAATCAGTTTTCAAACCATCCCAAAAAAGGTCACCAGAACAGCAGAAAAATAGCACGCGACCAACATCACGTTTTGCCGGCTTTGGCTGACGCACTTTGCCGGCTAACTTCTTTTTTCTTTTTGCATGCTGAAATGAACCCATAAAATCACATGTTCCCGCCATCCCTTTGCCGTCGATGGTGCCACTTTATTGTCCCAGGCAAAAACCCCTTCCCGCTGCGTCCATATGGTGTGCGCAAAGAATCATGCAACAATGTGTTTGTTTGTGGGTGTATGTGTATGTGTGTGTGTGTGGGGTTGGAATAGAGAAAACAAAAATAGAAGGAGAGAGAGAGGGAGAGTAGCAAAAGGCACAAAACGTAACAACTTTATGACCGTTCGCTTTTACTGCTAGCTTTTGTCATGAGTTTACTCTTCTATGTTTAATTGGTTTTATAATTGTTTTCAAACGTTTTGTTGAGCAAAAGTAAATTGTAAAAGAACCTTGAAAAAAAATAACACGTAATAAAAGGAAATAAAAACATAAAACGCTCTAATTCAAACCCAACAGCCAACAAGTGCAACTATGTTTAGAAAGAGAGAAACCCGAGAGAGAGAGAGAGAAAGAGAGTGAAATTTGAGCCGGTAAAATGCTACAAAAAAGTGGATTAGATACAAGGGACATGAAGGGTGAAGGGCGGACAGGGGTCGTTGCAGTTCACCTCGTCTCCACCTCTACGCCGTTAAACGTAGCTGGTGTGCGTAAACCGGCCAACAACCTCCACCCACTCCCACTCTACCTTGTGATGGGGATTATTGGCGAGAGAGTGCGTAGCGTAAAACTCCATTCCTTCGTCCTTCCACCGCGGGCCTGCCCTGCTCGAAGGAAAACCCACCCCACCTCGGGAAAACGAGCGGAAAACGAACGCGCGTAAATTTATGTTTACGTCGTTTTTCCTCATCTTTGCAAAACCGTACCGCAGGTTTCGGTGTAGCTGAACGGTTTTTCGAGGTCGTTCGTCCGTGTGTTTGTGTGTGTGTGTCGTTCAGTATGGGTTTCCCGCCGCACGGTGTATTTTTATCGTCCACAATTCTAGCCTGTTTCCCCCACGTGGTATGAGTGTGTCGATTGTTCAATGAATAGGAAAAAGGGAAAAAATAATTTTCCATTTTATGTTTTATTTTGTGTTGTTTTATGTGTGCTTAAAAGAACACTCTATTGCAGAATGGGAAGCAACAATCGCAGTTGGTGGTAAAAACGGATAACCACTGTTTGCGTAAATGCTTCGTCGCTCCAGCGCCAGATGGCAGCACGTGTGCTGGCTAGAGACAAACGCAACGGAACGAACGCTTTGACGAATGAGCAATGTTGGCAGTTAGAAAATATGTAAAATTCTTTCCACCATTTAATTTGAATATAGCACAAAAGTCAAGCGTTGAAATTCTTTCCTTCTATGTGTCTTCGTGACCCCCCGAAAATGAGGCTCGAAAGCACGAAAGAAAGGTGCTCGGAACGGGTAACACAATTCATCGGTCCATCGGTCAAACGTGCCATTCGCTCCCGAAAAGTTCCTTATTGACGGGTCACATTACTTGATGTTACTTTACGACCGTTGAGCCACAACCAAATAACTTAAGCTGGGGTGCAGGGTGCAGGGTGGTGATGGTGGTGGTGTTGCTAGTTTATGTCTTGCCTTCCGCAAAGCCATATTTAGCGTACCGTTGATTTAACGAATTTATCCGTGCCTCATTTCCATCAGTTTGTAGCAGCGTTTCGTCAGCCCGGGTTATGAATTTATGAATATTTCTTGCGGTCAAACTTGACGACATGATGAGGCGGAAGAGGGGATGGGGGAGGCTTTCGTGGCTCCGGGCGACCTATGGGCAGAATGTTCTGGCGCAAACCGCTACCAGAAAACCGCAGCCCCGCGCGTGTTAAAAGGGCAATCGTGAAAGTGTTGGGAAGGCGCCAACCGTGTGTGTGTGCACAGGACTCGTAAAGCAGCGCTCGTGAGTAGTCGCTTGTAAGTCGGTGGAATGCATAAATTCCTCCTTGAACAACGACTTACACACACACATACTTGACGAACAGCGAAACGGCAGCAAACGAGGCGAGAATGGAAATGAAATCAAGCTGTACCAGCTGGAGAGCGCAGATTAACGGAAAGGGGAAGTTATTACACCGATTTTCCAAATTTATGTCCCGTTTGCATCTCGGTCCTTTGGGGATGTGGAAGTTCCTGCTGTATGCACGTGGGGGTGTAGGAATTATGCTTTTCCATTTGTGTCGCCCGTGCTGCCGTGTGAGTGACTGGCGGGCGAGTTTATGGTTTGTGTGGATCGGCCTGTGACCGGGGTGGCCTTCATAGATCGTTAGTAAATTAGCTCTAATACTGTTTCTTTCCCCGCTTTTTTGTTGCTGTTTTATTTGGGTAAGAATTTGTCAAATTATTATTATTTTTCTGTTGAGGATTATGTTGCCAAACTCTAGAAATGATGGAGCGGACATTCTTGTAGATGTAAGTAAATGAAAAAAGGTGTAATATTCAACAGCAACAAACAGGTATTTTCATTGTGTTGATGCGTATTTCAATGAAAACGGTGTATTAATTCAATAAAATGAAGCCAGAAACTTGTTATTTGTTTATTTTTCTGTCTATAAAAGGACACCCCTCCGTATATGCTACATTCCGTGAATCTTTACAGTTGCCTCGGTCGGCCATCGAGCCCGTAATTATATCCCGCTGTCCTTTGCTCCCTCCCCACTTTCACAGCTCCCCCCCCGCACGTCACATGCTCCCTGATAGTCTGATAGTCCGAACGAAAGAAACAAAATTAATTTATCAACACACTTTATGCGCACCGATCACGAACATTTCCCATTTTCGGGGGTTTCTGCATCAGGATGCGGAACAACCTACCTAGCCTGGGGGGGAAGGGGGGGGGGGGGAGGAGGCCAGTAAGCGATTGTTGGTTTTTTCACTCCCATATTTACCATGAAGGACTGTAAAGTGTTGAAAAATATGACCACCAGAATATTCTGATGAGGACAGATAGAAGAGCTCCTCGCAAATAAATGTCCGGCCGTGAGTTTGTTCAGCCTTGTGTGTGTGTGTGTGTGTCGCACGTGTTACGAAGGACAGGGAATGTAGCGCTGTTTCTGCCCCTTGCTACTGTACCCCCGTTACTTCTTCTACGCGCAACTGGGCTGTTTGGTGTCCTCCACATCTCATTTCATATTCACACTCTTTACCGGTAATGCAACCAGGTTAACTACCCCGACCCGGACGGAAGGGGGACCAGTAATTATGATGGCTGCATAATGAAGTAAAAGTGTCTGAGTTAATCAGTTCGCAGGAATTATTTCAAGAGGTTATCCGTCCCCAGCAGACGTGTCGGAGTGTCGCGGAGTCGGAACGCGGGTGCGGGTAACAGTGGAACGAAGGGCCCGGGGTTTGTGCATGTGGATTGATTATGTGCAGCCGAACAAGTGGCCACTGGTTTCAATTCTTGCGGGACCAATTTTGAGTCTGGATCAGATTGTTGTAATTGTAATTGCATTACGCAGCGTTGGCAACTGGGATTCATATAAAGTGTTTGCAAAGGTTGTGTGACTCCAGTACAGTTTTACCTACTTTTTAATTGAAAACGCAAAAATTAATACAATTTTGTAATTATTTCAACTTCCTTATCAAAACTGCTACAATTTGAGCCACAATGTTTAATAAGGTTTACTGGGCTTTAGACTAAAAAAACTATTTTCAATATTCTGGGCCACAATTTTTTAATGGTTTTCGGCATAAAGCAAATTTCATTATTATTCACCGCCCGTAGTGTATTATTTAATTGAGCTGTACAATTAAAATGTATTTCAGATAATTTGATTCCTACTTATGCATTCATGTGATGTTGAGCCTGGGACAATATACACTCTCTGCCATATACATTTTAATTTATGCGAATTCTGGCCAGAGAGAATCATACAGCAATTTCTTTTACTTTATGCCCTACATACGCGATTGCCCGATAAACGAGCGAGCGTGTTTAAAGTGCGTTTGATTTTAAAGATAGGTTTTAAGCTGATGTATCATCGGAATAATTCCATCGAACGAAAGCTACGAAAGCTACGATTGTATTGAAACGAAATTTATGATAAATTATTTACCTTTTTTGAGTTTTTTAAGCTTTTTTGCGCGACTACGTTACATATCGAATCAGAAAATGAGTGTTAGGTTCTGGGATCTAAATAGCTAAGTATGCGTTTATTAATGGTCGAAATGATGTGTGATGTTATATGTTTTAGTTTCATTTTATTGCTAACAGATTTACTGTATTCTTGAGAGAATGACTCTTTGATCTTGAAATTACTTTTTTTTTGCATTTATTTCCAGAACAACATTACCTTTTGTCACTGGTTAAGGGCCATTTTCGGCTAACAAAAAGTTAGATTTAACGCACTCATACAAACAACAGTTACACAGATAACCTTGTAGAGCACCTTGTTCATCTTTTGTAAATAGTGTGTGGATGTCACATAGCAAGGGCTTTCTTCTGGAACAAAATCAATGATCTAAAGATGCAGCATCGCAATGGAAGGAGAATCAATCGATTTGTTGCTCGAAATTTGCGTTTTATTACGTCACAGTTACATGGTGCTAACGGAATGATGAGCCTTGAAGACGATTGTTTTCATGGTGCAACAGGTTGATTTTCGCGCATTCTCTTATTCTCCCTTCTAATCCGTGTCAGCGAAGCAGCTCATAGTTGTATCGAGTTTCCAATTGATGGAAGAAAGCACTGCAATGGAGTGTGTTTCGGTGTCTAGCTAGCTGATAAAGCTGTTACTATATTTAGAATGAATTCAATATTAATTTATGGACATCGTGTAATGGACTAATTTTGACGACAGAAGTAAAGAAGAATGAGAAAGTACATAAAATACTTTATTCTAGCTAAATCCAGATCTACGTAAAGATCACTTTACATATGCCTTACGTCACTCTAGTGGATAGTGCACTCATCTAACTAAATTGTACACACCAGTAATTTTAGATAGTCTCCATTCAACTTTCACCAACGACGCATTAAGATGAATAATAGCCCCCTTTTTCGACATGAACCTCACCCCAATAACATTAGAGCGTTCATCACGGTCGAGAAACCGTGCTCATCTGCTAATAAATATAGCTCATCACGATGCAATAGTTTGATGCACCTGTGCGGGTGTAAAGAGTAAACGAAAAAAAAAAAACAAACAAGCACAGTCAATAACGAGAATCCTTTTGTGTGGCTGCCTTGCTGATGCTGCTGCTGCTGCAGTTGACACACGTGTCAACCCGTTTCATACGTGTACAGGATCAATACACGGTCGCTTCCCAATGCGAGCTAATTGGTATGAAATTTGATGGCTAATGAAGCGAGCGGGCGATCAGCGGGCATTTTCTAGTGATTCTGCAAGAGATAATGAACCGGTGTGTCAAAGGCTATTTGTGGACGATGCGAGAGCGAGCTGCATTCGTGGGTCAATAAAATCGATCAACGCGTGGCCTAAAGAGGGGATGCCGGAGGAAGCCTTTTGCTGTAAATTTATATAATGTACAATTAATCTCAACGTGACATAATGCAACCTGACAATGAATCTCCTTCTGACCCGATTCCACTTGTTTTCGTCGTGCAGCGGTCACATCAGAACACACACACACATACACACATCAGCTTGCCGTAGCGCTGGCAGCTCTCGCTGGGGATAAAAATTGATGTTGACATTGACAAGCACCTTAATCATGATTGACATCTTGTTTTGCCAAGTGTGTGCAGCCCATGTGTTTGTGTCGTCCTTTCGTCGAACGTTTCCGGCTGGCTGCACCCTGGGCTGGCTGGCTGGCTGGCCCATCGGTTTTGGTACGCTTGCATCCGATGCAGTTAACTATTGCAGTCTTCTTGCCAAACGGCCCCCGTTGCAACCGTCCCACCATACACATTCCCTGCTCAGTCCAATGATCTTTGTTGCCTGCTTGCTGCAAAAGCTCCAACGTTTCATAGCGGTGTTCCGGTCTGGAGGCAAGAAAACTGGAACGCGTCTCGGCTGTGCGTCTCGCTATCGATCTCAATCATATTCCGTGACGGGCTTGCTTTGGACTGACGCGTCAATCACGCTGACATCCAATCACCAGGGAGGGAGGATTATAGCCTCAAAAAGCGGAACGGAAATGGGACATCGACGGCACATCCCGCCCTCTCTGTGTCCTCCTGCCGTTCTTCTCTTGTCCCATTCTGTTTGAAGTACAAGTTGATGCAAGAAGATTCGATTTGACTCGACGGTTGGTACGCAATATCCGATTAGTATTTTTTCTCTTTAAACTTCAACCTCCTCTGTCTCTCAGTGTGTTTCTGTGCAAATCCAAGTAGAAAAAAGGGTCGTGTTGCTCGTGTTGCTTGTGTTGTGTTTGGTTGGTAGGTTGGTTGGTTGTGTTTGATGCTTTCTTCCGCGCTAACACCTACCAAAATCGGTGGTAGGTAAGCTGTTGCCGGGGAATAAATCACTTAGCGCCGGATCATTTGTCAAGTGGGAATGTTTTCACTTTCGATAAGTATCAAAAATTGCCTCTTTTTTTCTTCTCCCCCGCTAACCAGAACCGGGTGGTTCACCCCGCGCGAGGGTGATTTGTGCGTCTAGTTGTTGTGGGGGTAGTGTGGGGCAGGCTTGGAAGAATCGTGTTGAAGGGGTGCAAGAGTAATACTTTTGTCATCACGGCATGTTGGCATGGTGGAAGAACGATGTTATCGATGAATGTGATTTGTTTAGCCCTGCTGAGCTTTAAAATATGATTTGATTATGCAGCTTAGGTTGTTGGGTTTTTTTCCTTACAAGGTGCATTCTCAAAGAGTTAAAGTTTTTTAGCAATGTGAAGTCGTTACTTCAGTATTTTTAAAAGCGTTTCGCAATGCATGGAGTTTCTACGTATTTTTTGGACCTTTAATGTTATATTATTGAGATTGAGATTTGAGATTGAGATTTATTAAATGTTGTAATTCTTATTGCATCTATTGTATCGAAACTATTTATAATATCGTCTAAAATATGCCACAGAAGTTCTTAGAACCCAATGGAAGCATCGTACAATTAGATGGCCTCGTTTGCATTGGCATGCGTCACACAAGCTGTCGGTTTCGATCAATCAGTGTGGACTGTGCGGTGGTCAGTAGGTAGGTAGGTCAGGCAGGAAACGCGATCCACTCTCATCAACTTAAACGCTAAACCACACTTGACAGCTGATTCGTCGTCGTTGATCTTTGCTTGATTTAGTTTTTGCTCTCTCGCTTTTCCCTCGCTGTTGCCCTTCAGCCTGTTGCATGCGCTTGACTTGATCGCTGTCACACCGATTCGCGATACTTAAGGTACACAGCACATTCATTAGCACAGTGTGTACTGTCGTGCTGTGCTGCGGTAAGTTGGAATGAGTTTGCATAGTATCAACTAGAGAAGCTCATTGAATATGGAACATCAGATGGATTGAACTATTCATTGCATAATGTTAAAATAGTTATGCAGATAGAGAGGATATCGTTGCGATTAAAGATACAAAATGTTGAAATCAGTTTTAACAGCAATATTGGAATAAAAGTGAAATTAGAGAGCCCAGCGATACAAACTAAACCCTCTTGCCGCTTCGTAGGCTCTACTACAGCAGAATGAGCTGAACCACTAGCTCACTCTAACTCCTGTGCTCATCCTGCAGGTGCAACGGCACAATGATAGTAATTATAATTTATGTCCAGAAATTGTCCGGTCGATGCAGATTTTCCTAATCACTCACATCAGCCGGTGCCAGGACAATCGTAGTCACAGCGCGTGTGTGTGCATGTATCGTTAGCCAGTACACTCGGCAGCCACACCGGGTTCACGTGGTAGCCTGGGAAGCAATATTTATTGACAGACGAAAGGATGCATCTAAATGCGTGCGGTAAAGTGTTCTATTGCTGTGCTCCAGTAAAATGGATTGCAGCCAGTAAAGGGTTTGAAGCAGCAGGCTCCATGGGGCTGGGTGGGGCACCGTGGTGCTGCTGCATGGTTTTGCATGCGAGTGCAATCAAGCAACGGAACATTATTATATGTACGTATAAATAATAGCAAATCATGGCGATCAGTGTGCTGGGCAGCCGGAGCAGCTTGCAACATCAGTCTGGGGGCGGGTTTTACCACATAATCAAATTACTGCACTTCATTGATTGCATTTTGTCGATGCGTTTTGTTTACCAACGCCGTAATCGCCGTACTCTATTACTGAGTTTTATTCCCAAAGAGCTAAGCTTTGGGATGAAATCAACGTATTGTGTTGTTGCAATGCTATTTTGTTGCTATGATTTTTTGTAAATAATGAGAATGTAAAATAAAATATTAATAAAGAGTGTTTTTAATAACAAGGCATTGAAGAGATTCATTTTCTATTATTTTTTACGATAATATTGATTAAGCGTAACCAACAACTTGAAGTTGATACCTTTCACATGTTTTTGTTGTTCATATATCGCACAAATATCACCAGAAAATAGTTCCATCCTAGACAGAAGAATCCAGCAAAGATGCCTTGTCATCATTGGTTATTTCAACATCACACCGGCCAATACCCTGCTAAACGGAGGGAGATTGTGCTATACGAACTGTCTATCTCCATTCATCTGACAAATCAATCTATCGCCGAACGGTTCATCCGGTGCTACAACGGGCAGACAATTTTTCGTTCTCGTTCGTGTTTGTGTTTGCCCAATACACGCGTTTCGGTACGGTCTGTCCATTCGCTCCACAGTATTGATTGATTCGTTTTGTCAAGTTTGATAGTTTCTAGCGTGGCTCATCAAATTTCCTCACAGTCGTGCGAGTGATGTTTGATCTCCGAGCTGCGCTGGACCTACGATTTCAAACGTGACGAAGTGTTCTGCGACCGAAGTGATAAGGATTTGGCACTGCCATCCAGATGATCCGTTTGAAGGGAAAACAATAAGGAGCTCGCTACAAAAGACCGTCCGTTATTCATCGAATGAAAGTTATCTGACTTTGGTAAGCGGTGGGTGAAGAAACTTCCCCAACAAAACATCAAATTGGTTGAATGAAGGGGTTTCAAAGGCGGTTTAATTTTAACCTAAGGCCTTAGACTTCGGCGCGTGTCTGTTGTGCTCCGAGTGGTGGGTGGTATCCATCATCGTTTCAACCACTATCATCATCGTCATCTGTAGCGATGTCGTGAGCAGTACGAATGCTGTTATTGTTTTCATCAATCGGTAAAGATCAACCGAACTGGACAGCTGTGTGATCGGATTGAGTGATAGAAAAGAGATGGAAAAAAAACATGACTAAGTCACGTTGGAAATCGGCCACACGTTGAATTTTCAGCGTTTTTTTTTTAAATTGTATTCATCAATGCTAATCTCATTGCTTACTTCAACATCATCCGCTCGGTACCTTTCTTCGTAAGGAAAGTACGACCGTTAGAGAATGGGTTGGCGGATTCGGGTGAAAGACGAACGTCGGGTAAGACAACTTCATCCGATTTCTGCCAAACTGGCAGACAAAAGAATGAATGTTTTATTAATTGGACTGTCAATACATGGATGATTTATTTATGTTGCTTTGGATGGAGTGTGCATTGTTTGGGAGTAAGCATCGAACGTGAGTTCGTGATTGACAGGTTTGAAGGGTTTGAATTGAGGTTGAGAATTGTTTCACAGGGCATTATGTCTTATAGAGTGTGAATGTGATGATGTTGAAAGATGTTTGTTTGAAGAAAAGCGGTTGCTTTATGTGTGATGGTATACGAAAAAAAAAACAAATAATAGAGTTTCCTTTCACATTCAGTGTATTTTTAGATTGTCTATCCAGCATAGCGGATTTTACGTAAATGCATCACTGAATTAAGATAGGAAATACATATAAAAAGTTATCTTACCTCGAGAACAAGCAACAGATTAACACTAAAAAGCAAACAAAGACTCGTGCAAGAGAACATTTTCGGTGTAACAGAGTTTAGTAACAAAATATTAGATGTCTTTTTTAACCAATACATACAGGAATTCCACCGCACCACACGAGGGATGTGGCTGATGGATGGCGCGTGAAAAATATCTCAATGAGAAACAAACATCAGAACAGCATAAAAATGGGAAAGCCATTTGATGTGTGTTTGCTACGGATGATGAAATGTTTGATTTGATTTATTGCAAACACATGGAGCACATAATCCATCAGATCGAAGAAAGGTCTGGAGTATACTTTGCTTTGTATCGTGGAAAAGGATTTTTTTTATATATGTTTCGTGCAGTTCGTTTGTTTGTTGGAATTCAGATTTATTCCCTATTCTAAATTGGGGGTTCAACAGTTCTTGTCTGTTTTGTTAATTAAAATGTTTGGTTATATGTGGCCAGTTATTATATTAAGCGAAAACTAATATATTTGAACCCATTATGATTTTGTTCATAATCTGTTTTTATAGATAGCTTTTGTTTGTCCATTAAATATTATAATTTTTTATCAACTCATTAAATGAATCATTGCATGATATTTTAACAAACACTGGGAAACACTTACACTTGCTGGCACTTTTTTACGCATAAAATAACGTGCCGTTAAAAGGATGCGATCTAAGTGGAGCGATCTAAAAGGAGTAAGGAATGAGTAGAAGCAATCCCATCTACATTCTTCATGCGAAAGACGTAACAGCCGATGAAACACCATGCAGAAGGGTTCCGTTGAACGATGTACCAGAAAGAGATGGAGACTAGATGGAAAATCAATAACGGTGATTTTTATGCTTCAGAACACACCAGATAGGTGGACGATTTTCATCTCACTGCTCGAGGAAAATCGTCCACCACGTGTTGCCCCTGTCTTCCCATCAGTCCATCTTCTTCACCACTTGCAAGCCAACGTCCAACACGAGATGACGGTTTCGTCCACTCGCACGACATTTGACCGGCATTTGGGGGTAGCGGACGAGCGGTCACCCAAAGAGTGTGAGAGATAATGGGTGAGTGGGCTATGCTTTATTTGTAGCTGGTTTATGTTGGACATCAATTGTTGTCGACATTACCCGCTTGTCAGACTGTCCCGGGAGCAGAGGGGGCCATCCAAATGGTGCTCGCATCCTTTCGTAAACATGCATCGCTCGAAAGTGGCTCCAGATGATCCAGAGCTAGTGCAAGATCCACACATGCATGGACACAGCAAATGGTGGGATAGACAATAGGAGAAGGTATGAAAATTAACGGTAACGATGGTGGCTTAGCCCAAATAAGATGTGACACACCAGAGTGGGTTCAAGAAGAAAAAAAAAACAAAAACAAAAACAAGAAACGGCAAAAAGTGCTTTATTTTTTTTATCTATCACTTGATCTATCTCGTGATGCATTTTTTGTGGCTTCTGCTTTGAGTCACATGATATTTCATTGCTATTCAGATAGCAAACTACAGTAGTTTTGAAAAAATTATTAATTTAATCGTGAATATTTTGGATGTATGTATTTGGTGATGTTTTAAGAGTGTTATATTATTGTATGGTTTTTGTTACATTGAACTGTATTGTATTGCCTCTTTGTAAGATGATTAATGTACAATACTGTACTGTCCATGGTATTGCATTTGTAATTTTCTTATTTACGTTTTAATAATCTCAGTCTATTTTACTTTGTCCTTATGCTCTACTTGTATGCGTAGAGAAATATGTTTACGAATTTATATATTGCTTTCCATTCTATTATTAATCTGCTTTGTTCTGTTCGCAGCCGTCAATATCAATTTCTTCATTTATTCCAATAGCCACATCTCTTAAAAGCTTCCTGTTCTTGCTTTTTGTTATATCGTGAGCCGCACTTTAACGATTAATGTTTCTAATCAAATTATGTTTTCGAGATAACGGTAATGCACAAGCATAGCAACTTTGATGAAAAGCAGAGTTTCTAATACTGTGATGAAAATGTGCCTGATTTTGATAGAACCAATCAAATGCGTCCTTAAAACAGGCGTTGAAGAGAAGGACAATAATATTTACAGATTAGATTCTTGGTAGTATCGTCCATCCGATGGTGGTAAATGATTTAAATATTTATTTAATTTCCAGCGTTGTACAAAACTTAGATCGAGATATAAAACTTTCAATGACAAATGCAAAATGCTGAGAATTTTATTTATGCTTTATTTTAACATAAGTCTAGTAAATTAGAATTTTTTAAACAATAAGAAAACAATTATAAACTTAAAACATATTAAGAACTGAATTTTTCACATATTATTTGTAACCAATCGATTGGAATCAATTATTTTTTCCTGTACTATTGAATATTTATGACGAGGTTCCTTGTGATTATATGACCAATACTTAACAATCGGGCACCTTGAAGAGGAATGAAAAATGGATTACAGATTAAAAAAAAAAACTACATGTGGCTTTACCAATAAATCAGCAGAATCAATTTCCTTACCTTAATTTTCCAATTTCTCATAACGCGGTACTGCAGTAGACATCCCGTTGAGCATCACTCATTTACGAGTTGCACATGCAAGACAAGATTCAAGACGAATGATCGTCTCGCAGCTGCTGGAGTGCAATGCGAGAAGCTGAGTTAAATTTTTCATTACCAGTTGGTCCTTCCCACCTCAACAGTGAAGGTCTAGATTGTTTGGAGTATCTCGAACGGCACTGGATGCATGTGGTTGCACCATGAGGTGAGGTTATTTTTAAGCGAACTAAACATTTCTTGATTATTCTTGCTTCATTGATTAATTGGAGTTTGCCAGAGCGGTGAATTATAGCGCATCGTTTCGTTGATTCATTGCTCGATTCCTGTTTTGCACTGTTACTGATCATAACATCGAACCAGTTTTCTTGGACGTTCTTTGGGAATGTATTGGTTTATAACTGCATGCAGTCTGCAGTATGATTAAGCAACACTTACCACCTTAGAGGAAAGTGAATCCATGATTCACAATAATTTATGTTTATATCAAATGCAATGAACAGTCCATATAAATGTTTTAATAAATGTTGAAAAACATAAACATTTTTCAATTATTTCTCTAATATCCTGGCGAACCGACGATCAAATAAAGCGCCTTCATTTGTTGACCAGATGTTGACCAATGATACCAATCGAGTAAATGCAGCTGAAAGTAAATCTGATAAAACTGAAATGAACTCACTCGAATGCTCTACAGCGCGTTATTAAATTATGGTTAAATCGATTACCTTAACCTAAGTGCTACAAAGTTGCGATTACTGATCTTATTATGATTCTGATAAACTGATTATTTTAATTTAAATGAGATGTTCACAAAAACTCGAACATTTAACGTCTCATAAATCAGCGAGCAAATTGAAAATCTTCCCACACTGCCTTTGAAAGCCGAACAGAAGCTTCCAATCATTAGTTATCCCTTCGGAGGGTAAAACATATTTCCTCTCATGAAGAAATGCTCATGACACCGAAACCATCAACCTGTTTGGGCTTTTCTCTCTCGCTCTACCTTCACGTCAATTCTTCCCACCAGTCAATCAAACACGCTGCACCTTGCCCACGGCACACTGCAACTTTGAGCCATGTTACTCGGATCATATGAACTTTTTTCCTTTGCGGTAAGAAAGAAATGCTTCACATAACATCGAAAAAAGTAGAACCATATGTGCGATGGAGCTCCCGTAAACCACAGTGGACGAGTATGGGTGAGAAGTGAGTAAAAGTGTTTGGCTTTCATGATGCTAGCAGTATTATCGGAACGCTCCCAACACAGTGCAATAGTTGGGATTGAGCGATGGAAAGGTCTCCTGTTCGCTTGCACAATTCCGGGAAAGGATGCCATAGCGCTGTAAGACGAACTTTCGCATTGCCAGTCTCGTGGCAACGTTGTAATGCCGTGACAGCTAAGTAAGAAAACTTTGACGCGACGGATCTGCCACTGACGTATGGAACTGTCCCAAACAGGGGAGTAGTCGGCCGTCACGTTTGTCAGTCAAACATTTTTCCATCATTGCTTGTAGCAACGAAATGCTACAACGTACAAATCAGAACCATTGTCAGTTCGACAAACCAGTTTCGTTCATTTTGTAGCTAGCCTGCAATTGGCATCAAAATGAGTTTGATTTCAGGTTAATATTTTCGTTGGAATAAAATACACCTGTATGGGCTCCTGTATGTCGGTACAGATGTTTTATTTGTATGTTTTCCCGACGCTCGTTTGAGCACCATGCGGCTCCATCCATTTGAAAAGTTTTGTCTTTTTGTGTATGATATAATTTTATACAACGTTAGATGGGAGTGTGTTAAAGAAAAATAATATATTAAATAATTAAAAGATTTGTAATTATATGTTCTTCAACGAGACAGGCGTGCAATTATCCACACTTTATTACCTTCTCCATCAGGTTGGTGTCGACGGGATTCCATCAAGAATGTCACAATAGGAAAATTCATCCTTTACACAAATTATTATTTATTGTTTAACTACATGATTCTCCAGCAATGTGGTAGTGATTTTGAACCATGTTTGGAAAATACTTGACAAAATACAGACAGAGTTATGATTCTTGCATAACTAGAAGGTCTAGAAGCTTTCGTACCATAGGAAGCGACACACAGTTTCCATGTTACTCATATTTTCTCTCTTTCTCTCTCTCTCTTCCTCTGTTATCTTGCAACCGGTTTCCAATGGTACAGATTTGTACCGTTCCCATTGAAATTGTACACCACGTCGCGTGCTCGACTGTAGTTTATTTTCACCTCGGGAATCCGTTACCCACTTGCAAATCATCGTGTCGTGTGCCCTTGAGTGGAGCAGTCTTGTTGGATTGCTTTCTTGTGCTTTGTCCTGCCATGACTGAGTGAGGACGTGAATGGTGAAGCTTTAACAGCAGATCCTGATTTAAGTGTAGTGCGATGAACTCGTCTGCAAAATGGTAGCAGTCTTACTAAAAAGTGTTTATAAAAAAGAGTAGCTGACGAAGGGTTGGAAAGTGTTAACGGAAATAAAGCTCTTATAACATAAGATCACATTACAATAAGTTTTAATCTTAGATTTATTTTTTTTTTGCTATCCAGAAGAAAAGAAACTAGTTTATTAAAAATACCACAAGAAATCTGCAAAGAAACATTGAAAGCAAGTCTTTAAGAAATCCTTTCAGTCAATCAAAGAGAAGTAGAAGCTCACAACAAATCATTGCAACAATTCGAAAGGATGACAATCTAACTGTCAAATTTGGGTAGAACTCTGAAAACACTTGTCCAAGAGATTAAATTCCACATCACCTCCAAAACAGAATACATTATGCTGGTTTCTGCTACTCTCTGTAAACGTTTGCAAAAGAGTTTCCCATATCAAATTATTTCTTTCTGGAATTTCACATCACACATACCCCTTCTGCCCAAATGGCAATCGATGAAACAAGATTTCCGGCAAGTAGCCCAGATATCACCCAGACGTTGTCATCTGTCTCCTTATCATTCGGTCTCATCGTAATCGATAGTCCCGCTGTCCTCTCATGGTTCTTCACGCCACTCGACAAACAGCTCGTGCTTCAGAAGGGTTCAATACAAAACATGGCTTGCAATGTACTTGGCGTGAAAGTTGACCACGGTAGCTGATCCCATCACATAGCCATCCACACACGTAATGATTCGCATGAGAAGGAGGAATAAATTTATCAATTGAAACAAGAAAAAAGGCTCAGATAATGTTGAAAGTGTAAAGACAAATCTTGAAGCAAATGAATGCTCCGTTGCGAGACATGAAACAAAAATAAGTATGAAGTGCAAAACGATTGAGCGAAGCCCCTCCGCTCCACAGCTACTGCATCAACATATTTGCCCCAGTCCATATCGCTCAGCTGCAATTCAACATTTGCAACACCAGAGCTGATGTTGCTGGATGGGATTTACGTGGGATACAGCGGGAAGGTAGCCTGGGCGCTGTTGATGAACCGCCCGACAAGCCCGACTGACCTGCCAGGGTACACCCCAGGCCGACAAGTCGACAAGGTATCAAAACGTACCATCATTTCCACGAGCTTATAAAACCCAACAGCCCAGCCCATCCCAGACCGCCACTCCTTCCGTCGACCACACCGACGACCGGGTTGATGCGAGCCCCTGGTTGTGTGTACCGTTTAAACGTGATGGTTGCTGGACGAGCACGAGGACGCCGAGGAGGGAAGCACGTGAACATGTTATGCAGGAGAACAGCAAAAAGTGGAAAATAATAAATTTGGAACAAAACAGAACAACAGTACAGTGTATGACATAAATTATGTTATTAAAATATAATTATGATAATTCATGAAATGTATATCCCGATATTTTATGATTCTGTCAAAGTTCGCTGGCACTGCTACAACCGTCGCTTGTTTGGGGTAGTGTTGAAGCGGTCGTGGGTTTGGTGTCGGTAATTGTGGCGAAGAGTATGTCAAGAAGAAGTGGTGAAAGGGGAAGAAGAGGTACAATTTTCACTTGGGTCAGTAGCAGTGGCTCTTGGTTCTTGGGTCAATATCAAGCGAAACAGTAAAAATGAGCATCTCACTCATAGCACAGTAAAAGCCGAATTAGTTGTTGACATTGTACAATAACGTAAGGGTTACTTCATAGGTCCAACATTATTTAATGCTTAAAAACAATTATTTTTCATGGAGTTTTAATAAAAAAGATGTTGTAAAAAGTCCGAAGTCTGAGTTGAATTTCAAAACAAAACGTTTCGTTGTCAATAGTTGTTGTTATGGTTCTCAGCAATTAGAAAACACGATTACCTCGTTTATTCGTGATAAAATTGCATTCGATACGTTGCTCATCATGATATCGTTCCATTCTTTTTCCTTATACCAAAGCAATACATACATGAATGAAACCAAATTGCACAAACAGCATCTGTAGCTGCAACCACCACGCAGAGCATATGACGAATTCACGAGATACTTGCACGCGCATTCAACTTATTTGTCACTGTTTCAACCACGAAAAGGACGAAACCCTGCCGCACTGACGAGCTCTGAATGATGATGATATGTTCGTTGTGGCATTTCGCTTCTGTTGGGCGCATGATGGTAAAAACCTGCACCTTCCTATTTGACTGACAAACGTGACGGCCGACTACTCCCCTGTTTGGGACAGTTCCATACGTCAGTGGCAGATCCGTCGCGTCAAAGTTTTCTTACTTAGCTGTCACGGCATTACAACACTGCCACGAGACTGGCAATGCGAAAGTTCGTCTTACAGCGCCATGGCATCCTTTCCCGGAATTGTGCAAGCGAACAGGAGACCTTTCCATCGCTCAATCCCAACTATCGCACTGCGTTGGGAGCGTTCCGATAATACTGCTTGCATCATGAAAGCCAAACACTTTTACTCACTTCTCATCCATTCTCGCCCACTGTGGTTTACGGGAGCTCCATCGCACATATGGTTCTACTTTTTTCGATGTCAAGCATTTCTTTCTTACCGCAAAGGAAAAAGTTCATATGCTCCGAGTAACATGGCTCAAAGTTGCAGTGTGCCGTGGGCAAGGTGCAGCGTGTTTGATTGACTGGTGGGAAGAATTGACGTGAAGGTAGAGCGAGAGAGAAAAGCCCAAACAGGTTGATGGTTTCGGTGTCATGAGCATTTCTTCATGAGAGGAAATATGTTTTACCCTCCGAAGCGATAACTAATGATTGGAAGCTTCTGTTCGGCTTTCAAAGGCAGTGTGGGAAGGTTTTCAATTTGCGCTCAATTGATCGAGCCGTCAATTTTGAGTGATTTTGAAGAGTGCAATAAGAATTACACAAACATAATTTAATAACTGAATTTCAAGATTGTGCTTTTACGAGGAAACCATTTGCAATACGGTGACTATGGTTTCAATTCAATGTTTTATTTGATTATCGGTTTGACATCATCGTAATATCTTATTTGTTTTTGGACTTTCAAAAACAAATAAACTTTGTTTATTTGACTTGTATACATTCATTGCAATGTGGCCCTTAAATATGTTTGCATTCAATGTATAAAATGTCAAATGCGTTTGAAACAGCAGAGCTTTAATCTTTTCTTTCGTATAACTACGTTAACACGTTCAAGCGTTACAGGTTGTCACACTGTTACTTGACAGCTCACTGGCCAGATCCTCAGAGATTGGCTCGTTGGTCAGTCAATGTTTAATACCATCGCATCGACGGGATGGTAAGAATATTGAGCTTCCGTTGCACACTCACACATACATCCACATTTCACCAGTCCCACAAGCAACACCGAACACAAGGAAACTCTGATGGGAGTTGTATGATTGAGTGAAGGTGATCATGAAACGACACATTGTCGGTGTGATGCAGACGGTAACTTTAATGGCAAGTCGCTTTTTAAATATACTTACACTCACATACTTTGACATACAAAATACAGGCAACGTTATTTTACTGGAAAACGCTGGTTTTCATTCGTTGTTGGTGTCATACACCTTTGGTCATACGTCCAGGAAGTAAGTCTTTTGTGGAAAATGTTATTCCACTTGACACGTTTCATATGCATGCGAACTTCAAAGAATGGTCGCCAAGTGTTGAGTGGAGCATCGAATAGCTTTTGAATTTGCTTAGCATGTAAAATGAATTTGAAGTTTAAGGGATTTAATACAAATAATAAAAACGATATTTTAAAAACTTTACTTCTGCAAGAAAAAAATAAAACATCAAATTTTGTGTCAATCTTCCTTCACTTGAATTTGCATTTTTGCAACAAAATCTTTCAAAATTAAACCATTAACTTGGTTGAATACCATTCAAGTCAAATGAAGTAACCGAATGAAGTGTTGGTTCCGGAGGCATGAAACGAGTGCACGCAACCATTAGTTGATCCACCTCGTTGAAATCTCAATCAAGCAACACTGAACCGCCAACTATTAACGCATGAACAACGTCTTAAAACAACGTCCTCCGAACCGCCGATCTTTCGATCTCATTTCTCAACCCTTCTGCCAATCCACTACCCTCAGATCCTCTGTTTGGATGCCCACTGAACCCGAGCGAGATAATTATAACCATATCAGCTTTCCAAATGCCCATTCATCGCCCAGCGGGAAGCAGGGTGTTTCGTTTCGTCGCATCTGCACTACACCCGGACTGGCTTGGTCTTGGGGACCAGCTTCTTCACTCTTCTCCTGCAGTGAATGATCAAATGGCGATCAGCTTATCGCTGCCAAGGCGCACAGTGCGAGGGAAGCAGCGCTTCGGGCCACACTGCCACCACACAACTGCGAACGGTGGTGACGCTTGCTAATGGCGGCGACGTTCAACGCTACCATCATCACGACGGTGGACGGAGGATATCACGAAAGCTCCAAACATGACAGAGCTCCATCCTTCGCATCGGGATCGATGGAAGGGAGAGCGGCGGGCTCGGGAAATATCTCTCGCGACGTCGATTTATGACAAACCCCGAAAGCTCCACGTAGTTGCCGATCGGACCATGAGGACCAGTGAGGCAGCACGATCGCAGCCCTGACGCACACGGACGGAAATTGAAGGAGTCCGATCGCTGATGCTCGTAAATTAAAATGTCGGTCGTCGGTGTATATTCATAATCTTTGGCTCCAGGTCCACCTTCCTCAGCCTCCGCTGTTTCTGGTCACCATCCTCGCTGGACTGCGTCACACTGTTTGGACGCGTTCCGTTCGTTTCATCAGTCAGCCATTTTTCTTGCTTTCTTGTTTCACCTCGGTTACTCAATAATACAAAAATGGTTCTTTATATATCGTCGTTTCGATTTCGGGTTTGGTCTCAACCATTTATGGTCTAATTTAATTGATCTTAACTTTTATATTTTTCTTTAATTTTGTTTAATTTAATAATTCTACATTGAGTTTTGTTGTCGAAAAAGTAAATCTTTTTTATTCATAATTTTACAATATAAAAGACATAAAAATATAAGGTTTGAACGGTTATATTTCTAATAATCGAGATAAGCGTAACTTTATTTCATAAAACTTATACATTTTTATGTTTAACAGAACATTTCTATACTCATAATGATAAAAATAATATTGCACGCGAATACTTTCAAATGTACTTTCAAATGTTCAAAAAGCTTAAGGCCTTATAAACCATTACGACGTGAGTATGATTTTGTAATATTTCAAGTATTCTAATAGTAAGACAAAACTGACTCATTCATCAGACCGAGCGAATATTTGTCTGGAAAGTGTAGCATATTTAGCTGAATCATATAATCCTCCTAGCACACGCACCCTAATACCACCAACTTTATGATGATTGTTATTAATATTTTTCCCATTGATACGTTTGTGGCTATTGGGACCATGTTTCAGTTCCCCAGTGGAAAGCTTTACGATGATCCTTCTCCTCTGTGCTTCCAACGCAATGCAATCAAACCAAAGCATTGATGTTGTTTATATACAGCGTCTATTTAATTACCCTGGTTTACACCAATGTAGCTGTAGTGATTGGAAAAAATAGCGCTTGTAGTTGTTTCGGATATTTAATTTGTGATGTTCAACTAATTAGCCAGATGTTTGCTCCCAACTGGTCTTAATCGGGTTATGTGTAAGCTCATTATCGTGCATGCAAAAAGTAACTATTTACGTTCGGGTCACAAATAAATAATTAATAAGCTATGGTATTGCTCGAAGGATACACGAAAATGAAATCAATTGTTGTCAAAAGTTTACTGAACGTTTAAACATTCACTGACCAAAATGTTATGAAAAGAACTCAAATCCAATTTTGATAGCTGGATCTGATTAAAAGAACACCTTTATTCTTAGAAGAAGTTAAAATTATTGTATTGTTTGGTTTACTTTTTTGTTTATATTTTATTTTCACCAACCGTCATTGCTATTATTATTTCGGTGTGTAGTCACCAGTTTAAGCTGCATATTGAGGTTTGTAAATCTTTCTAACAGAAACACACCAACACTAAGCGTCAAACCTATGCCATCGACAGCCCAAAATGGACGCTGCATGGACCAGTTGAAAAACAAACCTGATTCGAAAGTAATTTTAATATGCTTTTAAAATATTTCTTCTGTTCTGTTTTTAATATTGTTCTGCGTAAAATGGTGAAATGGAATGGTAGCGAGGATAATGTTTCCTTGAGGACGACAAACTTTTTGCGATTGTGAGTAAAATCATAATATTTTGGCGCATGTCTTACTTCCACAGCTGCTCGTCGGTTTTGTACAACAGCAGTCGTGCTGGATAGGAATTCAAATATCAATGCAGCATATTGGATTATGGTTACATTTTTTGTTTAAAATGCGTTTTGTAATGATGTTGCGCTCGAAAAATGTCACCGGTAAATTATTCTCTTTAAGATTGTCCAACGTTTCTAGGTCCGAGTGAAAAAGTACTTCCGAAATTAACGAAATGATGATTAATTGTTATCCACTTTATATCAGAAAGTAAAACACCATCAAGCCAACAACATCTTTTCCAATGCTCTGGTTTCCTTCAGATTGTAACGCTCGATGCCAGAGATTGGCAGCAAAAGGAAAGGAAAGTGGTCTTATAATTTAACAATATTTCTGGAATGGTCAAAGGACTTCCTCGTGGTGCAATAATAACAACTGCAACCAAGTGGGGCACATGAAATAAAGGTTTTGAATATTTGACCATTACCAAGCGACTCAACTAGATCACCGATCGACTTTGTAACGCTTTCTTAACAAATTCATTGTATGCTTTCATTGGGAATTATGAAACTAACATATTAAATTGTATACCGTGTACACGACTGAAGGTGTCTAGAAGATCGATATCAATTCCTGAAACTTGCTTGGTTGTTATACTGGATTCCACAAACGGTGGAGCATGGACACAGGATACGTTCATTTGCCTACCGTAATAGTTATTTTTGATAGCTGGGAAATCACTGATGGTAGTCGCCTGGCGAATGAAATGTAAAAGTTTCCAGAAACGGATTGATTGTTATTGGGTCTATTTCGTTACGTTTTTGGCAGTACGCGAAGTAGAGCACGTAGTAAAATTCCACATGGACTACGAGCTTCATGAATCCACTGAAAGTGTTTCGTGTTTCCGATTCTGCCACGAATATTATTTTCATTCGAATATAACGGTTAACTATGTCCTGTAGCCAGTTTGCGAATAAGTTTATAGGCTAAAAATAAAACAAAACTGTACAATATTTATTTTGAATACAATCTGTTCAACATACCTACCTTAGTAATAAATATTACTAATACCATAGCTACAGGCAGCTCATCAATGACTTTCATAACAGACTTTGCGTCTGGCGATTGTATCATGATGAGTTTTTTCCTATTAGAACACGACAATAATCAATGTAGTTGTTCAATCCATACTGGATCGAATCGTTCATGCTTTGGTAAGCCAATTCAAACGTCTGTTGCACCAAATTAACTATATTGTAGGAATGTGATTGTTTGCTCGAGATGGGAAAAGAGCTTTGAAACGATTTCCTCCTCAACATTGAAATGAATCGAGAACTAAACGAAGAGCTGCATTCTTTCTCAAGAACTCATGATCTACTAAAAGCATAAGAATTTTAAAAATGAATATCAGAGCATTTCATGTGTATTAAACGTATGTTTTACCATTAAACTCATAAATTTTTCACAAAACAATACCACATTCATATACATAAGGCCTCTAGCAAGGGCCATTACGTGAAAAACGTGCATTTTATACCAATACGGGGAATAAGTAAATTGAAATATTTTATTAATATTCACGATTCATTATTAATAGTAAACATACACCAATTCAATGCATTTGCAGCACAGACAGCAATCGTAAAATTAATTTTAAACGTTTCAAACGGACAGTAGCTTCCATTGATAAAATGTGACAAAGCGTAAAAAAATGTGTGGATCCTGGATTTTTGGTCCCTTTCATCCATCAATCCCCGCAAGCGCAACAGCGGTAGAGGTGGTATTAGTAGTAGTAGTGGTAGTAGTAGCAGGCAAAGGCGACGTTTCGTCCCCGAAATCACTCATTCAGCCGGCATCCATCACCGTCCAGCTTCAGCGCCAGCATCATCTTCCAGTCACGCACGGTAGCGATGTTTTCGTCATATTAAATATTATGGTCTAGTTATTTTCCCGTCGTTTACACTCTGGCTCGCTGATGACGAGACGAACCGTGGCATTCATCATACGAATGGTTTCTCCATTCGTCACCGTCGCTTGTCCGTTTGCTTTGCTCCCCTGCCCGGGCCAGTTACACCTCCCCATGCGACATTCCCATCCCTTGCTGGCGAACTTTGTTCGTCCATCATTGACTGTGAATGCTGGAGTTTAGGTCGTTACGTCTCTTTCCCATTTGCTGATTCCTTTTCTCTTCCTCCCCGATGGTTGTTTGGGAATCAAACATCGAAGGTTCTCGTACTTCTGGTTGCAAGTCTTTGGGGATCTCTGAAGAATGGGCACATTGAAGATTGCACAGACAAACCGGAGCGAAAAGGGGAATCTCGTCGGACGTTTCTTCGATATGACACTACGAGCAAATCAATCAAACTGGTTCCTCTAATTTTCTTGATGTTTAATTTTACCTGTGAGGGATGGTACCAATTACACAAGCAAGTTGACAACGTTTGTAGAATGATATGTTTTGGATCAACTATTCTCGGATCAACAAGATATTAAGGTTTGTGCAAGGTTAAACTCAGTTTTCGTAAAATGGACATTTGTGAAAATTCGGTGCTATCATTTAAGAAATTGTATATATTTTTTTGTTAAAACTCTGCTACATCCTACACAGCCATAGTTGATGGAACTCTCATCAATCCTTTTCATTGTCCACTTTACTCCTGCCCCAACTCACACTCAACTCAACAGAAAGGAATCAAAAGCAACACATGAAAAATCACAAGGATGACAAGGTGATTTTTAAGAGTGACCGAAAGTGAAGGGATGCTCGTTGGGAAGGGACTATTCAGAAGTACTATTTTTCTGCATGGCTGGTGAGATGTCCAGGGGCAAAAATCGATTCCTACTGATTGCATCCCATTTGATAGGTTATGGTTGTCTGCGAGATTGATGTGAGTGAAAAGTGAAAAATGTCTGATGACAGGTGGAATGGTAAGCATTGCTCATACTGCCCGTTCCGTTTGGTAAGATTTTATACATTTCTATTCATCAAACAAATTACGGGATGTATTATTTTTGTGTATTTCAAATGTTTGAAAGTTGTTAAAACAAGTCAATATTTATCAGTTGACGTACTTGCTCAATGCTTGAAGATGGCAAAAGACAACGTATTTTTTTATGATCAACCGTTTTCCGTTCCATTTTAAAAGCAACAATCCTTTCAGAGTATAACCATTCCCTAAGGGCTAACGAAGTCAATGATTCATTTTTCAATAATGCTCTCCGACAAAACGGTCCATTTGTTGCTGTCAATGTATAGCTCGTGTTATCGTAAAGCCTTCGACCGATCGCTTGTAGTCCGGCCATCGATCGCACACGATCCTCAACCAGTGCAAATGCGAAAAGAGTGCGCCTTGAATGCATCCATGATCAACGGGTTTACTTCCACAAGCTGTCTGCGCCCTCAGCTCGCCACAAGCTCGGAATCTTCAGTTCAGGGTAGGTCACATTGAGAGAACGAATCATGGCGGCCATCGAATGTAACGAATGATCGTGTCAATGGTTTGAATAATGACTGACGGCTGGTATGAAACTATTTCAACGTATGGGAGTGGTTGTGTGCCACAAGATGGACGTAACTCATATCGGAGGAAGAGTCCAAGATGGATTTTAAAACAGTTTTAAGATCTCCTCTGTTCCTTCTACGTGTGTGTTCACGAAAAATCGATTTTCTGTCGATTCTTGGGACGCTTCTTGAGGGTTGTGTCTTTCCTATTTTCTGCTCTTGGCTCAATCCGTAGGAGTTTCTCGGTACACACGCACTGCAACGAACAACATACACAATGAAGCACACCTTTACAATATCTTCCTCCTGTCCTCTTTGGCCCGCTTTGGACGGGTGAGAAGATAAATTACCGCTATTAATTAAAGTCTATTTCCAGCGATATGAGTTAATAATACGCACACATTCAGCCATCCTGGAGCTGCTTTTTGTGCTGTTGATGGTACTGCTCATACAAGCCAGTATGTTGGTGAGTCCTTAGAGAAGTACGGCCGACAGAGAAAGATGAGCAAAGTCTTATACTTCTATTCTCATCTCACACTGGTCACTTTTCGCACACAATATTGAGACCATCTTGAGAATGTCAGAGAATTGCATGAATCAACGTAAGATGACACAAGATGAGAATTCAAACTACAAATCAACTGTTTTTAATCTGCAACAGTATCAAAGCGGATGGAAAACATTTGAAAAAAAAAACAACATATGAAAGGCTTTAGTGAAGCAACGCTGTTAATTCGTTGTTGTCTCTTTTCACCATCTTCATTGAAACGGCTCCTCTCTCGATGCATGTTGTCTCTTCACTTTCTCCTTGTACTGCGCCATTCCCACACACAGCACGATTGAATATCCCGCCAACAGTGGCCCTAAGTGCGTTGATATGGGATCCTGGTTTGATGCGGTTGCTCGATGTTAAGAACTTCATCTCCCGATTCCTTGTTTCTCTCTTCCGTCCACAACCGAACTGACCCCAGGCGCATTTCCGAAACAAGACGAAGGGTGGTGTATGGCTATAAATCAAATAATCAGTACCTTTATATTGTTTAAATTCACATAACTCATATCGGTGTTTTCTGTTCTTCATTTTAGTTCGTTTCGTTGGCATATGCCTTACACAAAGATCAGACGGGTAGCTGGCTCACAAAAACATCGACAACTAAAGAAAACGATTGACTGTTACTATGTTAACTTAAAAACAACCATTTGTGATTATTTGTTTCGTTGGCTGTTTGAAGAAGTTTTCAAAAGACATACTCAAAAATAATGGAAATTTGGTGGAAGTTTCTTTTCGATGATATTTTCATTCTGTTATCAGTTTTCTAAAGTATATCGTCCTTAACAAATATGTCACACACTCTGTGAACATTGATTGATCGTATAATTTGTATCGAGAGAAAGCAGCCATGAAATTTTCCTGCCAGTCCTAGCTACAAGAAAGTGACCTTTCTTTCCATACCATGCCTGACAAGGCCATCTCTCGCATGACTTCAACAAATGTCGCAAAATTTCCAACAGAGCGCCCGTCCAGTGGTGGACGGACGGTCCAGTCGTCTATGCACCCAAGGCGTCAGTGATGGCGACAAACCGATCGGGCTTATGAAACCGGTCTTTTTGAACGTTGTTCCGAACGCCTGCCAGGTGGAAGTCAACGGAAGGAACGGCTGCTGTGGGCAGCCATGGAAAACCGAGATGGAGGCGTTATTCCATCGTGCCGAGGGCCGTGCATGCAACGATGAACCGATAGCACCGAATGCACTCTTTGAAAATCGCTCGCCCGTTTGACCGGCACATGCACCAAAGCGAAACAGGGTGAGAACCAACGAAACGATGCACCATATTTCAACGCGCTGGCAAGCTCCAATTAATCAATAACTGAAGAATAATCAAGAAATGTTCAAATCGTTTAAAAAATTACACCGCACCCCGCTGCTGCACACCAACCGTTGGAGTCGTTCCTGTTGGTGCAAGTGAAAACGAACCATTGCCGGCCACCCTGTCCATCTCAGGAGCTTCCGTGGAGCTGCTTGAGGAAAGCGACGAGTGCCGGAGAGGGAGAGAGATGAAGCGGGAGCACCTCGTACTTAACTGCGGGAGACGCTTTTTGGCCAATCGTGTACGTGCCTTGTACCGCTCGTATACCTCGTAGGTGAGTGATGCGCGACGGGATGTCTGGATCGGGTCTCCGGATCGAGCCCCACAAGCGTTATGGTAGACGGAAGAAGAGTAATTTATGGGCCCAACCTTTTGCACATTTAATAACTCTTTTTTTCTCCGCCGGTTCACGTTGATGGTTCCATTTCTTCAACACTTTTACATAAACCCCACATAAAGCTGGCTGGAACGAGTTTGCTGTGCGAGGGACGAGTGATCGGAAGGGACTCTCCCCAGTCCACACTCCAACGACTCACTTCTTCTGCTTCTTGTGAAGAAACGGCGAAACCGTGAGCCGTGAGTAGCTGTGGATAACTGATGGTCAGCGCAGCGCGAGCCGATTTCCGGAAAATGAATCTTCATAAATCAACATCATCGGTGTATCGTGTAGTGCAGGGAATATTACGCCCGGTTAAGGGTTGCACTGGCAATGATCGCCCGTCACGGGACGATGTGACTGTAAAACTTGATACTGTTTCGTCTTTCTTGTGCAACTGACACAGTCGGTTGTATTATGTTTAAAATAATAGTAAAAATCAACTGAAATAATAAGTAACTTTCGAGCTTATAAACATATTTGGGACAGAAATCGGTTGTCATGGCTCTTTTCAGTTCTTACCTAATTTGTCGATCAGTCTGTTCAAATGACAACTCCAAACCGTGCTTGAAGGATTCATGATGTCTCTGGCGTCCCGAAAATCGATTGCACCACGGCTTCGGTCCGAAAATGGTATCTCTGATAGAACGCTGTCCGCCAAACGAGGGATCCAGCTTGAGTTTCAATAAAGTTTTATCTGAAAGTAATAAATTACGTCCAGCCCCGGCCAACCGAACAAGACAAATCAAGCCAGAAAAGGGATAACAGAAAAAGCACATTCCGCGTTGGCAGTGTCACACGGCCCGTCGATGGTGATCATCATAAACATATCACGTTCGTTTGACATGTGTTCGCTGTGCTTGATAAGTTTCCTTTTTTTTGTTTCTTCAGTGATAATCGTAAGTGGACGATCGCTGGACGTATTTCTCAAGTTTCATTCAATTAAAAGAAATGCATTCTGTAGGTTTAGGTATTTTTGGGTGATGTTTCTGATCTATGTACATGCAGAATAATTCAATGGATGATGAGTGGTGCAATGTTTTGAACATGTTGTATGGTTATCGTGTTTTTTGTTTTATAACAAGTATATAACGAATATAATTATTTCAATTGCTTAATACACTCTGTCTTGAGCCAATTAAAGTGTCATAAATATATTCAACACTCGTACACATATTCCATCAGACCAACTATTTGCTTATTTTTAACATCTGCACATCTCTGCTGCAGGATGGATGGTTATCTTTCATGTTGGATGTTACGCATCCGCCAAGTGTTGTCATACTTCTACAACTTAGACCAGTTGGCATCTTGCTGCATGTTTCACGAGTCCATTTTACACTAAACAACTGGTATCTTATCGCAAACAATAAATTTCAAGATTGGCCGTTGAAATTTTAATACCAAACGCGGATGTTGAGAGATTCATTCAAAGCTGATGGTAACGACAAGTGGAACTATAAACAGGTTTTGATTTTGACCGAATCTTATCCTTTATTCTAAAATCATTGGTATTTGGAGCTAGTATGAAGAACTATTGACTCAAACTCATAAAAATGCAGAATAACAATGATAGAAACTTCGTTGTTTACAATCTCTTCTATGCTACTTTTAAATTTGTATCATATTTAATGCTCAGTAAAACATAATTTTATCTCACATGTTTTCGTACAATTCCAAAGGGGAGAGCTGAAAAGAAACAACTCATTGGATAATGATTTATGAACCACTTCGAGACACAAGCAATAATTTATAAATTAAAATTATGACACTTCATTCCACTTCAAGTACAGCGTACCTTTTCTATGCTAGTCGACAGGAGTCCTTTTCAAATACCGAAATTCTCGTTCACTCTCTCACCATCTCTCTCTTGCCAACCGTCTGTACGGTAAAACAACAGGACGTGTTACCGATTGATCAATGAGAAACCGACCTAGAAAGGTTATAAAGTTAAAGTACATGTTCATAAAGACCGTGCAGCCAAGCCACGTTGAGCATCCTTTGCTTCGGCTTTTCACTCATCACAACGGGTTTCGTGTGCAGATGCAGTGAGCGGCGTGGCGTTTATTAATTTTATTAAACACATAAATCGTAAAAATGTGTACCCTGGCTGATGCACCCCACGGTTGTGACGATGTGTTTCGCTACATTAGAACGACCCGGTGACGCTGATATTTTCATTCAACCGATGGTGCGTTTTTCATGTAACACATTTTAGGTTTGAAGCAAAATGTGAGAGATGTTCTAATTATTTTATACTCATAATTTAAAATAAATAGATGGCATTAAAGTAATATAATTGTTTGAACACTCTTCTTCTACTATATCATGGCAAAATAATTAATTCATATAAAATTCAAAACTTTAAAACCTGCAATTCATACGTCTTCTGGTGATAACTAATTATGCTTACGATAAAATCGGAGGTAATGCAATATCATGGCTCATGCTGAAACAATTACGAAAAGCATCAGCAGAATATGTTTGTTCATGCCATGTTCAGGATCTGATAATCGATTGATAAATGCCGCTGTTGGATTGCAGAAAAATGTGCTTCAATTTAATATCCCACCAGACCCAGACCTGGCCAACACCCCGGCCAGACACCGCGAGACGTTGTAAGACTACCTGGAAATATCACACACATACTGTGCCAGTGACAATGATGCAATGGACGCCGCGTATGCATTGACCTTTGGAGGCGTTTGTAAGTTGCCGCCTCATGAACGAGTAAATTTGCATCGGTTAGAGCACACAACACAAACCATCGCGATGCAAAATGATGTCCATTTATGAGCCGCTAAATATTTTCCGGTGTAGAACTTACGTGCCTGTGCAGCTCGGTTCGGTAGACCGGCTTATGTTCGAACCGAGCGGGACGGACGCACGTGCTCGGGAGAGTGTTTTGTTGATCGGTTCCATTGTAATTCCATGAGCCGCTTAAGGAGCAATTTTATTTATGAACATCATACCCTTGTAGAGCAAATATAGCGCCTACATACTCGGGGCCACACCATAATTATTAATGCTAACGAATCAATTAATAATAACGTCAACGGTGTTACTTGTGAGCCGAGAGGTGTTTTGAGCGATACGGGATTACATGTGACTTACTTAAATATTGAATGAAACGAAAAACTCTATGTTTTTGGTCCAAGTGACCCAAAAAGACAACAAAAACCTCAGATCAATAGGTAAGGCGAGTTTTTACTTACCTTGATCGTTGCTGATTCACCGGTATGAAGGTCGTGGCTGTTGTTTGGATCGCATTTTTATCCTTTTACTATTTTATGTAATTCCTGACGTTAAGCTATGACAAATCAGTGATTGAAATGCAAATTACACATGTAACATATTGTTAAAACTGATTTACTTCAAATATCAAACAAGAAACGCATTTATTTCCTTAAAATAAAGATTTTCTATTGATAGTAGATTCCACACGCGTCCGGATTGAAGTTCTGAGAGGTCTGCAAAAGAAAAAAAAGAATTCATCTTGATTATAACATGCCATTTACCATCGCTGACCTGTTGAAGGGAAACAGATCATCACTTTGCTGCAGATTGTTTGACATCGTTAATGAGAATTAATTTTTGGTAATGTCAATTTTGCACCCTCAAGCTTACGTGACAAGCAGCCCACGACCGACGGAACAGACCGGAAGCAGTTTTTAATGATAATTTAATTGAACAAGTCCATCGTGCTTTTTTATGCGAATCCATGCTTCGATCGTTGTCATTTTGAATGATAATTTGTCGCATGATGGCTGTTGGCCTGTTAGCGACAACGCGTAAAACTGCTGATGTTAGATGAAAGCATGAGCCTCACAACACCTGCAGATGGATAAGAAGACAAGCAGAGTGCGTTCCATGTCCAGGGCTAGCTAAAAACTCCGGCGAATCTGATGACAAAGTGCTATCAACTGTTATCGTGTCTCATCGACAGCGACAGTGTCCGTGGCGTCCATTTGCACGGTCCAAACGAAATCTGCACCGTTCCTATCACGGTCTTTGATGGCAATGCGAACACATCAACACTGGTACGCCTGTTTCTCATCACGGCTTGTTTGGAGAAGATAATTTAATTACAAATATTTAATCGTTATCGCGCTGTTCACGATAAAACACGAAGCGTCTGGCATTCAAGCACACCGTGGTCATGATGCCTGAATGTACACATTACAAAATTGTTTGAAATTCTTTAGCTGTTCGTTACAAATTTTCAGTACATAAACATGGTTTCTTTAGAATTAGGAATCAGTTTTAAAGAGCGTGATTGTAGCACGAGATATTTTTATATTTTTGATGAATTCATGTTCATTCATGGTTCAAAAATTTATGGTTTTGATGAACCATTTATAATCCGCAAACAATACTCTGAATAGATATGTAATCAATTCTGATCTACTACATCAATTCGAATACAGAGTGAAGCAAAAAAAAAAACTAGTTTATTTCCATTTTGGTCGCAGCTTTACTCTCAAGACCCTTCTCTAACGTGTCGCATCTTATTTTGGCTAAGCTATCGTCGTTACCGTTAATTTTCATATCCTTTGCTATTTTGTTTTCCACCTTTGCGTTCCATTCCGTCATGTGTGTGTGTGAGTAGACTCCATGCAAAGGTTATGTATAGACTGTCGTCCATCCTGCAACGGCCTCGATCATCTGGAGACACTTTCGAGCGATGCATGTTTACGAAAGGATGCGAGCACCATTTGGATGGCTCCCTCTGCTCTCGGGACAGTCTGACAAGCGGGTAATGTCGACAACAATTGATGTCCAACATAAACCAGCTACAAATAAAGCATAGCCCACTCACCCATTATCTCTCACACTCTTTGGGTGACCGCTCGTCCGCTACCCCCAAATGCCGGTCAAATGTCGTGCGAGTGGACGAAACCGTCATCTCGTGTTGGACGTTGGCTTGCAAGTGGCGAAGAAGATGGACTGATGGGAAGGCAGGGGCAACACGTGGTGGACGATTTTCCTCGAGCAGTGAGATGAAAATCGTCCACCTATCTGGTGTGTTCTGAAGCATAAAAATCACCGTTATTGATTTTCCATCTAGTCTCCATCTCTTTCTAGTGCATCGTTCAACGGAACCCCTCTGCATGGTGTTTCATCGGCTGTTACGTCTTTCGCATGAAGAATGTAGATGGCATTGCTTCTACTCATTCCTTCTCGGCTTGAGCTCATATCCTTTATCGGAACATCCTTTTATGCCCATCCATCGTTTCTGAATATAGAACAAGTTTTAATCGTTTTGTATTGTGATTTAGTGACTAATTTTAATACATCTTATATATGATCTTTTTTCATTCCCAAAATTAGAAAACTAACTATTGTAACACTCTTTGATCTTAATGTTTAAATAAAAGACACAATATAATTTATCTCCATGCTTTAGTAATTAACGCATTTTTCATCTATTCTGAAGACTAACTTTTCTTTATTTTCTTTGTTTTTGTTTTCTTTGTTATGTTTAACTTCAACAGTCAAACCTACAATTGTAATCAACATTAGAGTTGATTATGTTGTTTACAACCGCAATGAACCAGCTTGAGCATCTTCATTCAAAATCCAACGCCTTCTAATCGCTCTTTTTTAACAAATCCTAACAAGTGTGAGTGAGAAGACCTGTTGGATACAACCTGCCGTCGAAATGTTTAAATCTGATGGATTGATCTTTTCTTCAGATCGCTTGTACAAACAGGTTATCTGAGCGTGATGCACTACCGAATCTTCAACACCTTTACTTCAAAGCATCTCGATGACAGTGACGAATTTGTCTGACCGACTAGTTCAACCAGATTCCCCTGAGCGGTTTTTTGTGCTCCCCGTTGGATAGTTGACGCGCTGATGCATATTTGCAGCGATCCGCTACATCACCGAATGCGACGGGATGACATTTGCATGAGCTAGCTGCAGTGGTGCGGCTGCATTCGTCGACGCACTGACACTGACGAGCTGACTTTTACAGTGACGAGTCGTGAATTTGTGTCTAGTCATTCCACTTTCCCGCTGTTGCGCTGGGGAAAGAGAGCGAGCGAGCCAACGAACAGCTGCGAAATGATTAGCAGCGTCAATCACAGCTCGGTTGTGATCCCACTTGGGGCCCCAGACCGAAATGGGATGATTTCCCGGCAGATATTTATATCCCCCGACGTGACATATGAAACACCGCAACCGCTAATAACAATCATTACCCGAGGCGTTTTATTGCGAGCAACAAATAGGTGTCATTTAGTGTGGCAGATCATTTAGTTTTCCTTCGTTTGTTCTAGTATGATCGCGGGTACAATTAAACAGGTTTTAGGTGCAAAAATTGTAGAGCTGAGTATAAATTTGGAGTTTATCATTATAAGAACAGATAATGTTTTCAGATACATGGATGATATCGCGTTTCTTCGAGCGAAAACTATTTTAATTTAAATTCATGGTATGCAATAAGATTTTCTTCATCATGACTTAGTTGCAATCCATGCAACTTGATCAAAATTTGTATAAATAATTAATTGTTTGAGAATATTTCGGAAGGTTGAACAAAATAAGCAATAGAAAATATAATGAATAAAATAAATGCCGATTGAATTTCTTTTATATCCTTCATATAAATAGTTAATGACTTATATGCATGAAAAGACAAACAAGTCAGATTTGTGTTTCTCTTTCGTAGCATTCGTTTGAGATTCCAACGGTAGCAGATGAATTGTCGCGCGCACGTTAAATTTATTGCTGACAGTGGCACTCAACTTTTGCTGACCTTTGAAACGGGCCGACTCCATACAAAAGTGCTGAGTTTGTTTTGGGATTTAGTGTAAGAAGCTCTAGATTTATGTATTTTTATACGTTTTAGTAACTTTGAAAAATAATAAAAAAATCTAAAAAAAAAAAAAAACAGATACACCGTATATCCAAACAAAACCTGCAAGAAACACTGAAATAAGAATTAAAGGAACGAGTCACATTTTTAGTGCATGAAGATCGTTAAATACTCTCAAAAAATTAAATAATTTCTATGTTTCGAAGCAAAACTTGTGACATTACATTTCATGTGATCAAAGTGAAAATTCCTTTCTGACACCATCTGACACCCAACACCATCACGCATGACTCGAACCGCAAAAGGAGACGCACGCGTACGAATTCGTTGAACACACGATGCCCAAACAGTTGAATGAGCGATGCGCATGATGCTCAAATTGTGTGGCATGCGTTCGGGAGCGATAGGTATTCGTAAAATTCGCTAATTGCATATTGCGTTCGAAGCTGTCGCCTGTCGGAGATGGTAAATTAATTTCGCCAACATCCAAACGATGCTGCACAGTACGGCCAACTGCTTCTGGATCACCGAATTGTGGTATACGGAGAAGTTCTTTAATCTCGTGTGGGATCTCTTGATTGATATGGACAGGAATATTTCAGTGCGACATGATTATGAACGGCAAAGTAAGCTGCTAAGTTAATAAGGTTCATCATCTGATGTTTTGATGTTTAGTTCCGAGAGATGTTTAAAATGGATCATACCAATAGCGATTTCTTAAATTTAAGTTCAACTTATCTCCATCGTAGTCAGATTTATGTGCCCTGAAATATCGGGATATCATAAAATGTCCAAGCTTAGCCAGACGTGTCTGATAAATATAATTGACAAACTAGAGCCACTGGACAACTGTCATGGGTTTTTTGGAATATCTGGAATATCCTGGAATGTCGGTAAAATTGCCTCAATATTCGACATCCTGACAGCACAATTCTGATCCAGACGAGGTGTGAGATTGAACATTACCATTACGCAGTTTCATTCATGCGTTTGAACGGTAAATCGGAGGGCGTAGGAAAGGTTGATTATTTTTAGAACACGCACGTCGCATGTTGCGAAACGGGTGCATGAAGGAATTATTCGAATGTAACACATACACACACCATTACAGACAGCACGAATGATGTCACCGATGACAACAGTACCAAATGACAATATGTCACTATGAATCGCAAATCGTGAGTCATTTATTTTTCCATTTTCCACCGTGCAGTTGCTAGAAATGGCCTCACACACCCCTGTTGACTCTTCCAGTACCACACACTGGCTAACACAGCTCCACTGCCCTGGAATGATGGCAGACGAGAGACGCGAATGTTTTCATCGGTGTATCGTTTGCATTTTATGATGTGCGAAATGCCGATCTGCGTGGTGTAACGGACATCCGTTGCTCGTTAGGCATAAAAACTAGCCATTGAGCATTGATCTATTGCGTCAAATAACATTTTGTGACTCATGCGATGCGATTCCGACGCTACAAATCAAAAGTATGTATCAGACATTTGATTCGAAAGTCAACAAAGCAGTTATCACGAATTGACAGTAAGCTTTGGCAAGATAAATACATTTCATATTTTAACCCATCTCTATTTGAAAGTGGGCTGGCATCAACATAGAGCGCATCTACAATTGGTACACCATTGTTTTTGCGTATGACCTTTATGTAAGTAGCCTCAGTCTTTGCAGTTAAAGTGTCTTTACAGGAATTGAACATTCATTGTATCGAGTTGCATGTTACAAATGCATCTATTTTGAATCTTATTCTTGTCCCGTCTTTCTCAAGCAATTGCTATTTCTGGCAGCATTTTCTAGCATTTCTTCAACCACCAGACACCCGAATGAGGCTTGAAAATGCACTGCAAGTTGCAAAAGAACTACGTTTCTTCCTCATGCAACAAATACGTCATGCTGTTCCTGAATGCTTTCTCCTTCTCACAGCGTGATGAATTATTCGTTCCATGTGTTTGCCATAAATCAGATCAATCATTCCATCATCCTTGGCACAAACTTGCTCACACTTGCTGATGCTGACCCGAGTGATGAGATGATATGATACCGATGTGTGCTGTGCTAAAATAATTTTCACATGCCTTCGTTCTGAAACATTGATTTGATGGGACGTGTGTCGTGATGACTGATGTCTTTGTGTTTGCTCAGATTCATTTTAAATGTATGTGTCAAATATTAGCATCGTAGTAACCTACAAACATAAAAATATGTTTAAACTATTTCTACTATTGCATTGCATCCTTCAGTAACAGTTAACACATCAATTTTCATTGACTGAAACTAGACCACAACCCACAAATCACTCATTCATGGTGTTTGTATTCTATGCTACGCTTTCTTTAAACGTAAACAATGCACAGAACGATCCAAAGAACCTTAAATAAATCATCCACCTATTGACAGATCAATTAATTAAACATCATTCTTTTATCTGCAACATTAGAAGACAATGGACCCCACAACGTTGCCGCTCCTCGCTCAAAACGCACACCAAAAAAGCTGACCGCAAGAACGTAGAATAAACGATAGGATTAGCGGCGTAAGAAACGAAAAAGAAACCTTCCTGGCTTGCGTTTCCCCTGTCCCCGACTCGACCATGGTAGTTTTGATGTTTTCTATCACTCAGCCCGATCACTCAGCTGTCCAGTCGGTTGATCCTTACCGACTGATGAAAAGAATAACAGCTCCGTTCTGCTCACGACGACGCGGGAGACGATGATGATGATGACGATAATGATGGAAATGATGATGGAAACTCAACCCGCCGAGTACCACCCATCAGGGCGGGCGAACTCATCTCTAAAACCCCTTCACACAAGCGGATTTATGTTTGATGGAGAGCCCTCTTCACCACCACCCCCTGGTCCGAGGAATCCTACCAAGAAAGACGCCTTCAAATCGAAGAATGGCTCTCTATCTTCATTACAATCATAATCAACTACGGCTCCGGTATTGATCCAACAGTTTGGTGTCGGTGGGTAGGGAACGGGAGAAGTGGGCTCGCCATCGTCTGTTCTACTCAAACACAACTAACACATAGCGAACGAATCGCCAAATCCTTATCATTCCAGTCACACAGAATGCTTTTCCGCGTCAACAATCATCGTTCGGGCCCGGGCCAAGATCAAACTTCCTCTTCTTCACCGGGCAAGAAATGATGCGCGCCGTTAGAAACTATCGAACTTGACAAAACGAATCAATCAATTCTACTTGAAGCGAATGGACAGTTGGATAGAGTTAGAGTCAGACGACTGGAGATGAATGGACGAGCGGATGAAACAAAAATTGTGTGTCAGTCTGGCACCGGACGAACCGGTCAACGTAGACGGATTGATACGTAGAACGAATCGTCATCCAAACTGCTTGGTGATGTGGAGGAGCTCCGTTTGATGGGAGCTGGCGTGAACGAGAATGACAGCGCATGTTTCTAGCGTTCTGGTTTTTCTTTAAATCTTAATCTTGGGCACTTTTTGATGTCGTGACAAGAATTTACACTGAATTAATCATATGCATTTGTCGTTAACATACTGTGGCTGTCAAAATTTGTCAAAGTCACAACAAAATTAGTCAGTGTAACAATACATATTAGAAAAAACGTTCGCATGATTTTCCCCGTTAGTTTCCCGTAGAAAAGTAAACTGGGGTTTCAGTTATTTTTTTTCTTAGTGAATTTGAAATTTAAATTTAATTCGCTTCTCAACGCGGCTTTGTTTACACGTACAGTTTTGATGCAAGAGATCTACTTGTTTAAATTTTGAACATCCTACTGTTTTTATAATTTTGAAAAAATGTCTAAATTTTATGAAAAATAAACGCAATGCAGAAACAACAAATGTGTGTACGTAATGTATTCCTTCATGATGTAGAGAAAACTGTTCTGAGCTACAGTCCCCAGTAGATGATACTCAATTATACATAATAATAACGAAAATAATAATTACACAAAGAATCCCAATTAAATTAAATTTAAACATTTCTTACGCTCTTGAGCGGTCAAATTTTGAAACAAAAATGCCATTTGATGAAATAAATATCTACAGGACACCTAGCGTGGTTTCACTGCAATTGTATCGAGTGAACACTTTTTTTTGATGCACCACTTAGTTATACCGAGATAATTAAAAAAAGTGCAGTCCAAATGTTTCATGATATTTTCAAAATAGAAAATAGAGTAAAGGCATAAAAATTAAACGATTCAATCAATCGTTTTAAATCCAATGCTGTGCAGAGTCCGTTACATTACAGTGTTCACGAGCAGGTATGCAACATCTGTTTAGTGGAAATAATACAGCAGCTCTTTTCATACATAGAGCAGACTACCTCAATGCTTAGAAACAGTCCGGTTAGAGCTACCGATGTTTGGATTAGTTTGCCAAAGAAGGACCACAGTAATCCTGAATGGGCGATATCGTTACCGCGTTTTTTGTCTAGTGCCAATTTTACGAAAATAATCTTGTATCAAAAACTTTTGACGCTTTAATGACGGACGTTGATGTGTTGCCTGCCCCAATTGTTATTACATTTTTCATTTCCCAGGTTGGTTCTGTTTTTCCTTACGAAGAGCAAATAATTGCGTAAAATAATAAACGTGATCTTACTTACGTCAGCTCAACTAAGAGGCGTTCGTTCACAACTAGCCCGTAGTAAAATGAGAATGAAGTTAATATCGGTTGTGGACCTCCGGAAAAATCAGTGAGATCGTGAAATTATTGGCATCAGTTGAGTTTTTCACGAGCTTTACGTCGTGTGCAGCGTAAAGTTTTACATTATACAACCGATGACCTATCATCCGTTTCTTCAGACCTTGAAAGTTCACGCCTCAGACGATTTTCAGTACTTGTTTCTTAACTATCAAAGAAACTATTACGGCACGCGAGTGAATGTGTCTTGTTTGGTGGCTTCGCCCTTAGTCAAAAAAAGTTTAACAACGATGCAAATTGTGGGAATTGATATTGATCTTCTGTTGCTTTGGTTTGCTTCGGAGAAGGTAAATGGTATGAGGTATAAAAATGGTTAAAAATGGTTAAAAATGTGTTTATTTGGAAAACATTAGTTTTGGCATACATGGTATAGTAAAACATACGTGCAAGAAAGTAAAGCGTCTAGTAACTCAAAAGGATGAATGATTTCTTTGATAATAAGTTCTGTATAGCAGATATGCTACACCGAGTTCTAATGATTGACCATTACAATTTTATTCTGTATAAAAAAATGGGCAATTTAATCTTGGTCATTATGCATGAGTAAATATAAAAAAATAAAAGTTACTGATTGTGAAAGCTTTTCCGTACCAATAGATGGTTCAAGGGAACCTTTCCATCAATGTTTCATGCATTATGCAGTATCTGCAATCCGTCACACTGTTCGCCGTTACACTGATCAAATTGAAGTGTTTTGCTCCGCATTTTCAACTAAGCTTCATTTATTGTTTCATCAAGTGCTCATATGGAAATATGCTGCTACTAAAGCTCTTCTTTATCATACTGCTTCCCTTATGTGATGGAAAACAAATCATTCAAAAGATCATCAAACTCATTGAGCATACGATTTCCATGCTTCAAGACAGTTCAACCAGTTCAAATAATGTATGGTTTAGCTTACCAAAAAGTGAACACAGTGACCCTGAATGGTTCGTACCATTGCAATGTTTGCTAGCGTGCTCCAATACTTCGAAAATTATCATGACACAATCGCCAGATGCAAACCCTGTTCTGCAGATTATTGATGAGCTGACTCCACCATTTGTTTTGGTACTTTTTGTTTTTCAAGTATGCTATTATTTTAACCAAAGATACAAACTGTCAAATTAACATTATATTTCTTCTCTTGCCAGCCGGATGTATTCTTCATAAATTGGTATGTGGAATTGACGAAACGGTTCATGAGAACGAAGATGATAGTCGTCATCGAGTTGGAGACACCATCAGAAATCTCTGGGCTGATACAAGCCACGTCTAAAGTGGAATTTTACCACGTGCTATACTTAACGTACAGTCAAAAACGTAACGTTATACAGCCAATGACCTACCATCCGTTTCTCCAAACCTTGAAAGTTCACTCCTTGGACGATTTCCAAAATTTGTTTCCCAACTACCAAAAAAACTACTACGGCAAGCAGGTGAATGTGTCTTGTATGTTCGCTACACCATTCATAGAGTCTAGTTTAACAAAATCCCAAGCTGGCGGTATTGATGTTCGTTTGCTATCTACATTTGCTAGCGTTCGTAATATACAATTCAATGTGATTGTTTCGTTCCATCCAAAAAAAGGAGCAAAGGAATTTTTAAGGAAAGCTACCGAAAGTCGATCTGTGATCTGGTTGAATCGAGTGACATGGAAAGTCTATACGAAGTATGAAGTCCCCGTATCTGATTTGATTGAGTTTGTAATTATTGCCCCTCGTGGAGCACCGCTAACCATACCGGAAATATTCCTACAACCACTCACCTTTGCTTCCTGGATGGTTTTGCTCGTGATCGTTTTGGTCAGCTTTCTAGTGATGTGGAATACTGGGCAATACTTTCGCAACGATCTGATTTTGCTGCCATTCTGTGGCATCGAGCGATACAATCTGAACGATACGAGAGCATTGGAAAAGATGATTGTTGTAGGCTTGATGGTGTTTTACTTTGTGATACAAAGTGGATATGAATCAATCATCATTTCGTTGATCTCAGAAGTGCCTTTTCATCCCGATATAGAGACGTTGGACCATCTTAAAGAACAAAACATGCCAGTAATACTGTACGATCGAGAGAATCAAGAATTTTTCAAAACATTGTTGGAAGAGAAGAACATTACTGTGATTGTAGATTCATCGTCTATGTTTAACAGTTTACTCAGCAATGTTTCTATGGTTCACAACAAACGAACTGCTTTAAACATGATACATTTTTCTGGGTTTTATGATTTCAAAAACAATCGCAGAAAGTACAACATTCTGCAGGATTCGTTTGCTCCTCATCCAACAAGCTTTACTTTTTTTCAGCGATCAATGATGCAGGAAATATTTCACAAGCATGTAATAACTGTTTTTGAATCAGGTTTGTTTTTGCATTGGTATTCTCATCGCCACAACATGTATACGACACATACGAATAAAGAGGGAGAAAATGAAGATGGAGATATAGTTAAATTTAATGATCTAGCACCATTTTGGACTGTTGTTGGTATAGGATGGACGCTTAGTATTGTGGTGTTTATGTTAGAACGTTTTACAAATTTAAGTATGGAACTTAAGCTGAAAGCACCCCAACGAGAACCATATGGAAATGAAGATGAAATACAAAAACGAATATGAAAACGTAATATTAAACAATGCATTAAGAAATATTAAATATTTTTTTATCAATTGCTCCGAACAATAGTATTTGTCGTAGATTGTTTGCTTTACAGGGTTTCACACTTTATCTCAACGATATTTTATGGTGTACTAGTTAAGGCCCGGTAAAATCTACCGGATGTCCTCAAATTTCGAATTATTTTCAAACTCAACACGTTCAGTGGCAACAACCATAACTCAAACACCTATTTTTTCTTAAGCGTTACACTACAAATGTGTTAACCTTGTAACTTCCTGGGCAGTTCTTTCTGTACTTTGCAGAACCGTTAAATATCGATGAGGCTACTTTTGAGCCAAGTTACGCAATTTTGTAATTTTCGAACTGATACGTTCCATGCCTCTGTTAACACAAACGTATAATTTTTTTTATTATTATTTTTTAGTTATCGGCGTGATTTTTTGGAAAGCATAGCTAAGTAGTAACCTCAACAACGTGTTCATTGAATAACGTATTGATGTGCAGTGGATTAAAAAATTAGGGTGCCGCTAATACATATACAACATTTTTAGATCCAATTCCAATTGCGTACTTAAAAACATACAATTTTCGAAATGCTCACTTTTGCTTCAATCCATTTTTTGTTTTTTGTGCCCATAAATGTAAGATTGAACTTTAAAAATATGATATTGCACATGGTTCGAATTCCATTTCTACTCTTTTTTCGACTTATGTTTCATACATTAGATAATAAGTAATAGATGCATAGAACATTTTCAATGTAAATTTTCCCGGTCTTAAATTTCAAAAAGGTCAGTTTCAAAAACGCCTTCAAAATTTTAATTTATTATCCTCAAACTGGTTTTGAAGTATTGAATGGAATTGGTATTTGTGTATGAGACAAATGTTATTGTTGCGCCAAATATCAAATTTCAACAGTGAACATATCCCCTCATATAACCATTCCAAAAGTGTAATTCTAATATTCACTGTTATACCCTTTCCAGATCAACTAAATAAATTCGCGTTTACTTGCAAACTACTTTATTTACTTTTGCCGTCCCACATTTTTCAGATTTTGCTTCTAATTTGACGTGTCCTTAATTATAACGTGGTTGTTCTCAATCAACACCATAGTACGGTGATAGCATCACATGGTAGATATCGTCATCACTTGTGATAGATACAGTCAGAATCTTTTCAGCCCTCTTGGGCACGCTACAGTAAGCATAGTTTCATTGTGGATCATTCTGCAGTTGATGCTGATCCGGCTAAATGCAGTGCGCACGGTAGTCTCACCTAACGCGCAGTATGTTGCAGCCATGTTGCACAATGAACCATCTCTCCCTTTAGTGCTTTGTTTCGGAAGGACATCCTGAAATAAGTAGTTCTTCCCGCCCGCGAGCAAATCGTTACAAATTCAATTTTAACTTTCTAGCCATCAACATCCGCTGCTTTCTGGCTCTGAATTTCAGCAAGGCTTTTTAGCATATGGCCGCTTAAGGTCTCTCGGCTACATCCGCCTCTTATTGTCATGCGTTTTCCTGGTCCCGGCTCAACCAATATTGCGGAGTAGTAGATTTGGGGCGGTCCCGTGGTATAGTCGTCAACTCGAACGACTCATTAACATGTCCGTCATGGGTTCAAGCCCAGAATGGACCGTCCGCCCGTAGCTAAGATTGAATATCCGGCTACGTGGTAATGAATAAAGTCTCGAAAGCCTGTATAGGCCGGCATGTCTGCATAGGACGTTACGCAAAATAGAAGAAGATTTGATGGAGTGTACATGTTCGACGTCCTGGGTATAGCAACCCGTTTTACAGGATATTCTGTACCACATTTATCTGCCGATGACGACGGTGTATGTAGTATTCGAGGTGATTAAGCACCAATAATGAGTATGGTTGGCTTTATTAATGATTGAATGAATTGGAATTACAACCATTTCACAATTAAGCTATTTTGCATAGTTTTCAAACAGGTTTTTTTAATATTGCCTTGAATATCTTGATTAATAATGAGAAAGGGTATAAGATGGGACACGTTATCATCAGGTGGCTAACTTGCAACTTTAATTTAAATCATTATATTCAATACCATGTGTTTTCAAATCGGTTTGTGTAAACAAAAAATCTAAGTAACCATTGCCCTCATTACCAGCGAACTGGCAGTGTGGCATGGAGCAAGTCCTTTCGCAGCAACGCGCGTTGCTAGGAGAGCTCTGCTCTCACCGCATTCTCTCTCTCGCTGAATGTTTACTCTCACGTCATTGTGGCGATTTTCGATTTTACATATAGTGAGATTTTTATGATGCATGGAAATGGAGTATAAGTATTTTTCGAAAAAATTAGTTTTTAAACTTCATCTGTAAGCCTTACTGGTATCATGAAAAGTGTTCCAGGAATCTTAAGCAAAATATCCGATATTCATTCACCATATTCACGTCTATTGATTTTACTTCATCTCAATACCACTTACTAAAAAAACAAAAATTAGAAACCCAAAACGGACAAATCTTAGAAAAATATTTAGTTTGAAATATTCTCAACATAAAAAAGGGTTTGTTTATTAAAATATAATGATGAATTTGTAAAAAAAGGAAAACAACACATGATAAATAAACATGCATGGATTTAAACACGTTGAAAACAATATTTCGTTCCACCTGCTTCTGCAGGACATATCAAGGTATTAGGTCCATCGAGACAATGATTGTGCATTTTTAATCGTAAATAACTAAAGCCATTGTCTTGAATAAAGCAATGACCATTATTGAAAATGATCAGTAATATCTTGTGAAATATTAACGTCGGTACACTTCAACAATTGAAGTACTGTACTCTACACAGTCTACTCAGTGCATTATCGAGTGTTCATTTGAAAGTATGCAGCTACTAAAGCTCTTCTTCTTCATGCTGATTTCCTTATGTGATGGAAAACAAATTATTGACAAACTCTTTTCACACCTTGAACATACGATCTCGATGCTCCAAGACAGTTCAACAAATTCAAAAAAATTCAATGTATGGTTTAGCTTACCAAAAAGTGAACACAGTGACCCTGAATGGTTCGTACCATTGCAACGTTTGCTAGCGTGCTCCAATACTACGAAAATGATCATGACACAATCACCAGATGCAAACCCAGTTCTGGAGATTATCGATGAGCTGCCTATACCATTCGTTGTGGTAATGTTTGTTTATCAGGTGATTCACTTCGCTTTTCCAGAATAATTCCATTCGCTAATCTTCTTCCGACATTTATTTTTGACAGTCCAGCACAATGTTCTTAAATTGGTTTGTGGAGTTGACGAAACGACACATGAGAACGAAGATGATATTCATCACCGAGTTGGTGAAACCATCAGAAATCTCTGGACTTATGAAAGCCATGCCAAAAGTGGAATTTTACCACGTGCTATACTTAACGTACAGTGAAAACCGTAACATTATACAGCCAATGACCTACCATCCGTTTCTTCAGTCCTTGAAAGTTCACTCCGTAGACGATTTCCATCATTTCTTTCCCAACTACCAAAGAAACTATTACGGCAAGCAAGTAAATGTATCTTGTATGTTAGCTTCACCATTCATAGAATCCAGTATAACACAAAACCGTGCAGATGGCATTGATATTCGTTTGTTGTCAACATTTAGCCGTATGCATAATATACAGTTTAACGTGATTGTTTCGTTTGAAACAAAAAAAGGATCAATTAAATTTCATAAGAAAGCTACCGAAAGTCGATCTGTGATCTGGTTGAATCGTTTAAGGTGGAGAGTATTTAAAAAATATGAAGTCCCTGTGCCAGATTTGATTGAGTATGTTATTATTGCTCCTCGTGGAGCACCGCTGACCATACCGGAAATATTCCTACAACCACTCACCTTTGCTTCCTGGATGCTTTTGCTCGTAATCGTTGTCATAAGCTTTCTAGTGATGTGGAATACTGGGCAATATTTTCGCAACGATCTGATTTTGCTACCATTCTGTGGCATCGAGCGATACAATTTGAACGAAACGAGAGCAATGGAAAAGATGATTGTTGTAGGCTTGATGGTGTTTTACTTTCTGATACAAAGTGGATATGAATCGATCATCATTTCGTTGATATCAGAAGTTCCTTTTCATCCCGATATAGAAACATTAGAACGCCTAAGAGAAAAATCCATGCCAGTAATACTGTACGATCGAGAGAATCAAGAATTTTTCAAAACATTGTTGGAAGAGAAGAACATTACTGTGATTTTGGATTCATCAGATTTTTTTACTAGTGTACGCAGCAATGTTTCTATGGTTCATAATAGACGATCTGCAATGAATATTGTACATCATCCTTTTAATTATGATGTATCGCATAACCGCAAGAAGTACAGCATTCTGCAGGATTCGTTTGCTGCTCATCCAACAAGCTTTACTTTTTTTCAGCGATCAATGATGCAAGAAATATTTCACAAGCATGTGTTAACTGTTTTTGAATCAGGTTTGTTTTTGCATTGGTACTCACAGCGGCAACAAAGAAATAAGAAACATACAAATATTGAGGGAGGAATTGAAGACGGAGATATTGTTAAGTTCGGTGATCTAGCACCGTTTTGGGCAGTTATTGGGATAGGATGGACGCTTAGTATTGTTGTATTTATGTTAGAACGTTTTACAAATCTAAGTATGGAACTTAAGCTGAAAGCACCGCATCTAAAACCCATTGGAAATCAACCAGAAATAACAAAAAGAAAAAGAAGGACGCAGAATGATATTCCTTATGAATATGAATTCATTTCTGCCAATGGGGCCCTTTCCGTTTTAAGTTTGTAGGCTGATATTTCAGCCTGTGAGCTGTTTGCATTGTATAGCAGTATCCCAAGGCATAGGATTTTAGAAGACTGATTGTTATCGCTTCAGCTTCTGAGTGAAGATTTTAAGAGTGTTTTGTGTATTCGTCAAGCCTTTAGAAAGCATGTTTGAGCAAAAGCTTTCACCCGTCCTGTCAAAAAGTGATATTCAAAATTGTTTATAAAAAATGCTATGAAACCATCTAGACTACATACATTTTGATTCTAGATTCCACCACCTTACCTCTTTTATGCACCTTGGGGTAAATGATGCTGAATCGGGAATTCTTGCTTTAAGGCTAGAATTATCTAGACCAGGGGTCTCCAAACTTTTCAGTTTGCGGGCCGCACTGCTTCACAATCAACCTTGTTGAGGGACAATTTTGAATTTAGAATAAGTGGAAGTTAAAATCTCGTTTCAATAATAAAATACTAATGATATAGATTAAATATCAGCTTTCTTTTATTGAATCTTGGTGAAATTATCTATGAATCATCTTTTAAAAATAATAAATAAACCAGCTTGAAAAGAAAACTATTTAATTTAACCTTAACCCAGTTCTTGCGGGCCGCATTAAAGGCTCTTGAGGGCATCTAGACTGGAAATTGCAGACTAGTTTCATGCGTGGTTTTGTATGGAGTGTTCACATGATTTCAACCGCCAACTATTAAACTCCATATAAAAAAAGCTGGCAAGTATCGTGAAGGATCCCAAAAACAGACTGTTTCTTAGAACTAATGTTATAAAACCGTTATTGAGCCCAAATAAAAAAAGTTTAACTATTTTTGAGTAAAGTATTAGCTTTTTGCTGTACGGATTTAAAACTTTTCTTTGTGCCTTAATTTACAAAATTTATTTAATTTTATTTGCCATTATATTTCCTGGAACCCTCAAAATGAATGATTGACTTATAAATTATTACAAAATCAATTTAAATATAGCTGCAAGTAGTTCATCACAGAAACTAAACCGGGTAATATAAACGTACGTTGATATTGGGGAAGCACATGTTTAGTTGCGATTGAGCCATGGTCAGAAAGGCATCATAATTTCAGTTTACCGTGATATGTTTACGTATACTAGTTGAACAATTCACCTTAAAATAGTTTACTTGATCTTAACGGTGTATTTTGCATCTAAAATGATGTTATTGTAATGTAGAAGAGTAAGTTTGAAATCCGCATCTCAGCTATTGATGTTCATGCGATGGATGTTTGTCAGAATAGTTAGGGCCTGAAGATTCCAACAATTTCATAAGAATGGTGATTAACTTTGTGGTATTGTAAGACATGCTAGTTTGTATTGGAATCATAAGAAATATATCTCATAATAATGTATTTTAGAAGCTAAAACAACCAAAAACACTTGTAATGAATTGAAACACCTTAGAATCCAGTACAAATTTTGATGTGGTTTTGCCGACAATGATTGTATATGTTTGAACTACTTACTTACTTATACTATTATACGTATGAATACAAGTTATAAAAAAAAACCATTGCCTTGAATATTGCAGTGATCATTATTCAAAATGAACACTTTTATATTTTTAAATATTAACGCCGGTACACTTCAACACTAGAAGTACTATACTCCGCACAGTCAACTCAGTGCCATTCAGAGCATTATCGAGTGTTCATTTGAAAGTATGCAGCTACTAAAGCTCTTCTTCTTCATACTGATTCCTTTATGTGATGGAAAACAAATTATTGACAAACTCTTTTCACATCTTGAACATACGATCTCGATGCTCCAAGACAGTTCAACAAATTCAAAAAAATTCAATGTATGGTTTAGCTTACCAAAAAGTGAACACAGTGACCCTGAATGGTTTGTACCATTACAACGTTTGCTATCGCACTCCAATACTACGAAAATGATCATGACACAATCGCCAGATGCAAACCCTGTTCTGAAGATTATCGATGAGCTGCATATGCCATTTGTTGTGGTAATGTTTGTTTATCAGGTGATTCACTTCGCTTTTCCAGAACAATTCAATTCGCTAATCTTCTTCCAACATTCCTTTTTAACAGTCCAGCACAATGTTCTTAAATTGGTTATTGGAATTAAAGAACCGGCACTTGAGAACGAAGATCATAATCATCACCGAGTTGGTGAAACCATCAGAAATCTTTGGACTTATGAAAGCCATGCCAAAAGTGGAATTTTACCACGTGCTATACTTAACGTACAGTGAAAAACGTAACATTATACAGCCAATGACCTACCATCCGTTTCTTCAGTCCTTGAAAGTTCACTCCGTAGACGATTTCCATCATTTCTTTCCCAACTACCAAAGAAACTATTACGGCAAGCAAGTAAATGTATCTTGTATGTTAGCTTCACCATTTATAGAGTCTAGTTTAAAAAAATTGCATGCCACTGGCATCGATATTCGTTTGATATCCACGTTTGGCCGTGTGCATAATATACAATTCAATGCGTTGATATCGTTTCATTCAAGACGAGGAGCGATGAAATTTCATAAGAAAGCTGTTGAAAGTGGATCTGTGATCTGGTTGAATCGTTTAACATGGAAGAAACTTTCAAAATATGAAGTCATCCTGCCAGATTTGACTGAGTATGTAATTATTGCTCCTCGTGGAGCGCCGCTGACCATACCGGAAATATTCCTACGACCACTCACCTTTGCTTCCTGGATGCTTTTGCTCGTGATCGTTGTCATAAGCTTTCTAGTGATGTGGAATACCGGCCAATATTTTCGCAACGATCTCATTTTACTACCATTCTGTGGCATCGAGCGATACAATTTGAACGAAACGAGAGCAATGGAAAAGATGATTGTTGTAGGCTTGATGGTGTTTTACTTTCTGATACAAAGTGGATATGAATCAATCATCATTTCGTTGATCTCAGAAGTTCCTTTTCATCCCGATATAGAGACGTTCGACCATCTTAGAGAAAAATCCATGCCAGTAATGCTTTATGAACATGACAACCCAGACTTTTTCAAAACATTGTTGGAAGAGAAGAACATTACTGTCATTTTAGATACAACGACGATGTTTAAAAATTTAGGAAATAATCTTTCAATGGTTCATAATCGACGATCTGCTTCTAATATCATACATTTTCCCGGTTTTTATGATTCCACCCACAATCGTAAGAAGTACAACATTCTGCAGGATTCATTCTCTCCCCATCCGATAAGTTTTACCTTCTTAAGACGATCAATGATGCAGGAAATATTTCACAAGCATGTGTTAACTGTATTTGAGTCAGGGTTGTTTCTCCTATGGTATTCTCAGCGGCAACAGATATATACGAAGCATACACGTAAGGAAGGAGATAACGAAGACAGTGATATAGTTAAATTTAATGATCTAGCACCATTTTGGGCTATTGTGGGTATAGGCTGGACGTTAAGTATTGTTGCGTTTCTGTTAGAACGATTTACAAATATTAGCATGGAACTTAAGCTGAAAGCACCCCAACGGAAAGTTAACGAAAACCTAATGTTGTATTATTAATGTAGTCGAAAATAATCTGTATATGAAGCTGTCTGCCTTCTGATCTGATGTCCTAACAAATGGTCATGCTTGCTCATAGCAAATAATTTTCATATATTTTATATTTAATATGTTTAATATGTTTATTGATTAATCCATCGGGATCTTGAAGATCCTACATGAATGTACTTAAATTAGTGCTTATAGACTATGTTTGGTACATAAATCGATAGTGGAGAACAGGTGCACAAGAACAGAAAATGTATTTTGGAAATAAAATTATTACGTAAGTTGTGTCCTGAGTCTATCTCTAAAAACATTCTAAATTTAACTAGGCTTTTCTTTCAGTTTTGCTGCACAACTCGGATGTCGAGGTATAATAACAAAAAATATGTTATTAGAGTTAAAATTTTATAATTTAATAATAATACGTTTGGTTAAACAAATTTTATACATGTGCAATCATTACTATCATCGAAATTTAAGTAACTTAATTCTTTTTTTAGAGATTTTGAAGTACTTTATAAATGTTAGTATTACGAAGAAATTTTACGCTGTCTGGTGACAGGATGGTTTTGATGGTGTGGTTCCATTTACAGGTGATGCGTTTCGCAGTATATCCATGGCATCAGGTTAAGAATTGGCGGATGGTGAAACTTTCTTCTACACCACAGCCAATCGCTTCTGTCCTCATCAAAGAGAAGAGCATCTAGGTTCATCATGCTGCACGAAAGGATAATGCAAAAAATAGCTTAATCTTGCATCAGGAATATCATATATTGTAGAAAAAAAACACGGTCTGACCATTTTTAGGAACACTGTTGCGAGCCAAAAATAATTTACCTTTTTTAATTGGTCAATTTTCTACAAAAGCGCATAGTTTCGTCCTTTTTATAATTTGTGACCCAACTTCATCACGGTTCTAGCATATTCCATAAAATGCTGAGGCTTTTTTACGTATGTCAATAAGTCGACATATGAGACGGCAATGACAGCGGTGGTCGATGTAAACACAGTTTGTTTACTTCAATACAAATGTTGACTAAATAGTTTTTTTAATCCTTTATGAGCGAATCATTACTAACATTCAGAGCGATAAAACACGTTATATAATATCTTGCAACAAAAAAAAAACAAGAAACAGGACATTTTTTAAAATGAAAATTTCAATACGCAAAATTATAATTAGATCATAAAAAAATTAAGTTCACTACGTTTATAGACTATTGCAAACTACAAGCACGATTCCTATCCCTATATCTAGCTTAAATTACGTAAGCGTACAAATAACAAAAAAAAAACCAAATATTAATTTTGTCTTGATTCTCAAAGCACCTATACTATAAAGCACTACGTACGATACAACACAAATATAATCGGTAGACATCCACACTGTATGGATTTCGACGCCACTATTTGACTGTTAACAAATACTGCTTGCCGCCATCAAAAACCTGCTCATATAAACACACACACCATTGAAAAAGCCCATCCAACCAGCCACTGGCTGATGTGAGTGATTAGAAATTTCTCCAACGTCGGTACAATTTCTATACATAAATTATAATAACTATCGTTCTACCAGCAAAGCTGCACCGGTATTCGTCCCTGGGTAAAGGTTGGAATCGGTTGGATTTGTTCACACGACTCACTGCTGCTAGACTCTAAGCCGCACATCAGGCAAGAACGATGGCTTGAACAAAGCTCCTGCCTTCGATGGTTGCAGTCTCGTTTAATTTTCTCGAATTCAATATAAATCAAATCCAATCCGTCCAGATGTCCATATTTTGAATTATTATGCAGCAGTGCAACCTGCAGTCCTATTGGCAGCATGCTGTCCCAAGAATCGTGCGCAACTGCGTGTATGTGTGTGTTTGGATATGGATGTGTGTATCTTCCGGACAGCTAATATCCGTATGATTGGGTCACTCGAGCCTCGTAGCCTTCACGTTCGGCCCTTCCGCATCCTCTTATACTCTTTAATCCTTTTCATCTTCGCTTCACATGGACAATGATCGTCCGAGGATAAGTTCATCAGTCGAATTGTTTACGGCTATCACTCTTATCAGTGCATCTTGGTTCGAAACGGGCTCTCAGCTCACATCTGCATTGCACACCGTCTGTGTGGCATACATCCCGCATGATGGTGGTGGAGTTTCTCTTTATTAAATTGACCTGCGTGCTTCACCTGCCTTTGTTTTACCCATCCTTACAGCCCGAAAGACTTGAGGATTGCCTCTTAAACCAACCCTTACTACGACCTGGGATTTATGCTATCGATGAACAATCGCTATGGTAATTGTTATCATAAATACGTAATAATCACTGTCATATTCATCATTCTTTCATGGAGCCGTTTGACGTTTTGGTGCATTCGCGCCTGCAACGCGTTCGCGTGGCGGCTTCAATGTCACAGAGCTAGCATAACAGTGACGGGACAGCTGGCAGGTATTACTATCGCAGTCGACGCGGCTGTAGATGGTGAACGTGTCACTGGGGAAGGCCATTTAATCTACTGTTTTGTGATTATTTGTGGTGCACATTGGTTTGTTATTTTGGCATCAATTGCACTAATCGTACGCCGTTTGAGCACCGCTCAGTCGCACCGTTGCAATGACCGACCGTTGTGCAGGGGTGTATTGTGGGTGCAAACGATGCTGAAGATACCATCATAAACCGGTCCGAGAGCCGGATCGAATGGGACCGGAAGCGAATGAAGCAAATCGATCAGGATGAGCGCATTTACTTCGCACCAGAATCCAGTTCGAACGATTTCACCAACTGCACCTGCCCCATCCCACCCAGCCCAGCACCCGGGACAACGTCAGTCAGGGAAAATGCGCAGTGAAATGCCTGGTGCCACTCACGCTCGCGCCACCAACTGACCATCAGAATTGCAAATAATTATTGTAATGCATCAATCAGAGATCCGGTTGATGTACAGATTGGTTATAAATTTACGCACGCATCCCGTCTCACATTGCCCGAGCCCAAACTCACCCTCCTTCCTGTACTTGGAGGCTGGATAATAAAACAACATTCACCCATCAGTCTGTCAGTGTGCGCCCGCCGCTCCCGCTTGTCGGCTGTATCCGTAAATCCATCCGTACACGGAACACCGTTCCAGCACACCCCGATGAGACCTGCTGCAGTCGGACAATGCAGTCGGAGCTACACGATAAACTCGATACACATTAAACTCATCGCCGCACAAATAAAACACGCTTCAGTTCGAATCGATGGGAATAAATCTGTTTGATTAAATAATTATAAGCCCGGGCTCGAACATTGGGCAGCCATCGATGGACGGTGGGAATACGATACGAGTGAGCAAGGAATGGATTTATGCAAAACATAACCGAAATCAAAAAGAAGCATGATGTTTGTGTGTAAAGGAGAAGGAAGAGGGTCACTTAATTAATCAGAATATATATTTGGTAACACTTTTGCATCGAACGACGATTTCGACGTTTTATAATGCACGAATAGTTCAAGATAAAGGAATAAACATGGCACGTGTTCATTGTATACTTCTGAAAAGTGTTGTTTTCTTAGTTCAGAGGAAATAAAGAACACAAATTGATGGATTTGGCCAACTCTCCTATCTGGCCAGCTGAGCAGCAGCAAAACAAAAACAACTTTTTGATGTCTTCTGACACACACGACGGCCCTTCCATGCATCCCCCCTTTTGGCTTCACCTTTGATCGATCTGATCTTCCTGCCCGTCCAGCCGGATACCATGTCACCCATTGCGTCCCACTTTCACACCCACCCAACACCACCATCCTCCTCAACAAACCGAACCGAACAGAGGTGGCAAATGGTTCGGCATTTGCATGCAACTCGATCGACAGCGAAATCAACGAGACAGCTCAAGTGCTGACGTTGATGGACGAGATTGGTCCCGGGCCCGAGCGCGGCTGAGCAAGCAAACGGACAGTTCAGCAAAAAATAAATATCGCGATACAAACACACACACACGGGCTCATAAAAAAGCACTGCTCGCTGCTGCCCTCGCCAGCACTGCGGCCAGAACCCTTATCAATCAAACAAATCATCACACGTTTGACATTTTAATGCTATTTTACCGCTCGCAACCGGGACTGCTGATGGTGCTTCGAGGAAGTGTTAGCAGCGAATAAAGTTTTTTCGATTACATGTAGTTGGACGTTGCAATTTCTCTGTGTGTGCGTCGCGAGGTTCTCCCAGTTGCTTCACCCAGCGCCAAACGTTGCCAATCGATGTGACATCAATGAATTCGCGCGCATGCAAAAGCCGAGCTTGGTGGAACGGGCACGGACGTCGAGCAATTTGAAATAAGATCAATGATGACGGATTAACTGTCCACTGCGGTACATGTCCCTCTGGTTGATGCATCATTTCCTTCGCTCGCTTGAACTGGCCTGATGCAAAACTTCTTGTCAATCAATCGGATGCGAAGCAACGCGTCATCTCGTTCGACGGAGCTGGAGTTGTCGCCAGGTATGTTAAGTCTTCGAAGATGATAGGCATGGGAGTTTGGGTGTGGTGGGGTCAGTTGGTTTTACCAGCAAGTCAGCTGATGAAACCCGTTATGATGTGAGCCGATGGAGGCCAGTTCAATTCGTTAATTATGAGTGACACTAGATGCATGCATGTAGCTGTGAGTCGCATCTGTAAGAAATGCATCGTTTTTAATGTACTTTTCTTTTTGAAAAGAATATCTTAAGAAAAAATGTACAATTTTGAGTCATAACTAAGCAGATCATACATGCAGATATCTCACTGCAAAAATACTTAAATTTATGGAAAGACGGTTATACACTTATGTACTCTATTAGAACCTTACTTTCCACATTGATTGGTAACTCTAGATGAAATTGATTTCATACCACAAAAGGAAATCATTTCGATCATCCATAGGATGTGTGAGACTGACAGCTATGTATTGACAACAGTGCCAAAATGACACGCTCCATGGACGATTAGAGCATTGAAAAATGCTCTTTAGACCGTTCAAACTGTCCGATGTACCTCATATTGCAGAAAACAGTATTCTTTAATCACTTTTTAGATCATAAAATCCATCAGCAATATCCATCTATCCTCTTCACATTTAAGTAGCACGGAAGCTGACAGAAGAACTCCTTATCCAATGTAAAATTGCTCCATCATCAAGCGACAATTTCATGCCACAGCTCATCTACAAGCATCAATATTTCATCCCCACGTTTTCTCCAGATTATGCAAATTTACAACTTTGTAAGAGCTATTGACGGGTGACTATCGACAAGGTCATGATCCCGTCGGTTCAGACAGTCGAGACGCTTTGCTGATTTTCACATATTGCAGACAAATTCTGCACTTCAAAGTTTCCCTCATATCAGATAATATATAAAATCATATTTGGTTCAATCAATCAGCAATTTATACCTATAAACAATATATTTACAAAATAATGTATTTTTTGTTACAAAAACTGTATAGCCCATTGGTTGTAATGTGTAACAAATTGTTCACCAATTTCTTAATGCTCCTAATTGATCCACAACCACGTACTTGTTTGGGTACCACATGGATTTTTCGGCAAATTGTCGGAACACATGTTAAACCGGAACCTGTTTGTGTCTTCCTGCAACGACCGTGTATCATCATCGTTCAACTTGTGCTAACCAAGTGCGAACATTTCCCCCAAAAGGCTCTTTGTCCATCATAAATAATTCATTCAAAATATGGTAAACAGTTTTTGAGCTGGCAAAACACAGACAGTCACGCATCCACGCACGCACTACAGCGTTTTCTCGCGCGCGTAGAACGCTCCGGCACGACTTGCAACTCCTCGCCCGGGGACGGTCTCAACGGTAGAAAGCGAAACTCGCGCGAAAATCAACCTGTTGCACGGTGAAGGCTCTGCTCACGACAGTCGACCGTAAACCTAGACGCCCGAGCCACTCCTGTTCCCACCCACCATTCATTGGGAAGGAACATCGACGCAATAAAACGCAAATTGTGGTTACAAATGGATCGGCTTGCCCTCATTCCGGCTAACTGGAGGCATTTGCTTGCCGTTGGAATCATTGATTTCGTGCATCAATAGTACGGTTGCATTTTGACATCCTTGGGATTTCGTGGATTGCTCAATGAGAGAGGTGTATACATGGTGTTTCGCTAGAGATGGATAACTCCTGGAAACGTGACTTAAAGTCTAGAGGCAGTGACCATAACCTAATGACTCAACCATTAGTCAATCACTCATACTACACCGACTGACTGACAGTTGACAGTGGTTCACTGTTCGCTGGAATCAATGAATATGCTGCAACACTTCATAAGCGGCCAGTTGCAACTTCTGCTTCACGCTCTTCAGAACAACTTTTCACGCCTCTACAACCTCATCACATGTTGCTGATTTATTCGCGAAATGAGTCATCGTAGATGCAACTGACCGGGGAGTTACAACAGCACCAGATCTCGATGGATCTAGGATGAAGCGTGAAGACATGGTTTGCAGGTATTTTCATATTTCATTGGAGGGTGCTCGAAGAAAATGAGCAAATTTAAGAATAATTATTGATATTAAATCCTCATTGTTTTTTGCTTTAGAATGCATGAAATGCAAACGTTTATAATATATTGCTTTGATTGTTATTAAATAGAAAGATTGAATAGGGACATGTCTTTGGTAATAACTAAAACTTAGTATCGAACAAACCAAATGACGTCGTATGAACAAGAGAACGTTTCTTAACATTAATATTAAACATTTATATCACTTTATACTCATTTTGTTTCGTGGTGTCCTTCATCTTTTCGATACTTTTTTCCATTTTTTCCATACAACTTTCAACTATTACCCTATTGTCATTCAGATTGAAATCACTTCTTGTTAAGTAATTTTGCTTCAGGAAAACACACCCCACCTACTGTTCATAATGATTTCATCACAACGGCTCTGCATTTGTTCTAATAGATTAATGTACAGACACCGGTACGTTATACCGTTCTACCGTCAGACTCAGACATATTGCTCCGGGCCTAATCTGCGTGACATTTTAATCCGGAAATAATAAAATAAAACGTTTGATGTTCCATGTGTCTGATGCTGGTTGTTTCTCAGATTCAGTTTTATCGTCACAACACAAGGTCAAGACACCAACATATGGCATTCAAAGGCGTGCTTTTGTCCTTACAGCTTGACAGGATGAGCATGAGATTTGACAAGCAGATCTCGTAAAAAGTAGTTATCAAATAGATTAATCACAACCTCTCCATGAAGCATTTCTTTAATAGTGAGCTAGATACCATGACGAACACTACACATATCGATCTTTTTTGTACTTGCACATCCACTCAAAAAACCTCACAAACCAAAGAGTGAACAATTGATTTCCCATAACAAACAACAGGTTTTGATGTATCATTCCAATCCGATTGCTGACACAAATCCAAATCATTCTCTTACTCCAAGAAACGGCGGATCCATCAACGACAAAACATCGAAAAGCTTTTCTTTTTTGGTTTTATGTTGTGGTTTGAATTGCAAACTTCCTTTTGTGTTTTGTTGCACTCTCTTGGGAATGACGATTTGTTTGAAAGAACACTTGCTGGTTCCAATATCCGTTCTTCATACTGTTTGACATGTCATCAGCTGACTTTGAAGCCTTTTGATGGATCCTGAGCTCATCGTTGTTGATTCTTTTTATATCTAGAATGGATAGTGGATTTTGCTCGAAATCAGCAGTTGTACTTAAACAAAAAATGCAGCAAACAAACGATAAATTTAGTTGTATTTTGGTATTTTAAATAGCAAACAAACCATCCTTTAAAAATGCCTTTTAACTTCTTAGAGGATAATCTATTTCTGCTGAAGTGAATTTAAAAGTTGCATCCGATAAACTCCCAAAATAATCACAACAATCGCATTACACTCAAACACCCAATCAACCCTATTCAGTTTCCATTTATCCAGAACACATCACAGTGTACAGATTAAGATTCAACATTCTAGAAATGTGTTCTGTATCTCCTCAAAATCAGACCTCTTCCACTACCACCTGTCTACCCGGCTTGCCTTTCATCTTTCAAAACATACGCCTCCACTTCCAATCACTTATCTTTGTCCCAATTCCACAAAACGAACGTCCATCTTCTTAAAACAACCGATGCACTCAAACACGAGTCGAACGTTTGTCAACCCTCCCCAGTCTCTGCCGTGTTCTTTCGATCGAAGAGAAATACATAATTTTCCATCGATGGGTAAGCTTCATCGAGAAAAGCAAATGCAGTGGCAACAAATCTTATCCTCATCAAAGCAAAAAGCTCTTAATTCGATCGTCCTTAATACGTTTCCCATCCGTAACGTCCGATTTCTGCTCTTCAATCGTGCAGTGGAAAGTGCACCTCACAGTGGGGGTAATGGAATACAAGATGTTTTTTGCCCTCATGCATGCTCTACCACAACATGGGACCGGATTGTCCTCCAGCTGAGACATAAACCGACAGGCCAGTGCGTTTCAATATCTCATCGTGTGGCATGACGTCCAGGAATGGTGGACGACTGGTGGAGCTTGTCGACGTCATGGAGCAAGGTAGAATAACAAGTCTTTTGAGGATAATCCTTTGTGGTCCTGTACGAGAACTGAGGGCCATTTGCTTAGGAAAAGTTTGAATTTTTTTATTAATTTATTTGAATGATCATTTTAGCATTTCAGTATCTTAGTACTATTTCAGTATTTCAGTTTCAATAATGTATAATGCTTATAACAAAACATGATATTCTTCTAGATCCTACAATAGACACATTGTTAACCTTAAAAGAGCTGTTTGCCTTATCATGTATGTGTCTATCTGCTTTCTGTCATAATGTGGCTCTTAAGTTATTTATATCAATAAAACAGTTAAATATAGTATAAGTAATAAGAAACGATATAAGTTATGAACAATGGCGAATTTGTTACATTGTTTGTATCACTAATTGAATAATTATTTTTTCTAGAATAGAATCTGCTTTAGTATAATCTAACATTATGCATCCACTACTCTCTTATTGTAATCTGTACATCTTTCACGAATCAAAATACATCCAATCAGAGCTTTAAGCGACTTTCAAGATCAGAATGAACTTCTTTCCAAGTTTTGGTCGATGTTGTTTTTCATAAATGCCAGTCATGAACACACCACAAATATGATAAAAACAGATTTTTCTTAAGCTCACAAATAATGTCGCTCGCCTCCCGATCAGAAAGCACCCGTCACGCTCCACTCGTTACATTCACCGTTCCGCGGTCGGACAATCAAACGACTCACTGCAGAACGCCACATACACGGAGAGTGTGGTGGATATTAATGTTAATCAACATTTCATTGACCCACACTGCCATTCGCTCCTTTCCGAAGGGAGGCTCACCAACTTTACGATCACAAGGCTCCATCGCCATCTACCATCCATCGCCATTGGCCTAAAGCGGCCATTGGTCCAGGCTGAACCATTTCCAGCCACCAGAACCAGCAATGATCGGGAGATGACTTTCTGATGGGCCTCGATCGGACCATGATCACAAATTAAGAGCCCATCTTATCCCTGCTCCAACTCCAGCCATTCTCTGCGCTTTCCCTGCAATCGGGAAGAAGACGATCGAATTAAGCGTCTGGCGGTGGATTTATCGTTATTGAATCGGTGTCGTTCTCAATACCTCAAACGATTCCCATGCTACCATGCTGCTGAACCGATCGGCCGATCGGCCAAGATGCTAAGCGATGTCGCAGTCCGAATCAAGGCGACCGCTGGACAGGAAATTGCTGTGGCGAACCTGATTAAAACAACACGATCGACAAGCCGCATCACAAATCCATCGAGCCCGAAATGGGTTTCATTTCGAATGACCGCTAATGTAAATTATAATCCACGGGATGAGAGTTTCATCAAAACAGCCTCAAATGATCATCCCGGCGATCTTGTTGTTCTCCCTCTCCCGTCTGCTGCAAGACACCATCAATCTTTCACCGTTGTCCAGCCAGCCGGTACAACAGCCTCACACTAATGGGAACGCTGTGCGGCTTCATTCAAACGAGACTGCTGTACGAAAGCGCATCGAATTGAAGCGTTGATAAGCAAATTTATAGACCTGCTCAACGCTTCAGCTGAACGCTTTTATTGATACCGACCGCCACATTCGATGGCGCAGAGCAGATCGGTGACTTATTTGACGCGGCGGAAATTCCTTTTGTGAGTGTTTTACGGATGGTTCGGCTCAGTCGGGATAGTTCATAAGCGGGTGTTTTGAATTTGATGGTGTTTCAAAAGCTTTTCAATTGAAAATAAAATTTCTATCATTTGAGCAAGGCTACGGCTCTAAATCATGCAGTTTATGATCTGTTAATTATGGAATAGTTTTATGATTTTCAATTGATTTAATAAAATTATTTTTAACAGTATGGAACAGAACAGTGTTTTGAATTTAGATCTTATTTTGCTACACGCTCCACATATCTACTTTCCAGTGAAAGTTTTGATCACATGTAAGCCAGTTATTGTACAATCCACTGTGAATCCTTGGCAAGAGCTTGGCAAGTATTCCTCTCGCAGGTGTCGGCATGTGTCACTTCAGCCATCCTTCATTGTGCTTGTCACTTGCAAAATCATGCCGTTGAGCAGCTCTAATTTCTGAATGCGTCATAAATTTTCCGATAACATTTAACTCCTTCGCTCGTGTCGCTTCGTCCGCTACTGCAATGATGGTATTTAACCAGCATTACCTCCACCATGTTACAGATTTAGTTCGCCTAGAAACGGTAGTGGATGAAGAGTAGGATGCATGCAGTAAGCAAAAGCCAAGCGGAGATAAGACCAAAATGCACCGGAACTCCGGAGCGATCACGACCAATCCCAAGCGCTCCCCGTACGTGATGCACTGATTTATAGTTGACAGTAATGTCCTGCGAAACGTGACGTTCCATTGATTAAACGGTTTCGGTTCCATTGCATCACCGTCCGCTTCAATGTTTCATCCGGGATGTGGGATATGTGCGGAATGAGTGAAATTCGTTGCAAATGTGTCAACCTTTCCCTTTCCATCCGCGAGGTTTAAGTCCTGTGACCATGGATGAAACCATAACCGAATCTAAATCAGTTATCGACGTCGTGAAATTTCACGTCAAAGTTCATCGCCTGTTTGAAAGCCAGCTGTGACCAATAGATATGCATTCAAGGAATCACATCCATGAGATATTTTAACCGAATATAAAGCATAACATGTCATAAGCAACCAAAACCATAAACCAAAACCATCAAATCTACAAAGGTATGTCAAAAGGAGAAAAACGACATTTAGAACTAAATGGCCTGATTACCATATTATAATCGGACTATAAAATTAATATTTAGAGCGGTTTTGTCGGAATATGGAATAGTAACAATTTATTTATAACTAATCTCTTCTTTTTTGGCTCAACAACCGATGTCGGTCAAGGCCTGCCTGTACCCACTTGTGGGCTTGGCTTTCAGTGACTAATTGATTCCCCCCATAGCAGGATAGTCAGTCCTACGTATGGCGGCACGGTCTATTTGGGGATTGAACCCATGACGGGCATGTTGTTAAGTCGTACGAGTTGACGACTATACTACGAGACTGGCTCGTATTTATAACTAATAACTTATTTAATTTACTAATAACTTATTTGTTGAATAAAATAAGTTGAAAATACTCATGCATTATTATCATCGATGTTTTTTCATAATGTTCGTTTTTTTATTTCAGTAATTTTTCTAAATTTAATATTAAATTGAATTCGTATGAACAAATATATACTCAAAATTTTTGGTTAAATACAATTTACATAGTGCTTCTTGATTACTAACCAAGCGACAAACGCTTTCTAGTAAACCGATCCAAAGTTTCATTGCATTGCAGAAAAAACAGTCCTGGTGTGAAAAAAAACAGTCTTAATGACATTCAATCATCTTCTACAGTGAATCTTGATAATCGTCTTCTCCAAGTAAGTCATTTTCAGTACACACCAACCCATGCAGAAACATAGCGAGGCGCTAAGATTGGCGATCGTTGCGCGCTATTTATGACAACTCGAATTGATAATAGCTTCGTTTACCTCATCGGTCAGCAAGAGTCCCGCTGAGCTGCAGCTCGTTGCAATCCAAAGGTGGCAAACGTCGCTAATCCAAAGTAAATTCTCAGAGCATCAGCAAAGTCACTGTCATCATTTCATCTCCCACAGTCTTCGGGATTAGCAACATACTCTTGAGAGAAGTGAAGGGGTTTTGAACTCTTCGGTAGCTTCCAAGCTTTCTCTACGTTGCATTTGAAATGATACACGTTCCGCTAAATATCACTGTATTACTTCGAATAAAGAGTGCACTTGAAGTCATCACACTCTCACGGTAGTTTTGAACCGTAAATCATACCTGTAATGTCCAAGTTACGAATTTACCGTAAACAGAGTCATCGGATCACTACTAGAATGTTTTTGCTATGGTTTCCATTAAACTCGAAAAAAACGTCATACCTTTATGGTTAATCAGGTATGAGTGCACTGCCTTTTGGGCATCAATCCTGTGTCTTAAGCCAACTAAAACGGGTGCTAAGTAATCACAGAATAACTCCACTTGCATCCACTTAATAAACGTATATTTCGTCACAGAACGACCAATAAGGCGTAACAATTCCCGACAGACTTATGAATCTGAATGATCTCCAGCTCACGTTCACCATCATCCGAGAAAGAACCTGACAACACACACAAAATATGCAAATGCAACCGCTTGGTTGTCCCGGAGCGACGACCATTCCCGAGATAAATTGCCGAGCCTTCTAATTAGCCATTATTTTACATTATTGGATTTAATATTGGTACAAAAGTTTATACTTAACAAAGTTATGATCAGCTGCGGTTCAGTAAAGCGGTTCTTGAACCGTTTCGTACCGCGCGACTGTGACGGTCGAGTGCGCGTTGAGCGCGACAACCGAGGAAACCTGCTTTCCGTTCACGGGCAGTGATTCTATTAATCAGTTGACACTTGTTATTTGATTCGTTGCATCAGTAGTCATATGTTATTCCTCGCTATGGATGATAATATTTCCCATCAGTGAAATTAACTCGCTGATTAAGTTAGTTTAGCTTATCCGGTGTAAATATAAACTCACCAGAATTTATATGCCAATTGACGAAAATTTGTTGCAATATCTGTATATGTTTCTCTATATTGTTGAAATGAATTAATAAAGAATAACACTAAAAAATAAAAAATAAATAACAGCGTATCATTTTTCACTATAATTTTATACAGCTTACATTCCTAATTGAGCTACAGTTAAGTCACTTTAAGAAAAAAGCACCGGTAAATCATTGGCACCGTATCACGATTGTGAGCTATGGGGTGCATTTGTCAAACCGCAGGAAATTCCGATTCCCATTCCAGTGCTCCGCTAATTGACAGCAGCAATCTGCGGTTTCTACAGCGACGCGACTATTATTCACTGCCGATCAAATGACCATCTTTGTCGATAACAGAAGCCACCATTTATTTATCTGTTGATCACACACGGCCGTCATATCTTCTTGCACAGGGTTTTTGGCAGACACCACTAATGAGACTTGCTGATTGATTAATAGCCCCACGAAGTGATGCGATATGTTATTGTGTGGTTGTCGCTCTCACTTAGCGAAGGCTGACACACAATCGTTACGAATTTTTAATAGAACTTAATAAAAATCAACAAAGGAGCGAAAAATAGTTTTGATACATTTATTTGCGACTGCTAACGAAGCGTGAGCTAACGAACTAAGATGAACGAATGAAGGAGTTTCTTATATTATTGGTCTATAAAAACAACAAACAATGTTTCTCCGTTCGTTATCTTCGTAAAACAGAATTTACATTCTGGAAAACCAATTTTATTTAGTTTCAAAGGTGTTATGGAGCTGATTCGTTCAAAACTGATCCACTATAACAGAGACATTATGATCCGCACAACAGCAAGGCTGGAAAAAAATAAACACAAGTGCTCTGAAAAACTGAACAACACCGACATGCCAGCGTCACACTCAACAGCTGTAAATCATTCAGTCTTATATCAGAACGCAAATGACTCTTCGGGGACGCGATGCGAATACCACGGCACGACAGATCACCCTGTATGCCTGTGTGAGTACCTAATGTGTGATGGAGCACTGACAGCGAGACTGTCTGCGAGATTGGATGAAATTCACATTCATCGTTCACGACCTTAATTTCACACCCCAGATTCAGTGCGAAAGAATGTCGAGTGTGTGGGTTGAAATTAATGTGTTTCTTTTGTCTTTGCTGTCGCTGCCAGACGTATCTTCTTGCGATGCGCCCTGCTTGATCTACATCGTGAATGACGAAGAATGTTGAGTTGATCTTATTTTTGAAAGATATTTAGCATCCCTCATATAAGTTGTTTCTGGGTTGAACAAGTGAATTCATTTTCAAGTTTTGTTAACATTACACAGGTCGGTTAAAAATGCCTCGTTTATGATATTTTGTAGATCCCTTCAGTCTAACCTTTTAATTGTCTATATAATTCAACATATTTTCCTTCTAAACTGCAAACTCAACCATAATCAACGAACATCCTTTCCAGATTTTACCATTCTTCTTCGATTTTGCAAAATATTAATACTGTACGATTGAGCCATGTTTCTCTGCTCGGTTCCAGATCGGACGACGATCGCCCCGTAATTTATTTTCCGTCCATCTTTCATTCTTCCATGCATTGCCTTTTTTGGATGGTGCCCCATGTGCTTAGTTGGAATCGACCTTCCTCGCATATCGCAGACATACTTCATCCTGTGTTGTCATTGCCCCGAGATGTTTCATAATTCTTCCGATACTGTCGGTGTGCGGCGAGCCTGCAGACCTGTCGATGGGCGGTGCGTGTGACAGAAAAGCATCAGTCGAACACTCGAGCTGATCGGAGAACCGAAACCAGTCCACAGCATCACCGTGGTCGAGTGGTACGGCTCAAGCTATGCTCTCTGCCACTTCGATGATCATTTCCATTTCGAATCCAGGGGGTGTTGCTTTTTGGTAATTTAAAATCCTAACTCAAAATTGTATATGTGTGTTTCTTTGCTGTCTCTTTTTTACCCATTGTGCCTTTCGATTCCGACTGATCCCTCGGAGCTCGATGTGCGATAATTTATGAGCCTCCACCGAAAGTGTGATCTGTCATGGGACCGAACGATCGATACAGTGTTGAAGAACGAAGATCACATCCGACCGTCGATGGAAATGCTAAATTATTACAGTAATCCCATGTGTTATCGCGGAGCTCTGCATCGACTTTTTCTTATACACTGGTTAAATCAGAGTCATTATCATTTTATTACAAATTAGAAACACTTCTGTTGATCCACCAGTATCAGTAAGTTAGTTAACTGTTAGAATGCAATTTCTGCAGCAAAATATAACAAGATGTGAAAAAATTAAACAGAAATGGTTAATGGTCTCTAGTTTTTGTTTCACAAATGTATATCCAAAAAGCATTGATCATCATTGTCAAATCATTTTATCATATGCAAATAGTTTCAAGAAAATCTGTTTATTGAACCACTTTTACGAGCTTTTAATTCCAAACAAAAACTTTCTGTTGCTCTCTCGCACTGTTTTCTCAGCTATTAAATACTTACTCGATGTTTCGACAAGCGATTTGATAGCTTTCTTAATCCTTGATGGCCAAGGTGTCATGATCGGGATATAAAAGTATTGCTTACAATATTTTTATAACAGTGATTTATGGGATCAAAATTGTTTAGCTGGTTTTTATTGTTTGATATTGGATTAAAATCTGTAAACTACAAAAGCAACAACCACAAAATTTTTGATTTTCAAAGAAACGTATCAAACCAACTAGGTAATGAGCGAACAACCTAACCATTCTTGAAACGATCATGGGTACCAGAAAGTTGTTTGTTCCCCAAGACATGAAACAGTATGAGGAGTCGAAAGGTAGCTATGTCCCATGCAACCAAATGATATGTCTGTATGTATACGATCGATTTTAATCGTTGAGCAATTCTGACTAATTTTCGATCAGGTTACGCATTTTAATTATCAGAAAACTCCCATATTTATGAGCCTCCTCTCATTTTTAATTTATCAGTGTACGCTTCGATGTGTTGATTATCTTTTCGTTTGAAGCTATGGTTCGTACGCTTGTCTTTGTCTTTCGTTTGTCATGAAACTAAGAAGGATTTTCTCCCTCGTTTTTGGGTTCGTTTGTTCTGATCTTTCGATCGAGGTATGAGGTAGGGGATTACTGTAATAATTTAGCATTTCCATCGACGGTCGGATGTGATCTTCGTTCTTCAACACTGTATCGATCGTTCGGTTCCATGACAGATCACACTTTCGGTGGAGGCTCATAAATTATCGCACATCGAGCTCCGAGGGATCAGTCGGAATCGAAAGGCACAATGGGTAAAACAGAGACAGCAAGGAAACACACATATACAATTTTGAGTTAGGATTTTAAATTACCAAAAAGCAACACCCCCTGGATTCGAAATGGAAATGATCATCGAAGTGGCAGAGAGCATAGCTTGAGCCGTACCACTCGACCACGATGATGCTGTGGACTGGTTTCGGTTCTCCGATCAGCTCGAGTGTTCGACTGATGCTTTTCTGTCACACGCACCGCCCATCGACAGGTCTGCAGGCTCGCCGCACACCGACAGTATCGGAAGAATTATGAAACATCTCGGGGCAATGACAACACAGGATGAAGTATGTCTGCGATATGCGAGGAAGGTCGATTCCAACTAAGCACATGGGGCACCATCCAAAAAAGGCAATGCATGGAAGAATGAAAGATGGACGGAAAATAAATTACGGGGCGATCGTCGTCCGATCTGGAACCGAGCAGGGGAACATGGCTCAATCCTACAGTATTCATATTTTGCAAAATCGAAAAAGAATGGTAAAATATGAAAAGGGTTTTTTTTAGATTGTGTATAGCGTATTTAAGAAGAAGAATAAATAATATGGATGTATGGAAAGTGTCAAATATAAAAGGTTTGCTGCAAAATGTAAAGTAAAACATACACAGCACCTATCACTTTTTTCGATTCATTGACAGATCATGTCAATGTTTTACTGCAGCGATAAGATACTGGGACAAATGCATCATGTCTTATAATGTGCATGGTAGCAGCAACCTTGACGAAATCAAAACCTTCATGAAATTTCTAAAAGAATTTTTCCACTGAAACGGCATAAAAAACCTTAAAATCGAACGACTTATTTTTAACGTTGACCCATCTTTGAACCATTATTGAGAGACGTCATAGTTCTTGATCGGTTCCGGCAGCATTAAAAGATAAAGGATGGCGAAGAAAAAAGAGAACTTATACATTTTTCACCTCTCTTCTAATGGCTTTTCGTTCGTTTTGTTTGACTACACTAGGAAATACTTTCTCTTTTCTCTTTTTGTTCACAATGCTTTACCTGGATGGATATAAATCATTCATGAAGGAAAGAAATAGAATGAGAAGATTGAGACAGGCATAAATCTTTCTTATTTACGGTTTTCAGTTTATTCTGTTATTAATATTTTGTACTCCTTTTCCTTCATCTTATCATCTCATGTTGCTGGAGATTCTTATGCTCATGATTGTGTGACAAACAAGACGTATAATACTGCACGGTATGCTTTGAATTAACTTTACCTACTATTACTTATTTTTGCAACATTTAGTGCAACTGCCAAAGCATACAAAAGACGCTACTTAATTGATATATTTCAAATTTGCTTTTTTGGACTATAATATGTTTGTTTTCCTTTAAGTTTTCTTACTGTTTGTTGATCAATGACTAATTATATGCGGGGAACGTCATCACTTGCATTAGAGTACTGGTGCTTTTAGGATTGATGAAAGTTTAACGGTTACACATTGCTGATTTATGTCAGGGAAAACACGTACATAATTGTAGTTTGATGTGAAGAACAAGCTGTCAAATTAATGCTACATTTATATTTTTTAATACTTAAGTTCAACTAAAATGCAGCTGCATCTTCGAAATTTTTCATTCATTACCAAAACATTTTATTTTAAGGGCGTAAACAACTGTTTTTTTCTTCTCGACAAACGTCCCTCAAGCAAAGCAAAAACGAACCAAATAACAAGTGTCAACTGATTAATAGAACCACTGCCCGTGAACGGAAAGCAGGTTTCCTCGGTTGTCGCGCACAACGCGCACTCGACCGTCACAGTCGCGCGGTACGAAACGGTTCAAGAACCGCTTTACTGAACCGCAGCTGATCGTAACTTTGTTAGGTATAAACTTTTGTGCCAATATTAAATCCAATAATGTAAAATAATGGCTAATTAGAAGGCTCGGCAATTTATCTCGGGAATGATCGTCGCTCCGGGACAACCAAGCGGGTGCATTTGCATATTTTGTGTGTGTTGTCAGGTTTTTTCTCGGATGATGGCGAACGTGAAGTGGAGATCATTCAGATTCATAAGTCTGTGGGGAATTGTTACGCCTTATTGGTCGTTCTGTGACGAAATATACGTTTATTAAGTGGATGCAAGTGGAGTTATTCTGTGATTACTTAGCACCCGTTTTAGTTGGCTCAAGATACAGGATTGATGACCAAAAGGCAGTGCACTCATACTTGATTAACCATAAAGGTATGACGCTTTTTCGAGTTGAATGGAATGTGTTTCAATTATAGAAGCGAAAATTCATATTGTCTTTGAATAAGATATTGCCATTGAAGTGAGCAGGTAGGATCGTTCTGATATAAGATGAAAAAGTTTGGACGAAAAGTGACAAAATATGGTGTTAGTGGATGTGTCTCTAATTAAGAAAACGATATAATTGGTAGTAGATATCCGTACAGGTGGACAGAGATAGGATAAAAAATATTAAAACACTGTTTATCAGTAACAATTCGTTTACAGAAGATTGAAGCTATTTAACTAGCCCTTCCATTAGTTAAGCATTCATCGCAACCAGTAGCAATTCACTCAAGTTAGCCAAGATGGTTAGGAGGTCATTACTTCCACTTTTATAGGGTCGAGCGTTTCCTGCTACCTTGGGGTTTATAGAGCTTCCTTTCGCATCCAAATCAGAAGTTAATTTCGGACGCTATTTCAGAGCCCAAAATCTGCTCTATTTACCAAATGATAATATTTTGATCATGATTGATGTTTAAAACCAATTTTATTTATTGTTACGTTTATCTGCTCCTTGCAACGACGCATCTTCACTATGCGTTAAAACTGGTAGCAAGGTAGCAACACTGGTAGCAACACGATATAAAACTGGTAGCAAGGGGTCTTTAACGCGGCTGGATGCCGATATGGCATAAGAGAAAATACAATTGCTGCTCTACATCAGGTGAAAGTGCTGTAATATATTTGTTTTGACATAAGCAATAGCTTGATTTTGCACCGATTTCACAACAGGACGGTCACTGCAGGTATTCAACATGATTGACGATCACCCACTGCTTTCTGACCTTGAGGCAATGTATGCAAAACTTTCACCTTTTCCACTGTACGCCGTTATCGCCTGTATTTTCGGAAAATAAATCAATCAATTGTCGAACTAGTTCTTTGACTTTGAGAAATATGACCCGTAATTTCGCTTCTAAGCCTTGTTTTCAATATTGACACTTCCTGTCCTAACAACATGTCCTAATTTATCATGCGTTGAAAGAAAAGAGAGAGTTTAAAATCATAGAAAAGAATATCTGCAAAAACACAATTACTATCCTTGGAAATCTCATAAATAAACTTCTAAATATATTTCTGGATAATAAATTGACAGAGGGCTAGCTGTGAATTCCCACCATTCCTTTATGATATAGATGCGTTTAATCTGACGCATGCAAACACATGGTTGAAACATAATCTCTATTTCCTTTTAATTCTTTATTTTGCTTCCCTTGCACGTGTTCGAGTAACCCCTTTTCGTTTTTTAAACTTGCAAAACAACTCGAAAAATAATATCGTGGTGGTACGCAAGGTAAGGTACGCATCAAAACTAGTTAACGTGACCTGTGCATTAAATGCTGCTATGTTGTGACAACTTGTGTATGAACGTTTATCCTAAGGCACTCGTAGCCTCAAGCGCTCTTCTTCACTCAGAAATGAAGGGGTTAAACAGGAAGAATGTCATTACATCCAGTACCAAACATTAACACAATAGACATAATGAAGAGTTTTTTTTTTTATTTAAATCGGAATTTATTTTTTGCATAAAAACATTAATATGCTATGTTTTGTGAATTTCGTGAATATGAATTTATGATTATTTTGCCTGTGTAGTTGGAATCAGTACGAGTAAATTTTAAATTTTCTCCCACAGAAGTAAAAGCAAGAGAAGTTACTATGTTTTGCATATCTTTCAGTATTCAACCATTCTCTATTAAATCCATTCACAAATGCACCAAGAGCATGTGGAAATGGCCAACATTTAAATTGGTATTTATTAAACCAAGTAGTCTGTAAGGTCATTATGCATCTGTAGAAAAAAATCACTTACTCTATTGATTAAAATTGTATAATTACAAGATTTCTTCACTAACATCACAGGAAAGCCACCGTATATTAGTTACTCAGATTATATTTCATTTACTCAGCGTCTTTCCCGTTCGCTCTTTTAGATAGCGTTCTCTACAAAATATCCTACGAAAATGGCGTCAAACTGTTCTTGCCATTTCCGGCGTCTCAAGGTTGTTAATGTTATAACGACATATGTTTATCAATTTTTACCGGTTTTGTATTGTTTGTGTGATTTCAAATTACAATTGTCAGAAATGTACTCAAATACCTTGAAAAATTATCAAATTTGCTACAAGAGTCAAAAATGTATGACTTATAGACAAAAATATTGATGCCTCACTGTGAAAACTTGATGCCTCAGAGGGAAAAATTGTAGCGCACTGTCAAAATGTGATGCCTTAGAGTCAAAAATTGATATGCACCATCATAAATTGATGCCTTAGAGCCTAAATTTTGGCAGCTACGAATGTACAACAAGTCGTCTGAATTCAAAATTTGCGACATAAAATAGTAGAATAGTAATAAAAACTTTCAATAAATTCTCGGTTAACAACAAATGTTTGTAAAAAAAAACGATTTAAAACAATCATTATATTCTAGGGTCATTTAGTCAGTTGATAATAATATTCGCTACAATCCATCATATGTTCAACCTAATGGTTTCCAAAATAACCATACTTTAAATATTTTATCATCAACGAAGGCAGCGGGTGAACTTTTGTAGCCAAAGGCTATTTGTGCGAGCACCATAAACTACACCCCTACTGCATTTCCTGCGGCCACAATAAATCACCCCCATTAACGTCAAGAATATCGTGCTAACCGTCAATCTGCCGTCCATCAGTGGCCAAAAACTGTCCTACTTGGAATCGCGCAAAGTATCTGCGGTACCCACACACACACACACGATAGCGTGACAGAAAAACAACGCTACCGTTAGATGCGGGACAAAACCGATGAGAGGAGGAGGAGGATATAAAAAGGCAATAATTTTCACCAATACCAGCACGAAAAGGCTGAAGAGGTATTCACACGCTGGCACCTTGCTGACGATCGTTTGACTGATTATAAGTTACGATAAAGATCTGTGCCTGGGGGATGTATGCCATTGGCCATGTGGCGTATAAAATATGGATCACTCCGCAGGTCCTTCGTTTTCGTTTGCTTGCTTGCTGCACAGAAGCAGTAGAAGGGAGGGATTGACTGATTAAATTGATTGAAATCGTTGATTTTATAAAACTGCCTAAAGTGTAACGTATCAAGGCGCTAACCTGTTTGGAGTAGAGTATCTGCAAATTGGTGCAGCATTACACAGAAGCGCATCACAATGTGCCACTGGTTTTCAACAAGAGAAACTGTGCGAGAATCGTTGAAGATGGATTCAGACATTCCAACAAAGGAAAGGCTTTATAGCTAGTCACGGGCTGAAGTCAACGTACGGAATTGAATAATAGCTTCAAATGAGTCGTAGAAATAACGTAATTGCTCAAAATGAAGCCCCGTTGTTCGTTGCTGCTCTTTGGAGTGCTTGCTGAATTTTTCTGCCAATCAAACAATAAAAAGTATAACGGATAACAAACTTCAACGCATACAGTGGCTTTGTCTGTATTTTGTTGTTTTAAAAATTATAAAGAAACTCGTAGTATTTCAAACCGAACAGCTGCTAAACACATGTAGCTAAAAATTTATTTTGTAATTATAAACGTGTGTATATACATATTTGCCACTTAACGATGCTAATTGTCAATCGTTTATTCTTGTTAAATAGCCTGCTCTCTTGTTTTTTAGCTTGATTTAAAATTCCGACGGCACTTTAGAGCAAAACATTTAGTTTTGTTACTGGTATTAATTTAAATGCTCAATTTGTATTAATTTCTCAAACAATATCCTAAAATAATGACATTAAGCTCCGAAACACTTGCTTAATTGCTTTCGATGCACTAGTTCCTATAACTTTTCCCAGCGCAATATAATTCCAGCAACCTTCAGGTGGTTACGATCGGTGTCTTCCCATCTTCAGACGCGATCAGCAGCGGAAGGGCGACCGGAAGTGACGAACAGCAACCTGAGTGGAGTAAAAACCATAATTCATTCATTTTTACAACCGTCACTTAGAGCGCACGCTCCACTTTTTTCGCACTCCGAACTCCAGCGAGATGCAATGATGCGATGCTGAAAAGGGGGGACAAGGTGGAGCGACGGTATGTGGCGAGATTCACCAACACATCATTGCAACTTAACCCAGCCAGTACCAGTGCCAGTGGCCAGTGTAAGCAAATACATAACACAGGCAGCAACCGTATTTGCCGACGGCTTTTAGTTGCACAGGATTTTACTGCCCTTTTTTTTGGCGTTTAATTTGATATCAGACTTCAACGAGCGCAGTGTTAACGAATAATGCGGAGTTGAGTCAATAATGAAAGTTTTAGTTTTATTTGCAAAACATTGCAAAACACTGAATGTGTGTATCTTTCTATAGCATTCCCAGCCTAACACACACTCTACGTCGATTCCGGTAGCTTTATGACGGTTGTTCGTGTCACTTAAAGAAACATTTCTGAAGCGTCACGACACGGGCAATCTGGGTGCGTTGTGGCGAGAGCGAGTGAGATGAAATGTTTATGTTGAAGTGTTTTGCCTCCCTGTCCCTCCTATGCGCAGGGTAAATTTGCATAGTATCGCTTCACAGTGGTTTAGTGCAATTTCTCCCCATGGCTGTGCGTTCGAGACGGCCTTTACAGTGGTGTGAGTGGTTGGCAGTAGCACGAACTTCCCCTGAGTGGTGTGTTTTCATGGTGCTGTAGGGGAAACTCACCCCACGGGACTGTCTTTGTATGTGTGTACTGCTTAGGGGTGAGTTACCCTTCGGTAACTCAACGTGCTCGTGCACTAACACCGATGCAGTCGGGGTTCCCCCTCGAACGTTCCATGCACGCACACACTCTCACACAGGTGCAGGTGGTAGCAACGAACCTCTCGTTCAAAAGATGATCTAAGGGGGGGGGGGGGGGAAGAAGTGCTATAGCCTCCTTTTCACGTTCACTGCTCCTTAATACGCTTGATCAAAAACGCAGAAACCGACGCGGTCGTGTGTGTATTTTCCACACAAATCCGATCGAACTGGTCAACCTGGCCGGCAGCCCCCCACCCTCTCCCTCGTTGGTAATGCACAAAACCCAAAAGCGGACGGGGTGGGGAATGGAAACAGATGGGTACCAAAATGCACCGTGCCACACCGAAGCATCACCATCCACCGAAGGGGGGGGGGGGGGGAGTGGGGGTCAGCGAGTGGAAAGACATTTCGCACAAACAACAAACCATACCAGCGAACATTTTGTCCGGCAAACCGCGGGTTCAGTCGCTTTCGGACGCGATCGGTTTTTGCATCCCTGCGCAACAAGAAAGTTACGTCCGCGGTTCACCGGCTAGTCGGTGGGCGAAAACAGTCGGTGTGTGTGTCGGTGGTTCTCGAGGGTGAAGCGGGAGAGGGAAGGAAGGGTGAAGTGACGCGTGGTGAGAGTCATAAAAAGAAACATATGATTTATGTCGTACCGTTCGTCGACTGTCTGATCGACCCCCAACCGTGGACGGGAAAAGGGGGCCAGAAGAGGGAGTAGAGAGGCAGGGAGGGGGGGGGGAACCCGCGAATGATGGTGATTGTGTTCATGTGTTTATGTGTGTTTCTTGAGCAGTGTTTGTGTGTTGGTGTGTGTGTGTGTGTAAGTGTGTATTTGTAAAATAAGAAACCGTTCGTGCCTGTTGGAGCGTTTCCATTCCATCCGTTTCCTGTTGAGCGAGCAAGGAACGAGTCGAACGGTAAGAAACATCCCCAACCCAACCCAGCCGGTACGGATTGGGGGAAAATTTTCGTCTCAAGATTTTGATGAGCACAAGGAGGATGATGAGTTGTGGATGACGATTGCCAATTGATGGATTTAAGTACAACTAACTGAATATTTCAAATTTTATTTTAAAACATAAATCGAATCGTATTATTTTATTCTATAAATTCTATAGAATACAATAATACGATTCGATTTATGTTTTAAATTAAAATTTGAAATACTCAGTTAGTTATACTTAAATCCTTTTACACAATTTTACATTTTTCTTAAATGCTAAATACAAAACATTCAAATACAAGAAGCTACTCCAAGTATCCGATCTATTACCAATGCTGCCAAAAATAACAGGTGGCACGTGACCAAACTCACGTTTTGCCCGGCTTTAGCTGACACGCTTTGCTGCTACTTAAAATGAAGCAAACATGACTTATAAAATCACATGTTTCTTCTATCCTCTCCTGCCGTACTTCTAATGTCCTCTTTTCGGAGCGGATATGACATGGACTACCAAGTGAATCTGCAACCAAGGGAAACTGTGGGGGTGGGCTACTTACTAGAAGCGACAGGAGAGAGGGAGAGAAAGAATGGTCATACAATCGAAGTCACCCCACGTACCTCTTTGTTTCTGGTAAAAAATTGGCTAGTAGTTGTAAAAGTGCCAATAAAGCAGTATATACCAAGTGTCAATAAAGCAGTATAGACACAAACCCGAATACTACGAAGTAGAAACGAGATAATGCCAAGCCAAACGGATGTACAAGAAATCGAAGTGTAAAGTAGGAGAGCTACAAACCTACCCATCCTTCAATGGAGCCGTCCAGCAGGAAGAGCAAAGTAGGAGAGTGAAATCCAAGTTAACTCGATAAGTGCTATAGAAAACAGATTAGTAACGGAGAGAAGGAGTACAGGGGGAAATGGGTCGTTGCAGACAACGTCATCGACTACAGGAGCCGGTGTGCGTAAGCCGGCTCATGGCAGCCCGAGTTTTTGCGGAGAAAGAGAGAAAGAGCGAGCAAGAAAAGAGAAGGAAAGAGAAAAGGGAGAGAGAGAGACAGAGAACGAGAATGAGTGCGTAGCGTAAAAATGTTCCAACATTTCTCCCGCACTCGTTCTCGGCTGTCGCGCCCAACCGCCGTGGAAAACGAAGTATGACCGCGGGACTGATGAATTAGTGTTTACGGATTTTCCACTCCTTTATGAACTGGTCTATTTATCGGGCTGGGAGGGGAGATTAGGGGTACTGCTTTCGATGATTTTTTTTTGTTGCCGTGTGCTTCAGCTATCATTTATGTTTTCTGTGTTGGTTTCTTCCTTTTATGAGTGCATTTGTTTTCATTTCAATAGTATTGTATCATTATGTTTCAATTGATTTTGGTAATTTATTGTAAATATTCCAAAGCACTTAATGTGAACAATGAATAAGAATCGAAAGGCATTTCTTGAGGTTGAGGACGAGAAAGTTATAAAAGATGCGTGCATGAGTTGTTCTTGCTCACCGATAGATGGCAGCACTAATCTTCATAAATTGGGTTGGACTGCATGTAAAGCATTGAGTATCGTTCTTCGTTTCGATAGCTTTATAATACAATACCATAACATTCAACCAATTCCATTCTGAGCTTATGTTGAGAGGATTAGAGGGAGGATTCTAATAATTATTTCTAGCTGTTTCCTAGTCATACATAAGATGAGCAAATAGAAGATAGAATTTTATAGCTCTATATTTGAGTTTTTTTTAATTATTAAAAAAGGATTTTTCATAAACTATTAAAAGCAAACTTGCATCGCCATCGCCGTTCAAATGCACCCAGATTTGTGCTGCAAAAATATCTAAATAAGAGTCGTAATTACGGTGGTGTCAGCTTCAATTCATTAAACATTCATCAACTGGTACATTTGATTGCAAAAGAGTGCGTTTTCCAATGAGTGAGACAATGTTAAAAAATCATCAGAATGTGTAACATTTTTTTCTCATTCCATAATGTCAATTTAATGATAAAACAATCAGCGATGGACTGCGATTCAAATTATTAAAGATGCGTTACACTGTACGCACAGCCCTAATTGTGTGCATATGAAATACAAGTAACTGTCTCGTGTTTGTTTTTATCTCACAGCGTTACGGGCGTATCCGAATCAACTCATTCGTGTTACACAAAAAGCGATATTATCGCTCAATTATATTGCTCAACAGAGAGGCATTTTTTCATTTTTTTTTCTTTTGTCTGAATTGTAAATGACTTGCAATCATGCAAATGAGGAACGTCTAGATACAAAGCAATAAAAAACTAAATGGTATCACTCTATCGATTGATTGATAGACAGATGCGTCAAAGCGATTGATAAAGTCGACTGCAAAAATTAACATTTGAAAAACTAACCATGGACACAATAGCCATTGTAATTTTAAAGTAGAGTTTGTCACATTTTAAACATTTTATATCCAATTATTCAAAAAACATTGCATGCATATCTATCGGCCTCAGCTTGTAAACTTGGCAATGGATTTGGCGCGAAATATCACGACAACAATGCCTGATCCCGATCCCGGTTATGGTTTTATCCGTGGCCCCACACGACATCAACCTCACGGATGGAAAGGGAAAGGTTGACACATTTGCAACGAATTTCACTCATTCCGCACATATCCCACATCCGGATGAAACATTGAAGCGGACGGTGATGCAATGGAACCGAAACCGTTTAATCAATGGAACGTCACGTTTCGCAGGACATTACTGTCAACTATAAATCAGTGCATCACGTACGGGGAGCGCTTGGGATTGGTCGTGATCGCTCCGGAGTTCCGGTGCATTTTGGTCTTATCTCCGCTTGGCTTTTGCTTACTGCACGCTTCCTATTCTTCATCCACTACCGTTCCTAGGCGAGCTAAATCTGTAACATGGTGGAGGTAATGCTGGTTAAATACCATAATTGCAGTAGCGGACGAAGGGACACGAGCGAAGGAGTTAAATGTTATCTGAAAATTTATGACGCATTCAGAAATTAGAGCTGCTCATCGGCATGATTTTGCAAGTGACAAGCACAATGAAGGATGGCTGAAGTGACACATGCCGACACCTGCGAGAGGAATACTTAAGCGATTGCCAAGGATTCATAGGGGATTGTATAATAATTGGCTTACATGTTAGACAAAATTTCATCGAAAAGTAGATGTTGTTACCCTGTAGCAAAAAAAAAATCCAAATTTAAAATGCTGTTCAATTCGCTACGATTGTAGATAAATTAATTAAAATCCATGAAATCAATTGAAACCCAAAACCTTCAATAATTATTAGATAATTAACAGAACATAAACTGCATGACGTGAAGCCGTAGCCTTGCTCAAATGATAGAAATTTTATTTTCAATTGAAAAGTTTTTGAAACACCATCAAATTCAAAACGACCGCTTATGAACTATCCCGACTGAGCCGAACCATCCGTAAAACACTCACAAAAGGAATGTTCACAGCGTCAAATAAGTCACCGATCTACTCTGCGCCATCGAATGTGGCAGTCGGTATCAATAAAAGCGTTCAGCTGAAGCGTTGAGCAGGTCTATAAATTTGCTTATCAACGCTTCAATTCGATGCGCTTTCGTACAGCAGTCTCGTTTGAATGAAGCCGCACAGCGTTCCCATTAGTGTGAGGCTGTTGTACCGGCTGGCTGGACAACGGTGAAAGATTGATGGTGTCTTGCAGCAGACGGGAGAGGGAGAACAACAAGATCGCCGGGATGATCATTTGAGGCTGTTTTGATGAAACTCTCATCCCGTGGATTATAATTTACATTAGCGGTCATTCGAAATGAAACCCATTTCGGGCTCGATGGATTTGTGATGCGGCTTGTCGATCGTGTTGTTTTAATCAGGTTCGCCACAGCAATTTCCTGTCCAGCGGTCGCCTTGATTCGGCCTGCGACATCGCTTAGCATCTTGGCCGATCGGCCGATCGGTTCAGCAGCATGGTAGCATGGGAATCGGTTTGAGGTATTGAGAACGACACCGATTCAATAACAATAAATCCACCGCCAGACGCTTAATTCGATCGTCTTCTTCCCGATTGTTGGGAAAGCGGAGAGAATGGCTGGAGTTTGGAGCAGGGATAAGATGGGCTCTTAATTTGTGATCATGGTCCGATCGAGGCCCATCAGAAAGTCATCTCCCAATCATTGCTGGTTCTGGTGGCTGGAAATGGTTCAGCCTGGACCAATGGTCGCTTTAGGCCAATGGCGATGGATGGTAGATGGCGATGGAGCCTTGTAATCGTAAAGTTGGTAAGCCTCCCTTCGGAAAGGAGCGAATGGCAGTGTGGATCAATGAAATGTTGATTAACATTAATATTCACCACACTTTCTGTGTATGTGGCGTTCCGCAGTGAGCCGTTTGATGGTCCGACCGCGGAACGGTGAATGTGACGAGTGGAGCGTGACGGGTGCTTTCTGATCGGGAGGCGAGCGACATAATTTGTGAGCTTAAGAAAAATCTGTTTTTATCATATTTGAGGTGCGTTCATGACTGGCATTTATGAAAAACAACACCGACCAAAACTGGGAAAGAAGATCATTCTGATCTTGAAAGTCGCAAAAGGCTCTGAATGGATGTATTTTGATTCGTGAAAGATGTACAGATTACAATAAGATGTTAGATCATACTAAAGCAGATTCTATTCTAGAAAAAAATAACTATTCAATTAGTGATACAAACAATGTAACAAATTGGCCATTGTTCATAACTTATATCGTTTCTCATTAATTTTACTATATTTAACTGTTTTATTGATATAAATATCTTAAGAGCCACATTATGAAAGAAAGCAGTTAGACACATACAAGATTAGGCAAACAGCTCTTTTAAGGTTAACAATGTGTCAATCGTAGGATCTAGAAGAATATCATGTTTTGTTATAAGCATTATGCAATATTGAAACTGAAATACTGAAATAGTACTGAGATACTGAAATACTGAAATGATCATTCAATTAAATTAATAAAAAAAATCAAACTTTTCCTAAGCAAATGGCTCTCAGCTCTCGTACAGGACCACAAAGGATTATCCTCAGAAGACTTGTTATTCTACCTTGCTCCATGACGTCGACAAGCTCCACCAGTCGTGCACCATTCCTGGACGTCACACCACACGATGAGATATTGAAACGCACTGGCCTGTCGGTTTATGTCTCAGCTGGAGGACAATCCGGTCCCATGTTGTGGTAGAGCATGCATGAGAGCAAAAAACATCTTGTATTCCATTACCCCCACTGTGAGGTGCACTTTCCACTGCACGATTGAAGAGCAGAAATCGGACGTTACGGATGGGAAACGTATTAAGGACGATCGAATTAAGAGCTTTTTGCTTTGATGAGGATAAGATTTGTTGCCACTGCATTTGCTTTTCTCGATGAAGCTTACCAATCGATGGAAAATTATGTATTTCTCTTCGATCGAAAGAACACGGCAGAGACTGGTGAGGGTTGACAAACGTTCGACTCGTGTTTGAGTGCATCGGTTGTTTTAAGAAGATGGACGTTCGTTTTGTGGAATTGGGACAAAGATAAGTGATTGGAAGTGGAGGCGTGTGTTTTAAAAGATGAAAGGCAAGCCGGGTAGACAGGTGGTAGTGGAAGAGGTCTGATTTTGAGGAGATACAGAACACATTTCTAGAATGTTGAATCTTAATCTGCACACTGTGATGTGTTCTGGATAAACCGAAACTGAATAGGGTTGATTGGGTGTTTGAGTATAATGCGATTGTTGTGATTATTTTGGGAGTTTATCGGATGCAACATATTAAATCACTTCAGCAGAAATAGATCATCCTCTAAGAAGTAAAAAGTCATTTTTGAAGGATGATTCGTTTGCTATTTAAAATACAAAAAATCAACTGAATTAATCGTTTGTTTGCTGCAATTTTTGTTTTAGTACAACTGCTGATTTCGAGCAAAATCCACCATCCATTCTAGATATAAAAAGAATCAACAACGATGAGCACAGGATCCATCAAACGGCTTCAAAGTCAGCTGATGACATGTCAAACAGTATGAAGAACGGATATTGGAACCAGCAAGCGTTCTTTCAAACAAATCGACATTCCCGAGAGAGTGCAACAAAACACAAAAGGAAGTTTGCAATTCAAACCACAACATAAAACCAAAAAAGAAAAGCTTTTCGTTGTTTTGTCGTTGATGGATCCGCCGTTTCTCGGAGTATGAGAATGATTTTGATTTGTGTCAGCAATCGGATTGGAATAATACATCAAAACCTGTTGTTTGTTATGGGAAATCAATTGTTCACTCTTTGGTTTGTGAGATTCTGTGAGAGGATGTGCAAGTACGAAGTAGATCGATATGTGTAGTGTTCGTCAAGGTATCTAGCTCACTATTAAAGAAATACTTCATGGAGAGGTTGTGTTTAATCTATTTGATAACTACTTTTACGAGATCTGCTTGTCAAAACTCATCCTCATCCTGTCAAGTTGTAAGAACAAAAGCACGCCTTTGAATGCCATCTGTTGGTGTCTTGACCTTGTGTTGTGACGATAAAACTGAAACTGGGAAACAGCCACCTTCAGACACATGGAACATCAAACGTTTTATTTTATTATTTCCGGATTAAAATGTCACGCAGATTAGGCCCGGAGCAATATGTCTGAGTCTGACGGTAGAACGGTATAACGTACCGGTGTCTGTACATTAATCTATTGGAACAAATGCAGAGCCGTTGTGATGAAATCACTATGAACAGTAGGTGGGGTGTGTTTTCCTGAAGCGAAATTACTAAACAAGAAATGATTCCAATCTGAATGACAATAGGGTAATAGTTGAAAGTTGTATGGAAAAAATGAAAAAAAGTTTTTATAAGATGAAGGACAGCACGAAACAAACTGTGTAAACAGTTTATGTTTAATTTTAATGTTAAGAAACGTTCTCTTGTTAATACGATAAATTTTGGTTTGATCGAGATAAAGTTTCAGGTATTACCAAAGACATGTCCCTATTAAATCAATCTAAGTTATAACAATCAAAGCAATATAATTGCAAAAGTTTGCATTTCATGCATTTTAAAGCAAAAAAATATGAGGACTAAATACAAATGACTATTCTTAAATTTGCTTATCCTCTTGAACACCTTCCAATGAAATATAAAAATACCTGCTAACCATGTCTTCACGCTTCATCCTAGATCCATCGAGATCTGGTGCTGTTGTAACTCCCCGGTCAGTTGCATCTACGATGACTCATTTCGCGAATAAATCAGCAACATGCAATGGGGTTGTAGAGGCGTGAAAAGTTGTTCTGAGCAGTTGCAACTGGCCGCTTATGAAGTGTTGCAGCATATTCATTGATTCCAGCGAACAGTGAACCACTGTCAACTGTCAGTCAGTCGGTGTAGTATGAGTGATTGACTAATGGTTGAGTCATTGGGATATGGTCGCTGCCTCTAGACTTTAAGTCACGTTTCCAGGAGTTATCCATCTCTAGCGAAACACCATGTATACACCTCTCTCATTGAGCAGTCCACGAAAGCCCAAGGCTGTCAAAATGCAACCGTACTATTGATGCACGAAATCAATGATTCCAACGGCAAGCAAATGCCTCCAGTTAGCCGGAATGAGGGCAAGCCGATCCATTTGTAACCACAATTTGCGTTTTATTGCGTCGATGTTCCTTCCCAACGAGTGGTGGGTGGGAACAGGAGTGGCTCGGGCGTCTAGGCTTACGGTCGACTGTCGTGAGCAGAGCCTTCACCGTGCAACAGGTTGATTTTCGCGCGAGTTTCGCTTTCTACCGTTGAGACCGTCCCCGGGCGAGGAGTTGCAAGTCGTGCCGGAGCGTTCTACGCGCGCGAGAAAACGCTGCAGTGCGTGCGTGGATGCGTGACTGTCTGTGTTTTGCCAGCTCAAAAACTGTTTACCATATTTTGAATGAATTATTTATGATGGACAAAGAGCCTTTTGGGGGAAATGTTCGCACTTGGTTAGCACAAGTTGAACGATGATGATACACGGTCGTTGCAGGAAGACAGGAACAGGTTCCGGTTTAACATGTGTTCCGACAATTTGCCGAAAAATCCATGTGGTACGAGTATGTGGTTGTGGATCAATTAGGAGCATTAAGAAGTTGGTGAACAATTTGTTACACATTACAACCAAAGGTTTTACAGTTTTTGTAACGTAAACAATCAGCTTTGTAAATATATTGTTTATGGGTATAAAATGCTGAATGATTGAACAAAATATGATGTTATATATCATCTGATTTTAAGGAATCATTGAAGTGCAGAATTTGTCTGCAATATGTGAAAATCAGCAGAGCGTCTCGACTGTCTGAACCAACGGGATCATGACCTTGTCGATAGTCACCCGTCAATAGCTCTTACAAAGTTGTAAATTTGCATAATCTGAAGAAAACGCGGGGATGAAATATTGATGCTTGTAGATGAGCTGTGGCATGAAATTGTCGCTTGATGATGGAGCAATTTTACATTGGATAAGGAGTTCTTCTGTCAGCTTCCGTGCTACTTAAATGTGAAGAGGATAGATGGATATTGCAGCTGATGGATTTTATGATCTAAAAAGTGATTAAAGAATACTGTTTTCTGCAATATGAGGTACATCGGACAGTTTGAACGGTCTAAAGAGCATTTTTCAATGCTCTAATCGTCCATGGAGCGTGTCATTTTATCACTGTTGTCAATATATAGCTGTCAGTCTCACACATCCTATGGATGATTGAAATGATTTCCTTTTGTGGTATGAAATCAATTCCATCCAGAGTTACCAATCAGTGTGGAAAGTAAGGTTCCAATAGAGTACATAAGTGAAAGGAATGTATAACCGTCTCGAAATGTTTCCATATGTTTAAGTATTTTTGCTGTGAGATATCTACATTATGATCGGCATATTTATGATACAAAATTGTACATTTTTTAATTCAGAAAATCGTGCATTTTTGAATTCAAAAATTCTTTTCAAAAAGAAAATTACATTAAAATCAATATATATCATAAAGATGCTCCTCACAGCTACATGCATGCCTCAAGTGTCACTCATAATTAACGGATGGAACTGGCCTCCATCGGCTCACATCATAACGGGTTTCATCAGCTGACTTGATGCTGGTAAAAGCAACTGACCCCACCTCACCCAAACTCCCATCCCTATCATCTTCGAAGACACAACATACCTGGCGACAACTTCAGCTCCGTCAAACGAAATGACACGTTGCTTTGCATCCGATTGATTGACAAGAAGTTTTGCATCGGGCCAGTCCACGCGAGCGAAAGAAATGATGCATCAACCAGAGGGACATGTACCGCAGTGGACAGTTAATCCGTCATCATTGATCTTATTTCGAATTGCTCGACGTCCGTGCCCGTTCCACCAAGCTCGGCTTTTGCATGCGCGCGAATTCATTGATGTCACATCGATTGGCAACGTTTGGCGCTGGGTGAAGCAACCGGGGGGAAACTCGCGACGCACACACACAGAGAAATTGCAACGTCCAACTACATGTAATCGAAAAAACTTTATTCGCTGCTAACACTTCCTCGCAGCACCATCAGCAGTCCCGGTTGCGAGCGGTAAAATAGCATTAAAATGTCAAACGTGTGATGATTTGTTTGATTGATAAGGGTTCTGGCCGCAGTGCTGGCGAGGGCAGCAGCGGACAGTGCTTTTTTATGAGCCCGTGTGCGTGTGTTTGTATCGCGATATTTATTTTTTGCTGAACTGTCCGTTTGCTTGCTCAGCCGCGCTCGGGCCCGGGACCAATCTCGTCCATCAACGTCAGCACTTGAGCTGTCTCGTTGATTTCGCTGTCGATCGAGTTGCATGCAAATGCCGAACCATTTGCCACCTCTGTTCGGTTCGGTTTGTTGAGGAGATGGGTGGTAGGTGGGTGGGTGTGAAAGTGGGACGCAATGGGTGACATGGTATCCGGCTGGACGGGCAGGAAGATCAGATCGATCAAAGGTGAAGCCAAAAGGGGGGTGCATGGATGGGCCGTCGTGTGTGTCAGAAGACATCAAAAAGTTGTTTTTGTTTTGCTGCTGCTCAGCTGGCCAGATAGGAGAATTGGCCAAATCCATCAATTTGTGTTCTTTATTTCCTCTGAACTAAGGAAACAACACTCTTCAGAAGTATACAATGAACACGTGCCATGTTTATTCCGCTATCTTGAGCTATTCGTTTATTATAAATCGTCGAAATCGGCGTTCGATGCAAAAGTGTTACCAAATATATATTCTGATTAATTAAGTGACCCTCTTCCTTCTCCTTTACACACAAACATCATGCTTCTTTTTGATTTCGGTTATGTTTTGCATAAATCCATTCCTTGCTCACTCGTATCGTGTTCCCACCGTCCATCGATGGCTGCCCAAAGTTCGAGCCCGGGCTTATAATTATTTAATCAAACAGATTTATTCCCATCGATTCGAACTGAAGCGTGTTTTATTTGTGCGGCGATGAGTTTCATGTGTATCGAGTTTATCGTGTAGCTCCGACTGCATTGTCCGACTGCAGCAGGTCTCATCGGGGTGTGCTGGAACGGTGTTCCGTGTACGGATGGATTTACGGATACAGCCGACGAGCGGGAGCGGCGGGCGCACACTGACAGACTGATGGGTGAATGTTGTTTTATTATCCAGCCTCCAAGCACGGGAAGAGGGTGAGTTTGGGCTTGGGCAATGTGAGACGGGATGCGTGCGTAAATTTATAACCAATCTGTACATCAACCGGATCTCTGATTGATGCATTACAATAATTATTTGCAATTCTGATGGTCAGTTGGTGGCGCGAGCGTGAGTGGCACCAGGCATTTCACTGCGCATTTTCCCTGACTGACGTTGTCCCGGGTGTTGGGCTGGGAGCAGGGATGGGGCAGGTGCATTTGGTGAAATCGATCGAACTGGATTCTCGTGCGAAGTAAATGCGCTCATCCTGATCGATTTGCTTCATTTGCTTCCGGTCCCATTCGATCCGGCTCTCGGACCGGTTTATGATGGTATCTTCAGCATCGTTTGCACCAACAATACACCCCTGCACAACGGTCGGTCATTGCAACGGTGCGACTGAACGGTGCTCAAACGGCGTACGATTAGTGCAATTGATGCCAAAATAACAAACCAATGTGCACCACAAATAATCACAAAACAGTAGATTAAATGGCCTTCCCCAGTGACACGTTCACCATCTACAGCCGCGTCGACTGGGATAGTAATACCTGCCAGCTGTCCCGTCACTGTTATGCTAGCTCTGTGACATTGAAGTCGCCACGCGAACGCGTTGCAGGCGTGAATGCACCAAAACGTCAAACGGCTCCATGAAAGAATGATGAATATGACAGTGATTATTACGTATTTATGATAACAATTACCATAGCGATTGTTCATCGATAGCATAAATCCCGGGCTACAGTAAGGGTTGGTTTAGGGGCAATCCTCGCTGTCTATTGGGCTGTAAGGATGGGTAAAGCAAAGGCAGGTGAAGCACGGAGGTCAATTTAATAAAGAGAAACTCCACCACCATCATGCGGGATGTATGCCACACAGACGATGTGCAATGCAGATGTGAGCTGAGAGCCCGTTTCGAACCAAGATGAACTGATAAGAGTGATAGCCGTAAACAATTCGACTGATGAACTTATCCTCGGACGATCATTGTCCATGTGAAGCGAAGATCAAAAGGATTAAAGAGTATAAGACGATGCGGAAGGGCCGAACGTGAAGGCTATGAGGCTCGAGTGACCCAATCATACGGATATTAGCTGTCCGGAAGATACACACATCCACATCCAAATACACACACGCAGTTGCGCACGATTCTTGGGACAGCATGCTGCCAATAGGACTGCAGGTTGCACTGCTGCATAATAATTCAAAATATGGACATCTGGACGGATTGGATTTGATTTATATTGAATTCGAGAAAATTAAACGAGACTGCAACCATCGAAGGCAGGAGCTTTGTTCAAGCCATCGTTCTTGCCTGATGTGCGGCCTAGAGTCTAGCAGCAGTGAGTCGTGTGAACAAATCCAACCGATTCCAACCTTAACCTAGGGACGAATGCCGGTGCAGCTTTGCTGGTAGAACGATAGTTATTATAATTTATGTATAGAAATTGTACCGACGTTGGAGAAATTTCTAATCACTCACATCAGCCGGTGGCTGGTTGGACGGGCCATTTGGTTGATGGTGTGTGTATGTGTGTGTAGTTATGAGCAGGTTTCTAGTGCAGTATTTATTGACAGTCGAATATACTAAATGCGTGCCGTGGGAAGGTCTGTCCTAGACGATGTCGTTGTATTTGTGTTGCACTGCAACATGGTTCATTTCAAGTACAGATGCATCGGCGTTTGTGATCAGTCTGGGTTAAAACAGTTTTGTGCTGTAAAGGTGCATATCGTTCACTTGACAATATTATATGGATTGTAGAGATAATATTTAACTAATTCAAATCGATGCACTTACATTTCATAGCACCATTTGTTGTACGTGTTGCATGAATCTAAAGATAAAATTGTATCAAATTGATGTCTTTATTTTTACATTATTCGAAACATACTTTCACCGTGTTTTATCTTTTTAGCGAATAGATTGTGCAATGTTAAGAAATAATAGAAACAAAAAACATATTGAATTTCTGTTGTTTATGTCATACGAGATATGTAAGTGCTTGTGATAGTATAGCGTATCAAACGTAAACCATTTAAGCGACAACTTCAAACGTTAATTATCTGAGAACTCGTTACTCTATTAACTGTATGTAAGCAAAGCTACTGCATAGTTTTAGTTTCATTTTGCTTGAAATTTAATTTTACCAGCAATCTTTTGTGTAAATGTTGCTGTGCTGCTGTTTGTACCGCATTGATTTCATTTTAAACTCCATGCTTAAGTTTGTAAACCTTTCCAGCATAAACACAACAATACTTAGCGTCCAGCCCACTCCTACAATAGCCCAAAAAGGGGCCAAATCATTAAATTTAACGATATCACTGTCTTCGTTTTCCCCTTCCGAGTTTACATCTTTTTGAGTCAATTTTATTCGCTTTAACGACCAGTGGAGAAATAAACCAGATTCAAACACTTTAAACACATGCTTGTGAAATATTTCTTGTATCATACTTCGCTTCAAGAAGGTAAACACTATCGGATGAGCAGAAAAAGTGTCCTGCAGAATGTTGTACTTTTTGCGATTGTGCGTCGAATCAAAATATCCCGGCAAATCAACTAAAATTGTACCTGGCTGCCGATTGTGTATCAACGCTGCCCCACTGTGCAAGCTATTAACCATCGTTGAGTTATTTAAAATCACAGTAACGTTCTTTTCTTCTAGCACTATTGCGAAAAATTCACGATAGTCTCGCTCATACAGTATCACCGGTATGTGATTATCCCTAAGATGGGCTAAAGTTTCTAAATCGGGATGAAGCCCGGCACTTCTGAGATCAAGGAAATGATGATCGATTCATATCCACTTTGTATCAGAAAGTAAAACACCATCAGGCTTACGACAATAATCTTTTCCAGAGGTTCAGTTTCATTCAGATTGTAACGCACGATACCACAGATTGGTAGCAAAAAGAGATCGTTGCGAAAATATTGGCCAGAATTCCACATCACTAGAAAGCTGACCAAAACAATCACGAGCAAAAGCATCCAGGAAGCAAAGGTGAGCGGTCGTAGTAATATTTCCGGTATGGTCAGTGGTGCTCCACAAGGAGCAATAATTACATGATCAACTAAATCTGGCACGGGGACAGACAATTTTATGAACCCGTTCCATGTAAGACGGTTTAGCCAAACCACGGATTTACTTTCATAAGATTTCTTTAAAAAATAATTTACTGCTTGTAAACTAACTTGTAAAAACTAACACCTTGAATTTTATATCATGCACATGACCAAACGTGGCAAGCAGATGAATATCGATACCTGTCACTTGGTTTGAACTTATTCCGGAGTCTATGTATGGTGACGCTGCCAAACAAGATACATTCACCTGCCTGCCGTAATAGGTTCCATGATAGGGGAAAAAGCGTAGAAAGTCGTCTAAGGGATGAACCGTCACCATCTGACGAAACGGATGGTAGGTCATTGGTTGTATGATGTTACGTTCTTGATTGTACGCTAAGTATAGCACGTTGTGATATTCGACTTCTGACAAGGCTTTCATAAGCGCATTGATTGCTGTTTGTTTCTCAAATTTAACCACAAATATTATCTTCATTCTCGTGTGACTTTTTGCTAGCTGTGTCAACCAATTTTGAAGTAAAGCGATAGCCTAATAAAACAGAAATCGTATTTTAGAGCACAGTATCATTTCAATTTAAGAGAAATGGTATACCAAACCTTGAATATAAAAACAACCATAACGATTGGGGTGGGCAGCTCATCGATTATCTTCAGTACAGGGTTTGCATCTGGTGATTGTGTCACGATAATATTCGTAATATTCGAGTATGACAGCAAATTTTGTAACGGTACAAACCATACGGGATCACTTTCTTCCTCCTTCGGCAAGCAATACCAAACATCGGTTGCACTAATTGCACTGTCTTTGAGCATTAAAATCGTTCGCTCAAGGTGTGAAAAGAGCTGCTGTATGATTTCCGTTCCACAGCAAGATTGAACTATGAGAAACATTAAAAGCTTCAGTAACTGCACCATTTCTGTATGAACACTGGTTGACGAATAAAGCAGAACTGCTGCATGGTAGATCACTTCAGTAGTATAAGATAGGCTCATAAATATTGCACGATTCTTTGCTACACTTAAATTCATATGGAATGAGTGGTTTAAGTGAATATATTGATTGGATAGTAGCATGTATGATTTCATGTTCAAGTTCAAAGTAATTTGAAAAGTATTTTTTTTAAAGGATGAGCAAAAAATATAAATCTATTAAAAAATACCATAAAAATCTCTATTTTTAAGTGAAGTCACATTAATCTCTTATTGAATGGATCTCAAGTCAATCCATTACTATCGTAGTTCAATAATTTCTACATTGATTTCTTACTATGACCGAAATTTTTCTCTGTAATCTCATTCCTGCGGAACTTTTAAAATAGAGATCACTTATACTTAAGGCAGCATAATCCATTGAAACAAACAACATTTCATAAAAGTTCTTTTCGTTAGTAGCCCTTTTCACAACCTTATCTTTCTTATTTGTCAACGCGATTCATCTTTACATCAAATTATGATGTGCTTGACCTATTGTTGAAGCCGGTGATATGTTGCGTACAAATTAATATCTTTTATTTGGTATTATGTCCTGTCACGACAAGCGCATCACATGATCAAAACAACGCATCTATTTTTTGAGAGTCATAAAGAAGACGTAAGAGAACCAGAACGCTAGAAACATGCGCTGTCATTCTCGTTCACGCCAGCTCCCATCAAACGGAGCTTCCCCACAGCACCAAGCTGGATGGATGACGATTCGTTCAACGTATCAATCCGTCTACGTTGACCGGTTCGTCCGGTGCCAGACTGACATACAATTTTTGTTTCATCTGCTCGTCCATTCCTCTCCAGTCTTCTGACTCTAACTCTATCCAACTGTCCATTTGCTTCAAGTAGAATTGATTGATTCGTTTTGTCAAGTTCGATAGTTTCTAACGGCGCGCATCATTTCTTGCCCGGTGAAGGAGGCGAAGTTTAATCTTGGCCTGGGCCTGAACGATGATTGTTGACGCGGAAAAGCATTCTGTGTGACTGGAGTGATAAGGATTTGGCGATTCGTGCGCTATGTGTCAGTTGTGTTTGAGTAGAACAGACGATGTAGAGCCCGCTTCTCCCGTTCTCTACCCACCCTTTCCAAACTGTTGGATCAATACCGGAGCCGTAGTTGATTATGATTGTGATGAAGATAGAGAGCCATTCGTCGATTTGAAGGCGTCTTTCTTGGTCGGATTCCTTGGACCACGGGGTGGTGGTGGTGAAGAGGGCTCTCCATCAAACATCAATCCGCTTGCGTGAAGGGGTTTCGGAGATGAGTTCGCCCGCACTGATGGGTGGTACTCGGCGGGTTGAGTTTCCATCATCATTTCCATCATTATCGTCATCATCATCATCATCTCCAGCGTCGTCGTGAGCAGAACGGAGCTGTTATTCATCAGTCGGTAAGGATCAACCGACTGGACAGCTGAGTGATCGGGCTGAGTGATAGAAAACATCAAAACTACCATGGTCGAGTCGGGGACAGGGGAAACGCAAGCCAGGAAGGTTTCTTTTTCGTTTCTTACGCCGCTAATCCTATCGTTTATTCTACGTTCTTGCGGTCAGCTTTTTTGGTGTGCGTTTTGATCGAGGAGCGGCAACGTTGTGGGGTCCATTGTCTTGTAATGTTGCAGATAAAAGAATGATGTTTTATTAATTGATCTGTCAATAGGTGGATGATTTATTTAAGGTTATTTGGATCTATACATTGTTTACGTTTAAAGAAAGCGTAGCATAGAATACAAACACCATGAATGAGTGATTAGTGGGCTGTGGTCTAGTTTCAGTCAATGAAAATTGATATATTAACTGTTACTGAAGGATGCAATGCAAGAATAGAAATACTTAAAACATATTTTTATATTTGTAGGTTTTACTGTATGCTTCTATTATTTGACTCATACCTTTAAAATGAATCTGAGCAAACACAAAGACATCAGTCATCACGACACACGTCCCATCAAATCAATGTTTCAGAACGAAGGCATGTGAAAATTATTTTAGCACAGCACACATCGGCATCATCTCACAACTCGGGTCAGCATCAGCAAGTGTGAGCAAGTATCTGCCAAGGATGATGGAATGATTGATCTGATTTATGGCAAACACATGGAACGAATAATTCATCACGCTGCGAGAAGGAGAAAGCATTCAGGAACAGCATGACGTATTTGTTGCATGAGGAAGAAATGTAGTTCTCTTTCAACTTGCAGTGTTTTTCACGCCTCATTCGGATGTCTGGTGGTTGAAGAAATGCTAGAAAATGCTGCCAGAAATAGCAATTGCTTGAGAAAGACGGGACAAGAATAAGATTCAAAATAGATGCATTTGCAACATGCAACACGATACAATGAATGTTCAATTCCTGAAAAGACCCTTTAACTGCAAAGACTGGGGCAAATTACATAAAGCTCATATGCAAAAAGAATATTGGACCAATTGTAGATGCGCTCTATGTTGATACCAGCCCACTTTCAAAAAGAAATGTGTCAAAATATGAAAGGTATTTATTTGGCCTTACCAAAGCTTACTGTCAATTCGTGATAACTGCTTTGTTGACTTGCGAATCAAATGGCTGATACATACTTTTGATTTGTAACTACTGAATCGCATCGGATGAGTCACAAAATGTTATTTGACGCAATAGATCAATGCTCAATGGCTAGTTTTTTATGTCTAACGAGCAACGGATGTCCGTTACACCACGCAGATCGGCATTTCGCACATCATAAAATGCAAACGATACACCGATGCCAACATTCGCGTCTCTCGTCTGCCTTCATTCCAGGGCAGTGGAGCTGTGTTAGCCAGTGTGTGGTACTGGAAGAGGCAACAGAGGTGTGTGAGGCCATTTCTAGCAACTGCACGGTGGAAAATGGAAAAATAAATGACTCACGATTTGCGATTCATAGTGACATATTGTCATTTGGTACTGTTGTCATCGGTGACATCATTCGAGCTGTCTGTAATGGTGTGTGTGTGTTACATTCGAATAATTCCTTCATGCACCCGTTTTGCAACTTGCAACGTGCGTGTTCTAAAAATAATCAACCTTTCCTACGCCCTCCCTTTGACCGCTCAAACGCATGAATTAAACTGCGTAATGGTAATGTTCAATCTCACACCTCGTCTGGATCAGAATTGTGCTGTCAGGATGTCGAATATTGAGGCGATTTAACCGACATTCCAGGTTTCCAATAAACCCATGACAGTTGTCCAGTGGCTGGAGTTTGTCAATTTTATGTATCAGACTCGTCTGGCTGAGCTTGGACATTTTATGATATCCCGGTACATCAGGCACATAAATCTGACTACGATGGAGATAAGTTGAATTTAAATTTAAGAAATCGCTATTGCTATGATTCATTTTAAACATCTCTCGGAACTAAACATCAAAACAGCTGTTGATGAACCTTATGAACTTAGCAGTTTTCTTTACAGTTCAAATTCATGTCGCATTGAAAATATTTCTGTCCATATCGATCAAGAGATCCCACACGAGATTAAAGAACTTCTCCGTAAACCACAATCCGGTGATCCAGAAGCAGTTGGCCGTACTGTGCAGCATCGTTTGGATGTTGGCGAAATTAATTTACCATCTCCGACAGGCGACAGCTCCGAACGCAATATGCAATTAGCGAATTTTACGAATACCTATCGCTCCCGAACGCATGCCACACAATTTGAGCATCATGCGCATCGCTCATTCAACTGTTTGAGCATCGTGAGTTCAACGAATTCGTACGCGTGCGTCTCCTTTCGCGGTTCGAGTCATGCGTGATGGTGTTGGGTGTCACATGGTGTCAGAAAGGAATTTTCACTTTGATCACATGAAATGTAATGTTACAAGTTTTGCTTGAAAATATAGAAATTATTTAATTTTTCAAAAGTATTTAACGACCTTCTTACACTAAAATTGTTACTAGTTTCTTTAATTCTTATTTCAGTGTTTCTTACTGGTTTGGTTTGGAAATAAGGAGTATTGGTTAAAATTATTGTTGAATTGAGCTAAATTATATTTTGAGATTATTTAATTATTTTCCAAAGTCACTGAAAAGTATAAACGTACAAAAATCTGGAGTTTCTTTCACTAAACCCCAAAACAGACTCAGCACTTTTGTGTAGAGTCGGCCCCCTTTGAAAGGTCAGCAAAAGTTGGATGTTGTGTATTCGTCACTGTCAGCAATAAATTTAACCTGCGCGCGACAATTAATCTGCTACCGTTGGAGTCTCAAACGAATGCTACGAAAGAGGAACACAAATTTGACTTGTTTGTCTGTTCATTCACGTTGTAATTCATTAACTATTTATATGAAGGATATAAACGAAATTCAATCGGCATTTATTTTATTCATTATGTTTTCTATTGCTTCATTTTTTAATCCACCAAAAATATTTTCAAACAATACATTATTTATACAATTATTGTACAATTAAATTGTACAATTTATACAATTATAAATTATTGTGTGGCTGTTCTAATGCTGTTCTTCTAAACGATAAGTCTATTGCATTCCGTAAATAAATTAAAAATAGTTTTCACTTGTAGAACTCTAATTTCAACCATGTATCTGAAAACTTTAACTGTTCTAATGATAAACTCAAAATGTTTACCTAGATCTACATTTTTATGCACCGAAAACCTGTTTATTTGTACCCGCGATCATACCAGAACAAACGAAGGAAAACTAAATGATCTGCCACACTAAATGACACCTATTTGTTGCTCGCAATAAAACGCCTCGGGTAATGATTGTTATTAGCGGTTGCGGTGTTTCATATGTCACGTCGGGGGATATAAATATCTGCCGGGAAATCATCCCATTTCGGTCCGGGGCCCCAAGTGGGATCACAACCGAGCTGTGATTGACGCTGCTAATCATTTCGCAGCTGTTCGTTGGCTCGCTCGCTCTCTTTCCCCAGCGCAACAGCGCGAAAGTGGAATGACTAGACACAAATTCACGACTCGTCACTGTAAAAGTCAGCTCGTCAGTGTCAGTGCGTCGACGAATGCAGCCGCACCACTGCAGCTAGCTCATGCAAATGTCATCCCGTCGCATTCGGTGATGTAGCGGATCGCTGCAAATATGCATCAGCGCGTCAACTATCCAACGGGGAGCACAAGAAACCGCTCAGGGGAATCTGGTTGAGCCAGTCGGTCAGACAAATTCGTCACTGTCATCGAGATGCCGTGAAGTAAAGGTGTTGAAGATTCGGTAGTGCATCACGCTCAGATAACCTGTTTGTACAAGCGATCTCAAGAAAAGATCAATCCATCAGATTTAAACATTTCGACGGCAGGTTGTATCTAACAGGCCCTCTCACTCACACTTGTTAGGATTTGTTAAAAAACGGCGATTAGAAGGCGTTGGACATTGAATGAAGATGCTCAAGCGGGTTCATTTCGGTTGTAAACAACATAATCAACTCTAATGTTGATTACAAATGTAGATTTGACTGTTGAAGTTAAATATAACAAAGATGTGAAAAGAAAGGTGAGGTAGGGTTCAGAATAGATAAAAAAGGCGTTAATTACTAAAGCATGGAGATAAATTATATCGCGTTTTTTAGTTAAACACTAAGATATAAGATTTGTACGATATTTATTTTTATTAATTTGGGGATAAAATGAGATGATATATCAGTTATATTAAAAAATAGTCACTAAATCACAATACAAAAACAAACGATTAAAACTTGTTGTTTATTCAGAAACGATGGCCGGACATAAAAAGATGTTCCGATATAGGATGTGAGCTCAAGTGGAGAAGGAATGAGTAGAAGCAATGCCATCTACATTCTTCATGCGAAAGACGTAACAGCCGATGAAACACCATGCAGAAGGGTTCCGTTGAACGATGTACCAGAAAGAGATGGAAACTAGATGGAAAATCAATAACGGTGATTTTTATGCTTCAGAACACACCAGATAGGTGGACGATTTTCATCTCACTGCTCGAGGAAAATCGTCCACCACGTGTGGTCCCTGCCTTCCCATCAGTCCATCTTCTTCGCCACTTGCAAGCCAACGTCCAACACGAGATGACGGTTTCGTCCACTCGCACGACATTTGACCGGCATTTGGGGGTAGCGGACGAGCGGTCACCCAAAGAGTGTGAGAGATAATGGGTGAGTGGGCTATGCTTTATTTGTAGCTGGTTTATGTTGGACATCAATTGTTGTCGACATTACCCGCTTCTCGGAGCAGAGGGGGCCATCCAAATGGTGCTCGCATCCTTTCGTAAACATGCATCGCTCGAAAGTGTCTCCAGATGATCGAGGCTGTTGCAGGATGGACGGCAGTCTATACATAACCTTTGCATGGAGTGTACTCACACACACATGGCGAATGGAACTCAAAGGTGGAAAACAAAATAGCAAAGGATATGAAAATTAACGGTAACGACGATAGCTTAGCCAAAATAAGATGCGACACGTTAGAGAAGGGTCTTGAGAGTAAAGCTGCCACAAAAATGGAAATAAACCAGTTTTTTTTTGCTCTACTCTATTATCGAATCTATGAAATGGATCAGCATTGATTTCATATCCATTCAGAGTATTATTTGCGGATTGTAGATGAATCTTTGATCACAAGACTTGAACATGAATTCTTCAAAACATACAAATATCTCGTGCTAAACTCACGCTTTTTAAAGCTCATTCCATGTGTTTAGAAAACCAATTTTATGTATTGAAAATTTGTAACGAACAGCTAAACAATTTCAAACCATTTTGTTGATTACACTTTCGGGCATCATGACCACGGTGTGCTTGTTGCTTGAATGCCTTCGCTTTGTGTTTTATCGTGAGCAGCGCGATAACGTTTAAATATTTGTAATTAAATTATCTTCTCCAAACAAGCCGTGATGAGAAACAGGCGTACCAGTGTTGATGTGTTCGCATTGCCATCAAAAACCGTGATGGGAACGGTGCAGATTTCGTTTGGGCCGTGCAAATGGACGCCACGGACACTGTCGCTGTCGATGAGACACGATAACAGTTGATAGCACTTTGTCATCAGATTCGCCGGAGTTTTTAGCTAGCCCCGGACATGGAACGCACTCTGCTTGTCTTCTTATCCATCTGCAGGTGTTGTGAGACTCATGCTTTCATCTAACATCAGCAGTTTTACGCGTTGTCGCTAACAGGCCAACAGCCATCATGCGACAAATTATCATTCAAAATGACAACAATCGAAGCATGGATTCGCATAAAAAAGCACGATGGACTTGTTCAATTAAATTATCATTAAAAACTGCTTCCAGTCTGTTCCGTCGGTCGTGGGCTGCTTGTCACGTAAGCTTGAGGTTGGAAAATTGACATTACCAAAAATTAATTCTCATTAACGATGTCAAACAATCTGCAGCAAAGTGATGATCTGTTTCCCTTCAACAGGTCAGCGCTGGTAAATGGCATGTTATAATCAAGCTGATTTTTTTTCTTTTTTGCAGACCTCTCAGAACTTCAATCCGGACGCGTGTGGATTCTACTATCAATAGAAAATATTTATTTTAAAGAGATAAATGCGTTTCTTGTTTGATATTTCATCACTTAATTCAGCTTAAACAAGATGTTATGAGTGTAATTTGCATTTCAATCATTGATTTGTGAAAGCTTTAATGACCTTAAGAATTATATGAAATAGTGAGAGGATAAAAATGCGATCCAAACAACAGCCACGACCTTCATACCGGTGGATCAGCAACGATCAAGGTAAGTAAAAACTCTTCTTACATATTGATCTGAGGTTTTTGTTGTTTATTTGGGTCACTTGGAACAAAAATACACAGTTTTTCGTATTATTCAGTATTTCAGTAAGTCACATTTAAACCCGTATCGCTCAAAACACCTCTCGGCTCACAAGTAACACCGTTGACGTTATTATTAATTGATTCGTTAGCATTAATAATTATGGTGTGGCCCCGAGTATGTAGGCGCTATATTTGCTCTACAAGGGTATGATGTTCATAAATAAAATTGCTCCTTAAGCGGCTCATGGAATTACAATCGAACCGATCAACAAAACACTCTCCCGAGCACGTGCGTCCGTCCCGCGCGGTTCGAACATAAGCCGGTTTACCGAGCCGAGCTGCACAGGCACGTAAGTTCTACACCGGAAAATATTTAGCGGCTCATAAATGGACATCATTTTGCATCGCGATGGTTTGTGTTGTGTGCTCTAACCGATGCAAATTTACTCGTTCATGAGGCGGCAACTTACAAACGCCTCCAAAGGTCGATGCATACGCGGCGTCCATTGCATCATTGTCACAGGCACAGTATGTGTGTGTGATATTTCCAGGTAGTCTTACAACGTCTCGCGGTATCTCGCCGGGGTGTTGGCCAGGTCTGGGTCTGGTGGGATATTAAATTGAAGCACATTTTTCTGCAATCCAACAGCGGCATTTATCAATCGATTATCAGATCCTGAACATGGCATGAACAAACACATTCTGCTGATGCTTTTCGTAATTGTTTCAGCATGAGCCATGATATTGCGTTACCTCCGATTTTATCGTAAGCATAATTAGTTATCACCACAAGACGTATGAATTGCCACTTTTACAGTTTTGCATCTAACTTAATCAATTTCGTCTTTATAAGGTTGAGGTATATAGTTTTTACTATTATAAAAAATTAATGTTATCTTATTATTTTCAACTTTGTGAGTAAAATAATAAGAAAATCTCTCACATTTTGTTTTAAACTAAAAATGTGATACATGAAAAATGTACCATGGGCTGAATGAAAATATCAGCGTCACCGGGTCGTTCTAATGTAGCGAAACACATCGTCACAACCGTGGGGTGCATCAGCCAGGGTACACATTTTTACGATTTATGTGTTTAATAAAATTAATAAACGCCACGCCGCTCACTGCATCGGCACACAAAACCCGTTGTGATGATTGAAAAGCCGAAGCAAAGGATGCTCAACGTGGCTTGGCTGCACGGTCTTTATGAACATGTACTTTAACTTTGTAACCTTTCTGGGTCGGTTTTTCATTGATCAATCGGTAACACGTCCTGTTGTTTTACCGTATAGATGGTTGGCAAGACAGAAAAAGAGCGAGTGAAGGAGAATTTCGGTATTTGAAAAGGACTCCTGTTGACTAGCATAGAAAAGGTGCGCTGTACTTGAAGTGGAATGAAGTGTCATAATTTTAATTTATAAATTATTGCTTGTGTCTCGAATAGACTCATAAATCATTATCCAATGAGTTGTTTCTTTTACGCTTTCCCTACGGAATCGTACGAAAACATGTGAGATAAAATTATGTACTACTGAGCATTAAATATGATACAAATTTAAAAGTAGCTTAGAAGAAATAAAAAAAGATTTTATATACTTGTTATTCTGCATTTTGGTCAATGAGTCAATGGTACTTCATACTAGCTCCAAATGTCAATGTTTGTAGAATAAAGAATAAGATTCGGTTAAAATCAAAACCTGTTTAGAGTTCCATTTGTCGTTACCATCAGCTTGGAACGAAAATGAGCATCTCTCAACGTCCGCGTTTGGTCTTAAAATTTCAACGGCCAATCTTGAAATTTATTGTTCACGATAAGATACCAGTTGTTTAGTGTAAAATGGACTCGTGAAACATGCAGCAAGGTGCCAACTGGTCCCAGTTGTAGAAGTTTGACAACACTTGGCGGATGCGTAACATGAAAGATAACTATCCATCCTGCAGCAGGGATGTGCAGATGTTAAAAATAAGCAAATAGTTGATATGATGAGTATTGCATATATTTATGACATTTACATTGGCTCAAGACAGAGTGAGTTAGGTAATTTAAATAATTCATTTCGATTATATGCTTGTTGTATATCATAAAGACACGATAGCCATACAACATGTTCCAAACATTGAACTACTCATCATCCATTGAATTATTCTTCATGTATATAGATCAGAAACATCACCCAAAAATACCTAAACCTACAGAATGCATTTCTTTTAATTGAATAAAACTTGAGAAATATGTCCAGCGATCGTCCACTTACGATTATCACTAAAGAAACAAAAAAAAGAAAGAAACTTATCAAGCACAGCGAACACATGTCAAACGAACGTGATATGTTTATGATGATCACCATCGACGGGCCGTGTGACACTGCCAACACGGAATGTGCTTTTTCTGTTATCCCTTTTCTGGCTTGATTTGTCTTGTTCGGTTGGCCGGGGCTGGACGTAATTTATTACTTTCAGATAAAACTTTATTGAAACTCAAGCTGGATCCCTCGTTTGGCGGACAGCGTTCTATCAGAGATACCATTTTCGGACCGATGCCGTGGTGCAATCGATTTTCGGGACGCCAGAGACATCATGAATCCTTCAAGCACGGTTTGGAGTTGTCATTTGAACAGACTGATCGACAAATTAGGTAAGAACTGAAAAGAGCCATGACAACCGATTTCTGTTCCAAATATGTTTATAAGCTCGAAAGTTGCTTATTATTTCAGATGATTTTTACTATTATTTTTTCTATAACACTACTACTTCTGTGCAGTTGCACAAGAAAGACGAAACGATATCAAGTTTTACAGTCACATCGTCCCGTGGCGGGCAATCATTGCCAGTGCAACCCTTAACCAGACGTAATATTCCCTGCACTACACGATACACCGATGATGTTGATTTATGAAGATTCATTTTCCGGAAATCGGCTCGCGCTGCGCTGACCATCAGTTACCCACAGCTACTCACGGCTCACGGTTTCGCCGTTTCTTCACAAGAAGCAGAAGAAGTGAGTCGTTGGAGTGTGGACAGAGGAGAGTCCCTTCCGATCCACCCGTTCCTCGCACAGCAAACTCGTTTCAGCCAGCTTTATGTGGGGTTTATGTAAAAGTGTTGAAGAAATGGAACCATCAACGTGAACCGGCGGAGAAAAAAAGAGTTATTAAATGTGCAAAAGGTTGGGCCCATAAATTACTCTTCTTCCGTCTACCATAACGCTTGTGGGGCTCGATCCGGAGACCCGATCCAGACATCCCGTCGCGCATCACTCACCTACGAGGTATACGAGCGGTACAAGGCACGTACACGATTGGCCAAAAAGCGTCTCCCGCAGTTAAGTACGAGGTGCTCCCGCTTCATTCCTCTCTCACTCTCTCTTGGACTCGTCGTTTTCCTCAAGCAGCTCCACGGAAGCTCCTGAGATGGACAGGGTGGCCGGCAATGGTTCGTTTTCACTTGCACCAACAGGAACGACTCCAACGGTTGGTGTGCAGCAGCAGCGGGGTGCGGTGTAATTTTTTAAACGATTTGAACATTTCTTGATTATTCTTCAGTTATTGATTAATTGGAGCTTGCCAGCGCGTTGAAATATGGTGCATCGTTTCGTTGGTTCTCACCCTGTTTCGCTTTGGTGCATGTGCCGGTCAAACGGGCGAGCGATTTTCAAAGAGTGCATTCGGTGCTATCGGTTCATCGTTGCATGCACGGCCCTCGGCACGATGGAATAACGCCTCCATCTCGGTTTTCCATGGCTGCCCACAGCAGCCGTTCCTTCCGTTGACTTCCACCTGGCAGGCGTTCGGAACAACGTTCAAAAAGACCGGGTTCATAAGCCCGATCGGTTTGTTGCCATCACTGACGCCTTGGGTGCATAGACGACTGGACCGTCCGTCCACCACTGGACGGGCGCTCTGTTGGAAATTTTGCGACATTTGTTGAAGTCATGCGAGTGATGGCCTTGTCAGGCATGGTATGGAAAGAAAGGTCACTTTCTTGTAGCCAGGACTGGGAGGAAAATTTCATGGTCGCTTTCTCCCGATACAAATTATACGATCAATCAATGCTCACAGAGTGTGTGACATATCTGTTAAGGACGATATACTTTAGAAAACTGATAACAGAATGAAAATATCATCCAAAAGAAACTCGCACCAAATTTCCATTATTTTTCAGCATTTCTTTTGAAAACTTTTGTCAAACAACCTACGAAGCAAATATTCACAAATGGTTGTTTTTAAGTTAACATAGTAACAGTCAATCTTTTTCTTTAGTTGTCGATGTTTTTTTGAGCCAGCTACCCGTCGGATCCTGGTGTAAGGCATATGCCAACAATACGAAATAAAATGAAAGACAGAAAACACCGATATGAGTTATGTGAATTTAAACAATATGAAGGTACTGATTATTTGATTTATTGCCGTACACCACCCTGCGTCTTGTTTCGGAAATGTGCCTGGGGTCAGTTCGGTTGTCAGGACGGAAGAGAGAAACAAGGAATCGGGAGATGAAGTTCTTAACATCGAGCAACCGCATCAAACCAGGATCCCATATCAACGTACTTAGGGCCACTGTTGGCGGGATATTCAGTCGTGCTGTTTGTGGGAATGGTGCAGTACATGGAGAAAGTGAGGAGACAACATGCATCGAGAGAGGAGTCGTTTCAATGAAGATGGTGAAAAGGGACAACAACGAATTAACAGCGTTGCTTCACTAAAGCCTTTCATATGTTTTTTTTTTTTTCAAATGTTTTTCATCCACTTTGATACTGTTGCAGATTAAAACAGTTGATTTGTAGTTTGAATTCTCATCTTGTGTCATCTTACGTTGATTCATGCAATTCTCTGACATTCTCAAGATGGTCTCACTGTTGTGTGTTTGTGTGTATGAAAAGTGACCAGTGTGAGATGAGGATAGAAATGTATGACTTTGCTCATCTTCTTCACTCGGTCGTATTTCTCTAAGGACACACCAACATACTGGCTTGTATGAGCAGTACCATCAACAGCACAAAAAGCAGCTCCAGGATGGCTGAATGTGTGCGTATTATTAACTCATATCGCTGGAAATAGACTTTGATTAATAGCGATAATTTATCTTCTCACCCGTCCAAAGCGGGCCAAAGAGGAGAGGAGAAAGATATTGTAAAGGTGTGCTTCATTGTGTATGTTGTTCGTTGCAGTGCGTGTGTACCGAGAAACTCCTACGGATTGAGGCAAGAGCAGAAAATAGGAAAGACACAACCCGCAAGAAGCGTCCCAAGAATCGACAGAAAATCGATTTTTTGTGAACACACACGTAGAACGAGTGAGAGAGGTCTTAAAACTGTTTTAAAATCCATCTTGGACTCTTTCACCGATATGAGTTACGTCCATCTTGGGGCACACAACCACTCCCATACGTTGAAATAGTTTCATACCAGCCGTCAGTCATTATTCAAACCATTGACACGATCATTCGTTACATTCGATGACCGCCATGATTCGTTCTCTCAATGTGACCTACCCTGAACTGAAGATTCCGAGCTTTGTGCGAGCTGAGGGCGCAGACAGCTTGTGGAAGTAAACCCGTTGATCATGGATGCATTCAAGGCGCACTCTTTTCGCATTTGCAATGGTTGAGGATCGTGTGCGATCGATGGCCGGACTACAAGCGATCGGTCGAAGGCTTTACGATAACACAAGCTATACATTGACAGCAACAAATGGACCGTTTTGTCGGAGAGCATTATTGAAAAATGAATCATTGACTTCGTTAGCCCTTAGGGTATGGTTATATTCTGTAAGGATTGTTGCTGTTAAAAAGGAACGGAAAACGGTTGATCATAAAAAATACGTTGTTTTTTGCCATCTTCAAGCATTGAGCAAGTACGTTAACTGATAAATATTGACTTGTTTTAACAACTTTCAAACATTTGAAATACATGAAAATAATACATAGCTTAACTCATCTGATGTATAGAAATGTATTAATTCTTACCAAATGGAACGGGCAGTATGAGCAATGCTTACCATTCCACCTGTCATCAGACATTTTTCACTTTTCACTCACATCAATCTCTCAGACAACCATAACCTATCAAATAGGTTGCAGTCAGTAGGAATCGATTTTTGCCCCTGGATATCTCACCGGCCATGCAGAAAAATAGTACTTCCGAATAGTCCCTTCCCAACGAGCATCCCATCACTTTCGGTCACTCTTAAAAATCACCTTGTCATCCTTGTGATTTTTCATGTGTTGCCTTTGATTCCTTTCTGTTGAGTTGAGTTGTGAGTTGGGGCAGGAGTAAAGTGGACAATGAAAAGGATTGATGAGAGTTCCATCAACTATGGCTGTGTAGGATGTAGCAGAATTATAACCAAAAATATATACAATATTTCAAATGATAGCTATGCATTTCCACAAATGTCTATTTTACGAAAACTATGTTTAACCTTGCACAAATCTTCAAATCTTTGTAGAATAGTTGATCCAAAACATATCATTCTACAAACGTTGTCAACTTGCTTGTGTAATTGGTACCATCCCTCACAGGTGAAATTAAACATCAAGAAAATTAGAGGAACCAGTTTGATTGATTTGCTCGTAGTGTCATATCGAAGAAACGACAGACGAGATTCCCCTTTTCGCCTCGGTTTGTATGTGTCTGTGCAATCTTCAATGTGCCCATTCTTCAGAGATCCCCATAGACTTGCAACCAGAAGTACGAGAACCTTCGATGTTTGATTCCCAAACAGCTCACGGGGAGGAAGAGAAAAGGAATCAGCAAATGGGAAAGAGACGTAACGACCTAAACTCCAACATTCACAGTCAATGATGGACGAACAAAGTTCGCCAGCAAGGGATGGGAATGTCGCATGGGGTGGTGTAACTGGCCCGGGCAGGGGAGCAGAGCAAACGGACAAGCGACGGTGACGAATGGAGAAACCATTCGTATGATGAATGCCACGGTTCGTCTCGTCATCAGCGAGCCAGAGTGTAAACGACGGGAAAATAACTAGACCATAATATTTAATATGACGAAAACATCGCTACCGTGCGTGACTGGAAGATGATGCTGGCGCTGAAGCTGGACGGTGATGGATGCCGGTTGAATGAGTGATTTCGGGGACGAAACGTCGCCTTTGCCTGCCACTACTACTACTGCTACTACTACTAATACCACCTCTACCGCTGTTGCGCTTGCGGGGATTGATGGATGAAAGGGACCAGAAATCCAGGACCCACACATCTTTCCTCACGATGGCACCCATAACTCATCTCATCATTCCATTCCGCTGGGACTGAGCTTTGTCCGGCCATTCCATCCTCCACTACAGGGATCGGCAATCATTTTTTGAGTTGCTAGTATCAATGAGCATATGTTCATATTGGACCGGTTCATGATATTCTTATTAAAATATTAGTTACACTTTTATTGATGTGATAAATTCAAATGAAAACAACGCATTTTAGCTCAGCGCTGGAAGAAAAAAAATAATTTTAAAATTGTTTACAACTGTTCTATGTCATAAACAGCACAATGTTGGCCTTCCCTGGCCAGTACTGTAAATAACTACGTTCGAAACCCGTAAACTGATGGCAACATCAAATCACATTTTCTGCTGAAGATGACGGAAGAAGCGATATTCGTGATAAGACGCTTCGAAGGTGTCCACAACAACGCTACGGCACAGTGGTTGTTTGCCGTAGACATACAGTGGTCATAATCTATTTTTTATTAGCATAAAGTTGTTTTATTTATGTTCTAAGGTTAGCTTCTTTTTCTCATATATGTTTTTGACATCATTTTGACATTTTTTATGTATTTTTAGTTTATTTTAGTGTTCTTTAAAAATAGCAAGGAAATCAGACTTTTATTCATTTTGCATGCAATTTTAAGACTTTCGTTCAAGATAATAAGTACTTTTTAACTCATTTCTTTTACTGTCAACCTTTCAAACGTTACTTTTTTAGTTATCATAACAGCATTTTAATGACATGAAATTTAAGATCAATAAACTAAAATAAGGACATGAAGCTGTCTGCTTTCAGCTTTTTTAAGAATAAAAAAGCTTAAACTTTTCTTGTCATTATTCAGTCACCAGACGTCGATTTAATGAATTTAATGGTTTAAAATGAATTAAAATATTCGTAACCTTTCTAAAAGAGGACTAACTTTGGCATGTAAATGATAACAGCCATAAACATGTGTTGCTTAGCTTGAAAAAGTGATCTTGTAGCAAAAAGAATTGTAATATTTTTACCAAAATTGTGAACTTCTTCCCACTATCCATTGCTCCTTAAGCGACCCGGGGCGGGCGAAGAGCGAAGGAAAAAGTTGCAAGTTCCAGACAAAATGAGTGGCCTGGGGATTGAAAGTTAGCAATCCGGGAACAGTTTCTGACTGTCGCTTGTGCAGCCGGCCCCGATGGTGGTCCCCGGGAATGGTGGACACCGGCTACATAGTGGTCGTTCGGCTACCACCCGAGGGACAGCTAAAAGCACGGAAAAGTAGAAAACGTGATACCTCTCACAACTGGCAAACTTCACCGCACGCCCCGATCCCAGCCCGGGTGTTACGGGGATGTGAGTGCAATGCAAGGTCACCGGGAGACGTCCATCGCCTACGTTTGGCCCGATGATTCCTTTGCCCAGCCCCGGCCACTGTGATGGCAATGATGATTCATGATTGATGTGAGGTGAAAGAAGACAGATTATTATACATTTTCACTACACCGCACCATACCGCGCGTGCTGCTTCAGTTGCCAGTTCAGCTCCATACGCTGCTCGCTGCTTCGTCCCGGCAGTGTCACTGGACTGGGCTTGCCATTTCTCTTGCCAGCATTTTTCCACCCTCTCGCCTCTCGGTACGCCAGGGTGCACCCTGGCTTTCGCCCTTCATCGCATGGAGTGTGTTTTCTTGTTACTGTTTCGTGGCGGAAAGATTTCCTTTGCCTGCTCTTGCTTGTTGTGTAGCGCTGCCCCGTATTCTTCGCGCGCGCGCCAGTCAGCGTTGATATATTGTCGGATGACCATGATGATGCTGATAATGATGATTTGAAGAGTAGGAGAAAAGGTGGGCAAAATGATGGCGCAAGTTCGACACAGGCGAACCTCGGGCACGTGTTGGGGAACTTTTCACGCCTGTGTTGCTGGAGAGGAAATGTTGCACATTTTTCCTTCCGGGCCTTCTGCCAGGTTTCTGCGGCGGTATAGCTGCTCTTCATGCACACACACATACACTCATAGCCGTTTGTTTTAAGACGAAATCACTCAATCCGAATAGCCAAAGTGAAACTATTACTATCAAGATGGGCAATTGTACGGTGGCGAGTGGTGGAATCATCATCATCAGCATCTTCAGCAGCAGCAGCAGGAGCAGCAGGGCTAGTACAGTTGGGATGAAGCATTCGTCATAACGCTGGCCGGGATGATGAGCTACAGTGTTTGATGGAGCGTAAGACAGTGACCGAGCACGAAATAGTTGAGTACTGACAAAGCAAGAAGCAGCATGATGGATCCGGTTGGTTCCTGTTGTGATCCAATACAATGGGTTTGGTGGCTATTTGGGATTAAAAGCGTAAAGCGCGAGAGGCCATGTTTAGTGCAACGTGAGCATTGTTTAAGGGGTTCAAAAATAGTGCTTGTATTAAAGCATTTACCAAGCAAAAAAGTTATCCTTTTTTAAGTATTCTTCTTGTAAATTTAATGCTTTAGCATGAAACATGATTTTTTTTCTTGAAATATTTAAAAGTCAAGCTGTCAATGCATTGTCAGAATACATAGCAATGTATGAACATATAGTTTGCTAGCTTGCTTAACCCTTGTCCGTTTGTTCTGTCCATCTGGCGGGATCAGCGTGGAACAGCATATTCGAAATATTTCTCCGCAGATTACCTACATTATTTATATTTTCCATGTATTTATTGCATTCGCCTTACCCATACCCATTACAGTAAATAATGAACACCATATCCTTCATCAGCTGTGCCATCGGTGTCGCTAGTGACTAAGCTCGCTCACCAACTCGAACTGGCTGGGATGCAGGGTCTGGCACATGGATACTTCTTGTACCGCCAACTGGGAGAAGCACACACACACCAAGGGAGTTGTAAGCTCAGGGTGTAAAATAAATGACGGTGGGTCTTTCGGTTATATTGACGCTGGCCTTTGGCATGACCGTAGCCGACACAATTCTTTTCATTTGTGCCACAGTTTTCTTACTGCGCTTGTGGACAGTGATGCTGCTGCTGCTGTCCGGTGGGATGACGCTTTCATTGTCATTGGGGAAGCGAGTTGACAAACTTATAATTCATTTTGATGCATCGTGCTATATAATAAGAACGTCAAATGTATGGAGCTGGTGGATGGAGTCTGCTAAGGATTAAAGGATGAAAAAAATCCAACCACAAAAATGTGTTATATTGCATTTTAGCCACAATGAAATAAAGCAAGCAAAATATGCAAAAGAGACAATATATTTTAAAAATGGAAGAAACACGATTTGAAGAGCGACAAAAGGTGACAGGAAAAAAAAAACCATCAGAACCGAATAAAATTTCCTCTCACAATGCTTACACCACAAAGCATTGCTCTCTGACACGTGTCAATCATGATTTCCGAACTGGAGATAGCGTGAAGCAGCAGTACTGTTTTTTTTTCTTGCATCACTCTTGCTAGCCTAGTGCCCGATGACATCCGCAATTGGATTAAATGGTTGTGTCGCACGTCGAAAACAGGCGGAAATGATTAGATTATATGCCACGCTGGATTGACACGGCTGGACCATCTCGCTACCAGAGCGACGACTTGTTGACAGCCCATCATCATCATCATCATTCTTGCCAGCAGCTTAATGTTTGCTCAAATTCCTATAATAAATTGAGCGGGATACAAATGGAACGCTGGAAGTGTAGAAAGGAAGACAATCATTATGAAATACATAAATTAGGTGTGTTCTAGTTTTAAATGTTTAAAAATTCAAACTTGATGCGATCTCATAATGCCAATTTTGCTATAACATGTGCTATCCAGTTAATTAATAATTTTATTTAATTAACGATAGGACAAGAGATGATCAACATGCAAGAAACACAAGAAAAAAGAGAATTCAAACAACACTTATTGGATATTCTGTTGATTGCTGCTCTTTGTTAAACACCCAAAATTGTTACAAGTTAAAAGGGCCAGAAGCAATCTTGTGATCATTATAATTATAAAAATGTAGCAATACATAATTGATCGTTTGAACCAAATATAGATTAAACAGAATAAGAATGGTAGAGTATACAAATATGTCAGCATGTTCTCAACCATTAATGCATCTGCAATTGTATTCATTCGAAAAACAAAGTTACTTAATTGTTGTATTGTATAAACGTTACTAAAAAAATTGAAATTAATGGTCTTAGCATAAAACAGATGATCCATTGAATACTTATCTTGTGCATAAATGATTGATATTGATTGGATACCATGCGTCTCCATGAAGCTACTAAACGATTTCATTTTTATTTAAATTAATACATTATTCATGTTGTGCATTCAAAAATTAGTTATAACAAAAATATTACAAACTGTTAAATACCCAGGAATTAATTAACAAATAATGCAAAAATGTTAGTTTGTTTGCCGCTTATTTTGGTAAATAAAGTTAATCACCCTTTTATTTATTATTCCACTTTATTTATTATTCAGTAAGGACGGCCGAGTCGTATTGCTGATGAGTCCTCTTTATTACAAATCAAAATGTTTTAAAAGAGAGAAAATAATCAAAGCTTTTTCTAGCACTTTTGTGATCGAACATTTTCTTCACTGACATATTGCATCCAACAGTCAAGCGCAAACTATTGAAACATTTCGACCGGGTAAAAAGAGCCGCAAACCCGGATCCGAAAAATCCTCTGTTTTTGTGCAATTCAATTTAATCATCTTACGGTTCCAGTCGGCGCTGCCGGATTGATTCATGCCGTCAGCAACGAGGCTAGCGATAGCAACGGAACGAGACGAGCCAGCCAGAGCACAGCCAGAGAGTAACATGATTTTCAGCGAGAGCAAGAAAAATGACATTGCTTTTCCCTGGGTGGAAACTTTGCACCATACCGCATCGGTAACGCACGGCACGGAGCAAGGCGGTGGGGTTACCGGTTACCGGGTTGACATAGAGGGATCTTCATCTCACACAAACGTCGTGCAAGAAAACTTTCCTACTTACACGTTCCTGTTTGCGGAGCGCACCGAGCTTCATCAGCTGCAGCTGGCCTGGCAGCGCCGAACGGTAAGAGTAAGAGCCAACCAAACCGACCCGAAAGAAGCAGCAGCGATCGATTGTCCTGCCCAACCCGGGTCCGGTTGAGCCGGTCACATCACCCACCAAAGACGTTGCTCATCACTGTGTTCATGTGTACATGTCATTCGAACGAGCGATTCCCGCTCCAAGGGGCAGGGGTACGAAGCGAAGGGATGGGCGCGCTGGGATGAGGCCAAGAAAAATATCATGCCAATCATTCAATTCTTTTCCGTTTCTTTCGAGCTGAGACGAATGTCAGCTGGATGGATCGGTGTTTGGATGAGTGGACCGGGTGGATACGTATTTTCCCCTGCCACGAAAGCTCGTGGTGGTGCCACGAGGTGGTGGTGGTGGTGGTGGGCGTACGTGAAAGGGGTAAACTAAAGACGGACGGGAATTGAGTTTCCAGTATTGGCTATTTTTCTTTCCCGCACGAGACACTGCGCCCCCCACCCCGCCGGGACCGGTTGGCGTTTGGTCAGGGAAAATGTTCTAACGAGCAGCACGTACTTTTGAGAAATCTATTTTCCCTCCAACATACACCCATGCACTTGGCAGATGATGGATACTATTTTCTGGCGAATGAATTAGCACAAATTCATATCCAATTTCGAAAATGGTTGCTTCTCTCGTGCTGTTAAAGTCGCTCAACTTCAATCCGAGATGACCAACATGACGACGATGGTTTGGTTTTTGTCTTCTAAAAATTTGTTTCTTTCTACCATAGGTAGAGCTCTCATAGTACTGCGAGGATCTTTACTATAAATTGATAAACAAAGGATATTTGTGCAAAAATCATGAGCATATTGCACAGTCAATCAACATTAAAACCATTAATTGTTCATGTTTTGTCTCTTCTGTTCTGATAGTTCTGATATTTTTGCCTAAAAAACACACACATCGACCATCAAATCCATTCCGAAACTTGTTGGCCCATAAAGCTTTCCCTCCGAATCCATTACGGGCTGACCATCCAACCTTCCGTGGCTGACGGAAACTGATGAATAAATCGATGAGCGATGAAATTTACCGTACAACATGTGTGTTTGCATATTCATGTTTCGAATATTCCACCGTTTTGCAGCGTGTCCACGGGGCGGAAATGTGCGGAACGCGCACGAAATGCTTTCGATTAGTCGCACATCCACGTCAACGTTTGCCGGTGGGCTAGGGCCGTGTGGGTTGGGCCGGGACCGGGGTTTTGTGCCAAAGAATGGCCCGCTATTCCGATAGTACAGATGTCATTTCGATAGCGGCACACGAATGATCGCCGTGTTGTAATGTCGCCAGTGCACTTACGCGATTGGCATTTTTAGTGCATCAATGCATCAGCGCCGGTGTCGAGTGCGGCGCTGGCCGTACAAAGATAGAAAATAAATTAACCATCGAAACATTTGCTCCGCTCCATCGTCGTCGTCACCTGACAGCTTGTCTCTTTGATCGGGACGGGACCATTAGTGGTGAAGCGCACCGTTGCGCCGTCTTCCTGTCTTTGGCCTTTTCCAGCCCTCCTCGCCAACCCAAAACAAAAAAAAAACGCTATCACTTGCGGTCGAGCAAAAAGCTGTAAACGGTGAATGGCATGGTGTCACGGCAGCATAGCCTAAAAATTGAAACAAAATGTTCCACCAGCCCCCCCGTTATGTTGATTGAACGACCGGTTTTAAATTTGATCGAAGCGAAATGGTCAATCTATTTTTCGAGGCTTAATGTTTTTATTTATGGTTGTTGCGTCCAAGTTGGATGCAAAAAGCCAATACTGCAGTAGAATGCAACAGAAGTCAGCATCGGAAAAATGACTTTCTGACAGATATGCGTCTGTATGTAACTTTTAATAGTTTTTGTTCGAAAAAGTTAAGAGTATTAAATTATTTAATTTTATTTCCGTTACAACTGACGTAAGAAAAAATAATCAAAGGCATTGTGATTCTCCTTCAATGAGTCTAGACAGAGCAACTCTATGGAAAAGTTCAGGTTTTTGAATTCTAGGCAAGGTTAATATAAATACTTAGGTAAGTAAACCAAACAGAAGTGCGTTTCAAATTACGAAATACTCGAAAAAACACATCAAAGATAATGAAATAAGCATAAAAACTTATCTAAATAGATAAAAAGAACTCTGAACTTTAAGGGATACGATCAATCTCTTATTGATAAAGTGGATAAAAATTGTTCGCCTCAAAAATTGTGACGATATCATTTTACAATTGAGAATCTATTTCATAGATTCATGGAAAAAACAAGCATCATTTGAACATCGTTATGGATTCCTGAAGCAGCCTGATACTGAGCACGACAAAGCATCTTGATACAACTCAGTTATCTTCATCGAAACATCGTCAATCGTACAGCTTTGAGCTAACCATTCGATCGATTGCCTCCTTGATCCCGTCCATAACTTTTTATGATATCTCTTACCTTACTCGGCTTAAGTTCCGTGCGCTCGATTGAGATCATTTCAAACTACATTTGACTGGTTTGGTAGGTCTATTCTGCACGATCAATTTCGACATCCGGCACGGTTGACACGATATTAGATTTTTAATTCTAAATTATGCGATCCACGATGACGTTTATCATGCGGAGCTGTGGCCATAATTTTTGTATTTAGATTATTTATTGCGTTTCAAATTAACGATTGGCCTTTTATCGCCGAACTAAAATCATCTCACGCGTCTATTTTAGAGTGTCGATTGCGTAGAATGAAGAAGAGAAACCAGTGTTTGCTTTCGTGTGAGGTACGCTTTTTAATTCGCGATAAAGAAACATCTTTTTGTTTGTGGTAGTTGATGGATCGATTGATAAGTTACTACAATTTTTTGCAATTAATATTGATTTATATTAATTTTGAAGCTAAAAATAACCTGTAATAAGAGATATTAGATATCAGAATAACAATTCACAACTACAAGCAACAAAATACGAGCAACAGTGCTTTACGAATGCTTCATGGATGGAAACAAAAAACACTATTTAACATGACATGTTGAGCCTCGCTGTGTTGCCATCTTTCACCTGCAATGATTCGCTTCCTTTTTTCTGCATAAATGTTACACCAATATCGGCAGATGCAACAACCATCTCAGCGTTTGACAGGGTCACGGCACAACTATCGTCATTCTACTGTAAATAACTAATACGACAGCAGCAGCAGCAGCAGCGGCACAAGCAGCGTTGACGAAGCAAATGCACCGAAATGGGTCGGTCTCTTCCTTGACGGAAAGACAAAAGACTTACTGAACCACGAGTTTTCAAGACAAGTTCCAACCAAATGATGTCTGCAAATAAACAGAATGAAACCATAACCTCTTGCGAACCTTCATTTCCGCACACGCTTTCCCGCGCCACTCCGCGATGCCGACAAGAAAAGAAAGCTCGTTTGCACTTTTCCAGCCGATGAGACCCGTCAGCCTCGCCGGTGCGAACCTTTGCTGCCTCAATATGCATCCCTATTTTTCGCGTTGCCGCAGCGTTCGCTTTCGCTTCGATGAGAATGATTGTCTATACCGCACGCTTCCGCATCACGGGCCCGTTGCCCGTTCCCTCAGCGCACACCGCTGTCATTAAGTAAAATGTTCATGAGACCATCAACGCATTTTGATAGGCGTTCCTGATGGAAATTCTTGAGTATTGATCGGAGACCGCCGTCTGAAGCAGCAGACTCCCGCTTTTGATTTCTCACCCTCTGCTCCAGCAGAGCTTCTTCTTCCCTCGTTCGACAAGTTTTGCGCGTGGAGTGCAACGATGATGATGATGGTTGTGCTGCAAAAATGATAAACATTTCCCGATACTCAGCGCAGCGTACTAGCGATCGGGAAGAGAGGGCCTGTGGACACTTAAACAGAAAGCGAAGAATGGATTGGAATGACACTTGTTTGGAGAAAAAGTTAGGAAGGCGGCTTTTGTTTTCATGTTTAGTGGCAGCAACAAAACTCGACAGATAATGAAAAATCACGCTGTGAGTAGCACAGTAAGGTTCTTTGGATAATTTAAATTAGAACATGAGATATAAATTCAGAAAATTCGTATTGTGATTGTAAATTTTCACTATTTTGTTGATATTTACCTCAAATCAATCATTGTATCAAACGATACAACACATTAATGTTGTAGTTACGTATTAAAATTTATTATTTATCTCTAAAATAGAGATTCAACCTCAAACACTTGTACCATTTTTAAACAATCGATCTCATTACTATACCATCCTTAAAAAATCGAAATAAACGACATCAGCAGGGACAAAACAATAACAAGTTGTTAAATATTGATATGCGTCCCAAGCGTGCTATTTGACTATTCTCCTTTTTTTATTGCATCTCCGATAATGAGCTTACACTTAACTTGATTACGACCGGTTGGGAGCAAATATCTGGCTAATCAGTTGAACATCACAAATTAAATATCCGAACCAACTACAAGCTACCCTCATTTGCCCCGTGCTACCTCAACCCCAACCGTAAACCAGTGTAATGAATTGAGCATACCCCATAAACAAGACCATGCTTTGGTTCGATTGGAGAGAGAGTCGGTATTAGTAGTGGCAGTGGTAGTACTAGGTGTAGTAGTAATAGTAGACAGGATCATCGACATGCATTTACTGCATGATGGGAACAGGAACATCGTTTCGGAAGCCACAATCGAATCAATAGGAGAAATATTGACAACAATCATCATAAAGTAGGTGGTATTAGGGTGCTTGCAGTGATTATAAGCACAATTATATAGGGTTCACCAAAAACGCCCGGAGGGCTACAGGTAATGGCTAGATTTGTAGATACATTAATTAATGAGAGTGTTTTTTTTTGTCTAGCATGATGTACCGTTTTAAGCTTGGTGCTTAAATCTATTTATAATGTTAAGAATGATTCAAACAGTTTACAGTATATTTGCTTTTCAAACATATTTACCAATATACATGAAGATTGTTTAAAATAAATTAAAATGATTTAAAAGAACTGTTTTAACTGTTTGAAGAAACTTAAAGCTCACATTTCCTCAAATTATTACTTATATCGAAAAGAATAACCAAGTGATACAGTAAAATATTCTCTCTTCATCCTCCCGATTACCATGGAGATTGCATTACAAATTTAAAAACATTCAAATACATCTCTCATCGAAGTACCGTTGTTGACGTCGGCAACCATTTAAACCATCGTGCCTGCAACCCATTGCATGATTGGATTGGAACAATTCTGTCCCAATGAATCTTCATTGATGTACAGTCGATTTGCTTACCCCATTTTAGGGACACACACAAAAACTGCATCCAATTCCTAATCCAATACAAAAAACACCCCGTTACGCTCAATCGTGTTACCCGCTTGAGCTGCGGCAGTGAACTGTTCTTGCGTAAAAGTACAACAAACACACCTCCGTCCGTCGTAAATGCAGGCGGGCGCACACACCCAGCGTTCGATGAGTACTCATAACTTTTCATCTCCCGGTGGCACCAAATGCTGTTTTGCTGGTACGTGTCACACCAGGCTCGCATCGTCCGCCCCCCCGCCAGTACAGTGCACAGGGCTGGGCGTTTTCTAGCGCTTCCACAGTGCGCTTCAAAATATAATCTAACTGAAATGAAATTGTACAAACGTGATTGTATATAAATTTATGATGGCAGAACGGTTTAGGGATCGGGTTCGAGATTAGACGGTACACTGACTGCAGTTTTGCATCCGCATCCGCACAACGGGGCTGATGATGATCAGTGTAGTGGGGGCCAGATTGTTGCAAATCGTGAGCTAGAATCGCTACCACATTCACTACGACCGCCTTCAAAACGGGGGGTCTAGCTCCTGGGGAACGGTAGCGTAGAATGTACCGGAAAACTGATGGTTGGTATTGCATCGTGCCGGCTTTGACTGTGCCTCGGTTGAGGCAAACCCCATACAATGTGATACGGTTTTTTGGGGGGACACAAACACTTACTCGTTACCGCAGGAGTGTGCTGATGTGTCACTGAATAATATGCTGCTGTGTTGCGAATGGTGTGCAATGTTCTTTCATCTCGGATCAACCAGCATTCAGTAATCGAGCTCGAGCTGGGCCAGTTCGGAAAAGCACATCGGCATTGTCGGCCGTCAGGGTAGGTATTAACGAATGCAAAGTTATGATTATGACAAAACGCATAATCACATTATGTGTTAATGAAGAGGAAACCTGTATCAGGTGGTTCTAAATTGTACTAAATTATTTTATTCGGTGTTTTATGTCTAAATCCTTCTTAATACAGCTCTTTAGTGTTTAACAATGCTTAAATCTCAATCATAAATTTGTAGATGAATACACACACGTGTGGAAGTTCACATAAAGTATGAACTAACAAATACAATAATGGGTGACTTTTCGTTAAATACTGTAACTTAGTTTGATTTTTTTTTTATTTTTTACGTCAAAAAATAATTGAATTTCTTCTGAATTACAGATAGACTAATTTCAACCTTTCATAATGGTCTTCATTAAGTCAAACTGCTATTACTTAAATCCAATTTCACTTCCCCTATTCCATCCCTTTTCCATACCAAGCCATATTGTCCTCGTGCTAATAGACTATCAAAACTTTCTATATTTCACTCAATCCGGGCCCTTTGCAAATCGTAATCTAAATTTGCTCCATTTAAGCATTTTTGTCAAAATTGAATCCAGTCACCATTCATTTGCCGCCAGGACTTAGAAGTTGGTTTCAATTTTACCCCACACAAAAACCCCTTCAATGATAATGCAAAACGCGCGTTTGATGGCTACAAATTTGGCCCTTCGAGCAAAGTTCTGTTAATTATTTGTGCGGCCAATTCGCCGTCCATTTGTACGAAAACCAAGCAATTTTTCTCAGCAAGCACCCGGCACATCGGCTCTTATCAACTCGCGCGTTCCAACACATCAAACCACTCGGTACCATGGACCATGACGCATAAAAATGCAATTCAGCAGGTTCCGCTCATGTACCGCCAGCGGCCACCAGTGGCCAGTGGCACAAAGAAGTGAGTGTCTCAGATTCAGTTAATTATGCCGCTGGAATCACACCCTAGGGGGGTGGCGGGGGGTGGAGAAGAGAACTGTGTTTCAAAGTTCGAAATAATTAAATTTGTAGAAAAAAGCTTTCGGTGGCAAACCACTGGATGAAAATGAGAGAGAGAAAGAGACTGAAAAAGAAGTGGAAAGAGAGAAATAAAGTCATCACTGCCTCACAATCCGAATGATAAGACGGGTGACTCAAGCATGCCAGTGGATCAGTAGTCGGACAGGGGAAACCAGAATCTTCAGCGAAGAAGGACGAAACCATCAGCACGGCTTTATTCATCGTGTCAGTCAAGTCGGGATGGCCCAGCTATAACGGTTGCGCACAGTGGAGTGAGCTAACGGATTCCGGACACGAGGGGGGCCCTCCCTGTGTGGGGACAAAGCATTGCGAAAGGATTTGCTGGTGTGCATGAAACAATAGAAAGTGAAAGAACGAATAATACACCCATTAAGTTTACTTCGCCGCAGGCGAAACGGGAAGCCTTCTGGGAGGACAGTCTCTTTCGGTGGTTGACTGTCTAATCAAGAACAGAAGCTAGCCGCATGTCCGGGGCCGAGTCTTCCAGTGGCACTGTGTCGACGGATGAATGTCTCCGATCAACGCAACTGCTGGCTTTCTGGGAAGTATAGCTTACTGGTTTACTGGTACAGAGTTGTATAAGTCCTTGTTGAAGTATAAAATGTATTTATTTTAATAGTGTTCCCTAGGAAATTATTCAACTCTTCCCAAGGACATTGAATTCATTTCAAATGATAGTCATTCAAAAACAAAAAATTTTAATATTGTTGTAGAGCGTGTTTCACCATTCTTGTAATTAACAAACTTATCTCAAGGAAACATTAACTTGAGAGGAATATTAGTACATTAAAATATTTCAATTTATGTACAACAATTACGTACAAGAAATTTAACCTGATAAACCTTCTTGAGAGCAACCAGCAACTGGGTTTTCAGCTTTCTAGAACAAGGCGCACAACGCACACATGCAAACCATCATCTCATATGATGATGGCCCCGGGAACCTGATAGTGGGTTGTGCAGTTGTCACCCTGCCAGCTCCTATGCTACTTTTCAATGAATCGTACACACACCCACACACCCACAACGCCAACATGATGGCCGCTTCCTTTTAGCTCGAACCACAACCACCCGCTGATATAAAAGCAAAGGCCAACAACTTTCCTTGCCTATTCCATCCCTGATGGATGCTAATGAAACAGAAACGATGACCCAAAGGCATTAGTGTGCTGCCCTAAATGGTCCTGACAGTGATAGAAACAACAAAAACCTTCCTCCAACATCAAGAACTTTGAAACTCTTCATACAAGGGAAGTGGACAGGCACTGTATCCTGTCACGTGTACCCGCTGGACATGCACACAAACACACACACAATACTTAGTGTTGATGTTATTAATTTTCGAAAGCTTTTCTTTTACCAATGCTAAAGTGCTTAGATGGTTAAGGAATGCTGAACAACTGCAGAATGCATGAAATATACCCCAATTGTGATCTTTTCGATCAAACCAGATCATAAACTATGTTCAGACAATAATTTGTTTGTTTTGAAACGCATTTAAAGTTATTGGTTTGTTATTCAGTAGAAACTAATATTTATTTTAAATTTAAGCGTAGTGAAAAGCCCCACAAAATAATTAGTTTCTTACATTCAATCTAGCAACTAAATTAGATGAATGTTTTGTAAAGAATGGCCTTTGTGTTCAACTTCTTCCTCCAACAAAAGGATTCACTCTAGCCATTCGTTAATAGCTGTTTTTCAAGACACATTATGGTGAAAATGGATCCTTCGTGGCTTCTCACACGAAATAATGACACGATTGAAGAATGCAATCCTTCAAAATCTCGGTAATTCGGAATTTACACGAGATCATTCTGTTTAATGTGTGTATTTGTATAATGTGTTCTTACCATCGAAACAAAAGCTCTGTTTTCCACCTCCCAATGTACTTACTTAACACAACAGTAATCACATTCAAAAAATCGAAACAATCAAGTACAGCTCGCTACTAACGGTAGAGCCACCCGAGCACAAACAAACCGAATCTCGCTTTGCTTCAATCCGGAAGATAAATGGCTTCTTCCTTACCGAAGGCAATCATCAGCACCGTCATTCCGTCGTTAAGGGCAGAATCCTTTCATCTAGCAACCTGCATATAAATGCTGCCTGACTGGCTGGCTGGCTGGTTGGCTGGCATTCCCTGGCAAGTGGGTTCTCGCCTACCGCCGGCTGCCTTTTTGCACCACTGTTTCGCAACAAGTCAACAACCGCTCGTTTGTGGTCCATCAGTGCGAGCGCGAATGAAGCAGCGCAAAGTGCACGGCGCAAAATAATATATCACGCAGCTTTTGCCAGCAAGCGCGCAACACGTTGCGAATCCATCGGTGCCGAAACCCGATTGTTGGGGGCCCGGCTACAAGAGCGAGAGAGTCTTGTTTTGCCTTTGCTCGTCCAAAATCTGACAAATGAATGAGGTGTTTCGGTTTTAATTTACATTTATTCGCTTCATACCCGCTGCGTGTGGCTGGCTGTTGCTGTGGAGCATCTTTTCCAGGCGATGCATGTAAGCGCCTGTACCAGTGAGTGGGTGTGTGTGTGTGTGGATGCAGCGGGTGAAGAGATAAACAAATCACCGCATGTCCTGACAGGATGATGCTTGCACACAGCCGGCAGCCGGAAAGTGCAAGGATGCTCTCGAACGTTACCATATGAATTTCGTCATCGTCATTTGCTCATTGTCAGCATCAGCAGCACTGTGTGACCGTACGCAAGTTTTTGGGGAAGGAATCCGTGCGACATGGATAGCAGATTGTATGGAATGCATTTTTGTGCTTTTTAACATGGGAAAATCGGTTCACTTTGAAGTACTGTTGAATGTGCAATGATTGCAGTAAATAGTGTCATTTCTTCGCAAGCCTATCATTTGGATTGTTGGGTGAAAAAACGATCCTTTGAGACGATTAATTTAAAAAAAATTAGGTTATTATTTATTATGCCACAATTCACTATAATGTAATTGATATCATTCTTTTTATCATTCAATTAAGTAATTTCATAGTAAGTAGTAAAATAAAGTTATTCATAGATCAAATTTAATGACCATATTTCATGATTTATTAGCTGATTCCAAAAATTTCGTTGAAAATGCATTCAATATCTTATATATTAGTTGAAATATTATTAATATGTGCACAATTGTCCCTTAAATTGCATAATTTAACGATACAATTAATTTTTAAAGTAAAAAATTGCTGTATTAAAATGAATCGAAATAAGTTTCAGTAAAAGTTAGTTGATTGCTTAAGCACATTCAAAATACAAACAGACAACATCTCACAAACAGTAAAAACAACATATCATAGCCTGCAAATGGCATTTACAGATTTTTCTTCTGACATTACATTCGACGAATAAAAACACCAACACTCCAAACCATTGCCGCCATTCCAACGCCATTACCAACCGTCCATATATGCGGGCATCCATCTTGGGAAGAAGATCGCGACAAAGCAAAACTGGACGATATTAACAACCATAAAGTTATGATAAATTAAATGTTTTCAATCAAAGGAAAAGGTTATGGTACGGGAAACGGCACGGGGCAATAAAGAAAAAGAACGATCCACAAAGCCTTCGTAGTGAACCTCTCTTATTCTCTCTTGCTCTCTCCTTCAATTCAACTCCACGGCTTTTGACGGTTAATTTAAGCCTCTAGTCTTTTCTTTGATCGTTGCTGTGGGTGAGAGGTGTACCGTGTGTGGGGTGTGTAGTGTGATCGGAGAGGGGTAAACAAGAAAAATGGCTGACTGATGAAACGAACCGAACGCGTCCAAACAGTGTGACGCAGTCCAGCGAGGATGGTGACCAGAAACAGCGGCGGCTGAGGAAGGTGGACCTGGAGCCAAAGATTATGAATATACACCGACGACCGACATTTTAATTTACGAGCATCAGCGATCGGACTCCTTCAATTTCCGTCCGTGTGCGTCAGGGCTGCGATCGTGCTGCCTCACTGCCTCATGGTCCGATCGGCAACTACGTGGAGCTTTCGGGGTTTGTCATAAATCGACGTCGCGAGAGATATTTCCCGAGCCCGCCGCTCTCCCTTCCATCGATCCCGATGCGAAGGATGGAGCTCTGTCATGTTTGGAGCTTTCGTGAGATCCTCCGTCCACCGTCGTGATGATGGTAGCGTTGAACGTCGCCACCATTAGCCAGCGTCACCACCGTTCGCAGTTGTGTGGTGGCAGTGTGGCCCGAAGCACTGCTTCCCTCGTACTGTGCGCCATGCCAGCGATAAGCTGATCGCCATTTGATCGGTCACTGGAGAAGAAGAGTGAAGAAGCTGGTCCCCAAGCCCGAGCCAGTCCGGGTGTAGTGCAGATGCGACGAAACGAAACACCCTGCTTCCCGCTGGGCGATGAATGGGCATTTGGAAAGCTGATATGGTTATAATTATCTCGCTCGGGTTCAGTGGGCATCCAAACAGTGGATCCGAGGGTAGTGGATTGGTAGAAGGGTTGAGAAATGAGATCGAAAGATCGGCGGTTCGGAGGACGTTGTTTTAAGACGTTGTTCATGCGTTAATAGTTGGCGGTTCAGTGTTGCTTGATTGAGATTTCAACGAGGTGGATCAACTAATGGTTGCGTGCACTCGTTTCGTGCCTCCGGATCCAACACTTCATTCGGTTACTTCATTTGACTTGAATGTTATTCAACCAGGTAAATGGTTTCATTTTGAATGATTTTGTAGCATGTATGCAAATTCAAGTAAGTGAAGGAAGATGGTGACGCAATATTTGATGAATTATTTGCTGTAGCAAAGTATTAAAGATATTGTATGTATTATTTGTATAAAGTCCCTTAAACTTCAAATCCGTTTTGCATACTAAGCATATTCAAAAGCTAATCGATGCTCCACTCAACACTTGGCGTCCATTCTTTGAAGTTCGCATGCATATGAAACGTGTCAAGAGGAATAACATTTTCCACAAAAGACTTACTTCCTGGATGTATGACCAAAGGTGGTACACCGTCAACGAATGAAAACCAGCGTTTTCCAGTAAAAGACCGTTACCTGTATTTTGTATGTCAAAGTATGTGAGTGTGAGTATATTTAAAAAGCGACTTGCCATTAAAGTTGCCGTCTGTATCACGCCAACAATGTGTCGTTCCATGATCACCTTCACTCAATCATACAACTCCCACCAGAGTTTCCTCATTCGGTGTTAATTGTGGGATTGGTGAAATGAGGATGTATGTGTGAGTGTGCAACGGAAGCTCAATATTCTTACCATCCCGGCGAAGCGAGGGTATTAAACATTGACTGACCAACGAGCCAATCTCTGAGGATCTGGCCAGTGAGCTGTCAAGTGACAGTGTGACAACCTGTAACGCTTGGACGTGTTAAAGTAGTTATACGGAGAGAAAGATTAAAGCACTGCTGTTTCAGACGCATTTGTCGATTTGTCCATTGAATGCAAACATATTAAAGGGACACATATCAATGAAGTCAAATAAACTGCTTTGGAAGTCCAAAACCAAATTAGCAAAAACATTTAAATCTGTCTGTAGAAATTAGATTTGTAAAAATAAAGTTTGATTATCTCGCTGACAATGTCAAACCGATAATCAAATAAAACATTAAATTGATACCATAATCACCGTATTGAAATTGTTTACCTCATAATAGCACAAACTTGAGATTTATTTATTAAATTATGTTTGTGTAATTCTTATTACACTCCTCAAAATCACTCAAATTTGACGGCTCGATCGATTGAGTGCAAATTGAAAACCTTCCCACACTGCCTTTGAAAGCCGAACAGAAGCTTCCAATCATTAGTTATCGCTTCGTAGGGTAAAACATATTTCCTCTCATGAAGAAATACTCATGACACCGAAACCACCTACCTGTTTGGGCTTTTCTCTCTCGCTCTACCTTCACGTCAATTCTTCCCACCAGTCAATCAAACACGCTGCACCTTGCCCACGGCACACTGCAACTTTGAGCCATGTTACTCGAAGCATATGAACTTTTTCCTTTGCCGTAAGAAAGAAATGCTTCACATGACATCGAAAAAAGTAGAACCATATGGGCGATGGAGCTCCCGTAAACCACAGTGGGCGAGAATGGATGAGAAGTGAGTAAAAGTGTTTGGCTTTCATGATGCTAGCAGTATTATCGGAACGTTCCCAACGCAGTGCAATAGTTGGGATTGAGCGATGGAAAGGTCTCCTGTTCGCTTGCACAATTCCCGGAAAGGATGCCACAGTGCTGTAACACGAACTTTCGCATTGCCAGCCTCGTGGCAGTGTTGTAATGCCGTGACAGCTAAGTAAGAAAACTTTGACGCGACGGATCTGCCACTGACGTATGGAACTGTCCCAAACAGGGGAGTAGCCGGGCGTCACGTTTGTCAGTCAAATAGGAAGGTGCAGGTTTTTACCATTATGCGTCCAACAGAAACGAAATGCCACAACGAACATATCATCATCATTCAGAGCTCGTCAGTGTGGCTGGGTTTCGTCCTTTTCGTGGTTGGAACAGTGACAAATATGTTGAATGCACGTGCATTCGTCAAGTATCTCGTGAATTCGTCATATGCTCTGCGTTCATTCATCTATGGATTGCTTGTAACGATGATGAGCATTGTATCGCATGCAATTTTATCACGAATAAACAAGTTTATCAAGTTTTCTAATTGCTGAGAACTATAACAACAATTATTGGCAACTAAATGTTATGTTTTGGAATTCAATATATAGGATTTATTTGATCGTTTCGGACTTCTTTACATCAACTTTTTTATTAAAGTTCAATGAAAAATCATTGACTTTGAGCATTAAATAATTTTGGACCTATGAAGTATACCTTACGCAATTGTGCAATGTCAACAACTTATTTAACTTTTACTGTGCTATGAGTGAGATACTCATTTTTACTATCACGCTTGATGTTGACCCAAACACGTCTGATATTGACCCAAGAGCCAAGAGCCACTGCTACTGACCCAAGTGAAAATTGTATCTCTTCCTCCCCTTTCACCACTTCTTCTTGACATTTCCTTCGCCACAATCACCGACACCAAACCCACGACCGCTTCAACACTACCCCAAACAAGCGTCGGTTGTAGCCTTGCCAGCGAACTTTGACAGAATCATAAAATATCGGGATATACATTTCATGAATTATCATAATTATATTTTAATAACATAATTTATGTCATACACTGTACTGTTGTTCTGTTTTGTTCCAAATTTATTATTTTCCACTTTTTGCTGTTCTCCTGCATAACATGTTCACGTGCTTCCCTCCTCCGCGTCCTCGTGCTCGTGCCAGCAACCATCACGTTTAAACGCTACACACAACCAGGCGCTCGCATCAACCCGGTCGACGGTGTGGTCGACGGAAGGTGTGGCGGTTTGGGAAGGGCTGGGCTGTTGGGTTTTATAAGCTCGTGGAAATGATGGTACGTTTTGATACCTTGTCGACTTGTCGGCCTGGGGTGTACCCTGGCAGGTCAGTCGGGCTTGTCGGGCGGTTCATCAACAGCGCCCAGGCTACCTTCCCGTTCTATCCCACGTAAATGCCATCCAGCAACATCAGCTATGGTGTTGCAAATATTGAATTGCAGTTGAGCGATATGGACTGGGAAAATTATGTTGATGCAGTAGCTGCGGAGCGGAGGGGCTTCGCTCAATCGTTTTGCACTTCATACTTATTTTTGTTTCATGTCTCGCATCGGAGCATTCATTTGCCTCAAGATTTGTCTTTACACTTTCAACATTATCTGAGCCTTTTTTTCTTGTTTCAATTGATAAATTTATTCCTCCTTCTCATGCGAATCAGTACGTGTGTGGATGGGTATGTGATGGGATCAGCTACCGTGGTCAACTTTCACGCCAAGTACATTGCAAGCCATGTTTTGTATTGAACCCTTCTGAAGCACGGGCTGTTTGTCGAGTGGCGTGAAGAACCACGAGAGGACAGCGGGACTATTGATTACGATGTGACCGAATGATAAGGAGACAGATGACAACGTCTGGGTGATATCTGGGCTACTTTCCGGAAATCTTGTTTCATCGATTGCCATTTGGGCAAAAGGGGTATGTGTTATGTGAAATTCCAGAAAGAAATAATTTGATAAGGGAAACTCCTTTGCAAACGTTTACAGGGAGTAGCAGACACAAGCATAATGTATGCTGTTTTGGAGGTGATGTGGAATTTAATCTCTTGGATAAGTTTTTCTAGAGCTTTATCAAAATTTGACAGATATATTGGCAGTGCAGTAAACGGAATTTCGTACTCTTCCTCCTTGGATCTCTCTTGAATAGGTTTATTTGTAGAACCATCTCGACAATTTCGTCGATGATTACTTTTCAGTTTTGTTTAATTTTACTTCTAATCATCTTCAATGGCAGTGTCAAAATTGAAAACAACGATTGTAAAAATGTCTTATGCACAATCAAATTTGATACACTTCTTGAATTAAAATTAAACCACAATAAAATCCATTAAATCCAGGCAACGAAACCTCATCTTCATCTAAAGCATTTGATAATTGATCACCGTACAACAACAAGGAAAAGCTGTTATCGGTACAGTATTAGCAGAAATTCATTTGCAATTGTTACGCTTTCGGCCGGGCCGGGTTCCTTGAATTAGGAGTTGTTTATTTTTCCACTCAGAAGGATTGGCCCTAATAAAGTGCTCGGGAGGCGAGTTGCAGGTGCAGTTGCCGAAAAACTGGAAAACGGATATTGAGGATCAATATTTTTGCACAGGATTTTCTTCCCATTGACCACACACAGCCGACATAGTCGATCTGAGTTCGATTTGCATACGTTTGGTTTTTTTTGCTTCCCTTCCCACCAGCTCCATACACTCTGCTTGCTGTTCTGATGTGCAAATATGTGTTTGCCCGGTGATGGAACGGAGACAGTTCTTATGTTTTGTAGGTAAAGTGTTTTTTCTAGAGCAGATCTTAGAGCTTTTGCTGGTCTTGTGCAGGTCAGGCAGATATTAGACAAACAAGAAAAAGCAATATCGAATGCTATCTTTCTTGGTAGTCTGTTTAGGCCTTGCAGGGATATTTTGCATGCTCTTGCTTGTGATGTAGGCTTGCTCAGAGTTCAATTGGAAAATTCTGAGATTATCATGAGCTGAGAATAGCTGTAAAATAAGTCTAAAATATCCCACAAAAATAAAACACAGAAAATCATTCAAACTTGATGATTGTATAGATTTCCGATGCTTATTAAAGCAATCTAGCTTGTAGTACTATTTTTCACAAAATATGACAAGACTAGAAACACTCCAATTTTTCCACAGAAAAGCACACAAATCAACAATGACCCATCGTAACTACATTTCCCTAACTGCTTGTATTGAATGTTCATGGCAAAAACCTTACCATCCAAAAAAAAACATACCCCTCACGATTGGAATGTGCTGTGATATTACCATTCACATGCTTGTGTACCCTTCACGCTTCAAACGAGTTTGATCTTCTGCTGCTATCGGTCCTTCGGCGCCGGAACGGACCGGCAATGGAACCAATGATTCCCGGCCAATATGGTAATCCTGGTGATTGAGTCAAAGTCGCTAGTAACTACGCCAATGTTCCCCCAACTTTCCCTCTCCCCGTGTGCACAGTCCGTAGCATTCCGTTGATTTACGTTGATCTACGGCTGATGCTATCCTTCTACAAGAACGAACGGCGAAAATAGAAAGAAAGGAAAAAAACGCTCTACAGAGAAGACATTGAAAGTGGCGAAAAGTGGAACGAACCAAACAGGAGTGATATAAACTTCGCGAACTCTCAATGCTAGAAAGGGGGAACTAGGGTGACGAATGTCCGTATGGCCGGAGGCAGACCGCTCGAGGCAGACGATGTGAGCAAGTTCATCTAAATATTTCAACATATTCAGCTGTTTGTGTTGCTTTGTTTCGTTAGGAAATCAATTTTGCTCGGCAGGGCTTCCGACTTTTCCGGGGGAGGGGTAAGGAAATGTGTGTTAGTGCCGGGTGCGGTACCGATGTACAGTACAGTATGTTTTTGTTCTTGATTTAAATATTGTGTGTTCAGGGTGCGATGGAGGGTATTGGGTTTTTTAAGCTGCATTGCTTGGTGAAGGAAGAAAAACAAATCCATAAATGCAAATTTTAAACCAATTTGCACACCACATGTTTTAATGTTCTAAAGAAAGACTTATCGGTGCTTTCTAGAAGCAGTAAAAAGATAAAAACAACGTGTTGTTGAACTAATTTCAAAATACAAAATAAAACCCTTTTAATTCGTTCATTCTTCATTCAATCAGAACCACTCGCACCCATCCGAGCATAAATTCACAAAATAATTGATCAAACAATGTCTAACATTTAATCCAATTGCAATTAAAAAAAAAACAACCTCCCCTTACTCCCTTGTCCCTAATCCACAAATCACTTATGCCCGATTCGCCCGCGTGCATAGCAAACGCTTTGCAGCGCGCCATCGCTTCGGCCCCGGGGGCGGTATCACGAGATCAGTCAGGTTCGGTCGGGCAAATATCAATATCAAAGGCCCACCGTTCCACCTCCTACTTCAAGGAGCATCCTCAAGCCGGTCCGAACCCGGGGTGGCCACGCATGGGTAACGACGACGGCACCGGGATAAGATTGGCTCTATTAGGGAATGTCATCTACATGCACGCAGCGCGCCCCAGCTGAAGCAGATGATTATGATGCGGATGACGATGATGCTCTGCTCGGCGCTCCCCGATCGGGGCAGGCGGGCACGGTGTGACTATCTATTGTTCGGGCTCCTTTGCTCAAAGCTATCGGCTTTCCACGAACCACCCCGGTGTGTGTGTTGGGTGCGAGTCGGGCAATCAATTTTCCTTTTTCCATCAAGTGTTTTGTGCTCGAGACAGAGCCGGGACGTGCAGCCTGCTCTCGTAGAGTGCTGCTGCTGCTGCCGGTCCGTCAGTGTCCAGCTGATGCACTCGGCCGGTTCCCGGTTGATTTGAATCACCTTGGATGGACGCTGGTGGTGTGGTGCAATATCAACGCTTACGGTAGTGATTCATATTCATTTATGCCCTGGCGTCCAATGCGTCCGTATCAAGTGATGCGATGTGAAACATGCTGGAAAAATGGCCCTCTACTGGGGGTGGAGACGCCTTTGCACTCTAATGCCCGTCCAGTGCAATCCTCCAGTGCTCTTCGGCTTTCCCAGGAAGCCAGCAAAAGCCTTAATCGATCTCGAAAATATGAAACGAGCAGCAGCAGCAGCATGGCCGGCCAGGCCTTTTGAAATCAAAGTCTCCTAATGGGTTATAGGTGAGAGATCAAATGCGTTTCACTGCCATTTCCTGGATGTCTACAGGAGTGGGGGCAGGAGAGTGGCTGGTAGTCACACGTCAAATCACTCAAAGTCGATAAAAATTTAAACGCCGCACTAGCACACACACGCACATACAAGGACGCTGCAGTGATGAAGAAGGGACAGAACGACTCCCAGCCCGACACCGGCACAACAATAATCAATCTGTATAATCATAAAAGATGGTCTTCTCTACCCCGATCCGTAGGAGTCACTTCCGAGGACGAAGTTAGAGTGAGACTCAGGTGAAGCCTGTATGTGAATGTTTTAATATGCAACGTTTATTCACTTTACTCGTCTGCTTCGTCGGCTTCACAATCAAGCAAAAACTGATTCCCGTGCCCGTGTGCTAATTGCCTTCGTAATCTCTGTGGCAGAGTTTATCAAAGAAGTAAGGATTTAGGTTTTCTGATTTATTCTCAAATGTTGTGCAGCATATTGTGCAGTGGGGAAGGTAGGCAACTGACATGAAATTTGTACCAGGAACGAGGGATGGCTAAAGCAAAGAGCATGATTGTGCTATGGAATTATGATCTCTGTACCAATCTGGACGCTAGTTTTACGATTCTCATGTATCAGGTTTTAGCATTGCATCATTCTGGGTCTGTAGAACCTCCGAAGAGTGATATCAAAACGAGTATATCTTCAATTCGTACACCATTTACTTCATCATTTCAATGCGATTGCTACGAACAGCTAAGATGCATTGCTCCTAACAGTTAATCTACAATTATTTGATTGCATCAAACCAAAACCTCCACAGCACAGGATGATGCACCACATTAACTTAATATTAAATTTTACTTGATGTGTGTCCCATTTCTGTTCGTGTCAGCATCAAAACTAGCTACAAACTGTCACTTCATTTCGCTCACCCACAGCTCCGCATATGCAGCTTGAATGTCAGCTCTGCAAACGGACCTGTTTCTTCAAGTACGGACGACACACTTCGCTTCGCCAGAGCGCTATATCTTGTGAACTCAAGATCAGATCCATCACAAATGTGTGTACCAAGCAGGGTCGTCCGTTGCTACCCCACAGAACCGTTGCACAAAGTTTTTGTAAAACCCTTTTCGCTTCCCCTGCTTCTTTGCGCCCAACACGACGTCAACCACGCCCGGGCTAAAAACCCATCAGTCACTCATCCCGGGTGTCCATCTGAAAGTTCACCCAGCAGCAGCTCCCCCGGACAACCCCGGTTGCCCAAGCGGGTTGGAGACTTTTTCCAAGGAATCGACCAATCTTTCTCTGCCGCTTTGGATCTCTCGCACGCTCTCTCTCTCGTTCTCTCTCCCTGCAAGTGTTACGCAAAGGATGCAATGCGGAGACGGAACACTACATGGACAAGTCGGTAGTGGGTCCTGAGTGAAAACCCCACTCACTTGTCAGACGTCTTTCTATTGTCACGATGGACAATGATGTTGGATGAGACTTAATTAAATTTTCCATTCGAGTTTTCCTCGATCTTCGCGTGCTCCCTCAACACTCCTGTGTGTGTGTCCTTGTGGACAGCGTGTTGTGAGCAGCTGACGAACCACTACACATTCCCGGGGACGCGCAGCCTTGATGGATGCTCTATGCTCTGCTCGCTGTGTGCTGGTGTCTTGTGCTGAAGGATGTTTCTTGAAGACCCAGTTGCCAGACATTCCACTTCCACTCAATAAATGCTACGAATGAAGTTTACTTTAACGATTGCACCATTGTTGAAGATTATTGCAAATGAGAAAATAATCATCAAGTTCAAGCTGCTAAAACAAAACACAAAATTTTATATGTTATGGCCTTCAGAATTTGCGCAAAAAGGATTTCAATGTTAATAATTCTTATCGAACAAAAACAGAAAAAATAATTTACAAAATTTATTTATACTAACTGCTCTTAAACTCTCTGCTTTGTTTTGCCGTCGATTAACATGTAGCAACCGGTTCAATCGTTGGCAGTCCCTTGTTTTACTCATTTTTAATTCAATTTTTATTGTTATGGTTAGAATTTATAACACTGCCCGACTGATTGCCAATCTGAAGAGTGGGTTTTCCATAATTTTTTGCTCATCTTCTTTTTATTTCGAATGACTTCCAATGCCGCTCGTTACAGATGCATCCTCAACCTGATGCACAAAAAAAGCACCCCACCAACTGCCGTGCCGTGCAGTGTCGTAACGTGACCACGCAACTCCACCACAAATCATGCCCTGTCACCGAGTGCGATTAGTCGAACCGCACGGGGGCATACATTATCATTATCGTATACTCAAAAATTTTATTGATAAATAATTCTTCCGATGCGAGGGTCAACCATTTTTCGGCTCTCACGAAACCCTGCCGCATCGGTTTGGGCGGCAAGTGCAAAATAATATCGCGCATCGCACAACACCTCGGCGAGAAGAGGACACAACAAGCGCACGTCATGCTGGGCCCCGGGCCGGCCAGAGCCTGTCGCCTCCCCGAATGCTGAAGCTGGAATTGTTTGTGTCCTTTCCTTTCAGACCGTTCCTCCCTCTCCATCGGATCCTTCGCGGTTGCGTCGAACTGCGAGCCGGTGACAGTTTCGATGCTTGGACCGTTGCAGCCCGACGATCGGTGCTGAAGTATTCGGGTATTTAATGAAATCGCATAAATTTAAGTCAATTTCTTTTTATACTTCACGAATTAAACATTTTAAAAGCTCCGCTTGTTTGTCATTGGTCAATTAGCATATATGCATGTGTTGTGCAGGCGGCTGCAGTCGGCGGTTGCAGCTAAAGGTGGACACTGAACGGGCTCGGTTTGCGCTTTCGCCGGTTTGTGACGGTGCGATTGGCGGTGACGATGCGCACCGCCTATCAGTTTGGTGGCAGTGGGGACGATTTGGTGCGAGTGTCATGGTGCTTTGATATAGCCGTGGGCTGCACGGTGAAATTCCAATGGTTGACACGTAATCTTACTTTGTATTCTTGGACGGGTAGCTTTTTTTTTAATTGTTGCAGATATTACGAGTTATTATTAAAAATGTGGGGTTAAAATTGATTCAAAATGAAATAAATGATCAAACATATTCATTTATATTATATGCGAGTTAATAAATGAGCTATAAGTCTTAATTGATGATCAAATGCTGTTACTTAGCTGCTTAAAGAGCGTTGCCTGCATATACAATTCTTTAACAAGGACAAAAACATGCAAATTGCGCAACCCGCAGGCTATGGTCAAGAGCAGCAGTAGGACAAAACATGTTTTCCTTCATGTTAGGTCCTTATTTTCTATCACTTTTTTTATTTTATATGACTTTTTTTAATAAAAAATGAACGTGTAAGAATTTTAAAATGATTTGTTATCCATTTGATCTATAGATTTCATTTAAAAATAGCTTAAACTAATATTGGGCAACATTGGTGGCCTAAAAAGCCAAATTCAAAAACCTAGCCCGTTGAGCTACACGCAAAGCGTCAAATTGATAAACCTAGCAGCCTAAATGTGGTTGACTTGTGCTGACTCTAACCGCACGACCACGCTGAGTGAAATCCACCGAGTGAAATGAAGTAATTGACAGATGAATTGGCTGGTGGCTTCACAATTATCAGCTGATGTGCGGACAATGTAAACAAATGCCGTGACCGTACGAAAGAGAGAAGAGCTATCATCTAGTCAACCAAGTCAGGTGCATTCTATTTTTGCTTTCGAGTCATCTCGACGTCGGATAGTTAGTCCTTGCTACAGGGGGGTATAGATAGCTTAGAGGATTGAACCCATAACGGGCATGTTATTAAGTCGTACGACCGCAACCACTTTGCCAGCTACTTTTTTTATATAGAGACTTGGAGCTGATTGGCCTCATTCACCTCTTAACTTTTCCGGCTGTGAAAACACAAAGACAAAACTAACCTAAAAACAGTGAAAAACATCAAGTACTGCCTGTCAAACCAAAAGGTAGGTTAAAGAGATTTAGTTAATGTTGGTAAAGCTATCTTTACATTGAACATTTGTCTGAATTCAACTTTCAAAGGAAATATGCAGAAAAATCTTCATAAATGTTACAATAACATCAATCAAAAAAGGTCCAACATTTCTATCAGCAAATCCTGCCTTTGACAATCGATGGATTGCTGTCGCGTTCTCAACGATCATCGATAAAGGTAGCCCCAAAGTTTGATATGTCTGTCCGTACGTCATGTTTTCCAATACATGATATAAGTACTATGCCGGGTTTGCCCCCTCCTCGCGCATTTTAAAGCAAACGAACTCAGGGCCTCGAGTAGCCAATGTGTCGTCCTTCGATCGTTGATTGGGTTTTGGTTCGAAGAGTCTCCCCCCAGCCGTTTCGGCCAGTTTCGTAACGTAGCTGCAACGAACGAACGTGCGAGAGAGACAGAGAGCGAGAGATGAGCCTCCGATGATATCAGGTATAGGGTTGGATTTTCAATAAATTCGACTCTACCGAGCGAAAGCACACAATCCAACCCGATGCGAGACCGATTAAGAAGAAGGAAACGAGTGCATCCATTGTTCTTGTTGTCGTTCCTTCCTGTTTCCAATCAATCCGTGGTAGGAATGAGAACGAGCGACATTCGACGTTCGAACGGTGGTACTAGCAGTGGGTTAAAGGGTCCCCATCCCCCTCCCGGTGGATGCAGGCGGAATGTGTTCGAAGTGTTTGGATGTCCTAGATCACATCTTACTCACCACTACAAATGATCCAACTTGCATGGTGCGGGAGCGACGGCAAGATAACAGAAAACGTAAAATAAGTTCCAATTCCGTTTCCACCCTTGATGAATGCTATATAAAATATAGTCCGTATGGTTCAGCTTCTCTCCTGCCCACAACAAATGGCGATTGAAGAATCGGAAGTAAAAGCACCTCCCCGTCCACCGCATCTCGCCGTCCCTGTTGACCCAACCCCTGGTTGGCTCTGGCCGGTCAAATCATGCCCGTCCGTCCTTCAGCATCCGTCCAGTGTTGTGGAGCATTCACAACTGATCACTGAACATTTGCTTCTGTCAGGCCCCCGTTCCTAAAGAAGCGCTTGTAGTTCGTTTTTTATTATTTTCTTTGCGCCGCTGTTCCTTCATTTTATTCGTATTTTCTAATATCTTCCGGATTTCGTCCTTTTGTGAACCTGCACGGACATCCACATGCCACACATCTGACTCGCCTGGACCATTCTTTACCCCGGACACACACACGGACACACACTTTGAGCCGGTGGTAGTTCACTCGGATCCGTGGCATTTGGTACTCGGGCACAATCCTATTTTCGATTGACGTCGTACTTCTGCTGCTGACGATAGAGAGACGGCCCTGTCCTGTACTGCCTGAGTTTCCCACCTTCCCTTTCACCAAGTGATGGCCTTCGTTTTTTTTGTGCATACCTTTTCTTCTACGGTGATTTTGTATGTATTTATGCTTTCACCGTAACGAGAGCCGTCAGCCGATCCGAATAGGTGTGCTTAGGCGTGTATGTGTGTGTCTGTCTGTATATGGAGCGCATTTTTGTATGTGCGCATTTTTATTCCCGTTCGATACGAAGCATTGACCATACTGCAATCAAGATGGACAGTTGAATTTTCTTCCTGGGTTCATCTATTTATTTCCCCGTACGTGAGTATCGGCGCTTGGCTCCTCGGGACATTTTTTAAATACTACAGACAGTATGTCTCTGACATCGAGTTTGATTGCTAGGGAAGAGGAGGAGGGATTGGAGAGGACAAAAATGGAAACCTAAATTATACACGGCACTCCAGGGCGTTCCAGGAATTCTTTGCATTTCAACCGCTGCTAAAAGATTGAGTTTGTTGGTGAAATTAATGCAGCGGTCGTATTTTTTGTTTCCTTTTTTATTTTGGAGAAGGATATTGTACTGTGAATGTTGCCTGATAGCATGAGAAATATGAATAAATATAGACGTATGCGCTAAGAACATTCAAACCATTTAGAACATTATTTTACTTCTATTTTAATTCACTTTAATATTTCATAAGTGCTCATAATCTTTTGCGTTTCAATAGCGTTTAACGATGCAGCAGTTATCCTTTTTAGTTTATTTTCCACAAACTTTCCTATATACTGTCTACACCTGGTATCTATAAACTACACCTCACTCTAAACCAATTACTATCCCTTTCTTTACCTTTCTTTCTTACCTACAGCAAGAAAAGTGTTTACAAATTTGCACGCACATGTAAATGCCACATTGCATGACGATCTTTCGTATCTAATGAATATGTTAATTCAAACGAGCGCTGTACGCACAATCTACCTTTAATATATTGAGTATTCGCTAGATACGCCAAAACGAAACGAAAACGCCATACTGGTAGCGCAGCCGATGTGCTGCTAAATGTTATGATAATAATTTCCAAGAAGCTACTGATAATGGATCCTGTGTCCACACAATTTCCCTGCATGCCAACAGACCCTACGTTTGGTTAGGAGTTTAGGGAGCGAGGACACTACAGGCACGCGGACGTTAGGCATAGGAGGTGTCGGTTCGAACCTTTTCCCCAGTCCCGAGTGCTTCCGGAAATTCAAGATACATAAACCCGTACACTTTGTGTAGTTTGGTTTAGATCAGCAGTCCAAAAGCAACACCCGTTGCCTCGCCATTGTGACTGAAAGGTTGTCGATGTTGGCAGCCATAAATATGTATGGAAGTGTAGGAAAAGGTTCGTTCACATCGGTAGTGTTGGAGTCGATGCTTTAATCTTAAGATGTGTTTATGCTTGTTATCTATAATTTGTGGAAGGTACACAATGTAATGTAAGTAAGTAATAATAAATATAATACTTACCCATTAATATGCTCTCCAAAAGCGCTCAAATCTTTCTTATTAATATAATTTATCAAATAATGTATGTATTCAATCTTTTTTCTGTACAGTGGAGATGTTGTAAAGAACAGGATATCATCTTAAATTCCTGTTTTCAATTTCAAAACTAAAGATTGGCTCGTGAATATTTCACCCAGCTAACAAGTGAAGATTTACACCGCTCCTAAGCATCCAAAATCCCTAAGCACATGGCGAGATTTAGCACACAAATTTGTCGGCACCATCACAAATCGCCATCACTCTCGGAGCAGCTTCAAACCTGTGCGAGCGAGTTGCGGAAGTTTATGGACGCGGTGTGTAACAGATGACTATTTGGCGCAACCACCCACCTCGAGAGTGTGTGTGTGTGTGATGACGTGGACAACTGCCGGGGACTGGTTTCCGGCTGTCTTTTGCCGAAAATGGCAGCGAACGAGCGAACCCGGCAGACCCGGGCCCGGCCCAGACGAGCACTGTCCTTGTGGTGCCACTGTTGATTTCTAATCTGATTAATGGACCGCTCCAGTGGCGGTGAAAGCTGTTCATTATCATGCATTTTGCATGGCGCATGTGATATTGCGCGGAGTGATATGCATTTGAGACACGCGAGGTATATCACCCAGGCCCAGGTCACAGCAGGCTTGTGGTGCGGTCTTGGTACAAGTACAAGCCGGTCAGTTATTTTGAATTTTATTTGACAAATTATGGCCATTTTGCTGTCACGATTTAAAAATCAAAAATGAACATCCACGATGAAGGAGCATTGAACGTTTTTGCAATCAAAAATATTCCCTTCACACTCAATGTTATGTCCTTTTTCGATCATCAAACGCTCCCTATATGCATCGCAAACCCTCCGGCTCCCCAAAATCTGTTGACGTGGTGAACGCCCCACGAGAGCAGGCCGTGTAGCGCACAAGCGCGACATTTGCGCTCTGTCGCGACCCATCAGCTCGGTCCAACAGTACCCAACGCCAGGCTTACAAATTGCCGGCGTAAAAGGTAAGTAGAAAATGATACGGATCGCCTAACAGTGGCTGCATCGTGCTACATCCCTTTTCGCTCCATCCCATCCCGATCCGGCCCGGTCTGTACACCGGATTGGAACACCTGTCAGCAGTTCTTCACCGTCGGAGTGTCTTAAGGATGAAGTTGCAGCCGTGGCTTGACATGGCAACCGGCACTGCAGTCGTAATCTATCTTCTGTCCCACCGCTAAACGAGCTCGTACCGAAGACCAACATCGCGACCCAGTGTGCCTGTGTGTCGTCGGACTGACGGACTGATGTGTACTCCCGTTGACGGTGACGAGATGCATCAAAGGAGGCGCGCGCTGGTGCACACACACACAGCAACCGAGTGGAGTTGCTGGTCGAAGTTTGCAAACCGAAAATTGACTGCAACTGTGCCCTTCGCAAACGGGTAGAGGGGGAATCCGCCACAGGAGAATCTGGCTGACAGTGAGCGGTGGTTTCTTGAACAGTGTGGAGTGTGGGCCTTCTCTCCCATCGTACCAGCGCACATCACGTTGGTGATAATGATCACGATGATGCAGTGAAGTGTAACCGGTTGAAAGCGGAGCGCCGACCGCTCGTTCGCGACCGAGTGACAGTGGCAGGCGAGTTTTCGGTGAAAAGTTCAAAACAAGTGCTAAACATTGACTTGACATCGTTCATCAAGGGCGCGGGTAAGACAAAACTCTGCGCTCGGCTTTCGGCCGCTGTTCCGTTTCGCCAGTGACACATCATACGTTTGATGGTATGCAAATTTGGTGTGACATATGCCGCAGCAGAGCACGGGGGTGGGACTCTACATGCCTTGCGGTAGAGCAAATATGTAATTAGTGTGTTATGACGTTTTTAACTCTTTTTTAGTGTTTGGAGGGGTTGTTTTCTGTAGAATGAGGATAGTTTATTTATTAGAGTGCTCTTGAGGGAGGAATTAGATGTCATTTTTACATTACATTTGCCAATATATAGTTTATAAACGAAGTTGAAGAGTTCAAATCTAAGATATTGTGTATTTTGATTTAAAAAAAAAGAATCATAAGGTATTATTTTCATTACTACAAAAGACACTATACAAAAATTCAAGTTTGAATAGTGACTAACACTACCAATGACAACTTTTAACTGTCTAAATCCAAATCATCGTATCAGCGAATCGCCGTAATTTGACTCAGGATTCACATCTCGAGAGTCTTCTGAACTTTAAAACTCATGAAATGTTCCTATAACAGTTTTTTGAAAGAATATTTTGATTGGAAGCGTTTGTGAGAGTACAAATTGTACGTGGAAAGTTAATGTGTCACATTCACTATTTTTCCAATTCACAAAACTCTCCCAAATTATTTGCCAATCATGAGTGGATTCCTAAATTGAAGCATCAAACACATTAATTTTCCAAACTTTACATGTCACTTGTCAACCAAAATCCTGCCACCACTTATTTTAACATATTTTAATACAGTTTTATTGTTTTGATGGGTAATTTTTGTTTGAAAGTATGGGAGAAAACAATTGATGACTGGTATACTATTTATATCACATATATCTCTTAAATGAGAGTTATTGATTGTCCAATTTAGTACCAATCTTAAGATATTCCTATAAAATATAGAACACTCTGATGACATATTCTGATTAACTGAGTGTAATTTCACGTTTACTTTCACTCGAACTGTAACCCGAGCTTAAATGTCCCAACAGCTACATACATTTTCCATTATTCTGCAAATCTCTTCAAACATTCCAAGAAAACACTAAATAACTCCAAAATTAAAGCACCAAAAAGCATTAATTGCCCCAGCTCCATTCAACCCCCTTCACGATGTGCACCACTTCACAAAACCAATCAAAATCTAATTTCCTTTCGTTTTCCATTATTTTAAACACGTCAAAAGTTTTCGGTATAATTCTGCTGTCTGCTAGGTTAAATTCGTTTTGCTCTCACCGGGCCACTCCCGGTCGCACGATCACAGCGGCCGTTTCATTATGTTTGATCGAAAATTCGGTGATTCGTTCGTACGTGTGACACTGGGCCCCCGCCGTCTTTGCCGAAAGTTCGTTGGTCCGGTCCTTTAACATCTTCAAACGATTGGTCATTCATCTGCATTTCCAACTCTGCTATGTGCAACGGTGCCTGTTCGTCTGCTGTCTGATCGTGCTTTTCCACCCGTTTTTTGTGTTTCCACCGTTCCTCCCATTGCTCCCGTTCCTGCTACCCAGACACCAGTCCCGAGCACAAGCGCCAAGCACACAGGGACAGGGATTTTGTTGGCCCGAGTTTCCGTTGTCTGGATTTGAGTTATAGACTCTAAGGACACGCCGCGCCGGACTAAAGCAATATCACACCCTTGGGAATCCGGTTCCGAAATTCCGTCCGAAAGGATAACAATACTGAGCCCGCTCTCAAAACAGCCCTCGCTTAATCCGCTCATCGGAGCGGAGGTGGGGATTTGGAGAGGGTGGATGAGCCAAAGCCCTAGAATATTAGGTATTCTTGCTCGGGAAGGGAAAGGATCAGGAGAGCTGGGTCCGGTGGGTTAGGATATCGATGTGGTTTTGCAAGAACAACACAACCGTACAACGTTAGTTCTCGTGGAGAACGCAAACCAATGACAACAGTGACAGTGTTGAAGGTGTTGTTGGAAGATAAAAAAATGCTCCAAACACTATCAAGGTGTATGCTGGTGCTAAGCAACTTCACTTAAAAGAAGATGTCTGCAACTTGAACAAAAAGGTTTGAGGCATGTTTTTATTCTCTAAGTACTTCAATCGCTGCACAAACTCAATTCAATTCAACCGATCCTTTTTCACCATATTTGGTTGAACAAATCGATGAAATTCACCACTCTGAAGCCAATTCTTACCTAGATTCAAACCGGTTGATGTGTTCGCTTAATTATAGTGTCATATTTCTGATTGACAAACTAATCATACATACATGTTTCTTTGCCACTGAAATTGACTGCTTCCAAGCTTCTGCTTCTCAGCCGAAAAAAAAACCCCGAAGTCCGTCGGATAATCAATCTTTCCTCAAACACCCCCCAGCGGGCGAATATTCCACACACTCAACCTACAACTATTCGTCGAATCTCAACCAACACTGTCTCAACCAATCGTCGAAGGGTGTGGTGGAAGTGTGGTGTGGCCGGTACGCGGTAGTAAGTAGGTTGAGATCCCATCCAACATATGCATAAGAGATGTGTCAATTTCATGTGGACCAAAGTCCCTCGCAAACGTTTGGAGACATAATTCCAATTACGAACGTCCATGCAGTACCAGCAGCAGCAGCAGCAGCAGCAGTTACGTCAGAAACGAATGCTGCACCGAGCGCAACTGACCATCTGCACGGACAGACGGACGGACCGGCGGACACGAAACGACAACCCCCCGGGCACTCCGAGGTACCCTCGGTCCGGGGACGTAGAACGTCAAGAAAATTGTCTTGATTCGACGCCAGACGACCGTCATCGTTGCAGTGTGAATTGATTGTGAAATCCCTTAGCTTTCAATCAAAACCGTCTGCTGCCATGCCGGACGTTTCTTGTTGGCTAAAGGACAGCCAGCCCGCGTCCCAGCCCAACCAGCTTCTCATGGCGTCTAGACCGAGTCGTACGGAAAACGCTTGCAACGACTCTCTCGGGAAGGGAGGGGAGAATGAAGGAGCCGAGAGCCAAGGCAAGAAAAATTTGCTACCGATGGTCTTCAGCGGTACGGAAAATCTTCCACATTTCGCACAAATGCTTCCTGCCCCTGACGCCTTGCGACGACGACGACGACGGCGACGAGCAACGGCCCCGGGAGGAAACTGACCCCAAGCCCGCAGACCCGGTGATGGAAGATGAGTGAAGAGTTGTGTGTGTCTTGTGCTATTTGAAGATTTATTAGAAATGGGAACGGCGATGCAATTTCCAATCCCTGCCCGCCAATTCTCCAAAACCGGGCTGCTGCTGCGCCCGTCGTTCGGTTCGTGGACTGAGAGATGGATGTTTTCGGTGCGGTGCCGCATTCGATCGCACAACCTAGTGCAGTGGTGCGTTTCATGCAAATGACAGTGATTGATACTTTCGTCTTGCTAGCAACTTGCTTTTCCTTTCCTGCCATCGAGCACCGTGCCATGCATGATGGATCTAAGACGCTTAGCGGAGAAGAAAAATAGACGACGCCACGGCCGCCAACGGTGATGTGTTTTGGGGGGGCAGGTTCCAACACTGCCAGGATGATGGGGAAGGAAGTGCCTGTATTGAAGAATTTCTGATATTGATTGAACTAAAATTGAGTAAAGAAAGCATCAACAGCCAGCAGGCCAGTGCCAAGATGCTGCTAATCCTTTTTGTGGACTGATGGACAGTTCGATGCGTCACGGGCTACAAACGAGTTACTCGCTCCCTAACTTAAACAAGCTCTAAAATGTTGTGCGCATGTATCAATTTCCTTTCCAAAATTAATGCTCACCAACCAACAGTTTAAACCTGCTTCATCAAAATTGACTCCCACAACAAAAAAACACGTAAAACTGCATACTGCACATGCTACACACGCGGGGCGCATCGTTCGGCCCCGGCGTCATAATAATAATAATACTTAAACTTTATTTAGCAACATACCGGGCGCCCCGCAGGTGGTTCTGTCGGATGGGGCCTAAAATTTATAATATTCTTGCGTGATTTATGCAACTCTTGAAGCTGTGTGTACCTGCATGTGTGTGTGTTTGTGCTTTGGTGCATGTTTTGTTTTTCTTCACATCCCACACAGACGCTGTATGTTGCGCCTCTCGTGTGTGCCTCTCGGTTGACTCCTTCTTTCCGCGTTTTGGTGCTTGATTCTTGAGCCCGTTGATCGTTACCTCCAAAAAAAAAAAAAATACCCCCAGAACCAGCGGTGAGAGCGGAGTGTAACCATTAAACTTAATTTTGCAGCGTTTTTATCGCACACAAACCATCGCCATTCACACCCACTGGGAGGATGAAATATGTGAGTGATAAAATTGTAATGCTCATATGCTCGCATGGTGCTGCTTTCACGAGTATGTGTATTGTGTGTTGTGTGTTTCGATAAATTATTTCTTAATTTTGAGCCTTTGCTGCGACGTGATGCTTTGCTTTAATTGAATGTGTTTTGGATGAGATTGTGTAGCATTGTGTAGCCGAAAATGCAACTTATTCATTGAAAATATGTTCAATTTTTCCTGCTAAAAACAACATTCCAATATCGCGTTCCAGAAAACATCCAACCGGGATCCTGTTTAACTGCTTCATTAGTAAACTGCTAGCATGGCTAGTCGGTGGCCATCCGTCAGTGGCCGTGGCATTACCCTCCCGTTGCACTGTGGCCGTGGCAAGGAAGAAAGCACTGTGTCACATTATGGTAATACTGACGAGACGGATTATCCTCATGCGGCAGCAAATCACCTTACTAAGCAGATGGACTGTGACAGATTGTTTGCTTCTAACGGTCCCGTCCGTTCGTCCGTCCGGCTGGCTGGCCGGCTGGTTGGCGAGTACTCAGCTTCAGCTCTTCTTGCTTTCCCTTTTTTTTTGCACACACTGACCACACGGCCAAACTATCTGGGTGGATGAAGGGAAAATTGTGAAATTGTGCAACCACCACCATGTGCACCATTGGGCCGGCTCGCTAGGTCAACCATGTAGCAGTGCGCTCGCACCATACCAACCTTAGCCCACGTATGTGGGGTAGCAGGTGAAATGAAAATAAAAGTAGCAGCAGCAATCATTTCCATGCATCGTTACCGTGAGTTGTGAGCGTGAGCTGATGAGCTGTGTGAATAGTTTTCCACTCATCGTTTGTTGTAAAATGTCATTAATCATTAACGTGTTTAGTGGTTTTAATTTAAACTTATTTGTTTTCACTGAATTTTGTACTGCAAATATTTTGAATTCGACAGAATGATTCATTTTATGACAGTTTTCAGTTGTAATTATCTAAAAGTCAATCATTAACTTGTTTAGTGGTTTTAACTCCAACTTATTTGTTTTGACTAGATTTTCTATAGCAAATATTTTGAATTCGACAGAATCCCAAATGACAATCCAGCCTGCTCTCACTATGGCGAGCTCAATGACAGCAGCTTCAATCCATACTGAGAGGCTATCATCGTTTCTTCCTGCGTACTGAGCATGCTTGTTTTTTCCCCTCGCTGAGGCGAGATGATTTTGTTTGTATGGTGAGCAAATCTATCGCCGATGATTGCTCTAATGAGATGATCAAGCAACAGCAGCTCACATGATGAAATCATGATGAGGTCGGATTTTGGAGTGAGTAAACATATCTTCTCCACATCGAGCCGCCATTGTGTTGTGGTTTGAGGAGAACATTGGATCATTAACGAATTGTTTGCATTTGTAAAACGTGCAATAATTGACCGCGGGCTACATTTCTCAATTCTTTTGTTGAAAGAACATATCAAATATCCCAAATCAGTTAAAATATAGTGAAATACTTCACATGACGCACGGTTCGTTGAAGGAAACGTAAAATCATGTGTGGGAAGATGATGAACAACTTCCCGGGACAATCATTCAAGTACTGTCGCTAGGTAAGTGTAAAATACCCAACAAAGTGCTGTTGTCAATATAAAAAAGTTTTTAAATTGCAGAGGGTGATTCTTTCTCCATCACAGGCATCAATAAAAAATGAAGCAGCGTTTGACGATGAAGAAGATACCCGGTTGTGTGATGGCCATTAACCGTTAACGTTGAAAATCAAGAGCAATATTACATGGATTGAAAATACCTAGAGATGATTCGCATCGAGTCGAATTTAAAACGGAAAATAATGGTCCACAAAAGCCATCTAATATAACATGAAAGGCCATGTTTTGGATATTTTTGATTGTTAGCAATGGCGGATTAAGACGAGTGGAGGCCCTAAGCGGTCACACGAAAGTAGAGGCTTGATTGAAGCGTCTAGCAGGGGATTGTATTAAATGTCCTAACCAGAGAAGGATTGAGTAACAATTTTACTTGTGAGCGAGTCGTAGGTGCCTTTTTTGGGGCCCCTGGCCGACACAGATGTTCGACACTTAAACAACTGAATTCGATGGAACACATTAAAACTGAGGGAAATACACATCTAATCAATTACTTAAAAAATAGTATAATTGTATTGATTCGTAATGTATTTTGTAGTTCTGACCTGCATGCATAATTCTAAAACATTCCTATGAATCACAGAAAGGCCTAAAACCTGAAGGCCTGCCTAATAAACTTGAAAAAAAAACACCCGGCAAATAACCCTATAAAAACTAAATAAAATCACGTGCTTTTAATGGTTTGTAGTGTAAATTGAGTGACAGAGCCGGCTGGCCACATGTACATAACATGTGCTGTTTTGCAGTGTTCTTACATCCTCCGTCCTTTGCAAATTCATCCCTGCTTAGAGAGCGTACACTCCTTTTCCACTGCTAGTCACATTGGAATTGCTTCAGTCATTATTTGCACTTGGAGGATTTATACATTCTGTTTTCACAAATTTTCTCCAAATCCTTTTTATTTGTCTAGCCTGGATCCTAAATCAGCAGCTACCATTAAAAAAGAATCAAATTTAGTTTTCACAATTAACGAAAACAAAATTCATTACTTGCACTCTCCATCGTTTACTCTTCATCATCCCTTGTTGTTTCTTGAACACCTAGAAATCATCAAAGGCTACACGATATCATCGTCAATATTTTCACTTGTGCTTGGATCTATTTCTGCTTCAAGATTCGATTCGTCTACTGGTGCCCTTTAAACGTCCAAGATTTCGAAGCCTTCAATGGTTTACAAGTTTAATTGAGCTGTTCTGACTTGATGTACTGTGGATCAAATCCAACCACGGCAGTACAACAAGTCAACAGATGAACTGAATAGAAAGGAAGAGTCAGAGTGTACTAGGGATGTAACGGTGGAAAAAGTGAAAGAGGGGAATACCTTTTTTGCGCCATGACTACCATGACGATGATTGCACTGATTTTCCCCTTCCTTTTTTCTCACATCACACTGCTCATAGTGAGATCGCTTTCGTCTGAAAAGCGGAACGGAAAGCGACTTGCATCAAATGTCAACCCGATTTTCCGTGCTGAAATTGTCATCCGGGAATGATTCATCTTTTGACAGTTTTTAGTTGTGATGATCAAAGTAAGCTTCGATGTATTTTTTTCAAATTGAACGTTATTTCTTTTTAAAAACAACAAAACCAAATCAAATCAAATCATTAAAAAATCTAAACCTATAGGTCACAAAAATTCGTAAAAAAAAAACAGTTAAACAAAAATAGGAATTTGTTGTTAAATTATAAGCCTTTTCAAAACTGTTTCGGTAAATTTTCTCGCTTTGTTTTTCCTTTCCAAGGTCAAACTAATCCAAGGTAAGACAATAATCAAACTTAAAAATGAGAAGTTTTAGTTTTTACCATTTTTCAATTATATTTACATTTAGTATTTGTACTCAGTTGTAAAAAACTGACCAATCTAATAAATGTTTCCTTGCTTCAATATTAACTAATACCACCAAATTAACATCAAGACGAAGATGTGCCTTTTTCAACTGGTTACTATCTATCATCAAACCTCTCTCTTTCTCTCTCTATTAATCAATCGATCCTGATGCTTTGTATTTGCGCACTGTTGACTCCGATGCTTTCCTCAAATACACGCACATTTGCAATCCGTACGACAGATTGCGTCTGCATGTCGTCCCCGTCACTTGCTGACCACTTTACCTGTCAGCTTTCCGGCCTGATTTTAGCCTCCTCCTTCTCCTCCTCCTCCTGCAGCACCGTCATACAACGCAACTGCATGCGAAAGCGGCCGTTTTTATCAGATTCCACCTCTCCGTGTGTATGTGTGCGTGTGTATGTGTATGTTGCTTCCTTTTTCGTACGAGACACCAGGAGAACCACGGTCCTAATTGTCACCGTCACCGAAAGTTGGTACCATGCAATTCCTGTTCCCGCTCCAGTGCCCCTCTCTTGGAGCCGGGCCTGCAAGGACGAGGGTGACACGGACACAGATTCATGGCGGTCGCATGTCAACGGGAGACACATTTCGCTTGGCTTGGCAATTTTTCGTTCGCTTTAGTCCGGTGACACACTCCTGCGAACTTTTCTCCTCACCACCCCGTTTCCTTAATGTGTGACGTTGATGTTTGTCTTTCGTCGTCCGTCCGTCCGTCCGTCCGGCGACACAAGACAAGAAAGGCCCCACTGGAAAATCCATCAAACGACCACTTTGAGGTAAATTGGGATGTCTTACTTTGATTGAGACGCGTGAGGATGATCGGATGAATTGCCGGAATTGGTCAATTGAATCGGTCGGACGGAGTTGGTGCATTGCAGATGCATTCGATTGGCGTGCGGCAGAGAGTAGATCGTATCGCCCCCCTCGGAGGTCCATCTTCTAAGCTCTATAATTCAGCATTCTGTCAATTGTCAAGCCAAAACCGAACGGCTTTTGGGGTCGGAACGGTTGGTTTTTTGGAGCGGGCCGGATGCACTAACCTGCCGTACCGTGTAGTGCGTTCGAGAGTTCGTTCGCATACAGCATACAGCAGGCAGTAGCTGCATGGCTGCCACTGAGGTTTGATAGCTTACATCACGACGTACCCGGTTTGCATGCACAACTACGTTGTTTCCCCGTTTTCTTTCTCCTTTAGGAACGTCCTGTTGGATTGGTTAGTTGGGAAAGCATCAACCACTTCTTCAACCTCCTGCAAAACGGGGAGTTTGTGTTCTTCTTCTCCAGTGTCTTGACCATCAGTGTCGGCCAACCATCTTCTCCGAAAGGCGTGTGTGCATTTGCATTCACTGGCACTGTCAAGCTGCAATGAAAGCAATGGTGGTATTCAAATTGAGTTACAATTATTTACTACCAACTGCAGTTCCAATCAGTATCCTTCGTGTCTGTCTCGGTGTACAAACCCCAGAGCCCGAGCCCGGGGTTTCCTTTTCTGCCTTCTATTAACACGCTTTACCAGGTTGGTGAAACAGTTCCGGCCCACTCACAATGTGACATTTGTCTCAGTTCCTGCTCCCCCCCCCCCCTCGTCATGTGCAATGCTAATCCTTTCCGAGTTCACTTGTCACACGTCATGGCCCTTGCCTGAGTTGTGTGCGAGTCTTCGCTTCCAGTTGCTGTGTGACCTTTGTTGGCAGCCGTTTCTTTTGTTTCTTTGCAATCCCATTTTGCGGGACCCCTTTTTGGGTGACGCATTCAAAGCATTGATCAACTTAAAACTGGCCCCAATTAAAGGCACCCGCCGTGTCGTCTAATGTATTCATCATTCGAATTAACCTCTTATCACTCGTTACTATTACCGAGCTGTTTGCCGGCTCCTGTTAAAGTGCCACCATGCAAAACGGGGTCGATTGCATGCGCCACCTAAATCACTACGCCCTGGCCCTCTCCATAAAGCGTCACCGTCGCCACATCTCGCCAAACGGCAGTCAACAGGGAATGGCTGAGACGAAGAAACCTCTTCCAATTCCTTCCCAATGCAAACCCTCTGCACGATGATTTGCAAGTGAGTAACGGGTTTGGTAAGCGAAAATAAACTACAGCCGAACACGCAAACGGTGGCGGGCTCGATTACAAAAGGGGACGTGTACCAATCCAGGTACCATTTGATACAAGCGCTCACAACCGCGCGAGAAGAACGGAGAGCGGTAGAAGATATTGTTAGCACTGTGAAACTGTTTTACTACCACCCTGTACGCCACCGTTTTGCCATCAACCATGGTCGTAGAGGGTTTTGGTTTTAATTTTCCACCCCACAAAACTTGCCACCCGAGGAAGCATAACTCTGTCTGCGAACAGTCCTTCCCTGCCCGAACACCGTCCCAAAAACCGTACCGACCCGGTGCTGCACATGCTGAAACAATAAATAACAATTTGTGCAAAGGATAAATTTTCTAATTTTGACGTTCATGATGGAGCCCTGTCGACACGCGCGCGCCAAACCCGCATGAAGATGGTAGTACTACAGTGCAGTGTCACTTTCTTCACACCTTCGCTACACCGCTACCGTGCTGTTGTGCTGTTCTGTGCTGTGAAGAGGAGGTGTCTTGGAGGTGTGGTGAAGAAGGTGTCTGACGATGAATCGCAACGTTTTACAGCTGCTAGAGAATAGGCACACTCAAACCCAACGAATCTGAACTCATACCGTACCCCGAAGCCCCAGTGTCCGTGTTCGCCTTATTAGGGGAGGTTATAGAAGATTACGCTCAGCAGTGGGTTTGCTGAGCGGGGAACTTGAGCGCATACTGGAATCAATCATCGTCAAACCGTTGCATTTGAACGCTTTTCAACAAGTCCGACGTCTGCCGGTTGGAAGAAAATGCAAATGAGCAGCCGCTTGGTGGCGGATTGTTTGCATTAGCATAATGATTGTGCAAATGCTTTTGGAGAAGTATTTTGGTGCAACGAAATCGTTAGAGCTGGGTTGTGAAGTACAACTTGGTTCGTTTTTTAAGTAAAATAAAGTAAAAAAATGGCTGTTTATGGAGTATTTAAGGTCATCGATACATTATTCATTGAGTGAACAAACACTGAAGAAGCCATTTCTCCCACTCGCGGTTCATTCATGCGACTCTCCCCTTAATCATTCGTTTGCCTAAACCATCACCCTCGCCAACATTCAATCCCGTTGACTATTGATTGAGCAGTTCCGACGGTGGCCATCAATGGTCATACGGGTTTCATCTTCCATTGCGCTTCCTTTTCTGAACTCCATTCGTGAGGTAAATCGACGGAAAACAGCATTACCGTACCTTTCAACTCCACGGTCTTCCCTCCCCGGTGGTAAGTGGGATGTTATTCACAATGTTGGCACAAAACCTAATAAATGTGCACTACGTATGTGTGTCTTAGGTGGGTGTTAGTTGGACGGGTATTTTGAATCCCTCCCTGCGGTGAGCAGTTTCTCCCTCGAGCAAGAACAAGCTCGCTGGAAGGCAAATTGCAGCGCCCGAAACTGCTCCCCGTTGCATGGCAATGAGGAGAAAGCAAGGTCGAAAGGAAAAGTGTGGATGATTTACAGCATCAGAACCAGAGTGTTCGTTTTTTATCGTTTTTTTTTAAGTTTCACCATTCTACCCTTTCCTAACCCAATCGATTTTAATGGAAAAGGTGACCTGTGCCGATCGCTGGGTTCGAGGAAGCGATGTTGTGCCTAATTGACGTATGATTGCGTTTGATGAATGGACTTTAGGCACATGCAGCAAAGTGTTCGAAAAAAGAGGCATGATTAAAAACAGTGTTTTATGTGTTTGTGAGTTGCATCCACAAATTAGGAAGATACTACCCAAACCTCCCGTGGAGACGCATGGTATAGAATAAAAACAATAATTATTGTAGTTTAACAATACTGCGTGTTTCAGCGGAGCGTTGGTTTAGAGTTTTCTTAAGAATCTATTTTTTATCTGTATATTTCACATTTTGGGATAAATCTCCATATCCTTTCTAGGCTTGAAGAGCAGCAAAACCATGTAACATTAAGACATTATCATACAGAAATAGCAGATTAGTTCCTTCAGATACACTGCGAAGTACATCGAGTTGCAATGATTATTAGCTATTTTTATAGACAACATTGCTGTAAGATCAATTGAGTGCCAATTAAAGAGGGTCGAAATGTTGGACCTTGTTTAACTCCTTCCTAGATCATCCCGAAAAGCAAGTTACAGACAGTTACTTTAAAAATTGATGTTGCACACGAAATCTGTTAAACGCAGAACATCATCAACTTGGTTGTAATACCTTTTAAATACTAAGCAAAAAACAAAAAAAGGGAACGAGAGAAGAAGAGAAATCTTAGAGAGTAAAGGAAGAAAAAAGGAAGAAGAAAATAAAAAAAAACAAGCAAAAAAATGAAGTAATGGCAATGTTTGAATATACTAAATGGAGAGCAGCATTGAGATAAATCGAGACTTTTTGCCCAACAGCAATCAAATACACTAAATACAATGCTATTTGGAGCTGATCAAACATATGGAATCATCATGGACATATGGACATGAACTTGGACATGGAAAAACACGGTGGTTGAATCCTGTGCTGATACGTTCAATTTACAAATTGAATAGCAGTAATTAGCCAACATTCTCGTCCTGGTGATCGGTTCGGTCAGAAGAAAGTGGCCTTTTGTATTTTATAAACTAACCAAGCTCTTATAACGTTCTGGAAACATGTTTTAAATAAAAACAAAGTCCCTATCATTCAGCAATCATTTGATCGATCGTCACACAAGCACTTTCACAACCTTATATTTGTTACAAAATTTCAGCTAAAGCACACACAAAAAAACAAACAAACAAAACCAGGTGTTGCGTTGTCACCGATCGCACCGGATTGATACCTCCGTCCCGTCGACTGGCTATTGCAGGCACTAATAAACGAATGCTAATTTTCGTCCACGCTTCCCGCTGAGCCGGACGCGCCCCAAAGCTGACCGTAACGGACCGTAACAGACCAACCAAGCCGTACCGGACACCAACGACCCCAAGCGTGTCACCAGCGAGCGAATCGCCATCCAAAACACTCTTTGGCGCGAGACAGATCGATACGGTTTCGTTTTGTCGTCGGAAGCATCGAATGGCAAGTGGAAAGATTTACGCCACTGCTCTTCATCTTTATGCCCGGGCGACAAGATGTTTTGCTTTTTTTGTTGTTGTTCGTTTGCTGCCATTTGCCGTGGAATATTCACTCAACGATCGCTACCATACGCTCCATTTCGGTTCGATAGGGGTTTTCGAACTAAATATGCATCAACGCGGTCTCCCGCAACTCCCCGGATCAACCGGAAGGTTGGGATCATAATCGTTACCGTGATTTACGCTGCCCGAATTTAAAGCGATCGAATCAGGTCGGATGAATTTGGGCTTTTCAGCAATAAAAACACGAACCCCCGGCAGTAGGGGTTTGAATTTTTGAACACAACATTTGTTAAAACCTTTCTTCCCTCGCTCTCCCCTTCGCTCTCGCGGAGACGCGCAACGTAACAACAACAACCATCGCCGGTGAGCTACCACTCACGATCACCTTTGATCGTGCGTTTGGCGTGCCCGTGTCTTGGACTGTGCTTGTGTGTGTGTGTGTGTGTTAAATGAAGCGAATACATCTTCTTTGCGTGCCTTTTCAAGTTGTATCTCGCCCCAATGATGATGCCGAAGAAAAAAAAAACCCCGAACCAAAATCTCATCATATTTTCGTAGTCAACAAAGTGAATTCAATAAATCACCAACCATTCCATTAACATTTGCCGTCCAATCCAATCCAACAACGTCTTAATGCCTTGACGACGCCCGGTCCGAGTTGCGATGTAACGAAATCAAACCACGACGAACCCGGCCCCGACATTATGGCCCGTTGGAGAAACTGCTCGCCCGACTGCGAAGGCTAATCGGAATTAATGGAATCGATTATCAATTCGCTAATTATGCAAATAATCCAGCAAAATACGAGCATGTGTGGCTGTGATTGCACGGGTCGTTTCGGCACCCAGGGATGTGTGTAACGAACGAACGAGACACGGCCGAGCGTGGTCGGCATACAATTGGCGCACAACAATCTAGATTACTTATGCAGTGTGGCAGGTTTTTGAAAAGTATCACGCTGATTTTACGATGCTGTTGAACTGTTGCCAATAGGCTGCCCATTGCCTTTTTCGCTGGGGATCATTGTGGGTTTTGTAACAGTTCTTTTCTTTGATTCGTCAAAGAAAAAAAATCGTCGTTTTAAGTACCTCCTGCTTGCCAATACCGCCCAATGGAACAATGTACAACACAACGCCATTTCTCTTACCCTAAGACGCATCCTTTCAATGTGTGTATGAAATCAAGCACTGTGCACACAACCTGTGAAAGCAATCGCAACCATCATCCGCCGTAAGTGCGTTCAATTCGTTTCTACTTAATTACTCTAAACACATCCGCCCGATGAAGTCCGGCACCGAAATCAAATCGACGCCCGATTGGTAAGGCTGGACGGACGGCCAACCGGGCAGCTGGCCCACAAGAGGCTGCATTCAAATTGTGCATTGGATAATTTATTGAGTCTGAGTGCAAGATTTCCGTGTTGCGGATCCGGTCGTGCATCCGTTGTCCGAATGCGCCCGCACTGCGCGACCGCCTTTCGACCGGCCCGGTCGACGGTCTACGACAATTTGATTCCGGTAGCGGATGCTGTACGACGACGACGAAGACCACGACGCCGATGGTACCGGTCGCTTCCCGTGGTACGGGGTTTTGCAATGTCCAGCAGGCCCAGGTCCGGGGGCGGCAGCACCGGCAGCGATGAAGCTGTTCGACATAGTTACGTGATTACCGCTGGGCCTTTGGTGATTAATCTAATTGAAAATCGGGAAGATTTACACGCTGAAAATACTAATTAGACGGTGGAGGCTCTTCCCGGGGCGCCACCACAAGCACAGCATTGCCGCAGTCCGAGATTTATCACGGGCGTGCGATTGACAAGGCAAAGTTGACAATAATTCATGAATTAATTACGAGTTTCCCGTTCGGTTGGGCCGTTTGCTGGCCCGCTTTAACTCCTCCGGGTTTGTGCTTGTGTGTATGTGTGCTCTAATTGTTCGCCTTAGTTCGCATGTTTATAGAGATGCGCAGTATAAATTTAATACTCTTAAAAATAAATGCCATCATCGGACGCGGGGACACGCCAAGACCTTAACAGGTATATTCAAAAGCGATTCTGCTCCTCATTTCAAGCGTCGTAAATTTATCTTTCACCGTTCACTCCCGCTAATTAGGCGTCCCGCGCATAACGCGAAAAACGAGCACCGGGACGCACGCAGGTTTTTGTTATAAAGAAGTCTGCGAACGACCGAAAGGTGAACCCGATTCGCACAAATAAAATTGTTATAAAATTTTACAACGGCGTTACAAATATTTATGACATTTCCCGTTTCCCGTTCCGTCCACCGGCTCGCAACGCTGTGTTATGCTCCGGCAACTTGGCTCCACTTAGAGGAGGAAGATCGAGCGAAGAAGAAAGTGAAACTAGCTTAGCTTTGACGAGAGTTGACATCTTTGGTCGGTGGATTGATCGAGCCCGCCATTGCCCGGTGAAGTGGCTGTGAAAGCCCCCCAAAAGGGAAGGTGGTCGGATTGTTCGAGAGAATAACTGTGTTTCGGCGTGCGCACCGAGGCACTCCACCGGAATCGCGGGGCTAGAAATGCGGTCAACGTACTCGATAATTGTCGGCTTATAAAGAAATTTATGAGCCTTTTCGAGAACTGGATATGAAAAGTGGTGTGTTTGTGTGTGTGTGTGTGTGTTTTTTTTTTGGTTGCTGTACAAGCTTTGTCGTATCTTATAGTGTTGTTTACTCCCTTTCGTCACACCTTTCGTGTGAGTTGTGTGACAACTGTGGGGCAGTATTATTATCACGTCTTACGTCTTTTTTCTTTACATATTGGTAAAAGCGTTAATCGGACTAACGGAAAGCGCAACTTTAAAACTTCTCAAGCAATCACTTTCATTTTATATTCAACAACATTGTTTCCATCCAGAATTGTTCACCGTATGCTTGAAGTTTTTTTTATAATGTATTTTAAATTGATCGAAAATTTTAAATGTCGAAAGCAAAGTAAATTGGTACTGTAAACGGAGCTGCTTTGTGCCAAAAGTAATTTACAGTTCATAATTGCTCCAAAAATGTAAAAATTAATGTATCTCTTTGTAGAACATGAAAAACTAATTCTTCTTCTTCTTCTATTTGGCGTAACGTCCTACGCGGACCTGCCGGCCAATACAAGCTTTCGAGACTTAATTCATTACCACGTAGCCGGATAGTCAATCCATGCTACAGGAGGACGGTCCATTCTGAGCTTGAGCCCATGACGGGCATGTTATTGAGTCGTGAGAAACTAATATCACTATCTAATGATAAAAGTCCACAAAATTTAACGAAAATATGTTTAGTAAAAGATAAATTTTTGCCTTTTCGAATGTGAATTAAATAATGAGGGAAAAGGGAGATCGTAATAATCAATTTATGGAAAAAAATTTAAATTATGTTTCAAATTTAAAAACGTCTATTTTCTGACATTTTTGTCTTAATTTGCAAATTTTTCAATTAATCTTATTGCTTCAAAAAGAAGATAATATTCTTTATTGCAACAATATATTAAACGTTATACATTAAACATGGATCTTCAACAGTTCGAATACATAACAAAACTGGTGAAGGATGTCACTTTCAGTCCAATTAAATAGTACATTTAATTAAAAGTTTATAATAAATTATATTTCTTTGGTAGAAAGATTTTAAAAACAATCACAACTGCTTACAACAAACGAAATCTTTGATAAAATCTCGCTAGCAAATCACTCGCTGTACTAGCTGTAAGGTAACACATCAGCAACAGCAATCGATTGGACCCCATTTGGCATCAGAATTAATGACGATTGCATGTTGCGGAGCACTAAGTAACACACCGTATCGTTGGCCCTTTGGAACACAGACACACACACATACACATACACTAACACACAGCATACCACAACCATTACCTACGTACAATCAATCACCCTTTTCGATTGAAACCGTGCAACAAAACAACGCCAACCGTGGAACCGTGGACGAGTGGACGAGCGCCGAGCAACCTTACCTGCGTAATTTATGCTAGCGTCTGTCAAACGTTCGCTTAAGCCATAAATAATAACATTAATTAATTACCTTTGCCCCCGTGCTGCTGAAGTTATGAGTGAGCAGCGCTGTTCTGTGCTGTGTGTGTATGTGTGTCAAATGCAGTTCCGAAAAGTTGGCCCCATGTTCGCTATTATTTTATCGCTACGAAAGTTCCTACAGTAATTCATCTTCTTATCGATGAAAACGGAGCACATGTTTCTTAATAGTTACAGCATGCATTTACATCACACGATCATCCTTAAGTGCCCCTTTATCAGTGTTGTTATAATACCATTGGGTACGAATTTTCAGCATACAACTAAAATTCCAGCTATCTCATCACTTTACATCACATTATTCCAAATGAGCTAATTGTTGTATCGTGATGGAAGCAATTGCCAGCCAGTACTACTACTGCCCCCTGCAAGGCTGAATTCGATCACGTAACACTTGCAGCACACACACACACAGAGTATCAGGCGCCCCGTCGGCGACTGACCACTGGATCCCGTGTGGCTCATTGTTTCATCCCTAAAAAGAAGTCTCATAAATCTCGGCCTGTTTGTTTACGGAATCGAATGAGTTATTGGGGGAGCCGGGAGTCTTGGTCGAGCAACTGAGAGCGAACATTCCGCGCAAAACTCGCACAAGAACCGACCAGCAGGCGCTGAGGCACAACAGCAGAGTCTAATTATTCTTCACTGGAAATGTAAATAAATACGTAAATCAAATATTGAATTCAACAATTAATTCGACGAAAGCGGGGCGGGATCAACAGCCGAGGTGCAGACATCACAGGCGTCTGGTAACATTGTTGTTACATTTTCCCATTTCATTTTTCTTTCCTTTGCTCATGTACGCAAGAGACCTTTGATAGCATTAAGCATTGAGTTTCCGTTACAGAACAACGATCAGCAGCAATGATTAACTCTCAAAACACCTTTTGAAGTTTGAGAATCACAAAGCCACTGTTGGGCCGTTTGGCTGTAGAAAAAAAAAGAAAGAAAGAAAGAGCTACCGGCACCGGCTACTTCGATGCCCTCACGGTGGCAATGAAGCATAACACTACAAACAACGTGCTCGCTGCGCAACGGGCCGCGCATTAAGCAACGCCGACCGTGTGTCTTCGCGCGGTTACCTTTACACGTTCGGCCGGGATCGCTTGGACCGCCACGGGTGATGAAGTGTTGAGGACACAATGCCAATTGTGCGTCGAACGAACCGTCGTGCTGACTCTGTCGCTCGTTCGACCACCAGCGCGCGGGCATCGTGTGTGGTCGGGCAGGCATTGATGCTGCTGCAGCATTCGTCTGTCTGATGCTGTGCTTGCCCTGCTCAAACACGTTGCCCACTCAACGAACGGACGAACGGACCCATCCTCATCCACCATCACCACCACCTCCGAAGCACGATATTTCCGGCGGCCGCGACGTACGCGCTCTCCTCTGCGATGTAAACATGTCAGAATGTTTGGACTGGACAAAGTGAGCGTGAAGCGCGCGCTCGCTATTGCCTCGGGGATTGTGGCACGCCAAAAGGTGCGAAGAAACCGTTGAAGTGGCAGTGGGCAATTTGCTCTTTGGGAGCAACATTAGACGGCTAGACCGAGATGCACTCCCCTGCCCTCTGCATTGTGCTATATTTACATTGCTCCTCGCTCTGTCGCACTGTCTGCTGATGAGATGGGCCACAGGTTTGATTGGACCACATCGCGAGCTGCGTTGATGGGGGACAAGCCCGTCAATTGTGCGTCTGGCGAGATGAAATAAATACTTGGCGCAATCAATTAAATTTTGCCAAACGTGCCATCAACTAGTACTATCGCAATTTGAAGCCAAAAATATGAGTACAGAGCGTCACTTATGATTGCGGCCTCAAGAAACAGTTCACACTTTCTTCAGGCATATCAATGATAGAGGCAAAACGGGGAACACGTATCTCAGCCCCTCTACACAGCTTCACGTGCTCAAACCCATCCATGCATCTCAATCATCATTCAACGCTGACGTGTAACACATTGTAATTGTACGCTCATTATTCCTTTCACTTACGTCGTCACTTCGTGGCTTTGAGTACATAATTTTAATTGCTGAGTGATTGAGCATTTACTATCCACCGTCAAACAACGTGTTGAGCAGCGCTGCTCGTCTCATCTCATACACGACGTACCTGTTGCCACTTTTGACAGTGGCTTTTGAGGCCGACGTGCCACCTCACGACGGCGTCATTTTCGGTTTGCAAAACAAAAAGAAAAGCCCCGAATGCTTTGACCATTTCAGGATGTAGCTGCCCAAACCCAAACTGGGTAGGCCCCACTTCGATTGCGAGCATAGTTCGATCATGTCCTATCTCTTCTTGTCTAGGTTTCAAATTGCAATAATCGTCCAGCGCGACACGACAGCAGCTTATCGAAAGGAAAGCTGCATTCGTAGATAACTGATGTGACCTGTCGGTCGGTCGGCCGGACGGTCGGTTGCTTGTGCATGATTGACATCGATGGACCGCACTTCACAGCAGTGCCGAATTTCGAGTTTGGTTGGCGCGATTGACATACACGCGAGATATTTACACCGGCACACTTAATCGTGTCACGTATCCATAAACGTGTGCGCCATCGTGGCTCATCTCACGGGCGTCAATCTTCCAAGGGGTGGGATAAGGCTATCTCGAAATGATGATGATGAGTATGATCCGATGTGTGCCAATTGGCGGTATTTTGTGGGTCATATTTCCATGAATGGTTTCAAGGTCTCTTAAAAAAAAGTGGTAAAGAAAATGATCATCTATTGAAAAATATAATAAGTAATCATATTAAACAATACATAGTGGATTCACAAAAAAATGCAGTCCCCGTAGCTTAATCAATAAACAAGTAATGGTCCAAACAATATCAATGTACCTAATGCTGTAAATTAAAGGTATCGCAAAAGTGAGTACGAAGTTCTTCGTTAAATCCTGTAAAAACCCATTGAATAAGACTAAATATGAAAAGTTTTATACATTCCTCTATAGATAATTGAATAATTAATTCAAAATATTATACATTGTGTGAAATTAAAATAGTTTGATGAATTTTATCATAGTTTTGCCAATTTTCAACGATGAAATAATCAGAGTATGGCGATAAAATATAATAAAACATATTAATTTAAGGAAATATATCTTCTTTGATGAACAGTCTGCTCCCGCGATACGCGGTTTGTGCGTTCCCGAGGAATCCGTGTAACTCTAATATCAGCGTAAGTCGAATTTCGCGGTTTTCTGCCAAATACAATTGATCACTCAGTATTTTTTATTCAATTTAGTACTTTTATACACATTATCATTTATTTGATACAACTCGTGTAGAACATTCTGATATTTTTGGCCTTTAAGAGAATTAAATTTATTAGGAAAAATGCAATTTATACTGCATTGTACAATTCTTGAAGTTGTACTGATATGACATTTGGTATGTCAAATTTAGAAAGCCACGTATCTCCGAATCCACGTAAGTCGAGATCCGCGAAACTCGGAATCAGATTGTAGTGTATTTTTGTAAAACTGATTATAACTAATTCTTACTTTACAAACTGCAACTAGTAAATTCAAATTAGAATTTCCCCTAATTATTTTTTGTTTTACTTCAGGACATTTGCTTGATTTTTATCATCGAATAATAATCGATAAACGCTCATTATATTAAAATGCTCTCATATAATAAATTAAAGTAGAAATTTGATAACTTGAAAAAAGTAATTAGTACTGAATTAGAACTTAACTGTAGAATTGTATGCAGAGTTGTTATACATATCAACAACACTTAAATTCTTGTAAAAAAAAAATGGTTTAAAAATGTCAAAGCCAAGCCTACATAGATAGACTCCTTTAGTATTTGTTCTGATCCTTGTCTGGATGGTAGATAGTAGATCCATATCGTTCCGAAAAATGTAATTATCTAAGTGTATCTGAGCCTTACTTAATAAGTTTACCTAATTGCAATAGTCCCTTTATTGTTAGAATGCCAATGTTCTAGAGCAGAAACGTCCCCATGGAATAGAGACTAACGAGATTTGTCTTAAAAAAAAAACAACAGAAAAGTTTAAAAAAACACTCCAACTTTTTCAATTGACACCTTCAAATGGACTGCAAATTTGCCCAGATGTTTATAATTATTGATGCAAACCAATCCATTTCACGATGACATGCTGTTGATAGCTTGTCTCGCGCGTGGTGCTAGCAGGAAACAGCTTAACGCGCCTCACTCCGATGACCAGCCAGCGAGCCAGCCAGTTGTGACACTAAGTACTCCACAAAGGCCGATTTGCAGAGAAAATTTAGCAGCAAATGCAAACCACAACACACACACAGAAACAGCCTCTAGCCAAAGTGCACCTCCACCACACGTACGCTCTTACCCACGCAACGAAAAACACAACCGCGCGCACGCACACGCGCTTCGGGAGGATGAAATATTGTCCGGTTGTGAATAATTGACAAGATAACTCTCAGTCGTATTAGTATCAATCAAATGTTATAGACCGCCCGACGAAACCGTCTGCTTCGCTGGACCACAAGCAGCAGCAGCAGCGGCAACAGCGATATCACGCGAACTCCCAGCACTTCTGACAACCATGGCCAAACCAGCAACCAGCAAGTCTGCAGGCTTTTACACACTTTCGCATCAACCGACCATTCTCGGCCATTTGATGGAGGGTGCCCTCCCTCCCCCCCCCCCTCGGTCCCACCTTCCTCCGTAATAGAGAAATGTTTGGCCTGACAGTATGGCACTTGAGGCTCGGCCACTCGGGCTCGATGATACTTTGGCTGTCTGTTGGGCCATCTATCAAGCTCGCTGGAAGCGTGAATGACAATGACGCTTTCTGACGGTGTGACGATGAGCTCTTCGTGTGTGTGATTCGCGCCTTGTAATCAATATCGCCTACATGGGGCAGTGTCCAGCCGGCTTGGATAGTTCACGCTGGTACTTGTGCTGAGGCTCTTGGGGTTGATGGAGTATGCGCCCCAGCGAAAGGCGTGAAGATTTTGGAAGTCACTTGCAAAAACTAAAAACTTTTTAAACCAACTCTCATGACTTTTCTGAGCAAAAATCACCAAGAAAAGAATCAACAGCTTCTTAAAAATAGGTCCACCTCCTCCTCCTCCGAACAATAGCTAATAATTGTTCTGCCCAAATCTGTTTCGAATCGAAAGTCAATTAGCCACACTTCGCACGAGTAGCGCCGTCGTGGTGAGGTTGACGTTTGCTGTTGTGCCGAGCGCAACATGAAAAATCTATGCTTTCACCCCGTTTCCAGGCGATCACTTCCACCCCCCCAGTGTGACACGCGTTGATTAGTTCCGAACGTCTGCAGGGACGACATTTTCACACTGCGTTAACCTCCACCTCCCATCCTTCCGCAATTCATTCGGTGGGGAGGGAAGCCTTCTACATCGACCACGGGGGCTACCGGTGATTAATTGTGCTCAATTAGGTCGATAGTTTTGGCGTCTTTCTTTCATGCGGACGAACGGACGAACGGTTGCGCTATTCCGCAATACTGCTGCTGCTGCTGCAAACGTGCCCCCAGGGTGGGACAATAAATCAAATTTGTCTAGAACGAAACATTCATCAGTCACCGAAAGAAACATACGTATTTATAGCCCCCCACCTCGAGCCATTCTTGGTTTTCGGTCTGCACGGTAAAGAACCACGTCTCCCATCTCTCTCCCTTGTGGAAGGCGGACGGTATAAAAATGACGAAAAGACGATTGACAACAATCACCGCCTGCCCGTTGCTGTACTTGTTGCCGTCACCAGTGTCGCCGTCATCGTTTTTCGTCGTTGTCATTGAGGCAGCACACCAAGAAGCTTTAAGAAAGGGTCACACGGATCATGGCACGAGGCGAGATCGATGGATCATCCTGCGGCTCGTACGGGCAGCACAGAGAAGAAGCTGGATGTATCATGAGGTTGAGATAAAGATGTGAATGTCTTTCAACCTAGCGGCATGGCTCACAACACTTCCGAGCTCTTTGCTTATAATCGAATCGGTGTTGGGTGCGGCCTGGAGGGAACAGCAACAAAAAAGGCGTCCCGTACAGAGAAGCAAGAATTTCTCCTTCGCAAAGGATGATAAAACTGTGATCATAAGCGCAACTGGAGTGATTGACGATTCCGTGTTTTCCCGTAACACACCGGCAGGGAACCGTGCCATTCGAACCGTGTCACCGTGTGGTCAGATAGATGGCAATCGATTTCCGCGACGCGATTAATGGAAAGACTCCCGGACGTCGTTTCCATCCACCTCTCGCCAACGGTCTTTTACTATCAAGATTGAAGCTACGGCGATGCAGTTTTGCAGTCATTGTCCTGTCCATCATATTTTGTGCTTGCCCGCTTTTGCGTTGGCAGGGGCGTTTGCAATCGGATACGTTCAAATATCATCCGGGACGGGACGGACAGGGGGATTTTCGGGATCTTTACATCATCCTCTAACAGTGCAGCACAGTGATGGATGCATTCAGCTGCTAGTTTAAGCTCCCTTTGAAAGCTCTTAAGTATCCTGTTTACTTGCGCCAAACAAACATTGAAAGGCAGCAAAACAAGCGGATTTTCCTACAGAACAAAGGAAACGATGGAGTTCATCATCATCATCACTCGGGGGTTTAAATTTAAAAAAAAATCCCACCTCACCTTCGCAATTGACGCAATGATGTCATACCAATCAGCCAGCCAGCCAGCCCGGTCTCGGTGCGTAATTCGTTCGTGTGAAAAGCGCCCGGCAATGTCCACTCATCCATCATGTCGCGACGCTTGACCATCAATTTGTCACATGAAAGAATGCTGCGAGTGAGTGAGTGAGTGTTTCTGCTGTGTTTATAAATAATGTAAAATATGTGAACGATGAATAAACCGTATAGTGCCGCGCGATGGTTTATTTATCACCCATAAAACACCTACCTACCTCCTGCTTGGCAGATTGGCCGCGCTGAGACTTTTTTCCGTTCGGTGGTGTCTTCGGGTACATGTATTGCCCATGAGCATGACGTGCACACTCTCCCTGAGATCAGCGGTGTAAATCACAATTTGTCAATCCTGGAATGCATCTCGGCAAAGCCAAACGGACGTGACAGCATCGTCACCGGGTTTTGCCTCAATATTGCTAACCATGTACCAATATATCTTGCCTCTCTCTTGCCCCCCCTTTCATGTACATTTCCCGTACCGTACGACAGCAAGTGAAGAGTTCTCACTTTCACAGCCCTCGCCTGATGACTTCACGCTTTCTTGGACAAGATTAATGGTCCACTAGTGGGAGGTGAGGGATAGATTGCCCAAAAACCACACACATTTTTGAAAAATTCATTTAAAACCTTCAACCTCTTGAAATATTTTTAATAAAATTCATGAAAAAGTATTATCTTTCCATTGAAAATGTCCTCCATTGCTTCCGTGTAGCTATTACTGCCTGCAAATTAGCTTGCAGAAAATGTGGCCCAATAATTCGCACACCTGTAAGTTTGGCGTACACTGCATTAACACTTCCTAATCGATTTCCGAACTGCTTCGTGCAAATAAATTATCACACATTAAAACGTGACATTTTGACCCCGGGACAGGCTCAGCACACCCTTCTCACCACTTCCAACCACCAACGAAAAGCAGGCAAGCAAGCAAGCATAATGCAATGCCGGAACAGAAGCTGTATCACAATTAATGATTCGTTGGGGAATGATTTTACGCATCCAACCGCCCATAATTTAACGTATCAAATAGCGATCGACAGTTCATTGGGTGCCATCAGTTTTCGGGACAGGAGAGATGAACGCTTTACTTCGTACGTGTCCCCATTCCCAATTCCCACTCGCCATTACTACCATGTCCCTCCCCCTCCCCCCCCCCCCCCCCACCCTATCAGAAAACGTGTGGTACGTACAGGCATTTCAACTTTATAATGAATCTGTACGCTCACCGATCAGTATGCAGCGTAGCGTAAAATATATTGTCAAAAAAGCCACCCCAAAATCGATCCAGAAACGCGCGACACACACACACACACAGACACAGGAGTATGAATTGCATAAAAGCTGATAAGCTACCAGTTTTAAATTATAGGCGCACCCAAGCCTCCGCCCCCCCCCCTCTCCATCCCGACCGAGCGTGATCGTTCACTGCCCATCCGTGGGCAGCCAGGGATCACCGGACAATGAATTAAAATTTTTAATGTACACATTCAATCACAGCGCTCCCGATTCTATCGGCTTCGATAGAACCGCTCGCAACCCATCCCTAGAACGCCCCTGCACCATGCCCGCCGGATTGGGACGAGGTACACCTGTCGTTCGGAATTGCATACACCCGTTTGCAGTCACGCAGGCAGTCCCACGCACAACACGCCGGGTTTGTCCGGGAGGGACAGCCGTCCGACAGCCCAAATGCTGGCATCATCGAACACCTCGGACGCTCGGACTGGACTAGTGCTGGCCTGAATGGGCAGGGGGTTTGCAGCACAAACGAATACAACAGCAGTGTGACAGCAGCAATTACGGATTCACCGAAAATTTCAACGCGGACATTTAATCAATATCATTTTAATGCGCACAGATAAAAATAACACATAAATCAAATTAATCTTGAAATCAAAAATGCTCAAATTAACACATGTTCGGTGCGCAGGACTTTGGTGCAGACGCACTACGCTTTTGGTGAAGAGAACAACACTGAACTGTTGGTAACAGTTGACAGTTGGAATAATGTAAAGTGTATTTACATTATCAAGTTGAATTGAAATACATTTCAAGCACCTCAATCAGTATAAAACAATATTAAGAAGTTGATGAATAAAATTAACAATCAAAATATGATCACCAAAAATGGAAAAGGTGTATTTAGTGATCGTGTTGCTAATGACAATACAAAACTGATTTTTAATTCATTTTATCTGACACAATAATTAAAAAAACGAATTATTGAAGATATTTTTTAACAATGTGAAACATTTTCTGCAAATAAATATTACATTAAAAATAATTTGTATCCTACCCTTGCATTAAAATGTATCCACAATTGCATCGTGGTAACATTTCGTAAATTCTAACTTCATAACTGCAGATATTGAGAATTTAATTTTAATAATTTGTTATTTCTTACATGTGATTCAATGCAAAATATTCTGGAATACAATATCCAACACAATAAACCATATTTGAATACCTAATGTACAGATTATAATTATAAAACATAAAAGTTATTTTCGCTTTCTTTGGATTAGGGACTTAATGGATCTAAATTTATAACGAAATGAAAATTTTCTTACTACAAATAACTTAAAGTTTAAACAAATTAAACAAACAAAGAATTCTTCAAATTGACACCAACAACTGTTCACCCAGAATAAGACCATGAAAAAACGATAACAGTCCTTGCAAATCATACTACAACTGATTGGTGTCATGTTGTCGATCGTTTCCTCGTTTATGATTTTTCTACTTCCTGCCATAGGTGAAACTCTCACCTCACCTGCTAGAACATCGATGGCTAAAGGTGAACAACGCTGACACAACATCGACACTGATGGCCCATCATGAAATGGTACCAGCGTTCGATGCTCCTGTTTTTTTTTTTGCGTCGAATTTGCCTTCTTGTTTGACATTTTTTTGCACATCACTCTTTCACTATGCACCCTGTGCTGTGGGTGCCCAATTTCTTTCACGCTCTGGAAAGAATCAACAAATTTGCCTTGGTTACGTTTACTATCCGTTCTCTCTTTTTTTTCTTTCATTTTTTTCCTTTCACTGGGAAATTGGTGGATCAAGTGGAAAGCCAGCATGATAGCGGAACAACAACAACAAAAAATGCTTCCCCTAAAGGTATATTTACACAGAAACTGTTGGTTGGCTCGAAGAAAGACGGAGTGAGAGTAAGAGAGGTGAATCGCGGCGCCGTATGCCTGTTATTATTGATGGAATGTGATAGACTCAATTAACCTATGCACCTGATGCACCGTTTTCGGTGGTCCGCCGGTTACGTTATTTAAGCAAAACAAAATGTGGCAAACCAATACCACAGCAAGCGGTGTGATGGCCTCAAAGAGTGCAAGAAGTGCGAGAAAAAAACAAATGAAAATTTCATCAAACGAACAACAAAAAAGTACGAAAGCACACTACAATGATATGCACACAACGAACAGTGCAACTTTTTGTGTTTTTTTTTAGAGACAGCATGAATCAGTTTAACGAGCGATGAAAATTGACGAGATCAAAATAAATTGGATTCACGATCAAGCTTTTGCTTGGGGTTTCCCGGTAAAACAGGTGGCCAATGAATAAATTGGATGGTTTTTTGTTTGGCACAAAATTGTTTTAAATGATACATTTGGGGAGTGGGGATAAAATAAACAAAATTCATACATAAAATAAATTTATAGTATAATAAAAAATAAATAAAGAATAAAAATTAAATCAAAACATAATAAGCAATAATGGATAAAATGAGCAAAGAATACTTAAACAAAAAATAATAATTGTTATTATTATTATTATTGTTATTATTATTATTGTTATTATTATTATTATTATTATTATTATTATTATTATTATTATTATTATTATTATTATTATTATTATTATTATTATTATTATTATTATGATTATTATTATTGTGATTATTATGATTATTATTATTATTATGATTATTATTATTATTATTATTATTATTATTATTATTATTATTATTATTATTATTATTATTATTATTATTATTATTATTATTATTATTATTATTATTATTATTATTATTATTATTATTATTATTATTATTATTATTATTATTATTATTATTATTATTATTATTATTATTATTATTATTATTATTATTATTATTATTATTATTATTATTATTATTATTATTATTATTATTATTATTATTATTATTATTATTATTATTATTATTATTATTATTATTATTATTATTATAAAAATAAAAATAAAAATCTACAAAAAATCTACAAATCTACAAAAAAATCATTAATAACTCTAATTAACAAAAACTTTTTTAACAAAACATGATAAAATAAAGATTTTGAATCAATACTTCCGTATAAAATGTTCAAAAAATTAATTTAGAAACCAAATTATGATAATTTAAACATAGGTCAATAAAACTAAAACATGCACATTTCGGCTTTGCTTCAATATGAAATAGGAATACAATGAAAAAAAAACTACAAAAGCAGTAATCGTTCAAACATTTCATGCAAGCTCTTACAAAACAATGTAAAACTCTAAATAAATCAAAATATACACACCTACAAACAAGCCCAATATAATGGCTAGCGGTTGTAATGTTTGCATAGTAAATCCATCTCGCTGGAATGACCAAACGAAGAAGAAGAAAAAAACCCGTGCTCGTGAGTGTGTTGACCATTTTATCTCCATATGGTACCGAGCGGGGCGAATGCCATGTATTCATGGCATGTAATGAATAATCCATCATTCATTTGTTTGATATTTTCGTGTACCGTGCCCACTGCACAGCGATCCGCAGATGTCCGCCGCACGCACAGCATCCCTTGGGACGGTCGGGTGCCTTGTGTGTACTTGTAAATGTAGTTGCGCGGCTTGCCCGGAACAGCAAAATCGCACAATGAAGTGACCATCGCGCACTGATGGATGCAGAGCCATTGTCGCGAATGATGGATGCCACTCGGCCCCCCCTTCACAGAGACACACTGAGGGGGAGAGGAAGAGAGAGTGAGTGACCGACCGCACAGGGCAGACGCAAATCTATCGCGTCTGTCTGCGGTTAAGTCACTCAATCCTTCAATTGCACGCTAGGATTTACGTGCCACGGCACGGCTCGGCACGGCTCTGCTGTGTGTATTCTTACCACACACACACACACACACACACACACACACACACACACACACACACACACACACACACACACACACACACACACACACACACACACACACACACGCCCTTCCCCATCCATCGAAATCCAATCGAGCTCTTCAACGCGGCGTCATAGTCCCAACATTCCCCAATCATGCCTTGCCACTTGATGGGGTATTGCATCGTCGCATAAAACCGGAACCATATCAAGCGTGGCATAACTCAAAATGATTTGTTGATTTTTGCCCAACCTGTCCAACGGGAACAACGGGGACACACTGCACAGACGACTCACCAACCGGGGTGTGGGCAGGTTTAGCAGTTATTGTACCTACACACAAGGTAAACGTTTGTGCTTTATATCCTGTCAGCACAAATGACCACAGACAATGTACAAGGGACAAGTCGCGTGTAACCACAAAACATACCGGTGAGTGAGTGAGATTTAGGACAGTGCTGGTGAGGTCCAAAAAAAATAGCCACAAAGGTGGGTGAGCCTTTGAGAATCCTAGTTCTTGCTGCACAGAATGTGCTCTTAAGAGAATGCTGCTGCACGTTACACTGTCACGTTCCTCCTATCAATCATTAACTAATACTCACGCCTAAAACCGTTAGCATCGTTTCATCTAGAACGCGTGTATCTCTGTTACGTTCAGCACTGTCCTGTTGCAGTTCGGTTCATTATTTTCCCATTTTGTGAAGGTCACCCACCACGGCCCGTTGCATTACTTTTGCGCTCGTTGCGAACGATTATCATGCGTGCGTGTGTGTGCTCTTGGCCACGCCATCACCAACCAGTCATACCACCAGTTGCCCCCCTCACCAACACCCTAACCGAAACGTGCAACCGCGCATCCTTGCTCGTCATTTGCAAGAGCATCATCATCTCTCTTCACCGACCGAGTAGTTTAGCACCAATGTTTGCATAAGCCATGATGCCGTAGCCACCCGCGTATGCACCTTGCAGTGTATGATGCAGACCACCCAAAAGACAAACGCGTAGGCGCAAACCCCCAACGTTTTCTCCTGGCCCTCCCCAACGTCGCGCGGACCGTGACGTACGTGGCTGCTCAAAACCAAACACTCAGGTGTCATGTTGACGCGGAAAAACAAACAGACAAGTCCTGGAGTCGTGGATATGGGGATACGCATCCTTCTTCGCTTAAACGGTTTTGCCCGTTTTTTGCACCTTTTCGCACCCCGTATCCGTGTGTCCGTCATAAATACCGCACCGTGACGAATCCGGCATTCGTCCGCAATACGGCGACAAGGGTGAGAAGGTGTGCATGACTGCACAGAGCGACGGCTGCCGGCGTGACGAATGCTTGTGGTTCTTGCCCGGTTCGGCACGCCGTATGCAACTATGCATCGTGGTCTGGCCACGATCCAAAGCCGTAGAGAGAGCAGCAAACGCAAAAATTAGCGACGTGTTGCAGGTCCTGCGTTTGCATAGCGCACACACACACACACACTCCCTGGAGTGGATGATGCACAGATGGAGAGAGCTACTCAGGGCCATGCACACTCAAAGCCAGCATGCCAGCAAGTCCTCGACGTGGTCGTACTACCTTTGCGTACCTTGCGAACGAGTGCTAGGGCCAATGGAATGGAGAATGCAAAGCAGTGCAGCAAAAAAGTGCACCGCCAGTGCCATAGAAGCACACGAGTGACTGACGAGTTGCGATAGTGAAGGTTTACCACTAGGCGAACGTAGACGACGGATCGCATACGCAACAACACCAAAAAAAAACTCGGGGCGTATGAATCAGCTCGACGATAAAGAGACCAACTGACTGACGGCCAGCCTAGATGCTCCGGATGCGGACAGCGCTACTAAATAGCAGCCACCGATAGATGGCATAGCGTACGCACACACAAACACACACACACACACGCATGACGCATCATGTATCATCGTCAATCTGTTTGCGTATGCAAGTTACTCACGGTGCAAACTGCGTGCAAGCGAGCAAGCCATGACTCCTGTTGCTTCGGCTTTTTGTAGCAAACAAACAAGCGTTTAAGCGATTAGGATAAACATCAACAACTACTGCTGGTGTGTGTGTGTGTGTGCGTGTGTTTTCGGAACAAGGATCAAATTGGGGGAATGCTTATAAAACAAGCTTGTTCAGGGTGTATAATCGCTAGCACATGGCATCAAACCGGGGGGATGAATTATGAATGGAATGAAATCAGGACACGAATGATGCAATGATAACACAAACTTGTTGGCATTTGGTGTTAATGGAGTAGCGAAACATACTTTCTAGAAGGAAAAAACGCACACATTAGTGACAATTTTGACACTTTGGCGATAATACAAGCCACACGATTTAAAACTTCTCCGAAACGGGATCCATTAACAACGGCATCTCGTGCTCACCACCACCAGCGCCACAGTCTCCAATGGATCGTTCAATGATGCGACCTACGGATGGAAGGCTGCTGCCACCTTGCTGTGGCTCCCGGGAATGGTGGTCCTTTTTGACGACAGCTTCCGACTTGGAGGTGGTGGCCACCATAAGCGTTTCGATTGCTTCGTGATTGACCGATGCCATCGCATCACTGTGTGTCCTTCGCAAACTGCATCCAGCTCCCTTCTTTTTGGAGGTTTTGTTCTCCAGCTTTTTCAACCTTTCCAACAGTTCATTGCGGCTAGATGTTTAACAGAGTTAATGTTATTGGAGTTTCTAGAATAATAACAATTAAATACATACGATTTCACAAGTGCACCCAGTTCCCGCTGGAGCTCGTTCATCTGTACTGCGTAGTCTCCGATTTGTAGGTGCAACTGTTCCACCGTAGACTCCAACTGACTATTTCGATTGCGCTCCGAGTCAAGCTGCATCTCCAGGAACTCACAGTGTTCCCTAAATCAACAAGAAAATACAATCCATTCGCAATAAAACACTCAATAATGCTCCAACAGTGTACATCCAGTCACTCACCTGAGGCTCGCCAGTGTCTTTGGGCTCTTCTTCGAGGCCGACGCCGTGTCGGAACCATCATCGTCCACGTTCGCCCCCAGCTTCACCAGTATCTCGTGGCAGGCTTCGTTGGAGATTTTGATATTATCGCGTATGTCGAACTTTTCGATCGACGCGTTCATGTTCAAACATTCCGTAAGAAACTGGGCCGCCACATCGGTCAGCCCGCAGTTGCACACGTGTATCTGCCGCACCCAGGCATCGTCCTTCAGGACGTCGGTCAGCTCGAGCAAACCGTAGTCACCGATCGCCGGGTTGTGGCTCAGGTACAGATATCGCAAACCCATTAGCTTATCCTCCTTAATGTCACCGTACCGCAGCGACTGCTCCCAGCTCGTGGCGTAGCGCTGCATCTTCTGAAACTTGATCACGTCCGCCACGGCCTGGCACCCTTTAACGGTCAGCTGGCACGCGGTCAGATTTAGGAGCTGCAGGTTGGGCAGAAACTTTATCTCGGCGCACAGCGCTTTACAGCCGTCGTCGCCGATCGAGCAGCGGGCAAGGTTCAGCTCGGTGAGGGAAGTGTTTTGCGACAGCCCCTGGAGACACCGAGCAAGAGAAGGGAGAGAGTTAATCGCAACATTCACTAACCAGCAATCAATCACGGCCCGATTCCGGACCTACCGTTATAAGCGTACACAGCCGTACACCTGCCAACGGGAAGCCTTCGATCGTGAAGTGCTCCACCACCTTGTTGGTGCGCAGAAAGGTCGCCAGCGTTTCCACCAGCTGCTTGAAGGTGCGTTTGTCTATCAGTGGGGTTTTCTCCGCACCATTCCCTTCGTGAACGCTGTGAGGCACTAATCCATCCGTACCTATGTTTCAAACGCAAAGGAATTCCCAATTTTTTATGAAAGAACTACAACATATTACATCTCGCCACAAGTCGTTACCTTCCGTGTAGGTTTTTCGCAAACGCAGCGCCACATTGTTCAAGGAATTGTCCTCCCGCAGCGCGTCTGTGATCAGCTGCCAATCGTAGCACTTGAACCGATCACCGTACACGTCCAGGAAGGATTGATTCTTCTTTTTAGTTTTCACTATTTCCGGCAACGGATGGAAGTTCTTCGCGCGGCACAGCGCTAGGTAGCGATGGTGAAAGTCCTTGGCGCGCTGTCTATTGCGACGCTCGCTGCGGCCGGCGGGCTTCCCATTCGTGCTGTTCGTGTTGCTGGACATCTTGTGCGGGCTTGCTTGTCTGTATGTTGAAGAGCTCGACACTAAAATGCAAGCAGCACGGAGAGATGGTGCAAATGAAGACAACCTACAAGGCTACTTTGATGAAAGTCTTTCGCTGAGTGCATGTTGCCTGGGAAGAAGATACCGAAACTGTCCTTCAAAATGTGTCTTACAGAACCAAAACATACAAAATGTTTATTGAAGTGAAATAATGACCTTCAGTTTTTAAAACTTATATGAAAGTTTGTTAATTGTAAGAAACTTTCTAGTCTCTTATAACTTTTTCTCAAAATGTAATGACCATTAAAGTAATTTAAAGGGTGTTTTTTCCCCATGATCCAACCATCAAAATACCCATTCACGCGCTAAAAGCAATAAAAAACAACCCACTCAACCGCCCGAAAGGGCGAAAAAATAAACTTCCAAAAATATTGACCAACTGTACGACTGCTGCCCATCACCGGCAAGAATAAGAATATCCACCTCCCTGGGCGCTCTTCATTTGCTGCTGTCTGCAAACATCTTCACTTCGTGTGGCTGTCACCGTTTAAACGCTACGAATCTTTCACTGCCCCGAAACCAACGACAAAAATACATGTCAGCCATGTATCACCCGCTCCAAACTGCCCTCTTCGCAGCCTTCCCCACCACACCACATTGATGATGAACACTTTTTAAACACCGTTTGGCCACCGCACGCCACGGCCAACAATTCTGTCCGTGAAAAACATTAGAATTCAACACACACTAGGGAAAAAAACCCACCACAAATCATGGTGCGCTACGTTGCACGGTGTATTTTACTCTCACTTAATTTGATGTGGCCATGTCGGTATGCTACCGTACATCATTCATCAAAAAATATTTCAATTTTTCATTCGCACCCTCACGCCCTATCTGGCTCACTGTTTCGTGGTGGTTTATTCTTGGTGATGTGTTGTGCATTCCGGACGGCTAAATTTACGTTACAGCGACACAACAACGAAATCACGCGCCCGCGGGAGGAGGATTTCCGAATCTTGTGGCGCACTTGATGAACGTAATGGCCGTTCGTCTCGGTTTCGTCAACATTGAGTAATGGAAACGATCGGCTTGAATAATCAAAATATTTTAAGAAAATGTATTTGCAGCAATTAACGTGTTACAGTTACAAATCGTTGGACTTCTCTCCCTCATTGGTTCCCTCTTGGATAGTTGCTTCGCCTTCCATTTCCTCAACGCTCCACGGTTTCAAATCTTCCAACCGCGTCCTGGGAGCAACTCCCATCCGCCGCAACATGCGCTTATTTTCATAACTCACCAAATGTTCCATATTCGTGCCAACGCTGATGCAAACCTTATCCCGCCGTTCGCGACCCTTCGTCAGCACTTCAATAAAGCTCTCCATCTCGGGCAGATAGTGCGCCCGCAGCACATCCTGAGCATCCGATTCAGCGCGCCTATAGTCAGCAATATCAGTGCCATGTTTGCTGACCAACTCAGCCCGATCCACACTCTCATCAACCAAGACGGCGGCATCCTCCTTCTCCGCCGGTCGCAGCAGTTTGTGCGCACCGACAAAGTCAGCCGCTGCCAGGGCAATGTTTGCTGCGATCGCTTCACGCTTTTCCGCATTGTACTTGCGCCGCTCCACCTCCGGGCGCATCTGACGGGCCATACGCTCCGGGCTTACGTTGCGCCGAGCCATGAGCTTCCTCAGCAGCGTTTGAAAGTGTCTTGCTTGATACTTCTGCTCCAACCGTTCGCTCAGTGGCATGCGCTTTTCAAGCTCTTGCATTTTCTTCAACCGGACCGCATCCGTGCCAGTGTCCGGTGCGTTCGCTGTCACGCGTTCCGCTTCCTGCTGGAGTCTGTTTTCGCGCGCATCAAGTTCGGCTTGAATTTTCGCCTCGATCGTAGCGCCATTGCGATCGTAGTAACCCTTCACCCAGGTTGCTTGGTTCGTTTTGCGCGTTAGCTCATGGTTCATCATGCGCTGGAATGTTTCTACCTCATCCGGCAGCGGGTTGACAAAGGTCGGGGCTAGCTTGAAAATACGAATGTTTGCATTATGATCCGCAACGGCCAGGCAGTTGCGGGCGCTTGCCAAACGGTGCTGCGAAATGGTTGTAAGTGCTTCCGAGCCTAGATTCAAGCAAACAGTCGCACGGAATGTTTTCACTGCAAAAATGGCAAAAAAGGCATACAATTAGATTGCTTTTACAATCTTTGAAGATCGTTCACCCTTACTCACAGCTCATGTCCCATATTTCAAAGTCACCATTGCTCAGCCCGATGAAAAACACCGACACGCGGTCCAAACTCCAACGGCACGCTGTGATCATTTCGGCTTTCTTGCGCCAAAACACGGGCGAACTCTTGTCGTCCTCAGCCCAAATCGCAAGTACATTGCCTCCGATCGAGAGAAACACACTGCGGCAGTGTGGATTGCGTTCCAGCGCCAAAACTGGCCCATTGTGGATCTGCCCAAACACGTGCTGTACCTTCACCGGCTCATCGTTTACCAGCGCACCCTGCTCAAAATCGTACCCTTCCCAGGAGCCCTCAATCAGCTGACCCGTGTATGATCCAACCTTCAGCAGCATTTCACACCCCACCGGCACCGGTTGCTGCTGGTGTTTGACGCGCACCGTGAGCTCCGTCACCGTTTCCAGCGGCATCGACAGATACACCGCTTCGTCGATGACCACCGACAGGATGGGCAGCTCGCAAACCAGCTTGAACGTAGGAAAGAACAGATTGTTCACGCGCTGGTACATCGTCCGGTCGGCCTGCTGGGCGGTCTTGCTCGCCGCAATCAGCTTCTGCAGCGCGGGCATCGTAAACTCAAGATCCCAAAAGCACACGCTCCCATCGAGCGCCGTCGTCATCATGAACCGGTAAAGCTTGTCCGCGTGTGACTTCAAGTGCCCGGTGCTGGTGCAGTAATAATTCCGCGGCAACCATTTGACACACGTAATGGCAGCACGGGACGAATGCTCCAGAGAGCTCACCGCAGCAGGATTCACCTCCCGATCGATGCGCTCCACCGCAGGGTAATCCATCAGATGGCGCGCCTGTTTGCGATACTCACTCGCCCCCCGGGCGTCCCTGTTCGCCTGCTCAACGCGCTCCAGCTCGCCGCCCAAATCCCACAAAACAATCTGCCCGTTCGCGAGTCCGCCCACGAGCAGCTCGCCGTCGTACGGGCAGAACGCGACAGCCGTCACTTCGCGAATCGTTTTCAGCTCCAGCGCCGGCTCCAAGCTGTCCTCGAAGCTCCACAGCAGTACGGTGCATTTTTCAAACGTCATCCGCCCGAGAGCATCCGCCCCGGCCGGCTGCTCCGATTGATTGTGCTGCTTGTTAGCGTGCTTTGCCGGCGTCTCGAAGGTATACGACGCGACAAAGCACCCCGACAGCTCCGGATGCCAGTCCAGCGTGCGAACGGTGCGCCCGCCGCACAGCGCGCGGTTCATAAACGACAGCACCTCGTCGATCTGCGGCGTCCGATAAGCGGGCACACGCGCCGGCGAAATACAGTCGTACTCGTTCCGGTACAGCTCAATCAGGTTAAACTGAGCCTCGCCCGCCAGGCGCTCGGTGGCGTGCTCCAGCCAGGTCGGTGGAATCAGCGACGGATCGGTCTTACTGCCGGCCACATCGAGCAGGTACTGGGTGGCGGCGTGCGACGGGAAGGCGGGCTCGGTTTGAAGACTTCGACTGCATGCCGGTGGGCGCACTTGCGTACCACGATCCGTTATTCTTCGCGGGATGTTGATCGGTTTCCATTTGAACGGGAGCAGCTCCACGTACCCATCGCGTACACTGGGCGCGCTGCGTAACGACAGCGTTTGATTGATCCGTCGTATCGGGAGGACACTTTGCGCCTCCGTTGCCACGCTGGATTCGTCCCGTGCTCGCTTCTCCTTTGCTATTTCCTGCTCCACAGCTCCATCGGTGCTCCATTTGCGTCTCGGGCGCTTCAGCGTAAGCAGCTCCAGCTTTAATCGTTCCAGAAGCTCCAGCTTGCGTACGATTTCACTCGCTTCGTTAATTTCTGCCGCATCAGAGTACAGTAGGAACGCATCCTCTTGCTGTGATGACTGATCCGGGATGTATTCTACTAGCACGAAGGAGTCAGGTTCGAGCAATCGTAGTGATTCTTCTACCTTCGGGACAGCCGCCAACAAGCCTTTGGTGAGGCATTTCTGCAGAGCTTCCTTCCTGACCGCCTTCCACGGATGTTCGTCGGTCACATTCTTCCCAAGAGCAATGCCAAGTTCGCTCTGCAATTGATTACTGTTTACCAAGGAGATGTAATAACAATACAATTTGCTATTGAAGCTCTGTTGCTTTTTAACTTACCTAAGAAATAGTTCCGTTGTATTCTGAAAGGATCTTAACCTGTCCCATGCTTCCTGATCGTCGAATCCGAAAATTTCCTGAAAATCTTCATCTTCAAAGAATCCACCCTTGACGGTAATGTCATCCGTTGCTTTACTCATTGCGTGAAATACTCCCCACGAGAGCTGCGGCAGAATGCGTGGCTGCTGCGATGAAGAAAAGTTCCTGAGTGAGACTTGGTTACCATGCTGTCAAACGATTGCTGTGTGCTCCCCCTCCCGGGAGTCTGTCACACACTTTTGCTTCTTCATTAATACAAAATCGATAAATAACGAGAACTGTATCGCTAATGAGCTTCTTTGTGGCGCAGTTCAAATTATACAGTAGTGGCAATAAAAAAGAAAGCTTCATTACACACTTTCCCACACGCTTTTTTCGCGGGGACATGTGTTATTGCTTATCCGAAAGGTAGAAGGGGGAAGGCACAATATCATGTTTTGATTGCCACCGCATATCAAAGTGCTATAAATTATACACATTAAATTGATGTTTCAATTACACTCGCAGGAATCCCCGATTCAGACGGCATGAAATTTAATTAATGATATGTAGATTATTTATCTAATTGATTTGGCGACTTTAATGAGCCATGCCCGCACAAACGCGACGAGAAAGCCATGTGTTTTCCGCGGTGCGAAATCAGGCTGATATGATACAGCGGTGCAGCGGCCCAATTGCACTGTCCTTTTTTTTGCAGATGCCGGGAACATGTGTATGCATTCGATGCTTCTGCTTCTGCTGCTGCTACTGCTGCTACCGCCAAGTGTTTCATAGCTTTCTCTCCAACCCCAGTTCCCAACCTTTTGCCGATCGATGCATTTTTATTATTTTTCCAATTGTGTGTTTCGCCCCGCTCCTCCTACCAATCGAACATGGTTTTCCATTTTTCTCATTTTATTTATGCACTTTGATATGAAACGCGCTGTCCGGTTTATGTTGTGGCAGCTCGGAAAATGAGCCACCCGACCTCCCGCTCCCGACCTCGCTCGCTTTATTTGTGCATCGACCCTGCCGGCTCATCCCGGGGTCCCGTGTCACGCCCCCGGAACTGGCCGTTATCACAATTTGTCATCGAGAGCAAAACGAGACTTCTGATAATTAACGAGATGGAATGAAGTGTCGTTTTCATGTGTTTTTATGATAATTAACCAGCGCACATGTCTTGTCACAGCGCGGGCTGGCAACTGGCCAGTCGAAGGGCCGCTCACGCTTTTGAAGGGTTCTCGAGGTCGATTGATACACTGAAGCAACGCCACTGCCATTCACGGGCAAAGCGCACGGAAACGGACACCAATCGACAGGCCTGGACAAGCGGGATTGTCACCATTGCAAGCCAGGGGGGGGGGGGGGGAGGGCAATGCAAAATACACTTTCCTCACACCTGTATACAGAGAGAGAGAGAGTGAGAGACACATGGGAAAACATAAAAAAAGACCGTGCGCACCAAATGAGCAAATAACTAGCCCGACCGCGAAAAGCACTGTGGCGAACGGTGGTGCGCTTTTGAATGCTCGTTTGGGAAGGAACAAACGGGCTCCAGCTGTTTCCTGCTGCCTCGCCGAAGCGCCTCGGGACTTAATTTACGGCGCAACATAAACAACAACGCCAAATTACAAAAGAATGATGCTGACCGTGTATTACAGGGGAATTTTAACTTACACAAAATCAGTATTTGTTGTAAGAATAAGCACTCAAAATATGTCTTATAGGAAATATTTAAAAATACACATATTCAAACCAAATTTTCTTGTTCTCACTCTCAATTCCAGACACATCAAAACCATCAAACCTCAACGTGCATTCAACCGAACAACTTGTCGCCGATGATTTCCCCCAAGGTACGCACCCATACATCGGATTCACTCTCTCTCTCTCTCTCTCTCTCTCTCTCTCTCTCTCACTCGCTAATATTCCGCAATCCGCCAAATTCGAATGCTTCACCTCGCCAAAGCATGAACCTGCCCGAATTGATTGAAATGTGATTCAAATGTCACGCACAGGAACAAGGCGAGAGAGATCGGCGCCGTCTCCTTCAACCCTATTTAATTTATATCAACATCAAATTCATTCGCCACGCTGGCCACCGGTCTTGTACACCGCCGACCGTAAAGCGAGGGGGGGCTTGTCGTGTGCGTGAGCATCGTTCGTTTGATGATTTGACTAGGGACATCCTAGTATGGGTGTGTGTGGTGGGACTGGGAGGGTAGGTGGCAGACAGCGTCACTGGTAGTGACGCTGACAGCAGGGACATCTTTGCGCGCCGGCACGAACGCAGCACGAGGAATCAATGGAGCTCGGTTAATCTACACCATTATCCAGTGCTGCTGGCTGTGTATGTGTGTCTTGATTAGAGTGTACAGTTGTACACAAAATCATACCACTTGAAGGATATTTTAGTCATGTTTTGATGATTTTTTACTGGATCAAACACATTAGTTTAAGATCTTCACTAATCAATTCACTTCTGAAGACACTTCAAGAAAGCATCCTTATTAAAATGTTCAATTCATTTCACAAATTTGGATCTATTATTTAACACTGTACATTATTTGGCCACCATGTATGTGTGACATTTGCTTCGTCTTCGTCGACCTGCCATCCGTCTCAGACATGCTTCCATCAGCTCACTTGCTCACATCAGACAGATCCTGCGAGGGGTTGCGGGAGAGGTTAAGGGAAACTGATTGTCGATGACATAAGCCTTAGGCGGCTTAGCTCATGCACCCATCACACACCACAGCCCACGGCATACGCGTATGAAGTTCTCCCACAACTTCCTTATCCTACAGGGGAAAAGCGTCTTTCACTCGACTCTCGGCTCCAACCAGAGAGCTCAACAACTGTGAGAGATAGAGCTAGGACGGGCTGAGTGATGATGCTTCACTGTTTGGAATGGAAGTCAAATCCAGCCGGAAACCGATTGATGGCTATTAGTGAGTTCCCCCGTTTACACCGACCGGCACCGGGAGGGGCAGATAATGCTCGTCACCAGCGCAAGGGAGGAAGAGCGCAGAGAGAAGATGAGAAGGAAAGTGGAGGAAAAAACCTTTTGCGAAGGGAGAATAAACACGTCACTGTCAGATCGCATCCGTCAATCCGCTTACCTCCCGGCACCGTCGCGACGGTCCTGTGCGGCGTGCGGTCCTTTTGTTGAACAAGGTGCGGAAACAGCGCCCATACAGCCACGTATGACGTCGTGGTACGATGGTTGTTGCGGTGAGATTAAAGTGGAATATAATATTTCATGCATCGGGCTGGCGTTTGTTGTTCTCGGTTGCAAAGGAAGCGTAAGGAATGATTGGATTCAGGCTCAAAAATTATTTGCCAGCGAAAAGTGGACGTTAAATTACTTAACCCAAGTTAATTAAATGATGAAGAAAGCCACACTAGAGATGTGTGAAATGATCTTTCAGGCCAAAAAAGGACTTCTTCCGTCATCACAGGACATTCTTTAAAACAACTCTTCATTGATTGGAAACGGCAAAAGAGTTGGACACATTCTACGTCTAATGTATCCTTCTAACGAGTTTAATGTCCTATCCTGCCCTCCCTTATTCTCTTCCCCATGCACAACCCTATACACCGGGATACATGTACGCCCTAAATTAATTTAATAGTAGACTAGGGGTGAAATCAATGCCCGCAGACACACGTACAACATCCTGTGATCATTTGTGGCCCGTAAGAGTGCGAGGGAATGGTATTGTAAGCGAACGCTTCCTGAATGAAACAGATTTAGCGCGCGCGCTCTCTCTCGAAACAAAACGAACAGAAAGTGTATCGAAAAAATTCAATAACCTAGACAAACACAAACCAGTACAAACCGGCGGCAGTCGCATTGGCGCTGGCCCGCTCGGCTTGTGGCAGGTGTCGTTTGCAAACCTTTTCAATAGGAGATAAAGCTTCCCGACTTGTACCAAGGGCGCGTTTTGGTACATATATTTATGAGTACACACCATTTGCACCATTATGAAGTCATCGCATGGCATATGCCACGCTGTTGTCCTTGTTTTTTTGGTGAAACAAAACTCTCCCGAAAAGAAGTCGCGAATAACATACGAGCGAGTTAATGAAAAGCCGAATCACTAAAAAACAATTCGACTGGTTTTGATCAAAGCGAAACACATACACACCCACGCTCAGTAACATGTATCTGCTTCGGGGCAAACATTGGCAAACATTAGGGGCATGCTGACGGTGCTGGAGAAAGAATAGAGATTCCTCAGAGGGGAGTGGGAAGCGGGGCTGGTTGATTATAATAATGAAAATCCTAGTCTTGGGAGATATTTATTTGGAATGAATTATTTCGTGCTAGTACATTGAAAAAGATTCCTTTTTTTCATTTGCAAAGGATAAGTTATGACGGAAGCACGTGTTGAAGAGACATTCACACTAGTGATGTGCTCTCTGAAGCGCACCCACGACTCCGATCCGACTCCAACTAGTTCGTTAGTTCTATTCCGAGAACGGCAAAATGGAACCTTTAGATCCGCCCGGAGTCGGAGTCGGATCGGAGTCGTTCGGAGTCGTCCGGAGTCGTCCGGAGTCGTCCGGAGTGGTTCGGAGTCGACCGGAATCGGAGTTTGTCGGAGTCAACAGGAATCTGTGTGCTAGTGATCAGACATTTCCTTTCGTTGTGTTTTTTGTCTTTCACTTTGCGCGTGCACTTCTTATACAGGCCTTTGTTTCGAAGGCCAACCTCGGGCGACTCCATACGATTCCAGATGACTCCGTCTGTAGCTAATTTCGGATGAATCCAGAAGACTCTGGACGGCTCGGAAGACTTCGAAAGATTCCTAACGACTCCGAACGACTCCGTACGACTTCGACTCCGAACAACTCCGAACGACTCCGAACGACTCCGAACGACTCCGGACGACTCCGACTCCGAACGACTCCGGACGACTCCGAACGACTCCGGACGACTCCGAACGACTCCGGACGACTCCGAACGACTCCGGACGAACCCGAACGACTCCGGACGATTCTAGGTGATTCCGGGCGATTCCAAACGACTCCGAATAATGCAGGGCGGATCTAACTTCCGGAGTCGATTCCGAATTTATCGGAGTCGGATCGGAGTCGACTCCGGATTTATGCCAACTTTACCCATTACTAATTCACACAGATCTGAGAAGCAAAGTCAGCTAAAAATGCGCATATTTGGCTATGTTTAAGCGAAATCTTGAAATAAATTCTGCTATTCTGTTAAGAGTTTAAGTGTCTTTCATTAGAAAACAACATTTCACATACAGCTTGACTCCAACCACAAGAACTATTTCATCACAAGACATCCCATTTCAAAAGCATCTCAACACTGACCCCTTACGACCACTCCCCCCCCCCCCCCCCCCCCCCAGAGCATTGCTACAACATATTTCACCAAATCAGAATTCTAAGAAGATCACAAACTCGAATGCCACGGTGGCATGATATATGCAGCGAAAACCGTGTACACAGACACACACACAAAAAGGTGTATGCAAATAAGATATTAATGAGCCACTTCAGTTGTGAGAGCATAATTCCTCAACACAGCGGGGAAAATTGATCTCGCTTATGATATACAAAAATGAGGCACCGGCAAGGCAAGCCTGGATGTTTCGTTGCTTTCCGGGGCCGTTGTTTTCTGTCCTTGTCTTCATTGCTCGTTCGCTTGATGAAGCGGAGGCATTCTTGTCCGTTTCTCAGATTTATGTTTATTCACCTTTTTTTTTCTTTCGTTTGTCGATCTTCCACTTTGGACGGATGGAAGGTTGTGTTGATTATCGCAGCGAGGCTCCCAATTTCCCGTAGTCGCCACATCAATCGTGTGTCGGAGGATCGATCCAAAGCAGCCACAACAACACACACAACAGCAACCCCTTTAGGATAGTGGCCATAGAGTGGTCAGATCACATTTTAATGAATGATAAACGTGGCGCTCGATATAATATCGTGTGCCCCGTAACAGTCGTGATAGCGCGAGTTTTGAGAGCAGCAAGTTATCTTCGTCCGTCCGTCCACCTTCCCAATGGCGGTCCCAACGCCGAAAGGAGTAACGGGGGCCAAACCAGCGAGTGGTGGTTTATCAATTTCGAACAGGAAATAATATCCCGTGATTTATGAGCGGGTTGAAGGTTTGTCACCAGTAAACCACTCCACTTCATTCAGTTTTTTTGTCTCAAAAATCCGTCCACCCGAAAATGTCGTCTGCGAACGACCGCGTATCGTCTTTCCACATTCGGGAACCAGTTCCATACCGTGAAAGATTTGAATATGTGTTCAAAGGGCAAAAGCAAAGGGGGGGGGGGGGGGGGGGGGGTGGGGGGGGGGCTCATATAGGCAAACATATGCGATAATTTTTCTGAAAAGTCTTTGCCTCATCTTTGATTCTGTTCCAGCGGTGCCTTCCATTCACCGAGGCCTTTGCTAGCGGCATTCGCTCCCGGTATCAGGATTTACTGGCATGGAGATGGATTTTTGATTAAGGCCTGACCCGTTAATATTTAATTAAGGTGACCAGCGGCGCGCGATAGACGCCAGCACGGCGGCAGCAAGAGTCTCAGTCTTTATTTTGTCATTTGGTTTTCTAGGGTTTTGGCTGAGGATAGAGCCGGCGGTTTCTCTTGTCAAATTTTCGTTCCTCGTGCCTGCCCGCTCGTCTTTTTCGATTATCTTTATGCTGAACAGGGATGGTTGACTTAATAGAAAGCATTCATTCATTCCGGGCTCATTTTTGGGGTGGGGGCCCGTTCGACCGGATCAATTTCCCACGTCGCGCGTTCGTCTTCTATCTAATAATTGCCTTTTTGCGTCTGGTTTGCGTGATGAAAGAGGTGGCCACCATCGGTTCGGAGATCTGGGATGGAAATTAATTTCTGCTTCTTGATATATGTATGCACGAGCAGGTTCGCCTCCCGATCTCTCGTCGCGAGATGACAATAACAGGGGAGCAAAAAAAATGAGCGTGATTTATAGACTGTTTGGTGCTATATGGAAGCTCATTCGGTGTGTGTGTTTTTTACTGCCCAATCTTGACCTGTTATTTAAAAACAAATTCACTGTCTAGTAGAAAGGAGTAACAAACAATGCAACGATATTCCCTTCCAAAAAAAACCCCTTACCAAAGACATCAGAAACCTTGAACCTTCTGGACAGAACAATCCACAACATAGCTCACTTTATGAATAAAGGAAAAACCCCAGCTCAAAACGAAAGTGTTTTCCCATCCCGGAATTACCTGTACATGCATATGCGCCCGGTTCGCGGGCTTGTATCGCTGGCTGGCTTGCTTCAAGCGGCAGACAGTAAATTGAGCACGATTAATTGACAGATTGTCAAGGGCTAACTGTATCATTAGGATTTGCATCTTGCTTGTCATTTGTCAAAATGTAAATTTCCTCTCTCTCTCTCTCTCGTCTCTTCGTCCAGTTGTTCAAGCATCTAGTTCCCCTTTGCCGGAGGACATACCAAGCCCCGTCCCTGGGCGTAGTGCAGAGGGCACTTCGGGCTCGTCGTTGTCAATGTCGTCGATGTCGCCGCAACCGTTGAAGTCTTGCAAGAGACAAAGAGATAGAGAGAGAGACAGTGTGTGCGAGAAATCCGTGTTCCGTGCCGTGACGATGTTCCTATGGCCACATCCATCCATGTCCCTATCAAGCCCTACCTAGCGAAACCTCACGTCGCTCACAACGGCAGCAACAACGACGCTCTTGATGACGGGCCTTTTATAGAGTTGCCCGGCATCCTCCCTGTCTTAACTTTTCTCCGACTCGGATGTAAACTACCACCAGCAGCAGCAGCAGTAGTGGTGGACGTGGACGACCAATTTTCTCCTGGCCAATCCACAGACAGACAACACGGCGGCGGCTTGCACTGTGTTTTTGTTGCCCTCCCCAGTCTTCAGTCCGCGTGACTTCTCGGCACTCTAATGTAATTTGTTTAGCGTGTCAAAGATAGCACACGGACTCGGTTTCGCGTCCCGCTCCGAAGCGCACGGCGAAAAAGGACCTCAGCTAGAATGACAATGCCCTGCACAGACGTACTTGTGCTTGCAGTGAGGAGAAGAAGGAAGGTGTCCGTTTTCTTTCCCTCCACTGGCTGACAGGCTTAGAATACGCTTTTTTCCAGCTCTACTGCACGGGTGGATTGAGCTTGCCCGGAACACGCGGGGACTGACTCTGTAAATGCTCACTGACACCGGGAGATGTTTTGCTGTAAGCCCCGTTTAGAAGCCACGCTCTAGCCGCTACCTAACCGTCACCGTACCGGGTGAGGTGGTATTGTTTCGGAATGCAAAACATTGTTCCAAAATCAACACATCTATCATGCTCCCCGTGTACCTTTGAGACACGTTTGCGATCTGCTTTGTTGCATAAATTTGCTCTCACTCATTCACTCACTCACTTACGGCCGACCAATTTGACGGCAATCGGGGAGGTGCGGTGGCCAGTTGACAGCCTCAGTTTATGCTTTTTTTCTTCTCCCCTCCCGCTTTTATCGTTTAACAGCACCACAATAGGACTTCATAATGCTAATTTCTGACGTATTATGATGCACATCAAGGTTGATGCGAATTCTGACCCGCTTGTGCTGCTTCGTGTTTTGCTGTTCGAGTTGACAGATGATTAAATGCCTTCCCTTATTGTTAACAAGCTTGTAATGTGTCAGCTGACTGCATAACGTTGTGCCTTAATTAGGCAAGTAAAGCGTTAAGAATGGTGCCCCTAATTTAAGAGGCGTAAAGAGTTAATCCTTTTTGAAGCGGAAAAAGGCGCTCAACGGAAGGAGCAGCTGAGCCATTCGTTATTCATTCGTTGGGAGGGTCTTCTCAAGATTTTCGTATCATCTCTATACCTTGTACCTCTATACCTTTGCAAATGTTTACTTGAAATATATCCATCACCTATGAATGTCACGTACAATCATGTAAAATTACAAAGGATCAAACATTAAATCACCCAAAATGCTTGTTGTGTGAAGTTATTGCATTTCATCCTTCCTTTTCCTCCGATCGTCCCTCAATTCCCCTCACTCACTACAAACAAAATTAAATTTATCAGCATTCACCTATCAGTTGTTGAAATACTTTTCCTGACTTGATCCAATTACACCTTCGGCCGATCGTTATCCGATCGGCCCCCGACATTGCCAATCAAGATCAAATCATATCACTTTCACATGGTGCAACCGAGACAAACATCGCCACTTTAGCGCAGCAAGCTGCACGGGCGCATGTGCTAAATACAGTTACGCGTGGTTACAGTGGTCGTTATCGCTAGATTCCAATCGATGATGATATCTCGTTCGCTCGATAAACTAGTGCAATAAAGACATGATTCCGTCCTCAACTCATTAACTTATCACCGGCTACCGATCGCATTCGGCAGAGCGTACCCGATCGGTTTCTCCGTTTTGTGAACGCTTCCAATCGATCGTGTCTGCACCACCGGTACAATCGGGCTGCAATAGCACGGTTCCCGATAGAGGGAAATGAATTGGCGCTTCTCATTTACATCGTATTTAGAAAAGAGCTCAAAGTTCTTCACATGTTTCCTGCAGTTACATGGAATGATCTGTGTGCGATCAAGAAATACGATAACGATCTTCACACCTAACTTATGTTGTATTTGCGTTCAGCTGCAACAAAGTATGATAGAAACACAATTGTGATACCCGTTTAAAATTCAATATGTATAATTTTATTCAGAAAACTTATTTGCCTTCATTATTAGTTGTTTTTTTAAGAAGAAACACACCTTAATTATAATTTTGTTTGAATTATGTTGACGTTTATGTTGCGTTTTATACAATAATAGTATTTTGGAATTTACATTAATGTGCTGATTCACATCCACATAGTGATGATAAATAAAACCTAAAATAAATATAAAATTAAACGACTTAAAAATATAAAAAAATCATCCATATTTTACAAGAAATTTAAATCCTTTTGAAATTATAAACATTTCTTATTGGAAGTAAAACAACTATTAAGTTAATCACCTACATGGAAAGAGTGCTATTACATTGCATTTATACAATAAATATAATCCTAAAAGACAAATATAAGAGAAAGAAACGTAAACAAATGTAAAAAGCTATTCAATAATGCATTCCACCCTTGCCGTTACTACGGCAAAACCTATTTTTTCTGATGTTTGTCATAATTTTTATAAAGAATAATGTATTATTTATATTGAAACGGATTGAATCCATTCCCAAACATTGTTTTACAATTTTCGTGGCTATTTTTGTTTACAAAAAGAAGTTAAATTGTCTTTTTTACAATACCTTTAATTGATCTTCAGTAAAATAAAATTAATTTAACATCACAACACATTCTTCCGTATTGCTTGGTTCATATAACACCAATAAATTCATTTAGATTTCCTATTTGAACCTCATGTTTATCACTCCCATGGCCGTTAAGTTAACTGTGGAGTTAACCTACACCACACCTACGATTTCCTGGTGGGGTTTGTCCCGACTTTGCTCGTACACGTACACGTACAACCGCAGCCAATTGCCTCACAAGCCATCTATGTCCGTCTAATGTCGGTAGCATAAATTTATTTTCCCACTACACTACACATACCGACTGTTCCAGAGCCAGTGCTAGAGCCAGAGAATCGTCTTTCTGTATCATCATAAAAGAATGTCAAATTCATATGGACAACGTTTCAGTCAAGGATGATTCTGTCCGTCTCTGCTCGTACCAAGCTCGCCACCACAACGCGTTTGCTGCCACACAACACACACACGACCATGGAGAGAGGCTGTCGTCCTCCACGGTGCGGAAAATAAAATAAATAAAGGAAATAAAATAAAATAAGTACGAATGTAATGTTTTTGTTATGTTCCCGTTTAGCAGCAGTTGCCTGTCGTCCTGTGGGTCGTTATCGTCGACGTACTCCCGGTCGGTTGTCTCATTCGCTTCCACTTTCTCTCTCGCCACTGTCCCTTTTCCACGATCAAAACAATCCCGCTTCTTCGTCACAGCCATGCCATGCTTTGTTCGTTTGAGGTTTTTTTGTGCCTTTTTTTTGTTGTTTCACTGTCCCGTGCCCCGGCACGCTGGTGGGAAATATTTAAAATAAATCTTAATGATACAACAGTGTTTATATTTGTCACACTGCGCTAGCCCACATGTCCTGGTTGCCTGGTGGTCCCGGGGAAAGGACTTCATTGGGCAGCGAGAGGGAGAGGGACCCCGTTGAGAGGGAACGTTCGGCTTCAAATCCCGTGCGCCACGGGTCCCGGACTGGGCCTGACCCAGGGAAAGGAAGACTACGACCCGCACGACGACTCCGGGACGAAATTCCTTCGAGCGTCAAGCTGTCTTGTCAGTGTTTGTTAGTTTGCCGCAGTTGAGATGAGAATCTATTATGCAGAAAACAGGACAACGGCGATCTCCGTCTCTGACAGCACTGGAAGCAATGATTCCTCCGCGCGCTTTGTTCCACCACCACCATCACCACAAACGGGGGTTTGGTTCCGCTTTCTATTCCCACCCCCAGAAGCACTAGCTCAACCTTCACCCTCCTCCTCACCGTACATTAGATTTTTTGAGATACGAAAGCGACACAAGGCACATCCACAGTCACTCCAGAAATGTTTTCATTTCAACCATTCTCTGAATCAACGACTTCACTGACATATGCAAGCTTTTTACGAGTTTTTGCTGCCGCTCTCGAGCTCAACACACCGCTCAGTGGAATAGTGGGGCTTTTTTCTGTGTTTGTTTCACCACCACTTACGGCCCCACCCCCACCCCCACACACACATACACATAACAAACCCACACTGCGCACAAATGTATACTACCGACTGTGCTTTGGTACAACTCATCAAAAACCGTGTTGTGTATGCACTGTTCTGTGAACCAGCAGTAGCAGCAGCAGCAGCAGAAACAGCAGCCTCACGTCTTTATAGGCACGAATAGCACGAAAGGACATGACAGGACCGCTTTAAACCCATTCAACACATGTGTGCCCGCCGCCGCCGCCGTCCCCATCAGCCCAAGACAACTTTTAGCCGCTGGGAAGCGGAGCGGTTTTTCCATTGTGTGCTGGCGCCTAGAATGTGCTAAATTAAGAAGTGAAGCATGTAGCAGCAACATTGTGAACTGGTTGAACCGCTGACAGTAAATTGCTTTCATGTTACATTCATTAGGATGCCGAGGACGGCCTAATGTGAATACTTTGGGACAGTTTTGCTTTACGAAAAGAAGATATTTTTCTTTACAAAACATATTTAGGTGTTCATTTGTAGATCTTTGAAAGCATTGATCGTTAAAAGATCGCTTATTAAATGAGTACTGTTTTTTTGTAAAAATTGCATTAACAGTGCATTGAAGTGATTTCCATCAAAGAGGATCGATTAATATATGATCATCATTACAAACAGACTCCTTTTAATCATTAAAACTAGTTTTAATGTATCTCTAGATCTGACGAAGTAACCAATGTGCTGTCTGTCTGCCTGTCTGTGCTGATCCATTGCATTGCAATTCGATTCTGTGACATTCCTTGCCGTAATCCCGCAAAAAACTCGCATCCAAACTGCCCAAAGCTCCCCAAAACATCAACGGGATCATACAAAATGGGGAATAATATTTATGTTTGGCGTTTTCTTTTTTCCCATGTTTTCATTTCGTCATCGTTTTGCCGAAACTGTCTGTTATGTCTATAAACAGCAGTAACGAGTGCAAAGCGCCCCAGCATTCATATCAGTCCAATCGGGGTGATCTGGGTAATGTGCGGAAACCATCCTAAGTTGAATCCGAACACTCACATATTCGAATCGACGAATCGAACCAGTTTGTTTGCTTTTTAGCCGTTGAACCTATTTCCACATTCACTCTTTCCTGAGCACCGCTGTACGATGGTATTGTTCTAGCGATGTGGGAAAATTCCTTTTTTGTTGTGCTTCTTTTCTACGATAACGTTTCGGCAGCACAAACATTGGCCAAAAAGGAAGCGAATTTTGATTTCATTTTACCATAATCGTGTTTATCTTCGAAACATCACGCGGAGGAAAACAAGATTCCGCCAGACTGACCAGCCGATCGATCCCATCTATCTTCCGGCGTGTAGAGTATGGCGGAAAATGTCATACATGTGGACATTTTTATCGATTGCAGGATTTATCGTTTTGATTCATAGCGAAAAAATCAGCTGAATGTACACAACCTGAATCATGCGATGGATCAGACATTTTCGCTATAAAACAAGCAAAAGTGCAAACGGTTGCAGCTATTCGGCTGGACCTATTTATTTGCAATGAATTATTCATTCAACTCTTACCCATGGTGGCTGTAAGATTGTTTTTTTGTATCATAAAATATGTTACTAATAATTTTTATAATTGCGACGCAACGGCACTATACAATGATGCCTATAAACGCCATTAAGCAATTGAGAGGAAAGTCGTTGTTGAGAAAGAAACAAACCCAAAATTTTGATTAAAATTAAAATAAAACAAAATGAATTTCAACACATAATTCATCCAACAATTTACCGAACTAAACACTTTAAAATAACAAAAAAATATATAATTAAGGTATTACTAAGCTATATTTTACAAAAATACACCTTTTCAACCAAAAACCTATCTTGCAATATTTCTATTATACAAATACCACATTCATATCAGCAACAAAAGAATCAGAATGCACAAAGCAAAGAAACAAAATAAATCTTTGTCAGACAAACCTCAAACAGAGATAGAAATAATTAGTTTCCTTTTTTTCGCGCTTTCGCTATATAAATTCAGCAAAAGGGCAGTATCGGCTTTGGCCTATCGCAAACCTACAAACCACAAAGGAAAGGTAAACGACCTACCCAAAAAAAAAAAAATAGAAAAAACACACACCCAAAGACACAAAGAATGATTTCCAAACGATCACACATACGCTATCGAGTTTTGGTATCCTATCGTGTCTGCATAAATAAATCAAAAATTAATTAAAAATATGTATCGTTACGAGGGTTATGGTCGTGGTCCGGGATCCGGCCAAGAAGCCCGCACACACAAAGACACACACATTAGGGCAGTCCGATTGCGCAGATGTATTTGTTTGATATTTTTCACTGGAAATTGGAATATCTTTCATCTTTGCAGCTCAGGAGTTTTTGGAGTGAGTGTTTGGAGCGAGCGGATATTGATATTTTTATGATTTCTATAGACGTTTTGTGCTTCGCTTCGTTTGCTTACCTGCAATGAAACATTATTTTCGCACCGTACGAAACGAATCCCGTTCCTCCCGTTCCTTACAATCTTTTTTGCCTAAAACGAAAGGCACAACAATACGCTCCATCTTTGCGCAAAGTATCCTTTTTCCCATAAATTGATTAATTTAAAACAACACAAAAAAGAGGAGGGGAAATTACCCAACACGCTTCACTCCGTGCTGATACTCCGGGGCGACATTCAGTCGTAATCAGTCGAAACCCAGTTATTGCTTAAGCTATTATGTGATTTCGCATAAATCTCCCAATGCATCAAACCGCTGCACCACAACATGACACAGGAGATTATGCACACACAACAGCAACAACAACAAAAAACGAGGACGAAAGCATCCTCTCCAAAATAAAGTAGCCTTTCGTTCGGCTCTCACACACATGCCACACGCTCTTCACACGGCTGTATCGCTAAATTTATTGTTTCAAAGCAGCAATCGCGTCTGCCTGCCCCTTCACGTCACACTGTGCACGTTCGCTGATCCTTCCAAGGTTTGCGTTCTTCTTCGCTATCATTTATCGGGCTTCCGTTTCACCTTCGGCGTGGAATTTGTGTCCTCATGCCCGGCCAAAACTTGGGGAATTGGGAGGTGGGAATGAAAAATACGTAGGAAGCGGTAATGAAAACACTGACGAACGTGCTTTTATTTTCCTTACCCATACCTCCCATCACACACTCACATACACACGTATGCACATGATTTTGTTGAAGCGAAAACAACGGGCGAAAAAATAAACACAAAAGAAAAATTTACGGCGGAATCTTCAGACGCTGATAATGTCCAAAGATGGCATGTCACGCGAGGGGCAGGGGAGGGGGGGTCTCTCCATGTGAAGTTCCCCCCTCATTCGCGTCTTGTCCACGGTTGGCTAGCATGAATACATCCCGAAAAAAAGAGACCACATACACACACACACAACACGTAGTACCAGGGCTGCCCCATGTATATCCCGTGCGCTGGCTGGGCATGCAGTATCAACTAACGACGGTATCAGTGTTTGGTTCATCAGCAGCTTCTCCAACACTGAGAGCACCAACCACCGCCACCATCATCACGCGGGTTGGCTGGCTCAGGAAAGTTCATCTTATGGCTGCCTGCGCCTGCTGCTGCTGCTGCTGCTGATGCTGATGCTGCTGCCAGGCTTAGAGATCGACGCGAACGAACCGGGGAACGACATGGACTGCATTAATTTATGGAAAAGACAAAGACATGGAATTGATTTTAGTTTGATGATAGTCGATAGTGATGGGTCTGGGATTTTTCTTTATTCGAGGCGGGCGATAATCAATTTCTCGTGACTCGGCCACTATTTGTCGCATGCCCGAGACCCGAAGGACGTGAATGAAGGGGTGGGAGGAAGATGGGTGGGGGGTTAGTGCATTGGAAGCTGGGGGGAGGAGAGGAATTTGCAGTATCGAAATGGAAGGCACAAAGCCTTGCGCCCAGGCATCGTCCTTATTGTTTGCGTTTCGCTTCATTTTGCAGGACATTATTTGCAAATAAGCTTTAGCACCAACGTTTTGAAAGTAATTACGCGGGAGCGTATGGAGATTTTTCGTTGTATGTTGAGTTATTGTTTGATTAAGTTTAAAGTTTAATAATAATAAAGGAAATATAAATGCTCAAAAAAGCAAATAACATAAAACAAAACCACAAACATTTTAAAGGACGTAAAATGACAAATTTGGCAGTCAGATCCTGCCAAAAGTAATGGAAAAAAACGTAGTAACTTTGTATTTATTTTGTAGTTTTTTGGGATAAATTTTCAATAAAATGCTTTAGTTTAATACATATTAGGCAATATTCCTTGCTTTTCAAACGATTTAACGATCAACTGAAATAATTATTTAATCAATTATATAAAACGCCTACTAGGATTATACGATTGACATCTGTCAAAAGCTGTTACTTCCTGTCAATTCAAAAAGAGAAGTTGAAGTAAGGCTGGAAAAGGGAATAAAGTCACACATGTTTTGTTGAGCGTCTAGAAGCAATTTCGAATAATTATTTTTATCTTTAATGTTTAGTTTTAACTTGAATTCCACCATTTGCGATTTAGTTACAGCTCTACTTCAATTCTTCTTCGAAACAATAAAACAGGATATGGGAAGGCGAACGTTGAAAGACAAAACATCAAGCCACATTAGTAACCTGATCTGCACTTTATATCTGTCCCAATCAACACCGGCGCGGTTCAATCAACGAATTATTGCACCAGAATAATTCACACACAGCTCCACCGCGTCAATAAACATTCCCCCGTCAGCAACAACGTCTGTAAAAAAAATCGCCCTCTTACTTATGGGAATGATTGCAAAACTCACCGCAAATGACGCTCGATCAATTAGCGGAAATAAATACAATCACCTGAGTGCACATGATATCTTCATTCCTTTTATCGGCCGCCACCGAAAAGGCCCTAAAAGCTTCTGCCGCGGCTTCAGCGACCGCAAACTGCCTGCATCGCAAAGTTCGGTGCAATCTTTATAGCCGGCACGGCACGGCCGCGCATTCACCGCAAAACGCCCGTGCAGCAACCCGTGAAACTGTCCCGTCTTATTATCGACTGCTCACCATCGACGCGGTGGACGAAGATCGAGCGCGCGAGCGAACTCGCGCGCCTGAAAACAGCAAACCCTGACGTCCTGGCGTACCACCGCACCGAGATCCGAGGTTAGGATCGGTGGTAGTAATTATCACGTTTGCAGCCACGCCGCTGCCGCTGCCGTTTGCTGCCGTTGGCGTGGTCGTAAATGTTTGCGCGAAACACGCGCAAACGAGTGAAACCGCGCCGCGTCTAGACAATCCGAAACGAAACACCGTGGAATGTGGGATTGCCATTTGCATGCTGCGCATTTATACCGCAGGCAGCTGCGTTCATCATGTTTATACCACACGGTCACTCTTTAATTGCCGTCTTTCGCGCATTTCGCTCCGCGCCGTCGGAGGAAGCGCCTGAAGATGGACGGAAAATAATTAAATGTTACTTCCCGCGCGCTATAAAAACATCGATTTTATACCGTAAAAAGCCAAATTTATGTGGCTTCGGGCTTGATAAAGCGGAATAATTTTTGGGACAAGAAGACACTCTTCAAACCATCCCCGATAAATGCCGTCCGTCCGTCATGCGTGGACTCGTCAACTGCACCTTGGTCAGCGTGGGACAAGCAGGGCAAGTTCTAATCAGTGAAATTATTGGCATTATTTCTTCCACCCCGTTCGACACTCATTTTGCTGATGTCCATCCTATTTACTTTGCCAACGCAACGACGGAACGACCAAAAACAGCTAACGTGAACAAGATCTTGGGCCATCATGAGGCCCGGCTAAAACGTTGTAATGAAAATCGTTGGTCAGCGCAGTTTGATAGAGGAGAGGCAGCAGCAACTACAGCATCAAGAGCACGACGATTGGGGTTTGAGGCAAGGGCCCCACTATCGCTATTTAGGAGAAGATTACAAAAATTGTCCTACACGTGGGGTTTGTTGATATTGATATAGCAGATGCTGCTGCTGCTGCCTTTGGACGAAACACTGCGTTCTCTTGCCCATTCCCCATCGATGTCCGCAATGACCGACGAAGGCTAAACACGACCTCGTTCGCCAGACCGATAAGGATGTGTGAGAGTTCTTGGGATAACTTTGCCGGGAGACTTCGGTGACCATCGGTGCAGAAAGGGTAGCGTCGGGCAATTTATCCGAACTGCTGAACTCAGGTCCTAATTAAAAGCTGACCAAAATAGATACCTTCCAAGCGGATCCCGGATTGGTTATGTGTGACGGCACACATCAACGCCAATGAACACCGTTTCCAGTGAAATGGTGCAAGTTTGCCGTGCTAGCAAACGCAACAACTCTCGTAAAGACAGGGAAGACAAACTACTCATTATCACGAGTCTGTAGCGTATCTCGTGTAGCGTCTTTTTCCTTCTCAGCATTCGTGTTTGGTGACACCCTTCCTGGTCCAGGTCAAACGTTGATTTTTGTGTCAAAAAGGATGTTTCTTTATCTTTCACAGTACACCATCCCGGAGACATGGAGTCAACGCTTCTTTTTTTCATTATGAGTAGCATCTGATGTGATTTGGTCAAACACACAACCGACCGCGTCAACCGATTGTGTCCGACTGGTGGGGCTGAGCAAATGGGCCCATTTTGCCCCTTCAATCATACGCCTCACCCCATCGACACCATCGAATAGAATATCTTCATACGAACACCGTGAGCGTGATTAAAGTCAACATCTTGCGCATGATGAAGTTTCGTCCGGCATTTGCTTGCGTTACGTTCCGATCGGGACGTTTTCTGCAAACCACGTCAGAATACTTTTGCGCCCCAACTTTTGTCCCGGACGCTGTTTCTGCTGAACTCAACACACGGGCTCGGACTCATTACGGGTAAACCCGGGCATGCTCTTGATTAGTGTGCTTAGCGACACTGCTTTTTTCTTCCTGGGAAATCATGCCATTTGCTCTGTCGATTACGAACACGGGCGGGTCCGTAGGATTGATGGGACTTCTTGATGTTTGCAGTTGAGGAGAAAAGAGTGTGTGCGTGTGTGTGAGCGCAAAATTGGTATTACAAGCACGCCAGCACCATGATGAAGACATTAACGCAAGATGAGGAAAACTATTGCCCCATCCTTGGTGAGACGGGGAGAAAAGTTTCCGAAAAGTGGCCAGTGCGGTAAGGATACAGACTGAAGCGAAGGTCAATGGTGAGCACTGCTTAGATAAGCTTATAGAAATGTAGCTATATGTACAAATGTACCTTTATAAGAGAGCAAACCAGTGAATGACGACAAACTTTACTCACATTCTGCAGTAATAAGCTACTTTAATTATGATTCCACCTTCCCCCAATACAGCTCATTATGATTTTGAATTGCCTCTTTAGTCGGTGATGTCTACTTACGCGCAAGATTGAATGACAGCTCGACAAACAGTGAGCAATATTTTTTAATTACCTACATATCACTCAATTAGCACCTTGCCACCAGCAAGAACTGGCTCCAGTTTCAGTAGCAATAAATTGTAGTCAATGCTCATGGTCCACATGACACAAACAAGTGCATGTGTGCGCACAGACACACACACACACACACACACACAGATGTGTGAGTTAATCATCCTGCATGCTTGCAATATTCTTTTTTTATCTTCACTGCACCATTCCATCCTTTTGCCGATACTGTATCCATTCCATCAGAACAGTAATTTTTCACACTTCACAGGATGAAAGGACGAAAACCCAGGTGGTGATGGAGCATGATTGCTTTCAACATTGTTCTTCATCCTCCTACTCTCACCGCCACTTCGTTGGCCATCAAAGGCTGACTGTTCAAACTATCCATCAATTATCATTATGTAAATGATTAAATATAATGAAAATAAATTTTAATTATCATAAATATCCATATGATGTATTCGTTTTGCTGCGGGCAGAGCAAGCACGGCTGAAGTAAGAATTGGACGCTTTAACAAAAGTGGAGCATATGCAACGAACGGCGATATACTGCTCAATTGTTGAAGTGTGTTTTTCACTTTTTTAAGTTTATTCATATATTTTTGTGGTTTTTTTTAAATTTATTTTGGAGATATTTTGAATGTGATGTTTTCTGTACGTCGATTTTGAATTGGGAACGATGTGATACGACCTTCCTAATTAAAGTTGATGTACCTTCCAAGGGAGGTAGTAGCAATAGTGGTTAAAGTGCAGTGGTTGGAAGTTTTTAAATAATCGGTTATAATTAATTAAATTATTTAAAATAGTTTTAGTAAACTGTATAGGGCAAAAATATTATCATTGAATTAAGAACTAGTACGAAATTCCTAAGGATTTCATAATAAAGTGTAAGATTTTATTACCCATGTAACTAATTATCAACCTACAATATTATTGTTTTTGCACTACAAATATTCCCAAAACTAAATTTATCTACTTTAATTCAGTTGGGAATCAAAGAGTAAAAATCAACTGAATCAATGTTGATCCACATTATTTGCATTCTTTAGGTAAAGCAGCGTCCTACACATTCATCAATCAAAATCAATCATTTCTGACAATTAATTAAGGGACACATGCGATACTATGGCAGTACTGCTCGCTGTTAATACCACTCAAGCTCGTAAATGCAGTTCCATCCCAAGTATTCTGAATTTATTCACGTTTCTGTGCACTTTTAAAAGGATACAATATCAAAAATGCAGTAACCATACAAAAATTGACGATACAACGAACCAGACAGAAAAGGTTTTTTTAATGAATAAATAAGATGCTTATGGAATACAGCCGTTGTTACCAAATTTTGGATCTGAGGCTTGTGACATTGCGCTTAAAAATTTGCTGGTAAGCAATTAATTTTGGACAGTGTGCATCTTTTAATTTTTTTGTGTAATTAGATTGTTTTTTTTTTATGAAAAAAAATATTAAAATCTTATAAACAAAAAAGCCATTGTTTACACCTGAAAAGCATAACAGTTTTTATGTTTTTAATTATATCATTGAAATAGTTAACTAAAATTCAATCAATTTTGAGCACTCATTTTGACTTAAAATCAAAAATTGATGCCTCAAAGACAAAACTGCTTCGACCATACAAGCTTTAAAGATGGAACGAACCGATCAAATTTTTTTTTGTGACATGCTGTCAAAAATGAATCCCTTAGAGACATAAATGAGTGAGTTAGAGTCACCATTTTGAAGCATCAACTGTAATTAAATCATATTTTAATAACAATATGCGGAAGTTCTTCTTCTTCTTTGGCTCAACAACCGATGTCGGTCAAGGCCTGCCTGTACCCACTAGTGGCCTTGGCTTTCAGTGACTAATTGATTCCCCCCCATAGCAGGATAGTCAGTCCTACGTATGGCGGCGCGGTCTATTTGGGGATTGAACCCATGACGGGCATGTTGTTAAGTCGTACGAGTTGACGACTGTACTACGAGACCGGCAAGTCGTGCCGGAACATGCGGAAGTTAGCTAATTCATAATGTACACTCTCATAAAACAAATATATTTATACGAAAAGCAGCTATTTTGCTAAAGTTATGCTGATGATGTAGGATATCATTAATTACATCCTGCAATCCAACATTGAAGCAAATCTGCAGCAAAATGAGGTAAATTTTATGAAAAAAACAACGAAACTCGTGATGAGCACTGATAACAGCGAGAAAAAAGGCACACACCATTGTATAAACCTTTTCTCCTGCCGTTTCCACATAATTATGTTGATGTTTTCCGTACCATATCTCCCATCCAAATGCTTCCAATTGTTACTCCCGCCCCACAACGCGCACGGCACAACCTTCCGGGCCTATCCATTGGAAGGAGTCGCACAAAAAGCCTGTCGGTATCATTTTTTAACCATGAAAAATCTTATTTAGTCTTCAATCTTTTATTTATTCCCACTACCACCACACAGCAGCAGCAGCATCATTGCTCGGAGCCGCTGCTGCTGCTGCTCCTCCGAGAATCGATACATCGAACAGGGTTCATGTTTTCTGTCCCCACTCCCCACCGTTATCATCGCAGCACACGAAGACGGCGACAGCGGTTCGACGCTTTTTGCGCGGTTTTGCAAAAAAACACATTTCAACTCCGTACGCACTACCGCCAAATCGGATCCGCCTCACCCGAATGCCCATGCTACCAAGTGCGCATAACGTCCACACACCGAGAGCGCGCGATCGACATGGCATCGGTTTCGGTAATGATCTCCTTTGTGTCTGATTTTTTGTTTTCTGTTTTTTTTCTCTTCCGTCTCCTGAGCCTGGTGGTTTGTTTTTGCACGAAATATGTAAGCGCACCACATACTCCGATCGTCAACGCAAAACGGGACAGAGCGCAGGCCATAAGGGGAACAGACCGAGTGAAGTTGAAGCACAAACAGAGTGCAGTGCAGAAGCTCCAATACGGTCAGATAATTCTCCCTCATTTCAGGAACAAACTGCATTCTTTGTTCCATAAATAATGGCTGGGTAGTGGTGGGCATTCGGCACCGGCTTTACAGCCGTCCCCAACCGGCCCTTCCAAAGGAGATTACGTACGGCTGTGGTCAGAATTTTACTGTAATTTAAGCACCCGCAAATGTCGGTAGGACCACCGTACCCCAACCAATGCATGCTCGTGGAAGGTGGAAGCCACCACCCAGCCCATCGAGGTGTACCATCGATTTTGTCGCGATCGCGATCGCGCGACCCCGGGTGCTGTGCTCGGAGGCGGCGTCTGCCGTTTTTGCAGGATTTTGCCCTGCAAACGGGGAGTTACAGGGAGTTGCGTTTGTTTTGCCTTGAAATACCGAAAATCGTGACACATCATTCTCCGCGGATCTGGTACGATGTCGTCGTCGCTGCTGCTGCTGCTGCACTTTTGCCATGGCCTTGCGATCGACAATCGATCGGTGGGTATTTTAAATATTCTCGATTGCCTTCCACCCGCGATTTCGAGCGCGCTCGGGGTTCGATCGTCCTCGCCGTTCGCCCGGGGTGACATCGTACAACGGCTCCCCGACCTGCACGGTGTGGGGTAGAGTCGCGTACGGGCTGATCTGCTGAAATCAGTTCACTGTAGCACGCCGGGATCCGGGAGCGCACACCCTACCGTCCTAGAGGTACCGGGACGCATCGGTTTTACGAATGTTACTTCAAAACCATAAGACAGAGAGCTTGTTTTATTCCCATTTCAAAGCTTTTCTTGTACAGAGCAACAGTAAAGCTCACAAAAAACCCCTACACCCAACCCAATCCGCCATTGTTTGAATGTTTTATACTTTGGAGCAGCAGCAGCAGCAGCAACACTTCTCCAGCAGGACGTGTAACATAAGAAAAAAAGGCAACGCTGATACAATTCATCCCGAAAGCCATTCACCGTGCAGACACGCCTGACACCGCGGAGTACGATTTCCATAGTGCCTGGGGGGGTAAAGAAAAACTGGCCACATCGGAACGGGCCCGAAAGGGCCCTGTGGAGATTTACCGATCGTATTGTTACGATAAACACGCATTTATGCTATTTATTGCAATTGATTCCCCCATATTTGCCCCCAGCCCGACCAGACCAAGCCGGGACGATGCCCGGACGAAGCAAGGGGAGAATGAAATGTAAGCAGATTTTGTTTCTAGCTTGGTTCCTTCGTTCGTATTGTTCCGAGTTGGCAGCACTCTTTAGCGAAGCGGAGCGTTTGCGAGAAAATATGAAGGAGCTGACATTTGTTTAAGGTCGATCATGTCTTTCGTTAAGGCCATTACTTCTGAAAACTTTTATACACATTGAAGCGCCAAATAGTCTCACATAAAGACTTAAAGTTTCCTTGACGATCGCTTCCACAGCTCTCTTCAAAAGTCACCGATCTGTATCATCTTGAGATGATGATCGTTTGTATTTCATTTCTCCACAAACGACTTCTGCACCCAAATCCACCCATTCCCTGCTGCAACTCATCGGCATCGAACGACAAAACAGCGGAACATTGCATTACAGCGCATGCCGTCACCAGCACCTGGACACCAGCAAAACCGCAGAAGCCACCGATCTTGTTCGATAGGGCCCAAGAAAGCAGACACGCATACCGGCTCACCCTTTCTGTCCAACCGAACGCCCCCAGGTAAACGCAATGTCAACATTTTGCCTAGCTTTTTCCCCCTTCTCCTGCAAGCATCCCCAGTACCTGGTCGAACCCTCCAGTTCCACCGGAGCGAAGAAAGATGCGAAAAAGATACTGGTTGTTATTATAAAGCGATTCGGTGTTAATTCCAAACAACTTGATGGCACTCAGCGTTGAAGCTCACATATTTTACCAACCCCTTCTTCTCCGATCCCAATCGGCACGGGGCCGGGAGAAACATTGGCATATTTGTACACTCTGCTGACACTTCTTGTATGTGTGTTTGCGTGTGTGTGTATGGTTGGGGTTTTCTACATGTGCATAAATAGCTACATAAACACCAATGAAGGGACGCACGGGACATGCTCCAGTGGGGCTGCCTGCTCTGCGCAGTACCTGCAAGAGTAAGCTGAGAATCTTAGGTTTTATGTGCCAATAACGTAGGGTTGCATTTGGTTTATGCGATGCAGTTTGCGATGCTGCGAAGGTTTGCTGCCAGAGTGGGCCACACTTGGTGGAAAGGTGACAAACGTAGCGTACGGTCGAAACCTTTTCCTGGAAGCTAGCAACACAGCTGCATGTACCTGTGTGAAGGAATCTTTCAATAGGTTATCGTGTCGTCCATCGACGACGGTTCGACGGATGGTTCGACGACCTTGCTCAATATCATTTCAAAAATGTTTTAAGCTGTCGTCCCTTCTCGCAAGACATGCGTGTTGTTATTTATGTGTACGGTGAAACACTTTAAAAGAATTCACTGTCACGATTGAAGATATCAGTGAAATAGTTGGACCTAAAAAACTATTTAAAATAAAATATTCTTTCTATCATTCTCTCCTCCAACTCGCTGCTGCTGCTGATCTACACATATTTTATCCCTACCCGAGATCAATATTTGACAGTTGATGCAAATTATGGGATGCATTTCCTCTCGCGCACCCGTGACGCCAACCTCATCAACACGGGGGCACTTTATCCATCCGCAACACTATCAAGCAGAGCAAGCAGGCAAAAAAACACAAACCGCAAGCAACAAATCGTTCCCAAACGACCCTCCGGCACGAATGGAATAAAGTGGAAGAAATTCCCTTATGTGGGGGGTTATGGGAGGTAAGGTATGCTAGCAGGAGAAGGGACATGGCAAGAAGAGGTGGCAGTAAAATGGAAAGATCCACTACCTTCATTTTACGACCGGTTTTCGGTGCGGCCCGCGGACAGCAAAGCTCGCAAATCGTTCCACTTGTATGCTTCAGTAGGCGGAGTATGTAACAGTGGATCAAATCAGCGTTTTATGCTCGAAACACCAATTGAAAGCGCTGGCTGCAGCAGCGTCAAGTAAGGGCAGCAGCAGCAGCAGCAGAAACAAAACAAAAAAAAGAAAAGCATGCAAAGAAAAACTACACAACATGTTGGCCGGTCGGTGCTGCATTTCAGACTTCAGCGCTGGTCACTCCTTTTCGGAAGATTGAAATGATTTCCAGCGTGATATGGGACGGTTTAGAGCGCAAACGAAAAGCTGCATCGACCACAACGAAAATAAAAAAAAACACAGCACACGCTACATACCGATTCACGGAAGAAGCAACGCTTGCGTTACGGACAGCGATGGCCTGCAGGCCATTGTCAGTGCAAGCTGCAGTCCGATGCAGAAGGCACACGGTCAGTTTTGCGAGCGCTCTCTCTCTCTCTTTCTCTCTCTCTCGCGCGCGCACCTCTCTTCACCTGTACGGCGAATGGGAAAAGGGTGTGGAGGCCTTCGGGTTCGTGTTGCCATGTGCAAATGCATGCACCTTCGCTGCGCTGGAGCAGTATTATTCATCACTCTTTGGCCGTGAGTGGAGCGAGCTGGAGTGGTTGGGGCGATTGCAAAGCCGGCCTGCCAGCAGCCTGCCTGATGTATAGGTTTGCTTGTCTATCACGCTTTGCGAAGAAAGTGCCCGAGCAAAAGTCAATTGAAGAGTTATGGAAATTTGAAACAATGGCTTGAAGCTCACATTTTGCTGTTGCTCTATGTATCTGGTAGGGAAATGTAAAAAATTAAGATTGAGAATTTGTATAACAATATTTGAACGTAAATATTGCTTATTCGGATTAAAATCGTATTGCTTAATAAAAGCTTAAGTATTGTAAACAGAACAAAGATCTAAATTATAGCTAAGGCTTTCGTATCAATTTATAGAACAACGATATTACTAATTAAGACAAAACAATTAAATTCTAAAAGTATTTCTATTTTCAATGAAATAAGCATCTACCACTAGAGTTTTGCCTTCTCTGACTGACTTTATGGCATAACAATGAGTTTCACAAATAATTATGCAAAGGAGAAACAAAATAAACGGTTAAATAATGAATTGCTAATAGTAAATACTTGCAAAAGGGAATATAATTTAAACACGTAGAACGTCACTCGTTTTTTGCTAACATAGAAATTTCCCGTGAAGCTTTGTCAACCGTTATTTGGTTAACAGCAAAAACACACAACTAGAAAGGCTTAGCAGTAGCGGAATTTGGGGCAAGTGTGCCATACGGGGCAAGAGTGCCACCAAGCATTTTTCCTTAAAAACTTTAATTTAATGATCAATTGTGTATACAGTTGATTGCTTTCCAATGACTAGGTATACTGAGCCGAATTTCATATACACTAATCGATATTTCCCATTGTTTTTAACTGATTTATATTGAGTTTCAAAATTGAGCAGAATATTATAATTTTTTAATCCAACCAAATACGCTCTCAAAAATCATGCGAACAATCAACCGAGAAAATATTTACACAACCGTATCCGTAGCTGAGAAAACGTGAAATTTTTTGTGGGGTTAGTTGATAAAAACTTTCTTTTTGTCACTGTAAAATTCAATTTCAAAAAAGTTACAACTTTTGGGGCAAAAGAGTAATCTCTATTTGGGGCAAGTGTGCCACCATCTTTCATAGGCGCAAGCTGTCAAAAATGTAAACATTGTTGTATCGTTCAGCGGTTTGGTGCGCTTTTACGAGCGGATTCTACTCTGGAAATACAAAACATCCGGTTCATTGGTGACTCAAGACATGTAGTAATACGTACACTAGTGGTACAAACGTAATAATTTCCAATTATCGAAGAAATACGGATATTTTAACCAAGTGGCCTTCTTGCCCCATACGAGTGGCACTCTTGCCCATAGCCCAAAAAATAATGTTTTTTGGATCCTTTTTAAACGCTTTGTTTTAAATGTTTTGTTTGCACTTTTTTCTAGCGAAACTCATTTATAAGTGAGGAAATAGATGTAAAATGGTTATGAGATTTAAATCGGCTTTTGAAAAACACGTTTTAGTGAGTTATAACTTGAAATGCTTAAGGTGGCACACTTGCCCCAAATTCCGCTACAATAGCAAATTACTATTGTTGATCATGTGGAACAGTTGCTCATATTGCATATACGAACACATAGAAGGATATGAATTGGATTTTATCTATATAAATAAATTCTTTCTATTCATATCAATCTTTAAATATCTAAAAAATTAGGCATAATTCAATTAATTAGATCGAATCTTTAAATCTAACATTTTGGTTTGCAATTCTTAGGCTTACTGAATTGGAAAATAGCTACACCTGCACCAAGCTTTTACCGATATGAAGGCAACATTTTGATGCCATTTTCAAAGTTTTTTTTAATGGTTGTCCTGAATCATGGCTCATAAAAGCAAGAAGGAATTGAATAAATACTGGGGCTCTTCACAATTCTAGTCAGCTTTTTGCATAGAATTTGACAGTTGGAGGCTGAAATCACGTAAACAATCCATACAAAACCACATACAAAACTAGCCTGCGATTTTCAGTCTAGATTATTCTAGCCTCAAAGCTAGAATTAGATTCGAGCAAGTAAAGTAAATAAGTAAAAAATGATGAAAATGATTTATTTGAAATAAAACTTATCATTCCTACTTATCATTCCTACAAGAAGGTCCTACATCATTGCAACAAGACGAAATTCATGTTATAGACATTTTTAGCTTGTATTTTGTTGAAGTATTTACTAATCATCCATTAGATAAAAGTAATGTTCAGACGGCCCTCAATAACGTTATTTCCTAAGCTGAGCCTGAAAACCAACTGAAAAGTGTGATTACCCCTACTTTATGGTAGTGATAAGAATCTTCACCAGAATCATTCAATTGATACCAAATTTTCCTTCTTTTACTCAATTGTTCTGAGACGAAACATACCCATATTGCTCCTCTTCGCTCATCGGCCCCTCCCAATCGCTTGCCCAAAAAGCCAGTGGCCACGCATTGACATCTTTCAATAACCGTGCACCCGTGGAGCTTCATCGTTGTGGGGCGTTGTGAATAAAAACGTTACACGCATTACAGATGCACGGAGACCAGGTAGCGTTGCATACTGTCATCATTCAGCTGCAAAAGAGAAAGAAAGAAAAAAAAACAAACCAGGAATGCACAAAACCTCTGTACTGCTGCTTGCCTGCGTAAACGAAACAACTTCACACCGAACGGGGGGGCGAGTGTAAGCGGGATAGCGAATGCTGCCCCAACGCGTATTGGGGTTTCGTGCGGGGTGCATATATCAGTTGCATCCGAAAACGAAACTAATTACACTGATTTATGTTGCTATTGTGCATTGTTTTCTTGCACTCTTTTTTTCTCCTTTCGTTGGTGGTGCGGGTGTGGGATGAGAAGGAGAGCCTGTTGTTATTGTTGTCTCGCTTTCGGTTCAGCAGATTTTATAGATCCGAATGTTTGTTTGAGTGTATGTTTGAGCAAGTACATTTCGTATGTACATGCGATTTTTTTATTTGTATGTGCACTCTTTCGCTCTCTCTCTCTCACTCACTCTCCGTTCTTTGGCTCCATCACCATCATTGCTTTTCTTTTGCAGTTTGGATTTATTTCTACGTGCAAACGTGAAGCGCGCTGACCTCCGAAGTAGGGGAGAGGACCGTAGGGAATGCCGCCATTTCTGGGGCCACGATAAGAGTAGCCAACACAACAACAACAACAACAACAACAGGACACACGTGAGGCGACGCATTGCATAGAAAAGCATCGCAAAACACACGCCACCGGTCACCTTTCGCCCGCCGCAACCGAAACCGGGGCGGGATAATATATTCTTTTATGTTCCTAGCAGTGGAAAACAAAATTAATTCAGATTCGCGTGACGCAACTCTTGCTTTCTTTGTTTCACATACACCCAGAGCGCGACACAGACTGACTTGGGGCCTAGGCAGTCCCCGATGGTCATTATATTATCCATCCTGCCTGCTGCATCTGTACCTTTTTTCTGTATAGCATTCACTGACGATGGTGTTGCTGAGCAGATACTCCTTCAACTCGGGCCGTGCATTTTGTTGTCGTTCATGGGAAACGCTCAAACCGTTTTGCGCATACTGACAGGCTCGCCAAGGATCGACAGAAAGGGAAGAGATTGAGAGCGCGAACGTCGCGCGCCCGCTGGTGGGTAGCTATTTATGGTAACCATGATATAAATTCCTCTGCCAAAATGCCATTTACCCAAGTTGTGGACCGTGTGTCCGTCTGGTGTCCGGTGGCCACCGCCACCGTGTCCTAAGGAGAAGGAGGAGAGATCAGCCAATTCCGCGAGTATTGGGCATCCATTCTTTCTACATCCGATGGAGCCACGCGGTTGGCAGCAGCGCGGCAAAAGCACGCCCTCTTCAACGGCGAGCCTTGCAGCAACAACGATGGCAGCCTTCAACGTTGGCAAGGGCAGCCTGCCCTCGATCGCGATGCATCCGCCGCGGCAAGCGGCAACATTCAGGTCATTTTATTAGGAGTAGCAGTAGCAGCAGCAAGTACGATCAGTGTACAACATTGTAGTCTGCCATTGTTCGTTTGACAGTTCATATGTTAAAAATGGACGATTTTCTGTTTGCACGTTAAATTTCACGTCAATCGGTTGTATGTTTTTAAATGAGCTTTTCCTATATTTCTCTTAAATGTAATAGAATTATTCAATGCTATAATGCTAATGGTAAAGCTCAACACTTTCACGCTGACCTCAGGATCACCGGGTTAAATAGATTCTGACTTGATTTAGCTAATTTCTACCTCAAGCCCGATAATCTCGGAACCGTCCTTGTGCTTGAGCGATATTCCGAAAAATTTCGTCAAAAATACTACCTGCGTACTACCTCCGATGGCCCGGGCAAGATAGTGTACCCCTTTAGGGGCAAACAATCCTCCATCAACGGCCAACATCGGGACAACGCAAGTGCATAACGCTCGCTTAGCGCACGGCGGAAGCAGCCAAGGTACTAGCATCAAAAGTCCTCCATCCTTTGCTGTAATTCGCCGGGACAAATGTAATTAAAATCCATCCTAACTACGGTGTCCTCTCCCTGGTTCCTCTCACAACGCGCACACACACAGAGAAGGGGGAAGAGTGCAATCGGGAAAGCAGATTTTGTCTATCTTTACCATCTTCGGGGCTAATTTCAGCGTGACGCTAATTTTCTTTTCTTCTGTTTGTCCATTAAAAGCGACTGTCCCTAGGCGGCAGTGGCGGTGGCTGGTCCGCCACCAGGAAAAAAAGGGGTGATGGTAGAGATGCTGGCTGCACAATCCTTTTGCTTTCGCGTGTCCATTGTCTTAGACAGCTCTTACTGGACGAGCTTTTCAATTCCACTTTTCACAACAGCACACTACGCGCCTGTCGTACTTTGTCGCAATGATATTTTGTGTGTGTGTTTGCTCGTTTTCTTTTTTTATGAGTTGCTTTCGCTTACACTCTCTTTTTCTTAAGACTTTGTGATTTATCCGACCGATACTAATGGTGGATTTCTATTTCATCATCTCACGACCAGCCAGCACCCTGGTACTCTAGCTTTGATGATAAAATCAAAGACCTATCGTGAACGTTCACTTCAATCTTCAGTCGGCGTTGTTTACGCCGCAGCAGCGGAAAACATCCCAAATGAAAGGAAAAATTTACTCTTGTTAATGTTAACAAAACTAGTTTTAAAATACCTTAAAGACAAACTTATTGCTTCTTTCATCATACCAACTTTCCCGTGGGTGGTCGTGGTTGTTTGCTTTCGTCAAACAAGGATAAAAACTCAAATAGAATATATCAATCTGCATAATTCAGCGCTCCAAAACCGCACAACACACCAAAAAAAAAGAAAAAGTAACATTAAAGTTAATTGATTTGAGCAAATAAACTTAATCAACAACGTCAAGTCCCATGTCATTTAGTAGCTGCTTTCACACACACACACACCCATTCAAACTCACACACATTAACCAAACCTGAGGGCTATCAACATTTCACTTTGTGTTGTGTGTCGCCCGCTCTTGCACGAGACTTGATTTCCTCAGAGTATCCTCATTTTAATATCCTCGTTTTATAATTAGTGATTTTTCCCTGTCATCAAACCCTCCCGTAACAACTCTCTCCTTCTCTCTCTCTCTCGGTTTCCCTTCCAAATGTCTCCAAAGCCATTGCTTTTCATCGATCGATTCAACATCAGAGTTAGGTTCCCTTTCCACAGGACGTCAGTTCCTTTTTTTGTTCCCATTTTCACGCAAAACCCCTCCGATTTTGCTTGCTGGTTCTGTTGAAAAGTTCAATTCATTTCACTTTTTCCTATGTTTTTTATTCTCTCTTTCCCTCTCTCTCTCTCTCTCTCTCTCTCTCTCTCTCTCTCTCTCTCTGTTGTCGTTTCCTTTTTTTTGTCATTATGATTTTTCCATTCTCGTGACGTGATGCCATCATGTCAGTGTCAATCATTTAAGTCTCTTTAATCACCTTTTACCCTGCGTCAAATCCTCGCCAGGGGCCGGGGCCTCGTTTCTGCGTTCAATGCATACAACGGGGCCAACAACGGGTGGTGGTGGTGCGGAAAGCAAATGCTAGCAAATAACGTCCCTTTTTGACCAGTCGATCATCAAACCGTTGGAATACAACAACAACAACAACCAAAGTCACCAGCGAAGAACGGGCGTACAAGAATGAGCTGATGACTTTTGGCTTAATTAACATTATAAGACGTCCCAGAGCGCGGTGGTTCGCATTAGTGGGGGAAAAAAATGGAAATACGTGGAAAATCCACAACGGTATCACGTAACGTCATAAGCCGGTCTTTGCTTTTGGAAAACTAAAACAGAAAGATTTCGCTGTTTTTTTTTTGGTTTGTTCAAACACTATCGTTAGGCAAGAAAAAAAGGAAGCGCATACGAAAGGTATTGACACCATTACATTAGAGTAAAGCAGTAGCAGCGATAGGATTGAAGCTCAGCTAACCGTGGGGCGCAAATTTAACGCAATATACACCAATCCTGCTGACTGGCGGAAACAGGAAACGGCTGAGCAGCAGCGACTGGCAGATAAAAGAAAGAAAGCAGCCCGGTCAGGAAATCTATCCCCTTTTATTTCGTCGTCCTCGGGGCGCTTCCGCGCACTTGGCAGAGTGCAGTGTTTTTGAGGTTTCGACTTCCGCATTTTCTCGGAGCGGTTGACGATGGCTCGTTTCTGGGGAATCGTTTCCCGGAGTGTTAATTTTCCCTGCCCGGTGGTGCTGAGCCCAAAGTTTTTACAAAGACACTACAAACCCCTTTTTTTTGGGGGGGTTGTCACTTCAATCGGTTTGCTGCGCGGCCTCTGGTCGGATTTGGTGGATGTGTTTCTGCTGCTGACAACTCTTAGTCCCGTCATATCCTGGATTGAGGGAAATGTTTTTCTTTTGCCTTTCTTTTGTTCCTGTGTTATTCTTTGCTGTGTTCGTTTGAGAGTGAAATGAATAAATTGCTTAATGATGTTTGTTTTTTTTCTCCATAAACGTGCAATTTAAAGGTTTAACTAGATGAAGGAGATAGATAGTTAAGCATTTTGCGTAGTTTAATTTAAATTTTATCGAATTTTGAATTCAACTGCTGATTTAATTTATTTCACCTATTAGCATGTATTAAGTACCTAAATCCCAACTTTGAACACTTGTGTTTTTAAAGACATGCTTTCTTCGAATTTCATGAAACTTTAAGACATCTTCTTCAAATTTTGACCATCTTCTAAGCTCTTTTTAGCAATTCCGATAAGATAAGATGCTGCAGTTTTCCATGATGCATCCTTAAAACAAACCATTTAGCTTTGAAACGAATTTTTGCACATTCCCCCCAAAATCGAAATAGTTTCCTCTATTACAACTCGCACTCGTATCGAATTATTGATATCGCTTTCTTCCCAAATCCCCGGTATTGGAAAGTCCACTCGTAGCTGCATTATTGCAAAATAACAATCACCATTTACGCTTCACCCGGCGTAACCCGGTTGCACCTTCAGACCACTATTAGCCCACCACTTGCCGACGCAAACTACTCCTGAAGCCCCATAACGGAAACCCACTCCAGACACTTCTCAAGTGCAGCCCGCTGGCGCACTGCTGCCATGTAGATAAGCGGTAGGAAAACAAACGTAAAATCTATACCATTTAGTCGACAAAAATTTCGCTCCCAAAACTCCCCCCATCAAACTGTTCCGCATTCGAATCGGTGTGAATCGAGACAATAAGCAACAGTAAGCACACAGCAATGCACAGACGCGACAGACGTACCGTGGAAAACAAAAGTCTCCACCAACGTTGCCGCGTATCACTGCCGCGCTAAGGATGGCTTCCGCCGGGCGAGCTTTCTTCATAAGATTTTGAAAGCTTTTCTTTCAATCACTTTATATATATGTACTTGCGAGCAATGGCAACTAGATGGTTTGCGCGCACTGGTTTTTGTTGGTGTGTACAGCGAGCGAAGGCGAAAGCGTGTGCAGAGTGGACGGATCAATGATAGTGTTTCGTTCGATTGGTTCCTTCCTGGAGCTCGGGTGGAATGGCAGACCGAACAGTGGGCGGGAAAAAGTATTGCAATTAAACCACTAATTAGTAAAAGATAAGAAGTATCTGTCACAGGCAGGGTCCGTTCGGTTGATTCGGTTTCATTCGACGACGTCCTGGGTTGAACATAATTGGAGTGAGTTCTTGCCAAACCCTTTAAGCTTTAAGATTGACACAAATGGTTGATAGAATTGTTTAAGTATTTTCTTTTATTTTTTAGTGTTTTTTATACCAAAACTTAAGATCCATTTTGTCCTTTGAATCCTTTTCAAGATGATACACACTGTCGTTCAGCAGGGACCATCCCACTCATTTAGCGGGAACCCCCATTAGTTAGTACAATCTCGACAAACGGAGGGGAAAAAACCCGTCCGCCGCGATGACGGCCCAATCGATCAGCTACAAATCAGCAAACAATTCCAAGCTTCTATCTGATTGACACCGTGTTATTAAACCAAACGTCGAAGTCATTTGTTTCATTTTCATTTCGTCACCGTTCGCCTTTACGTCGCACCGAACGTTTACCCGATAAACACACAGAAAGATAGAGAGAGAGAGAGAAAGTCGTACATACACGTCACCTCACATCGCTTACAGATTTGGGCGCGTTTGATCCGAGCTGATGAACGGTGGCGCCCGCCAAGCTTTTCCTCCCGACGACGGAACTCCCGATGGCGCGCGCGGGGCAAATTATCCAAAAACGAGCAGGAGCGCAAAGATGCCGAAGACGACAAGGCGAAACGAGCTTCCTTTTTCCGATTTCGTTCTGCTTCCTGCCTGATATGCGACACTTTCCACCACCTGAGACTCGGCTTCACCGGCCTGCCTCTCTCTCGCCATTAACGCTGCCGTCAAACTCGACAACTTTTTCTCTACCATCGTCAAGCTCTCCGTCCCATCCCACGCCCCGATCGCCCCGTGAACTGGAAAACCCAACCTTCACCGGGCGACAGCACACAATCCTCTGGCTGCTTCTGTTCGGTTCTGTCCCGTACCAGTCGCAGCAGAAGAAGAAAGAGTGCTGATGCTGCTGCTGCTGTACAGTTTTCTAATTAAAATCGATCAATCTCATTCTCTGCTCATGTAGATCTGTCTCGTTTTCATTCGTCCTGCTGCCACCGGGCGTCACACAGCGCCGTGCCACCGAGACCGTTCCCTCCCCATCCGCGGAGCATCCTTTAGGTGTCTGACCTGCCCTGGCATCCCCACTTTCCCACTTGCCCGGTGCCATTTGAGCCAAATTCAACCGCCGCCACGCCATTTCCCAAAGGGAGAGACCTCCCTCCCCCTCCCCATCAACTCCCCTTCAGGGAGGGAGAAAAAATGGTGGAGTCGGAGGTGATTTTTCCAGACTCGTCCTGTCTATCATTCCGTACTTAGCTGTCGATATCGATAAACGTCTATTCCATTCCGAAAGAGTTCGACTCCCGGTGCGCTTCCCGGTGCGCCACCTTCGGAAGCTGGAGCTTTTCCGTCGTAGGTTTATGTGTGTGTGTGTGACTGTGAGTGTGGATCCCTTTCTCTCTCGCTCACTCTTTCTCTCAAGCGTCAAAGCGTGGAAGCAAATCGTGGGACAAGAAGTTGTGTGGCGCAACAGTAGAGTGTGGTGCAAATTTATCGGAGAAGCGCTGTATAGCGCTGTGGTGGCGACGGGGTAATGCACAGGGCACCCGAGCGAAGGGCAAAGGAAAACTTTACCCCCGCATCTGGGGAGGGTGGAATTGGAGCAAAAGGTTGGGTGGGTGTGTGTGTGTGCGGGCTGTGTTCATGTGACAGTTTCGATAGGACATCATCCGTATCTGTCCAACAGGAAGACAACGATGGTCAGCTTATGTGACTAACGGTACGGACAGGATTGGATTGAAGTCGCCCGCGCCTTACAGTCGACCCCTGACGGTCCGTCCATCCTTCCTTCCCCTCCTCCTCCCCCACCCGGTTGGGTTCATCATCATCTTTTTCCGCTTCATACAACAATGAGACAGCAATCAAATGACGAATCATTCACACGATTGGAAAGACAAAGGGACACAAAGTACGACGGTGTACACAGTACGGGTTTTGTACCATCGATGCAGTTCTTGTCCATGTCATAGGATGTATGTCTGACAAACAGTGTGGACTCACACACACACACACACACATACACTCGCACAAACACTCACCCAACGGGATCCGTCCAATGAATGGCCATCGCTGTGCTGGTGCATAAATTCGAGTTTATGTTTAATTACGCCTGTCCACCCAGTTCTTTCCATCATCTTCGGATAAAATGAAATGGGATGGAGGAGCTGGGGCGGGCTGGTGGGAAGCAGGGAGGGCGGGGGGGGGATGAGAATCGGAAACGATGCAATTATCCTTCGACATGGTGACATTTTATTGTTTTTACCTTCATGCAATTTCTTTTTCTTATGGTTCCCCTTGCCTTCCCCCTCCTGTTTGTGTTACGTTAGCGTTGTCCTTTATCGATTGATACGTCTCTCCCTGTTCCTTCTCGACCCCCCCCCCACAGCATTCACAGCAACGCAATGAAGAGAGCGGAAAAAAAGCAACTCAACCGATGCCGTTCCCGAGGATGAGCGCATTAATTGCTCGAGGAGCTTTATATGCTTCTTTTTGCTGCATGCGTAAAACGAACTTTGAATGCTTTGACAGGCCATTTAATCAACAACAACGATTGTTGTTATTAACATCGTTGTCATCGGCGTTAATCCCCGGCAGCAGCGGCAGTGTGCATGCAGCATCACGGGGTACCCCGATTCCGTGCGATGCCAAAGTGCAAAAAAATAGTCAATTCAATCGATGCCCGCCGTGACATTTACCGTTTTATTACGCCACGCTTATGAAGCTTACCGCGCGGGAGGGGGTAAGTTATTGATCGCCGCCTTAACGCTCTTTGAGGATCAACTTACTCAGCTTTATCGCAAATTAAGGATTGCGTTTAATAAAGGTTAATTTCTGTGCTTCGAAATTTAGCGATTTTTTATACTATAAAAAGCAATAATCTTATATCAGGGAATCAGTCCTTACTGCACTAATAGTAACGGACTGAAAAATCGATCATCCGTACATCAGCAATCACGTAGTAATGGTGAAAAATCACTGCATGAAAAGTTACGGTGTGAGCACGAAAAACCCTCAACAGTCCCTTATGTTTCAAGTTCCACATGTTCGCCTTGCCTGTCCATTTGCCGTTGCTGCCGCTACTGACCACTCACGCTACGACGAAAGCTCCGGTGAGAATTGAAATCCTCCCCACAACACATCGCTCAATCGTTCACTTCCACCGCTCAATTGATCTATATATTCCATTCTTCCAACACACCCCGGGAGAGGTTGGTTCTACCACAACCTTCCGCTCATCCGCCTGTATAATTCCCCCACTTCTTTCCATCGAAAATCTGACCAAAGTCTCTACCGGTGGCTGTGCAGTGCTCTTCAAACAGTGGCCAATTTTAACCCATCTCCCTAAAGTACACCGCCCAAAACCCCGTCCGCCCTGTCGAAGCCACCCGTCCATCGGGCTCGTCCGAAAGCATCGTCCGTCCATCGCCGGGTGTTTTTTGCACGTGTAGCGAAACGGAGAGAAGGTGTAGAAATTTTATAATATTGATAAATTACAAACGAAATCTCGCCAGGCTTCGCTTTGGCGTGAGTGTGTACCTCTCCCGTTCCCCGAGCGACTTTTCATGGACGCTTTTGCGGGAAATGGACCTGTGCTGGCAGACGGATTACCCATCGGAAAAATCACTCCACACACACACACACCCGCCAATGCGAAGGGAAAGAGTACTAAGGGAGTCCGAGCCATCGACGTCGACGTGAGTGTGAGTTTATATATGAAGACAAATTTTCGACAAAATTCCAACTAGCCGGAAAACTATTTCCTATGAGACTGAAGCCGCCCCTTGGACTTCCACCCCCCGTCCTTGGAAGGCCATCGTTTGCCGAAGGTCCGGGTTAGAGTTTTAAGCTTGAGGAATGATAAGTTCAACAACATTCGTTTTCGTTTCCCTGTTCTCTGCTTTCCCCCATCCAGGATCAAGGAGCGATTCGAGGCGGCTAGCAGGCAGGCAGACGAATGAATTTTCATTCGTCCACTACTCGACAAGTTTTCGGTGGTTCGATCTTTGTTTTCCTACGATCCGTACCCGAGGCCAGAAGCGATTCGTCTTCCATGTGCTGTAACTAGTTTCTAACTTCCGCATCGGTCGCTTTCTCTTCCCCAAACGAACCGTAGAACTGGATTGCAATTGCAGCACAGCGCTCAAAATTTTCCGAACCCTCCCCGTTTTCTTTGCAGATCAACTCGATGAGGACGGTGTTGAAAGACCGGACAGCAAAGATGTGTTATCCCCCGGATCGTGTGTGAGTCCATCATCATCAACATCGCCTCCCTCGCCGGTAATCCACCAGCCGGCGCCAGCAACGGATCTGCCCCGCGAAGCCACCCGATCTCGATCGTCTTTAGCCAGCGCTTCTTCGATTGCTTCTCAAGGCGCACACACGGCACGGGGGAGCGATCAAACGCCGGAGGTCAACGAGAGGATACCCCGGCCGTCAGCAATTCAGTCGCAGTTGATTGATTCGCATGATGATGATGTGGAGCATAGCATTCCTGCCATCCGGAGCATTGCTGACCTGGCCGACCGCAACGAGCACACACGGTAAGTGCATGGGTGGTGGTAGGTGTATCCCTGCACTTGCCACCCCTTTTTCTAATGCATTTCAGGGTTTTCCACGAGCTCAATCAGTGAGAGAGAGAGAGCAAGAACGTGTGCGGACGGTTCGATTTTGCAATGAGTTTCCTCGATGTTTTTGAGATGCCCCCGTAGGGTTGTTACACTGAAGCGGCTGAAGCCCAGCACACAAAATGCTTCTTACTTGGGGCCTGGGGTGGACGAAGTTCATCTCACAATCCCGTACATTTGTGTGAGAAATTGCATTCATTTCACATTTTCTACACTCCCTCCCCACGGGTTTTTTTTCTACTGAGATTTATGTTTGCGTAACGCTTGCCGGCGCATTCGAGCAAAAGAGGGGTTTTGTGAGGGCGGAAGTTCCTTTTCTCATTTATTTGATTTGACTTACGACGAGTTACCCTTTTCGGTCAGCGGGAAAGCGAGCAGCACAATGCACAAGCAGGGTACATTGCATTTATTGGAGTGTGTATTTTCCTAGCCAGCTTTCCCTTCCATCAATCAAGCTCAGCGCTGTTCGATTGGGTGATCGGCACACGAAATGAATGGAGCGGCATTTGTATTGAACAAATAGATTTATGCGCAATAAATAAAGTTTCTTGAATGTTTTTTTACGGTCACTCGTGTGGGTCATGAGTGGGGGAGTGTTGACTCTTTGTTGCCCTAAAATAAGCACTGTAAACTGGACGAAAGCAGTTACTATAACACTATGAAAATGTAACACTTACAGTAGAGGTCAGTCTTAAGTCGAATATTTCAGCACTTTCTGATTTTCTGGACCGTTCGTAGAGTCACGTATCGAAATACTGCCCTCACACAATGATGAGAATGCTTTTTAGCTATACTTTTGCAAAAATCCCAGACCAATATCTTTAAACAATGTTTTCAAAAAAAACATAAATGTAAAAAAGGTGGAATGTGATCTAACGAGTGAAGGCCGCAAGGAAGGTCATCATTTAGCCCACATAGACTGAACTGTAGTGAAAACTGATCGATGTGAATTGTATTGACAATTGATCGTACAGATGATCTTAAAAGTCTATAGACTTCCCCTGCTGGAAGTGTGGGAGCAAAGATACCTTACCATGAGTAGGTGTCCATGTGAGTTGAGAAGACGACTAGATTTGTAGAAAGGGTCTAGTCCTATCCGGACAGTTCGAATGAATTAGTGATCTTTCATGATCTGTCATAACATTACTAGCAAAGAGAGTTTCAAGTGATTTGGCCCTACTTTAATCTTTCTGGTTTGCTAACATGTTTTGTCGTACGTCAAGGCCTGCCTGTACCAGTATTTGGCTTGGCTTTTAGAGACTCATTGATTATCATAATAAGATAGTCAGTCCTACACATGGGAACACGGTTCATTCTAGGCTTAAACCCATGAAATTAGGCCCATGAAAAATAAGGTTAATATCTGCAATAATCCAATGAAAATCATGCCTAAAAGTATAATAAAACATAACATTTATAGGAAGTTGAAGTTGAACAGTCCTCGTGCTATAACATCATCGCCAGTATTTGCCTACCAATAAATTCTTTTTTTTATTCTTATAATGAGTGATTAATTTAAGCCAATGAGCTGTACGGGTACTTCACGAGCGCTTTAAATAATCTATGCGCTTATTCATAATAGTTACATTTTTGTACGAGCGTAATCAAAGAATAGCCTCGTTGATGTGTGATGGAGGTGTAAGTGATTTAAGAAACTGTCCAGGAAGGCGTAAATTGCTCTCATAGTTGATGTAATGCATTATGAAAATTAGGTACTCGAATTAGACTAGCCACCACTATACACTGTCTGTTTCGAAACCCAAACCGTCCCATATACCATGTAACCCTAGGCAACCAGCATTCAGTTGCTATGCACGTCTTGCAACTCCATGACACCTTTCCAAAACCTTTCCCGCACCAAAAACGCGCTGCCCAAAACCTGGCCCGATGTGCTGCTCATGGCAGTCCGAATCTGTCAGCTCGTGCCTCAAGTTTTCTAATTATCTGACATATGACAACCGCATGCACACATACACACGGACACATACGCTCACGTACACGTTCTATCAATCACTGTCAGCTGCTGTAAGCATTAGAATGGACATTGAAATACCGCAGAAATTACACACACACATGACCCTTCCTATTCCCAGCTCTGGTCCTCCCGGTGCTGGACGAAAACGTTGAAATGAAAATAATTTACAACGCTCTTCTATGCATCGTAGGCACGTAAGTGTGTGTGTGGGGTTGCAAAAGGGGAAATAATGTGAATGACAAAGTCATTGCGGTTTTTGCAATGATGATGATGGTGGAAGGATGGAATGGGCGCACCCGTGCTGCATGGGAAACACGGAGACACTAAACCCGAAAAACCTCCTCGACCAGCGGGGCGAAATGAATTGTAATTTTCGGCAAATAATGTACAACCACTCGACCACGCTCCACGCACAGCCCCACAGACTGGTCTGTCCTGCTTCTCACTGACCCTTCTCCCCTCGGCTGACCTTCGATGGATGCGTTATAGTAATCCTTTTCAAATGATCTTTCCCCGCTGGGTGAACACATTTTTCACGCTGACACTTTTGCCGAAAGTCCCATTTACTACCTTTGTACGGGGGGGGGGGGCGACCGGGAAAGGTAACGTCCATGGCCACGGAGATGAACCGTGATGGAATCTTTTATGGATTATTTGTCGCAATTGTCTGTCACACATTAAATGGCCAACTTTCGATGGAGGAAAGGGGAGAAGGGGGAGCAGGAAAGTATTCTTATTGGTGGGGCTTTTACAGAAACACTTATCCCGTTGACGAGGATACCGAGGCACAGTATGTTTATTGTGTGCTGGAAGATTACGAAGTCATGCGGCTGGTGGTGGGTAGTTGTGGACAGTTTCAGTCATATTTTCATAAAAGTTTTGGATTGAGTTTTGCACTCGCACCTGGTCACAAACTGCACCAATGTGATGGTGCCATTATGCTTACAGGGATTTTCATTTAATCTGTCAAAAGGATTCGGTATGCGTAGACAAATGAAACAAAACTTTTGGCTAAATACATACCAGGGAATATCTTTAAGTGTATTAGCACTTTAGTTGTAACGTTTTGTCCATATAAATCCGGCTGATGTGAAGTATTATTGAAATTTTATTGGAAAATGTTCAAATATTGTATTTCTAAGGTGAACATGATTTTTTTGATCATAAAAAACACTTTACACAATAACTCACAAAACCATTCCATTTGATCAAATGTATGGTTTTGAGATCAATAGAGAATGTGTTTTTTTTCCTTTCTCCATTCACCTTTCCTTGAAATACATTTTTCCCCTGCCACGCATTGATCTGCCACGGGAAACAGTCATTTGATGGATGGCACCGTGTCAAGTGGGCGCATGATTTAGCAAAACTATTCACCTTTAGCGGTCCCTTTTCGGTACGTTTTTTGTATTTTTTGCCTTTCGCCAACTCCATTTGACTGTTGCTCACACTCGAAGAAGAGCCACCGTCGTGACTTATTGCACTTCCAGTGCTTAAGATTGTGTTGCGCCGTGAGCCGATTCTCCCAGGGATGGCCAGGGATGGATGACGAGCATTCTAGGCCTTTCTTTCATATTTTTACAACTACTCGGGGGACACACGGCCTGCAGCACTGTTGATTCAAAACAGTGCTGGTGCGGGATAGTGTGTGGGAGGTGCCCGCAGCCCCCCGCCGGGATGATCAATTACTACGATTGATAAATATTTTCCGAACAAAATTGAAATCCTTTCAGTGCGGTGTCTGTCGATACCTTTCGTGCGTGTTGTGCGAAAAACTGGCAACGCGGACTGGATGGATGGATGGATGGATGGTCGATTCAGCTATGATCCGATGTGTCAAGTCATGCCATATGCTGCCGGCATGACCGTCAGCCCATCACCAAGGGGCACCCCTCTCTTAGTGGATACCGGCAGAGTGCCAGCGGACCGTGATAAGTGGATTGTGGATGAGTGACAATTTTGGGACACCTTCCGTAGCTTACCTTTCAGCTTTCGTGAGCATATTTTCTAACATCATCAATTTTGCCGTACGCTTTCCTTGTCGATAACTTTCGTGGTTAAAGGTGGGACAGCACTGGGAACAGTGCAATTGATTGACTAATGAATACGGAGTGTGATCATTTTTCACCTCCATGCGCGGAAGCGAGGAAACTCAAAAAGCAATAATTTGATGAAAGGAATTTGTGATGATTTTCGTTTTTTTTTTTGTATTCTAAAATTCGTCTGGAACCAATTTATGTTGTAATGTTGTAATATCCTGAAGAGGATTTGTATTTGCAATGTTCTTAATTTGATATGAATTAAATAATAAAACTCAGCTGAGTTATTTCACAGTTATCTGGTTTATACGAAGGTTTATACTACTATTCAATTTTTCCATTTAATTGACTTTCGAGAAGAACTATATTTCACTATATGAGAGCCTTAAGCCACCTGTTATTTAACAATTATCGGTACCTTGGTTTAAGCATAGAGTCGAAACTTGTTTTCTTCAGCGAAAGTTAGAAATTGAGTGAAGGTGAACGTAATATACATATGTTTCTATGTATTAGGAACATACATTGTATACAAGCAGAAATAAATAATACTTATTATAGAAATAGAAATTAAAATATCAAAAGTAACAATGAAAATCATAACCATGACAGTAATAATAATAATAATAATAATAATAATAATAATAATAATAATAATAATAATAATAATAATAATAATTATTATTATTATTATTATTATTATTATTATTATAATTATAATAATAATAATTATAATAATAATAATAATAATAATAATAATAATAATAATAATAATAATAATAATAATAATAATAATAATAATAATAATAATAGTAATAATAATAATAATAATAATAATTAGTATAAATGATATAAATGATAAAACAACAACATTTTGTTCACGGTAATGTTCAAATTTCAACGAAAAATGACTTAAAAATGCCAAACTAGATATTTTATCGTATAAATTGCTACAAATAGTTGTAGAATGGAATATATTTCAATTTTGTGTATAATTCTTCATTTTATAATGATGATATTGGGCTTATCTTTCACCTGTGATCTCTAAATCGTCCTCTAGGTGTAACGTTCTCTGAAAGAGAATAGAGCAATTCAATGAAAAGCAATCAAAATAAACTAAATAAATGAATAAAATAAAAGCTAACGCCACATCAAATGTTTAATCCTGATTACAATTTTTCCCTCCAATAAATCAACTACAAATCAGAAACAACAAAGGATTTCCTCCTAACCCACAAAATTATACTCAGAACCTGCTTTCATCAAATTCATCACCCAATAAGTCTGCATTACTCTGTCCCCTGTCTCTGCCCCTTTCCAAACTATGATGCAGTCGATAAAACATCCCCCACTACTATCGCACAATCCAAACCCTAGGTCGACCAGTTTGTGCTGCTGCTCCTGCAACATGTTTGTGGCCGAAATGTAAACGTGAACAAAATCACCAGCACCACAACCACAAACACACACATACACACCGTACTCCGAGCGCTCGACGTTCGTTGCCCGCGAAATGCGAAACTCATGGGAGGAAAACCACCGCCAAACCTATGCAGGTCGGAGCGTGCACAAAATCGGAAGGATAGTGTGCTGCCAAGCAGACCCAGCGGAAGGCCCAAAAAAACACACACACACCGGTGATGCTTTTCAATTTGAGTTGATTGATAGGTCGATTGATTGATGGATCTGGACGGGCTGACTGACAGTGTTATTGAGTGCTAAACATTCTCAATCAAACGCAGACACAACCAGACCAGAAGCCCAGCTGATCTCCGATCCCCCCGGCCGACCGAAGTTGCGATGATGGTGCGTTTTTGTGTGTTTTTGTGTTTGGTCCGCTCTTTCACACTCACACACACGCCAGGGGTAACGTGGAAGGGTGCCGTATGGTGTGCTAATTCTTCTGTTTTGTACTTTTTGGCAATCACTGTACTTGTAGTGCGCTCCTTTTCGCTTAACGCGGAACGGAACAGGGAAGAAATAAATGTTTTTCGATGCACATCGATCTGGAATGGCCTTGAATATTAAGATTTTTGTCTGTATATTTTGCGTTGGTAGCGTTTGATTGGGGTGGAGTTACTTGTATTGCGGACGAGGCAATGAATAGTTGTTATTTAAATGATCCTTTTAACGTCTTTGAAGTATGTATGGGAGTTAGCGCAATTAGCGCAAGAAGATTTTAACTAAGCATAGATTAACTAAGCTCAGAAAGTCCTACAACATACATCATACTTAGATGAACTTAATCCTATTGTGGATAAAATGGTTAGTCGTAGAAAGCCAAGTCCAAACAGCAGACGATGCCGTCGTACAGTCATTGACAAGACTTGACAGTATGCCCATCGTGGGTTCAAGTCTAGTAAGGACCGTCCCCCCGTAGCGAGGACTGACTATTCGGCTGTGTGGTGCGGAATTAAATCTCTAAAGCAAGCTCATTATTGAGTATATTATAAAGTTGTTTCGCCAAATTAGTAGAAGAAGGAGGAAAAGAAGTGCAGTTCTGGTTATTCATATGTGCAACTGTCTATGTAATCGTAATGTTGAGATAAACCGTTCCTTTGGAAAGTGAAAGATGACATTCTTAGGCAAATGTTTGTATGCTCCATTAGCAGACATTTTTAAAGGAATTATTAAGGAGCTCTATCAAAACATCTTGAGGAAATATACAAAAAATACTTAGACCTATTCGCCATGCCAACAATTCCTGTAAGGTTGATTAACGATACGATCGGTTAAAAAGAGTTCCATCATATACCTAGAATGCTTATCCAATGCTAAAAGACTGTAGGAAACACACTTTAACTAACGCCATCTGGTGTTGGGAATAGAATGCATGCCTTTTTTTCTCAATTTCTTAACACGTGCATCAAGCAAAAGTAGGTTACATATTAACATCCTCATACATACGTTATTTGTTATAATATTACATTACTCGGATTTAAAAACTAAAGCCTTGGACATCCATTTGCCCTGGCCATATCTCCCAGGATACATCGTTTATCGTTTGCTGCTGTTTGCTTCCTTCTCATCCGCCACAAAATCGATCCCTTCGGGGCCCTTGGAAACCCATTCCTAGAAACAACAGATCATTTTTTTCCATTGTATGTTAAATTAGCACCACCACCACCAGCACCACTACTACTACTACATACAGCCGATCCACACTGATATCTGATTGCATTCATCTGCAGACGGAACCATGTTCCATCCATGGTGACCTTCGACTGTCTCCGAACGATGACACTTGATTTATGTCTCACCAAAGGACCCACATTAAGGCTTCGTTTGTGCGGTGCTGCACGCTCTCCTTACGCTTCAATTGCCCAAGAAGTGGGCTTTCCTTCCCTCTTTCCCATTTCTCTTTGCGCAAGGACACTCTCGGGCTAAGGCTAAGAAATACATCAAACCAACTCAGTGTGTGTGTTTAAAACAGTGACGCAATCGGACGCCATCGAACAAGACCTCATCCTTGTTGTCAATTCATCCAAACGGTGACCGTAAATCATGAAGTGACAAACGCAACAAATCACATACACAAAAAAAGAGAAAGTTTTGCCTCCGTTCCACCACCCGTCCTTTTGCTCCTTATACCTGACGGTCATGCCCAACAGTGCACTTTCGGACGAACCCAACCAAATGCAAACCCGAACAACAAGCAACAACGGCGTGCCGTTTCGAGTGTTTGGAAAATTATTCACAGCAATTAATCTCACGTACAAATCGACCCGGGAAGGAATTTGAAAAAAGAAGAAGAAGCCCAACCCATAACTCATTGTCCTTATGCAAAAGGACACGACGACCGGCAAATAGCTCCTTGGAGGGTTTGTGCGATTGTGAAGAAACAGTCGCTTCCTTCATTCCTCAACCCTGGTTGGACAGTTGGTCTTTGCGTCAGCAGTGTGTCACATGCGTTCTCCGTCACAGGAAATAATAATTTACATACTGCATGCATGCATCACATGCGCTTTTTCTTGACACCGCACCGCCCTGTGAGCGACGAAGCGACTGACAGCGGAGCATGGCATGGTGGGTCTCCGGCGCTCACAAAGCTAATCCACGGGTAAGGAAGCTGGCATTGGTAACAATCACCCAAACGGGCAGAAATAAGCTGCCACCATACACAAGATGCAAATTGCAATTGCATTTACTTCACTTTGCTGGCGCGTTTGCTGAAGCACGAGATAGCAGCAGATAGCTTTCCACTTTTCCATCAGAGCAGAAAGGAGCGAACGTGGCCGGGCGGCGTGTTCTAGCTTGCTCCGAGTTCGTAAGTTTCGGCAAAGACTTTCTTAATTCAACTTGACGGCTAACAGACAAAACATCTTCCGTCCATCATGCCGGCTATTGCGTTTTGCCATTTGCATTCCATCTTACTTACTTTCCCCCGTTTTTCCCCCGTGCCCCTGTCACTGCAGTATACTTTGGGCCATTGTTTTAGCCAGCGTTTTGCAGGAACGCATCTGCATCTTTGCGTCTTTGTCACCTTCACCAGCTGGTCAGCTGGAGCTGGGTCTTCGTTCGGGCTAGGGCACAGGGTACAGGGACAGACAGGGTCGGTCAGTTTGAGTTTTGTAAGTTTTAGGCCCCGATGCTCTCGTGCACTGCAGATGGCGCTCTGTCCGTCTGTCTACGATGTCTTACCCCGGGCCTGTCTTGCAAGCGTTTCACAGGCGACCAAAGCAGCCTCCCCCGCCCCAGAGCCTCCTGAACTGTCTGAAGGGTGTAAGATGAAGCGCATCTTGCGGAATCCATTTCAGCAGAAGAACACGACGTTTGAGTAGTAGTAGCAGTAGTTTCATTGGAGGGAAATGGGTATGGATTTGGAAGGCCATTGTTTGGAGCTTGGTTACTTGAGCTACGGACAAATCAAATATTGAGATGCAGACAAGAAGTATTCCTGCTCAAGATAAAATGATTTCCTTGTTTTCTAGCAGGCCTGTCCTGTCTAATCATGCTGTGGATTGGTGCGGGATGGCTCCATTCTGGAGCCTTGTTGACGCAGTTCATTTTCTCTTATGATGGGCAAGATGAGCAAGTGATGCAAAGTTGAATGCTAAATTTAATTCAAAAATATCTTCATTAACTTCCTTGATCACTTTCAATAAAGAACATTTCGTTAAACCCTTCTTAATGAATTTTGCCACAACGCAATCATCGGCACCGCTTGAAATTACCAGTAAAAGCCCAATTAATAGCATATTTAGGTGAGCTGGCATCATTTGTCCATGGTAATGGTATAAGAGAAGCGATATGTTACACACCGTGATACGACAATTACTCTCGGTTTCGTCAACTCCGCATCAACTCTTCGCTTAATTTCGTCAAAGGTTCGTCCTAGTCCGCATCCTGTTTAGCGTGGTCTTCCTCGGTGCGAGGGGCAAAAAGGAACCGGTTGTAGGAACCCAGCGTTTTTGACAAATGACAACAAAGACCAACATAGACGACGGTTTTACCCTCATCAACTTACGACGTGGGGAGACTCTTCTTCTTTTTTTTTGCCTACATCTCATCGTGACACTGTCGAAGGTCAGGTTGAATGTTGCAAAAACGTATGTTGTTTTGGGGAGGAGTTCCCTTTGTGCCCTTCCTGCTTTAATTCGTGTTCATTATCCATAATTAGCGTTTTGTAATAATCACCACTTTAAGCACAATGTGTAATGATTGAGCAAGATTTTAACTCATTTCTTTGATCTGAAGAGTTCGATTAATGCTGACGTGTTGCTTATTTGCTGCATTTTATGAGTGAAAGTTCCTCGACGCTTCTGTCATCCTTAAGCGGCCTTCAAGCGGCAATACGTACTGCGGAACATTTCTTCATGTTTGAAAAACTTCATACTGCTACAAACACAAACACACACACACACACACACACACACACACACACACACACACTCACATAGAATTGCATTTTATTATCATAAATTCTTATTTTAGCATCTTTTAATTATAATTTATGGTCACCATAACTTACGATTAAAAACTCGTGGTCCAATTTTCCTGCCCTCCCTTTTCGATTTCTGCCCACTCCCTGTCCAAACTATTGCTCCCTCGGAACCATCGTGTGCATCGTGGTGTCGGACCTGGGACCGGGAGTGTTTTTTTTTCTCCCACCTCCCCTGTGTCGTCTTCGTCCAGCCAACATCTATCCAACCGTGTCAGGGAAACGGATGTTTGTTATGACTCTATCACCCGGTTCGGCCAGCAATTCTTACCAAGCCTGACGAAAGCCTCCCGCAGTCGATTCCTTTCTGCCCTGCCCCCGTGTGCCCCATTAGCTCCAGTGACGTCTTGCTACTGCTGCTGCTACCGCTGCCAATGATACGGTGGGTGGTTTATTATGGCCCACTCTTCTGCCACTCTGTTTGCTCTGCATTCGGAGGAAGAAAAACTAATAACTATTGCCCTCCCACCGATGCGATGGTGCATGGTGGATGGAGCCAGTCCGTCGTCCGTTTCGCATAAATTAATAATTTACGTCCGTGGCGCTGTCATACAAAACTCGGGCTCGATATTTTTAGCGAAATTGTTGCCTGCCTTGATGATGATAATTAATTTACGCGTAAATAATTTCTAATGTTTTGGTGCTCATACACCCATTCACCTGTAATAAGGGAGGTGAGTAACACAGACACAAGAATGGAGTACCAAACCAATCACCAATTAAGTTGAGTTTTGCTAGCTAAAAGTCTTCAGCTCTTCACCTTCAACGATAAAAAGGGTACCGGAACCGATGTTACGAACATCTACAGCCGCAGTGACATAAAACTAGGGGCTTCCTTCCTTTTTCCCAGCTGACATAAGCTTACCATTGAGCGCTTTCAACATCTATTACGCACGTGTAAGTGCTCGCTTCGAACTATTCCCAGAGCTTAATATCACACTAAGAATCTGCCGCAAATGTAACGTGCGCCAACCTGCCTGTCACCTGCCAAGACTGCCCGGGCTCAGGAAGCTCAATATTTACACTGCCTGCCAGTACCTTTTTTCTTTTCTTTTTTCTTCTTTTTAGCACACAGGGATTTGAAGATTCCTTCCCCATTCTCCTCCCCCACCCGGTTCGGTGCGACTTATAACACCGTGCCGCACTTAACCGGCAAACCGAAAAACCGGGCACTGATTAAATCGGAAACTCATTCGTTTAACCCGCACCGGGGGCTCATATTTTTCCCTCAAATTCTCTCCAGCGTCAAATTATCTGATAAAATTTATACATTTACCCTAAGCCTCAATCTTACTTCTGTGTCGTCGTCGTCGTCGTCGTCAATGCGCCCTGCCTTGGTCCGTACTATCAGGTTGCTTGCGGGATTTCGATCCCGCCCGACCGGCGGATGATGATGGCACAGAACGGCAACCGGGCGTGCGTGTAAATCGCGTGTGCGTGTGTGTGTCTGTGCGCACAGTAGGCGCAGTGGAATGGCGGGGAACCCTTACGCGCGCGGGAAAAGGTTACGCACAATTCGGCACCTTGCGGAAAAGCCCCGGGTGTGTCGACTTGGGTGATATTTTCCAGCGCTCTCACTCTCTCTTCCATCTCATCCAGCTCCCGAGCATCTTCTCGGAGGCAATGTCGTTCCGTTGTAGCTACAGTGCTGCACAAAAGTGTTTGCGTAGTCATAGCTGTATAACGGTCAAAGGAGGCCTTATTTTTAAATCACGTGGTTTCTTAGGTATTCCATAGCAACACATTCGCGTGTTTGCGCAAAGACGAATGTCTCTCTAAGCGGTAGGTCACTGTTATTTGATGTGAATAAGTTTTACCACAGCATAGCACTGTTTTGTCACACACTGTGCCCGTGTATAGGATAATCTACAACAACCAACAACAACAACAAAAAAAAAGCATAACTTTACAACCGTCACCTCACCGAAACTTTACCTACCGCATGCAACGTTACTCAAGCTTAACTGGGGGGTGGGGAGGATTAACCGTAAAGAAGTCGCCTCATCTCATCTGCTCCAACTCACTTACCTATTGGGTTCAGTCATTCAGCCGTTCTCACCTTCCGTGTCACCTTACCGCGTTGCGCTGATGGAGTAGAGCACGGGCCACCACTACAAGGGGTGTTTTGGAGCAGGGGACTCGTCCTTACATAGTGCGTGTGAGTATGCGAGTGTGGAGGTGTATTTTAGTCGTCATATTTTATGGATGATAACATCTTTACACTCCCAACTCCCCCGAAAAACCCGTCATTGCGGAGTACGGTTGGGGGATGGTAACAATATTTGCTTGGTTATTTTGTGTAGTTTGGGTCCTTTTTTTCTCACTCTCACTCTCTCTCTCTCGGGTTCTGTTGCCATCTCCGATATAGAAGCGTGTAGTGTCTTTTTGTTTGCGCACCTCTTGCTTCGCTAGGTAAGATTGGCATGCTTCTTCTTTTTTTGCAGAACCCATCATACCTCCCTTACTGTTGCTCACCATCCCGATGCGATGGATCTTTGCTGCTCTTGATGCGCTCGTTTCAGCATGTTCACTTTTCACGTTCTCGTTGGCGATAGTAGTATCATAAATACTCTCCCGATCGATTAGGAATGGGAGAAGGGTGAGTGCTTTCGGCGTAAATAGTTTGCCTAGGGAGCTTATTATTTTGAAAGAGCAATATCGAGCACTTTGGTGGAAGATGGCAGAAGGGACGAATGTGTTTTGTTTAAAAATGGTTTTTATTGTTTAAAAGTTTTCCAAAAATGATTGTTTTATTTGACATGATGAAGGATTCAGGTACATTGTATTATGTTTAAATATATTTAAAATATTATTTTTACTTTTTAATTTACGCAAACGTTACTATAAGTCTTATTGTCCAAGTCAAATTGTAAAAGTATTGTGTTACAAGAGAAAACAACCTTTTTTAAGGCCCTCCAGTACCAGCACAAGACATCAATGCTGTTCTCAGAGGTGCTTTTAGCCACAACAATTTATGACACTTTCTTCTTATATGTACAACGGTCATCTGAACGCTTTGATTTCTTTCATTTCTTCTTAGCTCTTCCTTTACATCTTTCTTTGCCGAAAAGAAAAATTCTAAACATTTCTTCGAAGACTACAGAAGACGAAAAGAATTGCTCTTATACTCCACAGTACCTACCGGAAGCTTGGCAATCCCTGTGGAGTTTCTTTCCATTTACTGCCCTTGTTTGGTTGAAATGCTCCCCAAAATGCTGTCTACCTTCCATGCAAACCATCATGATCATCATCATGGTGGAAAACAGGGCCAAAGGTCCTGGTGGGTCATTGTGCTCCGAGGACAAATTAAAGTCGTCTTGTGTGCTGTGCGGGAATTTACGACACTCTTCGTTCGTTCGGCGGGGGAAAAAAACTGTATGATAACTGTTTCCCTTTTCTTTCTTATTACTAGCAACAGTTTCTACGATGTTTTTTTCAGTGGCCAGTGCCCATAATCACAGCACACAAAAATGAAATTCAATTTTAACCCAACTAGGTCTTCTTTATCTAGCTCAACGCGTCTCGTTCCTCTCCGCGTTGGGCCACCGCAGTCTGGGCTGGGTCGTGACCTTTCCTAGGCTGCACTATCAGCCCCACCAGGACCACCACACCGGTCTTGCAGATTTGGTATCTGTTTGATGGGGAGGAAGCATCGTTAGCCAAAACACTTGTCCGAGGGCGCGGCAGGGCCCGCCTGTCACGGCCAGAAGGTGACGAGCGAAAGAATTTTTGCACTCCCATTGTCATCGGTGGCAAACGTTATTTTGTTTGGGCAGCATAGATTTTATTCATGTTGCTGTGTCTTTCTCACTTCACACTTTTCACACCCCCCCTGCCCTGGTGCTCTGTCCTCGTGCAACGAACCGCAAGCACTTTGATGCACTTTTGGTGCTCTGTTTGTCAGTAGTTAAAAATTTGTCGGTTTGTTGCTGTTGTTTTCTTCCCTTTTTTGATATTTGAAAAAACAACAACTACCTCCACCGTTTGCCAAAACCAAAACAAAAAATGTACGACGTTGTCTTGTCTGCACCTATCATTCGATGCGGACGGGTGCATTAGCTTAGGAAAAATCGGGCGCGCTTCTCTTTTGCCTTTGCCTTTATGCAGTGGTGCCCCGGGGGGTGCCTCTGCACCGACTCGTGCAAGCGTTTCAGGTTAATGGAGCGACGTGGCGGTACACAGCATAAAAACAAACATCAAACTAAAGTCGTCTCAATCAATGCCATCGGCAGCGAAAAAACCAGACCGTCGTACGAATTTCCTACTTCTTGCCAACGCTTGCCAACGCACCACCGGCGGGGCCGACGGAGGAGCATCGCAAAATTAACGAAACATAAAAACAATAACCCCACCCTTCCTCCCCACCCCCCGGAAGCTCCTCTTGAGGTGGTGCATTTTTAATGTTTCCGTATTATTCCTCTCTCGAACGCTCTCTCTCTATCTATTTTGAGGTTTTAGATGGTAGCATAAAAATCTGACACACATCAATAAAACTAGTTCGATTTTTGATAGTACGAGGTTTTTTTTTCCTTATTTTCCCCTTCTCTAGCTCATCATTTCCTATGCTTTTTTGGGGGGCTTCCGACCGACCGAAGCCAGTCTTACCTTTTGAACCTTTTTTTGGCTGGTCCCTGGACCGGGGCCCGCTGCACATTTTGCATAATCGTTCGCTGAGTTACGAGGTTTCGGCCTCGGCCGGGAAAACGTTGCAAATGCCGCTGTCTATCAGCCGTTTCTTTTACTCCCTTGCAGTCATCAGCATTGAGTGGAGCTGGCGACTCCTCTCCACTACTCCACTTCCGCTGCACAGTTTAATACACTCACCAGACCAAAACTTTCTCTACCCAAAACCACCCCCTCACACCGCCCTTTCTCGTAGCGCGATCCGTTTTGTTTCTTTTACCTTGACGGTCCGTCCGTCCGTTGTCCTTATGATTCGACGTTATCAGTTTCAGCTTCAGGGTGCGAGTGTATCGCCTTTTCCCGGCCCGCGCCATCCCGTGCTTCTTCCCGTTTTTCGCTGTCAATTCCGGCCACATCGAAGTCACATCGGTTGCCATCAATTGGGTGTTTTATTTTTTTTTTATTTTGCCCGTTTTGACGATTGCATTTGCTCATACACACACCCGCCCGAGCACGATGCTTGCGATGCTACCTTTATTTTTTTATTTTTACTCTTCATATCACATCGCGAACCTTTGTCGTGCCCATGGTGACAAGACAAACCCTGTCCTGACCTGTCATCAATCAAATGGATTGCAAATGGGACGAAAGGGTTTTCGGTTGATGCTTTCTGAGTATTTTTTTTTCTCCTTCTTTTTGTACCATAATTAATGTTCTTATCTTTGCAAATGACAAGTGCTATGCAAATCACAAAAAATTGGTATTTATTTTTATTGTTTTTGTTGGTTTTTGGTCTTAATTTTTGGATATTTGGTTTACAATATTTTATTGAATTAACGCATTTAGTTTAATGTTTTTAAGAAGCTAAAAAGACTAGTTCAAAATACATTTTTTCATTTTTACTTTAACCATTTCAAGGCTTAAAAAAAACGAAAAAAATTCCCCTATGCATTTCCTAACACTACAAAAAAAACACACACACACATCACCCTAATGACGATAAAACTTCGTCTGTGGCTAAACAAAAATAAAACCTCATCTATTTTATGTTGTAAACACTTGCACAGCTGCATCTGCAAACCTCTCAATGTTCAACCATTCATTTCTTCATCGAACCAGCACACCCATTCTCACGAGCAACACACACACACACACACACACACACACACACACACACACACACACAATACACCCACTGTATACTTACCCCCCCTTACACGCATTTACTGCATAGTGCAACGCATTCGCACCCGATCAATCAATCAACCGACCATCGGCCATCAATCAATTTTCTTTCACAGTTAAGAGCTAATAAAATTCAAACGATTTCTCAAACATCACCACGGGACGGACGGAAATAACGCAGAAGAAAGGCCAAACGCAACAGATTGATTAGTTTGAGGCCACGTGTGTGGATATGGCACAGAGATTATTTTTATTGATTATCACAGAACTCTCAAGTCGTTTTCTACACATCATCTCTTTAATGGGAACAAAAACTGTCATAGCTATATTACTACGTTTAAAAACCTATATTTCTGATTCAATAGTCCTTCTAGAGAAATTCTCTCCGTTGCTGTGCTTTAAAATCATGAATACAGTCGCAAATTCTATCATGCACGCTTCTATCATACCCATCAAACTATATTTCACGCAATTCCGCAGTAATGTTGTGTTGCAGATATTGGTTTTTCACGGGGGAAAAATACGACCCAAGCGTAATGCCCATAATGCTTCACAAGCGAACACAACAAATGTCTAACACACAACCCCTCATATGCAGTTGCGTAAAGACGCATATCGATTGCTCGCCAGGCAAAACAAAAAACGCACCAGGATGTGTTGCGTATAGCCCAAAAACAAACGCTCCCACCCCCATTGCCAGCGCCCAAGCATTTGTCAAGAGCAATAGAAGTAAATTGCTCCCTGCCTGTATAGTGCGTCCCATAAACGTTTACGAGACGATTTTCGGCTTTTTCGGCTGCTCCTGCCGTCATAAAAAGCAACTGCACATACACACAAACACACACACACGCGCGCAACCAGAGTCACGTGCAATGATCGCCTCCTTTTCTTCGTGCTCCTTACTGCTCCACAAGGATACGTCATCAAAGTGGGCGACGGCGGCTCATCTAAATTCGTGACGAGTCGAGCTCGTCAGTTCCCGTTTTCGGCTGGAGGGATATTAATGACATCACACTAGTTCCTTTCCAACTCCCCACCCCCACCCCCCACACAGTGTCCTCAATAAAATACCCCCTTCCTGTGCTACGCAATCGATTCATTTCGCCAAGTTCCCTTTCAACGGGGACGGATATTTGTGCACACAAACACACACACACACACACTCAGAAAACCACCGTATTTACCGGAATGTCACTTTTATCACCATCACATAGAGCTCTCTGGAATCACCTTAAAAGTAGAAAACCCTTCCATCACCATACGTTAAACACAGCTTGCGTGAAACACCATAACCCTCCCTTCTCAGCGTTGGAGCAACATAAAAAGTAACGCTCAATTATACGATTATCAGGTTCAGTTTTTTTTTTTTTTGGTTCGTTCCTGCTTTCCCTTTGATACACTCACAACTCACACAAACGCACCAAGAACCCTCCCAAAAACACTAAGCAGGCTATGTCCAACGGATAGCCAACGCTGCCAACTGGACTGACTGATTGACAAGCACGTTCGATTGAGCTCGAGCCACGATGCTGATGACGATGATGATGACGATGATGATGATGACGATGGAGGATGATGATTTATGCACTTGGAAACCCAACCGAGCCGGCCGAGCTCAGCACCCTCCGTATCGTCATCGCGCGCGACACATTGCGCGCTTGAAGCTCCACACTGGAATAATGTGGCCCGAAATGATCCCATAATTTACGTCCCATCGTTTTCCCTCGTCTCGCATGGGAAGGGAGGTGGGGAGTTTCGTGCCCTCGGCTCGGTTCTCCTTATGTGTAAGTGTGCGCGCGTCTGTGTGTTCGTGTGTCGTTCCGAACGCTGGAGTGTGTTCGGGAAATTCACCTTGCGCACGCACCACTTTTTCACCCATCCATGCCAAACCCTGCCGCCCATTTCATTCACCCCAACGCACCACTAAGCGGTGGGTGAGCGAGAAAGCAACAATAACAATAAATTATGAAAACAACATGCACAGCGCGCTGTCTGACAGATGCTGTTTTCCCCTGCCCTAAATGCCATTCCGTCTATGTGTGTGTATGTGTATTAGTGCGCAACTTGCAAACCGGTTTTTTGACAGTCCGGGGTGCGGCGAGCACTGTGTAAGATCTGTTTGTGTGTGTGCATCGTACCTCTTTTCCCCTATTTCGCTGGATTCGCTATGTACACGAGCGCGGTAAGGGGTTGGCATTCTTGGTTCCATCCCCTCCATTCTGGCCCGAATGGGGTGCTCACGAGAAAAGCACCCCTTCCAACCGGCTCGAAATTGGACTGCCGAACGCCGCTGGCCCGGTGGTGAATTCACACGAAAACGTCAGTTCAACAAAAACAAGCAAGCGGCCTGGAAGCATATTCGCTGTCGCTCGCTGTCGGTTTCTCGGTACACAAGGCGCGCGAGAGCCACCAACTTTTCGGGTTCGCGGGCACACGTGTGTCGGCACCGTCGCGATTCTTGGACGAAACAGGTTCAGTAACAGTAACGGTGGAACAGTTTCCAACAGAGCAAAAAGGGTGAAAAAAGTTGTTCCGAAGCAAGATCACGCAAGGAAATTGTTGCACAAAACATGAAAAACAGTGTATTGTGCAAGAAACAGTGACAGAAAGTGATCAAAAGGTGAAAATTCCAAATACACTCGTACGGCAAAAATCCCGTCGGTCGCAAAATTGTGAACGTTCAATCGCTCGAGTAGCAAAAGACGGACGTGACCAAGTGCAGTGCAGAAGGGTGACCCGATCCATCGGTCGTCGGGTTGCATCCGTCAGCCAGAGACGTCAGTTGTGTGACAGCCGACGGAAAGGAAAGGAGGACACTCAACGTCAGCGCGCTTGTCGGTGTGTGAGTGACGGCTCGTCAAACGACTTCGGTGTCTGTGTGTGTGTGCGTGACGTGCTAGAAAGAGCAAGAGTTCGTGTTTATGTACGCGCAGTAGGAGAAAGAGGAGAGGAAACCCGAAGCTCTCTAGCTCATCCGAGCCCGTGTACATGAGCGTACCCGCGTGTATGTGTGTGCATGTGTGCCTGTATGTGTTTCAATCTGGGGAGTGCACGAGTGAGTGAGCAGGCAAGGCGACACAGGGCTTGTGTTCGGCCACGCGCCAGAAAGAGAGAGGGCACGCGCATTCGTGTGTGCGCATTCGCCTACTGCGCTAGTTTGCGTTCGTCCTTATGTGTCACTCGGTGTGATATCCACCACAACGAGATGTCACAGATGTGATAGGTTTTCGTCGAGCGTACACGGGACAGCAGCAGCAGCAGCAGCCGTCGACAAGGCAGAGCCGTCTGTCTGTCAGCTTCCGTCAGTCAAAAGTCGTCGGGTCGAGCGGAAACACAACACACAACGGATTGCTCGCGATTGCTCTCCTACGCTTTCGGGGCCAATCGGACGGTTCGTTTCGGGCCATAGGGCAACATTTTCGGAGCTTTTTCCCACAGCATCCACAGTCGGTCAGTTGACACACTAACGGCATCTCGGGACGGGTGCCCGCAACGCAAACGCTTTTCGCTGTGTTTTGGGAAAACTGTGTGTGTTTTCGGTGGTGGCCGAAGTGTTTGCGCGATTTTTGTGATTTTTCGTTTGTTTTGCCCACAAACTTCATCGTTAACAGGTGAAACACTTGTGCAACAATAAAAACAAAACATCAACCACAAAAACAAACAATGGTGAAATGCAAACGATAAATTGTGAAACACTTGCAACGGTGTTGTCCCGGTTGGACGTTGCCCCACTGTGCCACCGATCATCGCGATCGAGCCCACCGATCGACGATGAGTTCGGCAAGCCAGCAGAGATGCAACAGCCCACAGAACGATGTGCAGACAGTGCGTACGCGACGAAATGGTTTAGTTTGTAAGCGGCGCGTGATACGGTCCGAAGGTGAGACGATTGAAAATAATTAATTATGCACCAGCACAACCCAACTCTCCGCCCCCCTCCCAACACAAACAACAAACACACAGCACGGCAATACGGCGCTATACGAATCGGTTAAGCAAATAAAAGAAGAAGAAGAAAAACGCAAAGTAAACGAATGAGTGAAACAAGTTCTAGTTTTTTTGTGATAATTGCATTGCGGAAGCTGCAAAGTGTGCAAAGTTATACGAAAGCGAAGCGGGCTGGAAGATGAA